>NC_138163.1:100374609-101858677 GCF_964165515.1 Mesoplodon bidens
TATTAACTACCAATTATACCTTAGCATTATAGGCATTCTAACAAAAATCTCATGTTATCCTTTTAACAATCCTTTAATGTTTAAAGACACTGAACCTCCAAAATCCCATTCTCTCACCAACCCAAACAATTCTCTCCTATTTCTCCTGTGTTAATTTCCTCACCTTACTTTCTCAACCTATAACTATTATTTGATTTACACTTTCATCATACCCTCCTCCTGGAAAGACTTTATTCACTTGGCTTCAAGGGCATCCATCACTCACATTCTCCTAGATCTACTACTACCCTCACAGGTCACTCCTCTTCTAGTTTTCTTTGCTAGTTCTTCAATTTCCTGACCTATTATACTGGAATGCCCCAAGGCTCAGTTTTGAGTTCTCTTCTTTTCCCAATCTATTCTCACCCCTTGGTGATTTCATCCAGTCTCGTCCATCTTTCCTAGTTGATCAGGCTAACTTAGTCTCCCTCTTTCTCAGCTAATCCTGTTGGTTCTACCACCCAAATGTACCCAAAAGTTGACCACTTCTATTGCTGCCACTCTGGGTCGAGCCGCCACCACCTCTTACATGGATTACAGAAGTAATCACCAAGTGGGTCATATCATTTCTCCTTTTGCCTCCTTTAGTCTATCCAGAGTACCAGAGAGCATCCAGGCGGATCACCTCACTCCTCCATTCAAACCTCCCTATAGTTTCCCATTTAACTCGGAATAAAATCCAAAATCTTTACAATTGCCTACAAGGCTGAACATGATTTAGCCAGCCTGTTTCCAGCTGAACCACATTTACCTCTCTTCTCACCCTGCTCAGCCATGCTTGCCACCTTGATTGTCTCTGAATATGCAAAACACACTCCTGGCCTTAGCGCCTATTGCTCCTTTCTGCTCCCTAGACGTGGAACACTCTTATCACAAGTATCTTCAAGGCTCACTTCTGTAACTCAGGTCTTTATTCAAATATCCCCTTCCAGTGAAATCTTCCCTGATATTCCTATTTATAACTGCAACTCCTCCTCTACCACCAGTCTCTAGTACTCTCCAGCTGTGGTTTCTAGTATATTTTTCCAGAGAACTAATTGTAACATTACCTAATATTCTATATGTAATGCTTATTTACTGTCTGTTTACCTACATGAATTAACATTTTAAAAGTCTTAGAAAAAGAACTTATCTCAGTTTTATCAATAATATAAAGCTAGCCAGCAATAAGTCAAATATTTCCTTAGAGCTAGTAAAAGTATAAGTAATTTGGCAATACGTATTCACAACATTTTTTTTTAAAATGCTCTTTGACCCTTCAGTTCTGCTTTGGAGCACCCGCTCCATGGAAACAATCCAAAATAGAGGGAAACTATGAAGATAAATATTCAGAAGTAAAAGCTTTTTCTCCCACCAGAGTGAATACTTACCACTTAGCAAAGCACCTGATCTTAAGTAGGTACTATGTGCAGAAATGAACTAAGAAACATCACCATAAATTGCTTAAGATGCCACTGTAAATTAACAGTGGGTTTTGGGGGAGTTCTATGATCTATTTTCTTTCTTTTTTTTTTTTTTTAGAAATTTCTAACATTATCTGTGTAAATCTTACATGGAAAAGAAAATATACTCACATACATGGATACCGAGTCACAATGTAGTAATAACATCGTAGTACTATAAATGCTTATAAAAACAGTTCCTCAAACTTTTATTTCTTCTTCTCTCAAAATGCATAAAATCAAATGAAGACAACTATTATGTGAGAAGCCAACAAGGCAGTCAGTCCTTCTTATTACCTGAGTGGAGTTAGATAGTTGGTTTTTCCACGGCTCCTCTGCGCTGCTGGTCAGGTTTGTGCGGTTATGAGGTAGAGTGAGTGCGTTTCGCTGCAGGTAAGGCACGTTTCCATTACTTCCACTTCCTGTTATGTGATTATTGCCTATCAAAATAGTGTCTGTACTTCCCAGCGTTCTTGATGTGCTACAGGGAACATGGCCTGCAGAAAAGGGTCCATTGGCCAAAGGCTGCCCAGGGCAGGCAGGGCGGACTCCAGGCTGAGAGACGCTAGGCACTCTGGTCAGAGCAAGCTGTGGCTGCTGGCCAGAGACTGAGTTTGTAGGCAGTGATGAGTCAGCTGTTGGCCCATTAGGAATCCCAGCAGATCGTACCTGTGCAACTCCTGTCTGTCTCATCTGTCAAAAAACAAATGAAAAATAAATGCTGCCTGTGTGGTCCATAGGGGACAGAATCAGAATATGAAGAATATATAACTAGGTAATCTCTGATTTTACCCTAACATTTAATTTCTCTAGGTTAAAAAATACCTTTTCAAAACAAGAAATTGTTTCTTCACATTTAGATTAGCTTCCTCGGAAAAGCAAGAACCTACTTAATTTTTAAAGAAATACCCCTTTAGTAATGACAAAAGAAACCAGCTGAAAATTATGGAAAGGAAATCAAATTTACAGGTCTTTCCCCCATGACAAAATAGGGGATCTCAAAATTCCATTCTATCACATTTATATGCCAGATTCTCTGAGTTAAACAAGCTTGAAAGAACCCCACCTAAGTTTAGGATGTAGCTTGTTAAGTATTAAATAATATAAATAAAACTCATGCAGAATAACATGTAAATAAATAATAAAATACTAAGTCATGTTCAAAATCAAATTTATTGCTGTTTTTTCCTAAAAATCTGTCCATTATCAGTACTTTAAGAAGCACAGATTATTCAATTCCACCAAATGCTGGTGGAAAGTAGAAGTGGGCATGAACATACTCTAAAATGATGTTCCAGTCAATAGAAATATTCGAAATGGTAAAAAATTTTAGGGGAAAAAATGCTATACACACTTGATGCTGCTGCATTAAGACAAACTGACTTTCCAGCTGTTCCAGCATCAGTTTCTGTGCTGGATTTAAATTATTTCTATTTGCACGGAGCTGTTCCAAGTGCTAGAAGAAGAAGAAAGGAGAATACAGTCAAAGACACATCTAAGAAACAAGCTCACTATTCTAAGCAACCCTTTCCCTTGAAATGAGTAGATAAAACTCAGAATGCTGTCTAGTCAAAGATACTGATTTCTGACCAATGACAATCAACCCCAAGATGAAGTCCTTTAAGAAGTTTGAGAAACCTCAGAAGGTTTACTGTAATGTGATCTTTGAGATAAGTGTGCATGAAATTCTACTCATCAGTAATTTTCAGGATTTACACAGAAAGTACTTTGAGCTTAAAAATGCATTGTGACAAGTACCCTCTAAGAAGCACTGTTTGGAATAGGAAAAGTCTGAAGACAACCTGACTGTCCAAAACTAGTGATCTGCCTAAATAAGTATGAAACCTACGTAAAGAAACATGATGTAGTCATAAAAGAATAAGGAAGCCCTTTATACACTGACATGGAAAGGTCTGTAAAATATATTATTAACAGTATATATAGCATTCTATCATTTGTATAAAAAATGGAGAAAAATAGTAATATATGAGAGAAAGGATGCATATTTGCTTGTACATGCATGATATATCTCTGGAAAGACAGATAAGAAACTAATAACACTGGCTGTCTATTAGGAGGGGAACTGAGTGGGTAGGGGCAGGAATTAGATGGAGAATTTACTTTATATACCCTAACCTCATACTGAGGCAGTCTGAACCATGAGAATATATTTGGCGGGGGGGGGGGGGGGGGGAATGAATTATCTCTATTACTCTGGTAAATGTGGGTTCATTTTACTTATGCGCCTATTTATTGAGCTTACTGCCATTAAACTTTAAGAATTAATAGTTAAAAAACTTAAAACTTAGTACCTCTACTCTTCTTTAATAGGAAAAACAATCTGTCAAAAGCATATCTTACATACCTGTAATTTCTGTGGTGTCAAACACCATGAATGACCTTGTTGCTGTACTGGAGGATGTGACACTGCATGGCCACTACTCCAATTATCAGAAGTATTCTGAGGAAAATTGATAAAAAAAAAAAATTAAAGAATATTTGGTTAAATCCATAGAGTTAACAATAATGACTAATGGAGGCCAAATGACTTTGAATTGGAATATTTATATATAAGAAAGATGTTATGACATATAGTTCTTTTAAAAATACTTTTACATGCATAATAAATTTGGAAAATCATAAATTAAGAAAATATTGATTCTTTAATAAGCCACCCAAAAAGGCCCACCCCTAAACTATGGCCCAAATGGCTAACCTAAATACCACACTGTCCACTAGGTCCAACATTAAGTTTATTTCAATGTCAGTAGAAGGTGATGATGAAAAGTGTGTTGAGATCTTAACGGCAGGGAGATGAATAAAATGATTTGATGAATGCAAATTTATCCCTACTTTCTATATTTAATATGATGCTAAGAATTTGGGATAGAAAAACTCAAACCTTTCACTCTTTGATGTCCACAGATTTAAAGTAAAGGACAGGAGATGTTCAAACTGCACAAGTTCAGGGCAGTTAGGAGTTTCTTTTTTGACTGGGATTTTTCTATTTCTCTAAAATATATACCTTTGTTGGACTAGATGTTCTTTTCCTCTTGGCAGGACTGGACAGGTCATCTACTTGACTAGAAGGAATCATGTGTAGTGGCAAGGATTGCTGTGAAATTGGTGTTTGACTGAGGCCTAATACAGGTTCAGTATTTGGATGATGAGGTTTACATGCCTAAGAATCACAGAAGGAAGACAAAAATAGGGTTCTATATATTCTTAATTCATTCCTTCAAATTTTAAAACTTTACAAGCTGCATACTTTTCAAAGCTATGTGGACATCGCTGATGGCAATTATTGAAAATCAAAATCAAATGAATCATCAATGGAGGAATGTGTACCTTCCTTTGAAAAACTTGCTTTAAAAAATAAACCACTGCAGCATTACTTTAAGAAACCTCCTTCAAAATCATGAAAATGCACAAAGGTTCTAAACTGGCACCCCAAAATTTCTTCCCATATCAGAGGGAGTTTTAATTTGATCTAGATTCCCTTCACAATTAAATCAAGAGGCTTTTCATTAATGAAAGCCTCCTGTGCTTAGTAAAATACGCTTGACCACTACAGATTGAAAAGAACCCTTAAAGCTGGGCACCTGCAGAACATAACCCAACTTCTCACCTGCTGTGCTGTGTTCATGGCACCCTGCCTGGAGGTAAGCTCTGCGGGGATTGGTAGGCTCCACGCCTCCTCAATACTAGGAAGTAATTTAGTTTTATTCTGTAGACTACCTTGTGGAAGGTTACACAACTGAGCCTAGGAAAAATTATGTAAAAAGCAAATTTAACACAAGCCTAATTGAGTAAGAGCAAGTCCACTAAATCTTCCTAAATGCTATAACTAATTGTTTTTAAAAGAAAATAGATTCTTAATTTGGGGTTTCAGAAAGATACTAAGTATAATGAGGGAAACCGGAATATAAACCTTTGTGAGAATTAAAACAAAGCTGAGCTCTGTTTTCAGAGTTCTTATAGCTGTCTTCTCATGAAACTCCAAGCAAGAGTGAAAGACAGTGTTTGTGTCCTTTTCTCTAAAATGCTATGACAACTTAAAAATGTAGACAGTACATAGAAAAAAATTATGTAAATTAATATGCATCAACAGAGTAAATGTGCAAAAGAGCATCTTTCAAAATACTGCATATCTTACTTAAAATGAAAAGTAAAATAATATTACAAGCTATGGTATGTTTACAAAATATGGAAACAAATTATAGACATCAAAACACAGCTAGACAAACTTCCCAGCCACCCTCCTCCTGCCTGAGTGTCATGGGGAAATATGTGCCTTTAAAAAACTGCCATTTAAACATTTTACCTGTAAATACTTAATTCGTGCTGCAAGTGCAGAGGTATTACTACAACTTTTGCTTCTGGTTGCATTTAAGTAGCATTTAATGGCATCCTGAGGCTGGTTGCAGGATTCGTAGAGTGTGCCTAGGTCCATCCAGGCTGCAGCATGGCCATGGTCCAATTGTACAGCACAAATATAGGCCTGTAAAGCATCCATAGGCTGATTTTGCTGCTGATATAGCACGCTGGAAAGAGATATTAAGAAAAAATAAGTTGACTAAGAAGAACTGCTTAGCTTCATAGCATGATATAAGCCATGAAGTATACTATATGTGATGCAACCATCTTTGTGTATCAATTATAATACCATTATTTTTATACAAAGTCTTACCCTATTGAACACCATGTATCTGCACTTGCTTCTGATTTATCAATAGACTGCCTGTAAGATATAAAGGCATCCTGAACTTTCCCAATACTTGAATAGCACCTGAGAGGGGAGGGAAAAATCAAGAAAATATGATTAATACTGATTAATTAATTAATTTGCTGAAAGGATGGACTGTATGTCAAAGCAAATAAAAACCTAATAAGCTGACATATTTATGTGAATGTGTGTACATACATGACAGTAATAATGTACATTATAATTAACCTTTCAATAAACTATATTATAGTCTATCTGACAGTGTTTATCAATACAGCATGCTTTAGCACCTATTAAAATAATTAAAGGCCATATCACTTCAATATTATAATACTGAGTTACACACACACACACACCCACTACTCTACTTATACAGCTTGATCTCTGGTTTTCTACACAGTAAGAACATAGAGTTAAAAACCAAGAAAAACACTCTATGTTGGTAAGACTTGCTGAATCAGATTTCAATTCTCCTTTCTTAAATAATGAGGGCAAAAATTCTTTAATTCATACAAAATACAAACATAAGAAATACTATCAAGCTAACTATCAAAAATAGTATAAAATAGGATTAAGTACAGAATTTAATGACTAGTAAGGGTAGCAAGGTATGATTAAAATTTCAAGGACCTGCCATTTTCTTAATGTAGATGTACCTGATGGATACACAGAACAGCAGCTGAAATTATAAATACAGAAATTATCTTTAGTGTTTGGCACTAAGGGAAAAAGAAAAAAACAAAATCCAGTTCGTCTTCAAGGAGCTTACAATTTAGTTGAGGATTGAAGACACATTATAATTGTCATGATGCCATATCAAATGGCTAGCACAGACAATAACTGGTCTGAGAATTTAGGGTAGACACACTACCGGGGATTTAGGAAAGACAAGAAAGGGAAGGGTAAGAGTAAATAAAGGAACTGAATATGTGTAGATGCATACTGTTTACATCAGTGATACCCAATTACCAGCCAGTATATGGCAATTTGGCCAAGCAAACGAAATGGAAAAACAACATACACATACATATATAAATTTTCCATTAAATGAATATTTGTATTGTAATTGACTTATGCTGAAATACTATTGACTGAGTAAACAGCAAAAAAAAAAATTTAAACATCAAGTACTCCAAAAGTGTGGGAACCACTGATTCTGGCAGAGAAGGTGAGAAAAGGCATTTTGAAATGCTGCTTGAACAATATGAGCAAAACTTAATATAAGATAGCACAGATACAAACAGTAGAGGATTTTAAATCCAACCCAAGAATACCCTGAAGTTTGTTCTTCTAACAAGGGGAATGGCATGATGAAAGTACTTTATAGGAATATTAATCTGCTAACGACAAGTAGGGATAAACTGAAAGGAAAATAAGTTATGGACGGTAGAAAAGAAGGCAGTTATATTCACTGGTTTGGAATACGCCAAAATTAGGATGAAAGTAATGCAAGTAACAACAAAGAGAAAGACAGGAGAAACAATAAACCAAAAAAACAGATAAAGACTTTGTGGCAGAATGATTAGCTATTCATGGGGGTGGGGTTATAATTTAGTTTTTAAGCCTGATTAAACAGAGGAAAAAAATGGTGATATCATTGGCAAAAATAAAGCAGAAGGAGCTGGTTCAGGGAAGAAAATGGTGAATGAGATTTGAAACATGCTGATTTTGACATGAGGTGTGGACATTAAAATGGGAAATGTTAGGTAAAGAATGGGAGATGTGGTCCTGGTGTTTAATACCTTGAAGTGTAGAAATCTAGATTTGGAATTCATCCATATGAAAGAGAGGGTATAAGAACATAGGATACCAACAAAGGAGAGGTAAAACTAAGCCTAAGCAATCACTAATATTCTGGTTGGGGCAATATTAAGAAAGGTGAGTGACTGAGACAGAGAAGGCAGTGTCAGAGAGCATCTGCAAACTGTTTTATGAGAAGGGAATTCAGGACAAGAGGTCATTAACAATGCCAAACAGGGACAGACACCACAAAGAAAGGGAATGCTTAACAGATAGTAGAAAACATGCTCTGTTTGTTGTTATTAAATCAAAGCCAATCTCAGATTTATAGACAAATTTGCCTAACCGCTGGGAGGAATAAGCAGTAATTCCCAAAACCAATGTTTTCATACTTGATTCCTACAAAATTAAAGTAGGAAACCAATGTGCCCAAATACAGATGTCCCAATCCAACTGCCAACCACTTTTCCTCTAATAAAACTTAACTAGGTTCCCCTGACACAGAGCTGTGTAATTGAGAAAGCACTGGGTGTTGAACCTAGGATCTAGTCCCTGCTCTGATATTAGTTACCTGCTTGACTGTGACCTTGGACAAAACATTTTACTCCTCTGAGCTCACTTTCTAAAACATCTGCAAAATGACAAGGTTTACAGGGTGAACTAGGTGACCTCCTGGTCCTTCCCAGCTCTAACATTCTATAGTTCTGGGATAACAGAGTCAATGATTAGTACCAGTTTAACAGCATTAACACATTACACTTTTGTTATGATATACACATGCCAAATGACAAATTCAATCTTCAACACAGACCTGAATGCAGAGGTAAGTAATAAAATGCCTCAGAAATATTAGGGTCATCAAATCCCAAAGTTGCTTACTGACACTTGAGATCTTCCTTCAGAACTTTAATAACTTCTAAAATACAACTTATTTATAAAAATTTTCTCACAACAAAACAGATTTGAAGCAACACATTAAAAGTCAGCAAGAGAGGGTAAGAAAAGTAAACGTCAAAGAAAAAAGTCTAAACAGTCCTCAAATTATATTACAGATAAAAAATAATGAACACCAACATGATAATCTTGAACCCCAAAATAAGTTAAATTGTAGTAAGTATCCTTTAATTGAGAAGTCAGTAAACTATAGTTGGAAAATTTTACCCAGAAAGATTCAAATAAAAGCATCTCAATGATTTAAAATGTAAAACCAGTTAATGCGGGGGGGGGGGGGGGACGGACGGGGACCTCCTACGGAACAGTGATCACCGAGCTGAAAATTACAGCATTACTAAGATAGTGATTTTTGGGAATTCCCTGGCGGTCCAGTGGTTAGGACTCAGCACTTTCACCGCCAGGGCCGGGGTTCAATCCCTGGTCAGGGAACTGAGATCCCGCAAGCGACGCGGCCAGGAAAAAAAAAAAAAAAAGTAATTTTTGATGTTTCGTTATATATTAATTTACCATGCCTAGAATTAAGAAAAAATTATATTAAAAAGACATCCACACTATTGCACTGTATTAAACTACTGATCTTTATCTTAGGTCAAAAGGAAAATACTTTCTAGTACACATTCCTTTTAATCTATATTAAAAGAAATTTTCATATATAAACTTTAACACTAGAGGCAATGACTAGGCAAGGCCCTACTTCCCAGTACTAGACCTCCTTTCTGGTCACTGTATGAAGCCTATCACTGCACAATACTTATAGTATTATTAGTAATAATAGTATAAAACTAATTGTATAGTATACTGACAGAGCTAGCTCCAAATGCAAATGGTGTTCAGTTAGTTCATTTATTCCATTTACTGAATAGCCACTTTGCTAGGCAGACAGATACAAAGATGGTAAGATCCAGTTTCTGCTCCCAAAGATCTTTAGTGAAAGAGACAATGTTTGGACTCTCAAGCTTTATTAATAAGCAACCCAATTTACATGATTTTACAAGCTTGGGAAGGAATCAGAAAATCCCTACTAAAAACAGCAACTTTTCCACTCAACTCTTATTGTATATTATTAATGAATAATCAAAATTTTTTAAAGAAGGAAACATCTTAATATTATTCCCTCTCATACAAATATACTTTGCTATATTTAAAGAAAAAAAATGAAACCATACAAAATACTAAAATTTAACGTGACTATATGGCAAACTCACTTCAAGTAAAATACTATAGAAAATAGAGGAAAAAAGCTTAAAATGAAAACAAAATAGGATAATTTCCGAAGAATTCATAAAATTAAAACCTTTAGAATGGGAAGGTACCTAACAGATAATGTAACCCAGGGCTTCTCAACCTCAGCACCACTGACATTTTGGGCCAGGTAATCTTTTACTGTAGAGAGCTGTCCCACTAGATGCCAGTGGCACTCCCCATAGTTGTGATAACCAAAATGTCTCTACAGACATTATGAAATGTCCTCTATGGGGCAAAATGCCGCCCCCCCCCCCCCCGGCATTGAGAACCACCAATCTAATTCTCTTATCAATAGAAAACTGAAGCCTCAAAAGGTTTAACTGTACCATCCGTGATTCCACAAATAGTAGCCTAGCCAAGACTTGAATCCATGTATCTCAGCTCGTAGTCGAATGATCTTTCCACCATACTGCAAAAGCTAAAACCAATTAGGAACCAAAAAACAATCTGATAACGGTCCAAAAATATATTCTATCAGATTAATACACGAGGTATGTTTCAGATAATCGGTAAGCAAAATTCAGACATTCGAAGTACAAGAGAAGTTTATAGGCTTGCAAAAAACTATTTTCACTACATGTCACTTCTCCTTTCCAACAAATCCAATAATAATGTATCTACTTTCGACTGTGATTTGAGTGAGATCTACTATTAATGTCCATTCTACGGTATATAACACTAAGCAAAATGATAACTAGCAAAGTTCTACTGACTACTGGTAGTCACCAGGTAGAATGAAAAATTCTCTGTTCTATTAAACAGACATATAAAGAAAACACTAGAAATCAAAAGGAAAGGCATAAATAGTTGAATGAAAAATTACTATCTGCTATGACTTTTTAAAAACCAGCAATAATTTAAGTCAAATGAAAATTCAATAAGCAAAATAAGAAACGTCCTAATAGACCAGATGCTGCTGTAAGAAAACCACTACATTCAGAAGCTTTCTTTTATTTTTTAACTTCTAGAAATCTGTTATAAAATACTTAAAAGAGAAAATACACTGATCAAGTTATTAGTAAACTAATATTTTAGATCATAATTCAAAACTCTTAGCTGGAATAAACAAAAGCAAAGCCTAAGTGTCTGATAAATCAGTCTTACCTTCCGAGGAAATACCAGGACTGGCCAGAATTAGGATCTGCTTCCAAGGACTTTTGGAGATACTGAATAGCATAGCTTTCCTTGGTGGCTTTATCTCCCAGGAGATCCACAGTATGATGCATCCAACCTATAGTAAGTGATTAAAAATATTTACCTAAATGAGCTAATTATTCTTCTATTTTAAAGAATACCAAGCAGAAAACAAACAAGTAAAAATACTCTTTTCAGTAAATTTATTCATTTAGCTTGGCATACACACTCCCAAAATTTAGAACTGTCAATTCTGGCCTAAGAAAGTCTGTTTTTAAAGTACAGTCAAAGCTATGAAGAACTTCCATTCCAGAGAAATTAAAACAATTTTAAGCACTGACTTATATCACTTAGTAGATTGCAAACTACAGTTCTTTTATTCTCTGATTTCCGTACTTGAAAAGATTACAAGGTATAAAACAAAGAATATAAAGATGTTAAATCTTATTCATTGTTCTGTGTAAAAATTTATGTGCATTTAAGAATCTCCAAGACAGTCTATTAACCCAATGTTTATTTCCAAGGAGTAAATATAAGCTATATAATCAATGATAGTTCAGAGTAAAACACACACATACAATCCCACCTTATTGGCACTGGCTACATATTTTCACACCTTATAAAATAAAAACTATAAAGCATTTGACAACTTTTTAAAACCCCAAGGCTGTAAGGAAAGTCCATTCAAATGGTGCAAATAAAAACGGTACAAAATGGGTAACACAAATGTTTAATAAATAAATTTAGATAGTGCATAATCTCGTATGTGGAATCTTAAAAAGTCGAATACACAGAAGCAGAGAGTTGAATGGTAGTACCAGGAGCAGTAAAGTTGGGGAAATGGGGAGATGTTGGTCAAGGTTACACAGTTGAAGTTATGTAGGATAAGTAAGTCTAGAGAACATACAGCATTACAACTGCAGTTATTAATATTGTAATATATACTGGAAACTTGCTAATAAGAGAGTAGATCTCAGGTGCTCCCACCACACAAAAACAAATGGTAACTACGTCAGGAGATGCATATGTTGACTAGCTTGACTGTAGTCATCATTTCACTATGTACAGGTGTATCAAAACATCATCTTGTACACCTTAAATACAATTGTTATGATAAATAAACAAACAAGCAAGCAAGCTGGCTATGGAAGTAATCAAAAGACTGGATCATGGACTAGTGTATTCTATACCTTCAAGGCACACAGGAATAACGTGATTTAATTTGCCAGGGAATCATATTTCAGTTGTGAATCAATTCAAGTGCATAAAACCAAGCTGTTCTTTGTGTATAGTCCACAGTACATAAAACAAATAAGGACCCTTATTTTCTGGCATTTATTATAGTTGCTGTGCTCCAAAAGACATTTTAAAAGGATTGAGTTACCATGTTTTACAGAAATATAAGTCAATCACACATCTATTCATCTGTTCTTCCCTTACCTCTCCTACTATTACTAGTAAGAACAGGACCCACAGTAGCAGGCTCTAAAATGAGTTGCTTAAGCAACAGTGACAAAGTAGGAAGGATTGATGTGCAGGCATAAATTAGACTCAATTAGGGGAAGTACCTTCCCTTTCAAAACCATGAAAAGTTTACCTATACACCCTGCCAAAGAAGACAGGTAATTCAAACGATTTCAATCCATTTCTTAAATTTAAAAGGTATATATGCATTTTTTGCTATTGACACATTCCTCACTGCAGCTAATTAAAAAACAGCTTGTATTCAAATATTAGCTGAATGAGTAAGCTGTCTGAAGACACCACTTTGTTCTTTTTACTTAAGAACTAACACAAAAGCTTTTTTGCTGTACTAATAAACTTGTTTTAATTTAAAGATACAAATTCACATTACTCAAACACTACATGTAATCATTAAAAACAAAACTTTACTATAATTTTTAAAAGTATGGATAACTCAAGGAAAATTCTAACCAGAGATTAAATTAAAAACAAAGCTAAAAATAAAACTTTTATATGAAAGCAATGTGTTTATTTTGTATAACTGATCACATAATATGCATTCATATCATGAAGATAAGTGATAAAGTCTAAGCTTAAATAATTTTAAAATTACACTAAAAATAGTCACATCATGAAAACATTCATATTACTACAACGGTGGCTAAAACTTAAGAGTCAATTATTTGCCCAGACCAAAAACAAATTTTAAAAAGCTGGGGGGCGGGGGGGAAGCACGCACCAAATAAACCCCCGAAATACCAAATGCAGCCAAGAAACATGACTCAATAACCAAGCAACAAAATTAAATGTTGGAGAATTCCATCATTATCTTCTTGGTGATAGTGACACATTATATCCAGACGACTACATTCCTTCATCTTCAACATTACAACAGAACTGCATGTGTAGAGAAACTATATATAGTGTTAGATGTTCCACAAATTCTTACATAAAATGCTTTAGTTAATATTATCAACAGAGCTATGAAAGCAAGCTCACCAACCACTAAGAGACTTTAGGTAAATCACTTAACTTCATTGAGTACTAAGCATATCTGGCACAAAGAAAGTATTCAGTCCCCCTCACCCATGGGTTAAGTACCAGAGTATAATTTTGAGAATTTAAAAGGACAAGTTGCACTAAAGAACTGTAATGAGATTGACTGTGAGATAGACAATGCTCGGCAGAAGGTGGAAACATGATGGGTTCAGATTAATTCTATCAACTCTGGGGAAAAGGAAAGAAAAGAAATAGGGTACATGAGCCACGTATTTACCATCTGTGACATGTAAAAAACATAAAGAGATATACTTATAACACACTAAATGTATATTATTACATACCCAACTGTTGTAAGACAGTTGCTTTTACTTGTGCAGAAAGGTTTTCTGTCTGCAAAAGTTGTTCATAAGCTTCCTTTGCAGAATGATACTTCCTCTAAAGAGCAGGAAAAACAGATTTAAAGAAAATAAAATTAACATCTTTAAAGAACTAGCTCATATGTTAAGTTTTATATGATACTGATATTTTAGCGTATTTTAAAAAATCAACTGAAAGAGAAAAGTGCCTTACTGAATGTTTCTCTAACTCTAGACAGTTGGGGTTAATAGGCCATGTCTCAGAGTATCTAACACCAGTAAAACATTTGATATAACAAAGTATCATTAAAACATGACCTTTAAGAATTTGCCAAATCTCAATAGTTTAAAAAAAAATCTCAACCTATTTAATAACATAAATGATTTCAATTTTACTTAATAACACTAATGAAACCAGACAAGTATTCTACTTCCAAGTGCATCATCTGTCTACCTAGAAATACAAAGTTCCAAAGCAACTTAACAGGAACAATAGAGCACATGTCAAAAGTGCTTTAAAAAAACTAAGTGCAAAAACAGTTAAAACCTAAGTTTAAAAGATATAGATACTGGTATATAAAATATCCTATGAAAAATTTTAGAATACATATATGATTTTGAAGACAACAAACCTCCCATAATTATAGCCTAATAATGTTTGCAATATTTAAGGTTCCTTGGACAAAACTCTAAATGAAACCATTTACCCACAGTTCTCATCCCAGAAGTACTAATATGACTGAAACCCATTATTGCTACAGTCCTAAAACTTAAGACAAAACCTCCCCACCACCACCCCCAAAAAGGCGAAAAGCCAACAAAAGAAAACCTCATAAATACTATCTTTAAAAAATACTTGGCAGAACAATGAAGTGGCTTTCATTCATATCACTGACAGTACACAGCTGCCTGAGCAAACAAATCTTTCTCCCCCAAAACATAGGTAGAAACACGAAACTAGCTGTGTGAGCCTCAGGCAAATCACTTGAACTATGATTCAACATCCACAAAACAGATGTAGTGCCTGATCTTTCTATCTAGAGTTGTTCTAAGGATCAAATGAGATTAAAAAAGAGCTATGGAAACAAATAAGGAGCTCTATGAATGCAGTATGTCAACATGAGGAAGATTTGAAAGAACTGTCCATTGAGATTAACAGTAGTTATTACATAAACTTTTATTCATCAAGTAAATGAGTTCCCTTTAAACATTAATCTGGTCTGAAAAAGTAAATTAGACAATTAATGAAGGATAAGGATCAAGTTATTCAACTCAATTCCTTCAAATGATAAATATTTGTTGAACACCTACTACATAACAGGAACTGCTGGGACTACAGTGTAGTCAAGAATACAGATATAAAAACAAATAAAACATACTGTACTGTTAAAAAAAAAACATGCTGTACTGTGTACAGTAACAGTACGATATTTCCCAGAGGAAGAAAGAGCATGTGGTAAATTTAGAGTACTACACACTGGGCAGAAAATGCAGAGACAAGCAGACAACTTCACAAAGACCTTCCTAAACCATGTGAAAAGACTATAGACTGTATCCTAAGACAATGGGGTACCACTGAAATGAGTTCAAGCAATATGATCAAATTTATATTTTAGAAAGAGCCCTTTGTGGAATTACCTCAACAAATGCTAAAACATACTTCCAAACACTAGTAACAATAATAATAAAAAAACCAACATACTTGAAAAGCTGGTTGCATCGTATTGAGAAACATGAAGTTTGATTTCTACCCCCTATTATATACAAAAAACTGGCATCCACATTAAAGACCTAAATATGAAATGTAAAAGTATAAAACTAAGAGAAGAAAATGAAGGAGAGTATTTCTTTGAGATGTGAAAGAATTTATTCAACTTGGCCAAAATGGCACAAATGAGGAGGAGGAGTAAGGATCTGACTTGAGACACATAAGCAGAAAAATAGGCAATGGGGGGCCTCCCTGGTGGCGCAGTGGTTGAGAGTCCGCCTGCCGATGCAGGGGATACGGGTTCGTGCCCCGGTCTGGGAGGATCCCATATGCCGCGGAGCGGCTGGGCCCGTGAGCCATGGCCGCTGGGCCTGCGCATCCGGAGCCTGTGCTCCGCAACGGGAGAGGCCACAACAGTGAGAGGCCCGCATACCGCAAAAAGAAAAAAAAAAAAAAAATAGGCAATGGACATAAAAACCAACACATAAAAGGTGAAAAACATGTGAAGAAGTGTACACCTCTAGAAATCAGAAAATGCAAGTTTAAATGATATACTGCCTTCTACCCATCAGATTGGCAAACATAAAGTTGGGTAGTTCTTAGTATTGTGGGAATGTGAGTAAAGGAAAATGCTCATGCCTTGCCTGAAGAGAATTTACTCATGAAATTAGGTATGCAAATATGCTCCAATCTAACAATCTCACTCTTGGGATATATATACCAAAGGAACCTTCCCAGAGGTAATGTTGTAAATGGTACTATGTGTAGTACCAAGGAGATGGACAACCTAGGTCTATGTCACTAGGTGAGTGGAAATATAAAATATGATGGATGCTTACAGCAGAACATTAAGTAGCAACTATAAATAGTATATAAAAGCAACATGAGTTTATCTGTAAAGGTGTTTAGTATAAAGTTAGTATAAACTTGTGTCTCTGGTAATGCTGAAGTAACACTTCAGACAGCTTTAAATTCTGGATAAAATATAAAAGTTAACTATCAGAAAGTACTGAAAAGAAACCAAAATCAGGCAAAAACAGAGAAGCTAATACTTAGAGGAAGGGAACGGCACTGGTTTAGTAACCCCATTTTTCTAGGATTTTCACCTGAAGGCAGGCCCCAACTGGTGTCTGGTTGGCTAGAACTCAAACAGAAATCAGCAATCTTACTAGCTTGAAGAATCAGAGGACAGACTTTGTAGCTACCACAGGAGCTGCAAGTGAGGGGAGAAGAAATCCCAGAAAGGAGAGGGAGAGAAAGAACAACAAATTCTGCAGTTAAACTGCTCAAATCCCTGGTTGACCACTGAACTATGCATAAACACAACAGATGTTCAGCAGCCTAAAAGAACTAAAGAAAGAGATTTAGCTGTTGCCAACCACAGGGATGACAAAGTTTCGTGTGTGACTTGAGCAAAGTTAACTGGCTAATAAAACAAAAATATCATCTTCAGAAAATTATAACAAAATCACTCTCTACAACGTATTATTCATGATACCCAGAATAAAATTACCAGACTTGTAAGAATCACGAAATTTTTACTCATGTTGAAAAGAATAGGAAATTAATGAAAACCAGCCATGAAATGACTCAGATGTTGAAATTGCAAATAATTTTAAAGCAGCTATTTTAACAATGTTCACAGATGAAAAGGAAAACATAATCATAAGGAATGAATGGACCAAAAATCAGAGCACGTAAAGAGAAATTAAAAGAGAAACACAAGGAAATTCTAGAACTGAAAAATACTAATTTGAAATTTTTTTAAAAAGTTACTGGAAGGACTGAATAGCAGATTAAAGACTTAATTGGAGTCCAAGAAGGAGAAGAGAGAAATGGGGCAGAAAAAATATTGACAATATAATGGCTGAGAACTTTCCAGAAGTGATGACATCAAAATCCCATATCCAAAAGACTAAAAAAACCACAAGTAGTATAAATATAAAGGAAAAACCAATACCTAACTACATCATAGTCGCATACTTAAGAACCAAATGTAAAGAGAAGAACCTTGAAAGCAGCCAGAGTAAAACCACAAAATACAAAGGATACAACAAGAATGACAGCCAACTTTATGTAACCATATCAGTAACTGAATTAAATATAAATGGACTAGATATTCAAACAAACAACAGAGACTGCCAGACAGATTTACCAAAGTGAAAGAAAGCCAAAACCACAGTACTTGTAAGATATGCACTTTTTCATATAAGGATTCAAAGAGGCTGAAATAAAAGGATGGGAAAAGATACCATGTAAACTGTAAGTATCAGAAAGCTGAAGTGACTAGATTCAGATCAGATTAAGAAGGCTTCAAGGCAAAGAGTATATTACCAGAGAGAAAGAGGAATATTTCATAATGATAAAGGACATATCAGGATGAGATAACAATAACAAAGCTTCTAAATAAATGAAGACTGACAGAATTAACACTAATAAAATACAAAATCTACATAATTTCACCAACTGTCCCACTTATATCCTTTTTCTGGTCCAGGATCTAACTCAAAATCCCATGCTGTGTTAAATTAGCATGTCTCTTTACCATCCTCTAATCTGGGACAGATACTCAGTCTCTGACTTTCATTACCTTGACACTTAAAGCAGCGGTCCCCAACCTTTTTGGCACCAGGTACCGTTTTCGTGGAAGACAATTTTTCCACAGACCGGGGGTGGGGGTGGGTGGGTGGGGTGTGTTCCCAGGCAGTAATGCGAGCCATGGGGGGGGGAGGGGGGTTCAGGCGGTAATGCCAGCAATGGGGGAGCTGCAGATAAGCTTCGCTCACTCACCCTGCTGCTCACCTCCTGCTGTGCGGCCCAGTTCCTAATAGGGGTTGGGGACCCCTGACTTAAAGTACTAGCTAATTATTTTGAAGAATGGCCCTTTCAAATTAGTAAGCACCTTGTGGAAAGATATTCAACATTCCTCATACATTAATTAATTAAAATTCTACAGTAAGAAAAAAGTGACCCCTTTCCCCGTTTATTTATTCAATTATTCATTTATAGCAATATGAATATATTTTATTCTATATCTTATATACCATTATTATAATTGTTTCTAAACTCGTGTCAGATTTGGTGATTAGAAACCCCGTTTCCCTCAAGTTGGCTCCTTCATCTTTCCACGTGCCCATCATTTTTTGAGCACTTCCTTACTTTTTGGCATCACGAAATGATTCAGGGCTCATCTAGTAGTTTCCCTGCCTAAGGCCTGGAATCACCCACTTCTCCCCAAGAATTCCTGATTCCTTTTATTGAAGAATTGGATTTAGAAACAAAGATCTGGGTGCTAGTACGTTCACTGCTGCCAAGGTGGGTCACTGCTTCTAGGCCCTTGCAGCAAACAGAGCTAGGAAATATATTAACGTACACACACACACACACACACGCTTACGTCTCTATTTCTATCCAACTCTCTATTTCCATAAATAACCTATGTTCATAGTGATCCCTCCAATTCCAATCCAACAACACAGAATTCAGTCTAGCCTTTCTTCTTTTCTTACTTGTAAGTTCTCTGACACTGAAAATCTGGTCCTCACTATCCACAATACATTTACTTAATTGTTTACCCTTAATATTTACATAAAATAGTCGCAGAATTTCTATTCATATCCCTGTGAGAAAGTAATTGTAGTGGAAGATTTGTTTACAGTTCTTTTGTCTCTAGCTTTACACTATACAGTCAAAATACTATTCTCCAAAGTTATTTAGCTTAGTTCTTTTCATCCCTACCCCTCAGTAAACTTATGTTATTCATTTGTAATACAGTTAGGTTCATTTGTTACTGTTTACATTCTATTTTGGGCTAACTCACATTCTGGTTGGTAATTATTCAATGAATTTTGGGGTGGGTATGTGAAACATAACCAGGTTCTAGGAGTTAGAGCTACATAAAAAGTATACTCAAGATAAGTTCTACTCCCTACTACCCCATTCACAACCATTCCTGGGTAGGTAACCAACCTCACTTGTTTCTGGTTTATCCATTTTCAGTATTACCTGTGCACAAGTGGGACATGTATCTTGCTTTGCACATACATAGTTTCTTTCACAAAGGGTAGCATATTATACTTTTATACTTCACATTTTTTCCACTTAACAGTATATCCTGGAAATCATTCCATATAGTGATTTACCTAGGTCTTCCTCATTCTTCTCTAAAGCTGCATGGCACTCCACTGCCTGAATGTACCATGATTTATACGTACAACCATTCTCCTATGTATGGACATTTAGGTTGTTTCCAATGTTTTGCAATCACAAACAATGCTCCAAAAGATATCTTTGTGCCTATATATTTTCATATTTCTGGAGGTATATTTTCAAGGCAGATTCTTAGATTTGGGATTGTTGAGTCAAAAGGTAAGTGTATATATAGTTTTGCTAGATTACTGCATGTAGTTTTGTTAAGATTATTTTGTTCTAGATGGGGTGTACCAGTTTGCATTATCACAATACATGAGAGTGCCTGTTTCGCTACCATTAGCCACTTACACTTTTCACCAATCTGACAGGTAAGAAACTGTATTTCACTGTGCTTTAATTTGCATTTCTTTAACTGGGTGCGTTTGAACACTTTTTCACATGCTTAAGGGCTGTTTTATCTTTTTTGGAAAGTGTCTGCTCATGTCATTCTTCCCAGTTTCCTATTGGGTCTTGTTCCATTGTCTGTCAAATTTTAAGTTTGTTATATATCAGGGGTATTAGCCCTTTGTGCTATATGTTGTAAACATTTTCTCCCAGTTTCATAGGTGTCCTTTGCATGTATGGTTTTTTTGTTTTGTTTTTTTGCCATGCAGAAATTATTTTTATGTTGCTCAAACTGATTGGTCATTCTTTTTATTGCCTCTGAATTTTGAGCCATAGTTTAAAAAGCTTTTTTCCTACATCAAGGTTGAAGAAGAATTAATATTTCTTCTAGTACTTGTACAATATCAATGTTTACATTTTGATCCTAATTCATCTGTAGTAGTTTATTCCTGTGAATAGTTTGTGTTACGGGTCTAATTTTATCTTTTTCCAAATGGCTACCTTATTGTCCCAGAACCATGTATGAATAAATCTACCTTAGCTAAAGGAATGTAAGATATTACCTTTATCATATACTCAATTTCTCTATGTACACTGGATCTATTCCTGGCCTTTCTATGATATTTCACTGGTCTATTTGTCTAGTCAAATGCCAGTACAATACTTTTAATCATATAGGTTTCATTGTAATATTTTAATATCTAGTAGGGTTAATATAACCCATATAATCCCTACCATCACCACCAGTGTTATTCTGGCTATCCTAGAATGTTTTTCCCAATCAACTTACCTAATTGCTTTAAAAAGTTTATTAGTAATTTTTATTGATGTTGTATTACATTTAAAAACTAACCTAAATTCCCATGAACATCTTTATACTATTGAGTCATAGTATCTCTTTTAAGTTTATTGTTAAGTATTTAATTACTTTGCTGTTATTATAAATGGCAATATTTTCTAACAGTGTGTGTTCTCTAATTATTGTTGCTGAAAGCTATTAATTTCTGTATGTGCCTCTAATTGATTTTTCTTGTCTAACTGCATTGGTTAATACCTATAGTACAATAATGAGGAGTAATGAAGACAGAGGGCATCTTTTGCCTTGCTCCTGATTTTTGTGAAAATGCCTCTAGTGTTTCCCTTTAAATAAGATACTGACTTTGGAATTAAAGTACATGAATTTTATCATGATAGGAAAGTAACCCTTAATTCCTATGTCCAAGAGTATTTTTAATTTGGAATGGGTATTGAGTTTATCAAAGGCTTCTTCAGCATCTATGATGATAGTGACTTGTTTTTACCTTTAGCTCTATTATTATGATGCATGATATTAATAGATTTCCTAATAGTCAATCAGCTTTGTATTCCCAGAATGAATACCACTTGGTCACGGTATATTATTTGCTTAATGAGGTAACAGATTGTTTGCTAATATTTTACTTACTATATTTATACCAATATTCATCAGTGATAATAGTTTGTATATTGACTCTTTTTTGTACTGCCTTTATCAGGTTTAGGCATCAATGTTACACTTGTTTCAAAAAGGAATGGGGGGAAACAGTATGTCAGTTCCTCAAAAATTTTAACAGAATTACCACATGACCCAGTAATTCCACTTCTGGGGGTATATATCAAAAAAAATTGAAAGCTGGGACAAAAACAAATATTTGCACACTCATGTTCGCAGCAACATTATTCACAACAGGCAAAAGTTGGAAGCCACACGAGTGTCCACTGACAGATGAATGGATAAACCAAATGTGGTGTATACATACAATGAAATATTATTCAGCCTTTAAAAGGAATGGAATTCTGGCACATGCTACAATATATACAAACCTTAAAGACATTATGCTAAGAGAAATAAGCCAGACACAAAAAGACAAATACTGTATCATTCCACTTACATCAGGTACCTAGAATAGTCAAACTCATAGAGACAAAAAGTAGAATAGTGGTTGCCAGGGGCTGGGGGGAGGGAGGAATGAGGAGTTATTCTTTAATGGGTACAGAGTTTCAGCTTGGGATGATGAAAAAGTTCTGGAGATGGATGGTGGTTAGTTGCACAATAATTCAAAAGTACTTAATGCCACTGAATTGTATGCTTAACAAATGGCTAAAATGGTAAAGTTAATGTCAGGTATATTTTACAATTAAATAAAAAAGAAGGCACCAAAGAACTGTGGCCTGTAGTTAATGTTTAGAAGCAGATTTTTGTTTCCATTTTATTGTGAAAATATGCTATAGAATCAGTAAGTGCAGAAAGGACTTTAATTATTATCAAACACATAAGTCTCTCAAGGTCAGATTAAAAGCTGTTATAAGCCCCCTAGCCCTCTCAAAAAAAGGAAAAGAAATGAGAAAGTTTCTCTCCATTTCTAGTGGTCTGGCATAATCTATAGAGTGCTAGAATTATCTGGTATTTAAAGGCTTGGTAGAATTCCCCTGTAAAACCATCTGGGCATGGTACTTTCTGTAGGGCATTACTTAATTTTCTGTTTCTTTTTATGAAAATTGGCTTTTTATAACTTTCCTAACTCTAATGAGGTCAATTTCTCTAATCTGTATTTCCCTGGGAAACAGTCCACTTTAAGTTTTCAAATTCATTTGCATACAGGTCTGCTAATCAGTCTTGTATGACTGTACTAATTTCTTCTGTTTCCATGGTTATCTTACTTTATGTATCTGTGCTTTATCTCTCATTTATCCTCCTGATCAAGTTAGTTTGCGGTTTATCTATTTTGTTAATTTTTTTCAGAATATTAAGGTTTTGACCTATTAATTAGATCTACTGTTTTTCTCTCCTTTTTACACTATTCATTTCTTTCAAAAAGAAAATCTTTCTTCCTCACAATGTTGTTTTCCTTACCATGATTTTTGTTTGTTTTGTTAACATATTTGCCCACACTGAACTAATCTTGAATTCATGGAATAAACCCTAGGTAATCATGACATACTTACTGCATCTTTAAATGTCAGCTGGAATTTATTTTTCTTTCTTTAGAATTTTTGGATTTGTACAATATGCATAAATGAAACCAGTCTATAGTGTTTCAGTAATAAACTACTGCTAGTTAGAAGACAATGTTAAAAATGAAACTAGTAATTCTTATCAACAGTGTTATTCATAATAACATTATTTGTAACTATCTCTCAAGGGAGAATAGTTAAATTAGCTACAGTACATCTCTGCAAAGGGATATAATACAGCTCTACATGTACTGATAGGGAATGATTTCCAAAATATAATACTAAGTTAAAAAAACCAATTTAAACAAGATCAAGAGAGAACATATATAATGGGTTATTATTTCAATAAAATAAAGAAAAACAAATATATGGGCAAACATATATATGGATTTGCTTATATATACACTGAGATTCTCTGGAAGGATATAAAAAACACTGGTTATGGTGCTTGGTGGCTTTCGGGAGGGGAATAGGTGGCCAGGGAAAAGGAGGGAGGAGGATACTACACTGTGTATTCTTACAGGCACTTTCATTTTGGATTATCTACTCAAAAATAAGCAACACTATAATAACAAAATTAAAAGGGAGAAATTCTTTACCTTTAATCTTTAAAGGTTATTTAGAATTTAGATGGTGACTTGTTCAAGTTACTTCATTAAAATCAAGAAAAAGAAATGAAAGCCAGTTAATACTATTATTACTATTAGGAAAAAAAATGGTTCTGGGGGTCTCAGCTAATAAAATGGGAAAGGTAAATTAAATAATCGATATAAATATCCAATAATTCATAATATACTTACTTGGAGATATGACATTATAAAGAGAAACAAAATTATCTTTATTTAGATAATCTAAGAATGGGTGTGGGTGAGTTGACATGACATCTCATTAAAATTACCCAAACCTAAACAGAACTACCATATGATCCAGCAATCCCACTTCTGGGTACAGGTATATTTCCAAACGAAACAAAACCATTATCTTGATGAGATATCTGTACTCCTATGTTCACTGCAGGATTATTCACAAGAGCCAAGAATGGAAACAACCTAAGTGTCTGTCTCCAGATGGATCAAGAAAATGTGGTATATAAATACAATGGAATGATATTTCAGCCTTAAAAAAAGAGGAAATCCTGTCATTTGTGACAACCTACGTAAACCTGGAAGGAATTATGCTAAGTGAAATAAACCAGACAGAGAAAGACACATACTATATGATATCACTTATATGTGGATTCTTTTTAAAAAGGGGTGGGGGTGGGGAGTTGAACTCATAGAAAAGACAGCAGAAAGGGTTGCCAGGGGGTGGGGTGGTAGAAATAAGGAAAGGTTGGTAAAAGGGTACCAACTTCCAGTTACAAGACGAATAAGGTCTGAGGATCTAACATATAATATGATGACTATAGTTGATAACACTATATTGTACAATTGAAGTTTGTTAAGACAATCAAACTTAATTGTTCTCACTGCCCCCACTTTAGAGATGTGAGGTGATGGGTGTGTTAATTAACTCAGTGCGGGAAATCATACATATATCAAATCATCACATTGTACACTTTGTAGGTAAGCCTTTTGTTTCCCTTAATTTTTCACCTGAAAATAAAAATCCTTGTTATAAGCACTGGAGTAGAGATTTTTTTCAATCGTTTCATATGCATACAGTGTCATCTTCCTGTCATCTAATAATTATATACTCTGCCTAGCACAAATTTTGTTCTTTTTGTTTTGCTTAGTGGGCACTAAAATTTATTAAATGAAAGAATCAGTGGGGGGAGGGTTCTGTACCCACATTACCTTCACGAAATTAAAAAAAAATTAACACCAACAGACAACTTCTCATCAGAAACAATGAGAACTAAAAGACAATGGAATGTAAATTTTAAAGTGGTCAAATAAAAATAATCAAATAGAATTCCATCTCAAGCAAAAAACATTCATTAAAAAGAAAGGTGAGATAACAACATCTGCTTTACCTAATGACAGACCAGGGAAATCTCACTAAGAACTAGAAAAGCTGGGGAAAAATCAGAGCTCATCCTTTTGAAGACAGCAGAGATCTCCTGAGGTAATGAAAACAGAAGGAGTTAAGACTCCAGGGAAAGAACTTTGGAGAGGAAGCTTATTTCTATAGCTGCTTTCACCCTGGGGCCTTTACTGATTTGGCAAAAATCAGCAGTTGGCAGGAGGATGGGATTAGCGTTGGCAGGTAAAGACTCTGATCCACAACATGAATGTAATTCTCAAATGCATCCTCTCAAGGTACATAAAATCCCTAGATTAGTAGAGTATCCAAACCTGAGTGTGCATCAATTCTGAGTCAGTGGATGTGCGCGCATGTGTGCATGCGAGTACGCACGGGGGCGGGAAGGGTGGGCGTGCGCACAGATGGAGGTGTCCAGGAAACAGATGTTAATTGTTTAGACCACCCCATGGTGGCTCTGAAACAAAACAGACCTTAGAAATTATGTAGAAATATAACAGTATTTCTTTTCTAAAAAGCTGTTATAAAAATTGTTTTTTGGGTAAACTATGATTACCTAATATTTAGCCTCATACCAACTTATGCCTGATTTTCCATACCACTGCCTACCTAGACTAAATGTCTATGTTTTATGTCCTTTACCATATAACTAAGCAAAATCTGCCATACATAAAAATAAAATGTTCTAAAATTAAACTAAAAAAGTTTTTTAAACACAGCAGCCATAAAAGTAATGGTAATGACATCAAGAGGTTACTAATATGCCTTTCAAACAGTGATACGTGGAAGGGATATTTTAATCTTAAGAAAAAGTGAAACTAAAAACAATGCATTATAACAACCATCTATAAACATTTCGAAAAGAAAACTAGGCATTTCACATCAAGAATAAGAGAAATCTTCTTAAATACAGCCATTTAAGCCTGCAGATAGTTTGAGTTTAGAGGCAAATCTTACTTAATGAAACGTCTTTGTACACAACAAGCACTCTGTGTAATAACTGTAACACTAAAGCAAAATCTTAACCACATTTAATGAGTATAAAATGTATGCAAGAAGTAATGCCCAGAACTCCATTAAATTATCTGTATATCTGATTCCACTTAAAATGGTATGGGTGGGCTTCCCTGGTGGCGCAGTGGTTGAGAGTCCACC
Organism: Mesoplodon bidens; assembly: GCF_964165515.1. Lineage (NCBI taxonomy): Eukaryota > Metazoa > Chordata > Mammalia > Artiodactyla > Ziphiidae > Mesoplodon > Mesoplodon bidens. Next base: position 100,401,067 of record NC_138163.1, read on the forward strand.
TGCCAATGTGGGGGACACGGGTTCGTGCGCCGGTCCGGGAAGATCCCACATGCTGCGGAGCGGCTGGGCCCGTGAGCCGTGGCCACTGAGCCGGTGCGTCCAGAGCCTGTGCTCTGCAACGGGAGAGGCCACAACAGTGAGAGGCTCGTGCACCGCAAAAAAAAAAAAAAAAAAAAATGGTATGGGTGATCATTTTTGTTTGTTTTAAGTAAGCTAAGTTAAAACACTTACCTGGGTTTCATATAAGTGGGCAATGTGAAATTGAACTGCAAAGGTGATGGAAAACAAAAATCAATAATAATACAGCAGTAAATTTAATTAAGAATGTAAAATATAAGCACCATCTCTACTACACAGATTTAAGTAATTATAGAACATAGCTTTTATTTTTAATAACACAGTATATACAAACAAACATACACGAACATGATAAGAAACCACATGTATTCACTGTTGGCCATTACTAAATTTTGTCAATGTAATTATTAAAATTAATATTAAAATCTATAGCAAGTAGGTATACTTCTTACAAAGTTCAAAATGGCAACATTAAGCAAATGAAGAAAACTTTTATAACCTATACATTTCAAAACATGGTATTTAAAACCTGAGTTACAAGTCAAAAAAGAAAAAGTGTTTGATTAAAACAACAAAAATACCCTCCAATTTTTTCCTTATACCATATTTCATATCAATATTTATAAAGAAGTCACAGACAAGGATGACACAAGTAATAACACACAGAGGAAATAAGTTGCATTTCTCTATCAGTTCTCCATAATCTTTTTTTAAAGTCAAACCACTTGGAAGGCAAGAATAGTAAACAAGCTCAACATTAACAAGTATCTCTTGAAAATCAAATAAAAATATACGTATTGCAGCTTTTATTTTCAGCTCTTCCTGATACTGCACCACCAGAATATGAATGATTCAACAAAAGCAACAATGAACCAGGAATCAAAACTGGATTCTGGTTTACTTAAGTAATATGATTTTCATCCTTCAATGACAAATCTTTTTTTTTTTTTTAATATTCTATCTACCTGGATTTCATAGTTGAATTTCAAGGAGTCTGGGAGCCTTTCAAAATTATATGCATAATATATATGTGGATCTTTAAAAACAACGTCCACAGCTATCATCAATTTCTCATCGCCATCATAAACTAACTCTCTCGCTGACTCCCATAACTGTAAGAGTCACCTGGGAGGCTTACTAAAAATAGAGATCCCTGAGATTATATTCAGTGATCCCAGGCAAGGCCTGGAAAGGTGCCTTTTTATTTAGTTCTGCAAGGGATTCTGATACCTGTTCCTAGACCAGCACCTGGGAACAGCTGAAGTAAATAAACATAAAGACCAAAACAAAATATATAATGAACTTTAATATCAAACAACATTTTTGGACCAAAAGTAAAGTACGGCACTCTCCATATATAATCATTAAATATCGTATGTTAAATAATCAGAAATGAGGCAAAATAAAAACATCACCTTTAAAAGTTGAAAACCAACATTTTGTGAAAAGCACATAAAAATAATAATAAAAGTTCTACAGATATAAATATCTCCTTTACCTATATCTGTTTGAGGGTTTTTCTTATTTCCTAGTCCCCTTTTCCAACACAGCTCTCCTTGAGAGTTCCAGTCCATCTCACCTCACTACATCATTAGAGGGAGACCCGGTTACAGGTTAAGAGAATGAGGAAGAGATGGAAAATCTATGCCCTTCTCCCCTCAATCTTCCTACTACTCCTCTAACAAAGGTGACATGGAAAGGTCACATGGAAGAAAAGATGAGCAGCACGGTGGCATTCTATTACCATCCCAAACTTCCTCCAGGCTCAGCAAGGGCTTTCCTATCCTATGAGTTACTAAATCCAGTATCATCTTTTGTGGTATGAAAACCAATCTGTATTTAAATTCTTAAAGTCGTCTTCAAAGTGGAACATAACCATACAACTAAGAAAAAGCTCCACCTGGCAAGTCTCAATTAGAAGTAGAAATTTTTAACAAATACTGCCACAAAACGTTCTGAAATTAAACTTTTTTCAGAAATACATTATTTTTAGAATTAATAGAATTAAATCTAGAAGGAACAATTTTATCCCAAGGGGCAATCATATAATGAGAAGTCTCACATCACCATGATTCTACTTTCAAAACACAAACTGTAATTAACCCCTCTTAAATAGCTCTAGAAGCAGCAAGTGTATCTACTTATTTTCTTTAATTGCATAAATGAATTGTGCCATAAAACAGAAATCTCATACAGACTTTTTTTTAAAGCTCACTTTACTTTCTAAAATCTTCTGAACTTTGTAGCATGACAAAGTAACAAGGAAGATTTCAAAAAACAGTCAACGTCTGTGGCATATCTAAATGGGTAATGATATAAAAAATTCATAGAGAAGTAAGCTTTACAAAGAAAATAAAGAGCCTGATGTTTAAACAGTAATAATATCTAGCTCAAATTAAGTAGTCTGTGTTTGCTAGTGCTCTGTGAGACATCAGCCATTATTACCATGGTTATCAAGTAGCTATGTTGATTGTCAAAAATAAACTACCCAAATCAACTGAACTATAATGGCCTAATGTCTCTAAATAAAGCACATGCCCTTCCATTAGAGTGACCACCAACCTTTTAGCACTCAAAGTTCTGAGTCTGGGGAAACACCTCAGTCCTGTGCAAAACAGGACACTGGTCACCCTCCCTCTTATTTCCCTTCTCAATAACCAACAGAAAGAGAGTCGTGGTAAGCTCGAAAATGTATCCATGACTGTTCAAACTGTCCTCTTCAAATTCAACAAGATCTGCCCTGTGGTACTCATTCTACATAGGTGTTTTCCTTCAGGAGCAATGATCTACAAGTAAGATTTAACTTCAACAGAGTAGAATAAAATGAGGATTTACAAAAATATTTAGTTTGAAGTTTATATAACGTCCCTCAAAGGTTATCATTCAAACTGACAAGTACGTATGAAAGTTAGTTTTCAGGCACTAGCTACAATCAATTAAATGAAACTCAGATTTTTTCTTATTCCCATAAATTAATTTTAAAAGGATTTTAAGGGTTCATATTCTGGATGGTTTATATAACCTGGATATATAATTAAGGAAAAAGTATAAAAAATTAATACTTTATAAATTAATATATCAATGAGTTAAATCCTTTTTCTAATTTATCCTCCTCTTAGAAACTAAAATATTGCTGCATTTCTTACCTTCCCACTATTTGTTCTGGAAGTACACTGATCAGTACTAAATCCTGGGTCTCATTGAAAGAAAATAGAATTCTTTTAAGTTTTCTCAGAAAATTACATTTAGTAGAATTATGAGATAATTAGTCTGGTCTAAGATAATGATTTAATCCACACTATGTCTTAATTCATGTTATATGCAAGTTATATTCAAATTTCTACCATTTTTTTCACTGATTCAATCATTTGGGGGCATTTTTACCACTGAGACTTCTCTTCACTAAACTCCTTTCGATATGGTTAAAAAATGAAGTCACGAGGGCTTCCCTGGTGGCGCAGTGGTTGAGAGTCCGCCTGCCGATGCAGGGGATACGGGTTCGTGCCCCGGTCTGGGAAGATCCCACATGCCACAGAGCGGCTGGGCCCGTGAGCCATGGCTGCTGAGCCTGCGCATCCGGAGCCTGCGCTCCGCAACGGGAGAGGCCACAACAGTGAGAGGCCCGCGTACCGCAAAAAAAAAAAAAAAAAAAAAAAATGAAGTCACTCACAGCAAAATACTGACTCTGTAAAACCTAGAATCTTTTGACTGATCTGAAATTTTCATGAAGAATGACTCAATTTTTCATACACTCTAATTATAAATTTTATTGTTCAAGTAAGAAAGTTTTAAAGAAATCCAGCTTGAATCCAATGCATATTCTTTAAACTTCTATTGGCTACCTTAAAGTACACTAAATAAATATGCCAGCACATACTTATTGATAAACACATCATAATCAACCCAATCTGCTTTTGGAAACAAACATACATAGAAGCAGAAAATAAATGTCTAAAGAAAACCACTGTTATCAGAACATGCTTCACACATTCTTTTTTAATTAACTGAAAAATCTCACCTCAATCTTTATGTATGATGCTTAAAACTATAATAGAAAGTCAAAGTATATCTTCATAATTACCAATAATTTTAATACCACAAAGCCCGAATCAGAGAGCTAACACATATGAATCTTTGTATACTCAGTTCTCCTAAAAGATTGGCAAACCCTATTTTTAATCCCCCCAAGTCATCTAAAATGTAATTAATACACAAATAATCAATCTTGTTCACTAGCACAGATAATTTAATTCAACAACCCAGTTCACTGGCATATCTATTTTAGACACAGGCTGCTGCTCATAATAACTGGTCTCACATGTTCCATTTGTACAAGTAGCCATGGCAACAAATACAGTTAGATTCAACAATTCCAGGGAAAAAAATTACACAGGATTTATGACTATTATTATTATTACTATTATTTGCCATGAAGTGATCTGAACACATGCAGAGAACTATGGTACTTAATAATACTTACTTTCAGCATTGGACAAAGTGCAGGGATTACAGTCAACCAAAGCTAACTGAAAATGCTGCAAGAAGAGATTGAGAAAATTAATGCACTAAATTCAATCATATAGATGTATTTTAAAATAATTTTCAGGTATATAAGGTCTAATATAATAATGAAACTATGCTATGCAAATAAAACATACTAGACAACCAACTAGCATTACCTTGAACATTTATTGCTGGCAACAAACATGTTGCTGAATATTTTCTTCAAACAGTTGAGAATAGAGAATTGGGATAAGAATTAACTTGATACCAAGTTATCCTACATAAAATTTTGTTTATATGGAAAAAGAATCAGGTTTTTAAGTCTTCTAGTAAATAGGAAGTATTAGGTATAGAACACATCATTATTTTAAAAACTGAAAGTAAAGGTTCAATGGCATTAATGTATTAAACACCACTATCTCAAAATGATGTGAATTTTTTTAAAAAATGACTATGAGAATTATCATAAAGGGTAAAACTATCTGCCCTTACTGATGCTTCAATTATTACTGTATTTAGTGTCTTTTAAAAGTATCTGAAGTACCACAAAGAATGCATCAAATAGCCACACAAAACCAATGCACATAAAGAAAACCACTGATACACATTTCTGCAAACTAAAGGGAGATGAGGGAGTAGGGTGGGGACAGCATGACCTCAGTTTCATTTCTAGTATCTAAACCAGATGCAAAATAGATGTACCTATTAAGACATAAATCAGCAGAAATAACTATCAATTATGATCATCAACCCCCAAACCTGAAGATGCCATAGTAAAATATCTAGCACCCATCCATCCTTGCAACCAACAGAAATGAAATGCAATTATCCTTTTAGAATGTACATGCTCTTATATGTGTAGGCAATAATAAACCACTAATAATGTACAGCATCCACTTGTAATAATGTCATATAAGCCTGCCCACCCCCAAAATACATGTCAAACTCAAGGTGTAACAGTTATCTTTAAGAATACAAATCATCATCAAGAACACTGGATGCCATCTGGCATCTAGTGTATCAACATTAAATCTGCTATATAAACTAAGAGAAGGCATACAAGTACTAGAAATGGTATAAAATATTTAAAATTTAAAAGAAGGTAAATCTCTTTGAAGTCTTCTAAAAAATATTTTCAGGAATGTATATTCAAATTTTCTGAGTCTCCACAAATTTTTACCATTAAAAGTAATCAAAAGCCAAAGTATACACCATTTTCTAAAAATTACCACTCCTATCCACAATCCAAATGCCTAAAGAGTTATATTTTTTTAACTGCTGGATAAACTGAAAATTGATATGTACAATGACAACTTCTAGATATAAGCCCAAAAAGAACTTTCTTTATCAAAACTTTCTTATCAAGAGAAATCATCATCAGCAAGCCTTTAGTACTGTATTTCAGAACAGAATCAACAAAACTGCACTTGGTCAACTAGAACCCTCAATTAACAAAAATAAACTAATGTCAGCTACCCAGTGTTACAATGAAAGAAAAATTAGAAGGCATAATTTGGTATGAATCAGTAGTTATTACATTCATTCACAAATGTCTGTTGTGTGCTTGCATAATTAGGCTAGCCTACATTTGCAGTATTTAAGGGTTGTAATATTCTGAATGGGCAAGCTACTAACGAAATGACTATGACCCTTAAATGTTAAATATTTAATCCATTCAACAAATACTTCAAGACCCTATAATGTCCTTAGGACAATGCAGATACTAGGGACACAATGATCAACAAACCAAGAGTGAAAAATTATTTGCCATGATTGACCTAATGAAAAAAAAAAATCCAACATCTGAACACTTCAAGAACTGCTTTTATTTTCCCCTGGCCTACAAAGCAGATTGTATGTCCTCAAACATCCTTTTAGTGTGCTACCATAGCAATAGAAAACAGACTATTTTAAAAAGTGAGTAGTATGAAAGCAAAGCACTCTTTATAACCAGTTGTTTTCCTCTAGACAAAAAGAGGCAGAGCAGCCACACATTCAGACTATACTACATTTCTAAGCCTAATCTATCCTGCCAGCGTAAATTAATATTTAGGTAAAAGAAGACAGACCTTTCCTAGCTGAGCCAAAGGATACAAACTGACCTGCAAAGAAACATCCTTTAAGATGGCAGTATTTTAGTTTTGCTATTTCACTGAAACCCCACGAAGAGCAGAGATGCGTAATTCGAATTGCCCAACCTACATTTCATCTATCAATATTCAGGGTCCTGCAGCGAAAACTGGCAGAAGTAGTTCTGGACCATGTTTTATATAATTATCAATCAATCTTAAAATCAGCAATGAAGTCACTGACGCACCATTTCAAACCCAAAATATCATGAAATATTAAACATTTCCAAACCACAATGATGTCTAAAAATTAACTCAGCAAAAGAGTACATATTCAAAAACAGGCATGTGAGAATCAAAGAACTTACAGAATAACTACTTAAGTTTAAGAAACTAAGAACAGCCACACAAAACCACCCCACATAAAGAAAACCACTGATACACCTTTCAGTAAACTAAAGGGAGATGAGGGACTAGGGTGGGGATGGCATGACTTCACAGTTTCATTTCCTGTATCTAAACCGGATGCAAAATAGATGTATCTTTAACATATAAATCAGCAGAAATAACTATCAACTATGATAATCAGCCCCAAACCTTGAAGATGCCATGGTAAAATATCTAGCACCCATCGTTGCAGCTAACAGAAAGAGCTAGGAAATAACTGTACCTCACACCGAAATATTGCAGTACTGAAACTGACTACTGCTGTGTGAAATACTTACTGCACAGTAGAGACTTCTGCAGTTCAAATACTATATACAAACCTCAAGGCAGAAAGCATTCTATAGAAAATTAATTTCCAAGCAAAAAGATTTACCTAAGACTTTATTTTTCCTAATGTTAATTAACAGTGATTTCCTTTTAATAGCACTTCTGGTCCAATTTAGTACAAGGTTCAATTCATTACAATTTCTGTTGACATCTTTATCACCAAAGTCACTTTCTCTTTAAAAGGTTTTGACTTGTTCAATATTTCAAAATAACTTTATAGTATTTCGCTTTCTATACACTAAGGAACTTGATTTCTATCTGGAGGGGGAAATCTATATTGATGTAATTAACACACAAAACTTGAGTTTCAAGACTTTATTTCCCTTTAAAGAGTTTTACTTCTAATTATATAGTCTGTGATTATCTCACAATCTTTTCAACTCTAGAACCCTCCAACTGTATTCCCAACTCTGAAGACAAGCAATGAGATAACTTTTCATAACTGACAAATTATGGTTGTATGTATAAATTATTAATATGGAGCAATGTTTGGATTCCAGATCCAGTCTTGGATTTTCTGATTCAGTGGGTTGGGGATCACACCCTGTGAACCAGATTAAAGCTTCTACAAATTATTCCAGTGCACAGTCAGGGTTAAATGCCAATATTTAAAACTTGTAAATTGTGTGCTTACCCCCAAAAGCCCTACTTCAGTCTATGTAGACAAGGTATGTGTAGTCAATACTGCTGTCTATATTCAATTAAAGCAGACGCAGCTTTTTAGGAATAAAATGTTGGCAACCGGTTTTTACTCTATGCCAGGCACTTTGTTTTGGCTATGCATCTACGCAGTTGAATAAAAGGCTCACTGAAATTAATGTCCTAATAGAAGTTTAAAAGACAGTTCCATAGCAGAGTCCAAAAGATATAGCTGAGGGAAGAAAAGAGGTCCTTCAGGCTGAGGAAACGACTTATGTGTACACAGCCCTTATGCAACAGGGTTTTATGGACAGTTTAAGTGGGAGAAGGGAAGGTGTCAGGCACTCTTACAGGTCAAAGGCAAATTATTTTTTCTTTTTCATTTTTACAGATTGCCACAATTTTGAAAGTATGATTTAAAACCAACAAACTTCATTCCTAAAACTAATAGTCTATGATAAGTGAATGAAACTAGGGAAATGCCTTAGGATGTGATGGTACTTACTTCAGGGATTTAGTCTCTGAAAATAAGATACAGAACTAAAACTGATAAGTTCTGGTAATGAGCCACGATGCCTGGCCAAGCTGATCTGATGGAGATTCTCTCAAAGCCCTCAAACTCAGTTCTTCCATTCTCTTTGTAATACAAGATTATTACAAGAGTTTCAAGGAAGGACTCTACTGCACCAATGACTAATAGTTAATGGATCCTAGCAATCATGACTCAAAAGAGGCTCCTTCTTTTCAAGTTTACCAATCTGGTCTCTTCCAAGACTTTCTTTAACAAAAAAGTAAGACAAAAGACATTCTATACTGAAGGTGTTCAAAATCTTATTTCTAGCCCTTCTTTTCAGCTCCAAACTTATACCTGTCTATACCAACATCTGATATCCCTCAGGTACCTCCAACTCGATAAACTCCCAAATGACCCATCTCCATTCGGAGGCTTTTCATGTCCCAATCCCAAAACCTGCTGCTACTTTCTTTATCCCCTACTTTAGTTAACAGAAAAGTGATTCAAGCCAATAAATGGGGAATCTCTACCCACATTGAATCTGTTAATAAATTAACTCCTTTATTAAAACTCCTTAAGACCTCTAGGATATGTTACCTTTTATCCATCCATCCATGCAGCCACCCTATGAGAGCCCATTTATTCTACAGATCTTGCTCACCTTTCTTCCTGTAACTGGGTCCTACCTAGTCTCCCAATTCCTCCTTTCTACCACATTTTATAAAAGTACAGGTATGCAACCGATTAGAAATTCTAAAACACTGGTTCTAGTTTATGTCTAATCTGTGTACACAAATGATCAGAATATGTACTGACCTAAATTTTCAAGTTCTTTAAATCTAGTGTACAATTTGTGTTCATATCAAAATAAGACTGATATGTACACAAATAACAAATACAAAGCAAACATAACATATTGTATAAAGGGGATAATGTAACAATTTGCATTGTAAAATGCTATTTTGGAACGTAACCTTTAAAAAAAATGTGACATTGGATACACTGAATGTTTCATAAAGCTGCATTTGAAGATCAAATATTTACAACCACAAATTTAAGTAGTTATCAGTAAACACCAAAAAATGCTTTTTGATTAGAAACAACTTCTTGTAGTTAAAATGTATCTGAGGAGAGAAACCTGACACGGGAAACCTGGACTCATCGCGACCCCTCAGCATCAGAGAGGATGGCTACTGCACATCTATGAGCAGTCATGTCCTTTTCAAACACGTATTTGAGGAACTGAAGTACTTCAGCTATTTACACTACTTCACACTTGGAGGTATGTAACAGAACTCAGGGCAGAAATAAATAACAAATGGAAAAACAAAACTGGGCAGGCAGAGTGAAGTGGAGAAAGCATTATTAAGTGGTTAGATAAACCAATTAGCCGATCACCTCATACCAGATAATATCTAGAAAAGATTAAAAGGTAAAGTATAAGTTGATGAACAGCAGAAAAAGGAAACATCAGGGAAAAGATTTCTGTCCACAAATGAGGAAAAATGGACAGAAGACAAAATAAATAGCAGTGACCATCCTCTGCCAAAAGGAACAGGGACATTACACTCAGGTGAAACCAAGTTCCATTGCCAAAGTGGGAATTGGGGTGGTGATGTTTTATGGTACAAATGTGAAATTAGTAGATAACTAGATCTAATGCACAGCATAGAGATTACAGTCAACAATACTGTACTATAAACTTCAAAGTTGCTAAGAGACAGATCTTAACTGTTCTCACACACACAAAAAAAGATAATAATGTGACATGGTAGAGGTGTTAGCTAATGCTATGGTAATGTTCATTTTGCAATATATAAATGTATCAAATCAACACATTATACACATTAAACTTACTCAAAGTTGTATGTCAATTATACCTCAATAAAAAATTAAAAAATTGTAAAAGCCTCGAATTTTCAAAAAGCCAGCTGGCAGAGTTAAGCTATTGAACATCATGAAGGAAACAGAGCAGGAGTGGGTTTGGAGAAATAATAGCAACTTCTATTATCTTTAGACAACTGAACTAATAAAAATATGCTGTTAAAGCTTCAACAACAACAAAAAATATTACAGATATCTTAGAAACTTAAGGCCTGGTTAAAATTAATTTAATAGCTAGTATTCAAATTCTCAGCAAGTATTTTTATAATACATGGAGTTCATAGTATCTTAATTAAATGAAACAAATGATTTATACATTCCACATTAATTAATAAAATAATAAAAGACGAGGCATTTCACAGATTCCAAAAGTGGTTTCTAAAAGGAAATACATATCATCATGCCTTTACTTATTCTTTCTGCCTTAATATCTTGGCATAAGAAATATGACAATAAAATTCCTGAGTCTATATAAAGGATAGGAGATTAAATCAGATACCTGGAAATGTAGTTTTCTAGAGAAAAGTGTAAAAAAAATAAAAAGTCGAAATGCTATTTCACTCAGAAGTTTCATGACTGGTGGCTGAATGAACTGGTGGACAGGGGGCATCTAGAGAAAACTGCACTGTCAGTTTGTGTAGAAAAAAATTCTGTTAAGAGATGACAAATAAAATCAGCCTCTTATTTTTCTCCCCAACGTTTCCAGCCAATCCTATGAGGCATTTTGTAATTTTACAGCCTCTTCCATTTCATTAATCTATCCATTCAAGAAACACTAAAGCACCTGGTAAAATGCCAAGCTAACACACAAGTCTCATTTGAGCTTAACCCATTTCCTTAGAATCATCTCTTGTATTAATAATTCTCATCTTCCTAACCCTTTCATATTAGTCCCTTCAATCAGCACTTATCATCTTCAAATATCAAATTATAAGGGACTTACATTGGTATCCCAGCCAACTATCCACAAGTTCCCATAAAAAAGCCACCCTCTTTACCTTTAAAAATCCAAGAGGGCTTCCCTGGTGGCGCAGTGGTTGAGAGTCTGCCTGCCGATGCAGGGGACACGGGTTCGTGCCCCGGTCCGGGAAGATCCCACATGCCGCAGAGCGGCTGGGCCCATGAGCCATGGCCGCTGAGCCTGCGCGTCCAGAGCCTATGCTCCGCAACGGGAGAGGCCACAGCAGTGAGAGGCCCGTGTACCGCAGGGGAAAAAAAAAAAAAAAATCCAAGAAAGTTCTAATGCTGACATATTTTAGGGAAACTTAAATATGTAAATATTAGGAAGAATTTTTTAATAATCTTCATTAAATTAAATAGATGCATTGGCATTAACTGAAGTATGGGTGTTAACGCATCTTATTTTGCATATGTTAGCTTCATATGAGGGAAATAATTTTAATAGTCTGCCAGGGTGTAAAACTTAGAGGCATTATATAAAACTACTTGTCAAAATTGGTGTGCTTTTACTGAAGTAATGATAGCACACTGCCTCAAATACATAACAAATGTAAGCAATTATCATTAATATCATTAAAAAGTAATAAAATAAAATTCTGAATTATATGGAGGTAAACAGGCAACCAATCCCACCTGGGGGGATATTATCTGAAGCAGGAAAGATAAACAACAAAATATCATGTAGAAATGTCACCCTGAAATGGACTCTGGTTCAGATAGTACTAAACTAGTTAATAAATTAAACATTGGTACCTCCACCACTCAACTAAATACATGAAATCTTTATTGGCCAATTTAATGGAAGAATAACACCATGTGATTGAAAAGTAAGCTGGGCATTAACTTCACATTTCTGAGGATGGGCAGGGTGACAAAAATACAAATATTCAATTCTAGGACAGGAAAATGGATTTCACACGAACAATGGCCCCAAATTAGAGGAGTTTTAGATACGGCAGATAAACTGAGAACTAAGAAAGAAGGGCTGAAAAAACTTATTTGTCAGATACTTCGATATATATATTATTTCATCTTTTAACAATCTTGTGGAGTAGGTACAGTTATTTCAGTTCTACAGACACAAAGAGGATCAGAAAAGTTAGGCATCTTGCCCAAAGTCACACAATTAGTTTACTGGCAGGGTCAAATTTTAAAACCCAATTTACCTGCTCTGAGAGCTGTTTACACAGTACCAAAACAGAATGAATCTGCTTCAGAAATACATTTGGGGAGAAAAGTTATTACCAGAGATAGAAATAAAACAGGAGGCCCTGGAATGCATTTCATGTGTGGGTGAAAAGAAGGAATCTATTATGAAAATAAACTGTATTTTATTTAAATATTTTACCATCTAAAACATACTGTATATGTTGTATCTCTCCATCCCAGAGGGAAAGGAAATGAGGCAGAGAAGACTAGATCTATAATGGACAGATTGTATGCACCACTCCCATACCAAAATACTTTTTACCCACCCCTCACTCTCTATTAGAAAGGAACAGCGTATTTAGGAAATCAAGCTCTGCTCAAAAACTGGGCATAACTGGTCTAAGAATAACCACACCTTTGATAAGGAATCACTGAGAATAGCCACGTGGTCTAATTCTGGCCAATGAGATGCAAAGCGAAGTATTCTTGAAAACATCAACAGGAAGTCAGGATCTTTCTCCTCTATAACATGATAAATCAGGTATTTACTGAGCACTTACTATATGCCAGCACTATACTAAGCACCTATACCACTACTCTACATTATAGAGTAACTCTATAATGTAGAGTAGTGGTATAGGTGCTTTTCTTCATGAGACATTGAAAAAGAAATCATCTCACTGTGTACCTGGCAACCAGCCTTAAGAATAAGCCAACACAGGGGCTTCCCTGGTGGCGCAGTGGTTGAGAGTCCACCTGCCGATGCAGGGGACATGGGTTTGTGCCCCGGTCCAGGAAGATCCCACATGCCATGGAGCGGCTGGGCCCGTGAGCCATGGCCGCTGAGCCTGCGCGTCCAGAGCCTGTGCTCCGCAACGGGAGAGGCCACAACAGTGAGGGGCCCGCATACCGCAAAAAAAAAAAAAAAAAAAAAGAATAAGCCAACACAGAACAGAGAAGAAAATGAATCCTTAGTGAAACACTGGATCAGCTAAATCAACCAATCCTGAAGGCTGGACTTTACATTATATGAGCTACTTTTTTTTTGTCATTTTAACCAGCTTCAGTTGGAGTTTTCTGAGGTTGCAGCCCATAGCATCTATACCAATACACTGTGCTAGGAAACAACTTCATGTAGTGGAAAAGTCACCAGAGGCTCCACATCTATCCATAAAGGTAAAGTGCTAGCCAGTCCACTGTAGGAAAACTGAAGGCCACTTAAGGGGAATGGGGCATATCATTCCTTCTGATTCCTACCTTCACTTACACTAAATGCTAAGCACTTACAGTAATATACTGAAATACCTCCTCTTCAACTACAAATGTTCATGCCTAAAATTCTCCTGAAAATAGACAAGGAATACTGGAGAGAGAAGCCTTAAAAAGCCAATGTCAAGATGAGATAAAAATCAAATGAAACCTTCTCATTATGGAGAAGAGAAATATCAAGGACTCCTGAAATTCTTTTCTATGTTCATGGAAATGAAACAAACATCAGAATGGTATCAAGTATTTTAAATAAATGGAAGAAAGGCCCCAAACCAGAAGACTGCACTTACTTAAGGCAATCTTGCTAAAATCGTTATGACTTGAAAGTTTGTTAGCCTTTACGCCTGAACAAATTAAAAGTTGTATACAGGAAGGTTTCTGTTTAACAGTAGTAAGCAAGAACACTTTGAATTAGCCATGAACACTTCTCAACACTGTTTCCCCTGATTAAAGGGGATTTTAAATATTGCCACCTTCATGGAAAGAGAGTTTTGCATCCATAGAATTGTTTAAGGTACCCACTGTACTGATATTCAGAGATAGCCACATTCCATAATTTGGGACAAATCTCATTACTTTTTTCCTCTCAAATATATTTCCTGAGCAACACTTATACTTCTGCAACACACAATAACCATATTGTGACAGTTCTGTAAAAAGCTCAAATAAGTTGACTTTGTATTATAAGCATTTTAAGAGTCTGGTTTGCTAGTATACACTGTGAACGTCCAAGAGGAGGCCAAAATATGTAAGGTGGCATATCTGAACTTATTTTCCATTTCAAGTCCACTCACATGCGAATGTATAGTTTGAGACATGCTGCTCTAAACTTGAGGAAAATTGATAACTTCTAGGCATCCCTTAGTCTCCACTTTACTTACATTTGCCCTAGGGCCTATTTCTCAAATTGCACTTACCTTTGAGAACTGTGTGATCTGAATACTTTCACAATCTACTTATTTTAGTGTTTTGGACTGTATACCTTTCTTTCGTACCATCAGCATTGTTCTTTATAAACTCATGAAAGATAGAAACAGTATTTGAAAAACTGTCTACTTTAAAACTCTAGAACAATTAGGCACTCCTAAATACAGTTTTATTTGTTTTTGTTTTTTTAATTTCAGTAGTTCCTTACTAGTGAATTCAAACTACAACCTACTGTAAGGTCATTGTTTATCTCCCTCCTGACCCTTCAGAATGAAGATAATCTGCAACGGAGATATTTAGAACATGGCAACCATTATAAATAGTCATAAGTTCACAAAAATTTAAGCTTCTCCTAGAACTTCTAATCCTTTTAAAAAGCAATACTTTTGTCGAGCAGGGAAGCACTATCTTCGTGAAAAGCCCAGTAAGATCTAAAGCGATGGCATAGATAGCACAAGAAACTAAATGAAAAACTTGAGAAATGTTAAATTCTATAGAAAGTAAAATATTTAACCAACAATGTTATTTTGCCCAACAATGTTTATACTCACAAACCAGCAGTTCAAATGACTAGCAAAGAACACACGTTTTTATATTTAAGATATGAGACGTGCTTTGCTGGTAGAGGTGGAAAGATTTCTAGTCAGACCAATACAAGTAAACTGTCAATGATGGGGTCACAGATACAGAATCATTAAGCAGCTGCTTCTGACCTCTATGGTTGCCAATCACTAATAGCAGAGTGATTCAGATGTCCAAATTGAGACTGAAACCTTCACCCTTTCCTGATAACAGACCACAATTAAAACTCAAAAAAAAAAAAGTTTAATGATATAATTAGAAACCCAAACTTATGTATCTTCCAGTTCATAGCTGATAAACAGTTCTTTCATCTAAATTTTCAAATTTTCTTTTGAAGTACCAAATAAATTCCAACATTTCTCAATGCTCTAATATTTAACAACCCCCCCCAAAAGACCCCACAAAAATGAAACATTGTATCTCAGAAAAAAACCCAACAACCTACCTTTAAACTAGACTCATAGTCTGTGTTCACTTTGAACATAAGACCAAGCCGTAAATGAATTTCCTTGGCTCGACAAAAGCTGGGATCAACATAAAGCACCTCCTGAAATGCTTTAATTGCCCTGAAAGAACATAGACATAAGATATCTTTACTTTTTAACACTTACATGAATTTTTGCTTGGTAGAACAGTAAAACTTCTCTTTTATTCAATTCTGTTTTAAAGGAAATGCCAGTTTTATAAAAAAAGATGTGAATGAATAGCTTTAACAAAAAAAAGACTAGGAAGGGGTGCCTGGGTCTTTTATGTAATTGAATGTGTGTAATATAAAAGGAGAAAAGGAAGATCAGTTGAATTTACTCTCAATTATTCAATTTTTTTTTTTTCTGGTTGCACTGGGTCTTTGTTGCTGCACGCGGGCTATCTCTAGATGCAGCGAGCGGGAGCTACTCTTCATTGCAGTGCACGGGCTTCTCATTGCGGTGGCTTCTCTTGTTGCGGAGCATGCGCTCTAGGTGCGCGGGCTTCAGTAGTTGTGGCACGTGGGCTCAGCAGTTGTGGCTCACGGGCTCTAGAGCACAGGCCCAGTAGTTGTGGTGCACGGGCTTAGTGGCTCCGCGGCATGTGGGATCTTCCCGGACCAGGGATCGAACCCATGTCCCCTGCATTGGCAGGTGGATTCTTAACCATTGCGCCACCAGGGAAGTCCCTTCAAATAATATTTTATGGATTAATAGAATTGTCAGTGTAAATAACTGATTTCACTGTTTCTGGAATTTCCTAGGGGAGAGAGGGGTGGGGCAGATAGTTTTGTTTTTAAGGGAGGAGAGATTAATCCTGCCTCTAGTCTACTCCATAAAAAGAAGTCTTTTTTAAAAACTTTATATTTCTATTTTTCATATTTAGGTTTACAATCCATCTGCACCTTATTTTTTATATGATGTGAGGCAGGGGTCAGTTTTCATTTTTTTCAATACAGATATCCAGTACCCCCTACATCATCTGTAGAAAAGACCATCCTTACCACAGCTCTACAGTGCCACACTGTCCTAAATCAAATGTCCATATCAAACGTCTTGGTCTGTTTCTGGGCTCTCTATTCTACTATATGTCACTTTGTGTCTAGCAGTCCATCTTTGCCCCAAATTCACATTCTATCTTTCATAAAAAGTCTTAATTACCAGTAGAACGTATACAAGGATGAGGAAGGAACACTTTTCACTGAATACATTTTTATATCACTTAATCTGATCATATGAATGTACTATGTACTCAAAAATGAATTAAAATTATGACAGAAAAACATCTACTTTGAATTTTGAAAACTATAGTATCAGGTATAACAGTATTTTAGGCATCATTTTAAATCTCTCTACATGATTTAAGGCTTATCCCAAGTACAGCTAATATATTCTTTGCAAAGCTTTTTATCAACTATGCTCTACTTCTATTTAATCTTAAAGGAGGTTACTTAGAATCTTAGACAATTCCAAAACAAAAGTGAATCTTTATAAAAGTTCAAAATATATACCACAAAATAGAGCAAAACAACATGCCCTATGTCTTTAAGTAACTTTGACTTGTATATTATCTATTTCCCCCCAAAAAAAACTGTGTGATTATATATTTATTATAAAATTATGGGTTCTAAAAGGTAATATTTACTGTGAGGAGCATCAGATACCTTTACATCTGGTTAAATACTTTTTTCCTGAAGAGGAACTCGGCATCTATGTGTTAAGATGGCATTTCAAATGGGTGGGGCTATGTATGTGTTTTATTATTTAGTGTGTGTATAGACAGCAGAGGGGAGTCAAAGGCCTGATAAGAAAGAATTCGTGTAAATTACCTTTCTCATTCAAAGGTGACTTCCTATTTCTCTCAATCAGACTTGAAGATACTCATCGGTATACTGCTAAGAAGTTCTCTGTACTTTTCTCAAACCTTTCTAATAAGAGGAGGTGCAGCTTCAGCCTCTATATTCTCTTGGTCATGTCTAGAGCGCCACCTTCTAACAGAACAGATTGTGTGCACAGGTGTGTGTGAATGTGTGTGTGTGGGGGGGAATACAACACACACATGTTGGGGGAGGGGCATAAAAAAGGTTAGGAAGAGAACAACTGCAGCAATAAATGATGTCAATTAAAAGATAAGATGTGACTGGGAAACGGTATGCAGGGGCTTTTGGAAGCTTCTGGGATGATAGCAATTTTTTATTTCTCGTCCCAAGTGATAGTTATGAATGTTTATTTTATAAATAACATGTGAAGATGTATACTTATGTTTGTTTAATTTTCTTTAAGTATGTTACATTTTTTAATAATAAAAACTGAGGATAATGCTTCATAAAGTCCTAATTAACCTGACCTTACGAAATGGGTCAGAGAACTCCTATGGAATGGGTCAGAACTAAGCAATGTCCACACATGCCAATTAAAAACCCAGGCAAGGAAGAGTGGATATAGGTATATGTATAACTGATTCAGTTCGCTGTATACCTGAAACTAACACAACCTTGTAAATCAACTATACTCCAATAAAAATTTTAAAAAAAACAAAACAAACAAAACTAACCAAGGTGGGGGGGGACAGGCAGGCCTGAGTCAAATACATGAAAGAAGAATGGAAGTGGTGAAAGATAGCAAAGGAAAGATGGAATAAAGGAGAAAAAGAAGATAGGAAGAAGAACAGTCTAAGGAAGGATGTATGCGAATGGGAAGAAGGAAAACACAGATCATCAATAACAACCCCACAGGAGAAATATTTCCTACTCTGTCTCAGTTTCTATTTCCAGTCTTTTCCCAACCTACTGTTCATAGATGTGTTTTACTCCATAGGTGCCTTTAGTTCTTATCCACTTAGTTCACAATGTCACACAAGTACAACAAATACAGGTTATTTTACAAAGTTCTCTACACATGTTAACACACTGGAAATTTCTTTTAAAAAATTATTAACCTACCAGCAAAAACACATATTACAATACACTAGTCTGGGCTACACTGTGCCTGCTCTTTAAGGACTACTAAAAGTGCCCATGACAAGGGAGGACAACATATATCTATTCATCAAGTTCTCCAGGTTGTTTCAATGTTTCCCTCAAATTCAATACTTGCAGACTCAATCTTCAATATCTCATTATCAGATAACTGAAATAGTCTCCTTAAAGACTTCCCTTGCTCTCCTCTGGCTTGTCTATGCTTCCTAAAATATGTGGCTCCTGTGATTGCCTACTAACCACGATACTCTTTTAAGTCAAATCTCCATGTAGCATTTAAGGTTTGTGAGCAGTTATACCCATTGCCAGCCATGCCCTAACATTGCTCCTCCTCAGCTGTGAGCTGGCATACCTTAGGAATTCCTTCATGCAAATACTGGCCCTCTTGGCTTCACGGCTTCTCCTCAGGATAGTCTCCTGACCTGGAATATTTTCATTCTTCTGCTTCACTCTAAATCCACTATTACCTTTAAGACTCACCACCCAAACTCAACATCAACTATTTTTTGCTTAATGTTAACCAGCAGTTAGGTCCACTTTATAATCAAATCATTTTACTCTTTACCTGTCAGTGTGCTGTCTCTAGTTTTTCCAAGTAGTCTATTCCTTGAGGTTTACATTCCTCTTTTATTTTTAAATACTATAGACATTATAGGAAAATGTTTAATATCTGTTTACTGATGTCATCACTCTTTATAATTAACTGACTGGACTTCTTGTTGAGGGGGTGGGAAGGGATGCTCCAGAGTCTCTTTACTGATCAGTTCTCCTCAGCTAACAAAATAGATGCAAGTTCATTTTCACTTGCTTTTCTAAAACTCTTACCATCTTTTTCTCCTATGTGTTACATCCACCCCTTGGGAAGGAAAAAAGAATGTGTTTATGTGTTAGGAGGGGGATAGTGTGTGGAGAAGACAGGTACCACTCAGACTACATTCATTTTAATGCATTCATATCTCACCAAACCACATGTAGCCAGAACATGATCTGTGTAGAAGAAGTTAGACTAAACCACCAACACATACAAATTCTGCTGATGTCAGTATTCTGACTGACAGACTATTTTAGAACGTGAAAAAATGGCTACCTAAAACAATAAAATACTTTTAATGATACAATGCCTGGAAAGGTTTATAGCTTTCAAATATTAAAGCACAGTCTCTACTGAAATTTTAAACAAGTGCATATCGCTATGCTTGAGTATCCATGTATTTTCTTAAAATCTAAAGAATGTTTTTAATATCACCAAAATTATTTCTATAGATTTTCAGTTTAAAATTTTTTGCAATTAATGTTTGCCATTGTTAACAATTTTTAAAAGGAAATGATAACTTCAATAGCACTACCTTCAAAAAACACACACATGCTGAATATATTTTAAAACAATGGTCATTTTTAATAAGATTTCTAGAGCCATTTTTTAAAAAGCCTCCTTTAGAACTTTACCAAACTATAGAAAAATAATATTAACTAAACATCCTAGCACAGTTTTAGTACATTTGAAAAGAGACATAATAAAACTTTAAGTTCTCTGAAGCTAATAAAGCTGAGTCCAGAGGTTTCCCTCAGGGATATCTGAAGAGATAAAGGAACTAATTCCACAAATTTTCATACTAATAAAAGGGAGCATATTCTAGCTCTAAATCAGTAATAACATATATACACAACAGATATACACACTTCTATACACACATATACATATATTTGGAAATTTAGAGGATCCTTCTAAATGAGACAAATAGATTTGATTAAGAACTCAAAGAGACAGGTAAGGTAAGGTAAGAGTTTTAAAGTGGAGATGGAAGGAGAAAGCAGACCAAAGAGAGTAAATGGCACAAACCAACTTGCATAGGTAAAAAAATGCTCAAGACGTTTTCAGGGAAATGTTAATACAGTAGTGACTGACACAAAGAATATATTTAGGGGAACAATAAGTCTAGAAAGATCATCTGAGGTTGAAACAGAGAGGACCTTAAATGTGAGGCTAAGTTAGAAGTATCATACACTAGGCTATTCACATTGACGTTTGCTAATATATTACCTCCTGGTTCTTTTGCCCTCTCCAGCCATCTTCATTTCATCACTGCGGACAGTGGGATGTTTTCTTCCCACCCCTATTGTAAAATTTATGTTTTTATTCATAATTTCCCTGAAGCTTAATCAATCCAAACCCTTCCAAATTCTCTCTGGCAATCTATGTGTCACTGGTAAGCATAACTTTACCAAAACTGCCTTAGTTATCTGCTATTTTCTTCAAAACAGCAGCGAACAGAATAAACTCAACATATGTTAACATGAACTGTTTTATTTTAATAGAAAAAAACTTTTGATCTAAGAGCATTAGTTTGCAAAATGATAGCTCAAAAACATACATTAAATATTAAGTTTTTGCCAGACTCCATGCTAAACAAGCCTCAGGATCAATGGCGGTTATCTCAAACTACATTAAGTTTATGTTTGCACCCAAAGCAGTGATTTTACAAGGAGAGCAAAGATCCCTACACCCCTAAGAACACTTGTAATTGGTACACGCTAGGGAAATGAGTCCTGGAGAAAGTTCACTTGTAATGTGTTAACATTTCTGTCTTTTTAAACTCACCTCCATCTCATTACCCTACTCCTTGCTGATGTCAACATAATAATAATCACTACATTTCCTTACCAGGGCTTATCAATTAGATTTGGGAAGCTAATTTCCAAAATCCTATGCCTCTGGCACAGAATTATGTAGCTCTTAGGTTTGCCACTATAAGACCATTCTGACACTGATCAATGGGAATACAAAAGGTTACAGGCTAGAGAGAGAGGAATGATAAGGATTTTCAGGGAGGTATATTTAGAAATATGGCTGCAAGTTATAATACTTTATTACTGTATATATTTCAATTCCTTTCACCCAAGGATATAGGTTTCTTACTACAAAGGCAAGGAAAAGCTCAGTTCAAGGTACCCTTAGCAATATGCCACCCTCATGAAGAAGAACAAGTGAAGGCATGGGCATGCACTCATGCACGTGGAAAGGAACAGCTTTATAGATACTGGTTCTAGCTCTCTGCTGCATGCATTTTACTATGTGCTTCTATGTCTTCCTTTCTCCTTATATTTATTTTAAGTTTGGTCACAGATTACTGTGTATGATAATAGTAAAATTAAATAATTATGATAAATCCAGTGAGGATGTAACAGTTGCTCTACTACTTTCTGACATGGGCTCCTCTAAGACGCTGAAATTGAAACTGGAAAAACTGACCAAATAACTGAACTCATCCAGAGGCTAACAGTAAAATCAACTCACCCCCCAAAAAGGGGGCGGGGGGAGCATAATATGGTAAGAAACAAGACAAACAGGTTAACAGATAAAACCAGTTAATAAAATTGCTCTTAATAATTTATTAAGTCGCCATCACTAACCCCAACACACATGGTGGTTGCACACATTATTCTCGAATATTTAATCTAATTAAATAACAACAGACACCACTTACAAATATTAAATTCTACTTAAATTATAAATGTACAAGGGATAGAACATTCTGAGCTAACAATACAAAAAAGGCATACCACTCTCTTCTCTGGAAATATTTTTTCAACAAATCCCAAAGAACTTAGTATGTGTTAGGGGTGGAGGTGGGTCTGTTCCCAGAAATTAATAGCCACCTATAAGTAAAACTAAATAAAACACAAGTATAGTTTTAACCTAAGGAAGTTCCTATTCGTTAAGGCTATACTCTAAAACTCTCACCAAGCACCTACTCCATGCTTTCTAATTTTGTGGCTGTTCAAGAAATAGCAAGATAAGTGAAAGCAAAAATTGGGGCACAGAGTTTGTGAAAGAACATTTGACCAGCAAGACAGGAAACACACATTCATGATGGATTAAGAGAGGGTGTGAGATATGTCATTTTAGGCAGCAGCTAGAGCTGAAACTCAAGACATGAGAAAATGGTAGTAACCAGGACAGGATCAACAGAACAGAAGGCACTTACTAATTCAGACATTGCATCATTCTTATATCATTTCAGTTTCATTTCTTAAGTCAACTGAAGGACACAGAAATCATATGTAGATAAGGAATCAAAAGATATAATTTTCCACACTACAAGCCCCCTAACTTGACATGGTCACATACTTTTTAATGCAATCCAATTTTCAACTGATGATGGCTTCACCTCACTACTGATTTTATGCTTATATCTTCAATCTACAGGGAGTTCACAAGTTATCACAGGTAGGTGAAAATTAACTGGTGTGAGGTATACATGTTCATTTCTAAACTGCAGAGTTCCTTGCCTTGAGTTTCATCTAAATTATTTCTCGCTGGCCATAAAGATTTTACCCATGTGCCCAGGAGAACAATTACAAATACTGATTAAAAAATAACCACCAATCAATCTTCAAACTTGGGGACAGACTACAACAGACAAAATAATTAGACTGGGAAATCTGAGCATAAGTTTGCTTCTGCCACCAATTAAACAGTTATATAATACTGAGTTACACACGCATACACATCCCTTGTTTTCTACATCTATAAAATTAAGGGAAAAAAACTAAGTTATCTCTTAAGACCACTCTGGTTCTAAAAGTTTAGAATTGTGAATTCTATGAATAGCATCTTCAAGAAAGTAAAGAGATTTTAAAACAGTCCTAATCTACTCTTGATTTTACATATGATACACTGGATATAAAGTTAGGAGGCTTAAATTTAGGCTTGCTCTACAACAATGGACAATTTAAAAGAAAAATATTACAAAGCTTCTTTATAAAGATCAATTATAGCTTTGTTTACAAAGAAAATGAGTGATTTGAATGATTATAATAGTCTATCCACACAGGTGTTCTCTAACAATGCAGTGCTTCCATAGATGATCAAAACCCAACAGGACCAAAAGCAAACGGGAAAGAAAAGGCATCTGGGAAAAGTCATTCATGTTTTAAGTTTCATCTTTAGAGAAACCATATCAAATCATTGCCAATGCATATTTAAAAGCTCTGTAATAAATATCCAGGATGCGCAACAGGTATATGACAGGGTTATAACCTTTGGTCAAAATGCTCCTTTGGACTTTCTCAGCACTCACTCAGCTTAAAATTATGGAGAATAGAAGGCACTCTGACAAAGTCGAATATATTTCAAAAAAAATGTCTACATAGGGCTTTACAGTTTGCAAAATGTACATTATCTCATGTGATCATCAAAACTCTGTAGAGTAGAAAAGGCAAAACTGTAATGTACCTAACACACACACACACACACACACACACGTGCGCACACACACAAAATGAGGAAACACATCAAACTAAGTGGCAGTGCTGAGACCAGAATGCCAATCTTTCAACTATGTTCTTTCCACTAGAGAATGTTACTGTCTTGTCTGGTAAACAGAAAGACAACAAGGGGGCAAAGGCCACAGTAACAGGGACCTATACTTTACCGTTTATAAAATCGTATATATATTTCTATCATATTTAATGTCTGACTCTGAAGGTGGTACCATTACTCCTATTTTATAGAAGAGAGAATTGAGAGTTTATAATCTAGTGCCTAGTTACTAGAAATTGGAAAAGTACTAGCACACTCGTGTGTGTGTGTGTGTGTGTGTGTGTGTGTGTGTCTTTTGGTGAAGGAGGAAGGGAAGGAGCAGTCAGTATATCTAAAAGTCTGAAAAGGAAATACTGCTCATCACAGACCATTTACCAACTTGAGAAGAGAGAGTAGAGTCATTCCCCAGTTCAAATAACCTGGGGACCACCAGTCCATAACAAGTGACTGAGAAATTCCAAAAGTTTTCTAATCTAAGTCTTCTTTAATCAGAATCTTATACCAGATTCTTTTAGGAACACATATATTTCTAATAATCTAAGGTAGGTCAATATCCCTGAAGGAACAAACTAATAATTTCAGGAGATTATTGGAAAATGTAGGCTTAGTGATATTAAAATATTTTGTATTTATTACACACACACACAAACACACAGAAAAATACAAACAAAATAAGCTATTTACTGGAAACAACTGGAGTTATTAGTTTTATGTCAACTTACCACTGAAATGCATTGTAATGGAAGTAGACCAAACCAAGACCATATAAAAAGGCAGCATTCTGGAAAGAAAGGGAAAAAGAGACTTTTAGGAAAAGCATTTATGTCTAATACGTATGTTACTAATACTATAAAATATGGTATCCAGGATGTTTTATGTTATTAAAAATCTATCCTGCATTACAATATAGTCACAATGTTTTTTGTTTTTTTTTTTTGTGGTACGCAGGCCTCTCCCTGCTGTGGCCTCTCCCATTGTGGAGCACAGGCTCCGGACGCACAGGCCCAGCAGCCATGGCTCACGGGCCCGGCCACTGCGCAGCATGTGGGATCCTCCCGGACCGGGGCACGAACCCCCGCCCCCTGCATCGGCAGGCGGACTCTCAACCACTGCGCCACCAGGGAAGCCCTACAATGTATTTTTAAAACACCAAAATAACTGATGAGTCAACAGATGGCACAGAATCCAATCAACTTGGACAGATTCTGTGGTTTCTTTTTAATCAAACCTGCCCTGAAATAAAAAATCTGTCAGCACATACAGATGGCCAATAGGCACATGAAAAGATGCTCAACGTTGCTAATTATTAGCGAAATGCAAATCAAAACTACAATTAGGTATCACCTCACGCCAGTCAGAATGGCCATCATTAAAAAGTCTACAAATAACACATGCTGGGGAGGGTGTGGAGAGAAGGGAACCTTCCTACACTGTTGGTGGGAATGTTAAGTTGGTGCAGTCACTATGAAAAACAGTATGGAGGCTCCTCAGAAAACTAAAAATAGAATTACCATACCATATGATCCAGCAATGCCACTCCTGGGCATATACCCAGACAAAACTATAATTCAAAAAAATACAGGCACCCCTATGTTCATAGCACCACTATTCACAATAGTCAAGACATGGAAACAACCTAAATGTCCATTGACAGATGAAAGGATAAAGAAGATGTGGTACATATATACAATGGAATACTACTCAGCCATAAAAATAATGTCATTTGCAGCAACATGGATTCAACTAGAGATTATCATACTAAGTGAAGTCAGTCAGAAAGAGAAAGACAAACACCATATAACATCACTTATATGTGGAATCTAAAATATGACACAAATGAACCTATCTACAAAGCAGAAACAGACTCACAGACATAGAGAACAGACTTGTGGTTGCAGGGGTTGGGGGTGGACTGGGAGTTTGGGGTTAGTAGGTGCAAACTATTACATACAGAATGGAAGGACAACAAGGTCCTACTGTACAGCACATGGAACTATATTCAATGTCCTGGTATAAACCATAATGGAAAGGAATATAAAAAAGTATGTGTATGTACGTATGTATGTATGTATGTGTGTGTGTATGCATTAACTGAGTCACTCTGCCATACAGCAAAAATTAACGCAACATTGTAATTCAACTATACTTCAATTAGGGCTTCCCTGGTGGCGCAGTGGTTAAGAATCCACCTGCCAATGCAGGGGACATGGGTTCAATCCCTGGTCCGGGAAGATCCCACATGCCGCGGAGCAACTAAGCCCGTGCACCAAAATTACTCAGCCTGCGCTCTAGAGCCCACGAGCCACAACTACTGAAGCCCGTGCGCCTAGAGCCCGTGCTCCACAACGAGAAGCCACCGCAATGAGAAGCTCGCACACCACAACAAAGAGTAGCCCCTGCTCGCTGCAACTAGAGAAAGCCCGCGCACAGCAACAAAGACCCAACTCAGCCATGAATAAATGAATGGATGAATGAATAATAAACTATAATTCAATTAAAAAATATCTGTCAGCAGAATTCTATGGGTAATCTAAGAGAAAAACCTATTTTTCAGGAATAAGAAAATGCCTATGCTATCCTATTCTCTCTTGCTTATTATATCTCTGTATTCTTCCTCTAGTTCTTTCTGTTTCTTGAACTGGATTTAATTTTATGTTCAGTGTTGCCAGGAAGGTAGTTAGAATTCAAAGTAAATGCACAATACAAACGTAGAACAAATTTTAGTATTAAAAAAAAACCCACATGCTAAAATGACACCTAGCCATTTACATTTTGAGCTATGAACATCAGTGATTCCTTTTGCAGTACAAAACAGAGATGCCTATCCAGACTCAATCTGACCTCTGGCCCCCATATGGGAAACTAGCTAGCTACTCCCTTTTTTCAAAAAGGGTAAACAGTTGAGTCCCTACTATGTGTTCTCCGAACTTATGTTCTAAGACTTAAAAAATTTCAAACTCTTACTAAAATGTTTCTTACTGTATTATTTTAGGTTGTATTTCCCCAGAAGTACACCCTGAGACAAAAGGTTTTAGTATACGTGGTTTATTTGGGAAGTTACCCTAGGAAACACCAGTAAGGGAGTAGAGAAGTGAGGCAGGGAAGAGAAGGAAGCCAATAAAGGGTGCAGCATGGCTGACTATGCAGCTGTGGGCAACTGGGACTTAATACTGCTGGGGATTTCTAGGAGACAGTGAAGAACATTCCTCAGTCATTTTGCGCTAGGTGTGAGGGAACTACAGTACTTATCCCACAACTGCTGTCATTCAATGACTGGAGAAAAAGAATCAGTGATGTTTAAAGACCAAAGTGTAATAAATAGCTGGGTGACTTTTTGGTATGCAATTATTATTTTTAATACTAAAACTTGTTTTAGGGTTATATTGTGCATTTCCTTTGAATTCTAACCACACTTCTGGAAACACTGAAAAAAGGTTTCTTAAGTAGATCTTAAAATGTAATAAATATGGAAATTTCATTCAATCCTCAATACCCTCAATTTTCTGAATGAGAAAATTACATGCTACAAGGGTATTCACAAAGATCTCAGACAACATCCATTTCAAAAGTTCATATTCAAAATTTTAAAATTTAGTTGAAACTGGCTTCAATCAGGATCATTCACTTACGACCCCACCCTATCCCTGAAATAAACTGAACTTTTACTAGGTATTGAGGACAATACTCAAGGGTTGAACAAGCCAAACTGATTAAAATATACTTCCCCGCACACTACTGTGTGTGTGTGTGTGTGTGTGTGTTGGGGGGGGGGGGTGGATGATGTTCAGAACACAAGAGTAGTTAAATTCAGAGTTATGAAATGTTCTACCCAAGAAAGTTTAGATTTGAAACACAACTGTCTCCCTAGGTGGGGGAGATGGAGGGAGGAGAGCATGGTTGAATAACAATAGACAGCATCTTTCACCAAATTAGATAATTGCCCAGAGAAGGCAGTGTAAGGTGTGGTGGAAATATGAGTCTACTGAGGGACATTTCTGCTTTCAGTACACATCCTGCATTCTCTCAACTTCTTTTGTTCATAGCTTATCCTTCCCCCTCTAGGAAATCTTATCCCCATCCCTGCCACTGTATAAATTTTATCAATCCATCTAGATCCATTTAAATGCCATCTTCCCTATGAAGCTTTGCCACATCTCCCACCTCAAACCAGAGGTAATCTTTCCAACCTCTAAATTTGGCCTTAACATAATGTCTCTAGCGTGTGACATTATGGTATAATAGTAAGAACTTAATTTTATGCAAAATGCTAACATCATTTCTTTTAAAAGGTACTAACAACCCTTTGAGGTGGCAGAAATTTAAAGAATGAAGAGATATTAAGCAACTTGCTCAAAGAGACAGTTGCAGACATAGGAACTGAATCTAGGTCTGCCTCCAGAGCTCACTCTTAACTATTGATAACATATTTTTGCTATTTGTGTATTGACTAAATTCCATCCAATCAGACAAAAATGCAACGAAAGCAGGAGTGCTAATCATCTGTGTATATTACCTAGTATACACAGTGCCTTCCACATAGCAGATGCCCACAGGTTTAGTAAATTGAACCACCCAGTATTTAAGCTCAGTATTAAGTTCAGTTTCCTGGGTGACACAGAATTAGTATGAGGGATGGTCCCTATTAATCAGGAGCTTATAAATCTCACCAAGGAGGTAAGTCTCATTTTTCCGTAACAGTAAACGATGTAATTTAAACACTTACTGAGCACCTACTATGAGTCATAACAGTAAACGATGTAATTTAAACACTTACTGAGCACCGACTATGAGTCATAACAGAGTTATCAGCACTGGGAAGAAAGTAGTAAGCAAAAAAGACAAAAATTCCTATCCTCAATGAATTTACAATCTAAGGACAAATGATTATGAAATTAAGTGCATAATAATATATTCCTAGCTGCAACCATTTAAGAGTTAATGAAGTATAATAAGGACTAGGAAAAGAGGTAGAACTTGGGTATTGCTGGGAAAGCAGAAGGAAAAATAAGCCATCTCAGCCAGGGGTTCTAATCCACACATTTTTGGAAATAATGACCTGGGGGTGTGAATGGCTATGTGCCCTGATAAAGACGTGTTCCCTCCCAATGTACAATCTCACCAAAAATGCCAACAGCATCCCCATTGAGAAACACGGGTCTATGCAGAAGGATGACCCAAGCAAAGGCACTGATATGAAAATGAGTTTAAATGTGATGTAGTCATTCTTCAATCCACTGTGAGAAGTTAGGGGAGTAACTTTCTGGGAAGTGTATTATTTATAAAACATACTCCTGCTTCAGTCCAAATCCTTAGAGGTTAGAGTATATATTAGGTGTCATCAAACTGGCACATGGGCCAAATC
This sequence comes from Mesoplodon bidens, assembly GCF_964165515.1. Taxonomy (NCBI): domain Eukaryota; kingdom Metazoa; phylum Chordata; class Mammalia; order Artiodactyla; family Ziphiidae; genus Mesoplodon; species Mesoplodon bidens. The sequence goes on from NC_138163.1 coordinate 100,430,542, forward strand.
CAGCCAGCCACCTATTTTTATAAAGTTGTACTGAAACATAGCTACCCCCACTCATTTACTTATTGTCTATATAGCTGCTTCCAGTTCCAAGAGAAGAGCTGAACAGTTGCAACACAGAGACTATCTAGCTTACAAAATCTAAAACAGTTACTATGTGGCCCTTTACAAAAGAAATTTGCCAACCTCTGACCTAGACTGCATCACAGTACCCATCATAATCCCAAATTAAGAAATTATAACTTAATAAGATTACAATCAATTTATATTGAAGGCAGGGTGTGGTTCATTAAGTTAGCAGTTCACTAATGCCAGAGAGTCCCATGAAGGTGTTTTCACTGATCCCCAACATAGTTCTTAAAGAAACTCCTGGATGCCCTATGCTCTGTAATCAGAGCTCCAGGCTGTACAACCCCAGATGTGAGAGGGGAGCACTGTACAGTCCTCTGGAGGACACTATAAGCTTTGTTCTTTCCAGCTGTTCCTGGTTTCTCAGACTATTTCCAAATTGAAGGAAAGGGCACTGAGGGTTCTGCTTCTATTTTCATGAACATATATATGTAAAAGTAGACTGGAAAACAAGAATGGCAAATTAAACTATACAAAAACAGTGTGAGCCTTAGAACACCACAGATGAAATAAAAGGTTGGCAACCTCATATCAGACCCTCTTACTGCCAAATTTTCTTAAATCTGTCTATGAAATCCCATAGAAGGCACTGTTATCAACCCCCCTTTTTCCCAGCTACTTCCAGTGAGAAAACGTTGGTGACATAACAGTTCTAGCCAGTGAGATTTCTACCATGGGGTTTCTGGGAAAGCTTTTGCTTTCTTTGCATAAAGGTTTCCTTTTTTCTTCTTCCACTTCCTGTTAGTATGTCATGGTCACCAGAGTGATGAAGGTATTAATAGCCAACCAAAATGGTATGAAAATTACTTTAAACTGAAAACATCTGAACAATCAAAAGCCACAGAAACAATCATTATCTAAACTTAGGCAGAGCATCCTGAAAATACAGCTGCCAATGACCCCTCCCCACCCACCCCCTTCCAAGGGAGTTTACTAACTGGGAAAATACTGACCCTTAGCATTGAGAAGTGTGAATTCAGCTGCCCATCAGCATCAAAAACTCCAATAGAACCTTCCCTACTTTCTCAGAGAAGCCCAAAACCCTGAGACTGTTGTTAGGTTTATATATAAACCTTTATCTCTGGCTATTGAGGGGTTTACTCATTAGAGGGCAACTCCAGCATGCATGTGTAAACACACTTTGTCTTTTCTCCTGTTAATCTGTCTATTGTCAGTTAATTTGCAGGCTCCCAACCACTGCACCCAAACTACAAGAGGGAAAAAGCATTTCCTCCCAACAGTGACAAGCACCAACCCTGTATGAAAATCAGACTGGGCAGGGACTAGAATGGCCATCATGGACATATCATGATTTTGAAAGAAAACAAGCTTTAAAGACAGCAGTAGAGTGCCAGTAAGTTTAAGATCAGAACACTGCCCCGCCCCTCCCCCCCTTTGAAGACACGGCAATTTCCTATCTAGCATGGTTTGGGTTTTTTAAGGGAAGTTTAGACCCAGTATCCTACAAGCATGCAGCAGTAAGAGGGTAGCTGTTTCCCAAAGAAAGGGTCAGCCTTTTAACAAAAGAGAATATTAGTAAAATATTCAAGCTTTAAAAAAAATTTTATTAGACAAAACTGACTAAATGATGTGATTATCAAGATATTGTTATACTATTGCCAATATTTGGGTAGAATAGCAATCTGATTGTAGTGCCTCCAAACATCCAGTACTCACATTTGAAGACAATTTTTTATGCAGAGATATCATTAAGAAATAAAATCAAGCCAGACTATTAGAAAAATGTAATAGTATGAAGGCATTCCAGAACTCCAGAAATGAATTTCCAAATGCCTTCTGGGTACTCTCCACCTGTTGAATATACTACAAATACCTGAAATCCCATGTATCTTACACCGCAGAGGAGAGTCTGATGCTCTAATGGTACTGAAGATTTTAGATAGTGGTAGCAATCTCACCAGTTAACCAATCCAAAAAGTAATCCTACTTTTCTTCTCTTCCCCACCAATAAGCCAAATTCATTCTATTCACAAAGCTCATTTTACAATCAAAAAGCCTTTGAATCTATCCCCTTCTCCATTCCTACTGCCTTTCTCTAGGTAATTTAGGACCTTGACTTTGTCTACCTGGCCTGTTTCAATAGCTTCCTAACTCAGCTCCCAAACCTTCGCCTCCCCTTCCACATCCCCCCTTTCAATATACCTTCCACACCATTGCCAGTGAACTTGTGAAAAACTCAACCATGACACTTTCTCTATTTTAAACTCCCCTGAAGATTACCTACGACCTAGCCTGACTATAAATAAGGGTCTTGGTTATATGACTCTTGCTCAACTTTCCCAATCTCACAGCCACCGCTCCAGTCAGGACAAATGACATGCAGGCCTATGAATAAAATATGCTCTTATACATTTCCATGATTTTAAACATGTTTGCTTCCTCTGCTGAAAAAGCCAATGCCATCTTTCCTTCAACTCATTTCTCAATCTAGCAAATTCCTAGCCATCCTTGGGACTTCCCTTGTGGTGCAGTGGTTAAGACTCCGTGCTCCCAATGCAGAGGGCCCAGGTTCGATCCCTGGTCAGGGAACTAGATCCTACATGCATGGCGCAACTAAGGAGCCCACCTGCCACAACTAAGACCCGGCGCAACCAACCAACCAAATAAATAAATAAATAAAATTCCTATCTATCCTTTAACACATCACTCATCTCTTCTTTCCACAAGTATTACCTGACACATTCCCAAGTGCAGAGTTAGGTTTTTCTGAAGCAAGTTTCCAAATGAATATTCATGTCTATTACAGATATGCCCTTCATCTCCTCTACTAGAATACGAGCTTGTAAAAAGGTAGAGATAGAGCTCAAGTCATCTTTTGATCCCTATGGCAAAGTAACTAGCATATATAAGTCATTGAGGAAAGGTTTACTGCTAATAAATCAATCTCTTACAGCCTTAAATAACCTATTAGACATTTTTATCAAAGAATTTAACACTGTGCTGATTCAATTTATACAGAATCACTCCCTTAATACAATCCAAACTACCTTTTGGACACTTATAAGAGTTTCTCCTAGTTACAATAATATAGCAAAAGAGGTTGTCAAAGCTCATTACATCGATCAGATCCAAAGTTATAGCATTAGAGCAGAAGTTCTGCTTCCATGAAACTAATACAACATTGTAAATCAACTATACTCCAATAAAATCCTTTTTAAAAAAAGAGAGTAAGAAGTAGTTCTGCTTCCAAAATCTATGCATAGTATTGCATAGCGATCATGAAATCAGGCTACAGAGGCCATCAGACTTGGCTTGTCACTTACTATCGACTCACAAAACAAGTTAACCGAGTCTCAATTTCATAGGGTTGCTTTGAGGAATTAAGATCATACATGTAAAATACTTAAAATAATAACCTGGCACTTGGGATTTTTGTGAGAAGTAAAGGAGGTAATGTATCTACCACCAACAAGAAAACTATCTAGCACAGGGTAATTGCTCAATGGATACAGTATGACAGATAAAATTCTTGGGAAGTCTCACATGCTGTAAAAAAAAAAAAAAAAAAAAAAAATTACACATTAAAAACAAGAGGATTTAGAAATAAAAGAGAGTTGTGGCCAAGACTGCTCAAGACCTATGCAACATTATAACCAGAGGATTTCAAAAGTAGTAACTAGTACCTGGGACAGCCTGAACCACTCAAGCAAGAAGCTCAGCATGATGATAGGTTGCCATGGTCCATATCAAAAATGAACAAAACAATGAAGTTGCAATTCTGGCAATCCTTTAATTAGAGCAGAGCTGGAAGGTGCTGAGACAATGAAAATAGCAGAAAGCTGTACAAAACTGGGAACGTGCCTTTCTGAGGAAGAGCCCTGGATGAAGGTACTCATGTTTAATTTTCTTAAAATCTAGACTACAGAACTCCTGCTACCAGTGCTGCAGTCAAGCTGAGAGAACTTTTCCCTTTCCTACTTAAGTTTATAATTATACTCCCCATTATCCAGAAAAAAATTTAAATGAAACAGTAAGACTTTCACATCATACAACATAATTCCCTTATTTACCAATAACATGAATTAATTTCTATTAGTAGTACAGTCTATTTTGCAACAACGTGTATCTTCTCTTACTGTTTTCTAGCCTATTAACACTATAAGACGAAATAAAGACATTTCTCAGCCTCTGTTGCAGCTAAGAGTTCTCAAATGACTAAATTCTCGTCAGTGAGATGTGTATAATCTCATGATTCCCTTAAAGCCACAGTCCCCAACCTCTTTGGCACCAGGGACCAGTTTCGTGGAAGACAATTTTTCCACAGACTGGGGGCCGGCGGGGGAGATGGTTTCGGGATGATTCAAGTGCATTACATTTATTGTGCACTTCATTTCTATTACTATTACACTGTAATATATAATGAAATAATTATACAACTCCCCATAATGCAGAATCAGTGGGAGCCCTGAGCTTGTTTTCACTTGTCACTCACTGATAGGGCTTTGATATGAGTCTGCAAGCAATTGATTTATTATGGTCTCTGTGCAGTCAAACCTCTCTGCTAATGATAATCTGTATTTGCAGCCGCTCCCCAGCGCTAGCAGCACCACCTGAGCTCCACCTCAGATCATCAGGCATTAGATTCTCACAAGGGGCGTGAAACCTAGATCCCTCACATACGCAGTTAACTGTAGAGTTCGGGCTCCTCTGAGAATCTAATGCTGCGGCTGATCTGACAGGAGGCGGAGCTCAGGCAGTAATGTGAGTGATGGGGAGTGGCCATAAATACAGATGAAACTTCGCTCGCTCACCCGCCGCTCACCTCCTGCTGTGCGGCCCAGTTCCTAACAGGCTACAACCGGACTGGGACCACGTGGCCCAGGGGTTGGGGACCCCTGCCTTAAAGAAAAGGGTTGTTGCCCTCTGCTTCCTCTTCCTCTGACCAGCTCCTTGGAATGTAGAACCAACTCCAAAGCATCAGATAAAGAAAACTCAAGAAAGAAAAAATATAGACCAATTTCAATTATGAACAAGGATGCAAAGATGCTACATATTAGCAACCCCAATCCAGAAATAACTAACAAGGATAAAAATTTATTGTCAATTTGAACTTACTTCAGAAATACAAGATTGATTTAAGGAGAAAAAAAATACAATTACCTCAATGGATGCAGGAAAAGTATTTGCATACAAAAGAAAAATGCTGACTTTTAAATTGAAAATATTAAAAGTTGGTTGTCATTAGAGTAAAGAAGCTCCTTTCTATTCTTAGTTTGCTATTTACAAAGAAAGAACTTAATCATGTTTAATGGTAAAACGTTCCCTTTAAGCAGGGAAATAAGACAAATGTACTATACCACCTCTTTCAATCCATACTGTGCTGTCATCCTAGTTATTGCAGTAGCAGGAGCAAAGATCACAAAAATTAAAAGTGAAGAAACAAAGTTACCATTAATTACAAAGGTAGGATAGTCTATATAGAAAATCCAAAGTAACATAGTCAAATTAGCCAAGTTAGTAAAAGTTAGTGGAGTTCTCAGTAAATTTAACTTAGCATATAAAAGCCAACTGTAGTTCTATATACCAGCAAAGAGATAAAAATGAAATTAAAATGACATTTATAACAGCAATAAAACTAAAAGATCTAAAATACATTATTTTATAATATGCACAAGAACTTTATATGGAAATACCATAAAACTTTATTGAGAAAGACGGTAATGAAAGACAATGACAGTTTTTCTTTTTAAACTGTACAAAGTTAATACAATTCCAATCAATCCCTGGAAGCCATTGTGTTTTATTTATTTAACTTTATGGCTCTGATTTCCAGCACTACAGAATTGGACTAGATATTGAACAAATATTAAGACAAATCTAAGACTCCAGATCTGTGCTAACTGTTGCAAACCCACTTAACCATCTATCTGGCCCTTGCCTTCCTTTTCCCCACTTTGAGGCCTCCAACAATTACCCCAGGGTCTAAAACAGGGGTCCACAAACTATGGCCAGTCAAAATTTTTTCTTCAAGGCCCAGGAGCTAAAAAATTATTCTTATATTTTATGATGGTTACACTGTAAATGATTAGCTAAGTACCTACATAATAGATAATTTTGTCTCTTGGCCCACAAGGCCTAAAATATTTACTTTTTCACCCTTTTGAAAAAGTATTTGGACCTCTGCTCTAGACCAAGAACTTGGGAGAGTTCCCTAAACACCTACTGTACTTTCTTTCATGTGCTGGCTGACTCAGTTCTCTTCTTTAAAAGCCTTTCCACGTCTCCTACCTGGAAAACTCCCATTAATCCTTCCCTCTACTCTCAACTGTTCTGTGGAGTTTCTCTAATTCCCACTCAGACTTTCCCATACCCCTTACACAAAGAGATGTACTTCTACCTCACTCCTGAACACCTCTAATATATCACTTCCAAAAACTTATGCTTGTTTGTGCCTCCCTCACCAAGAACATGGGCAACTTGAGAGCAGAACTATCTTACTTATCCCTGTATTGCCAACAAAGCCCTTGTCAATGACAGTAAAAGCCAGTTAGTGACCGACATAAATAGTGTAACAGAAGTCATGGATAGGTCAGAAGATGAGTGCAGTTTCCACTAGTTCATCCACCAATTTGTGCAGACCTGAATGCAGTCTAGTCCATAAAGTAAAAGAAATTACATAATGATTTCTAGGATGTGGTCTGCTTGTAAAATTGTAAAACTTCTAAAGAATCTAACCCTTGTGGACAAAAAGATGTTACCTGTCATTCCAGTAAACAAGGAATGTTGCCAACCATCAAGCCATCAGCTGCTGCTCCCCCATCCCCCCACCCCCCCACACACACACACTCACCAAGGTGCACCTTCAAGTGAATTCAGGATGGAGAAAAACCAGGATACTGGCCCTTGATAGTCAAGATGCATATCAAAGAAATAATTTCAATGAGCCCAGACTCTTGCATCTTCCCATACACAGAAAAGCACTGAAATCATTATGTTTGACTACATTTATTTATTTTTTTTCCCCCAGCAAAAACTCTTATATATCCTGGCTTTTCTCTTACCTCTTTGGAACAGTTCCTCTGAGCTATATGAGAGGCTGTTTCCCAGGTTATAGTCCTCAGTAAGGTCCCTGAATTAAACATAATTCTCAACTTTCAGGTTGTGTATTTTTGTTTTCTTCAGTTGACATCCTTATTCTCAAATATACTGCTTTTTAACTTTCCCTATATATTCTTTAAAAGAGATCTCACTCTCTTGGTCTCTGCCTTTCTGGGCAAAAGTTTTGTTTTGGTTTTGGTTTTTTTCCAGGTTAATTTAAGCTTTAAACTTGTTGAGATATTAATTACAGTTCTGCCTTCCTTAAAGTTCTAAATATTTTCACGTTATAAAGCACTTCAATATTGATATATTTAAATACTCAATGTATTTTTAAACTCAAAACATGAGTCTGAACTGGGAAAACCGTGAGTTTTTCCATTATAACAATTCTCTCCCCAAAATCTCTCCCCTACCCAACATTAATCCCTAATCCCACATCAGTACTACATTAACAAAAAAATAAAACCGTATGGTAGCTAAATGGAAAAAAGAAAACCTTACTACTCAGCCCCAATTGGGAAAGAAGGCCAGCACAATTTTCAGAGCTGGTAAGAAATGCAGCATTACAATTTTCTAACATGTATTGAATCAAGGACTAAAATAGACCTTTTTGGTGAATGTACTTTAAGGACAAGAATTGTTTATAATTAGCATACCAAAAACACATGCAAAGTAATCTCTATAAGCTTTGAGTTCCTGAAACACTCAATCTTTTTCAGCAGTAGTATTATAAAGCCCCATGATATTTTATATACACATACAAAGATATATGTAAATTTATTCTTCAATATTTTTTCAGTGTCCCAAATTAAATTTTAACCCAATTCTCTCAAAGCCATTGTAAAAGCAGGATTTTTTTTAAGTTGATGAACTAATTTAAAGGGGTTTTGTTAATCAGAAGAACTTACCCACAAATATTTTAATGAATATACCCCCCAAAATTACACATAATGCACAATTAACAGGCAAATTATATTTTATAGTGAAAAAGGTTGCTCTCCATCTTTCCACAACATTTAATCAATGGTTCTTTTAGACAAGCATACTACCATTAACTCAAACCTTTTCTTTCTTTTCTTAAATACAAGTGGGGAAAAAAGAAGAAAAAAGTCAGTTCTATTTATTTAAAAGTTCACAATCATAAATGAATATATACAGAAATTGTTTAGTAAAGTACACATAATAAAAATCATCAGGAAGCACCAGCACTTCTTCATATTTTAACATATCTCCTTACAGTCTTCTACTTATATAATGAAATACATAGCAGCATTAACAGTGTACATACAATTTTTTATTCCTACCTTCCTACTTTATACCATAAACCATAACAGCAATTTTTAAACTTTCCTGACTCATGAATGAGTTTAGGTTTTGTTATACTTGTTGAAGGGGATCAAAGCAAAATAACATCACCTTGCGTAGATCTAATACACGTAACAGCTATTACGTAAAGGACATGAGTGGGTAAGATGTGGACCTATATAACTGCAAACTTTCTACATTTTATGTGAATTGGTATAATACTAACTGAGACTTGACTGTGAAAAATTAAAGGGTTTATACTATAATCCCTAGAGTCACCACTGAACAAATAATGAAAAGAAGAATAGGTGAAAAGGCCAATAGGAAAAGTAAAGTAAAATTGTAAAACAGATTGAAATATAAAGGGGGGAGTGGTACAGAGAACATAAGACCAAGAAATTAAGGGAATAAACATAAAAGGAAAGATCAAATGAAAGACACAAACCCAATCATACCAATGATTTCATTAACTGTCAGTGAATAAACAGCTGAAGTAAAAACCAGAGATTTTCAGATTGGATAAAAAAGCAAGACCCATTTAACAAGCTATCTATAAAAGTATTATGAATATAAAGATGCCAAAAGGTTGAAAAGAAAAGGGTATCTCGGGCTTCCCTGGTGGCACAGTGGTTGAGAGTCTGCTTACCGATGCAGGGGACATGGGTTCGTGCGCCCCAGTCCGGGAGGATCCCACATGCCGCAGAGCGGCTAGGCCCGTGAGCCATGGCCACTGAGCCCGCACGTCCGGAGCCTGTGCTCCGCAACGGGAGAGGCCACAACAGTGACAGGCCCACGTACCGCAAAAAAAAAAAAAGAAAGAAAAGAAAAGGATATCTCACAGAAATAACAAGCCTAAGAAGAAAGGAAATATAGCTAAATTATAATCAGATAAAACACACGTCAAAACAAAAGGAATTACTAAAGGTAAAAAACAGTATTTCTTTATGACAAAAGGGTCAGTTCATCAGGTAAAAATAACAATCACAAATGTGTGTGTACCTAATAAGAGAGCTTCAAAATATATTAAAGAACAAAAGGGCAAAATTAAGAAAGACAATTCTACCATCACAGGAAGAGATAATAACCTGTCAACAAATGACAAGGACAAAAAAAATTGTTTAAGAAAAATACCTTCAACTATCTTTAACTGTTATTTATACCACAATACAACCAACAACCAACAAATGCAAACCATGTGCTTGTTTTCAAGTGTTGACCCAATAAAGTCTCAATACATTTTGAAAGAATGAAATCATAGAGTATGTTATATAAATGAAACAAAAATTACTAACTATGAGATATCTAAAATAACCCAAGTATTTTGAAATTATACAATATATATATAAATAACCATGGGTAAGAAAGTGCAAGTGAAAGTAGAAAATGCTTTCAAATGAATGATAATGAAAATTAAAAATATAAAATTTGTGAGATACAGCTATAGCAATACTAAGAAAAATGCATACTTTTAAACACTTGGATTAGAGAAAAAAGGTAGAAAATCAATGATCTGAGCTTCTATCTTAGGAAATAAGAAAATTAAACACAGAGTAAGCAGAAGCAAATAATAAAGACAATCAGGAATCAATGAAATGGGATTGGATGAAATGTAAAACAGGAAAACAATATTGAAGAAAAAAACTACAAAACAAAAATTTGATTTTTTGCAAACATCAATAAAATTGGTAACCATCCAGCCAGGCTGACCAAGAAAAAAAGAGAAGACCAAATTACCAATATCAGGAATGAAAGAGAATATACAGATTCTATAGTTCTTTAAAGGAAATTAGGGTTATGACAGAAAAAAATAGTAAATGTGAAATTTTATGAAAGAGACAAAACTCCTTGAAAGACAAAACAAAACTGAAACAAGAAGTAACAGAAAACCTGAATAGCCCTGTACATATTAGAGGAATTCAAATTGTAGTTAAAAACTATTCACAAAGAAACTCTAGGCCCAGCTGACTTTACTGATAAGTTCTACTCAACACTGGAAGAAGAAATAATACCAACCCTACACATACACTCAGAAACAGAGAGGAGAGAACAATTCCCCACTCTTTTTATGAGGCCAGTTATCCTGAGGGAAAGAATCAGACAAAAGTTGTAAGAAGAAAATTACAGAGTAATATCATTTATGAACAAAGATGCAAAAATGCTCAACAAATTATTAATACAATGAAGCCAACAACATATAAAAATGACAACAGATCTAACAGGGGTTTATCCAAGGAATAGCTTTAAAAAAAAAAAATCAAGCAATGTACCTAACTATAACACATGAAAAAAGAAAATCCACAGACTCTCAATACAGGAAGGAATAATTATTTGACAAGTTCCATACCTATTCATTATAAATGAAAACAGGAACAACAACAAAAAAGAAATCTCAAAGTAAAACTAGTAACAGAAGGAAACTTCTTCAATCTAAATCTATAAAAACTCTATAGCTAGCATCGTATTCAATGGTGAAAACTGAACGTTTTCCCCAATATAAGGAACAACGCAAGGATGTTCCCTTCTATTCAACGCTATACTAGAGGTCCTTGCCAATCCAACAAGGCAAGAAAAAGATTAAGTAGTAACCAAAGGTTAGAAAAGAAAAATTGTATTTATCTGCAAGCAGCATGATAATGTACATAGAAAATCCTCTGAAATCTAGAGCAAAGCTACCAGACCTAATAATTTATCAAGATAGCAGGATGCTAGGTAAATGTACAATAACCTTTTGTGCTCCTATACAATAGCAACAATAATTGGAAATAAAATTTTACAATGACTCCAATCACAATAGCATCAAAGAGTAAAATAGAGATAAACTTAACGAGAAAAAATGTGCGATGGAAACAATAAAACACTGCTGAAGAAAATTAAAGAAGACCTAAATAAATGGTGAGATATACCATGTTTGTGGACAAACAAATGCATTATTTTTAAAAAGAGATATTCTCCCCAAATTGGTCAATGCATACAATGCAGTCCCAATCAAAATCCTAGCAGGAGAAATTGGCAAATTGCTTCTAAACTGTATATAGAAAAGCAAACGACCTAGAAAAAAACAAAATTTTGAAAAAGAACACAGAAAACATACACTGCTTGATTTCAAGACTAAAGTAGCAAAACAGTATGCTACTGGCTTTAAAATAGACATACAGGAGACCTTCAAGATGGCAGAGGAGTAAGACACGGATATCACTTTCCTCCCGACAAATACATCAGAAATACAACTTCATGTGGAACAACTCCTATAGAATACCTACTGAATGCTGGCAGAAGACCTCACACTTCCCAAAAGGCAAGAAACTCCCCACGTACCTGGGTAGGGCGAAAGAAAAAACAGAGACAAAAGAATAGGGACAGGACCTGCACCTCTGGGAGGGAGCTGTGAAGGAGGAAAAGTTTCCACACACTAGGAAGCCCCTTCACTGGTGGGGGGGCGGCGCTTCGGAGCCACAGAAGAGAGCGCAGCAACAGGGGTGCGGAGGGCAAAGCGGAGCGATTCCCGAACAGATTCAGTGCTGACCAGCACTCACCAGCCCAAGAGGCTTGTCAGCTCACCGGCCGGGACGGGCAGGGGCTAGGAGCTGAGGCTCAGGCTTCAGAGGTCAGATGCCAGGGAGACGACTGGGGTTGGCTGCATCAACACTGCCGGAAGCGGGCTAGTGTAGCACAGCTAGCCGGAAGGGAGTCCTGGAAAAACTCTGGACCTGCCTAAGAGGCAAGAGACCAATGTTTCAGGGTGCAAAAGGAGAGGGGATTCAGAGCACTGCCTAAATGAGCTCCAGAGACAGGCGTGAGCCACAGCTATCAGCGCAGACCCCAGAGACGGGCAATAAACGGTAAGGCACCTGCTGCACCCACCAATAAGCCTGTGTGCAAGCACAGGTTACTATCCACACCTCCCCTCCCGGGAGCCTGTGCAGCCCACCACTGCCAGGGTCCTGTGATCCAGGGACAACTTCCCGAGGAGAACAAATGCCACACCTCAGGCTGCTGCAATGTCACTCTGGCCTCTGCCACCGCAGGCTCGACCCGCATTCGGTACCCTTCCCTCCCCCCGGCCTGAGTGAGCCACAGCCCCCTAATCAGCTGCTACTTTAACCCCGTCCTGTCTGAGTGAAGCACAGACGCCCTCAGGCAACCTACACATAGAGGCGGGGCCAAATCCAAAGCTGAGCCCCAGGAGCTGTGCAAACAAAGAAGAGAAAGGGAAATTTCTCCCAGCAGCCTCAGGAGCAGTGGATTAAATCTCCACAATCAACGTGATGTACCCTGCATCTGTGGAATACCTGAATAGACAACAAATCATCCCAAATTGAGGAGCTGGACTTTAGGAGCAACTGTAGACTTGGGGTTTGCTTTCTGCATCTAACTTGCTTCTGGTTTTATGTTTATCTTAGTTTAGTATTTAGAGTTTATTGTCATTGGAATATTTGTTTATTGATTTGGTTGCTCTCTTCCTTTTATATATATTTTTCTTTTTCCTTTCTTTTTGTTAGTGTGTATGTGCATGTTTCTTTCTGTGACTTTGTCTGTATAGCTTTGCTTTTACCATCTGTCCTAGGGTTCTGTCTGTCCGTTTTTCTTTTTATTTTTTTTTACTATACTTTTTAGCGCCTGCTATCATTGGTGGATTTGTTTTTTGGTTCGGCTGCTCTGTTCTTTCGTTTTTATTACTTTTTAATTTTTTTACTTTTAATAATTTTCCTCCCTCCTTCCCTCCCTCCTTCTCTCTCTTTCTCTCTCTCTCTTTTTCTTTCTTTCTTTCATTCTTTCATTCTTTCTTTCTTTCATTCGTTCTTTCTTTCTTTTTTTTCTCTCCCTTTTCTTCTGGGCCATGTGGCTGACAAGGTCTTGGTGCTCCAGCCGGGTGTCAGGCCTGTGCCTCTGAGGTGGGAGAGCCGAGTTCAGGACATTGGTCCACCACAGACCTCCCGGCTCCACATAATATCGAATGGTGAAACCTCTCCCAGAGATCTCCATCTCAACGCTAAGACCCAGCTCCACTCAATGACCAGCAAGCTACAGTGCTGGACACCCTATGCCAAACAACTAGCAAGACAGGAACACAACCCAACCATTAGCAGAGAGGCTGCCTAAAATCAAAGTAAGGTCACAGACACCCCAAAACACACCACTGGACGTGGTACTGCCCATCAGAAAGACAAGATGCAGCCTCATCTACCAGAACACAGGCACTAGTCCCCTGCACCAGGAAGCCTACACAATCCACTAAACCAACCTTAGCCACCGGGGACAGACACCAAAAACAACAGGAACTAGGAACCTGCAGCCTGTGAAAAGGAGATCCCAAACACAGTAAGTTCAGCAAAATGAGAAGACAGAAAAACACACAGCAGATGAAGAAGCAAGGTAAAACCCCAACTGACTAAACAAATGAAGAGGAAATAGGCAGTCTACCTGAAAAACAATTCAGAGTAATGATAGTAAAGATGATCCAAAATCTTGGAAAGAGAATGGAGAAAATACAGGAAACATTTAACAAGGACCTAGAAGAACAGAGCAAACAAACAATGATGAACAGCACAATAAATGAAATTAAAAATTCTCTAGAAGGGATCAGTAGCAGAATAACTGAGGAAGAAGAACAGATAAGTCACCTGGAAATAACTACTACAGAGCACAAAAAGAATGAGAAGAATGGAGGACAGCCTCAGAGACCCCTGAGACCACAGAAAACGCACTAATATTCGATTAATACGGGTCCCAGAAGAAGAAGAGAAAAAGAAAGGGACTGAAAAAATATTTCAAGAGATTATCATTGAAAACTTCCCTAATATGGGAAAGAAAATAGTCAATCAAGTCCAGGCAGCACAGAGAGTCCATACACGATAAATCCAAGGAGAAACACGCCAAGACACATATTAATCACTATCAAAATTTAAATACAAAGAAAAAGTATTAAAAGCAGCAAAGGAAAAACAACAAATAACATACAAGGGAATCTCCATAAGGTTAACAGCTGATCGTTCAGCAGAAACTCTGCAAGCCAGAAGGGAGTGGCAGAACATATTTAAAGTGATGAAGGAGAAAAACCTACAACCAAGAATACTCTACTCAGCAAGGATCTCATTCAGATTCAACGGAGAAATTAAAACCTGTACAGACAAGCAAAAGCTAAGAGAAGTCAGCACCACCAAACCAGCTCTACAACAAATGCTAAAAGAACTTCTCTAGGCAGGAGACACAAGAGAAGGAAAAGACCTACAATAACAAACCCAAAACAATTAAGAAAATGGTAACAGGAAAACACATATCGATAACTACCTTAAATGTAAATGGATTACATGCTCCAACCAAAAGACATAGACTGGCTGAATGGATACAAAAACAAGACCCGTACATATGCTGTCTACAAGAGATCCACTTCAGACCTAAGGACACACAGAGACTGCAACAGAGGGGATGGAAAAAGATATTCCATGCAAATGGAAATCAAAAGAAAGCTGGAGTAGCAATTCTCATATCAGACAAAATAGACTATAATATAAAGACTATTATAAGAGACAAAGAAGGAAACTACATTGATCAAGGGATCAATCCAAGAAGATATAACAATTGTAAATATTTATGCAACCAACATAGGAGCACTTCAATACGTAAGGCAAATCCTAACAGCCATTAAAGGGGAAATCGATAATAACACAATCATGGTAGGGGATTTTAACACCCCACTTTCACCAATGGACAGATCATCCAAAATGAAAATAAACAGACACAAGCTTTAAATGACACATTAAAGAAAATGGAATTAATTGATATTTATTGGACATTCCATCCAAAAACAACAGAATACACTTTCTTCTCAAGTGCTCATGCAACATTCTCTAGGATACATCACATCTTGGATCACAAATCAAGCCTTGGTAAATTTAAGAAAACTGAAATCGCATCAAGTATCTTTTCCAACGACAACACTATGAGACTAGATATCAATTACAGGAAAAAGTCTGTAAAAAATACAAACACATGGAGGCTAAACAATACACTACTAAATAACCAAGAGATCACTGAAGAAATCAGAGAGGAAATCAGAAAGTGCCTAGAAACAAATGACAATGAAAACACGACGACCCAATACCTATGGGATGCAGAAAAAGCAGTTCTAAGAGCGAAGTTTATAGCAATACAATCCTACCTCAAGAAACAAGAAACATCTCAAATAAACAACCTAACCTTACACCCAGAGCAATTACAGAAAGAAGAACAAAATAAACCCCAACGTTACCAGAAGGAAAGAAATCATAAAGATCATACCAGAAATAAATGAAAAAGAAATGAAGGAAACAACAGCAAAGATCAATAAAACTAAAAGCTGGTTCTTTGAGAAGATAAACAAAATTGATAAACCATTAGCCAGACTCACCAAGAAAAAAAGGGAGAGGACTCTAATCAATAGAATTAGAAATGAAAAGGGAGAAGTAACAACTGACACTGCAGAAATACAAAGGATCATGAGAGATTACTACAAGAAACTCTATGCCAATAAATTGGACAACCTGGAAGAAATGGACGAAGTTTTCGAAAAGCACAACCTCCCAAGACTGAAACAGGAAGAAATACAAAATATTAACAGACCAATCACAAGCACTGAAATTGAGACTGTGATTAAAAATCTTCCAACAGCGGAGCGGCTGGGCCCGTGAGCCATGGCCGCTGAGCCTGTGCGTCCGGAGCCTGTGCTCCGCAATGAGAGAGGCCACAACAGTGAGAGGCCCGCATACCCCCCAAAACATCTTCCAACAAACAAAAGCCCAGGACCAGACGGCTTCACAGGCGAATTCTATCAAACATTTAGAGAAGAGCTAACAACTCACCTTCTCAAACTCCTCCAGACTATAGCAGAGGGAGGAACACTCCCAAATTCATTCTACGAGGCCACCATCACCCTGATACCGAAACCAGACAAAGATGTCGCAAAGAAAGAAAACTACAGGCCAAAATCACTGATGAACATAGATGGAAAAATTCTCAACAAATACTAGCAAAAGGAATCCAACAGCACATTAAAAGGATCATACACCATGATCAAGTGGGGCTTACCCCAGGAACGCAAGGATTCAATGTACACAAATCAATCAGTGTGATAAACCATATTAACAAATTGAAGGAGAAAAAACATATGATCATCTCAATCAATGCAGAAAAACCTTTTGACAAAATTCAATACCCATTTATGATAAAAAACCCTCCAGAAAGTAGGCACAGAGGGAATTTACCTCAACATAATAAAGGCCATATATGACAAACCCACAGCCAACCTCATTCTCAATGGTGAAAAACTGAAACCATTTCCTCTAAGATCAGGAACAAGACAAGGCTGTCCATTCTCACCACTATTATTCAACATAGTTTTGGAAGTTTTAGCCACAGCAATCAGACAAGAGAAAGAAATACAAGGAATCCAAATCAGAAAAGAAGAAGTAAAACTGTCACTCTCTGTAGATGACATGATACTGTACATACAGAATCCTAAAGATGCCACCAGAAAAGTACTAGAGCTAATCAATGAAGCTGGTAAAGTACCAGGATACAAAATTAATGCACAGAAATCTCTTGCATTCCTATACACTAATGATGAAAAATCTGAAAGAGAAATTAAGGAAACACTCCCATTTACCACTGCAACAAAAAGAATAAAATACCTAGGAATAAACCTACCTAAGGAGACAAAAGACCTGTATGCAGAAAACTATAACACACTGATGAAAGAAATTAAAAATGATACAAACAGATGGAGAGATATACCATGTTCTTGGACTGGAAGAATCAACATTGTGAAAATGACTCTACTACCCAAAGCAATCTACAGATTCAATGCAATCCCTATCAAACTACCAACGGCATTTTTCACAGAACTAGAACAAAAAAATTCACAATTTGTATAGAAACACAAAAGACCCCGAAGAGCCAAAGCTATCTTGAGACAGAAAAAGAGCTGGAGGAATCAGGCTCCCAGACTTCAGACTATACTACAAAGCTACAGTAATCAAAACAGTATGGTACTGGCACAAAAACAGAAATATAGATCAGTGGAACACAACAGAAAGCCCAGAGATAAACGTACACACATATGGTCACCTTTTTTTGATAAAGGAGGTAATAATATACAATGGAGAAAAGAGAGCCTCTTCAGTAAGTGGTGCTCAGAAAACTGGACAGCTACATGGAAAAGAATGAGATTAGAACACTCCCTAACACCATACACAAAAATAAACTCAAAATGGATTAAAGACCTAAGTGTAAGGCCAGACACTATCAAACTCTTAGAGGAGAACATAGGCAGAACACTCTATGACAGAAATCACAGCAAGATCCTTTTTGATCCACCTCCTAGAGAAATGGAAATAAAAACAAATATAAACAAATGGGACCTAATGAAACGTAAAAGCTTTTGCACAGCAAAAGAAACCATAAACAAGACGAAAAGACAACCCTCAGAATGGGAGAATATATTTGCAAATGAAGTAGCTGACAAAGGATTAATCTGCAAAATTTACAAGCAGCTCAATATCAAAAAAACAAACAACCCAATCCAAAAATGGGCAGAAGACCTAAATAGACATTTCTCCAAAGATATACAGATTGCCAACAAACACATGAAAGGATGCTCAACATCACACATCATTAGAGAAATGCAAATTAAAACTACAATGGGGTATCACCTCACACCAGTCAGAATGGCCACCATCAAAATATCTACAAACAACAAATGCTGGAGACGGTGTAGAGAAAAGGAAACCCTCTTGCACTGTTGGTGGGAATGTAAACTGATACAGCCACTATGGAAAACAGTATGGAGGTTCCCTTAAAAAACTACAAATAGAACTATCATACGACCCAGCAATCCCACTACTGGCATATACCCTGAGAAAACCATAATTCAAAAAGAGTCATGTACCACAATGTTCACTGCAGCTCTATTTACAATAGCCAGGACATGGAAGCAACCTAAGTGTCCATCGACAGATGAATGGATAAAGAAGATGTGGCACATATATACAATGGAATATTACTCAGCCATAAAAAGAAACGAAATTGAGTTATTTGGAGTGAGGTGGATGGACCTAGAGACGGTCATACAGAGTGAAGTAAGTCAGAAAGAGAAAAACAAATACTGTATGCTAACACATATATATGGAATCTTAAAAAAAAATTTTAAAAAAAGAAGGTTCTGAAGAACCTAGGGGCAGGACAGGAATAAAGATGCAGATGTAGCGAATGGACTTGAGGACACGGGGAAGGGGGAAGGGTAAGCTGGGATGAAGTGTGAGAGTGGCATGGACATATATACACTACCAAATGTAAAACAGATAGCTAGTGGGAAGCAGCCACATAGCACAGGGAGATCAGCTTGGTGCTTTGTGACCACCTAGTAGGGTGGGATAGGGAGGGTGGGAGGGAGACGCGAGAGGGAGAAGAATGGGAATATATGTATATGCATAGCTGATTCACTTTGTTTTAAAGCAGAAACTAAGAGACCATTGTAAAGCAATTATACTCCAATAAAGATGTTAAGAAAAGAAAAAGGAAAAAAAAAAGAAAAAATAGACATATACAACATAATGTAACAGGAGTATAACAGAGGATCTAGCAACAGACAGAAAACTAAATGGCCAACTGATTTTTATCAAAGAGGAAATAAATAGTAAATCAAATTTGAAAGGACAGTCTTTCCAATGAATGATGCTAGAACAACTGGATATGTGTTCAAGGGGTGGGGAAGAACACTGATGCTCATCTCACATCATGAACAACCTGAAATGTATCATAAACCAAAATTTAAGAAATGTGATTATAGAACTCCTGGGGAAAAAAAGCTGAGGAAATCTTTATGATCTTCAGGCAGGCAAAGAGTTCTTAGCAGAACACAAAAACCACAAGCTATAAAAGAAAAAAATTATTAAATGCACTTCATCAAGATTATAAATATTTGCTCGTAAAAAGGCATAATTAAGAAAACAAAAAGCAAGCCACAGACTGTGAGAAAGTATTTGCAAAACATATCTGACAAAGGGAATACGCAAAGAGCCCATGCAACTCAATTAATAATACACAAAGAGAAGTTAAAAATCAGCAAAAGATGTGAACAGATAATAACAAAAGGTACATGAAAGGCCAATAGCACATACAAGATGCTCAACATCACTATCATTGGGGAAACGCAGATAAAACCAAAATGAAAAACCACTACTTACTTACTAGAATGGCTAAAGTTAAAAAGACTGCAGTACCGAGTGATATCCAAGATATAGAACAATTGAGCATCTCATATATTGCTAGTAAGAATGTGAAATGGTACAGCCACTTTGGAAAAGTTTGGCAGTTAACTCCACAACTGCAATGTGACCCGGCATTTCCAAATCCTAGGTATATATACCAAGAGAAGCGAAAACCTATGTCTACACAAAAACAAATAATGTTCACAGCACTTCATTCATGTTTATCAAAAGCTGGACACAACCCTAATGTCTGTCAACTAATAAATGGGAAAATTAATTGTGGTATATCTCATTCTATGAGATACTACATAACAATGAAAAGGAATACAATACTGATACACACAAGAACATGGATGAATCTCAAAAACAGTATGTTAAACTAAAACAAAAAAATACATGCTATTTGAATCCAGGTGTGTGATATTCTAGGAACGGCAAAATTAGAGTTCCAGAAAGCATATACACAAATAACTGGTTGCCTGGGACCAGGGGTCAAGAATGGGAATCAACTGTAAAGGGGGACAATGGAACACTTTGAGTGATAGAAACATTCTATATCTTAATTGCAGTAATGATTACACAACCCCATATAAATTGCCAAAATGCAGCAAATTTGAACACTTAAAATAATGTAAATGATACTTCAAAAAAGCTGGAGAGAAAAATCATCAGCTATTTTTGTGGAGTTAAAGAATAAACTTAGATGTTCCTCACACTATAAATCAGGGATAAATCCCAAATGGATCAGAGATTTAAATTAAAAACTAAAACCATTCAAGTACTAAAAGAAAACGTGGATGAATTTCTCTAACACCTGGGAGGAAAAAACTATCCTATGATTCAAAATGCAGGTGCAATTTAGAAAAAGACTGATAAATTTGACTAGATAGAAATAACTTCTGCATGGACAAACACACAAAAGCAAAATAAAACAATAAATGAAAACTGCAATTTTTATCACAAATAAAGGATAAATATAGATCATACATAAAATATGGCTATACAAAACAGAAAGAAAACAATGGCCCAACTGAAGAGAAATGAACAAATATTTCAAAGAAAAGGAAACACAAATAGGCTTTAAACTTCAATTAAAAATTCAATTAAGAAAATGCAAGTTAAAACAACAAGACACCATTTCTCACCTATCAGATTTCACAAAAAGCCTGCTGATATAAACTTTCTTGGTTAAGACCAAGGGGAAACAAGAGCTCCCACAGGAGTGGTTCACACCACTAGACCCAGCAATCCCAATTATCAAGGAATCTATACGAAAGAGAATCTATACCAAAGAACACTAACAAAAAGACACTTTTACTATTTACTGTAGTACTATCTGTACTGAAGCAACTGATTGAATAAACAATGGAAGAAATCACCATGACATTGGATTAGGCAAAGATTTCTTAGCTACAAAACCAAAAGCCCAAGCAATGAAAGAAACAGTTGAGAAATTGGATGTCATCAAAATTTTTAATTTTTGCACTTCAAACTACACTATCAAGAAAATGAAAATATAAGCCACAGACTTTGAGAAAATATTTGCAAATTATATATCCGATAAGGGGTTGTATCCGGAATGTATAAAGAACTCTTACAACACACCAATTTTTTTTTTTTTTTTTTTTTTTTTAAGTTTTCGGCCTCGCCACACAGCATGTGGGATCTTAGTTACCAGATCAGGGATCAAACCCATGCACCCTGCATTGGAAGCGTGGAGTCTTAAACACTGAACCGCCAGGGAAGTCCCAACACACTAATTTTTTAAAAACCAAATTTAAAAATCAGCAAAGGGTTTACAGAGGCATTTCACCAAAGAATATACACAAATAGCTAATGTGGTCATTAAACAGTGCTCAACATCAGTCATTAGGAAAATGCAAATAAGAACTGTAATAATGAGGATATGGAGAAACTGGAACCCTCATACACTGCTGGTGAGAATGTAAAATGTTACAGCCACCCTGGAAAACAATTTTGGCAGTTTCTCAAAATGTTAAACATAGATTTACTTTACAACCTGGCAATTCCACCCGTTTATTTACCGAAGAGAACTGAAACTATATATGTCCACACAAAAACTTGTATACAGATGTTCACAGGAGCATTATTCACAATAGCCAAAAAGTGGAGACAACTAAAATGCTCAACTGATGAATGGATAAATAAAATATGGTATAACCACACAATGGAATATTATTAGATAATAAAAAGGAATAAAGTATTAATACATGCTACACATGGATCAACCTTAAAAATATATGCTTAGTGAGAGAAGTCAGTCACAAAAGATTACATATTATATGATTCCATTTATATGAAATACCCAGAAAATACAAATACACAAAGACAGAAAGTAGATTAGTACTCGCCAGGGGTTGGGCATGAGGTTTCATTACAGTGAGATAGACATGTCCTAAAATAAGACTTTGGTTATGGTTGCACAACTCTGGAAATTTACTAAAAGTCACTGAATGGCATAAAGAAGTTGAATTTTATGGTATTTAATTACACTTCAATAAGCTTTAAAAAGAAGAAAAGATAAGCCATAGACTAGAAAAGATATTTTCAATATATTTTTTAAATTACCAAAATATACTGTTAAAACTTCTACATATCAAAAAGAAACATAAATTAGGCAATAGAAAAAATAAAATCCACCTTAAAAATCTGAAATGGCAATTCAGATAAAGAAACCCCACTGGTCAGTAAACTTATACTTAAAGTAAACATGATGTGAAAGGTTAACCTGTCCAGGTAACTTTATGCACTGCTTAAACTAAGAAAATAGATGATTCATTGCTGTGCACAGTTCTTCATTTAGGTATTGGTCTTTTAAAAAATGGTTAGGTTCAGCTGTCCTCAGAGCTCCAATTATAGACAGACTATACCAATAAAGATTTTCATTTATGCCTTCCCTTTTCAGCCTGATACAGCCATCTTCAGACCTCTTTTATTCCTAGGTACCAACTTAAGAAAACTGAAGAATCATTTTGTTGCCATTTGATTTTAATGGTTTCAGCTTTCACACTTTGGATCATCTTTGGCCAACAAACTGTGTCAGAATAATCTAATTCTTTTAACGAAATACAAGTTGATCATACAAGACAGCACAAGTGAAGAACACTCATTTTTCCCTTTCCAATCCCTTTTGCCTAGAAGTAATATTTTCAATTAACAAAACAAACAAAAAAGCAAGAGCACAATTCGTTTTGAGTATAAACAGCAGTAATCTGCCAGAGAAGAGAAGGGGAGGGAAGAGGGGAAGGGAAGGGAAGGGGAAGAGGGAAAGAGGGGAAGGGAAGGGGAATGCAAATGTGCACTAACCTTCCAGTAGTCAGATTGTAAACTGTAGTACCTCTGGTATGCAGATAATGCTGAAAGAAGGAAAATAAGCATGAGTCACAATTATGTCCCATTTCAAAATCAATTAACAAGTTTTAAGAAACATTACAACAAAATTCCCATCATACCCACCTCCCAGCAGATAGTGATGTTTAAAACCAAACAATTTAAACTCTGGGGCATCCCTACTCATAGTCAGACATGGTAACAAATGTCAAATATATAGGAGTTCAAGGAAGTAAAACCATGGTCACATTTCAGACCTGCACTTGAACAGAATCTGGGCAACCTCTTGAAACAACTTGACCTTCCTCAGAGACCAAATCTGATAAATGGATTAATACTCCAGAATGTGATGGGTCGTTTGTTCTAAACAAGGGATTTCACTTCCAAAAATGACTAAGAGCTCAACCACTTCAAAGAGCAAAGGAACTACAGTTGACTCTTATTTTTATTTATTTATTTTTTTTTTTTGCGGTACGCGGGCCTCTCACTGTGGTGGCCTCTCCCGTTGAGGAGCACAGGCTCCGGACGCGCAGGCTCAGCGGCCATGGCTCACGGGCCCAGCCGCTCCACGGCATGTGGGATCTTCCCGGACCGGGGCACAAACCCGTGTCCCCTGCATCGGCAGGCAGATTCTCAACCACTGCACCACCAGGGAAGCCCTACAGTTGACTCTTGAACAACACAGATGTAAGGGGCACTGACCTCCGCACAGTAGAAAAGCCAAGTATAACTTATCGACGGCTCTCTGGATCCACAGTTCTGTATCCTCGGATTCAACCGACCACAGATCATGTAGTGCTATATTATTTACTATTGAAAAAATTCCATATGTAAGTGGACCTGTGAAGTTCAAACCCCTGTTGTTCAAGGGTCAACCGTATTCCTTTTGTGCTACTCCCTTTCATACAATCAAAAAACAAAACAAAACCCAGCCCACAATTACCTTACCCCAAACTCCAACTCAATTCCAAAATAGGGCATCCCATACCCCTAAATCCATCTCAAGGTATAACAGGCTCTGGAAAAAATTAAGGTACAGTTCGTCCCTCAGTATCTGCAGTGGATTGGTCCCAGGACCTGCCGTAGATACCAAAATCCACTGTGATCAGATCCTATAGTCGGCCCTGCATGTGCACGGATTCCACATCCATGGATGATAAAAATAGTAGTACATATATGTACTGAAAAAATCCCACATATAAGAGGACCTGCAAGGCTCAAACCCGTGTTGTTGAACAGTCAACTGTAGCACTTGTCAATCCAAAAACTCAGTGAGGGGCAGGCGGTAACAAAGTAAAGTAAAGGTTATACATGCACATTAGAATTGGTAGAGTCTTTTTTAAAAAACTCATGAGCAATAAATAAGTCACGGGGGTGTAATGTGCAGCATGATGACTATAATTAATAATACTGTATTGCATATTTGAAAGCTGCTAAGAGTAAATCTTAAAACTTCTCATCACAAGAAAAAATACTGTAACTGTGTATGGTGACAGATGTTAACTAGACTTACTATGATCATTCCACAATATATGAAAACATCAAATCATTATGTTATACACCTGAAACTAATAGTTACATATCAATTATGCCTCAATTTTTAACAAGAGTAACATATTTTCAAATAAGATTTTCAACACGTGTAACAGAATTTTATACTGAAAAAAATGGGGAGGGTGGAAATTAACATTTTCTAAAACTCCAGGTATAATGTTTTCATACTGTTTATCAGTAAGCAGCCAATATGAATACCATATAGAATACCACATAGAGAACTTCCTGAATATGTTCAAATTAGAGGAGCATCACCCAAAAAAATCATCACGTATCTGAACAAGTAACTTATTTGAATAATGTTCATCATTTTTGCACAAAGATGATGCCAACCAACCTATCACTGGAAGGACATTTAGACTGTAATTTTTCCAGTTTTGAGGAAGAGGTGATTTCAAGCCATCTTCTGCTTTCTAGTTCTTCATACATGAGTGTAGCTAGCTCATAAAGATCACTGATTAATGGTTTTCTAAAAAGAAAAGCAAACCAACTTAACAAGCTAGACAGAATAGTCAAATAAGGTTTGACGGATTTATAGAGAACAGTCATGGAAAAGGTGTTTTCTCTCTACTGCCTGATGTCAACAAGGAAGCATATATCACCAACTGCCACCACAAAGGGAACTCTTAAGATGAAGCCCATAGAAGCCCATAGAAGATAGCAGCAGAAACAGATGGAAAGTACTGGATACTTCTAGACTTTGAACTATATCTAGTGCACAACTCACCTATGAACTTTCAATTATATGAGGGAATAAATCTCCTTATTGTTCAAGCTAGAATCAAGTCTTTGATACTTGTGCCTCCTAACCAAGAGAGGCCAGGGTCCCTGACAATTTTGTGCAAGCACCACATCAAGCCTGGACTGCCCTTTTAACAGGAATTTCAACAAACTTGAAGGGTATGTTTCCAATAACCTGAAAAACAATATGTATTACATGACTTCACAAAATTCCCATTTTAGAATTTGAAGAGCCCTTAAAGAGACAGTATGATGTCACTGAAACCGAGGTACAAGAAGCCTATGTGATTATCAATTGGGAGAAACATGGCATCCATACTACAATATGATGAACTGAGAAATAAATACAAGCCCTCAAATTCAAAGTCACAAAAGTAAATGCCCCAAATTTCAAGCACAGATTTGTAAATGAGACACTTTAATGAGCATCTGTTATCTTTCCATTCATTTACACATTTCTCAACAATTATACTTTACTCCATTAGGCCTAGGATCCTATATTTTAAGAAAGACCTTAACATATTTAACATGTTTCCTAATCCAAATAAATCATTAAAACTCTACAAGTACCCATCACCAGAGTCTCTCTAATGAAATCCTTTTAACCAAAGCACAGTCCTTATTTCCAATCTTTAAGTCAGTTAACCTATTGTGAAAAAAAATTCCTACTCCACTGTAACTAGATTTTCCTTAAGTCCTTAATAGAGAATGAGGGAAATCATTTATTTAGACATACTTATAATGCTTAAAACCGGTTTCAGGATTGTACCATACGTCTAATGGGCTTTTCCTTCCCTGTTTTCTTTTGCCACTTAACCAAGAATGGTGTGCTCAAACATATTAATTTCAACTCTCTATCAACAAATTTCCAAAGGTCAGATCTTTTTAATCGTTGGAATCAACTTTATTTACAGACAGACTTTTTTCATAATTTTGAGTTTTATTTTGTTTTTAAATAAGCCCATTTAGTCTGTGTAGACTTAAAAAAAGAGAGAAAAATATAATGAATTTAAAGGATTATACAAAACTGGCAGAGTACTAACAAAGTAACCAGGTCTAAAAAAATTAAATGCAAAAGAAAACAAAAAAGCAAAAATACAAATGCAAATAAGAAGGAAGTTAAATTTAACTTTCTGCCAGAAAAAGGGAGTCTCCTTCAGAGTAAGATGCAACAGAAATGCAAGGAAGAAAAATAATTAAAATTCAATCTACACTCACATTAGACTATGCACTAACTGCAGGCAGAACCCAGCATTTCTCTTTTCATCTCTAGCCCAATGTATAACACTATAGGCAGCAGGTTAGCTGCTCACAGGTGAGTCTATGGGTATGGAAGGAAAGGAAAGAAAAGAAGTACAAGTAAATCTGTCAGTTGCACTGACTGTCATCTTTAGGCCAGAACAAGTTGTGACTGCCTACGATTATTATTATTAGGTCAACAGATCTTTGATTATTTTTATCTGAGGCTGAACTAAAAAGTTGTATTTATGCCCTGGGATAAATGAGATCTCAGAGAGCTTATACTAACTGTTTCACTGTATATAAATGACTGATGTACCTAACTCCCTAGCACCTTTCTGCCTTCTCAAATCTATGACTGCCTAAAACACATCTTCCCTTATATGTAGCATTCATACACATTAACATTTGAAAAACCCTCTGGATAGTATCCAACACGACAGACCTTTGTTCCTAAGATTACAGAGACAAGCAGACAGGAAGTTGGAAAAGCAAAGAAACAAATCTGGAATCCTTTTACTCCTCTATCAGCATCTTCACTGAGGTTTTCAAGTCAAATTAATACATCTACTGAGATCTCAGATTTACTACTTCTTTGTCGTTATTAAAATAATATACTCCTCGAGGTCTTTATTTTTATTTTTTTATTTTTTTGGCCACGCAGCATGCGAGATCTTAGTTCCCCAACTAGGGATCGAACCTGTGCCCCCTGCAGTGGAAAGGCAGAGTCTCAAGCACTGGACCGCCAGGGAAGTCCCTCCTTGAGGTTTTTAATATCGCACATTTGGTTTACTACAAGAACCATCAAGTAGCTGTCTTATTTGTATTCCTTCAATGTGTTCTACCACCAGCTCTCTAGTTCTTGAAGCTACGACTTTTGCTCGTTGCCTGGATATGGACTTCTGACAACCTGGGTTATGGTCACTATTTTTTTCCCTTGGGTTATTTTTCTCAATTGCATTTTCTAATTCTAGGCCACAAGTAGACTGAACCAAATCAGTTATTCCCAAATTGTGATGAGAGGGAGTGGAGGCACAAGTGATTTTTTTATATCAGTAAATAGGTTTAAATAAAGTTATATAGAGAAAGAGGGTACAATGACTACAAATGCAATGAAAACACATGAATGATCACCTTAACTGTATCAGCTTTCAGAAAGATACATCATATTCATTCTATGTATATTACATGCCAGTTTATATCAGTATTCTGGATTTTCATTTCATTTTACTATTTCAACACAAAGTAAACTTGTATCATATATACTATGCAAACTATCCCAATGACTATCTGAAAGAACTTTTAAACGAAGAGCAGATTCTTAAAAGAATCACAACCTTTAGTTCCAACAACCATGACAATAAAGAGATGAACCATGCAAGGATCCAAAAAAAGGCAATTTTTGGAGAAGCCAAACTCAAGATCTATTATTGGAAAACATGCACTTTATGTCCTTATACTATATATATCCTAGGATGGAGTGTTGTCATTCCACCCAAGAAACATAGAAAGAGAGAAAGACAAAAAAAGCTCACCAACTCTGACTTGAGACTTCTCCACATAAGCAACTCTTAGCATGTAACTTGCCCTAGCCATTTATAATTACTGAGGAACTAAAACAACCAAAACCTACTTTGCCCAAAAGTGACAGACAATGCAACAAACGACCAATTACTTGAAGGAAGGAGGAAAGGGAGAAAAATCTATTGTCAGGTGGAATTTCAGGGAAAACTTTCAGCTTACCACAAACCATGAAGAAACTATTTGTAAAAGTGTCAAGGTTTTCATACTAATATCAGGAATGATTAATTATTGTATCTCCTTCAACTAATTTTTTTACTTCTGGAATTTTTACTATCTGCACCCCAAGTCTCTTACCTCAGAGTTTCTATCTTTTTATAACTTTGCTGTGTACTGAGGTACTTTACTACCGGATTTTCTAAGCAATCAACTTAACTTAATGACGATTCTCTCCTATAATCTGCCATACATATTCACAAATATTTACATATAATTTCTATTAATTAAACTGCGCCTGAGACCCATCACATATATTCACAAGAATATATACACTTGTCCTTCAGCCCAGGGTTCTCTGTCTCTCAGGTTGTTCTTCAACTCAAAGAAGAGAAATCACAGTACCATCTCCATGGCTTAAGGCAGTCTGTCTGACAGCCCCATCCGCTGTTTGGTTCAGCTGAGGTTGACAGGTTAGCTGTGGGGGTAGGAGTGGAAAGGAGGTATGATAGACACTATAAAGAACCACTCAAATCCCACTTCAAGGAAGGACTGTTGGCAGTCTTGCGTACAAGAGAGCCTCTAGCAGTGAGTTGTCTTAAGCTAAGGAGAGCAACTTTGCCTGAGGTCACACTCCTTCCCATGTCCAGTATGGAATGGATGGAGTATAATGGCCTGGTCATCTTGGCCCAACCAGTGATAGCCATTCTAGCTCCGGGGCTCCCCATGGAGTTGGCCAAGGCTGTCACAGCTTAACTTCTCCCTCTGTCCAATCCTGGTTCCATTTCCCACCTTCCACAGTGCTGATCCTAAAGGTACTCCATACTAAACATCTTGTATGCTAAACTCACTGCAGAGGAATCCA
Organism: Mesoplodon bidens; assembly: GCF_964165515.1. Classification (NCBI taxonomy): domain Eukaryota; kingdom Metazoa; phylum Chordata; class Mammalia; order Artiodactyla; family Ziphiidae; genus Mesoplodon; species Mesoplodon bidens. The sequence continues at coordinate 100,459,762 of NC_138163.1, forward strand.
ACCAACAACAGGCTAAGTGCAATGAGCCTCCAGCCTCCATTTTCCCGCAATCCTCTAACCAATTACTTTTTCAGGATAAATTCCTAGAAGCCTAATAACCAAATCAAGTGATGGAAAATTTTTAAAATTCTTCATACATATCACCAACCAGAAAGACTAAAAAAATGTTTTATTAGGTCTTTTTATCTTCCCTTTCAAGTTCCTCTGAAATGACAGAAAAGGTAATTTTTAATTAATAAATCCATAACAGTAATGACAACCAAAGTATACTATCTACAGATCAGAAATTTTGAGAAATTCATATAAGACAGGGAGTAGATGAGATCAGAGTAAGAAGTAAGGGCAGAAAAACCACAGTCCAAAATGTACACAAAATATTTTCTACCATTTTCTACTCCAAAAGTAGAAGCAGTTTTTCATAAGAAACCCCAAACTCTGAAAATTTCATGCACAAGAGGACTCAGGACAGTATTTAAAGAACTGTCCTCAGAATAAACAGGGCCAGTAAATCCCCCACATACATACATCTGAGCAGTCTACTCACATGTTCACTGAACAGTTTATGTTTATTTCCCAGTAAGTTATGGTTTGTAATCTGTTCTCTAAAAGTAAACATCTATTTGGCTGGGGCTAGAGGTTCTCATCTTTTACTGGTTCCAAAGAAAAAAGGAGAAAGTAGCCTGAGGTAACAAATGTCTCCATAAATTGGTGATGATGTGTGGAAGGGGCTACTAGAGACTGGCTCTAGTCTGGGACTTCTGGGATGACCGTGAAGAGAATGGATAGAAAGAGTTCAATAATCAGTATTTTTAAAGGATTTTTTTTAAGTGGAAATGTGGTCAATAAAGCCTCAAGGATGAATTCAAACAACAACTCTCGTCTAGGAAATAAGAAGCCATCAGCTTGAAATACCAAAATATACTGAAATACAAATGTATACCTCTGCATTCATTCTCTCCTTCCTCTTCTTCCTATTACAAATTATCAATGGCCAGTTCATCTACACAACAGCAAACGGGTCCCAGAGCACACCTTTTCAAGGACTTAAATCCTTGGGTTATCCCTCTCTTCTCCCATCTTTCTAGATTACTCCTACCAGCTAATTTGCCAACATTGTCTAGTTGCCACATGCCCCCTACCACACCTTCCAAAAAATAAAAAAATACCTCCAAAACAAATATCCCTGGATTCTTCATTACCTTCACAGCCAAACATTTTATAAATGGAAAATGTAGCTAAATTCATACACTAATAAAGTTTTAAAAGCTTATATATATATTTTTTTCATTTATTTTAAATGACCACTAAGCAATAAGGACATACAGCCACATATGCAAACCTAATTTTCAAGTCTGGGTCTCTGTTTATATGCTCTTAACCTAGTGCGCTCTCCAAATAAAAGGTGCAACATTGAAAAATCAGATTGTGCAGAACTCTGTATTATTTCTTTTGTATAATGCTTTCCTTTAAATAAGTTACTGTTTTAATTAAAGTGTCTAATAGATTGTTAAATAATTATCAATACCTATTACCCTGAAGTCACTTTGCTAAGTACTAACCAGTTTCACACAGGAATCCCAAAACCCCTGAGCAGCTACCACATCCTCCCCTCGTTTTACAGATTACAGATAGAAGCTCAGGGATGTTTATATAATCTGTTAAAAGTAATGCAGCTGAACCACAGAGATGAGCTGGGGAATAAGCCTAATTTCAAACCCCACAGCATACCCGTCTCAAAGTAAAATTGTATTTTCATTAGGAAAGTATTCACTTGACCTAACATAATTAAACACGAACAATCCTTCACTCTAGCCCTGAACAACCTTTCAGTTGTTCAGCCCACCTACATACATTTGTGGAAAACAGCATAAGTCTATCCACTCCACATTAAAATGTTTACTATCATCAAAAGGTTAAAAATGTTATTGAATACAAGAATATAGTTTTTCTTTGCCTTTGGTATTGAGGGGTGTGGTGTTTGGGGGGTGCTTTTAACTTCCTAAGTGAGTAATGGCCTGGGTCAGCAGCTTGGTACCATAAAAAGGACACATCTTGGGGGGCTACCTTCAATAATTTAACTCACTTATTTCTGACAGGAAAAACTTTTCAAATGAATAAAAAAATGCTTTATCCAACGCTCAAGCTCATGTGTGATCATCTCTCTATGTTACTTACCTTTACAATAACATGGCTACAGATCAGGTTTTCATTCAAATATTTTCTAGCTAAAATGGAAGTTAAAGGATAAAGAAGAGAAATGCTGAGTTTGTGTTACTTTTCCAAAGTGTCCATCAATGGCTCACTTTCTACTATAGTTGAGCCTTTAAAAAAGCAGGAATTTTTCACAAGGCAGAACAAAACAGTGGTACACATGTAGGTGGTTATCAGTTTAGCTGAATGGTCAACTTACTGCTGATTTACATGGAGTCATGTGAACTTTTCCCATTTCCATCTACTCCACTTTTCTCATTGTTTTTAGGATGTTCACAAGCTTATAATTTCTTAGAAGTAAAAATGGTAATACCTCCGATAGAGTACAATTACAGTTATTTTGAATACATATATAAATCAAACAGTAATTAACAAGGGGAAAAAATTACCTTTTGGATAATCTTCCAATAAGAGGTTGAAGTGACCTAATTGACAAAAGAAATCAGACTCCACTTTTCCTTCAGCTTTTAAGATTAGAGATTCGTAGCAGCGAACAGCCTAGAAATAAAAAATACAAACATTTAAGAAAAAGACAAAACCCTAAAATACATTTCCTTCCTGAGATAATGCATATAATCCTCCATTCAATCACCCAAGAAATCAATATATTTTACTTCCTCAGATATAGCCAATGCAGCATTCTTCTAAAATACCTATTTATTAAAAGAACCACCAATTATGGCGTAAGTGCTTTTCCTACTTATAAAAAGGAAATACTTGCCAAATAAGATAATGTAGGAACACTTTGATAACTTTATTCATTAGCTGTAAATCTAAATTTTTACTGTGGTCCATGTTGACATAAACAAATATATCAATCTTTTCCACAAATGGGAAGAACTTTATTGAATCACATGAGAATTCACAGAATCTCCAGAGTAATAATAACTACGATTTATACTGAAGAGCTACTTTTTACCATCACCTCTACCCACTTAAACTACCATAAACTTTCAATTGTCTTTCAATTATCTTCTTATGATACACGTCATACCCACCAACTCTAACTCTATTCCTAATTTTACCCCCATTCCAATACATGCATATGCACTCACTCTCAGTTTGTTCCCTGAAGAAAAAAAGCAACAGTATTTTAAGGATATCATTCTTTTCTTGTAATCCAGAAGAGTGCAGGGGGGAAAAAATGAATGATGGAAAGAACAGGATTCTGGAGTCTGACAAATTCCAGTCATCATTAGCTACAGGAGATCCTGGGGAACTTATCGTCTCTGATTCTCAGTTTTAATAACACTCAAAGGGCTGATTAAAGGGTTAAAACTAGAAAACTTCTCTAAGGGTTTATCACAGTGCTTAGCACTCCATAGGTACTTAATAATTGTTTCTCTACCTTCTACCTAGGTTAAGATAAAAAGCTCCAACTCTTCCAGGATCGTTTCAAGCACCCCAATAATTTTGTCAAAATTTCCCTAACAATCTACACTACAATGTTGTTAGGCTTTATTGTGTCCTGGAGTCACTGAAGAAAAAAATGTGTATGATTTCTCAAATGTCTGAGTACACTCTCAGGTTTGGTGTCCATAAAAAATAGTTTCCATTATCAAAAAATCCTTTCACCACCGCTTCAAGAGCTTTTGATGGGATAAGAAAGTGTGATGTGGGGCATGGTACCCACTCAAAATGCCTTAATTTTTCCTCTCCTGTAAAATACAGAGCCTTTGATGAAGAGTTTCAAAATTTAAAATTTACCTATCCAAAGCACATACATAAATACTTATCAAGTTTGGAGAAGCCATCCTAAACAAGGCGAATTTTGGGATGATTTTACCATCCTTAAAGTCTAACATTTATTAAAAGGGACTGTCTTCAGTTCTTATTCCACTCTTAACTATCTAAATGTGCATATATACCAAATCACAATCACTGAAAACTTATCATTCTGCTTCCTTATAATTAAAAGAGCCTGAATGCTACACTGACATCTCAGAAATTACTATAATTTGGAGGCATGAAATTTCAAGATCCTCTTTATTTAAGTCATATATAATCCTATCTGGCAGATGGTTAGAGTACAAAAATATAATTTATTTCAGTGATTTTTAATATCACTGAAATTCATAAAATTATTGGGCTACAGTATGACAATTATTAATTTTTACACTAAATAAAATGACTTTTTAAAGCTAATAATGGCATTGTAAAAAAGCTAGTTATTGTCTTTGTTTTTTAAACTCTTAGTTAGATATTTAGAAACTTTTGCTACTGCTCTCTGATAATTTCTCATGGCTGATTAGCATTAAATTTACAAGCAAATATAGTTTCATGGTGAAAAAGATTTCAAGATACAAACACGAATAAATTTTCTTTAATAATCTAAGCAAAAAGATGGCAACATCCTATACTTCCTCTTATCACCAAACATTGATGCCACTACCATGATCATCTATTACCTTATCTTCCACATTCCATTAAAAAAAGGAACACATCTAAAGTGAGTACTATACACAACTCTGATCATCACGAAACACAACACCAGGCAAAAATCAGAACGGACACTCAGACTCAATCAACAGATTCATAGTAATTTCCAACAAGGCCAGCATGTACCTAAACTTACCAACTAATGTTAGTGGTCAAAAATGACGATGACAGAGCCAAATACCAAACAAAATGAAGATGAGCAAAAAGGCAGAATAAACGTTCCAAGCACCTTGTGTCACCATTTCATGGTGGAACTTCATGAATTTATTTGAAGTGTTTGAGGTAAGCCCTGATATTAGATACAGGCAAATACTAACAATTTTTTAAAAGCATTTAAAGGAAAATAAATAAATGGGGCAATTTTCCAATACTACTAACTCATAAAATAACCTAGAATGAAACAGTGTTTTTACAGTAATGAGTTTCATTAAAAGGCTAGTTTTAAACATAGATGATATGTAGTCAGTTTAGATTTAGAACAAAGTTCAGGCAAACTTCTATAAAGTAAAAATATTTCTTGTTAAAAGGGTTACTTTTTTTTTAACATCTTTATTGGAGTATAATTGCTTTACATGGTGTGTTAGTTTCCGCTGTATAACAAAGTGAATCAGCTATACATAAACATATATCCCTTTACCTCCTCCCTCTTGCGTCTCCCTCCCACCCTCCGTATCCCACTCCTCTAGGTGGACACAAAGCACCGAGCTGATTTCCCTGTGCTATGTGGCTGCTCCCCACTAGCTATCTATTTTACATTTGGTAGTATATATATGTCCATGCCACTCTCTCACTTCGTCCCAGCTTACCCTTCCCCCTTCCCCTTCCCCGTGTCCTCAAGTCCGTTCTCTATGTCCGCGTCTTTATTCCTGTCCTGCCCATAGGTTCTTCAGAACCTTTTCTTTTTTAAGATTCCATATATATGTGTTAGCATACGGTATTTGTTTTTCTCTTTCTGACTTACTTCACTCTGTATGACCGTCTCTAGGTCCATCCACCTCACTCCAAATAACTCAATTTCGTTTCGTTTTATGGCTGAGTAATATTCCATTGTATATATGTGCCACATCTTCTTTATCCATTCATCTGTTGATGGACACGTAGGTTGCTTCCACGTTCTGGCTATTGTAAATAGAGCTGCAATAAACACTGTGGTACATGACTTTTTTTTAAGTTTTTTATTTATTTTTGGCTGTGTTGGGTCTTCGTTGCTGCATGCAGGCTTTCTCTAGTTGCGGCAAGCAGGGGCTACTCTTCGACATGGTGCACAGACTTCTCATTGGGGTGGCTTCTCTTGTTGTGGAGCACGGGCTCTAGGCATACGGGCACGGGCTTCAGTAGTTGTAGTGGTGGCGCACGGGCTTAGCTGCTCCACGGTATGTGGGATCTTCCAGGACCAGGGATCAAACCAGTGTCCCCTGGATTGGCAGACAGATTCTTATCCACTGTGCCACCAGGGAAGCCCTACAGGACTCTTTTTGAATTATGGTTTTCTCAGGGTATATGCCCCGTAGTGGGATTGCTGGGTCATATGGCAGTTTCATTTTTAGTTTTTTAAGGAACCTCCATACTGTTCTCCATAGTGGCTGTATCAATTTAACATTCCAAAAGGTTTACTTTTATATTCTTGCTTTTTCTTTTTTCATTTTAAATGTGCACAAATAAAATCATCGCCATATAGGATAAGTATGGTTTTGTACACATATGCAGAGAAAAACAACTAGAATATAAAACAAATGATAAAAATAGAAAGTCTATAGTCCAGCCATATGGAAACTTTTTATTTTGTTCATTTTACAATTTTTCATAATTAAACTTAAAAATTATTATGCTTTCCTCCAGGATTCATACTACCTTTAGTGTAAGGATAGTCAGAAATGTGAACGAAAATCATTTGTACTAGATCATCATCATTCAACAGAGCACGTTCTGCAATGACAAAAATGTTCTATAATCTGTGCTGCCCAATATACTAGATATATGTGGCTACTGAGCACTTGAAACATGGCTAGTGCAACACAACTGAATTTTTAAATTATTTCATTAAATTTGTGTTTAAATTTATATAGACATATGGCAAATGAACAGTGTAGACTAGATAATTTTTAAAGCTTAAAAACAACGAATATTCAACCCACATGCTAAATATTAAGAAAGCAAAATTTCTTATTTTTATAAATGAAAAACCTATAAAAATAATGGTATATCTTGCACTGGGGATGAGCAAGACCTTCCACAAAAATCACTTTAAAATCCTATAGTTGTTTATAGTTAGTGGCTTACACATCTATAATCGTTACAACCTACTTGAAAAAAAAACATTTAGAAGGGAAATAAACAGTTAATCATTAAATACTAGAATCAAAGGAGAGTAAAGATCCTCCCAGCTACGTAGAGAGACTGGATGTCTTCCTCCCATTACAGTGCCATTTTCCACAATGTTCAATATAATTTGTGCTCGGTAGCTGCTTTGTTTTTATTATTTGAAAAAACAGTTATCTCAGAATAGTAATATTATCATTACCCGCTATTTCTAAACCTTGACAGGGGCTTCCCTGGTGGCGCAGTGGTTGAGAGTCCGCCTGCCAATGCAGAGGACACAGGTTCGTGCCCCGGTCTGGGAAGATCCCACATGCCGCGGAGTGGCTGGGCCCGTGAGCCATGGCCGCTGAGCCTGCGCATCCGGAGCCTGTGCTCCGCAATGGGAGAGGCCACAACAACAGTCAGAGGCCCGCGTACCGCAAAAATAAATAAATAAATAAATAAACCTTGACAGATTACCGCTCATAAACACAGACGTGTAAATAATTTGGTTTTTTTTAATGTTAAGCGTTAAAGTCTTTTATGATAAACTTGGTCAATTCCTAGCTAAAATATGAGTTGTTACTATTTTAGAATTGTTAAGTATAGGCAACATCTAAACAAATGTGGGTTTTTTTCCAATTTGAAAGATTAGCTGAAGTAGTTGGGTGATATACAAATGGTAGAGAAAACTAATGTAGATTTAAATACCCCAAATGGTTTCCTTTTTTTCTCTTTCTTTCTTTCTTTGTAATGCCTGCTATGAATGCCCAGAGACAGAATCTCAACACAGTCCTAGTTTGGTGGCTCCCATTCTGAAGCCCTTCCTCTTCTACCAGGTTCCCAGATGCTTACTGCCTCCCTCACCTGTAAGCTCCGTCAGGGGAAGGGCTATATCCCAACCCATGATCACATGATAGGGGCTTAATATACATTTCTTGAATTAATGAAGCAATGTCATGTTATTATTTTAGGTTCTCGAATAACCCTCTCTTCTTTGTCCTAAACTTCCATTTCTTAGGAGCTGCAAGTCAGGATGCTATGGATTAATCTTATTAGTTATTTAAACTCATTTCCATTAAGATATAAATCACTGATATTTTAAATGAACCAAACTTTTAGGTTGAATATAATAAAAGCAAGCATGCAGTCCTGCCCATAATTCCTAAGTCCTGCCCATAATTCCTAAAAACAGCCACAGACATAAAAGATGGTTTAGCAGCTGACTAGGGATTGAAACAGACTGCAGGTCAACATGTCATCCATGAAATAGGGCTACTAAAAATGTATTCATGGTCCAAATTAATGAAGTATATTACACAAATCAACACCAATAATCAGCTCACCAAGGTCTGCTCTGACCAGGTCTCCAAAATTATCTTTAGTTCTGAGTGCCACATTTTAACAGGTGGCAACATAAAAAAGGTTACAAGTTTGGTGAAAGATGGAAAAACTATCATGTGAAAATGATTTTAACTGAATTTAGTTGAGGAGAATCATCAGGGATGCTTTAGCTTTACTCAAATAGTTAAGAAGCTGTCACTTAGGAGAGAAGATTAATTGCACTTTGGGTAGTTCCAGACATCAGACCAGTGAATGGGTATAATTTACGAACAAGTTTAATTCAGTTCAATCAGAAAGGAGAAAAACTTAAATATGCCAAAAATTAAATGGGCCATCTTTCTTTGGCTCATATCAAAGAATTAAAGCATAAACTACTAAGGTATCTTAGTGGGGGGTAAAAAGGAGAGTTCTTACTTTGGATACAATTCTGAGCTGCATTTTTTTTTTTTTTTAAAAAGAGACACATTTATTCAGCGTCATGATCAGACTATTACATTTAGCAATCAACAGCATGGGTGCAAAAAAAAAAAAATCTACATTAAAACCCTTTGTTGGAATGCTTTACACTTTCCACAGAACAGAAACTAAAATAACCTGTTATACAATTAGTCACAAATACAGTCCTCGAGTTTTGCCCATACACATGAGTATTGTCTAAAACATGTCTTCTTTGTAGCAGCTAGGCCCTGCCACCACTGTGCTTGGCTGAGTTCACAAATCTGTTGTAACCTGTAGCTTCCCTGTCACTTCTCTGGCTCTCCTCTCCTGCTAAGCTTTGTTTCCTGGCAGTAATCAAAACCTTCTGCCACTGCCATAGCTACTGCTGCTGCTGGAACCACCATAGCCACCTTGGTTTCGGGGTTTGGCAAAGTATTGGCCTCCACCACCATAGGGTCCAGAACTTCTGCCTCCAAAGTTTCCTCCTTTCATGGGTCCAAAATTGGAAGATTGATTGTTGTAACTGCCAAAATCATTGTAGCTTCCACCACCTCCAAAATTGCTTCCATCATTACCAAATCCATTATAGCCATCCCCACTGCCACCATATCCACCACCACCACGGCTGCCACCAAAGCCACCTCGACCACTGAAGTTTCCTCCACGACCAAAGTTGTCATTCCCACCAAAACCACCTCCACGACCACCACCAAAGTTTCCAGAACCACTTCGACCTCTTTGGCTGGATGAGGCACTAGCCATCTCTTGCTTAGACAGGGCTTTCCTTACTTCACAGTTGTGGCCATTCACAGTGTGGTATTTCTGAATGACAATCTTGTCTACAGAGTCATGGTCATCAAAGGTTACGAAAGCAAAGCCTCTCTTTTTGCCACTGCCTCGATCAGTCATGATTTCAATCACTTCAATTTTCCCATACTGTTCAAAATAATCTCTTAGATGATGTTCTTCAGTGTCTTCTTTAATGCCACCAACAAAAATCTTTTTCACAGTTAAGTGGGCACCAGGTCTTTGAGAATCTTCTCTTGAGACGGCCCTCTTTGGTTCCACAACTCTTCCATCCACCTTGTGTGGCCTTGCATTCATGGCCGCATCCACCTCCTCCACAGTGGCATATGTGACAAACCCGAAGCCTCTGGAGCGTTTGGTGTTTGGATCCCTCATTACCACACAATCTGTGAGCGTTCCCCACTGCTCAAAATGGCTCCTCAGACTCTCATCGGTTGTTTCAAAGCTCAAACCTCCGATGAAGAGCTTCCGCAGCTGTTCGGGCTCTTTGGGTGACTCTGACTTAGACATGACGGCAGTGGAGGGGGGCGGGGGAGACGTTAACGATGCTTACTCGGCGGCGTCCACGAGCAGAAAGGAGTAATCTACCGAACGTATCTGCCAGCCTACCTTCGGCCTCCTGCATTTTTTAAAGATTCCTTGAGCTTCTCGGATATAAGCACACAATGTGTAATATTATATATAATACATAACCACACACAAACACACACGTGTATATGTGGATGGATCTCTCCTGACTTGATTCCATGATTACATTTTATTCACTTTGAACTTCAACAATTTCTAAATAAACATACTATCTTGACCTCCTCCCTCAAAACCATAAAAATGTGTGCATCACTAAAGCTGATATCCTTCCCAGAAATATGCCTCCTAAATCAGAAATCTTCCCCTTTCCAGGCACTCGCAATGCCTTTGCCTGTTTTTAAAATACCTTAGGAATCTGAAAGGGTTGAAAGTACCTGAGTCTAAACCATTTTTTGAAATTTCAACACACCATTTTTTTAATGAAGGGTTACACGCTTAAAATGATAATATTATTGATTCTTAATGACATCCATTCCTGAACTTTTATATCAGACTTCCCTTTCTTCTCTTTTTAATTTCATTTACTATTTTTGGAAAGTTAAAATTTACACATCACCAGTTCTAAAGGGTATGTAGTGAAGTCTCTCTCCCAATCCTAACCCCAGCCACCCAGTCCCCTTTCCCAGATGCAACAAATGTAAAAAATTCTTACTATATTCAAGATTATTTTGTGCAGGTGCAAGCACGTATATTTTTCCCACCTTAGTACTAATATTTACATATTTATATAAACACTGTTCTGTAACTTGCTTCAGATTATAGGAGTCCCTGATATCCTTTCTCCTCTTCTTCTCTGTTCATAGAATCCCTAAATTTAATTAGACATATGCTGACACAGAATAAATACTGGGATCCCCAGCCATCCTTGTGGGTGTGGCCTGGTGATTAAGTTCTGGCCAATGGGATATAAGGAAAGGACATGCTCTGCTTCAACCCCTCCTCCCCCTAGCTGAAAATCAGCCAGATGGTAGAAGTCACAAGCTGGGGATGGAGAGTAGGAAAACAGAGCCCAAGTTCCTAGTTCCTAGTAGAGTTCCAGAGCAGCCCAGAACTGATTGCCTCTGAGAATTCTTATTAAGAAATACATGAGTATGCAGCCCTCTTTCCTCATTTAAATCAAACAAACAAACAAAAGAGCAGCCTAATGAAATAATCATTAATGCATACCAACAGGATAAAGGGAAATTTTAAAAAAATCTAATTAACTGTCATCCACACGTAACATTTTAGAGAGGATACAAGAACTTATACATCTGTTACTCTACCCTATCTCCCTCACTCCACTTTTCAACTAATATACATCTTTTGCATCACAACAAAGTCAGTTAACAAAATTTAAGCATATCAGCATGGATCCTGGATTTCTCAGACTCTCTGGGCTCTGCATTCAGTGGATATGCTGGACGCTAACGAGTAAATCAGCATCATTCAAGAAACTAGCACCTTAAGTACCATTCTTTTCAAATAAACTATTGAAAATGCTTTGCTATTGCAAAAGGTTCTCACAGAACTACACTATTGAAATCAAACTAGATAATTTCGTAATTCAAGTGCTGACAGCTAATATCTGAGCTCTTGATGCGTACCAGGCACTATTCTAAGCACTTCACATATACTTATTCATTTAATCCTCACAATTACTCTATGAGATAGGGAGACCCTACTTCACAGATAAGAAAACTGAGGCACAGACAACGTAAATCCTGTGTTCAAGGTCACAGAGCTACTAACTAGCAGGGGTGGCTTCAAACAGTATGGCTGTAGAGCCTCTGAGCAGTAAGGTGTGCAACTCAGGCCATGCCTAGGGACTTAAAGTCATTTGCAAGAATGAGGACCTCCATAAGCAGCTCTTCCTCTTACGCTCCAACACACAGCTCCTTCCACAACTCTACCTCTACACCAAACACAAAAGCAACACATGAGGCCGCCAGTTCCTGTTCCCACCATCCCACAAGGAAGATTTAGCCTAAGTTCTTTACCATGTTTTCTCACCTTGTTTTATTTTAAATCATATAAAAAGCAATCATCATTATCCCCTCCCCCCCAAAAAGACACACACATTAAAAAAAAATCAACAGCAAAACAAAACAAAAAATCAAATTCCCATATTCAAAAGCCACCTGTGGCAGAAAAACACTACTGCCCATATATATAAATGATAATATACCAGTTCAAACAAAATGTGGTGTATTACCTGGAAAATGTTAAATGGTTTCACCCTATTTCTTTGTATCTTCTGAATCTCCTTAGTTCACCTAGTGTTATTATTTTCTCTCTTTAGTATAACTGGCACAGAATGCCAAATAGAGCTGCAACAAAGCAAACTAGGCTGTACTGTCTCAACCATCAGCAAGTTGCTAGTTTACTACTAACTCTAAAACCTTTATTGTTGACGCATGCAGCCAAATGAACTAGTGAATCCTACATTACTACACATGCACGTATACATGCCCAGGACCAACATGAAATTTTTATTTTATTGTATTGATTGATTTTGGGCCATGGCACGCGGCTTGCAGGATATCTTAGTTCCCCAACCAAGGACTGAACCCATGCCCCCTGCAGTGGAAGCTCAGAGTCCTAACCACTGGACCTCCAGGGAATTCCCCCAACATGAAATTTTTAAAAAGCTGTTGTGTCAAAACAGCCAAGTTATTTTCCAAATATTTTTTCTGTATCATGCTAAATATAACAATGCGCAGTTACACTAAAGTACATTATTTATAAACATGTGAATTAAGTCTTGGATAATCTTTAAAAGAATGTACATTTCAAATTTGGAGGCAAGGAGAGTATGAGATAAAATTTCAGCAGAATGATCTCTGTGAATAAAGCCCAGAATAATCCTGTGATTTCCCATATAAAGCAGTAGGCTTTACTTCCCATTTTTTTTTACTTCATTTGCTTGCTACTCCAGTCTTTTGTCTAGAGGTAGACAATCTTACAAGCAATCATTCTCCCAATCACTTCAGCTGTACACATTTAATTCAGAGTTCCCAAAATACACAGGAAGAAAGCTATCTATCAATACAACAAGATTATGTAGACCAAATCTTGATCAAGTTTGTAAAATATTATTATGCCTGCTATAACATGGATGCTTGCTTTAGTATCTTTATCAGCAAATTATGCATTCATTTGCCTTATACACATTTCTAAAATGATAAACGCACAAAAAAGGAAGGAGTAAGCACTTCACTGTGGGGGGGTGGGAGCGGGACATCACATTTATGACCATGAGCTCCACTGAAAATAATCTACTTTGAATTCTACAACTTCTAATGCGTAGTAGGCAATTAGAATTTATTTATTAAATGAACGATCCTAAAACTAGGAAAACTGCAACACAGTAAAGGCCCCTTCCCAAAGGTAGTGCTTTAAAAAAAAAAAAAAGTTTTAATCGATCTGAATATACTCTTCCAGACTTTTCTCTATGCAGAGTCGGCCCTCCATACCCATGGATACAGAACTTGCTGACATAAGGGCCAACTGTACTATGCCATTTTATATAAAGGAATTGACCATCTGTGGATTTTGGTGTCCGTAGGGGTCCTGGGACCAATCCCCCTTGGATATTGAGGGACGACTATATAAACAAATAGTACAAATCTTTGTACGCAGTTTATAAACTATTTCCTTCATTCTATATATCATTAACTGCTTACCATATCAAAGTATACAGATCTACATCAAAATTAACATCTGCAAATCATTTTAATAATGGTTAAACCATAATTAGTTTCTACTGAAGAGTATCTGGTTGTTAACCAAGTTTTTACTATTACTATTACCCAATGAACATAATTTGGCCAATTTATATTTCTTCAAGTTAACTTCCTCACAGTTAAATGGGAGGCACAATTTAAGCTTTTGACAGTGCCACTAGCAAAAATGAACCAATATAATGTTCCACCAGCAGTGATCTTTTTCAGTTCTTTAATTACTTTTTTCCAAATATTTATTGGCTAAAGTTACTGCTTTCATGAACTATCAACCTGTTCATTGATTGTACCTTAAGTGCCTTCAATAGTTTCTCCCAGTAATTAGTACAAATGATCATTCTTCCATATGTGCCATAAAATGAAAAGAATTAGGAAGCACTCCCACTTCAGGCAACCTGGACAACCAGTCTGCTGAAAACTAAAAATGTCAGACAAAACATGGTGGCAGTGGGACTTACACAAGGTTCTTACTATGAACTTGACCAAATGAGAAAGTTAGGAAGACTGGGCTGGGGGAAGGGGGAGACTTAAGAGAGTCAGAGGTAGAGAGAGTACTGAAGCAACTTTTTGCACTGAGGACATTTTGAAAGTCTGTGTAAACCTGAGTGATGGGTTTAGAGGTCTCATTCAGGGATAGAACACAAAGCCTAGGGGCTACCCAAGAAGAGCAGTCAAATAAGACACCCTCCTCATAACACTGAGACCTCAATGGGCTAGACCTTCAACCTCAATATAACTAAAAATACGATAACAAAACAATTTTTTTAATTTTATTTTAAAACTGGTCTTGAAGGACAAGGAAAATTGCCTGTCCCATAATGGCAATGATTGAAGAAGAAAATCTCCTGAGTATTTGTAACCAAAAGTCTGAATTCACTTGACCTGGGTAAAACAAACTTCAGGCAAGAATTTATACACAGTCCTCAACTAATAGCAATCCAAAGTAAAGGCCAAACTGAAGCATACTACTATCACATTCGTGGCCAAAGAATTTCTACAGCTCCAAGGAAAATAAATTCTTCATATTCAAAAAGTCACTACATATAGAGAGGGGGAAAAAAAGCCGAGCAAAGAAGATGATCAATATGTAGATATGTTAAAATGAATATTGTTTAATGCAATTAATCACAACAAATATAAATGGAATAAGTATGCTACGTAAGAAAAAAGGCTATCAATAGATTTTTAGGCCCAGATTTATACAATTTATTAGACACATCTAAAATACAAAAAAAGATTTAGAAATACTACACAAGTATAACCAAAAGAAAGTTGGCACGGTACCAGTTACCATGAATTACAATAAAGATTCAGAAATAAAGAGAACTGGCGCATTAATACAAATATTTAGTAACCGAATAAGGAGCTCAGAAACACACCTTCATATGTATGGAAACGTGCACAAAAATGGGCAAACTATATTGGGCTTCCCTGGTGGCGCAGTGGTTGAGAGTCCGCCTGCCGATGCAGGGGACACGGGTTCGTGCCCCGGTCTGGGAAGATCCCACATGCCGCGGAGGGGCTGGGCCCGTGAGCCATGGCCGCTGAGCCTGCGCGTCCGGAGCCTGTGCTCCGCAACGGGAGAGGCCACAGCAGTGAGAGGCCCGCGTACCACAAAAAAAAAAAAAAAAAAAAAAAAAAAAAGGCAAACTATAACCTAACCAAATAAAGGTGGCGAGCCGTTACGTTATTTCTAACGGGAAAAAGAAGGGAAAAAAGCAAACACTAGACTCCTACATCTACACATACAAAAACCTATTTCAAATGGATTAAAGACCTAAATAAAAGGTAAAACTTAAGAAGAAAAGCATAGCAAAATGTTTTGGACAAAAGGATAGGGTAGGAATTCTTCAAAAATAGAACAAAACAATGCAAGTCATGGGGGGAAAAGGTTAATTCAACTACATCAATGTTTGGGACTTCAGGTTTATCAAAATAGAACAAAACTGACAAATATAAAGGCAAGTCACAAACTGGGAAAATATACCTTCAGCACATACAGTAACAAACCATTCATATTCAGAATATACAAAACTCCTAGGAATCAGTAAGAAAAAACACTCAATGTAAAAAAAAAATACTGGGGGAAACTTGATCTGCCACTATGATCCACAAAATCAAAGAATGAGCAATAAAACAAAACACAATCAAATTATTTGCTGATTAATAAAGATCAAGGGGCAAACAGGTAATTACCCACACCTTAGATAAGTTATAAGGGCTCATGTCTACTAAACCACTAGAAGATAACCCTGCTCTATCCTATCATAAGTACAAATTTTTCCAATGACTCGAAAGGCTTTTTGACTCAGGAATTGAAAGAGTAAAACTAATAAAAGGTTAAGCAAATTCAAGTATTTTCCATAATTAGTGGCTCTTTTAACAATCTGCTCCACTAAAAAGTTCATCTGAAAAACCAATCCTGAAAGAATATTTTACCAAAAATCTGAATTTAAAAGAAAGCTCTCTTAACACTAAATACTCACTTAAAATATTTTCATATAAAGTATGAAAACTGTCTGTCCAAAATACTATTTCAATTTATTTTAAGTCTCTAATAAGCTCATATTCAAATTTCTATTTTAAATCAGTGAAATAAATACCAGCCCACTTATCTCAGGAGAAACCTAAAATCTAGCTTCTCCACACAAGACACACACTTGAATTACTGGAATGACACACTTCTTGACACCTCAATCTTCCATTCTATACAGAATTTTGAGATTTAATTTCTTAAGTCTTTGAATTTCTGCTTCCCACCAAGATGCAGTGAAACAGACCAAATTTATTCCTGAATGACATTGACTAAAAAACCAGAGATGGGGCTTCCCTGGTGGCGCAGTGGTTGAGAGTCCGCCTGCCGATGCAGGGGACACGGGTTCGTGCCCCGGTCCGGGAAGATCCTACATGCCGCGGAGCGGCTGAGCCCGTGAGCCATGGCCGCTGAGCCTGCACGTCCGGAGCCTGTGCTCCACAACAGGAGAGGCCACAACGGTGAGAGGCCTGCGTACCGCAAAAAAAAAAAAAAAAAAAAACAGAGAAACTGTATGAAACAAAGGTTTTCACACACTGAGTATCAGAGAACACATGGCAATAATCCTTGAGAAGGGAAACAAAGGATGTGAGCCCTAAAATTATCCCAAGCTTACTGCTTTTCAGGCTGCAGTACAGCTATGGGAAATTTTCTTGCCCAAATCAATGTAAGCTAGAATAAAGTCGAACAACATCTTTATAGTTACTGAAAGGAAAATAAATGTGTCAACCTACAATTCTATACTCAGTAGAAATACCTTTCAAAAAAACAAGATGAAAGTACACTTCTTCAGATATACAAAAGCTGAAAGAATTCAACACCAGCAGACCTACCTATAGTCTAAGAAATGTTTTCTTTTAATTCTCAGGTGGAAGTAAAATTATACCAGAAATAAACCTTTACACAGAATGCAGAATGAAGACCACCACAAATGATAGCTGCACAAGTAATTATAAAAGACATTTTTCTTATTTTTTTTAACGTCTCCTTAAAACACAACTGACCCCAAAATCTACTGGGGGGATAAAAAACACCCCTAGAAGTAAAGCGAGTTCAACAAGGTCATGGGACACAAGAGCAACATACAGAAAATAAATTGTATTTCTATACACTAACAATGAATAATTGGAAACAAATTTTTTTAAATACCATTTATAATAGCTCCAGAAACATGATAATATGTAGGTATAATTCTAACAAAGTATGGGGCAGCAGAATCTGTATGCTGAAAACTACAAAACACTGATGAAAAAAAACTCAAATAAGGCCCAAATAAGTGCAGAGAGATACCATGTTCATGAACTGGATGATTCAGTAAGATGAGAACTAAATTCCTAGCAGTATTTTTTGTAGATACAGATGGGCTGATCATAAAATTCATACATAAAAGTAAAGAAACTAGAATAACCAAAACAATTTTGGAAAAGAACAAAGTTGGAAGACTCACATGACCCAATTTTAAGAGCTACTATAAAGCTACAGGAATCAATTAACACCACAGCATACCACTACATACCTATTTAAATGGCTATTTTCCCCAACTTTATTGAGATATAATTAACAAACAACATCGTGTGAGTTGAAGGTATACAACATGATATAGGTATACACTGTGAAATGATTACCACAGTAAGATTAGGTAGCATATCCATCACCTCATGTAGTCACTTTTTTTTTTCCCTTCGGTGGTAATATTTAAGATCTACTCTCCAAACAACTTTCAAGTATACAATACAGTATTATTAACTGTACTGCTACACATTAGTTCTCATAACTGGAAGTTTGTACCTTCTGACCAACATCCCCCCCGGCAAACACCAATCTACACTCTGCTTCTGAGTTTGACTTTTTTAGATCCCACATATAGTGAGATCATACCAGTATTTGTCCTTCTCTGCCTGACTTTATTCACTTAGCATAATGCCCTCAAAGTTCATGAAATTTTTTTGAGATAAAGTTGATGTACAATATTACATGTTACAGGTGTACAACACAGTGATTCACAATTTTTATAGGTTATACTCCATTTATAGTTATCATAAAATATTGGTTAAATTCCCTATGTTGTACAAAATATCCTTGAAGCTTATTTATTTAAAGTTCATGAAAATTTTAAAGTGTGACAATACCATGTGTTAATGAGGATGCAGAACAGCTGGTAAAAATGTAAAATGGTACAGTCACTCTAGAACACAGTTCGACAATTAAGTATGAAGTTAAACATACATTTATAACAGGACCCAATGATCCCACTCCTAGGTGTTTACCCTAGAAAAGTAAAAACTTATGTTCATACCAAAACCTGTACACAATGTTTGTAGTGGCTTTATTCATTATCAGTGAAAACTGGAAACAATTACAATATTCTTCAACAGGTAAATGGATAAACTGTGGTACATCTACACAATATTTAGCAATATAAAAGAATGAATTATTGATATAGCATCGATGAACCTCAAAGGTATTATGCTGAGTAAAAGAAGCCAGGCTTAAAAGACCACATAGTGTATATACTTGTCAAAATGCACCAAACACCTAACACAACATGGTAAATCAACTATACTTCAATAAAACATTTTAAAAAACTCATCAAATACCTAAAACAGGTGAAATTAAATATATGTAAATTATACCTCAACAAAGTTTATTTTTAGAAAGAAGTCATTTAAAGTAAAAAACAGTAACAATGTACTGTGGGGTTTGTAACACGTAGAAGTAAAATGTATGACAATACTACAGGAGACCAGGATGGGAGAAATGAAGTATATCCTTGTAAGGTCAACACTATGCATGATACGGTATAACTTGAAGGTAGGCTGTGATAAGCTAAAGTTAAAATTTTTTAAATTGCTTGAACTGATACGTGTAATATTCAAGGTCAATAAACAAAGTCACTTGTATTCCCATATACCAGCAATGTTGGAATTTGGGGGGAAAAACTTAATACCATTTACAATAGCACCCCCCCAATGAAGTACTTAAGATATAAATCTAACAAAATATGTATAGGATCTGTGTATGGAAAACAACAAAATGCTGATGAAAGAAATCAAAGAATATCTAAATAATCAGAGAGAAGTACCATGTTCACAAAATAGAAAACATTAATGTATCAATTCTCCCTAATTTTATATATAGATTCAATGCAACCCCAATCAAAATCCCAGCAAGTTTTGTATATACCAACAAGCTGATCTAAAAATTATATGGAAAGAAAAGGAATTAGAAAACCCAAAACAATGCTGAAAAAGAACAAGTCAGCGGGCTCATATTACACAATTTCAAGACAATGTAGTAAACAACAATAATCAGGACAGTGTGGTACTGAGGAAAGAACAAATGGAGATCAATGGAACATAGAAAACTGAGAAACAGACCCATACAAATATAGGCAACTGTTTTTGACAAGATACAAAGATAATTCAATAGAAAAAGGATTGTCTTTTCAACAAAAGGTGGTGGAAAAACTGGAAGCCCAGTTGCAAAACAACAACAAAACCTCAACACATACTTAATGAGGTGAAATACAGACATTTTCAGACATATGAATACAGCAGACCCACATGAAGAAAACAAAAATGGTCTCAAAAGAAATGTCAGAAATTCGGAAAGAAATGACAAGCAAAGAAAATGTTAAGCATGTGGGTGACAACCTTAACAATGTTTTGTATTTAAAACATGTTCAGAATTAATATATACAACAACAATGGAATGAAGGAGGGGAGGACGTTAAAAGCTCTAAGAATCTTGCATTGCCCAAGAAAAGAGAAAATGTATCAGTTAGGCTTTAATAAGTTAAAAATGCATGCTGTAACCCCTAAGGCAGCTATTCTCAAAGTGTGGTTCACAGACAACTGGGAGTCTCCTAAACACTTTAGGGAGGTCTGCTAATGCAAAATTATTTTCATTATAATATAAGATGTTATTTCTTTTTTTTTTAACTCTATTAACACTTATACTGATGATGCAAAAGTAATGGTGAGTAAAACTGCTGGCACCTTATTAGCAGAAGTCAAGGCAGAGGCACCAAAGGCACCAAACTGAACTAGAAATCACATATTCTTCACCAGCAAGCACTTATAGGGCTTTTTTTAACGCCAGTTTCATATAAGAATATCTTAGATGAAGCAGTAAAAATCATTTCATTAAATGTCAACCCTTGACCACACATTGTTTTAATAATCTTTGTGGCAAAATGGGAACTTCGTTTAAAGCATTCTTACTCCATACTGAAGTACAAAGGCTATATACTGAGGGTAAGTACATGTGCGATTGTTTAAGTTGTAAACTGAACTAGCCTGTTTTTTCATGGAACACCATTTTTTTTTTTTTAGGGTGGAGCTAAAGGGATTGTTTCATTAGATTGGTTGAATTTTATTCCTGAAGTTTGGCCATCTTCCCCTCACCTCCCTGGGCCTGACTTTTCTTTTTTTGGGCCATACCGTGCAGCTTGCAGGATCTCAGTTCCCCAACCAGGGACTGAACCCGAGCCAGGGCAGTGAAAGCCCAGAATCCTAACCATGAGGCCACCCGGAACACCATTTTTTACTCAAAAGAATGACTGACAAACTATGTTTATTCGGACTTAGGTACTGGAAGACATTTTCTCAAAACTGAATGAAAATTCACAATAATTTGTTGCCAATGATCAAACTTGAGATTTCAAACAAAAATCAGCATTTTGGAAAACTACCTCCACGGTGAGCTTGACAGCTTCCCAAAACTCAAAAGGCTTTTCTGATGAGATTGGTGGTAATATTAATGAATACAATTTTTTGAGATTGTGTAATAAAATGTGTTGACATTTGTAATAATTGGAAGTGCTCTCCTTTTCCTTCTTTCATGCTCACTGAACTGCCCCAAACCAAAATGTTACCACTTGTGTTTCTCCAATCCATTAACAACGTGTCCTCCCTACTATTCAGGGGCTACAGTGTCATTTCAGTATCTATAAACTCTGAAACAAATCTTACAGTTCAAGACAGACAGACAGAAGGAAGAAGAGGGAGGGAGGCAGAAAGACAAAAAGAAAGGGAGGGAGGGAGAGAACGGACGAACTCAGTATATCATCATCAACTCACTGCTACTCCCAAAGCCTATGGCGGTATCAATAAATCATGAAAGGTTATGACACAACAATATATAATAATCACTTATGGTAGATTCTAAATAATATCTTACTATGAGTAAAAAGTCAAACAAACCCTTCCTCCTCTAGGGACAAATCTGACCTTGGGTTAACTAGTTCTTTTATTTTTAAAACCTGATAAAGGTGGAATGTCAATTGTGTTACTAGCAACACTGATTATGGTAACAATTACCGATTGATGAAATAAACCTAGAGTGAGAGTACTGAAAATGAACTATGAATATCTGGTAGGATGCCACAGCTTTGGGAATCCCTCAGTATAGGGCCTCCTTTAACTGGACATGTCTCTACAGAAACTGCAGGAGCAGTATGCCCATAAAATTTAGAAAAGACACTGGTTCCTATTTGGGATGGGGGTGTGGATGTGTGTGGTATGTGTGTGGTGTGATGTGTGTGTGTTCTAAACCAGGTGTGGTGGACTGAACAGAAGATGACCTTATACGGCAAAAGATGTGAAAGGAGCTGATTCTCCACTAGAGCCTCCAGAGTGTTGCCCTACCCCTGCCAACCTTGATCTCAGGCTTCTGGCCTCCAGAACTATCAGAGAATAAATTTCTGTTGTCCTAAACCACCCAATTTGTGGTAACCTGTCACATCAGCCACAGGAAACTAATATACTAGAGTAGCTTTGCACCCACCTATGTGAGTCTCATTCTCTCACACCAGAGCTGTCACTTCATGAGCCAAAAACTAACCCCTGGGCAGAACTGCAAGGATTCCCACGGAAGAGGAATGCCTGTCACTGCTTTGCTGACATGCTGTTTCCTGTCTGATATCCTTCTGTGTCGATGTGACATCAAGTGTGACCTAATCAGGTCTTACTTGTCTGAATGACTTTTGAGCCTAAGGCTCCACAGTGGGCCCTGTAAGTTACTAATGGTATTTATAGTGCCAAAGTATCTAAATGCTTTACCCTTTTTAATGCCATCAGAGCGAAGTACGGTGGATAAAAGTGTGGGCTCTAGAATCTGAGTGGGTAGGTTTTGAATTTTAGCTTTGTATTGTGTGGCCTTAGGCAAGTCAACAATCTCTCTATGCTCTGAAAAATAGGAATATTTTATAGCAACAACATAGGATTTACTATAAGCACTAAATAAATTAATATCACAATTTAAGATTTCAAGCAAAAACTAGCATTTTGGAAAACGTATCTACCACCACTGTGAACTTTATGAATCATAATTCATAATTTGCATCTTTGTCACAAACCATCTGTTTCATTAAGATTTTAAAGTTAATTACTGTTTGGCTGTACATCATATTCTGTTTGTAACTAACTGTGGTTCTATTCCTTTCTCATTCCTGATGTTTTATATTTCTGCTCTCTTTTGCCCTCTCCCTAGGCTTTACTAGAGGTACATGCGTTTTGTCCTTTCAAAAACTAACTGCTGGATTCCTTATGAACACAATTTAAATGCTGTACCACAAATCACTTAAAATAAGGTGTGTGTGTGTGTATATGTGATATTCAATACCTAACACTGCCCTCTTGCGTGCCATTATGTTTTACTAAGTGAAAGAGGTGTCTTTCCAGGATTGTGCAGTCCCAGAAAATGCCAAGTAAGTATTATGTACACTATAACGCAGGGGGGAAAGGTCCAGAGCTACTCGCCTAGAAAATGCAAGGCCTTCCATTATACAGTGCCACCAAGCATCCTTACCAAATCCTTGCTCTCCACTGCCCCCCAATAGTTCCCTAGATATATCACATTTTCTTAGCTCGGTGCATTGTGACAAAGATTCTTTCCTCATGCAAACTCTACTCAGGCTGCTCTGAGCTCTTTTTCAACTAGGCCTCAACATTTGGACTTCCATGTTTGTCTCTGCACTGTCCAATATTAGCAAGAATCCTGCTAAATTGATTTAGCCAGAATCCCCATCTTCTGTCATCCCCCAGGTGATGTCTGATCACCCTGGACTGCCTTCAGCAACTGACTCCCACCCTGTTCCTTGGCTATACATCCCCATTTAACCATGTTGTATTCAGTTAAATCCAATCTTTCTCCCCCACTGCAGGGTCCCTATACCTATAGCAGTAGTCCACCTTGAATAAAGCCTTCCTTACCATCTTTAACAAGTGTCATGAATAATTTCTTCCTCAACGTTTGGTTTATAAGGTCTACTATGCCAAAATGATTCTTTTTTCTTGAGTCATCTGTATAGGACCTATTCTCTTCTAGAATTCTATCATACACAAAATCAGTTGCTCCATGTCACCTCCCCCTCCCTTAACATGTCTGCCTCTATCACTTCTCTCTCTAGCTGGGACTAATTCTCATTCATATATCTATCCCCAAGTCACATGGCAGGGTCATCATTCTAAACCATCAGAGATTCCCATAACTGGCTTAGGCTACTTACTAGTAATTTCACCAAACAGACACATGTAAGAATGGGAAGAAACTAATTTTTTTTCTATGAAGGTAACATCAAATAATGAAAAGCTTGAGCCAAACCAGACCTGAAAGACACAAATTTTCAGACAGACCAAGGCCATCACCATGATTTTTTAGAACACAATCCTAAAGGTTGTGGGGAAAAGAATGAAAAGTTAAAAAAAAAAATCAGATTACATACAAAATGGATCATCCTAAACAGAAAGTTACAAGGGAAAGAAAGTATTATTTCAAAATCCAAGGAAAGTTATTTCCAAAATAATATTCTATACCAGACAAACTCTCAATCAAGAAGGTAGAAGAACAGAGAAAAATGAGTCACCTAAGAAACAAATACAACACAAGAGTAAAGACCCACTTCTTCCAAAGATGATGAAAAGCCAAATAAGAAAGAAAGAGAGAGGAGGACACTAGGAAAGCTATAGGAAAGGAAATTATCCAAAACTGACAGATTATACAATGTACTTGAGAAACAGAGGAAAGAGACTTCCCTGGTGGCGCAGTAGTTAAGAATCCGCCTGCCAATGCAGGGGACACGGGTTTGATCCCTGGTCCAGAAAGATCCCACATGCCACGGAGCAACAAAGCCCATGCGCCACAACTACTGTGCCTGCACTCTAGAGCCCACAAGCCACAACTACCGTGCCCTTGTGACGCAACTACTGAAGCCCACGCACCTAGAGCCCGTGCTCCACAACAAGAGAAGCCACCGCAACAAGAATCCCACGCACCACAATAAAGAGTAGCCTCCGCTCGCTGCAACTAGAGAAAGTCCACGTGCAGCAACGAAGACCCAACACAGCCAAAAAATAAATAAATAATACAATGTATTAAAACTTGTCAATAATAAAATGATAAAAGGCAATTAACATCAGGAAAACTTTTTTAAAGTAAATATATGTAATATATTTCCTGGCTTGTTACTAGAAATACAAATAATAAGGTAAACGTGACATGGAAGCAACCCAAGTGCCCATCAACAGATGACTGATTAAGAAGATGTGGTGTGTATATATAATGGAATATTACTCAGCCATAAAAAAGAATGAAATAATGCCATTTGCAGCAACATGAATGGACCTAGAGAATATTATGCTTAGTGAAATAAATCAGAGAAAGACAAATATAATATCACTTATATGTGGAATCTTAAAAATAATACAAATGAATGTACATACAAAACAGAAATAGAGTCACAGACATAGAAAATAAACTTATGGTTATCAAACGGGGGAGGGAGGAGGGGGAGAAACAAACTAGGAGTATGGGACTAACAGATACAAACTACTATACATAAAATAGATAAGCAATGAGCATTTACTGTATAGAACAAGGGAATTATACCCAATATCTTATTATAACCTATAATGGAATATAATCTGCAAAAAAAAGAATCACTGAGCTGTACACCTGAAACTAACACAATATTGTAAATCTACTATACTTCAATTTTTAAAATAATAATAAGGTAAATTTATTCATTTAAACCAAGGCTGTTATAAAGGAAGGACAGAAAAAAGGAAAGATGGGGTTTTTTAAATCAACTTTATCCTCCATACTAGAAAGTCAACAGAATGTAAGTGAGGGGAGGGGGGAGGGGATGACACAGAAACAACAGTTATAAGCATATTATCTAGAAATATGGAGGCAAATACCAAAAGTAACAGCTAAGACTTATTGAAGGTGGTATATGTAAGAACAGTGGGGTACTGCTGTTTTCTACTACACACCTTATAGAACCAATTGAGAGTTGTTTTTAAACTGTGTACCTATGCTTTCTTAAATAAAAAAAATAAAATAAAATACATGGACAAGGGCTTCCCTGGTGGTGCAATGGTTGAGAGTCCGCCTGCTGATGCAGGGCACACGGGTTCGTGCCCCGGTCCGGGAAGATCCCACATGCTGCGGAGCAGCTAGGCCTGTGAGCCATGGCCGCTGAGCCTGCACGTCCGGAGTCTGTGCTCCGCAACGGGAGAGGCCACAGCAGTGTGAGACCCGTGTACCGCAAAAAAAAAAAAAAAAAAGAAAAAGAAAAAAAAATACATGGATAAGACATGTGAATAAGGAGCTTTAGAATACTTATAATTAAACAGAGGAGGGAAGCTATGGAACTAAATGACATAAGTAGGTAGAAAAAGAAAGGCCAGCTAAAGAGGAAAATCAGGAAACCTTGGTGTGTCAAAAAACTGAAAGAAGATAAAAGCTTAGAGTATGAGAACAGTCTATGGTGCAGAATGTTGCTAGAAAGGTCAAGTAAGATATAAGTAAAATATAAGCAACCTGCCACGTACCTAAATGTCATCCGGACACAAGTAGCTATAGCAAAAGGCTGCCTAGAGCAATCAGGACACTGGTAGTCTAGCTAAAACGGCACTGATCTAAAAGATACCATCAGAGACTTCCCTGGTGGTGCAGTGGTTGGGAATCCACCTACCAATGCAGGGGACATGGCTCAAGCCCTGGTCCAGGAAGATCACACATGCCTCAGGGAAACTAAGCCCATGCACCACAACTACTGAGCCTGAGCTCTAGAGCCTGCGAGCCACAACTCCTGAGCCCTCGCGCCACAACTACTGAAGCCCGTGCGCCTAGAGCCCATGCTCTGCGACAACAGAAGCCACCGCAGTGAGAAGCTCGTGCACTGCAACGAAGAGTAGCCCCTGCTTACCGCAACTAGAGACTAGAGAAAGCCCGTGTGCAGCAACAAAGACCCAACGCAGCCATAAGTAAATAAATAAATTTTTAAAAAATAAATAAATAAAAGATGATATCAGAATATGCAGGCAAGCTCCTCAGTTAGGATCCAGCAGAACTAGGCAAGCATCCATTTCTTGGTTCCAAAGTATTAGAGTAAAAAAAAATAACACTGGATAAACGCTTATCTTAATACAGAGGTAGCTTATTCTCTATTCTGTTTTACACAGCCTATGGGTATTTGATGGTATTGAAATTCTCATAGCTGGAAAAAGGACAGACCCAAGAAGCAGATTCTGACTCAAGAGAAGACTACTGACTCTCTCCATCTCCCACACTTGGATTCCTTGGATTCCTTTTCATCAACCCAACATTAGCTTTACATGTTTGGTAGCTGAGACAACTGGGTAAATCCCTGTGTGGAAAAAATATTTTAAACATCCCCCCCACCAACTAAAAGAACCCCAAATAAGATTAATATTTACTAGGATTTTCATAGACACTTGCATTGTATCTTTTTAAGAATTTTTTAGTATTTTTAACGTGGTAAAAACACATAACATTAAATTTACAATCTTAACCATTTTCAAGTGTACAGCTCAGTAGTATGAAGTATATTCACACTGCTGTGCTGAAACTCTATACCCATTAAACATTTATTCCCCCTTCCCACTACCCCACTCCCACAACCACCCCTGGCAACCACCTTTCTACTGTTTCTATTATTTTGACTAGTTTAGGTATTTCATATGAATGAAATCATGTAGTATTTGTCCTTTTGTGACCAGCTTATTTTATTTCATTTACTCTAATGTCCTCAAAGTTCACCCGTTATAGCGTGAGACAGGATTTCCTTCTTTTTTAAGGCTCCTTAACATTCCACTATATGTATATACCAGATCTTCTTTATTCACTCATTCATTGATAGACATTTGGGTTGCTTCCACCTCCTGGCTACTGAATAATGCTGCAATAATCACTGGTGTGCAAATACCTCTTCAAGACTCTGCTTCAATTCTTTTGGATATATACCCTTAAGTGGGATTGCTGAATAAGATAAATTTAAATGTCTTTTGGTTACCAGAAGAGGACCAAAATTTGAAATGGGAAGGGAAAAAAAGTGTCTCAGGTAAGAAAGTATAGCATTACGAATTCAAGTGTAAAGGTAGCATGTATGCCACCTTACATTTATTATTTAGATTGAGGATAAGGGGATAGAAACTTTTCCGTTTTGTATTGTACTAGCTAAGAACATCTGTGGCATTTTTAAATCCATCTATATGAGATAATTATATGATTTATTGCCAACTTTTCAGATTGCTTTAAAGCAAAGGATGAGTACTTACAGCCATGTATTCAAAAAATTAAAGTGCCATATGCCTTTTCAACTTAGTATTCAACTTTTCAACTATAAAGTAATTTTAATTGACACTATTTTCTACCCTTGAAGATTATTTTACTTAATTCCAAATAAGAATAAACTTTAAGATATAAAATGTAAACTGTACTTGGGCAAATATAGGGCCAGCACACTTTAAGAGTGGATCTTGAAATAAGTAGAAGAACGCTTTTCAGATAATAATCCAATTTTTATAGAATATATAAAAAGGAAGAGCTCCTGTAGTGAAAATCTAAATATAGCTACTTAGAGAAGTCTATTACCTGTCTCACTTGTGAAAAGGTACTTTTTATCTGCTGTAGGCTTAGAAATCAAGTATCAAACCAATGAAGATTGAGTTCTAAACAAAAACTAATGTTCTGTTCAAGATAAACTTTCTGATCCCCTATCTGAATGTAAGGATTATCTCAGAGTTCTGGAAGAACGAGATTACAAAAAAAATGAACTCTAGAAATGGGAAATGCTGTACACTACTATGATATCTGGAATACATACCAGATACACGTTAATAATACAAAACTTTCTTAGATGACACCAAAAGCACAATACATGAGGGAAAAAATGATAAATTAAACTTTAACAAAATTAAAATTTTCTGCTCTTTAGAAGATACTATTAAGAGAATGAAAAGACAAGAAGCCACAGACTGCAAAGCATATATCTGATAAAGTACTTGTATCCAAAATACATAAAGAATTCCCAGGGGTATAGCTCAGTGGAAGAGCATATGACTGCAGAATATATAAAGAATTCTAAAAACAAAATAAAAAGAAAACAACCCAATTTTTTATGGAACTGGCAAAATATCTGAACAGGCACTTCAAAGAAAATACACAAATGGCAGGTAAGCATGAAAAGATTCTCAATATCATTAGCCATTAGGGGAACGCAAATTAAAACCAAAATGAGGAAATACCACTACACACATACCAGAATGCCTAAAATTAAAGAGTGATCATACAAAATGGCAAAGATAAGGAAGAATGAGAACTCTAACATACTGCTGGTAGAAATGTAAAATGGTACAATCACTCTGAAAAGCAGTTTGGGAGTTTATTCAGTTAAACATACACCTACCATATAATCCAGCCATTTCACTCCAGAGAAGAGAAGTCTATACAAAGATTTATACAAGAATGCTCATTGCAGCTTTCTTTGTAATAGCCAAAAGCAGGAAACAAACCAGGAGTTCATCGATAGATGAACGGATAAACAAACTGTAGTATATCCATACACTAGATTACTACTCAAAGAAAGAGAATAACTATTGATGCACACAACAACACAGATGAATCTCTGAATAATTATGCTGAAAGAAACCAGAAAAAAAGACCACTTACTATATGATTCCATTTAAATAAAACTTGGGAAAATACAAACCAATCTAACGTGACAAAAAGCCAATTAGTGATTGCTTGAAGATAAAGGAGAGAGGCAGGAGAAATGGGGATGATGTATATATTCCCTCTCTTATCTTGTTTAGTCTATTAAGTGAGCAATAGCATTATGCTAAAATAAAAAACAGTGTACATACCTTACTTTAAAAATACTTTATTGCTAAAAAATGCTAACCATCATCTGAGCCTCAGTAAGTCAAAACGTTTTTTGCCAGTGGAGGGTCTTACCTTGATGTTACTGATTGCTAACTGATCGAGGTGGTGGTTGTTCTGGCAATTTCTTAAAATAAGACAACAATGAAGTCTGCCACATTGACTGACCCTTCCTTTCATGAACAATTTCTCTGGAGCGCACAACGCTGTTTGATAGTATTTTACCCACAGTAAGACTTCTTTCAAAATTGGATTCAATCTCCTAAAACCCTGCCACTGCTTTATCAACTAAGTTTCTGTAATATTCTAAATCCTTTGTTGTCATTTCAACAATCTTCACAGAGTCTTTACCAGGAGAAGATTCCATCTCAAGAAACCAGTTTCTTTGCTCATCCACTACAATTTTATGATGAGATTGCAGCAACTCAGTCACATATTCAGGCTCTACTTCTAATTCTAGTTCTCTTGCTATTTCCACCACATCTGCAGTTCCTTCCTCCACTGAAGTCTTGGAACCCCTCCAAGTCATCCATAAGGGTTGGAATCAACTTCTTCCACACTCCTGTTCATGTTGATATTGAATATTTTGACCTCTTCCCATGAATCATCAAAGTTCTTCATGGCATGTAGAATGGGGAATCCTTTCCAGAAGGTTTTCCATTGACTTTGCCCAGATCCATAAGAGGAATCATTATCTATGGCAACTATAGCCTTATGAAATATATTTCTTAAATAAGATCCATGATACATGGGCTGCAGAATGGATGTTGCAGTAGTAGGCATGAAATCATTAATCTCATTGTACATCTCCATCAGAGTTCTTGGGTGACCAGGTGCACTGTCAACGACCTGTAATATTCTGAAAGGAAGGAGCAGTAGTTCTCAACAGTGGGCTTAAAATATTCAGTAAATCATGTTGTAAACAGGTGTGCTGTCACCTAGGCTTTGCTGTTCCATTTACAGAGCAGAGGCAGAGTAGATTTAACATAATTCTAAAGGCCCCTAGGATTTTTGGAATGGTAAAAGAGCACTGGCTTCAACTGAAAGTCACCAGCTACAATAGCCCCTAACGAGAGAGTCAGCCTGATCTTTGAAGCTCTGAAGCCAGACATTGACTACTTCTCCCTAGCTATGAAAGTCCTAGATGACATCTTCCAATAGAAGCCTGTTCCATCTACATTGAAAACCTAATGTTTAGTGTGGCCACCTTCATAAATTATCTTAGCTGGATCTTCTGGATAACTTGCAGCTTCTACATCAGGACTTGTGGCTTCTTTTATGTTCTGGAGATGATTTCTTTCCTTAAACCTCACGAACCAACCTCTGCTAGTTTCAAGCTTTTCTTCTGAAGCTTCCTCATCTCCCTCAGTCTTCACAGAATTGAGAGAGGGCCTTGCTCTGGATTAGGCTTTGGCTTAGGGGAATGCTGTGGCTGGTATGATCCAGACCACAAAAACTTTCTCCGTATCAGCAATAAGGTTATTATGCTATCTTATTATATCCAGTGTGTTCACTGGAGTAGCACTTTTAACTTCCTTCAAGAGCTTTTCCTTTATCTTCACAATTTGGCTAACTGTTTGGTACAACAGGCCTAGCTTTTGGCCTATTGCAGCTTTTGAAGTGCCTTCCTCACTAAGCTTAATCATTTCTAGCTTTTGATTTAAAGTGAGAGCCATGTTACTCTTCCTTTCACTTGAACACTTAGAGGCCACTGTAGGGTTATTAATTGGTCTAACATTGTTGTTTCTCAGGTTATGGGGAGGCCC
The DNA here is from genome assembly GCF_964165515.1 of Mesoplodon bidens. NCBI lineage: Eukaryota > Metazoa > Chordata > Mammalia > Artiodactyla > Ziphiidae > Mesoplodon > Mesoplodon bidens. The sequence goes on from NC_138163.1 coordinate 100,491,096, forward strand.
GAGGGTGAGAGATGGGCAGTTAGAACACAGAGATTTATTAACTTCACTGTCCTATATGGGCATGGTTTGTGGAACCCCAAAATAATTACAATAGTAACATCAAAGATCACTGAACACCACAACAAATAATGGAAAGATTTGAAATACTGCGATAATTACCAAAATGTGACACAGACACAAAGTGAGCATATGCTGTTGGAAAAATGGCACTGACAGACTTGTTCAAAGCAGGGTTGCTACAAACCTTCAACTGGTAAACACAATAACTGCAAAGCGCAATTAAGCGAGGTACAATAAAACAAGGTGTGCCAGTATGTGTATACTGTATATGTGTATATGTTCATCCCCTTTTAACTAAGCAAATCTAAGAATTATTCCTACAAACAAACATATACGCTGTATAAAATAACACATATACAAGATTGTATGTACTAACATAAGATTGAAAACAACCTAAATACCCATCAAGAGTAATCAACAGACTTACTAAAAATATGAATTCTTGAAGCACTCAGGTTATTATATACATCCTTTTTAGATATTATTAAGATATCCATGAACATTTAATAATGACACATCTCTAACGATTTTCAGAAAAGGATCACAAAAGTACAGTGACTAAGTCTACATTAGTTCATTGGACATTCCTAACATTTATTAGCACATTACTAGTTTTTGAGAAGTGCTAAAATAGAGACAAACTTTATTTATGCTAGAATTTCCTAAATACGCTTGGTCCATAGAACTCGTTTCGTTGTGAAAAACTAATTAAACTCTACTGGGACAACAGTGTTCCATGGAAAGGAGGTGGAAAGCCCTGGACCAAAGCATGCATTAAGCATAACTTAAATGTATGGCCTCAAAACTAGAAATATTTGTGCCTATATTAAGGACACTGACTCTATGTGACATCTGATCTAAATTCTTTCACTCCTGCACCATTCCCTTACTCCCTTTCATGGTACATTACTCTATACCTCACATACTACACAATTTAAGCAAAAAGACATTCCTGGGGTAAATATAAATTAAGAACTGTCCTTTACCAAGTATTCTACATAAGCAGATTTAAAACAAACACAAAAGCAAAACAACAGATTTATTAAGGATTTCTTCCTCTGGCAAAAACAGAATAAAGGGGATCATATTTACCCTGTCACCTTAATAAACCAAGCAAAATATGTGAAACAATATTTTTAGACACTGGACAACAAGCAATAAAGAGCAGTGATCCCTGAGAGAGCAGAAATACATGAGGTAATTCCTATGATTGCCCCCAGCTTACTGTTTGGAGTGAGTTTCCATGTAAAGGCAGAGGCAAAGGAACGCAGTCAAAGTGCAGTCTCCCAGAGACAAAAAGAAGGAGCTTGGAATTTGGGTAAGCCAAGGCAGCTAGAGCACACACAAGGCAAGAAATGACAGAGAAGGGATCTGCAGAGAACCCTCCAGAGGTCTGTATAGGTTCGCCCTTGAGTCCTCAGGTGAGTAACAATGAGCACATGAAGATGAAAAAATTGCCCTAGAATAACCCGAAAAAAAACAAGTGGAAAAATCTACTGGGCTCAAACAGTGCCAAAAATAGTTACTGTTCCCACAAGTCAGAGTGGAAAAACCTCATAAAACAAGGAGCATTGGGAAGAGCCCTCAGAAGAATATCACCTCAATAGTTGAGCAAAATTAGCCCAAGACTAAAGGCTGCTCTTTTCCCAGCTAACAAAGTGTACAAGCAAGCCTCAAAATGATCACACTACTTCCAATTAGCTGAATAGCATCCCAGAACAAACTTCAAAAATAATGATATCCAGACACCAGCAAGACAAAAGTCACACTATCTAGCATGCAATCAAGAAATTACAACCCAGGGCTTCCCTGGTGGCGCAGTGGTTGAGTGTCCGCCTGCCGATGCAGGGGACATGGGTTCGTGCCCCGGTCCGGGATGATCCCACATGCCGCAGAGCGGCTGGGCCACGGCCGCTGAGCCTGCGCGGCGGGAGCTTGTGCTCTGCAACGGGAGAGGCCACAGCAGTGAGAGGCCCGCGTACCGCAAAAAAAAAAAATTACAACCCATAAAGAAGAAAACCAATCTCAAAAAAATTAATCAGTCACACCTGTCAGAATGGCCATCCTTTAAAAGTCTACAAATAGGTGGAACCAAGATGGCAGAGTAGAAGGACGTGCTCTCACTCCCTCTTGCGAAAACACCAGAATCACAACTAGCTGCTGGACAATCATCCACAGGAAGACACTGGACTCACCAAAAAACATACCCCACATCCAAAGACAAAGGAGAATCCACAGTGAAACGGTAGGAGGGGCGCAATTACAGTAAAATCAAATCCCATAACTGGTGGGTGGGTGACTCACAGACTGGCGAACACTTATACCACAGAAGTCTACCCACTGGAGTGAAGGTTCTGAGCCCCATGTCAGGCTTCCCAAACTGGGGGTCCGGCAACGGGAGGAGGAATTCCTAGAGAATCAGACTTTGAAGCCTAGTGGGAATTGACTGCAGGACTTCAAGGAGACTAGGGGAAACAGAGACTCCACTCTTGGAGGGCACACACAAAGTAGTGTGCGCATCGGGATCCAGGGGAAGGAGCAGTGACCCCGGGGAACACTGAACCAGACATACCTGCTAGTGTTGGGGGGGTTCCTGCAGAGGCGGGCTGTGGCCGTGGCTCACCCTGAGGACAAGAACACTGGCAGCAGAAGTTCTGCGAAGTACTCCTTGGCGTGAGCCCTCCCAGAGTCTGTCATTAGCCCCACCAAAAAGCCCAGATAGGCTCCAGTGTTGCGTTGCCTCAGGCCAAACAACCAACAGGGAGGGAACCCAGCCCTGCCCATCAACAGTCAAGTGAGTTAAAGTTTTACTGAGCTCTGCCCACCAGAGCAACAGTCAGCTCTACCCACCACCAGTCCCTCCCATCAAGCCTCTTAGATAGGCTCATCCACCAGAGGGCAGACAGCAGAAGCAAGAAGAACTACAATCCTGCAGCCTGCAGAACAAAAAGCACATTCACAGAAAGATAAACAAGATGCAAAGGCAGAGGGCTATATACCAGATGAAGGAACAAGATAAAACACCAGAAAAACAACTAAATGAAGTGGAGATAGGCAACCTTCCAGAAAAAGAATTCAGAATAATGATAGTGAAGATGATCTAGGACCTCGGAAAAACAATGGAGGCAAAGGTCGAGAAGATGCAAGAAATGTTTACCAAAGACCTAGAAGAATTAAAGAACAAACAGAGATGAACAATACAATAACTGAAATGAAAACTACACTAGAAGAAATCAATAGCAGAATAACTGAGGCAGAATGGATAGGTGACCTGGAAGACAGAACGGTGGAATTCACTGCTGCGGAACAGACTAAAGAAAAAAGAATTAAAAGAAATGAAGACAGCCTAAGAGACCTCTGGGACAACATTAAATGCAACAATATTCGCATTATAGGGGTCCAAGAAGGAGAAGACAGAGAGAAAGGACCAGAGAAAACATTTGAAGAGATTATACTCGAAAATTTCCCTAACATGGGAAAGGAAATAGCCACCCAGGTCCAGGAAGCACAGCGAGTCCCATACAGGATAAACCCGAGGAGAAACACACCGAGACACAAAGTAATCAAATTGTCAAAAATTAAAGACAAAGAAAAATTATTGAAACCAGCAAGGGAAAAACGACAAACAACATACAAGGGAACTCCCATAAAGTTAACAGCTGATTTCTCAGCAGAAACTCTACAAACCAGAAGGGAGTGGCATGATATACTTAAAGTGATGAAAGGGAAGAAACTACAACCAAGATTACTCTACCCGGCAAGGATCTCATTCAGATTTGATGGAGAAATCAAAAGCTTTACAGACAAGCAAAGCTAAGAGAATTCAGCACCACCAAACCAGCTCTACAACAAATGCGAAAGGAACTTCTCTAAGTGGGAAACACAAGAGAAGAAAAGGACCTACAAAAACAAACCCAAAACAACTAAGAAAATGATCACAGGAACATACATATCGATAATTACCTTAAACGTGAATGCATTAAATGCTCCAACCAAAAGACACAGGCTTGCTGAAAGGATTCAAAAACAGGACCCATATATATGCTGTCTACAAGAGACCCACTTCAGACCTAGGGACACATACAGACTGAAAGTGAGGGGATGGAAAAAGATATTCCATGCAAATGGAAATCAAAAGAAAGCTGGAGTACCAATACTCATATCAGATAAATTAGACTTTAAAATAAAGAATGTTACAAGAGACAAGGAAGGACACTACATAATGATCAAGGCATCGATCCAAGAAGAGGATATAACAATTACAAATACACATGCACCCAACACTGGAGCACCTCAATACATAAGGCAACTGCTAACAGCTATAAAAGAGGAAGTCGACAGTAACACAAAAATAGTGAGGGACTTTAACACCTTACTTACACCAATGGACAGATCACCCAAAATGAAAATAAGGAAACAGAAGCTTTAAATGACACAATACACCAGACAGATTTAATTGATATTTATAGGACGTTCCATCCAAAAACAGCAGATTACACTTTCTTCTCAAGTGCGCACAGAACATTCTCCAGGATAGATCACATCTTGGGTCACAAATCTAGCCTCAGTAAATTTAAGAAAATTGAAATATCAAGCATCTTTTCTCACCACAACGCTATGAGATTAGAAATGAATTACAGGGAAAAAACGTAAAAAACACAAACACGTGGAGGCTAAACAATACGTTACTAAATAACCAAGAGATCACTGAAGAAATCAAAGAGGAAATCAAACAATACCTAGAGACAAATGACAATGAAAACACGACGATCCAAAACCTATGGGATGCAGCAAAAGCAGTTCTAAGAGGGAAGTTTATAGCTATACAAGCGTACCTCAAGAAACAAGAAAAATCACAAATAAACAATCTGAAGTTACACCTAAAGGAACTAGAGAAAGAAGAACAAACAAAACCCAAAGTTAGCAGAAGGAAAGAAATCATAAAGATCCGAGCAGAAATAAATGAAATAGAAACAAAGAAAACAATAGCAAAGATCAATAAAACTAAAAGCTGGTTCTTTGAGAAGATAAACAAAATTGATAAGCCATTAGCCAGACTCAACAAGAAAAAGAGGGAGAGGACTCAAATCAATAAAATTAGAAATGAAAAAGGAGAAGTTACGACACTGCAAAAATACAGAGCATCCTAAGAGACTACTACAAGCAACTCTATGCCAATAAAATGGACAACCTGGAAGAAATGGACAAATTCTTAGAAAGATATACAACCTTCCAAGACTGAACCAGGAAGAAACAGAAAATATGAACAGACGAATCACAAGCACTGAAATTGAGACTATGATTAAAAATCTTCCAACAAACAAAAGTCCAGGACCAGATGGCTTCACAGGCCAATTCTATCAAACATTTGGAGAAGAGCTAACACCCAACCTTCTCAAACTCTTCCAAAAATTTGCAGAGGAAAGAACACTCCCAAACTCACTCTATGAGGCCACCATCACCTTGATACCCAAACCAGACAAAGATACTACAAAGAAAGAAAATTACAGGCCAATATCAATCATGAATATAGATGCAAAAATCCTCAACAAAACACTAGCAAACAGAATCCAACAACACATTAAAAGAATCATACACCACGATCAAGTGGGATTTATCCCAGGGATGCAAGGATTCTTCAATATACACAAATCGATCAATGTAATACACCATATTAACAAACTGAAGAATAAAACCCATATGATCATCTCAATAGATGCAGAAAAAGCTTTTGACAAAATTCAACACTCATCTATGATAAAAACTCTCCAGAAAGTGGGCATAGAGGGAACCTACCTCAACATAATAAAGGCCATATATGACAAACCCACAGCAAACGTCATTCTCAATGGTGAAACACTGAAAGCATTTACTCTTAGATCAGCAACGAGACAAGGATGTCCACTCTCACCGCTATTATTCAACAGAGTTTTGGAAGTCCAAGCCACGGCAATCAGAGAAGAAAAAGAAATAAGAGGAATACAAATTGGAAAAGAAGAGGGCTTCCCTGGTAGCACAGTGGTTGAGAGTTCGTCTGCCGATGCAGGGCACGCGAGTTCGTGCCCCACTCCAGGAGGATCCCACACGCCGCGGAGCGGCTGGGCCTGTGAGCCATGGCCACTGGGCCTGTGCATCCGGAGCCTGTGCTCCGCGACGGGGGAGGCCGCGGCAGTGAGAGGCCCGCGTACCGCAAGGAAAAGAAAAAAAAAGGAAAAAAAAGAGAAAAGAGAAAAAAAGGAAAAAAGAAAAGAAAAAAATTGGAAAAGAAGAAGTAAGACTGTCACTGTTTGCAGATGACATGCGAGACATAGAGAATCCGAAAAACGCCACCAGAAAACTACTAGAGCTAATCAATGAATCTGGTAAATTTGCAGGGTACAAAATTTATGCACAGAAATCTCTGGCATTCCTATACACTAATGATGAAAAATCTGAAAGAGAAATAATGGAAACACTCCCATTTACCATTGCAACAAAAAGAATAATATACCTAGGAATAAACCTACCTAGGGAGACAAAAGACCTGTATGCAGAAAACTATAAGACACTGATGAAAGAAATTAAAGATGATGCCAACAGATGGAGAGATGTACCATATTCTTGGATTGGAAGAATCAATATTGTGAAAATGACTATACTACCCAAAGCAATCTACAGATTCAATGCAATCCCTATCAAATTACCAATGGCATTTTTTATGAAACTAGAACAAATCATCTTAAAATTTGTATGGAGACACAAAAGACCCCGAATAGCCAAAGCAGTCTTGAGGGAAAAAACAACTGGAGGAATCAGACTCCCTGACTTCAGACTATACTACAAAGCTACGGTAATGAAGACAATATGGTACTGGCACAAAAACAGAAACATAGATCAATGGAACAAGATAGAACGTCAAGAGAAAAACCCACACACCTATGGTCAACTAATCTATGACAAAGGAGGCAAAGATATACAATGGAGAAAAGACAGTCTCTTCAATAAGTGGTGCTGGGAAAACTGGACAGCTACATGTAAAAGTATGAAATCAGAACACTCCCTAACACCATACACAAAAATAAATGCAAAATGGATTTGAGACCTAAATGTAAGACCAGACACTATCAAACTCTTAGAGGAAAACATCGGAAGAACACTCTTTGACATAAATCACAGCAAGATCTTTTTTGATCCACCTCCTAGAGGAATGGAAATAAAAACAAAAATAAACAAATGGGACCTAATGAAACTTCAAAGCTTTTGCACAGCAAAGGAAACCATAAACAAGATGAAAAGACAACCCTCAGAATGGGAGAAAATATTTGCAAACGAATCAACCGACAAAGGATTAATCTCCAAAATACATAGACAGCTCATGCAGCTCAATATTAAAGAAACAAACAACCCAGTCCAAAAATGGACAGAAGACCTAAATAGACATTTCTCCAAAGAAGACATACAGATGGCCAAGAAGCACATGAAAAGCTGCTCAACAGGGCTTCCCTGGTGGCGCAGTGGTTGAGAGTCCGCCTGCCAATGCAGGGGACGTGGGTTCGTGCCCCGGTCCGGGAGGATCCCACATGCCGCGGAGCGGCTGGGCCCGTGAGCCATGGCCGCTGAGCCTGCACATCCGGAGCCTGTGCTCCGCAGTGGGAGAGGCCACAGGTGAGACGCCCGTGTACCGCAAAAAAAAAAAAAAAAAAGCTGCTCAACATCACTAATTATTAGAGAAATGCAAATCAAAACTACAATGAGGTATCACCTCACACCAGTTAGAATGGGCATCATCAGAAAATCTACAAACAACAAATGCTGGAGAGGGTGTGGAGAAAAGGGAACCCTCTTGCACTGTTGGTGGGAATGTAAATTGATACAGCCACTATGGTCAACAGTATGGAGGTTCCTTAAAAAACTAAAAATAGAATTACCATATGATCCAGCAATCCCACTACTGGGCAAATACCCAAAGAAAATCATAATTCAAAAAGACACATGCACCCCAATGTTCACTGCAGCACTATTTACAATAGCCAGGTCATGGAAGCAACCTAAATGCCCATCGACAGACGAATGGATAAAGAAGTTGTCGTACATATGTACAATAGAATATTACTCAACCATAAAAAGGAACGAAATTGAGTCATTTGTTGAGACGTGGATGGATACAGAGACTGTCACACAGAGTGAAGTAAGTCAGAAAGAGAAAAACAAATATCATATATTAACACAGGTACGTGGAACCTAGAAAAATGGTACAGATGAACCGGACTGCAGGGCAGAAGTTGAGACACAGATGTAGAGAACAAACATATCGACACCAAGAGGGGAAAACCATGGTGGGGTGGGGATGGTGGGGTGCTGAATTGGGCGATTGGGATTGACATGCATACACTGATGTGTATAAAACTGATGACTAATAAGAACCTGCAATATAAAAAAACAAACAAAAAAACTAATACTAAACTTTCTTTGGGTTATCTGTATGGAAATATGTTAACATAAATGTTTCAGACATTACATGAAATTCCTAAGAATCTTATATGTTCTGGTATAATGTTATAAGTCATAATTCTAGTTATTACTTTAAAATGCATATCTCAGAAATAACAATTTCCTTGTCAACTGCATTATTATGAACTTTCATTAAATCTTTAACTGTGGTCATTTTTAAGTCTTTTGTCATTTACAGACGGTTCTGGGTGTACTCTGATGCTTTTGCAAAAATGTTCCTATAAAAGGGTTTCAGGGCTTCCCTGGTGGCGCAGTGGTTGAGAGTCTGCCTGCAAATGCAGGGGATGTGGGTTCATGCCCCAGTCTGGGAGGATCCCACATGCCGCGGAGCGGCTGGGCCCGTGAGCCATGGCCGTTGAGCCTGCGCGTCCAGAGCCTGTGCTCCGCAACAGGAGAGGCCACAGCCGTGAGAAGCCCGCGTCACGCAAAAAAAAAAAAAAAAAGGGTTTCATCTTCAAGGAATTCATGGAAAAGACTCTGACAAGTACAGGTTTCTGGTAACTGACTATACTGCTGAACTGAATGAATAAGCATTTCCAGAACTCTAATGGAAAACGGATGAATTCATAAAAGTGCTAACAAAAGATCAAGATGAAAAAAAAATTAATTACATGGGACTGAGTGAACTGATGAGGATGATTATAATTTTTGTGACTTTGTTTGAATAAAAAAAAAATCCCACAAGGACTCAGAGGCAAAATATATACAAATCAATTATCACTGCAAAGTAAAGGAGCTGTTACAGTGGAGGATTACTGGACTGAATGTCAATATTATGACACAGTATGAGTGTGTTTCGTGTTTGGTAATTGCAATCATTGTTGCTTTTGTTGTGGTCATCCATTTACAATGCTTGGTATCAGTTTACTTATTTCTTGTAAAAATAAAATACGGTGTGTGTGTGGAAAAAAAAACTAACCATCTAATAAGGGAGATGAGACATGTTCATATGAAATAAGGCATTTATGTCAGTGTTGGTTATCTGCTGATCTGTATATGTATTGGGTTATTTTGCTCTTAGTTTCTAAGCCATAAATTGCGAGAATATAGTGTCAAAAAACTTTCTATTAAAAATCTTCAACCTTGTTGTCAAAAAAAAAAATAGTCTGCAAATAATAAATGCTGGAGAGGGTGTGGAGAAAAGGGAACCCTCCTACACTGTTGGTGGGAATGTAAGCTGGTGCAGCCACTATGGAGAACAATATGGAGTTTCCTCAAAACACTAAAAATAGAGTTGCCATGTGGTCCAGCAATCCCACTCCTGGCATGTATAGGGACAAAACTATAATTTTTTAAAAAAAACACGCACCCCTATGTTCACAGCAGCACTATTTACAATGGCCAAGACATGTCAACAACCTAAATGTCCATTGACAGATGAATGGATAAAAAGACGTGGTACCTATATACACAATGCCATAAAAAAAAGAATGAAATCATGCCATTTGCAGCTACATGCATAGACCTAGAGATTATCATACTAAGTGAAGTCAGTCAGACAGACAAAGACAAATACCATATGATATCACTTATATGTGGAACCTAATACATGACACAAATGAACTTATCTATGGAACAGAAACAGACTCACAGACATAGAGAACAGACTTGTGGTTGCCAAGGAGGAGGGGGAGTCAGGAAGGGTTGGATTGGGAGTTTGGGATTAGCAATTGCAAACTATTATATATAGCACAGATAAACAGCAACAGCAACAACCATGCTATTGCATACTACAGGGAACTATATTCAATATCTTATAATAAACCATAACAGAAAAGAAAAAAATCAATGAGAAATGATACGTTACAGCATTGTTCAAAACTACATTCCCTCTCTCTCTCTCTCTCTCTCTCTTTCTTTCTTACTTCTCTTCCTCTTCCTCTTCCTCTTTCTCTTTCTCTTTCTCTGCTATGTGAGGACACAACAAGAAAGCAATCATCTGCAAGCCAAGAAGAGAGCTCTCACCAGAGCCCAACCATGCTGGCACCTTGACCCCAGACTTCCAGCCTCTAGAACTTACGCGGTCCTCTCATTGCCGTGGCCTCTCTCACTGCAGAGCACAGACTCCAGACACTCAGGCCCAGAGGCAATGGCTCACGGACCCAGCCACTCCACGGCATGTGGGACCCTCCCAGACCGGGGCACGAGCCCGCGTCCCTTGCATCGGCAGGCGGACTATCAACCACTGCGCCACCAGGGAAGACCTGAATGTGGACCTTGATGTTTGAATATGTTTTAACCTTGCATGATGTCTATACTAACAATGTATGGGTTGTTTAATAAATAAATATTTAAAAATAAAAAATAAATAAAAATTAAAAAAAAAACTACATTCCACACGTTCAAGAAAGTAGAGAAAAGCATAAGCATGTTAAGGAGAAACACAGAAGATATAAAAAGGACTCAAATGAAAATTACAACGTCTAAGGCAAAAAAATACACTGGATGGAATTAAGAGCAGATTAATTATTGCAGGAGGAAAAAAATAGTGAAGTCATAGCAATACAAATTATCCAAAATGAGACACCACAAGGAAAATGACTGAAACAAAAAAAATGAACAGAGCATCAACAAACGATAGAACAACTTCAGAGGGCCTGCAAAAAAACTCAACAAATCTCAAGCACAAGAAACGGTTTTAAAAACAAGACCTAGGGCTTCCCTGGTGGCGCAGTGGTTGAGAGTCCGCCTGCCGATGCAGGGGACATGGGTTCGTGCCCCGGTCCGGGAAGATCCCACATGCCGCGGAGTGTCTGGGCCCGTGAGCCATGGCCGCTAAGCCTGCGCGTCCGGAGCCTGTGCTCCGCAACAGGAGAGGCCACAAAAGTGAGAGGCCCGCATGCCGCAAAAAAAAAAAAAAAAAAACAAGACCTAACCAGATTGCTTAACACCAGCAATAAATAGAAATTCTTAAAAGCAGCCAAGAAAGGGGGACAGGGAGGAATGAAGATAAGAATGACAGCAAACTTCATCTCAAAAACAGTGGGGCAACATCTTTACAAAACATTGAAAGAAAAAAAGGTCAATTTAGAATTGACCAAGCAAAAATACCTTGCAAAAATAAAAGAAAAATATAAACTTTTGCAGACAGACATAAGCTGAAAGAATTAATTACCAGCAAATCTTCACTACCAAGACATGTTAAAGAAAGTACTTCAGACAGAAAGAAATTACCACAAGGTGGAAATCTAGATCTACATAAAGGAATGAAGAGCAATGGAAATAGTAAATATGTGAGTAAATATAACTTTTTCATATTTATTTAAATCCCCTTAAATGATAACTGACTGCTTATGAGCAAAAAGAATGACAGTGTACTGTGGGGCTGTTAACAAATACAGAAGTAAAATCAATGACAACAATAACACAAAGTTCATGAGAAATGAAATAGAAGTGTACTTTACTAAGTTTCTTACAGTATCAATGAAGTATAATATTACTGGAAAGTAGACTGTTTACTTGAAGTAAACATGTATGCTTTAAATCCTAAACTAACTACTTAAAAAACAGACCAAATTAGCTAAAATAAGCTAGACCAAGAAAAAAAAAGAATCATAAAAACTATTATTCCTCCCATCTATTAATCCAGTAAAAGGCAGAAACACAGGAAGAAAAAGAGAACAAAAAGCATATGGAACAAAAACAGAAAACAAACAGCAAGATGATAGACTCAAACTTAGCCATATCAGTAATCCCACTGAATGCAAATAGTCGAAACACCTGAATTATAGCTGCTGGTTACAAGACAAAATTGCACACACACTAACTTTTCCCTGCTACTACTCCCTTATAAACCCATACACCTGGGAAAGTATCCAATAAGCAATAATAAAAGAACTCCAAAGGCTTCAAAGAAGGTGGCAAACTGTCTAGGGACCTCAGGACTTGAGGAAAGAGAACACAGCTCAGTGGGTTTTCTTTTTTCTCCCATGTACCCTGCTACAGAGACCCGCAACCCAGAACCAACAGGCAGGGAAGGGAAAGAGGAAGGAAAGGAAGAAAACCACAACTGGTGCACAAGCAGGCAGGCCAATCGGCCCTTAGCAGCAGCTAGAAAGCCCCAGGCCATGCCAGGCCCCTCCTCCCCACCCACCACCAGATACTGGTGGGCTGGCCTCATCCATCCCCAGAGGCAACAAAACCCAAGGCCAAACCAACTTTTGCTCCACAACCAGGACACCAACAGGCGATCTGATTCACCTGCAGCAGCAGATCCATACAGAAACTATATAAAGAACTTTCAAAACTCAACATTTAAAAAATAATCAAACAAGAAAATGGGCAAAAGACATGAACAGACATTTTTACCAAAGAGGATATATAGATGGCAAATAAGCACATGAAAAGATAATCAACTTCATGTACTATGAGAGAATGCAAACTAAAATTACAATGAGTTATCACTACACATCTACCAAAATAACTTTTAAAACAACAGTGATAATACCAAATGCTGGAGAAACTGGATTGCTCATACATTACTGGTGGGAATATAAAATGGCACAGACACTCTGAAAAAGTTTGGCAGTTCCTTTAAAATCTAAGAATGGATTTACCACCCAACGTAGCGATTACACTCTAGGATATTTATCCCAGAGAAATGAAAATTTATTTTCACACAGAAATGTACATGCAAATGTTCAGAGCAGTTCATTTGTAAATAGCCAAAAACTGGCAACTAAGCAATGTCCTTCAATGGGGAAATGGTTAAACAAATTATGGTACATCCATACTATGGAACACTACTAAGAAACAAAAAAGGAAGATTACTCATATACACAATTATTTGGATGAACAGCAAATAAATCATACCAATCTCAAAAGGATGCCTGCTACATGATTCCACTTATGAAATATTCATAAAATAACAATGATAGACATGGAGAACAGATTAACGATTCCCGGGAGTTAGGGATTGGGGGGGGGAGGGGTAGCTACAAAGAGGTAGCACAATGGAGTCTTGTGATAGAGGTAAGCATCTTGGTTGTGGTAACATGAAACTATACACATGATTAGACTGCAGAGCTATACACACACACACAAACAAATGAATACCTATATATCTGGTAAAATCTGAATAAGCTCTATGGATTGTACCATTGTCAATTTCCTCATCTTAATGTTGTACTGTAGTTTAAGCAAGATGTTAACACTGGGGGAGGTTGGGTGATAGGTACACGGGACCTCCCACCATATCTCTAACTTCCTATGAAGTTGTAATTATTTCAAAATAAAAACTTTTAGAATAAAACATTTTAAAAACAAAGGGAAAGATCATTAATTGGATATAAAAGCAAGACCCAACTATAGGCTACCAGTAAGAAATTTTCTTTAAAGACACAAATAGGTTAAAAGTAAAAAGATGAAAAGAAAAAAGATGAAAAATGATATACCATGCTGACACCAATCAAAGAAAACTAAAGAAACAATATTAAAATCAAAGTAGATTTCACTGAAATATCTATGGAAGCCAGGAAGAGACCTGGCCTTTCTTTCCATAAAGATAAAAAGATCAATGCATCAGGAGGCTGTAACAATCTTAAACATTTATCTACCTAACAAAGGAGCTTCAAAATATATTAACCAAAAATGACAGAACTGAAAGGAAGAAAAGACAAAACTACAATTACAGTCAATGATCTCAACAATCCTTTTTCAATGACTGATAGAAGTAGACTTACAATTATAAGCATACCTCAGAGATATTGTGGGTTCATGTCCAGACCACCACAATAAAGCAACTATCACAATAAATCAAGCCATACAAATTTTTTGGTTTCCCAGTGCATATGAAAGTTATGTTTATATTATACTGTAGACTCTTAGGTGTGCAACAGAATTATGGCTTTAAAAAATGTACATACCTTAATTGAAAAATACAAAACAAAAAGACAATTACAATTGTAACATGAAAGATCACTGACCACAGATCACCATAACAAATATAATGAAAAAGTTAGAAATACTGCAAGAATTACCAAAATGTGACACAGAGACACAAAGTGAGCAAATGCTATTGGAAAAATGGGGCTGATAGACTTGCTTGACACAAGGTTGTCACAAACATCAATTTGCAAAACACACAATATCTGCAGAGCTGGCAATAAAACAAGGTATCCCTGTAGTAGGGTAGAGAAGACTTGAGAAATGCAATCAACGGAGTTGACCTAAATTGACATTTTTGCCACAGAATATATTCTTTTCAAGTGCACAGAGACCACTCAGCAATGTAGATCATATTCTAGACCGTAAAGCAACTTTTAAAATTTTTGAAAGTATTCAAATCATACAAAGCATATTCTCTGGCCAAAATAGAATTAAATCAATAGTATTTGGGAAATCCCCAAATATTTAGATAATAATCCCCTAGGGACACTTCTTTAAAAATCCTTGGGTCAAAGCAGAAATCAAAAGGCAAAATTGAAAATATTTTTAAAAGAATGTAAATGAAAACAACATACCAAAATCTGTGGAATGGAGCTAAAGCAGCACATTAATAAATGGAGAAGAGACAAATCTCCCTGCACAAGATTCCTAAATAATTCATGTAGATACTCTACCCTCAGAAGGAGGGGGGAGTAAAACTTCTGATACGATGTGATGAAAATGATACTTTACTTCTGTGATCTTCCTCCAAAAATCTGATAAACCCAGTCAGACATATACCAATAGAGGTGCATCCTACAACATACCTGACCACTACTCCTCAAAACTAAGGTCATCAAAGACAAGGAAAGTCTGCGATTTCCCTGGCAGTCCGGTGGTTAGGACTTGGCGCTCTCACTGCCAGGGGCCGGGGTTCAAACCCTGGTCAGGAAACTAAGATCCCTGCAAGCAGCACTGCACAGCCCAAAAAAAGGCTGAGAAATGTCACAGCCAAGAGAAGCCTACAGACATGACAACTAAATACAATATGCTATCCTGGATGGGATTCTGGAACTGGAGATGGACATGAGGTTAAAATCAAGGAAACCAAAGTACACTATGGACTTCAGCTAATAATAATGTTATCAGTATTGGTTCAGTAATAGTAAAAAAAAATCCAGCAGTCCCCAACCTTTTGGGCACCAGGGGCCGGTTTCGTGGAAGACAGTTTTTCCACGGGTGAGGTGGATGGGGGGATGGTTCAGGAGGTAATGTGAGCGATGGGGAGTGGCAGATGAAGCTTAGCTTGCTCGCCCACCACTCACCTCCTGCTGTGCAGCCCGGTAGCGGCCCGGTACAGGTTGGGGTGGGGGGTTAGGGACCCCTGCATTATACTAATGTAAGACATTAATAAGGGAAACTGAGTGCAGGAACTCTCTGTACTATCTTCTCAATTTGTCTGTAAATCTAACACTTGTAAAAAATAACGTCTACTAAGGAAAAATTACCCTGTGCCTAAGAAAACTTCAATTCTCCCTGCCCAAAGTAATTTCTCCTTTTTATGATGTCAGAGCATTTATTTGTACTGTTCAAGACATAGCTCGAACTTCTGTAAGAGTTACATATATTATGGCAAAGATCATGAATCACACATTGTTTTAAACTGTCACCTCCCCTTTTGCCTCCACCTAAATATACTGCCTTTCTCCTAATATGTAAATAAAACTTAAATGGCTAACTCAGAATTTTGAGATACCTTTCAACTGTGATTTCTTTAAAATCAATCCAGCTTATTAGTTCAAACTGATAATTCTTCAAGTACATAAAAACTATACTAACACAAAATGAGATTTGACTTATATACCATTATATAAATCAGTGTCTTTCAAACTGGGGTCCATATATATTCTCTGTGACCCTAGAAGTCCATACTGGAAATTTTTCAACTGCATTTTTTTTTAATTTCTATGATAATTCAGAAATGACTGATAAAACATTCTCACCTATACTGATGACCCACATCCATGCTAACTCCCACATTTACCTTCACAACTATACTGATGCCAAGCAAAGCTACTTTTAGTAGCAAATTATTCATTCCCCAAAAGTGAAAACCAAATGAAAAAATGTACAAAATATAACAGGGCTTCAGTCAAGTTCTACTAGAGGAAAAACTGTAAGAGAATGAAGTCATGCAACACATAGCAGTACAGGCATGCCAAACGAACTTGTCATAACCCTAACATCAGTCAAGTGATCCATTTTGACAAAATAATGGCATCCATTATATTAGTGTTAATTTTTTATTGCCCTTAGTTTGGTTATTTATACATGTAATTTTAAACTATAATCTGTTTTCTAGTTGTGGCAAAGATATGCATAAGGAATTTACTCGGAGGTGTCTGAACATTAAGTAACACTGATTGACGCTATAAACCCATAAATGAAAAGCTACTACATTCACTGAAGAATAGGTCCAGTTGTACTTCAAGTTACCCAAAGGCACTCTAATACAGATACTACTTCACACTTTAAGATCTCTTAACATTTAAACATAACTTTAAAGGCAAATTTGAATTTTGAACCTTTCAAGAACATAAAATTTTGATTTACCTAGATATTAACTAAACTAAAAACTTCTAACACTCAGATTAAAAATAAAACAGGTACTTAAACCTGTGTTTAAGTCCCAGCTTCACTATTTGATAATTGTAGGACCTTAGTGAAGCCACTTAAAACCCTGGGCCTCAGTTTCCACCTGTGTAAAATTAGAATACTATCTATTCTGTCTGTCTCACATAAGCAAGTGTAAGATGAATAAAACCGACCCACATTACCAATATGTTTTCTTTTCCTTCTGGATAGAAAAGGTCACCTAATATAAACAGTTCACTTCAAACATACATCAAAATATAACAATCTTGTCATCGTTTTTTAATGAAAAGGATTTAACCTACATTTGAACATTTACTACACAGATACAACACAGATATTATGACACACTGAGAAAATACAGAAGGAATAAAAGACCCATGCTCTCAAGGTATGTATGTGTTGGGGGGTAAGGGCACTTAGAGAGACAATTCTAATGTGCTGTCATAAATGTATGATCAAGAAATATACAGTACTATGGAAACTCAACATCTGGGCAACTGGGGAATCAAACTGCTTTAAAGATTTAAAATGTTATTCAAATACAAGTTAGAAGTAATACAATAATTCCTTACTGGGTACCTATTATGTGGCAGGCACTGTGCTAGGTAGGTACACCGGATTCAAAAGTAAACAAGACACACACTGTCCTCACAGAAATGGCAATCAAGAAGGGAAGGCAAAATTTAAAAATAGAAAGAAACATGCCAAGACAGATAATGAATGGTGCACTACTAAAGTATATAGCAGTCAGGGAGGGGCAATCTAAAGAAACATATAATACAAGAAAAAATGCATTTTCCTTTATATTTTTCATCCTTTTTTTAAAAAACATAAAGACAGCCAAAAGAGTAGAGAAAATTCAAATTCAAAAAGAAAGTTCAGGGTTGATAAGTAAATTGAAACTAGTGCTTTATCTCTTATTTTCTTCCCTCAAACATTACTACAGAAACCCATAATCAACTTATAGTACCTATAATTATAACTCTCATCATGGTACAGTCAATAGGGTCAGAAGTAGTACTCCCCACAAAGGACAGGGTACTTGCTACTTCTAGCCTGCCTGGTCCACAGTGAACATTAAATATGTTTATGAGAAATTCCCCAGCCCTTGAGGGGAGTGGGGAAGGCACAAAAAACATTATAAAACAGATCAGCCGTGCCTCTCTGCTAGGGGGAAAAACAAAGTGTTTTCACGACAGCAGACATTTCTTATCCCCAACAACAGTGTAGAATACCAGAGGGTAATGAACAGAGGCAATGAAATTGGGCTTGGTCTCAGAATCAGAGAAAAATCACTTCCTCTTGCACTGGAACAAAAGCATATCATTTTTAGCTGCAGTACTAACATTTTCCAAAATTACCCTTTCCTCTGTTGTTTATTTAAAGAGAAGCAGTGGGGGTTAAAGAGGGATGGATTGGGAGTTTGGGATTAGCAGATGTAAACTATTACATATAGAATGGATAAGCAACAAGATCCTACCGTATAGCACAGAAAACTATATTCAATATCCTGTGATAAACCATAAAGGAAAAGAACATGAAAAAGAATATATATAAATATATATATAAAAAACTGAATCACTTTGCCGTACAACAGAAATTAACACAACATGGTAAATGAACTATACTTCAATAAAACAATTTTAAAAATAAAGAGGCAACATAAATTCATGACTAGCAACAGAAAAGAGAAGGTTCAAGTAAGTAAACACTTTTCTACATACCTACCACATAACCACCATACACAGAATTTTTATACTGAGTAGATGACTCGTAACAAGGAAAGAACTCAGTTAGGTTCAATGCCTCGGAAGCATGCACAATGTGGAACTAACTAAAGCACTGTCTAGTTTCTGGAAAAGCCTAGCAAGCTGCAGAATGTTTCTGTCAACAAAGCATGTAGTAGGAGAAAGAGACATCTTAACTAGGTTTACTATTATGGGTTAAAAATTAACCCAAGTAAGACAGTAGCTCTACGACTTTTTGGCTACGGCATGTTGTTACTTCATACTTTCACAGGAGTACCCAGTATTATGCTTGATTCCAGGCTAGCTTTGCTAATGCTCCTCACTTTTCCAATCGCTTAAAACAGCATATGAAATGCAAACAAGTGATGTTATTAACAGAAAACAGAATCACAAACTTTAGTACTTTTGTTAGTAGTTAAGTAATCTATCTGGGGTCTCACAGCTAGTGAGTGGCAAGATCTGAGGGCTGAGACAGGGGAAGATCTGAAAAAGAAGTACCTCGAAGTACACCTAGAACCCACAATCATCAGAAATACTACCACTCCTTTCAGTCTATTCCTCCAAATCAAATAACACCCTTCTCACAATTCACTCGACACAGTGCTCTTCCTGAAATCTCTTCCTTTATCTGCCTAAAAAACTTATCCGAGACATAACAAACTTCTGCATTAATATATACCAGACATCGTCCTAACACATCCTATTCTTGGTCACCAAGCAGGTTATTAAGATTACTAATTATTAACGACACTAACCTCTAAACACTGTGCACTTTACATGCATTACCTCAATTTATACAAACCTATGTGTTAAGAACTATTGCCCCAGTTTTACAGATGAAAAAGCTAAGGCTTAGAAGTGTTAAAAGACTTACTTTAAAAGACAATTGAGGGCAGATAATGTTACAAGGCTTGGGTAAAACACACGGTATACTTAACCAAAATTATGTATTAATTCACGTGGGGGTGGGGAGGTGACAATCAGAGGTAGACAAAAGCTGTTAGGAAAAAAAACTGCTCTTGAAATTTCAGTACCTATTTTAAAAGGAAAATAGTAGGAAGCTGCTTCTCTCAAGTGTCTGAGGGCTTTTACACCTAGTATATTCTTCTGAACAGCCCCTTCCATAATGTCTTCCTCAACTCTCTCTGTTCAGTAGCTCATCAGTTTAGACTCCACTGATATGCAATTCTAGATTAAGTCCAACTGAACAGAGATTTACCTTAGCATTCTGAAGCACTTCTTCCGAAATATTATTTTATGGAAAAGAAATTTCCCATTTATAAAAAATATATGTTGCACAGTGGAGCACAATGTAAAACACATTTCTTCCCATTGTCATGACGGAAAAAATTATTCTGATAAACACTGCTCTAAAAGTTTGCCAAAGAAGTTACCTTCATTCCTTTGTTGTATTAGTGAGACATTCCACTTAGATCTAAAGACAACTGAAGGCTTCCACTGTGTTACTTTTTAAAGCTATAATGGATACCATATCTCTTCAAGATCTCCCTATCTCCTTAAAACAGAGTATAGAAAACACAATTGAACCATTTCTTTGGTTAAGTTAAACATAATTTAACCAAACAATCATTAAGGGAAAAAATGGTTATTACTCTGTGTTATTTTAATAAAACAAGGCCATTAGGAATTCCTAAATAGCCTTAAATTGCTATGCTTTTATCTCCTTTATTCTCTTTACACAGTCACCTGTTTCTCTCTACTACAGTTATCTGACATCAGTATGCTGGCACCTGGCAACTTGCCTCCTAATTCCTATCTTCCTAACCTTTGTAGGACAAGAAAGCAAATAAGCAGCCATCCTTATGAGACTAGCATCTGAACTAAAAATGAATAAACTCAGTACATGGGCTGTGGGACATGTTTTGGCTTAGAGATCTTTCCTTTTGGCTTACTTCTGATTTCATAAAGTTAAGAATGGTAGATAAAGGTCCTCCAGACAGTAGAGATGATATAATAAAAATATAATCATGGGGAGAGGAGGGGAATTAAAGGGTAGCAGCAAAGATAAAGAAAAGCTATTAAGTGAAAGCTAGAAAAGGGACCACTACACAAGTAAACATAAATGAGAATGAAGATCCATGGAGAGTTTTAACCATTACAGATAACATTAGCAACAAAAACGGATAAGTTCAAACACTTTTATGTTGGAATACTCAGCAATAAAACTGAATGATGTAGTGCTATACACGGATAAATAACATGGATGAATCTCAAATGTGTTGTTGAGCAAATTGTGTTCACATTACACTTCAATAAAAAATTTACTCGAAAACAAAAATCATCATGCAAGGGACTTTTAGTTAAACAATTCATGAGTTAATCTCTTCCAAAACCTCTGAAAAAGAGTGAAGAAATTAAAAGACAGCCACCCTTAAGAACGAATAAAACTATGGCAGACTGTACTTCCCAACACTGACCACCACGATACTCCACCCCCAACCTCATCTCACATACTTTTCTGCAGTCTAACCTTGCCATTCCACCATAGAGATGGAGTTTCTGTCCCCTCTCCTAGAATCTGGTTGGGGCTTGTGACTGTTTTGACCAATAGATTATGACAGAAATGGCACGGTGTGACTTCTGAGGAAAGATCATAAAAGGACATGGAACTTCCACCTGATCTTCTTAACTCTTGAGCTGTCATGAAACAAGCCCAACTGCCTCAAGACAACCATGCTGGGAAAGCCACATGTAGGCAGGCCCTTGCGTTGACAGCCTTCTAGCCATCCCTGCCAAGGTGCCACAGATCTGATGAGGAAGCCACCCTGAAAGAAGATCCTATAGCCCCCATTGTTTGAGTTTCCCTCTGCCATGAGTCATCACAGCTGAGGCCCCAAACATGTGGGGCAGAAAAAAATGACATCCCTGCAGACTCTTTTAAGTTCCTGACCCACAGATCCTGTGAACATAATAAAATTGTGATTTGGGGGTGGTTTGTTACAGATTAAGATAACCAGACCAGAAGAAGAGAGAACAGTAGACAAACCAGGTTAATAAAATTTTAAAAGACAAAAAGCAGATGAAATGCCAAGTGTCTTAGGTTTCAGACAAGTCAGCAGCCCATTCAAGCAGCAGAATCCGAGAAACGTATAAGAAATGGTGGCAGGGGTTGAAAAGAGGAAGATTATGAAAAATCTGAATGAAAACTAGTTAAATCCCTAGATCTACTCCTCCAGATCAGGCTGACAGGGAACCCTCCCCCCCCATACCAAAACCAAACATTTAACTCCAGAGATGCTGAATAAAAACAGAAACACCAAGCACAGATCAGGGTGAGGAATGGCCACATAATCCACTTCCCTATTTTGGCTACCAAGACACTAGCTTATGCACCTTGCAGCACCAGGATGAGGATGACAGGAAGTCCCAGAATGCTAGTTGTCCAACAGGCCTAGTGGCCTACATAGCCACAGCAATCTTTGAAGGATATGGCTAATTAAAAAAAAAAAAGGAACTATAGATTACCTGATGTGTTTGACCACACTGGGGCTGGGCTACGTACATGAGAGAGACATAGAAAACTAAAAAACAAAAAGCCAATTTACTCCTTTTTAAAAAAATTGTTTTGTACATAAAAAAGAAAAGTAGTCACAGTGAACAGCACTTGTTTATATAGTCTTCATAATCTAAACACTGATTTAATCCAAAACCATAACACTATGGGGGAAGCGGGAAATATGGGGGCAAATGGAGCAGATAGGTGGGTGGTTATCTTCCACTAAAAAAAAAAATATCTAAAATTTTTTAAAATCAAGAAATACCACCATTGGCAATATGAATGTGGTGATAAATACCAGAAAAGAGAGCTAAAAGAATGAAAAGGGGATGCTTTGGAGGAATGGAAGCATTCTTTTTCTTTAAAAATATACCAGAACTCTATACTTGATGTGAATTATGTATCAATAAAGCTGTCACTAACAGAAAAATGATGAATTAAATTCTGAAATGAAAAAAAGATTCTGGGAGCACAGAGAGCAATTGGTTCTACTTCTACAGGATAAGGGAAAGCTTCATAAAAGGGAAAAGGGGGCCATGCGAAGAAAGTCTTGAAATAAAAACAAATAAAGAAAAGATGGAGAAAAAGTATGGAGAGAAATGAGGTTTAAAAGTTTTATGGGGAGTCCAAATGTTGAGGGACATCAGATGTCACTCTAGTCAATGGAAAGAAATCAAAGGTTTTTGAGTAGGAAGTTATCACTGAGGGGAGTTCTCTGAACAGACAAAAATTTAGAAGTGTTGCGCTACTACAATACCCAAGCAAATCAAGAATCAGAGAAAAAGAATTATAACCACAGTACAGACATGGACATGTGTGTGCATTTGTATTTGTCTCTAATTTTTCAAACAAAGCTATTAACTTAGAATTTTTAAATGGTCAGGGAGTGAATATGATGGTAGGTTTGATTTTGGAACAATGTAAATATTTTATAACCATGTAAATCTTTTAAATGTTACACTGTAAAAAAAAAAATTACAAGTTAAAAAAGTAATCCCAAAAAAGTCAAAAGCAAAATGAAACAAATGAACCTTACTGCATAGCCAATTAATAACATAACCAGACAGAGAATAATTATTTCAAGGAATTTTAAAACACAGTAATTTGACCAAGCATTCCCAGTGGAATATATCCTAAATACAAAAAGACCTACAAAAAAATCCTCAAGCAACAATGAATAACCATGGTAGTGTTGGCACTGTAACTCTAACACCATTAACGTGTGTAGTGTGTGATGAAGCAATGAAGTAATTATGCTACCGTCTTTGAGAACCAAAACGTTCAGCATAGGAGAAAAGACATTTAAAAATCAGTGACGGGGGGACTTCCCTGGTGGCTCAGTGGTTAACAAACCTCAGGGGATGGACTTCGCTGGTGGCGCAGTGGTTAAGAATCTGCCTACCAACGCAGGGGACATGTGTTTGAGCCCTGGTCCGGGAAGATCCCACATGCCATGGAGCAACTAAGCCCAGGCACCAAAACTACTGAGCCTGCAAGCCACAACTACTGAAGCCCGCGTGCCTAGAGTCTGTGCTCTACAACAGAAGCCACAGCAGTGAGAAGCCCGCGCACCGCAACGAAGAGTAGCCCCCGCTTGCCGCAACTAGAGGAAGCCCACACACAGCAACACAGACCCAATGCAGCCATAAATAAATAAATATATAAACAAATAAAGACAACGTATCAAACAATAGAGTATCGACAGAGAGAAATTACATATATATGATCAAATAGAAAGCACAATAACTGAATTCAAAAATTCACTAGAAAGGCTCAAGAGCATACCTGAACAGGCAGAAAGAATCAATGAACTTGAGGATAGATCAATCGAGATTATCCGGTCAAGAAAGAGAAAGAAAAATGAACAGAGCCTCAGAAACCTGTGGGAAATCATGAAGTATACCAAAACATGCAAACTGGAAGCCACAGAAGGAGAGTTGAGAAAGGGAAAAAAAAAAAAAGTATTTAAAGAATAAAACTTTCCAAACTCAATAATTAAAAATAATAATCTCACAGCCAGAAAGTTCAATGAACTCCAAATAATTAAACTCAAACAGATCCACACTAAGAAGCATTACAGTCAAACTAAAAAAAAACAAAAACAAAAAAAGACATAGAATTTTGAAAGCAGTAAGAAGTGACTCATCATATATAAGGGATCCTCAATAAAGTTAATACTTGATTTCTTCACCAAATACCATGGAGGCCAGAAGGCAATGGGATGACATGTTAAAGTGCTAAAAAGAAAAGACAGTCAACCAGTAATTCTATACCCAAAAAAAAAAACTATCCTTAAGTATGCAGGAGAAATTAAGAATTTGCCACTAGCTGACACGTGCTGCATGCAAGTAATACAAAGGTTGCCATTCATGTTGAAATGAAAGAATACTAGACAATAACTCAAACCCACAAGAAAAAATAAAGAGCACCATGAAAGGTAACTACCTGGGTAAACATAAAAGGGAGTATAAATGCATTTCTGGTTTGTTAAATTAATTTTCTCCTTTGTGACTTAAAAACACTCCGTAAAGCAATAATTATATAGCTGTACTGATGGGAACACAGTGTATAAAAATGTAACATATGACAGTAACAGCACAAAGGAGGGGGGAAGAAAAGGAATTACACAGAAGCAAAGTCTTTGCATACCACTGAAATTAAGTTGGTACTAATCAGAACTGGTTCTAAGTTCCCAGGGCAACCACTTTAAAATACAAAAAAAAGATAAAATTAACAAGAAGGGAATTGGACAGATGGCCAAAAAGCACATGAAAAGATGCTCAACATCACTAATCATGAGAGAAATGCAAATCAAAACTACAATGAGGTATCACCTCACACCGGTCAGAATGGCCATCAAAAAATCTACAAACATAAATGCTGGAGAGGGTGTGGAGGAATAGGAACCATCCTGCACTGTTGGTGGGAATGCAAATTGGTACAACCATTATGGAGAACAGTATGGAGGTTCCTTAAAAAACTAAAAATAGAACTACCATATGGTCCAGCAATCCCACTCCTGGGCATATATCCAGAGAAAACCATAATTCAAAAAGAGACATGCACCCCAATGTTCACTGCAGCACTATTTTCAATAGCCAAGACATGGAAGCAACCTAAATGCCCACTGACAGAGGAATGGATAAAGAAGATGTGGCACATATATGCAGTGGAATAGTACTCAGCCATAAAAAAGAACGAAATAATGCCATTTGCAGCAACATGGGTGGACCTAGAGATTGTCATACTAAGTGAAGTAAGTCAGAGAAAGACAAATATCATATGATATCGCTTATATGTGGAATCTAAAAAAATGGTGCAAATGAACTTATTTACAAAACAGAAATTGAGTCACAGATGCAGAAAACAAATTTATGGTTACAAAAGGCGAAGGGGGGGTGTAAATTAGGAGATTGGGATTAACAAATACACACTACTATATATATATAACAGATAACTGATAAGGACCTACTGTATAGCACAGGGAACTCTACTCAGTATTCTGCAATAACCTATATGTACAACTGATTCACTTTGCTGTACACCTGAAACTAACACAACATTGTAAATCAACTATACTCCAATTGAAAAAAAAAAAAAAAGTCGGGAATCAGAATTTTACCCTGGAAAATATCACACACACAGGAAAATGTTGGAAGTGGAGGAATAGAGAATAAAGATGACAGAAGACACAGAGAAGACAAATAGCAAAATGGCAGATATAAATCCTACCTTATCAGTAATCACATAAAATGTAAATGAATTAAATACTCTTACAATTAAAGGCACAGATTGGCAAAATGGATAAAAAAGCACAATCCAACCATATGCTTCCTGAAAAGGACACACTTTAGATTCAAAGACAAAAATAGGATAAAACTAAAAGGATGTAAAAATATATACTGTAAACAGTAACCAAAACAGAGCTGGAGTGGCTATACTAACATCAGACAAAATAAACTTTAAGACAAATACTGTTTAGTAGGGACAAAGAACATGCTATGGCCAATTCATTAAGAAGATATAACCTTAGAAACAAATATGCACATAACAATAGAACTCAAAATACCTGAAACAAAAGCTGAACTGAAAAAAAATAGACAATTTAACAATAATACCTGCAGACTGCAATACTCCACTTTCAATAATCAACTGATGACAGATCAATAAGGAAATAGAAGATTTGAAGAACACTGTAAACCAGTAAGACCTAAAAGTCACCTATAAAACACTCCCCCCAACAACAGCAGAAAATACATTCTACTCAAGTGCACATGGAACACTCTCTCCAGGATAAACCAAAGTAAGTACCAATAAATTTAAAAGGATTAAAACCATCTAACAGCTATGCCCTCTGACCAAAATGGAATGAAATTAGAAATCAATAACAAAAAAAATGGGGGAAATTCACAAATATATGGAAATAAACAACACAATTCAAAATAGCTTATGAGTCAAAAAGAATGCACAATATTTACCATTCCTTATTAGGATTAGCATATTACACAGAAAATAAAATCAACTCATTTCTTAAAGCAACAGAATAAATAGCTAAACTTATTTTAAGAGAAACTCATGTTGGGCTTCCCTGGTGGCGCAGTGGTTGAGAGTCCGCCTGCCAATGCAGCGGACGCGGGTTCGTGCCCCAGTCCGGGAAGATCCCACATGCCGCAGAGCAACTGGGCCCGTGAGCCACAACTACTGAGCCTGCGTGTCTGGAGCCTGTGCTCCTCAACAAGAGAGGCCGCGACAGTGAGAGGCCCGCGCACCGCGATGAAGAGTGGCCCCCGCTTGCCACAACTAGAGAAAGCCCTCGCACAGAAACGAAGACCCAACACAGCCAAAAATAAATAAATAAATAAGTTTATATTTAAAAAAAAAAAGTAAGCACTGTAGTTATTTAAATCTTGTCCCCAAAATAATACAGCTATAGGTCAAGCCCTGATACAAGGAAACAGCTTTGTAATGGAGATATGTTATGATCACTGATTGATACTGTCAAAAGTTAAGATTTCCCTATAAATTTGATTTTTTTCAGACCTAACTTCATGTGACAGAATATCTTTACGTAAAAATTTTCACAATCCAAACTGAATAACTATAAAAGTCAATTGAAGACTTCCAACTCCACCAAAACGGAGTAGCTTCATTTCTCTCAGGTACTCCCTCTTATAACTAAAAAACCCTGGATGTAAACGAACAATCAAGCATAGGAAGTATCTAAAAGATGGGGAAAAAGGCAGCGGAATTCCTAGAGACATCAGAACTTGAGGAATGACGAGGCAGTGAGTTCCCTGGGTTTTCTTATTACCTTCCATATTTCCAGGACAGGGTGCTGCTTCAGAAACCCCCAGTCCAGTACCACCAAAGTCACAGGCAAAAAAGCCCCAAGAAAAGCCTTTTCCTCCTAGCCAAAGGACGGGGGAAAAAAGTAGCTTACCAACAGAAACCTTTTTAGCAATACCCACCATACTCCAGCCAAACACCAATGGAAAACCCTCCATGCAAACCCTCCAGTTTCAGCGAGGTCAAGCATGCAGCTAATCTTCCATACCCTCTTCCTCTCAGCCAGAGTGGGGGAGCAGGTGGTGTCAATCCGAGTCCCGTACCAGGGTAGTGTTGGCAGGACAAAATAGGCAGTTGATCTTCTATCCCCTATGCGGGGGTGCTCCAGTTTCCCTGCCAGGGTGGTATGGATGAGGCTGAGTAGAAAGCAGATCTTCCAGGCCCTGCAGAACCAGGGTGGTGCTCCAATACCCCTGTGCTGGGTTATGGCAAAACTGAAAAAGGAGCTTACCTTTCTTTACACCCCACACCCAGTGGAAGCAAGGGGTGCTCAGATTCACCCATTTAAGGTAGTGTCAGCAGGGTCAAGGGCAAGCTGGGCCACCCAGCAGCAAGGAGACTTAACAAAGCTGTGTGAGGCAGGATTAATCACCACTACATTTGAACGAACACACACACACAGGGGCCTGGTATCCACAGGAACCAGACAGGAGCTGAACCAGCACCCTACCTGGCATCAACAATACTGAACAAAGCGGTGTGAGTTGGAGCCAGTTAACAGTCCACTTTCCCCCCATCCCTGGTGTCAGTAGGGACCAGTGGAGAGCTGAACCTCCACACCGACCCAGCAGTGAGACTGAATAAAGAAGCCAAGCAAGATGAAGCAGCTGACAATCCGCTTCACCCATTCTCTGGGTGCCAGTTGTGCCCAGAGAGAACTGAGCTTCCACCACCCACCACTTGGCTTCAACTCAGGGGAAGTGGTAAAAAGTGGGGAGCTTCTGCTCCATCCTGCAGCCTCAGAGTGGTGTGAGTTAGCCCTCCACTTCTCTCTTGCTGAGAAGCGTGACCCATCAGGAAGCTGATCTTACACCCCCCACTCAGAGGAAACCAAGTGGTGTAAACTGGTGCCCAACTTTTGCCAGGAAGATTATCAGTGAGGACAAGGGGAGAGCTGAACTTGCATCCCATCAGTCTGCACCAAGATAGTATGATTCAGTGCTCTACTTTTACCAGGGTGGTTGTCAGTAGGGCTCAGTCAGAAGCTGAACATACACAGCCACCCAGTCCTGGCACTACACCTCAACAAGATTACCTACTACAAAAAAAGGAACAGGATCCTGAGTTCTCATAACATGATAACCAAAATGTCCAGGGTACAACTGAAAATCACTCACCATACCAAAAGCCAGGAAAGTATTAAAGTGAAGAGAGAAAACTACCAACAGATGCAACACTGAGATGAACCAGGGTTTTGATGAATTATCTGACAAAGATTTTAAAGTAATCAACATAAATGCTTCAGCAAGCTATTACAACTGCTCTTGAAACAAATTAGAAAATGGAAAGTCTCAGGAAAGTTATTTTAGAAGAACCAAATGGAAATTATAAAACTAAAAAATACAACAACCAAAATAAAAATTCTCTGGATGAACTAAACAGTAGAATGGAAGTGACAGACAACAGAGACAGTAAACAGATCAATAGAATTTAGCCAACCTAAAAGAGAAAATAGACTGGGGGCGGGGGGGGTTTTAGCAAAAACAGCCTCAGGGTCCTATAAGCCAAAAACAAAAGAGCTAAGATTCTTACCAGAGTCCCAGAGGAAGAGAAGGTGGGACTGAAAAAGTATTCTAAGATATTATGGCTAAAAGCTTCCAAACTTTGGTGAAACACATTAACCACAGAAAGTAAAAACTGGAAGAACCCCAAAATAAAACTAAAGATATCCACACCAAAATACATCGTAACTTAACATCGGAAAACTAAAGACAAAGAAAAATTCTTGAGAGCAGCCGGAGAAAAATGATGCATTACTTACAGGGGAACACAGATTCTAATGACAGAAAATTTCTGATCTGAAACTATAGACAACAGAAGGAAATAGCACATTTTTCCCATGCTGAAAGAAAAGAACTGTACCTTGTGAATTCTATATATGGCAAAAATATCCTTCAGGAATGAAGGGAAATAAAGACAATCTCAGAAAAACTAAGAGAATTTGTTGCTAGCAAAGTTACCCTGAAAGGATGACTTAAAAAGTTCTCTAAATAGAAAGGAAATGAAAGCAGAAGGCTGGGACTTCAGAAAGAAAAAAGAACATTGGAATAGGTAAAATTGTAAGTATAATAAGACTATTATACAATGCATGAGTTTCATTAAATCATATTTGCTGGTTGAAGCAAAATGTATCATACCATCTGGTGTGATGTTCCTGTTACAGAAAGAAAACACTTTAGAAAATTACATTTCAAAAGAAAGAGGGCAAGACTTCCCTGGTGGTGCAGTAGTTAAGAATCCACCTGCCAATGCAGGGGACTAGGGTTCGATCCCTGGTCCAGGAAGATCCCACATGCCACAGAGCAACTAAGCCCATACACCACAACTACAGAGCCTGCACTCTAGAGCCTGCGAGCCACAACTACTGAGCCCACGTGCTCCAACTACTGAAGCCCGCGCACCTAGAGCCCGTGCTCCGCAACAAGAGAAGCCACAGCAATGAGAAGTCAGCACACAGCAACGAAGAGTAGCCCCTGCTCTCCGCAGCTAGAGCAAACTCACGCACAACAAACACCCAACACAGCCAAAAATAAATAAATTTATTTTTTTAAAAAAGAGAGAGAGAGCAAAAAGACCTAAATGAAAGTAAAGGTCTGCACTTCACTCCAAGTAGTAAAACATCCATACCAGACGATGGTGATAAATTACATATGAATATTCCAATCCCCAGAGCCACCACTAAGAAATCTGTACAAAGAGACACACTTTAAAACACTACAAATCAAGATGGAATCCAAAATATATATCCAGATAACCCATAGGGAGGTAAGAAACAAGAAACAGAGAAATGAGAAAGAGGAAACAAACAAAAAATAATAATAATAAAACAGCACACTTAAGCTCTAACGTATCAATAATTACCTTAAGTGTAAATAGTCTAAATACACCAATTAAAAGAGACAGGCAAGAGTAGATTTTTTTAAATGATCTAGCAATACACTGTCCACAAAAAAAAAAAATCACTTTAAATACAACAGGTGAAGTGAAAGTATTAAAAAACCATGTAAATATTAATTTTTTTGAAAAGGAAGCATAGCAATATTACTATTGATAAAGTAGACCTCAGAGCAAGTAAAGTTACTAATAGTTTTAGCAAGACCAAAAGAGATCGTACATAATGATAAAGGGAACAGCCCACCAAAAGACATGACAATCCTGAATATGTACACAACAAATGACAGAACCTCAAGGTACAAGAAGCAAAAACTGATAAAAGGAAAACAGACAAATCCACAATTATAGTTGGAAACTTGGCAACGCCACACTCTCAGCAATTGACAGAACTACCTGACAGAAAATCAGCAAGGATATAGAAGAACTGGACAATACAATCAACCAATAAGATCTAACTCTCATGTATATTAAAACTCCATCCAACAACAGAATACACATTCATTTCAAGCACCCATGGAACAGTTATCAAGACAGACCATATCCTGGGTCATAAAACAGATGTCAACTAAGAGAATGAAAATTAGAGTAAATTCCCTAATCATAAAGGAATCAAGCTAAAAATCAGTGACAGTGAAAACAGGAAAATCGCCAAACCTCCAAATACGTATTTAGAAACTGAGTAACGCACTACTAAATACTCCATGGATCAAAGAGGAAACCTGAAGAGGAAACTTAAAAAGACATAAAACTGAATGAAAATACAACATATAAGAATATGTGGTACACAACTAAAGTAGTATTGAAATAAAAACTTATAGCACTAAATTTGTACATCAGAGAAAAAGAAAGGTCTCAAATCAATAATCCAAAAGACATGAGTAGACATTTCACTCAAGAGGCTCTTCAGATGACAAATAAGGACATGAAAGATATTTAACATCACTAGCCTTTAGGGAAATGCAAAATAAAACCACAATGAGCTATCAATACACACCTATCAGAATGTGGAAAATAAAAAACAGTAATAACACCAAAGGCTGGCAAAGGTGCAACAAAGCTAGAACACTGGTGGGAACTGCTGATGGGAATGTAAAATGGTAGAGCTGCTCTGGAAAATACTTTGGCATTTTTTTATAAGACTAAACAAGCAACTACCAGCAAGTGTAGTCTTGGGCATTTATCCCAGAGAAAACTTATGTTCACAAAAACACCTGTACACGAATGTTCATAGCAGCTTTATTTGCAATAGCCAAAGACTAAAAGTAACTCAAGACATCCTTCAATGGGTAAATGGTTAAAGAAACTGTGGTACATCAATAACATGGAATAATACTCAGCAATAAAAAGGAACAAACTACACATACAACAACTTGGATTAATCTCCAGGGAGTTCTGCTGAGTGAAAAATGGTAATCCCAAAAGGATACATACTGTTGATCCTATTTATATAACATTATTCAAATGACAAAACTATAGAAACGGAGAACAGATCAGTGCTCGCCAGGGGTTAGGAACTGGGGGGGGGGGGGGGCGCGGAGAATATGGCTATGAAGGACAACATGATGGATACTTGTGGTGATGAACAGGTCTGTCTGTACCTTGACTGTATCAATGTCAATATCCTGGTCGTGATATTGTACTAGATCTGTTGTTACTTACAACTGCAAGGTGAATCTACAATTATTTCAAAATAAAGTCAATTTTTAAAAAGGCAATAGAAAAAAATTTCCATTTACAGAAATGTATTCATGATAGCCAATCTGTCACCTGTTTGACCACTTCTGTAAGGACAACGAAGTGCAAAAAAACAAAGCAAGAGCCGAAAAACATACATCAGATTAGTAAGGACTCCATTTTTCCTTCAGATTTTCAGGAGCCAGCTACCTCTTCTCACAGAATCATGACTATTAAACGGTTGGATAATCTTTACAGATAACAGTAAATGTTATCCTTTGATATCTGAATGCTGTCTACAACATCCTGGCCAAGTAGTGTCAATCAGCAAACTTGAACATCTTCAATGACAGAAGACCCACTTCATTTATCTATCCATTTATAGATAAATACTTTGAAAAAGTGTTACAAAAAACATTTCCCCTTAAGAGTTATACCCTGAATCTAACTTACAAACTCCAAGTCTATCTTTTTAACTGACAGCCTTACAATAAAAATATAATCGTAATATACTCATACACATATACACACACACAGAGAGCAAAATTCGACAATAAAAGTTTACATTCAATAGATCAGAAAATGCCTCAATGCCAATTCTTGCTACTTTTAGGGAAACTGAGGGGCCTTACTCATCCTTGTAACACACAAATGCCCAGTACCTAACAGTACATATCTAATATGACATTTCTTATCAATTCACATCTGAGAATTCATTTAGCCCTGTCATGAGTTCCCAGGAAACAGGTAAATACACAGTGATTATACCCATCTTCTAGAATTAGAAACATCAGATCTGACCTAAGAAATAACTACCCCAACTATAAGAAATAAATAATTTGGAGAAGTCAAAACACTAACCATTAATAAATAAGGCCAACTTTCAAATCAAAGACTAACTGAATAATTTATCATGTGAGACTAACAAAAACATACAACTCTCAGTTCCATTATGTGCCTGCATTCGTTTCTGGTCTTGAAGCCTTGAGGCTGAAATCAAAGAAAATTACAATCCAGAACTGTGCCCTCCTTCTGGGTCAAAATCTTTAGGAAATGAGTCAATCCTAAAAATTCAAATGAACCACCACCTAGAATTCTGATGCTAAATAGTCACTTTGGAAATTCTTAATCCCTAGCCGCTCATCTTAACAGACGGTGAAACTGGGGACCATAAGAATTAAGCGGGCTTCCCTGGTGGCGCAGTGGTTGGGAGTCCGCCTGCCGATGCAGGGGACACGGGTTTGTGCCCCGGTCCGGGAAGATCCCAGATGCCGCGGAGCGGCTGGGCCCGTGAGCCATGGCCGCTGAGCCTGCGCGTCTGGAGCCTGTGCTCCGCAACGGGAGAGGCCACAACAGTGGGAGGCCCGCGTATCGCAAAAAAAAAAAAAGTCGCAAAAAAAAAAAAAGAATTAAGCAACTTCACAAAGTAGGCAGCAGACTCAAACACCAGTCTTCAGTTTTCTGATCCACTGTTCTTCCCACTATATCACACAGCCTCCCAATCAAGCCAGCATTTTGAGCACCCAGGCTGAGGAACAATTCTAAAGCCTATTAACTATGTTAAGGGAGTATGTGCTGACACCTATTTTTCCAGTTAGAGCAATAAGTTCTCTAGGGATCAGTCCACATTCTCTTCCCCCAGCACCCTTATAATCAATAGATATAAGATATTAAGTAGTATAAACTATGGCTACTTCTTTAAACATTCAGGGAAGTAAATTAAATTAGTATTCACGGAGACTGATAATCAGTCACACCAATAAAACCAAAATGTGAAGGCAAATTTTGCCACTTACTCCAACTGACAGTTCACGGCATATAAAATTAAGCAACTGCTATCTTAGTAAAACACATGAGAACATACTTTCAATTAAAACTTTTGCATGATGAAGAATTTCTACCTTTTATACCCTATATAAAAGGAGTAACAGAACCTCAAAATCAAAATAACTTCATCACCCAAACCGATCACCTCACCAACATCTCACTGCTTGAATGAAAGAACTCTCAAACCCAAGACAATTTGATATAAAAACAAGTAATATTTTCATATGGCAAGCAGCAAAATTAACAAAGCATTTTAACAACTTGTATACAGTATCTCATTTGTGTGGGGAAAAAAATACAACAGAATATACAGGTGTTGAAATATGAAGTTACCCAACAAATCTGTTATCAATGGCTGCCTGAGAATAGGAACTAAATAACTGGGAGATGGTGTGGAAGAGAGATTTTCTTTTTACTGCAACATCCTTTGTGTAACTTTTCAATTTTGTACTCTGCACAAGTATTCTGCGCAAGTATTCACTGTGTATTCAAAAAAGCTGCATGAAGGTATTTCAAAAGAAAGATAGGATCATGGCTGCAATTAGAATGGTGGCAGTGAGGATGGAGAAAAACAAACAGATTTGAAATTTAAGATGTAGAAACGTCAAGATACGGTGACTGTTAGGATGTGATAAGTTAAGAAAAAGAGGAGTTAAAAATGACTCTAAGGTTTCTGGCAAGGGTAGTGGTAAGCGCTATTTACTAAGACAAGGAACATCAAAGACAATCATAAATTCAGCTTGCATATGTTCAGTTTAAGATGCCTTCAAGATACCTAGGTGAAGTAATCAAGTGGCAGTCAAGTACACATGCAACTTGGGAGCAGAAAGAGTAAAAAAGATCTAGAACAGAATCTCCTTGCAAAGGAGACTGAGATGTGGTCAGAGATGCAGAAAGAAAGCCAAAGTAGTCAGATGTTAGGAAAGTCAGGGAAGGATGTTTTCAAGAGATCTCAAATCTGCCTCTATCTCCCCCCTCATTCCTCAACTACAGCCTCACTTTAAAAATTGTCTTTTCCAAGATGATAACATATATCTTGTACTGAGCACCTTCCACACCAGGCCCAATGCCAGGCACTTTACACATCTTCTTTTCCTAACACAAAATGCAATAGCCTGCCAGAAATCTATTACCACTTCCATTTTACAGATGAGAAAACTGAGCCTCTGAAAGATGAAATAATTTGCCCAAAGATCATATATCCAATAAGTGGCAGAAGCAGAATTCTACTCTAAAATCCATGCGGTGCTATCTATCCATCAGTACTTCACAAGTAGGTTCCTTTCCCCTCCACTTTATCCCTCACTGTAGCCAATAATATTCCCAGAAAATCTACTTCTGGTCATGTCACTTCCCCTGATTAGAGAGTTGAGTTCAATAACTCCCCAAAACCTCCTATGGCCTACAGTGATGGGGGCCTTCACATGCTCAATTACCTCCTCCCAATCCCACTAAGACACCCTACCCTCTCTCTGTCCACACTAAATTATTCACAATTCCTCAAACACCATTTAATTTCATACCTCCAACTCTACCTTCTTCTTCCTCTTGCTCAACTTCTTTCTATTCGTGTTTGATAACCACGGCCAAAATGTCATTACATTTTTGTGCAGTTTCTCTTACCCACTCCTCCAGTCTAAACTAACTGCTCCAAAACGTTGGGAATTTGTGTGGATAGCTTAAATTACCCCTAATCAAAAGTTTTAAATGTTTTAATTGCTCCATCATTTGAGAGCTCATGGCACTTTGCATATACCTTTATTATGGTACTTACTATATCATATGGTCACTCCGTCTGTCCATCTCTCTCCACAGACTGCAGGGGCAGAGGCCAAGTATTACTTGTTGCCCCAGGACTTGGCACAGTCCCTCACTCACAGCAGTTCAGCAAACGTCTCACAAATCAATCAAGCAAAGTAAAAGCTTTCCTACTTCTCATTCTGACACCTGAAATTCAAAAACCTAAAACATTTAACTACTGTATCTTAAAAACAAATTTTCCGGGCTTCTCTGGTGGCGCAGTGGTTAAGAATCTGCCTGCCAATGCAGGGGGCACATTCGAGCCCTGGTCCGGGAAGATCCCACATGTCGTGGAGCAACTAAGCCCGTGCGCCACAACTACTGAGCCTGCACTCTAGAGCCCTTGCTCCGCAACAAGAGAAGCCACCGCAATCAGAAGCCCACGCACCGCAATGAAGAGTAGCCCCCGCTCTCCACAACTAGAGAAAGCCCGCGCACAGCAACGAAGACCCAACGCAGCCAAAAATAAATAAAATAATTTTTTAAATAAATAAATTTTCCCTAAATATATAAACTACCCAAACAGACTCAAGCAACTAAGATTCATAAAGTTCTTAGGAAAAATTCTGTCACATATTATGTAATATTCTATTACAGAATTCTACCACAATATTAAAATACAGACTTAACTCACATATATTCAGCTAAATATGTTTTCTACTCATTTCCCAAGCAACTAATTCTTAGCTTCCAAATGGCAAAAAAAAATCAAGGCCCATGGATATTTGATATTAAGAACTTATTTTATGTGTAATAAAGGCACTGTGGCTATGTTTCAGAGACAAACTGAAATATCTACGGATTAAATGATGTGATTGATATCTGAGATTTCCTTCACAATAATGGTAGTGAGACGCAAAATACAGATGAAACAAGACTGGTTATGAGTTGAAAATTGTTGAAGCTGGGTAATGACTGGTGAGGGTTGGTTGGTTGATTTTCTCTGCTTTTGAAAATGTTGGAAATCTTCCCTAATACACTGTTTTTTTAAAAAGAAAAAGATCTAACGAACATAATGTAATAGATCTAGTTTAAAAACAATCCTTTATCTAAAAAGGTTTCTTCCATTGTTCTAAATTAAATTAGATGACCTCATATAATATTCTTGACTATAACAAAGCCCAACCTTCTTCCTGAGAATAAACTTAGCAGTAGCATCTTTTATTTACTCTAACACAGACAAAATACTACCACAGACACAACCACAAAAAGAATACAGGAACACATTCACAACAGAATGATGTCAGTCTTAGCAACGTAGAGAAATACAGAAAAGATATAATAAAAGGAAGAAATAGGTAAGAGAAAAATAAACAAAACCTCATACAAGAAAGTGGCAAACGGCCATAACTTGGCTGAGAAACCTAAAACTGTCTAAATAAGAGATTACTCCCACCCTTCCAGGTTACAGTTTTTAATTAGGTCCCAAACGTAAGCCCGGGCCAACTCAGGCCCAAAAATAAAGTCATCAATGAAACAGATGCTAAAGACCAAAATGAAGAATGAGTACAGCTACTATAACAAAGCCATGTAAATAAAATGCAAAGAAATAGGACCAGGGTGAGGGCAGCAAAAAGAAAGAAATAGGACCAAATAGGGTACACACCTCTACTTCATTTACCCCTATCCCCACTGAAGGACCATCAAGACGAGAAGTATCCCAACTTGACAACAAGGTGTTCACAGGTATCTCTAACTACACACCGTAGTATAAAATCCATCTTTAATCAACCAAAATATAATTCTGGCATACTCACTATCAGTGTGCTTATTTTATTATTTTTAAGGCAATGCATGTCTATGGTTAAAATAGCAACAACAAAAAAAGCCCACAGTGGTACAGAAATCTGTTTAAAATCTCCCCTCCTGGGGCTTCCGTGGTGGCGCAGTGGTTAAGAATCCGCCTGCCAATGCAGGGGACACGGGTTTGAGCCCCAGTCCGGGAAGATCTCACGTGCCGCAGAGCAACTGGGCCCATGCGCCACAACTGCTGAGCCTGCGCTCTAGAGCCCGCGAGCCACAACTACTGGGCCTGCGTGCCACAACTACTGAAGCCCGCACGCCTAGAGCCCGTGCTACGCAACAAGAGAAGCCATCGCAATGAGAAGCCAGCGCACCACAACGCAGAGCAGCCCCCGCTCATCCCAACTAGAGAAAGCCCACGTGCAGCAAGGAAGACCCAAAGCAGCCAAAATAAATAAATAAAATAAATCAAAATTTAAAAAATAAAAAAATAATAATAAAATCTCCCCTCCTCCTCACCCTAGAGCCGCTTTGTACTCCAAGATGATCATTATTCAAATACTTCTTGAGTATCCTTCCAAAACTTTGTCAGAGAATTTCCTAAACTGACCCATGAACACTCAATTCAAGGATCTCAAGTTAGGAACTCATAACAAAGGTAAATATTACTACAAAATGAGATCAGAGAGGGACAGAACACACAGCAGATAAACCTTTGAACATATGCTAAAAGCTAAAATCTGATTTTAAATCATGCTCCTAAACAAAATTAAAAGATTCCTTGCTGATAAAGAAGTCAAGAAACACCATCTCCAAGAAACACAATCAAGAAATAAGCCCCACCCTATTAACAAGAGACCTTCTACTGAGGCCCAATCTAGGATAGAACTTTGAAACTCAATTTACAACTGCCCCAAGAGTAAACTAACTGAACATGGGGATCCAAGAAAGCAAATAGTGTTTTTGCAGGAGCCATCAACATCTTGCCCACCTCCAGCACTACCCATCTAGGGAAAGGAGGTGCAGATCACAAGTGTCCCCAGCATGAGGAGCTAGGAGCCGGGTCTTTCTTTCTCTTCTGGGGTCTGGTGTTCAAAGTGCATAATTTGTTGAAACATATGCCTAGATAAATGGAAAAGGCTATCTGTAAATTAAGCTAGCCCAGAAGCCACTGTGCAATTATCTCACAAACGTGAATCTCCCCCCATTTAACTCATATTACAAAAACTGAATGAAATAATTGAGTTTTAAATGTCTGACACAGAATGTTATATAAATTCTCATTAAATGTTTTAAGAAAAAAATTAAATGAAATACAGATCAGGATACAGTGAGTCTCATGTGCTTTCATTAATTTTAACCTAGCAACTATCAGTTAACCTTTGAAGTTAATTCCAATAATCTAAAATCCAGGGGCTGTTAGTTAACATTTGAAATTCCCAAATCAGGAATACACAGTCCAGAATAGTTAAATCTAAAAGCGAGAGACATGAGGAAGACAGGAGCCATGACAGCACTCTACAGAGGTAATGGTTCTCCTGCCTTTACTTCAGTCAGGAGAATGTATTAGGTAGCATAAGGAATGTCAGAAGTAAGTTTTCATCAGTGAAATAAACGATGTCCAAGTTAACGTGGCTTGGCTAGAAATACTGTAAAGGCGTCTCCACCTCTGCATGAACAGGGTCTAAGAATCAGCAAATCCAGGATCCCAATACTCTCCAGAGTGCACACATACTCTAAGAGTCCCATTCAGCCCTGTGTTCCACCACTGATCAGGTGATTCTGGGGCTAACGCCTACTGCTGCTAACATACAGCTACATGTGCCTCCAAAGCACCTTTCCAGCAAGGTCCTTGATAGACTACCTACAAGGACAAAGAGCTGGGACTTCCGTCGTCAAGCTTCACCAACA
The DNA here is from genome assembly GCF_964165515.1 of Mesoplodon bidens. Taxonomy (NCBI): domain Eukaryota; kingdom Metazoa; phylum Chordata; class Mammalia; order Artiodactyla; family Ziphiidae; genus Mesoplodon; species Mesoplodon bidens. The sequence goes on from NC_138163.1 coordinate 100,530,846, forward strand.
GGTTCCTGTGACTGCTTTTGTGCATGCTGGCTAATCAATGTTTTTTATGGGTGGCAAAAAAAGAAAGAGCCATTCTAACTTGTAAATTGTTAAACTGACCTTTATCATAAGCTTTCAGGATACTTCACACTTTTCTTCTGCCACTGATGTTTTTGTGATAGTCATCCTTATACTTGTATCTCACCCTTTTAGGGAACTGTAAGTTTTCAATGCAGACAAGGGATATCTATGTTATCTTCATATTCCCTGCATAGAAGACTTGCATTCAGTGTACTCAAATATTTGTTGCTCTAATTTACTATCGACAAATTACAAACCAGTATAGAAAACTGATACAATTATATGTGAAGCTTCAGTATGAGTACGTAAGACTGTCAGTTATATATTCATTAAATAAACTCCATTAATTAACTAGTCTACAAATACATGTGGATCTTAAATAACCTAACCACCATTTCAACTCTTAGACAATCTAGTGGTGTTTTTGTAACATAAATTAGTTCTCTGGATACATTTAAAAAATATTAATAATGCAGTCACTAACATCAATTTCAAAGAGCTCAAAGCATCAAAATGAGTTTCAAAGTAAAATAAACTTAACCAAAAAAAACCTTTTCAAATCTGCAAAATAATACTGGTATTACATAAATAAAAACTAAATGTTACATAATCAAGTCAGAAAAAGATATTTTTACTCTGTAGCTAGCCAAGCACTGAACCTTCACCTTGGTTCAAAGTGCATGGCCCACCATTCCACTTTACCATCTACATCACAGCAACTCATCTCTCACGCAGTTTTTCTTAACAACCTGAAATATATAGAAGTGGCAGCCAAATGTCCCCTAGTCATTTCAATTTGTAACTGAGTCTATGGAAAGAGCTATTGGGGCGGGGCGGGGGGGAGGGGCGGTTCAGAACTTAAAAAGCACATGTTTATATATTCCTGCAATTCTAATGTGTGGCCAGATAAGCAAGCATTTTCTATAATCTCTTACTAGAGCTTTATTACCAGGAATGTATCAAAATCTTAGGAAATGTATAGTAACTGCATGAGACTTTGTCCCGGTAATTAATAATGACTATAATTGTTTACGAGACAACTTTCTGAACTAGAAAATACTTTTTAAGATGCATCATATTAAAGACCTAATTTTCAAACAAAAAAGTATGACATTATTCTGTGGTTACTTTTGTAACCCAAACACTAATCTCCTTTAGCACTGGAAATGAATATATTCCTTTAAGTGCCGGCAAACAAAACACACACGTAATATAGCATAATTTTAAACATCAACATCCAAATATTATAGTATAAAAAAGCCACCTCTACAACTAACCTAATAATTTTTCCTTACCATCTACATGCAAGTGAACCAAATTTAGGAAAATACATGCTTTAATGGACCTTAAACTACTTCCACTGCCCCCAAAATTTTAAATTCCAACTATTTTCATACTAATTATCTCCTAGGAAAAAAAGCACAGACATTTTATTTTTTTTAGACACATACATTTTAATATGGTAAACAATCCATAACTACTTCTAGGTATTCTACATAATCTTTCTATTGATTAAAAGAATTACAAAAGAAAAATAAATCCCAATAAGATAATTTAATACAAACATAAAAATGACATAGATACTTCAAAGTGAACAACTATGTATTTTAGCAATAGTTCCCTGACGAAAGATTCCCCAACCCTTTAGCATTATCTAACTACTATAAATACATATAGTATTACTATATTCATGCTATGTATTACTATATATTATTTTTTAACTCAAATCCTTATTAACTGAAAACAAGATTAATCTAAAAGATTTTCAAAAATGTACCAAGTGTCACCAGTTAATTTCTGTTAAAATGTTTCACTTCTTAATTACTTTTCAGTAACTCCACTATAATTAAAAAAATAAGAATCTTGAATTATGTTACCAAAAGATGGTCAGCATTAGTTTAAAGAGAAAAGTAATCAAGATCAGCTATATTTCAAGAACTCTGATTAAGCAACCACTTGCTGTTTACAATCTTTTAAAAATATTTTAAAGGTATTACTGCAAAATAATATACTGTATTACTAATTTCTTTTTCATCCAAAACCCCAAGCACTGTATATCAAACGGCAATCATTCAAACAAAAATTCTTTCAATGACTCCAATATAAATTAATCTCACAAATGCATTCAGAGACTAAGAGAAATCAGCAGTTTAGACAAAGTATTCTCACCTAGAAAAGGTACATACGAGTTTAGGGGCAAGTAAGAGACAGTTGTTATTAAATGTTTTAAACTTTCCAAATCTTTTAAGAGTTAACCTTTTTTAAAACCTACTAATTTAACTTTAAAAACTTGAAAGAAGATCCAATAATATATAGGAATAAGAATTTTTGAAAGCAAGTAGTAATAGCTAAATTTCTGTCAAAAAAAAAGTTATACGAGGTGCAGACTAAATTTGTTGGGGGGTCGGGGTGGGGGGGTGGTAATGAGAAAAGTCATCGCTAAAAAGAGAATCCTGGGAGTTATTTAATTCCAGTATCTGCTCTTAGGTAAGTAGCCGGAACCTACCCCAACAAAGAAAAGCCAACTCTTATTTTTAAGACTTTCAGACAATAAGAATTCTGAAACTAACACAGCTCAACATTCCACAAAAAACATACTGTTTACCACGGCTGTGCAAAAGATGGATGACACTAAATAATTCAATACTTCCTATAGCAGGACTCCAGCTCCTTCATTCTATTCAGAATCCAATTCAAACACATGGTGCGAGGTTATATAATATCAAGCTTTACATTACACATTTCACTGGTATGTTCGAGCTCACAAGGACGCAACCATGAATTGCATGCGGTTGCAAGCACATTCTCTAGAATGTTTTATTTTAATGTTAAGGCTAAGAAGCCTTGACCTAAATAGGTAGGACCGCACAAGCATGGGGTCTGAAGTAATGAAGAACCTTGTTTCCTTAGTTCCACAAAACATTTAGTAACCAAATTACCCAGTATTTTATGAAGGCTTCATTCTTCCACAAAACATAATGAATCTTCGCAAGTTTCTCATTTACAAGATGTTGCTGTATTCAAACATCAAGAAAGTATTGCACTTGCACAAAAAAATACATGAAAATGTTCAGTTCTTTTACAATTTAAACTCAGTAGTGCATAATAACTGCAGGGTTCAATATTACAATCTGAAATACAATGTTAAGCACAATCCACTGTGAATCCATCTAAATACAAGCATTCTGAGACATGAAATCAACTAGCATTTTACACATTATCCACGTAAAACATCAGATTCCATTTATTTCTTCATTACCATAACCAAAAGCCGTAGCCTTGGCCAAACTTTTCCAAATGTATTATCTTTGCAAACAATTTTACCAACCTCCTATTAGATCGGCAATGATCACTCCAAAATAAAATAATGCTCCTTAAATTTAAATATTTTGCTTAATCTTTTGGAATGACAACTTTGACAGTAGTGAAGTATTTTTAAAGAAAATATTTTAAGTAGTCAGGTTGAAAAAAATTTTCAAGGCTTAGGTCATTTATGCTTAAATCATTTCAGAGCTAGTCGCTATTCATTTTTCCAGCAATAATTTTAATGAAGCCAATTAATACTTAACATAGTCAAAGTTTAATTCAACTTTTCTCTATGGGTCAAAGGGACTGGGCTTACTGAAAAGGATTATTTCAGTTTAGCTTTCTGGTCATTATGTGTATTCAAAACCCCTTACACTTAAGTTATTTTGAAACAAAAACATATGTGTAATTACAGATAAAAGGTATTAGTGACTCTCCTAAACCAAACTACAGACAAAAACTAGGAACAACTCAATTTTTTTTTAAATCAATTTAAGAATAAAATGCAAGGCTTTAGTCATTTCAAACTTCCTTCTCAATTGCAACAATAAAGCTAGGTGTCAAATGCAAAGCCACTGATTTCAGCTAGAAAAGCAAATGTCTAATGGATGCAACACCTATCCCAGCACACTCCAAGTTTCACGGTCCCAATTAAGAAGCAAGCATACAAATATCATTTCGATCAGATTTTGATCAAGAGACACAAACTGATGCAGACAGATCGAGACTCCAGTGCCTTTGTTCAATAGCTTACGGATGGGTAACTAAATGTGCTACAGGTTGATAAGCATTTACCAGGCTTATGAATGCTGCTTCCAAGCTTGAGAAAGGTCCAAGAATTCTAGATGCAAATAATCTTGGATAATTTTTATTAAACACCACCGAGCTACACAATCCGAAGGAGAGGCCTATTCATCGCTACTATTTATTTCCATGTTTACCTCTCCTCCCTCCCCCAAACCCCCCCCTTCACTTTCTCCTCCCACCCTGTCCCGCCATCTTGGGCCGACAGGAGCAGCCATTACTTAACTAAATGACAGTGCCAACAACTTTCCACACAAATAAACAGAAACTGCACCCCGAATCCCCCCCTGGCCTCCCCTGCCAGACACGCAGGAAACGAGGCTCCAAGAAGAAAACACATTCACAAGTAACTGCAGGATTTCTATAGCCGAAAGACCCAAAAAGTAAACAAGTCACCTAACTTCAGGTAAAACACCATACCCCTCGAGATGCATGTCAACAGACCCATGCAAACTCCTCACCTCCCTAAACTACGTGCAACTTCCCCCTTCTGGGAGCGGGGACACAAGAAAACCCCAAACGTTGGGTTAACTAACAGTAGACTTCCCGAACAGCCTTCCTGGAGGAAAAGAATAAAAACCACGGGAGGCAAGTCAGTCGGAAATGCGGGGAAATCTGCACACATTTACAAGCCCTTGACCCTAAACAGGCACCTCGGAGCGATCATCGGTCGCCCCTCCCAAAGCCGTAAAATAACAGGCAGTTTTGTCGACCCAGTTGAGCTCGGCCCCAAAGCGCTACCGTTTCTGTTCCTCCAGCTACGAGAGGAGAGGGCGATTTCGCAAGGGAGCGAGAGAGGGATCCGGGGGTGTGTGTGTGGGGCGGGGGGGGAGGGGGGGAGCAGAAGCAGGAAATAGTTTTCCGGAAGCCCCTCGGCCCTCGTTCGCGGCCACAATGAGCGCCGGCCGGGCCGCGGGGCCGCGGGGGTCGGGGCGAGCGGGGCGCCGGCCAGGGAGACCGTGTCCGCGCTCCGGCCCGCAGCTGCCTTACCTTGCCCAGCAGGGCCTTCGTCCTGGCGCCATCTTCATGAAACCTCACGAAACCGAAGAGGCGACTGTGGAGAGAGACACACGCGGCTCGTTAAAGGTCCGACAGCACCACCGACCGACCCATCCCTGCCCGAGCCCGAGGCCCCGGCGGCGGCGGCTACGGCACCGAGAGCGCCGAGCCAAGGTGCTCGCCCCGCCGCCGCCAGAGGCGAGCCGCGCTCCGGCCTCCCCGGAGAGCGGCGCCAACCCGTCCGGAGCCGACCTGGGGGGTGACGGCAGCCTGTACCTGTCCAGTCCGCCGAGCGCCTCCCTCTCCTCGGCTGTCAGGCTCGGGGACGCCTCCTCGCTCTCGCCGCTCGCTTTTCCCGCCGCCATTTTCTTTTCCTCATCACCGAAAGCGGCGGCGGCGGCGGCGGCAGCGGCGGCGGTAGCGAGCGACACTCCGCAGGATTTCATGGAAACGCAGCGAATTCACAACTCCGACGCCGACACCTCCCCCCGGGCCGGGGCCCACAACGACGCCCCCAATCTCCGCGCGGGACCGGCACACCAACTTTATCGCCGCCTCCTCCTCCGCCGCAGGCGGCAGCGACGAAAAATCCCAACGCGGCGGCGGTGAAGGCGGCGGCGGCAGGGGCTGCGGAGCCCCCGAGTCGGCAGCGGCGGCGGCTCGGCTTGTAGGGTCACATCGCGGGAGCGGGCGAGGGGCAGCCACGGGCGGAGATGGCGGGAATGGCCGGAGCGTGCGGGGTTGAGGGACGCAGGGGGGATTCGTTGGAGACACAAACTTCCCCGGCACCAGCACAAAGTTGTTGTAATTGTGTCACACAGCGAACCCCACGCCGCCGCCGTGACCCCCCCTCCCCACCCGGCCGGCGCCGCCAATCAGCGTGGCCCGCTCGCTTCACGTGACCTTTGTTGACTCACGTCAGCCGTGGCTCCACTCAACTTGCTAGCTGCCCGAGCCCCGCCCACCGAGGCCCCCGCCGACAGGGAGCGGGACGCACGCCAATTCTGGCCGGTGGTTGGCTGCTGGGCCTGTCCGTCCGAGGGAAGGGTTTGTCCTCGAGAGGGAGCAGCCGATTAGGTTGTGCCAGTTAAATACACTGGGGCAGAGAATGGAGGGTCCGGGCCGTGTCACCTCGGGAGCTGCGGCGGGCTCGGGAGGGGGAGGGGAGCGGTGGGGAAGGGCGAGGTCCGGCACCGCCCGCGGCGGGCCCTAGCAGTGAGCGAGGACACCATGGACGGCCTTTGCTTGCCCAGGGGCTAGGTGGTGGGCCCAGATCGCGGCTCGGGCATCCTGCGCTTCGGGGGTCCCGGGCCCCGGAGGGCCTGATAAGGGTCGCGTCGCCGGGAGGCGGCGCACGGCCCCTGACCTCCGCCCTCCGAAGAAGGCGCACACTTTTGGCACTGCTGGAAGTAATGGCCTCCGCGCGGAGCGCACTCGGGCAGTGGCTGCTGGCCCCCTGCTCCGCGGCTCAGGCGCCGCCCTAGGCCAGGCGTGCGCTCCCGGCCCCGATCCCCTTGCTCGCGCCGCAAGTGAAGGGGGAAAGGTCCCCTGACCCCCGGCTGGAGGGAATGAAAAGTCACCCACGGGGGTCTGGCTCGCTGACCATAGCTCCCCACCGCCAAAGGTCTGTTGGCGGCACTTTGGGTCCAAAGTTTCATGCTACCTGTGTTTTATCAGTAGTTGATTATAGTGTTGTAAGAAAAAGCAATGACGAAAAATTGTTAAGCGAGATCTCCAGGATGTTGGTTTCTACTGCTCTGATCTCAGTGGGGCCTTCATGGAAGAGTTCGGGCTGCTTGTAGACAGGCCTGAGAGAAGGCATAATTAAGATAGTCAGCGAAGCTTGCAGCCCAGAAAACCCTTTTCTACCTCCCACAGCATGTCTTACACAACAGTAACACTTTCTTGTTCTGACCGCGTCACAGATGCAAATAAAAGTCACTAGTCTGCCTTTCAATCCATAGTACAATTGGGAGAAAAAGAAAACATGCCTTTGGTCTATTACTCTGTTCAAAAGACAAATTTAATAAGATATGTCTCATATAACAGATCTGTTACAGGGCACACCTCCGGTCTTCAGGGATAGGAGAAAAATTAATGGACATATGAAGACAAGGTTTCCATTATAGACATGGACTCTATATTTTCAATAATGTAACCAATAAACAAGGTATATTCAACTTGGATGTTAAACTATAAGGAAGACAATTCAGTGCTGACTCAGTAATCCTAGCAGTATTCAGTGAGAAGCTATGGAAATCCCAACTGATTTTGCACACAGTTTTAAATTGTTCCCCTGAGACTAGTAACTAGACTAACAAACTATAGTTTTATATGGATTATATTTCAGGTTTAATTACTTTCTCTGAAACACCTCTTCCACTCTTTATGGTAGTCCTTCCATTTTACTTGAATGGGTGAGTATACAGGGCTGAATATTTTCTGCAGCTAAATTAGCACATGCATTGTAAACTTTCTCACAACAGATGACCTTCAAAGCCCAGGAGATTTTGACACCACTATCTCCCCCCACAAACCACCATACACACACACACACACACACACACACACACTTAGACTTGCACAAGCAGAGACAGAAATTCTGCCAGTATTTGGCAGTCTTCCTGGAGCTGGTGGTTCTTGACTCAGGCCGTTTCCAAGAATTATAAGGCTGCCCACCTCCAACCCCTCAAAACCTTCTTTCTCACTACATAATCATTACTAGGTAATAGCAGCAGAACTGCATGGAGTGGATGCAATGTGTGGGATCGAAGTCAGACAGACCTGGATGCAAATTATTACTCTGCACAGGCTGTGTGTCCTTGGGAAAGTTACTTATCCTCTAAGCCAGAACTCTGTGTCTAGTCCAATTACAGTCCACCATGAAGCATGAGATAATTTTTATACAGTAACATAGTCCTTATGTCACTGTGTAATTTTTTAGGTCTTGCATAGTTTATATCATATAAATGTATGTACAATAGGTATTGTGGCCTCTAAGGTTTAGGTCCTTCACTGGAGAGAGAAATGGCGAAGTGGGGTAGATGATTTTATAACAATTATTTCTATGAAAAGTGAATCTGAAAACCCATATAGAAGGCAGAGCAGTTGAGCCAAAGGAGCATGAACTGTGGAATCATGCAGATCTAGGTTCGAATCCTAACTCTGCCACTTGATAGCTGGGTGGTGACCTTCAACAAGTTAGTCTAATTTGAGCTTCAGTTCCCTCATCTGTGAAAAAGAGAAGATAAATCTTTTTAACACTTTACAACATCATTTTGAAGATTAAATGCCATAAGGTAGGTAAAGTGCCAGACACATAATATTGAAAGGCCTCAAAAAAAAAAAAAAAATAGGAAGGTTCGTATTTCTAAAATCCTTTCTAGCTTTCCACATTCTGGGTTCTAAATGTGTTGATCGTCAGTTTACCAATCACTTCCTCCTTATCCCTCCCCAACCTCCCTATAAGCCCAACACATAGGCAGTCCTAATATACTTTTTGTTTGTGCATATAACCCCAACATTGCTACATCTCTCCTTCTTTATTCTAAAATTAAACCTTATATCTCTCAGTACTGCTTCTTGTTTCATAATTATAACTTAATACACTAGGAGCTGGGGAGAATAATTTTAATTTACCAAGTTGATTTGACTAATATATGCATAGATAAATCAATGTTTTAAAAATGTATAAAATTTGTGTTACACTGAGTCAAATTATGGACTAGTTAGGGCATCATTTGTAGCAACACTGTGTTAATACTTACGTAAGTACCATCAATTATAGGAAAATAAATTTAACTCCTTTTAAACAACTAAATAGTTAATCTGAACTATTTAGGAATATGTAGTTCATTTATATCGTTAGTGCCACATAACCTATGCATACAATAAAAAGTCACATAACAGAGTCATGATTTATCTAGTCTTATAAATAGAACTATACTTATCCTTTAAATCAGGATCAAAAATAAATTCAGCTCTTCCTGCACCTACCGGTGTCATAAAGATTATCCAACTCATGTCCAAACACATTGATGACATAAATATAGGGTTAGAGTTGAGGGGAGATAAGGAGCCAAGTACAGACAGACTTTCACCTGTTTGAAAAACTTCAGTGTCAGAATAGTTTGGGGACTTCTTCTGGAAGAAGCCACACCCATCAGGAGCCAAGACTACCCTTACCAAGCTGTAGTGAGGCATCCCCAATCCTACCCCCCACCACCACACTGGGGAGCCTGGGCTTCCACCCCCACCCAGCAGTAATGAGGCATCACTCCTTCCTTGCTGAGGTGGTGTCAGAGGAGGCCTACTGGAGGGTCAGAACTTTTACAATGCCCAGTGGTAACAAAGCCACCACTCCCGTGGTGTCAGTGGAAGCAATGTGGGGAACAGTAATGAGGCACTCCTACACCTCCAGACATGGTGGTATCAAGGGAGGCCTAGTGGGGAGCCAAAACTTTCATTCACACCCAGTGGTAACAGGGAGACCCTCCCCCTCCACCAGTGTCAATCAAGGTTGACTGGGGAACTTGGACTTCCACTCCTACCTGGCAGTAACAACACAGTGCTTTCCCTTCCCCAACAGAGTGATGTCAGAAGAGACCTGCTAAAACACAATATTTAGATGTATAATACCCACAATGTCCAGGTTTCAATGAAAAATCACTCATACCAAGAACCAGGATAACCCCAACATTAATTAGACAAGATAATCAACAGATGTGAACACTAAGGTGAATCAGATGTTCACATTATCTGCCAAGGATTTTAAAGCAGTCATAAAAATGTTTCAATGGCAATTATGAATCCATTCTAAACAAATGAAAAACCAGAAAGTCTTAGCAGAGAAATGGGAAGTTTCAGCAAAGAAATAGAATATACAAAGAAGAAACAAATGGACAATTTAGAACTGAAAAATTAATAACCACAATTTAAAACTCAATGTATGGGCTCATCATCAGAATGGAGGGGATAAAGGAAAAAGAGATCTTCAAGACAGAATAATAGAAATTACCCAATCTGAACAACAGAGAGAAAATAGACTGGAAAAAACAAACAAACAACAACAACACCAAAAAAAGAAACAGAAAAAAACCAGAGCCTCAGAAATCTACGGGAAGATAACAAAAGATCTCACATCTGTGTCATCAGAGTCCCAGAAGGAGAGGAGAAATAGGTCAGAGCCCAAATGGTATGCAAAGAAATAATGGCTGAAAACTTTCCAAGCTGACACAGTCCCTGTCCTGAACTCTTACTTAGAGAGTTGTATAAATAAATTTTATACTATAAAATAGAGTGATGAGTGCTATAAGCTTTACCCAAATTTCTGTGGATGAGAAGAGGCAACTTTATCAACCTAGAGGTACCAGATAAAGCTCCTAGAGAATAAAAGATGGATTGTTGGGAGCTAGAGGGTGGATACAGGGGTGGGTGTCTTCCCGGCAGAGACAGCAACAGATCTGCAAAAGCACAGATGCCTAAGAGTATGAGAGTTCTGGTAAATTCAAGAAGGTGAGCATGGCTGTGACCAAAAGGGTAAGGAAAGAATTGGGAGTTGAAGTTGGAAAAGTAGGCAGAACCATGAAGAGTCCAGTAAGGCTTACTAAAGAATCATACCAATGGTTATTGTCATTTTAGGCACATAAATAGTAGGGTTGCTAGTGGTGTTAGTGCTGCTACTTTAAACAGATTTCCTTTCACCTGGGCTCAGCATCTGGCACCAAGCTCAAAGAATATTGACTAGCTGGCTGGTCTAGCCCCTTTGCTAGACCAGGGATCAGAAAACCCTAACCTACAGGCCAAATCCAGCATACCACCTATATTTGTACAGCCATTTCATCACACATTAAAATTAAATGAAATTCAAATTTGGGTATGCATAAATAAAGCTTTACTGGTACACAGTCATGCCCACTCATTTATGTATCATCTATGGCTACTTTCACAAAACAACACAGAGTTGAATAGTTGCAATAGAGAACGTACGTGGTGCTCTCATCTCTTCACACTGCTGCTTAGTGCCCTACAAATCACAGTGATGCTGCAATAACTTGGCAGTGTTTCAAGTGCCACACATATAACACCATGACTTTTTTTTATTACCAGTACATACCTATTATGTCAAAACCAGAAAAAAGAGAAAAAGGACTTCATATGTAATGCTTTTAATGCACAGTGGAGTGTGGACTATTTTGTTATCAAATTTGATAGCCAAGCATTTATTATGCAATAAGTACAGTTTTACTAAAAGAATACAATATATGTCAACATTATCAGACTATACTCATCACAATATTCCCAACTGACAAGAAAGCAACAGTGAGAACAATTAGAGAATTTAAAACAGAATATTTTGTCACAGCAGAATTTCTTCACAAAAATAAAAAATGAATATGAGGCTGCAATCAAAGTAATTTTCTGAGTGACTCATTTCTTAGCCAAATAAGAAAAGCTGTTTAATTAAATTGTGTTTGATTGCAACAGCCAAAGTAATGTGTCCAGAGAAAATAAATTTAAGACTATTAGACTTTCAGCTAGAACAGTTGCTTGAAGAGTTGAGGACATTGGGAGCAGCATCAAGTCAATTAAAAACCAAAACAATTAACTGAGTGGTTTTCCTTGGCTCTTTATGAGTTAACAGGTAATACTAAGTTGTTCATTTGAGGAGTAAAGGCCTTGTTTGAAATGACTGAAGAACTAGCTTCTGTGAATAGTCTGCATGGAACAACTACAGGGGGAAATATTTTCAAAGAAGCTGAAAAAGTACTGATTCCATACAACATGAAGAGGAACCTGCTAAGATGTGTTACAAGCGGTGGTAGTAAAATATGTGTAAAACAGAAAAATGCTTATTTGAACAAAAAACAAACCTTATGAAAATGTAAGGTGTTTAAAGCCTATGGCTATTTATTGTATTATTCATCAGTGATGACTTTGTGGTAATATTTGAACTTATCGTGTGTTACTGAACCAGTAGTGGCAATGGTAACTTCATTCATTCTCATGGCTTGAACCATCATCAGTTCCGTGAATTTTTATCAGAAGTAGAAGCTGAATATCCTGACTTGTTCTATCACACCACAGTTCTTATTGTTTGATTGTGATTCTTTTCAGCTCCAGAGCAAAACTGAGAATTATTGAATGAGAAGAACAGCCTTCAACCACTATAATCAAACTATGAATGGCTTTGGAAATTAGCTTTTGTGGGAGACTTGATAATATGTCTTAATGAATTTCACCAATTACACAGTAAAACAACACTTATACATGAAACATACTTCAGTAAAATCATTTTGATGATGAGTAACGATGCTTGAACTACAAGTAATGTCAAGCCACTTTATACACTTCCATGCTATCAAAAGTTAAAATAAGAAGCATATTATCCATTCCTATAGAAATCTGCAGCAGATATATTTTCCAAGCTCAAACTACATTCCAAGCAGCACTTTTGAGACAGCAATGCAAGTGCAAAGGAAATTTCTATATTTCAAAATTCATTTAACTGTGCAATTGAGGAGTTTCTACCTAACCATCAATTGAAGGTGATTAATCTGCAATGTAATGACATACTAAAATGCAAATATCAAGAGAAGAATCTAATAGAATTCTATAAATGCCTTCCATGCAATGAATATGCTCAATTAAAATCATATGCACATGGATTGATGTCAGTGTTTAGCAGTGCCTATCTATATGGAAAGACATTTTCAAAAATGAAATACATAAAATCCCATTACAGATCAGCATTAACAGATGAACATTTGCAAACTATAAGAGAGATGATAAGGAATACTAATTTTGAACCCTAATTAAGCAAAATGTATTCAAAAAACAAAGAATCCTATTCTCATTAGTAGACCTGTATTAGCAGAAACTGCACTCAAGAGAATTCCCTGGCAGTGCAGTGGTTAGGACTGTACACTTCCTCTGCCAGGGGCTCGGGTTTGACCCCTAGTCAGGGAACTAAGATCCCACAAGGTGCCTGATGAGGCCAAAAAAAAACTACACTCAAGTATTACTATTACATTTTAAACATCAATAAAATATTTGTGGAAATTTGTTTCCTCTCTTGTTATATAGGTACCTAACATCTCTAATTTTGCCTCTTGACCTGCAAGATCTGAAATATTTACTATCTGGTCCCATATAGAAGAAGTTTGCCAACCCCTGGCCTAGCTACCTTGTTCCATGGGGACATCCAGTTCAAAATGATATATTGCCTTTTGCCCCCAAATATATCCCGGCCTAACTTCTCCAAAACATTCCCTAGAAAAAACAGACAAGATTTCACAATATTAAAGACTAAAACTGACAGGTAACCTAAGGCTTGGATCTGGGTGAAATTGATGTTAATTATGAGGCAGATGGCCCTAAATGGCTGGATTAAGAAAATCCCAGTCATGAATTACCTTGGCTTCATTTCCTCAACACACTGACTGAAAAAGGTAGTAAGCCACTTTTTTAAGGCCCACACCCTATCCCCTGATGACCCACTATCTGCCTCCCAACTCAGAGTCAGTGTCTAAACCAACATGAGATGTCAATTTCTCTACTTTTCAAGGATGCTCAGCAGAAAACTGATCCCCACCCCCACCTCCACTCCAAATCCTCTAGACCCCTCTATTCCCTGTTTATCTAGGCAGATAGACAAAACAAGTGGGCAGAAAATAGGAGAGGGATTGGGAGGAAAAGGGAGTAGACTTACATTTATTAAGGTGCAGTCCCCATAACCATGGCCGGCTTCATGAGTGTGCAACCTGTACAGTTGCACAGGGCCCCATGATGATAAGAAGGGCCTCATGTTTGTTTAATGCTCTGTTGTCACTGTCTTGAAATTCTTAATTTTTGAACAAGGGGCCCCACAGTCTCATTTTGTGTGTAAATTTCCCACAGATTATGTAGCCAGTCCTGCTCAAAACTCTAAGGAAAGGCCAGCTTCTTAAAGGTCCCTGAGAGAAGTCCTTGCTGGGAACTGTATTGTGCTATGTATCACATTAGTAAAGAAGAGATACAAAAGGTAAAGTCAGACTGTGTGTAGCCCGCCAGCTACAGACTTGATATGGAGATTCTGTCACTACTTCCATAGGTGGGTCCCAGGCTAAGCGGCTCAATCACTTGTAGACAGATATTGAGCCCACAGAAAACCTTGTCTTATTTGAGGGTAAGGAGAATAGTCAACTAAGGCTAGAGGAAGAGCACAGCATCTACAAAAAAAATGAATGAAATGAGAACTCTTCTTCACCAGGATAATCCAGGAAAAAATTTTAGAAACCTGTTAACATCCTTAAAGCTTCTGCAAAAAAGAAACAGAAAGAATGAAGGGGTGGGACTGATATGAAAATCCAACAGGATGAAATGAAAAGAGAGACACATAGGGTAAGGAAAATGAACAAGTACTCTGAAAAAGTAGGAACAAAATCAAACACAATGGAGACAGTAAAGAGGAAAATTCATCTGGCAGAAAATTGAAATTGGTGTCAAGACAAAGCTAATGCTAAGGTATTGAATGGAGTGTAAAAAGACAGCGATGGAATCAATAAGAGAGAAGAAGATAGCTGTGGAGGAAGAATGGATAAAATGGAGAACCAACATGTGGATAATTTGAATTCTTAAAAGAGGAACAAAGGCAAATGGAAGAGACATAATAAAAATAAAATAAAGCAGAAATTTCCTCTGTTGAAGAACAATGTATGTTGACTGAAAGAGCCTACTGTGTTCTAGGCAAAATCAATAAAAGGGGACTCACAATTGGACACATCATGGCAAAAGTTTTAAGCTACAATATTAAAGTGTCTATAATTGTTCAGGCAAAAAAATGAGATCAGATTGCCCAGATAGAAACAAACATCAGTCTGTCTGACTTCTCATATCTAGGGTAGTATTCATCTGCATTGATTTTCAGGTATAAAGATGTCAGAAAAACACTCTGCTATTTAAGGGTTCATAAAATATATCACCTTCTTGAAAAAATTTGTTTACAATATTTTTCAACCAACCAAGAGATGGAGTTAAAAAAAAAAAGCTCAAGAATGGGGAAGTCACAGAGGGGAGCCTTGTCAAGCCAAAACAGAAATGCATCTAAATAATTACATCATACTTAATTATAATACTATATCTAAATATTTTTTCTCAAATAGAGTTCTGAATTTTTTTAAATAGGAAAAAAGTATGTGAATCTTAAAACCTGCGTTAACATTTTCATGGGTTAGAATGTGGAAGGAGGTAAAGATAAAATGTGCTAAGTTCTGTATCTCAAAAGCATGATTCAAACTATGCTCTTTTGGGACTTCCCTGGTGGTCGAGTGGTTAAGAATCTGCCTTCCAGTGCAGGCGAGGCGGGTTCGATCTCTGGTCGGGGAACTAAGATCCCACATGCTGTGGAGCAACTAAGCCCGCATGCCGCAACTACTGAGCCTGCACACCCTGCAGCTCGTGAGCCACAATAGAGCCTGCTGGCCACAACGAAAGATCCCACATGCCAGGAAGATCCCACGTGCCGCAACAAAGACCTGACGCAGCCAAATAAATATTTTTTAAAATTCATTATAAAAAAATATGCTGTTTCACTCTGGACCTAGCAATTAGATAAAAATAAGTTTAAAAAAGCTTTTGAAAAACTTAAAGGTCCATGCCACCTAATATATTTACTGTATCAATTCAGCAAATAGAAAGGTGTAGTAAAAAGTACAGGTTTCCCCTTCCTCTAATTAACTGCTTTCAACTAATAGAATAAAATACTTTCTAAAACAATGGAGAAGATAAAAACAAAACTGAAAATAAAGAAAATGGCAGAGAAATGTTAATAAATAAGTCACAGAACAAAATGGCCTAAAACCAAAGATTTTAGAATTTCAAAATGTAAATCCCCTATTAAAAGACTTGGTTGACTAGAAGAAATTTAAGTATAATCTAGTTACAGGAGACATACTATTTAAAAAATGACAATAGTATGTTACAAAGTAAAAAACAGGCAAAGGTATATTAGACAAATGCAGACCAAAAAAAAAAAAAATGGGAGGGGGAGGATTTGGCAATATTATTGAATCAAGACAAAAAGCATTAATCAGGCAAAGAGAGTTAGTTTTATATTAGTAAAAGGGTACAAACACAATTCTCATTGTCTTGACGTTCAATGCCAGACTATCATATTATCAAAATATATAAAGGAAAGCTATTAGAAATTGTATTAGTCAGGGTTCTCCATACAAACAAAGCTAATAGAGAGAGATTTATTTGAAGGACTTGGCTCATGTCATTGTGGGGACTAGCAAGCAAGTCCAAGGTCTATAGATTTGTAGGGGAGGGCCAACAGGCTAGAAACTCAGATAAGAGTTGTTGCAGGCTTGACACTAAGATCTGCAGGGCAGGCTAGCAGCCTGAAAACTCAGGCAGAGTTCCTATATTGCAGTCTTGTGACAAAATTTCTTCTTCTTTGGGAAACCTCAGTCTTTGCTCTTAAGGCCTTCAACTGACTGGATGCTGCCCACCCACATAATGGAGATAATCTGCTTTAGTTAAAGTCAACTGACTGCGAATGTTAATCCCATCCACAGATACCTTCACAGCAACATCTAGACTAGGGTTTAACCAAACAAATGTGAACCATAGCCTAGCCAAGTTAACATGTAAAATAAACCATCCCAGAAATATAGGGAGAAATTGACATACAGACAATAGCAATATAAGACTAACTTACCTCTTTATTATTTTATTGGGCATATCAAAGCAGACCAAATATAAATGTGAATATAAGGAATATGAATACTATTAAAAATATATATAATATACTATGGTTATATACAAACGATATATGAATATAACATATATTTGCTTATATTATAAATTATATAAATAGATAAGAATGGTGGTAGCAATCTAAAAAAAAGTAATGTTGGACCCATATCTCACACTTTGTACCAGAATATAATCCACATGGATCAAATATTTAAATGTTTAAATTGAAACCATGAAAGTACTTGGAGAGCCATGATAGACTTTTTAATATACTCTTAAAGTATGGAAAGCCTTTCTGGGAGTGACGTAGAACCCAAGAGTTATAAAAATAATAGCATAAACAAATAAATAAATAAATTTCACTAAATAAAAATTATCTCTGCCTGGCAAGTCCATTCTAAGCAAAGTCAAAAGACAATTGAAAAACTGGAGATAATATTTGAAGTTCTTATTACAAACAAGGCCTTATTTCTCTAATAGAGTTCTTACAAATCAATAAGAAAAAAAGACTAACAATGTAATAAAAAATTGGTATGAGTAGCCAGTTCATAGAAAGAAAAATACAAATGCCTCTTAAAAGAACTGAGTTGTAATAAGAGACATGCAAATTTAAAAGTAAACCGAGATACCATTTTTCATGAGTCAGAATGGCCAAAGATACAAAAGTGTGATAATACCCCACGCTGCTGATTCTGTGAGGAAACAGGCACTTTGATACATTGCTGGTAGGTGTTAGTAACATCCATAGGAATTAATCTGGCAATGTTTATCAAATTTTCAAATTGTGAAATTAGAACCTGTGAGATAATAGAAAAAATATATATTGGTCTCTGCCCCCTCCCTCCCCGTTCCTAAAAAAATCTTGTCATTACCTACGTGATAAGAGCACTAGGAGCATCTTTTATTCTAACGAGGTGACTCGAGGTGGGCCTGGATGGCTCCTGGATGGAGCTGGTCACTACAAAGACCAAGCCATGATTAGAAGCTTAGGATTTTCAGCCTCCACCCCATCCTCCAGAGAGGGTATGGGGGCTGGAAATGGAGTTAATGCTCCATCCTGCCTACGTGAGGAAGCCTCCATAAAATTCCAAAAGCATGGGGTTCCAGGAGCTTCCAAGTGGGTGAACACATCCACATACCAGGAAGGTGATGCACCCCAACTCCACAGAAACAGAAGCTCCTGCACTTGGGACCCTCCCAGACCTCACCCTAGGTATCTCTTCATCTGGCTGTTGATCTGTATCCTTTATCATGTCCTCTAATACACTGGTAAACCTAAAGTAAGCATTTCCCTAAGTTCTGTGAGACGTTCAAGCAAATTAATGGAGCCTGAGGAGGGGGTTGTGGCTGTGGGTAACCTGGGGACCTACTAGTTGTAACTGGCATCTGAAGTTGGGCGGAGGGCAGCCTTCGGAGACTGAGCCCTTAACCTCTCAGATCTGATGCGCTCTCCAGGTAGATAGTGTCAGAATTGAGTTAAATTATAGACTACCAGCTGGTGTCACAGAGAATTGCTTGATGGGGTAAAAAACTCCACGTATTTGGTGACCAGAAGTGTCAGAAGTGAAGTGTTCTGTGTGAATGTATGTGGTAGTTGTGTGAGCAGTCAAGGAGACACACGGCTGGAAAACAAGGTTTTCGTGAACACAGACTCACTAATTCCATTTCTAATAATACTCTGTGGGTATATTTGAACATGAATAAAATAATTTATGTACATAAACTTAACTACAGCAGTTTATTTATTGCAGTATTATTTGTAACAGCAAAATTCTGGTAACAGCCAAACGTCCATCAATAAGGGACAGATTACATGAATTATGATACTTCCATACAATGGAATACTGTGCAGTTGTAAAAGAGAATGAGAATGTTCTCTTTTACTGACTTAGCACGATCTGTAACATATATTACTAAACAGAAACAAGACAGAGAAGAGTGTCTAAAGTATGCTACCATTTGTTGAAAAATGAGAAAAAATACATGCGTAATTCCCTGCAAATTCATAATGTAATATCTTAGAAGGATACAGGAAAAACTCATAATATTTACTGCCTTTGGGGAGGATAACTGGTTGGCTAGAGGACAGAGATGAGGAGACTTTTCACTCTATATACCCTTATGTACCACTTGAATGCTGAATCACAAGTATATTACCTATTCAAACATTAAAATTTTTTAAATAACAAAACATGATAAAAACATATATATACACTTAGAATCCTACCAGTAGATAATGCACTGTTCAAGAAAGGGCTAATGAGAAAATCTCAGTGCTATAGAAGCAAAAATTATACACGTCATATTCTTTGACCACCATGCAGTAAAGCTGGAAATGAATGCAAACTCTCACTGTCCCCAGCACAGGCCCCAGACGTGCCTAAACTTGGAGCCTCCAGGGTTCAATCAAATATATCACACAGGCCTTCTAACTCGATCAAGTTCCATGCTCATTTTTTATTTCCTCACCATAGAGGTTATTGAAGAAAGAAGCCAACTGTGAGTCAGGATTCTAACACTGTTAAGCCCTATTTCAGAAAGTCTTGTTAAATACACTTTCTGAACACAGCTACCTGACCGAGACCTTGATGCATCTCTCCAGGACCTGGCAGGGAGTCTGGCCCAAGCACCAAAATGTTACCATAAAATTCATGTTTTCACTGCCTTCTCTCCCCTTATCAGGCAGTTCCCAAAATGTGATCAAGAGGTCACCTCCCCGCATGCCTCTATCTCATGAATAGGGGACTAGTGAAGGTATATGGGAAGGAGACACTGAGGTAGCTGGAGATGGGCTCTTAAGGACCCACAGGTAAATATAGCCCTCTTATTGTATATCTCTACTTCTTTACCTCAACAGCATAGGTCAGAATGGATAATCATGTGATGTCACAGATGTCTCATTGGTAATATAACAGATATGATGATAAATGTTTTAGCAGGCAAAAACTGTTTTTAAAAAATTGAATTGTAAAGAGTTGAATGACCGTGTGTGTGTATGTGTTAGTATATTAAATTATAATTTTCTAGCAGTATGAGCCTTTGGAATTAAGATACACAAGCTCCAGAAATATGATTAATACTCTACTGATCAAGTTTCACATTCTGGGTAGATGATCTTTCATTTAAATATTTAAATATGTAGAAACACATACAATGTGTGTTCTATTTTTCCCTTTCAGTCCTCTAATAACTGGTTAAACAGTTCTTTATATTGGATTTTCTCTGAGAAAATAACTATTATGGTTTCTGTTTTCCTGATTCAACCTTGACTAATACCCAAGAAAACAGTAATTCCAGTCAAAACTGCCATAATTAATTTGGTAAAGTAGCAGGATACAAAATTAATGCTCAGAAATCTCTGGCATTCTTATACACTAATGATGAAAAATCTGAAAGTGAAATTAAGAAAACACTCCCATTTACCACTGCAACAAAAAGAATAAACTATCTAGGAATAAACCTACTTAAGGAGATAAAAGACCTGTATGCAGAAAAGTATAAGACACTGATGAAAGAAATTAAAGATGATACAAATAGATGGAGAGATATACCGTGTTCTTGGACTGGAAGAATCAACATTGTGAAAATGACTCTACTACCCAAAGCAAAAAACAGATTCAAGGGCTTCCCTGGTGGTGCAGTGGTTGAGAGTCCGCCTGCCGATGCAGGGGACACGGGTTCGTGCCCCGGTCTGGGAAGATCCCACATGCCGCAGAGCGGCTGGGCCCGTGAGCCATGGCTGCTGAGCCTGCGCGTCCGGAGCCTGTGCTCTGCAAGGGGAGAGGCCACAACAGTGAGAGGCCCGCCTACCGCAAAAAAAAAACAAAAACAAACAAACAAAAAAAAAACAGATTCAATGCAATCCCTATCAAACTACCACTGGCATTTTTCACAGAACTAGAACAAAAAATTTCACAATTCATATGGAAACACAAAAGACCCCGAAGAGCCAAAGCAATCTTGAGAACGAAAAACGGAGCTGGAGGAATCAGGCTCCCTGACTTCAGACTATACTACAAAGCTACAGTAATCAAGACAGTATGGTACTGGCACAAAAACAGAAATACAGATGAATGGAACAGGAGAGAAAGCCCAGAGATAAAGCCACACACATATGGTCACCTTATCTTTGATAAAGGAGGCAAGAATATACAATGGAGAAAAGACAGCCCCTTCAATAAGTGGTGCTGGGAAAACTGGACAGCTACATGTAAAAGTATGAAATTAGAACACTCCCTAACACCATACACAAAAATAAACTCAAAATGGATTAAAGACCTAAATGTAAGGCCAGACACTATCAAACTCTTAGAGGAAAATGTAGGCAGAACACTCTATGACATAAATCACAGCAAGATCCTTTTTGACCCACCTCCTAGAGAAATGGAAATAAAAACAAAAATAAACAAATGGGACCTAATGAAACTTAACAGCTTTTGCACAACAAAGGAAACCATAAACAAGACCAAAAGACAACCCTCAGAATGGGAGAAAATATTTGCAAATGAAGCAACTGACAAAGGATTAATCTCCAAAATTTACAAGCAGCTCATGCAGCTCAATAACAAAAAAACAAACAACCCAATCCAAAAATGGGCAGAAGACCTAAATAGACATTTCTCCAAAGAAGATATACAGACTGCCAACAAACACATGAAAGAATGCTCAACATCATTAATCATTAGAGAAATGCAAATCCAAACTACAATGAGATATCATCTTACACCTGTCAGAATGGCCATCATCAAAAAATCTAGAAACAGGGCTTCCCTGGTGGCGCAGTGGTTGAGAGTCCGCCTGCCGATGCAGGGGACACGGGTTCGTGCCCTGGTCCGGGAAGATCCCACATGCCGTGGAGCAGCTGGGCCCGTGAGCCATGGTTGCTGAGCCTGCGTGTCTGGAGCCTGTGCTCCGCAGCGGGAGAGGCCACAACAGTGAGAGGCCCGCGTACCGCAAAACAAAACAAAACAAAACAAATCTAGAAACAATAAATGCTGGAGAGGGTGTGGAGAAAAGGGAACCCTCTTGCACCGTTGGTGGGAATGTAAATTGATACAGCCACTATGGAGAACAGTATGGAGGTTCCTTAAAAAAACTACAAATAGAACTACCATATGATCCAGCAATCCCACTACTGGGCATATACCCTGAGCAAACCATAATTCAAAAAGAGTCATGTACTAATATGTTCACTGCAGCTCTATTTACAATACCCAGGACATGGAAGCAACCTAAGTGTCCATCAATAGATGAATGGATAAAGAAGATGTGGCACATATATACAATGGAATATTACTCAGCCATAAGAAGAAACGAAATTGAGTTATTTGTAATGAGGTGGATGGACCTAGAGTCTGTCATACAGAGTGAAGTAAGTCAGAAAGAGAAAAACAAATACCGTATGCTAACACATATATATGGAATCTAAGGGAAAAAAAAAAAAAAAGGTCATGAAGAACCTAGGGGTAAGATGGGAATAAAGACACAGACCTACTAGAGCATGGACTTGAGGATATGGGGAGGGGGAAGGGTAAGCTGTGACAAAGTGAGAGAGTGGCATGGACATATATACACTACCAAACATAAAATAGATAGCTAGTGGGAAGCAGCCACATAGCACAGGGAGATCAGCTCTGTGGTTTGTGACCATCTAGAGGGTTGGGATAGGGAGGGTGGGAGGGAGGGAGATGCAAGAGGGAAGAGATATGGGAACATATGTATACGTATAACTGATTCACTTTGTTGTAAAGCAGAAACTAACACACCATTGTAAAGCAATTATACTCCAATAAAGATGTTAAAAAAAACTGCCATAACTATTAAAATAATTCCTTCAGAAGAGAAAAAGAAAGACTCTAACAACAACAACAAAAAGGCCTCTGAAAAAGAAGCATAACTGTGGGGGAGAGGTAGGGAGGATGTCATTGCTCTACCAAATGTTGCAGCCTATTATGAAGCTGCACCAATTTTAAGGAATGTGATATTGGCACAAGAAGAGATAGACAATGTAACAAATCAGAAGGAACAAAAGCAGACACAAATATTTATGACGGTTTTGCAACATCTCAAATTTTAAAAAAGCAAGAACTCCAATTTATACCATATACCAAAATTAGTTTGGGATAGATTTAAGTGTTACATGTCCCACAGTGTAATAATTGATTGAGGCAAGTAATGCTAATATTACTGGATGAAAGAAACAGGATATTCATAGGGTATAAAAGTATCACCCTACAGATTACTTACTAAGTTTAAAGGCAGGTATCTGGTGGTCACCACCTTAACTAAGTGATCAAACTAAGAATCATTGCTCATGGGACAAAGAGACGTTTGTGCCTCCTGACATGATGTAACATGACAGCACCTCTGAAGTGTTCTGGGAAAAAAACTTAATCCAAATCTAATCAAACATCCAGACCTAACGTCCAGTTTAAAGAAAATGCAGGTGATAAAGGAACAAGCAAAACGATAACATGAGGAAATAATTGAACAAATCCAGAATGCTGGACATTGTACCACAAAATTGTTCTGGACTCATCATAAAGACAATGTCGTGGGAAAAAGAGTAGAAGCACTGTTCTAGATTAAAAGAAATATGATAAAGAAATATAATGTGTGATCCTAATTGCATCCTGTTTGGGAAAGAAAAAAAAATAGCTATAAAGGACGTTTGGGGCATTAAGTGAGAAAATTTAAATATGGATTGATGGTAGAGAACTACTGTTAATTAATTGGCTTAGGTTTGATAATGATATCATCAGTGTGTAGGAGAATGTCCTTATTCTTAGATGATGCATTTTGAAATATTCAAGGGCAAAGGACCATGATATCTGCAACTTACTTTCAAATAAGTCAGAAAAAAAAGTATTATATTGAGAAAGAAAGCACATATGACAAAAGGCTAACAATTGATTAACATTTTTGGATGTTTGAAAGTTTTCAAATTAAAAAATTGGGGGAAAAGGTTTAAAAGTGAAAAAAACATTAATGAGGAGAAAATAATAGTTAACGTTTTAATGATTATGCAATGGGGAAAACCTTTCAAGTATCATTCAGAAGCAAAAACAATTCAGTTAAAAGACTCATAGATTTAACTACATACAAATTTAAACTTTTGAATCACAAACAAGCACCATAAACAAATGGCACGTGATAAACTGGGGAAAACCTATGCAACATATTTGACAAGGAAAGTTGACTATCCTTATTCTATATTTCAGGTCCTACGACTGAAAAGAAAAATAAAAGATTTACAATCTGATAGAAAATTGTCTAAGGGCATGAATAGATCACTCAAAAAAGAAGGAAAATGATGAGAAGATATGGAATACCTAGTATTTACATATTCACTACTGTTTGGTTGATGTTTCTCAGCCATTATCAGAGTCATCTGAGATGCTTGTTAAAAATGCAGCTTCCTGGGGCTTCCCTGGTGGCACAGTGGTTAATAATCCGCCTGCCAATGCAGGGGACATGGGTTCGAGCCCTGGTCCGGAAAGATCCCACGTGCCACAGAACAAATAAGCCCGTGCGCCACAACTACGGAGCACGTGTGCCACAAATACTGAAGCCCACACGCCCAGAGCCCATGCTCCGCAACAAGTGAAGCCCCTGCAATGAGAAGCCTGCGCACCGCAATGAAGAGTAGCCCTGCCTCGCTGCAAGGAAGACCCAACGCAGCCAAAAATAAAATATAAATAAATAAATTTTTTTAAAAATGCAGCTTCCTGGGGAATTCCCTGGCAGTCCAGTGGTTAGGATTCTGTGCTCTCACTGCTGAATGCCCAGGTTCGATCCCTGGTGGGGGAACTAAATTCCCATAGGCTACTTGGTGTGGCCAAAAAGAAGGCAGCTTCCTGGAACTTACCTATTACCTACTGAAACTAAATTTGTGCCGCTGAGGCCCAGGTATCTGTATAATAAAAGAATCCCCAGGTGATTCGTATGTATACTATTTGGGAATCAAGGGTATGACTCAAATTTTTCCTTTCTTCAATCTACTTACCTTTGTCTCGAAAGAAATGAAAGGAAAGATAACCCAGTGTGCATGTTGCCTCCTCACTCCTGAGCTGTGTGCTGCCTTGGCATGTTCCTTAACCTCTTGGAACCTCTGATTTCTCATTTGTAGGAGGTGGACCACCTTGAAGGGCTGTTGAAAAGGCTTGAGACACTGTTGTAAAGTGCCCAGTACTGTGCTTGGCATATAATAGCTTCCTAATAAATTGTTGTTATAGGGTCATGCTGGAGTAGAATGAGCCCCCAATATGACTGGTGTCCTATAAGAAGAAGGAAATTTGGACACAGATATGCACAGAGGAAAGACAAATATGAAGACACACTAGGGAATGTGGCCACACAGCCATGTGGCCACAGAAGCAGATACGGGAGTGATGCATCTACAAGCCAAGGAATGTCAAGGATTGCTGACAACCACCAGAAGCTAGGAAGA
This sequence comes from Mesoplodon bidens, assembly GCF_964165515.1. Lineage (NCBI taxonomy): Eukaryota > Metazoa > Chordata > Mammalia > Artiodactyla > Ziphiidae > Mesoplodon > Mesoplodon bidens. The sequence goes on from NC_138163.1 coordinate 100,556,203, forward strand.
GGCAAGGAAGGATTCCCCCCACCGCCGACCCCCTACCCCCGACAGTTTTCGGAGGAATCATGGCCCTGCAGAGACCTCCATTTAGGATTCTGGCTTCCAGACTGTGAGAAAATAAATTTCTGTTGTTTTAAGTCACCTAGTTTTTGGTACTTTCTTATAGCAGCCCCGAGGAAAGTAATACAAAGCCAAATATCCTTCACAGGTGAATGTAAAACAAACTGTGGAACATCCATACAATGGACAACAACATGGGTAAATCACAAAGACTGAGAGAAACCGGTCACCAGAGGTTGCATCCTGTATGATTCCATTAATGTGACATTCTGTTAAAGGCAAGTCTATAGGATGGAGAACCAATCAGTGTTTGCCAGAGGTTGAGGTGGGGGCCAGAGTTTGATTACAAAGGGAAGACATGGGGGAAATTTTTGGAGTCATGGAACTGCTCTGTGTCCTGATTGTGGCAGTGGTTACACAAATGTACCCATTGTTACCCAGTACCCACTGAGAGAACTGTATGTCCAAAGAGATTTAATTTGATGGTGTGTTAATTTAGGTATTAAAAAAAAATGAAAGCACATGCACATATATATATATCCAAACAAATTTCTTTTAAAAATGCTTGAAAAGAAATTTTCTTTCTGGGTTTCTACCAGAAAGGCTGCTTTGTGGAGAATCTGCCACACTAGCCCTTGTGTTTTGTGAGCCTGGTCTTCTATCTGTAAAAGGAGAGGATGCATCTAGAGCAGAGGTTTTCATAATGTCCCCCACGCCCACTGCCCCAAATTGCATCCCTGGACACTCCTTTTGTGGAAGTGGGAGTGGGGATGGGTTTGGAGAGAAAGGGGTCTGGACCCACAGGTCTGCATCAACCAGAATGGTTGTGCTCTTTGTCTCATATTGTTTACCTAGAGTAATTCTCAATTAGAATAGCTGCTCCCAAGCCAGAGCCAGATACCTGGGGATTTTGAACAATCCTGGATTCCAGGGCCTACTTCTGGGGTCCACTCATTCGTCCCTTTGGCAAGTGCCTTCACAGATCCTGGTGGAACCCCTGGGTGCTGGCTCTAATGGTCAGTGATTATAAATAAGGCCTTTGGGTAGGGGACAGGGGGCCCCGGAATGATGCTTCTTGCTTTCACATGGATTAAATACAATGACACATTGAGAATGCTGAAAAGGCTCTAAATGTAGACCTCCTCTGAGGTAGGGTCCAAAAGAACCTTAGACCATTTGTTTTTGTAGATAGGATGATTTTTTAGAAGAGCGCTGTGTAGACAACAAAGGGCTGTATACAGATGGGGAAAAGGCTGCTGTGAGGATGGATGTGCTGACCCCCAACCAGCAGGGCTAAAGATTATCCTTAATAACAAGAGCGGCCCTTTCCTCTAAGCAGGAAACCATTCGCCTGCTAGATCCCACGCTAAGGAATCTAATCCTCACAGCAACCCTGGGAGAGACAGGCTATCACTGCTTTGACAGGTAAGGAAATGGAGGCTCTGAGAGGCCACAGTTACAATGGGAGGAGGTGACAGAGCCAGTCCTGGCCAGCAGCTCCAGCCTATCATGCCAAGGCCCGTGAGAGCAACGGAGGCCTTGTGTCAGGCAGGCTCTCTCTCTTAGCAAGTGCCCTGGAGAAGGGGATTAATGTTCCTTTTTCACAAAGGCTGGTGGGGATTGCTGAGGGCAACTCAAGACCTTGCCATTTAGTACAGCACTGGAAAAAATATTTTTAAACTTTATATAGTGGAATTGTTTTTTTTTTTGAAAACTATTTAACATGTAAATCTAATCTAGAAAACCAGAGTTGGGTCACTGTGGTTGAAGGTGGGGTCAGGGGTGGCCTGAGGCTCCCCCAGGACTCCCAGAGAACCCCAAGATGGCCATTTATCCACTAGGTTGGCACTTACTGTAAGAAGCACACAGTGGGCACCACGATGTCTAAGCCTCTAGCTTTGGATTGGGAAGAACCAGGTGGGATTGGGGCGCTGATTGGGGGGCTTGGGGGGAGGAACGGCTGAGGGGGACTCACCCCTGGGTTAGTAGTCTCCTCCGGCAGGTCCCAGGGTTCAGGTCCATCTGAGCTGGGCACCACCTTCGGCACCCTCCTCTCTTGCCAGGCCGCAGCAGCCATGCCGTGCCACTCACAGGATAAGAAACATTGTCACCATTTTACTTTTAATGAATTTTATTCTTTAAAGATAAGGCATACTAAGCTAAACGCCCCCCCCCCCCGCCCTTTTTGCTTGCTCTTCTAAAAGGTGGTTTCTAGTTCCTTTACCAACAAACGTTCAACGTTCAATGTTGATATAGGATTTGCAGCAGATGTCAGGGGCTGACCGGGATGGCTCACCTCGGTATCATCGAACAGACCTTTTCCTCGTAGATGTCCGGAATCATACCCACCGGGGAACTGATCATGTGAACGGTGTTCTTACTAAACAGCTTGAATTCATAATGGATAAGCTGTTCCCAAAAGCCGATGTTGGGCCGGATGATGGGGCGGCATGACTTGGTCCACGTGTAGGCTTTCAGCAGCGACATGGAGTGGTACTTCATGAGGTACGCGAGGCAGAGAGCGGCAGAGCGGCTCACCCCGGCGGCGCAGTGCAGCAGCGTTCGGCCCTGCTTCATGTCCACGCTGTGGATGTGATCTGCAATAGGGTCAAAAAGGTCGTAGAGGTGCGAGGTGGGAGCATCTGCCACCGGCATGTGTACGTACTGGATGTCTTCGAAGAACGTGTTGGTCACCTTCATCGACACGTTGATGACTGTCGTGATGTGGTTGGTAGACAGCATGAGTTCGTTGTCGGCTGCCACCCTATTGCTGATGTATAGACTGCTGGTTATCCGGGAGAGGCCATGGACCGAGGGCTGCCCGGCAGCCTGAGCCAGGAGGGGACACGGGGTTGTTGTCATCAAGGCGGCGGGACAGCGGTATCTCCTGGCTGCTTCGGGGCACCTCTCCCGGGAGCGAGTTCAGGAAGCAGCAGCTCGGTGGAGTCTCTTGTAGAGGGTCTGGGGGACAGTATACCAGTCACAGGTCACCACCCCGTCTCCACCCCCAACCCCACCCCCGCCGCCCTGCGCGGGAGTCACAGGCCCCCACTGCCCTTCCCACTGGTTTCCATGGCAATGGCAGCTCGCTACAGGGAGGACTTGGCCACAGAGCCGGGTCTTCAGAGAAACCCCAGATCTCTCTTCTTTTTATCTTTCTTCATAGTCATTTATTTTCCGAGCCCGAATTCTTATCTGTCTTGATGTTTTAAAATGTTCTGTTACCAGATAGCTATTTTATGCTTCAGTTTTTGGATCACACTGAACTCAGTATCTATGAATGCTTCTATTTTATTGGTGTTGAAGAACAGGGCTTACACTTTTTCTACAAAGTAACAGCATCATATTTTTACACTGGGGCACAGCATTTGGCTCATGTGATATGCTAATCTTTATAAAACTGCAGCGAGATAGGGGTTTGGTTGGGCTTGGTGAGCTAGCCTGATACTTCTTTGTTGATTGTAGCCATAGAATTATTTTCCTGCTCACAGACACATCAGGACTGTTTCTAAGGGAACATTGCTGATATATAGGCCTTTATCTATCATGAAGTTGGCCTGTGGTGAACAATTGTGACTAATTTAGCTGTGTCACTGTCCATTTGTGCATACAGCCCAAATGATTTATCACTTGATTCTACTTTATTACCTGAAACAACAGCTCAAATTTTCTTGTCTACTTTCTCCAAAAAGAATGCCCACATGCTTTGTAAGCTACAAGTCATTTTGACCGCCACCAGTGGTTTCTAACCAGTAATGTTAAAAATTCTGGAGCCAGTCAATGCTACATCATAACTGGGCTAAAAATAGATTTTTAAAACGCTCCCTGAGATTTGCATTTCCTCTCAGCTAAGATTTTTGTAGAATTTGACTGAAGATTCGAAACAACTATAACCTAAAACTAACAAATTCTTTCACAGAGCAGCTCAGAGACTCATCACTTCCCCATCACTCCTTGTCATTTTGGGGTTGTGTGCAAAGGTGTGCTCCTTAAATTTTAAAAATGTAGTAAAATTAGGGACTTCCCTGGCAGTCCAGTGGTTAGGACTCAACGCTTTCACTACTGTGGCCCCGGGTTCAATCCCTGGTAATGGAACTAAGATCCCACAAGCCACGTGGCACAGCCAAAAAATAAATAAATAAATAAATAAATAAATAAATAAATATATATATATATATATATATATATATATATAGTAAAATTAACCAAAATAATTCCATTACACTACTCTCAAAGACAAGCATGGCTCATATTAAATAGATTCATGTATTTTTCCAGCCAATATTCTGTGATGCCCTTTCATCTGAGGGATTTTGGATGTCTTAAAACTCCACTGTAGGACTTCTCCTGGGTGGATGAGAAGATGTTTCCTCCTCCTGAGTTTGGAAATTGGTCACTTTCAGACTTCGACTTATCTCTACTTTTCCTTATTATTTAGGGGGAAACATGTACAAGGGACTTGCTGAAGAACACACTCTCTTCCTGCCACTGGGAAAAGACCCTGGGTGTCAAGAACTAGTTAACACTCAGATTTCTCAATTCAGCAGTCAAAACCCTTTCCTCTCTGATCTAAGCCTGCCTTTCCAATCTCATTCATTCATTCACTCACCAAATTTTTATTAAGAATCTATTGTGTGCTAGGCATTTTCACTTATGTAAATCTTCAGTTCTGACCAAACAAATCAAATGTTCTTGGTAAGTGCAACATATACATTCCTGCTTCCTTACCTTTGCTCATGCCACTCCTCTCCCATGAGAAAATGCTCTCGCTCCTTCTTGCTTACTGAATCCTTTCCAAGCCTCAAGAATCAGCTCGATTAATTTTTTTAAAAAAGCATCAGCTGAGCATCCAGTTGGTGTCAGGTACAGTTCTAGCATTGTGTAGATCCAACACAACACACACAGGCCCAGATATCAAAGAGCTTACAGTTTAGTCAGAGAGATACATAATCATGAAAGAGTCTGGAAGAGAGGGTGATTCATTGTTTTATGTGTGTCTGTGCTCGGGGACCGGGGCAGCCAGGAGGGATATCATGAAAGGCTTCACAGAAAACATGACCTGGAACAAAGCTTTTTGTTCATTTGTTTGTTTTTATTATTTATTCTGTCCAAGTCTTTGTTTTGAAAAATTTCAAACCTACAGCAAAGGTGAAGAATAGAATAGTGAGCACCTGTGTACCCTTCACCTGTAATTTCTCTATTGTAAACAGTTGCCATCGCATTTCCTTCGTCTCTCTATTTAGATATACAAACACACATATTCATCTGTTTACTTGTTTCTTTTTGCTGAACCATTGCTAACTGCAGATATAGCAACACTTTAGCCCTTTCAAGGCATCCTAAGAACAAGGACACTCTCCTCCGTAACCAGAATAAAATGACTGTACTCAGGAAATTTAACATTGACCCAAGTTTATTATCTAATATATAACCCATATTCAAAATTCACCAGTCCTCCAAATAATGTTATTTGCAGCCGTTTTTTTCCCTTTGATCCAGGATGGAATCAAGGATCACACATTGCATTTAGTTGTCATGCTTCTTGCGCATCTTTTAATTTGGAACCATTTCTGAGCCTGTTGTTTTGCTTTGGTCTTTCCTGGCCACTGACATTTTTGAAGAGTTCAGGCCAGTTTTGCAGAACATCTTTCCATTTGGAAGTGTTTGATTGTTCCTTCAGGATTAGATTCAGGTGAACTATTTTTGGCAGGAATAGTAACAGATTGCATCATTCATTGGGGGCATATGATGTCTGTTTGTCCCATTAACGATGATGATAAATTTGACCACCAGGTTAAGGTGGCATTAGCTAGGTTTCTACATTGTAAAGGTAACTTTTCCTCTTTGTAATTAATAAAGAATATGTAGGGTGGTACTTTGAGTTTCTGGGAATATCTTTGGAATAGGACTTTGAAGGATGAATAGGAGTTTTCCAGGCAGATAAGAAGGTGGGAGCATTCTACACAGGAAGGGAAGTATGTGCAAAGGCACAAGGGTGTGAAATGGTGTCAGGAGGGCAGAGAACAACAATTCAGAATTACTAGAGCAGACAGAGTGACGCAGAAGTGATAGGTGGAATGGCTGTAGAAGCGGCAACACAGAGATCACAGACAGCCTTGCAACAGGCACTTGGGCTTCATCCCATAGGCTATGGTGGCACACTGGAGTATTTTATGCAGAGAAATGGCAAAACAATTAATTTTTAGGAAGCTCACTTACAGCTATGTGGGTGGATTTGTGGAGCAGAGGTGCAGTGGTGAGAAAGACAACACTTGAGGGAGTGAAAGCTATTGCAATAGTCTAGGTGAGCAATGGTACACCCATTGCAGACTCTTTTCTGCCATGGAAGCTGGATCAAATCCAAATATAGTTCACCTCCTCAAGTGTACACATAGGCCAGGCTACATAAGAGAATGGAATATTAAACTTCCTGTGGGTCAGTGTCTGGAGAGCTGGGTGTTCTGGGGGGCAGACAGTGAAGACAAGAGGCAGAGAATGTAGGTAATATGTTTACGTTAAGGGTGGTGGTGGTGAGAAAACCTAAAAGAGTATGGGATGAGGGCACAGGAGAGCTAGTAGCTAAAAGGAGTTGCATGTTATATTGTCCGATGGACAGATAGGATAGGTAGTCCCCAGCAGAAGGCTCTAAGGCAGAGGTGGGAGTTGGCTTCCCTGAGTAGTGAGAGTTGTATGTTAATTCCATTTCCCATTCTCAACTGCGGCTGAGTCAGTTACACCACTGTACACAGCTAGCAGCAAGCCAGCTTCCTAGGACTCATTGCTGGGCTCAGTTTGGTCCTTAGTTTCTGGATGGTGAAGAGAGACAGATGGATATGAATGTGGAACTCTTTAAATAACACTCTCCAGTCCAGAATACAGATATTATGAGAAAATGATTGTGACTTATGTTAGGTGAAAAAAACTAGTTTATAAAAAAGTAGTACCTTTTTTGTAAAGGTTAAATATATACATATGTATATTTACCATATATATGTGCATACATATATATATCTCACATGTATATTAAATATGTATTAGTGAATCCTGTTTGTGAAATATTAAGTATCAAAAGCTGCCCTAGGTATATATAGAGTAACAATTTCACAAATGTCAGATATTATTTGATATTATATTTGAGTGGTGGGATTAAAGGGAATTATTCTTTTCTTTTTGTGCTTGTCTATATTTTCAAATTTTCTAAAATAATTTGTGTTATTTTTATAATTAGAAAAAAATGAATCAAAATGTATTTAGACCTCATCAACAGGTATCTTTTTTTTTGGCCTAAAAAATTAGCAAAGGTGAAAAACTGCTAATACTTCATGGTGACAGAATTCAGAGAAATGAGCACTCTCCTACATCACCAGTGTCCGAGATGGGGAGTAGCAAAACTGGCCAAACCACGTGGTGGTTAGGATATAGAGCAAAGAAAACTCTCACAGTACTGGTGGCAGGGTAAGGTGGTACCACCAATTTGGAGACCAATCCAGTAAAACTGAAGATGCTCGTAGCCTATGCCCCAGCAATTCCAGCCCAGGTAGAAACTCTTGCTCAGTAAATGCAAGACGATATTTACAAGAATAATTATTGCAATGTTGTTTATAACATGAAAAAATGGAGACAATATAAATGTCTACCAAGAAGAAAATGAAAATTTGACTGCATAGTCATATAATGAATACCATAGACACAGCTATGAAAACAAATGAACTACAGCTACATGTGTAAAGCTGGATAAGCCTCAAAAGTATAATGTTATTCCAAAAGAGCAAGTTGCAGGAGAAAATGTGCAGCAAGAAGCTTAAAAACAAGTAGAACAGTACCATACATTGTTTACGCTTGCATATACCTATAAATGCATATATACGTATATATATGCATACATATGTAAGTTAAAAACCCACATGCGACTGAGAAACACCAAATTGAGGATAGTGATTCCTGCAGGGAAAGAATTGGATCTGGGTGCGTGAGATAGGGTGTTTCAATATGTCTTAATATTTTATTTTGCTAAGAAGATAGATCTGAAGCAAACATGACAAAACATTACGGTCTGACAAACTGGATGTTGGGTGCCCAGGTATTTATTATCATATTCAGCAGACTTTAGGATTGCTTGAAGTATTTCATAATAAAAACGAATGGGGAAAAATGCACATGTGCTTTGAACTAGCAATTTCCCTACTGGTAATTTATTTATTTATTCTAAGGAAATCCTCACAAATGTGTGCAGAGATTTACCTACCAATATGTTAGTATTGTAAGTGTCATTTACAATATAAAAAACTGGAGAAAACCTAATCTAGGAATAAGGGCTTGTGTAACTAGATTATGAAATCTTGGTAAGGTAAAATATAATGCAGCTCTTAAAATGACTACCTAGAAGAATATTTATTCTCGTGGAGATATTTCATACTATTTCATTAATAGAAAATACTATAGAGTAGTTTGATCTCAATAAAACTAAGTAATATTTTTTTACCTATATATGTGGATTCATACATAGAGGAAAGCAAAGAAGAATCTACACAAAAATGTCCACAATCATTATCTCTGAGCAGTGTTATTGCAGGTGCTTTTTGTTTTCTGGATGGACCAAGCATGTATATAATAGGTATGTAATAGCTTTATAATTTGAAAAATTATATATTTTTAAAAGAGAATAATAAAATGGTTTTGGTGAGAGATAACATGGAATGGGACAAAAAAGCAGCAGCTGCAGGATGGAGAAGAGACAAAATCAAGAGTGATTTAGAAGGTATAATTGACAAGATTTTCTAACAGATTAAGAAGGGAGGGGGAAGGGAGGAACATCATGATGACTTGGTGCTTTCTGACTTGGACGACTGCGCAGCCAAAGAGATCCTTCCCTGAAGTAGGAAATGCATGAGGCGGATTAGATTCTGCCTGAAAGATGAACAGGAGTACAGTTTGGAGCAGGATGAGATTGACAGGCCCCAAGACTAGCATTCACAGTGTGGGGCTCCTATCCTGCATCCATTCCTTCCTGTCTACTCCTCAAGCAGAGCTGTAATGTTCAGGTACTTGCCCTCTCTACACAACCGTATGCTTCAAGGGAAACTTCCCCCATTCCCAGTTTCTAGAGTGGCAAGGTGAGCATTCTGATCATTCTAAGCCAGTTGTGCAAATCTATTCCTCTTGTCAATGACTGGTTTAGGGATGGGCAACTTACCAAACTCTGGCAAATGATATGCTGGTGCAACCGTGCACCTCAGTTTGGGACTTGAACCCATGGTCTTTTCATTAGAATCACTAACCTGGCATCTGGACTTTCAGAGGTCAGGTTCTTTATATCTCAGCACAGAAGGAATTCAGGGAGAGGCAAGAAGTAGACATTAATATAGGACACTTGTGAGGGATACAAGCAGGCTGACAAGGTGCTCTGCCCTGAGAATTAAGTGGGCTACATTTTTATAGTTAAAGGAAAGTGGGGCGGGGGGTGGGGTGGGGGAAGACCGCCTTCTTCCTCATTCTTTGAGTAGATGTCAGGCTTGCATCACCAGCTCCTCCTTCGCATTAGGCAGGAGAGTGTTTGACCCTATAAGGTCAAACTAGAACTGTCATGGTGCTTATTCAAATCAGCAGGAGGGTGGTAACATATACTAAAATATTTAAAATCATCTCAGGTTTCAGTATAATGAGGGTCCTACTTTGGAATATCACCTTTCCCTTATATTCCTGTCCTTGGTTCTAAGGATCCTTATCCTGCTGGACTTGACCAGCAGGATGCAGACCTCATTTTTTCACTTAATGGCCTGGGGTATATCTCATGCTTTTATTAATGGCTTTATAGTTAAGCAAGCCGGGCTTCGTTCCATGATGTTCTGATAGCTTTTCTTGAGTCATCATTAAGTTACAGTGGTCTCCCAAAGTTCCCTAAATTTCCCTCTCTATCTACAATCCCCTAGTGGGATTTCTAAAACTACCTGTGTAACTATCCTATTCTATACCTATGGTTAGTGGAAACCTACTGGAAAGGTTTCCTGGCTCCTAAGGAAGAACCAGTAGTACTAGAGACAGCTTTTCTTCCTCACGGTAAGTCATTTCTGGGTGTCATACCCAGATCTCAGCAACCATCTTGCAGCCAGGTGGGGAAGCAGCCTGAGGGCAAAGCCAACATCCTGAAGATGCATTCTGAGTCAGAATTTTCTGCCACTCACAGCATTCATCTAAAGTAATATAGATAATCCTGTGGAGGTGTCCATGAGTAGAACAAAGGCTTTTGAGAGGGAAACTTGCCTGAGGTTCTCAGTAGCAGAGTCTGGATCCTACTGAAAACCTCAAGCAAGTTATTTGGTTGATTTAAATTGTCTTGAAATGTAAACACTGTATAAAATATTATATGTGTTATGTTTCATTTATATAAATCCAGGCTTATTTTATTTTAAATCTAATAGTGTAGAAGTTTATACAGTGAAAAGCGAAATTCTCCCTTTCATTCACTCACCAAACCTATTCCTTTTCTCAGAGGTAACTGCTGAGAATAATATTGTTACTGAACACAAGTTCATGTGCCTGACACACAGTGAGGCCAAATAAACCTAAACATGGGATTTTGGAGCAGAGAAAGGCATTAAGACTTGATAAACTGGAATGGATTATGTTGCAGACTTGATTCTAGCCTGCTGGCTGTTACTGAACACAAGTTTGTGTGCTCAACACACAGTGAGGCCAAACAAACCGAAACATCAGAGTCTGGAGCAGAGAAAGGTTTATTGCAGGGCCAAGCAAGGAGAATGGGTGGCTCATCCTCAAGAACCTCAAACTCCCTGATGGTTTGAGGGTAGGTTTTTATAGGCAAAATTTGTGGGTGAGGGCTGCAGGGTGTGTGACTTTCTTCTGGTTGGTGGGTGGTGAGGTAACAGGGTGGTGCTCCAGGAATGTTGTGCTCAGCCTGAAGATACCATCCTCCACCTGATTGGGGGCCTTAGTTCCTGCAGAAGAACTCGAAGGTATTGTTTTATATATTCCTTGAGCAGGATCCAGGACCCTGCTTTAATTGCTGCACTATTGTTTCTTGACTGCTCCTCCTTTGTTTCTGCATTCCCTCACTTCTCTGATTAGCAACTGTTTGAATCTTCCCTTTGGAACTCAGGGAAAGTCATGGAGGCTGAATGAAGCCTATTTCCTACAAACAAGAAATGGAGTACCCAGGAGGTCCCCACAGGGTCCTGCTCAGTTTCCATACGATGAGTTTCCTTTCAGATCTTTTACTGGGCATTTACACATGCACACACACACACACACACATGCACACATTTTTACCAAAGTTAGAGGGACTACTCAAGACGGCCTAAGGTAAAACAAAGGCCTTGAGTCACACCTGAAATTGCTCTGGTTATGCAATTAAAGAGAGATAAGGCAGTCATCTTCTGGAAGAGAGGAAATAATATGTCAATGGGCCTGTGGGAATGCTGGGCAAGAAATACAGACATATGGATTGAGATGGTGTGTCCAGAGAAAATAAAAAATACTTCAAGTCAGAAGTCTTGCCATTAGACTTCAATTTTCAGGCATTGATTTCTGAGAAAGATATTTCTCATGTGAGCAATTCAAGACAGCATGCTCTAGGATGAGTTGTTTTGGAGCATCCTCCAGGATTCTTCAGGATGAGTTGTAGTAGCAGAGATTTATTTGTTTAAGGATGAGTAATATAGGAGTAATGCTGGGGAAATTAAGGAGTATCTTATTTATATAATTATACTACACATATTTGTCTGCAAATTTTTTCTTTTTTAAAAAAAAATATTTATTTATTTATTTGGCTGTGCCAGGTCTTTAGTTGTGGTGTGCAGGATCTTTAGTTGCAGCATGTGAACTCTTAGTTGCAGCATGTGGGATCTAGTTCCCTGACCAGGGATTGAACCCAGGCCCCCTGCATTGGGAGCACAGAGTCTTAGCCACTGGACCACCAGGAAAGTCCCAGTACGCATATTTTTTCACTTGACAATATATCTTGGATATCTTCTTTTTGTTGACCTTATTCTTTTGTTGACTGAAAAAAAAAAAAACACAACCTAAAAGTTGAAAATTATGTTTTATTCAGCGGATTTCTGAGGACTTCAAGCATGGGAGACAGCCTCTCAGTTAGCTCTAAAGGACTGCTCCAAAGAGGTAAGGGAGGAGCCAGGATATATAGGAGTTTTGAAACAAAAATCAGGTAGTTGGGTTATCAAAAGATTACTGTTAATTGAAGAAAACCAGACATCTCAAGTTAATGAATTTAGCGCTTTTCTATGTATGGGAAGATGCAAAAGTCTGGACTCATTGAAATCATTCTTTTGATATGTACCTCAGCTATCTGGGGCCAGTATCCTGTGTTTGGGGAAGGGTGTTGGTGGCTTGATGGCTGCAACATCCTTCGTTTACTGATATGACAGACAACATTTTTCATTCACACTTTTTAAAGGCTGTGTGGCATTCCATAGTATGGTTGCATCATATATTATTTAACCATCACCACCTGGATTGATGTTTGAGACGTGTAGAGGTTCACAATATGTCACCCCAAAATGCCATTTTGGCATATTGATTATTTTGAATTAAAGATCCTTAAGAAGCAGCTGGTACAAGAAGAACACTCTGACCCTCTTTTGTCCCCCAGAAAGCAGGAGATAAGGCTCCCATGTGAAAAATACCCTTCCTGTACCAGGAGGATAGAAAGTATCCTTATCACCAGAGATAGGGAATTTAAGACAAAAGGCTATTTAAACAAACCTTGTTTCTTCTTCACCATTTTATTACCCTTTTTTACTAGTTAATATCCCATGTACATTTTTTCTAGTCTTTTACTGACAATCTATAGGAACTCTTAAAATCATAGGGGTTTTAGTTTTTTGTCTGTTGTTGAATATGTTAAACATATTTTCTCCTAATCTTTCTTTCCAGTTTTTCAATTTTGTTTTTAGGAGTTTTGGCCATATATAAACTTAAAATTGTTATGTTGTTTAATCTGTGAATCTTTCCCTTCGAAGCTTCTGGGTTTTTGTTTTCCTTGGGAAGACTTTCCAACACTAAGATTTAAACAAATGTTTACTTCCGGTATTTCATAATTTTGTTTTTTATGTTTAGATTTTTTTCCTTAAAAAAGCTTTTTATTATGGAAAATCTCAAAATACTGTGATGTTGTGATTGACAATAGGAAATATATATTTGGTCTTCATCCCTGTTTCTGGCAGTGAGCTCTTAAAATCCTTGGAATTTCCTAAATAGTAAAAGAGATAAAGGTGTAATGGGTGGCTTTTGTTATTCATATAAGCACCTTATGTTAATGAGTTGGCTTTTGGAAAGCCCCTAGGTAACCTAAGGAGGGGGACTGGTTGCCAGGGGAACCAACCTAATGACTAGATGGTTGTAATTTTCAGCCTCTGGGGAGGGGAGAGGGGTTGGAGGTGGAACTATTCACCAATGGCCGTTGATTTAATCAACTATGCTTATGTAATGAATCCTCCATAAAAATCCAAAGGTTGGGTTTCCAGGTTGGTGAACGTGTGGAGATTCTGGGATAGTGGTGAGCTCAGAGAGGGCACTGAAGCTCTGGGCCCTTTCACCATACCTTGCCTTATGCACCTCTTCCATCTTGCTCCTGAGTTATATCCTTTTATAACAAACCTGTAATAGATTAAGTAAGTAAAATGTTTCTCTGATTTCTGTGAGCCGCTCTGGCAAATTAGTTGAACCTGAGGAGTGGGTGGTGGGAACCTCTGATTTATAGTCAGAAACACAGGAGACAACCTGGACTTGTGATTCTTGAAATTCTCTCTGTAGCTCTCCCCACCAATCTCATTCGCTTACTTAGAGGTAACTATTGATAAGATGTTTCCTTTTAGATCTTTGCCGGACATTTATACACGCACAGATTTTTTACCAAAATTGGAGGTGTGAAATAAAATTCATATTTTATGGCAAGACAAGAAAAATCTAAACATAAAAAAATTCTTCTCTGCCTTTTGGCCTCTTCTCTCCTCTGACTGTGCATTATGTATCTGCATTATGCATCAACCAAACCTTCCCCATGGGCAGGAATACCTGCTCAACCATAAAGAGCAACATTCTCCTATCAACAAGACAGCTCCTTAAAAGATAGCATTCTTTCTTTCTTTTTTTTTTTTTTAGCATTCTTCTTGATCTTGTAAGGAGTCACGTGACCCACCACGATGCCGGCCTAGATGCCCACTTAGATTATGTATTTATCAGTAATACGTCATTTGATGTGCAGCCTTCTGTCTCAAAAAACTTACATAACTGTGTCTTGACTTCTAACAGGCAGAACAGTTCTCAGAGTTTTCTGAGGTGCTCTTCTTGGGTTATAATCCTCAAATTTGGCTTGAATAAAATTTTCCATTTCTTTTTCAGATCGACTGATTAATTTTTCATTGGCAGAGGGAATATTTAAGAAGATCTAAGGTAAAACATAGGCCATGAGTTATCTTAAAGTGGATGTAATGTGTGTGTATATATCCATAAACAATTTACCTTTTGTCTTGTGTATTTTTTAATGTTTTATATATTTATATATTTATTTATTTATTATTGTGGTAAAGTATACATAACAAAACTTACCATTTTAACCATTTTTAAATATACAATTCAGTGGCATTAAGTTTATTTACATTGTTGGCCAGCCATCACTACTATCCATCTTCAGGGCTTTTTCATAATCCCAAACTGAAACTCTGTCCCCATTAAGCAATAACTCCATATTACACCCACCCTAGCCCCTGGTAATTCTTCTATTTTCTATCTCAATAAACTTGATTATTCTAGGTACCTCATATAAGTGGAATCCTACAATATTTGTCTTTTTGTGTCTTGCTTTGTTTCCCTTAGCATAATGTCCTCAAGGTTCATCCATGTTGTAGCATGTATTAGAATTTCATTCATGTTTAAGGTTGAATAATATTCCATTGTATGTGTATACCATTTTTTGTTTATCCATTCATCTGTTGATGGACATTTGGGTCATTTCCACCTTTTGGTTATTGTGAATAATGCTGCTATGAACACTGATGCGCAAGAATCTTTTTTGAGTCCCTGCTTCTAATTCTTTTGAGTGTGTACCCAGAAGTGGGTCATATGGTAATTTTATATTTCATTTTTGAGGAATCACCATAGTGGTTTTGTGTATTTTAAAGGTTTACATATATAAATTAATCTAGTGGAACTTTCTGTTTCTATACAATCATTCCTTTATTGAACATAATATGTTTGGGTCCTCTTTTCTGTCCTTCCATAGTTTATACTTTTCTTTATAAAGGATTCACATACTTCATGGTGAATTGTAGGTATTTTATGAATTTTGTAGCTATTGTAAATGGTACCTCTTTTTCATCTTTCCCTTTCGTCCTCCCTCCCCCTCCCTCCTCCCTCTCTTCTCTCTTCCTTTCTTTGGTTAACACAAGTTGGCCATTACCTAATGCAGACTACTTCTCCATTGCTTATTCTAATTCACTAACAGAAATGTCTCAACCCACATGGCTGGAAGTTTTGACCCGGGACCTTAGTAGGTATGAAGTAGAAAAACAAAAGTCTTCCATCTAGTGAGCCCATTGGTGCTGATAAGCCAATTCAACTTGCTAATGCTTATAATGACAAATGGTCCAGACAGGAAAACCTGAGAAATTCATAAAAGAATTTTCCTGATTAATTAAAAAAATTAAAATTATGATGTTGGAAATTGGAATAAAATGTTAAGGTATGTATTCATATATTTCCTATCTAAACTTTATAACCTCAAAATAATTTATTTATTCAATTCTATAGGAAAGTTTTAATATAAAGCTATTTATAATGCAATGAAAAATTGCCACATAGCAAGATACAGTTCTGCTTCTAGTGGCATTTACATTGCAAACTAACAGAGTGAAAGGGATCTTAGGATACAAGTATTTCTTCATCTCCCTTAACATCTAACACAGTGCCTTGAGCTTGGTAGGTACTCATAAAATATGTGCTCAGTTTATAAAAGGAAGACAATTTTCACAAAGAAAATGACTTTTAATGTAGACTGCTTTCTGTAGGGTTTTTTGATCTACAGATTGGTTGAGATATTCTTACTTCCCCAACTAGTTTTCATAGGAATACGAGTGAAACAAACAATGAATATCCCCTTTCTTACCACTCAGATGATTCAGGTTAAAAAAAAAAGGCAAAAAAAAAAAAAAAAAAAAGAAAGTGAAAGGTTTTGGAAATAGAAAAAAAATTGAAATGTGTATTTTCTTGACTGTAGGAGCTGGAGCGCCACAGTATTTGTTACCAAACCAGGTTCATTTGCCTGAGGTGCAGCAAGCCAAAGGCTGAGATGCCAAGGTTTGCAGCACAGAAAGTGGTTATTTATGAGGCAGCCAATGAGGAGATGGGAGAACAAGTCTCAGACCTGCTTCCCCAAAGGTGAGGGGCTCAGGATATTTATGGGATAAGGAAGCAGGGTGGTCTGAGGTGTGGGGGAAAATGATTTGAGGCAAGAAAAAGGTGAACTAATCAGTGTTCTGAGCAGGCATATCTGAGTTACATGCTTCTTCATGGGATGCACGGTCAGAAAGTGGTGGCCTTAGCATGATCTGAGGGTGGAGTTTTGGTCCCTCTGACATAAAAAGATCATTCATCAGATACTTGCTCAGGCCCACTTTGAAGGTCGGTGGTCCCAACCAGTCTTGGCCGGCACAAACTGGATGAAATCTAACTCCAAGTTCCTGAAAAACAATTTAAGCCACCATTACTACATATCTATAGAGGGTGGTTAAGGAGTTTTGTGATATATTATCTTTACTCCGTGAAGCATGTAGGGTATGCAATTTGCAAAAACAATTAAAGGCAGCTTAGTCAGTGAAGGCAGTTTACAGGATATTATTTATTAAGCAAGCTATAGTTTAACAGATCTAACTGGTGACTGCCGTCGGTTTCATATTGAAGGAGAATATTTTACTTTTCTCCGAAATGTGTAATCATTAAACGTATGATGATTTAAAATAACATAGTATACAAACAATTTTATCTATATAGGCATATTTTCCTAGCCCATTTGAACCATTAGAATGACACAGCTCTTTCACTAGGTAGCTGTGTGACCTTGAGCAGATTCTTAAAATAGCTTAGCCTTGGTTTTCTCATCTGTAACATGAAAGAGCATCTCTAGGGTCTCATTCAGCTGTAATTAAAACCAATGTAATGTTTTGGCAAAATCAGATATCAAATCTTGACAAAGTAGATGAGACCATCAGGGTTGAAAAGTTGTTTATGGTTTACACATCAATAAATAGATGCTATAACAGTAATCAGATGGAAGCTAGCTACCAAATATGTAATTTCCTAAGCATAGTAGTGAGACCTAGGGCCCAAGAGCCTTCCTTCCATCTCTCCATATTTTCCTAACAAAGGATTATATGCATGTAGTTTAAATTGTCAACTAGTTCTATAAGTTTTGTTATAAAAAAACACTTTCACCTTTTACATGGTTATTTCGGAACTTATCTGCCTCTCTCTAGATCAACACGGTCCAATACAAATATAATGTAAGCTACATATATTATTTTAAAATTTCTGATAGCCAAAGTAAAAGGTTGTTTAATTTTAGTAATATATTTTAACTCAATATATCCAAAACACTATAATTTTAGCAAGTAATTAATGTAAGAAATCATTGAAATATCTTACATTTACTAAGTCTTTGAAATATAGTGTGTACTTTCGACTTACAGCAGCACATTTCAAGTCAGATGTTAAATTTTCATTGGAAATGCTTGATTTCTGTTTTTAGATTTCATAAAATTTACAATTGACGAAGTAGATTCACATAATGAAAGTTGCTCCAAACATTCTTAAAAATCTCCAGTAACTGGATTGAGTGGCAATTTTAAAATTCAAATTGGGCTAAGTTAAGTTAAATTAACATTAAAAAAAAATTAGGGCCTCCCTGGTGGCGCAGTGGTTGAGAGTCCGCCTGCCGATGCAGGGGATACGGGTTCGTGCCCCGGTCTGGGAGGATCCCATATGCCGCGGAGCGGCTGGGCCCGTGAGCCATGGCCGCTGGGCCTGCGCATCCGGAGCCTGTGCTCCGCAGCGGGAGAGGCCACAACAGTGAGAGGCCCGCGTACCACAAAAAAGGAAAAAAAAAAAAAAAAAAAAAAAAAAAAATTAATCTCCAGAATTCCTTGGCAGTCCAGTGCTTACTCCGCACTTCGACTGCAAGGGGCACAGGTTCCATTCCTGGTGGAGGAACTAAGATCCTGCATGCCACGTGGTGTGGCCAAAAATAAATAAATTTTAAAAATAAAATAAAATAAATGGACCAGGAGGCACTAAGAACATTGAGGGAGCTCTTTGGAGGTGGAAGGTCAGCCCCTAAAAAACAAAAAGCAAAAACTGTCTCTCATTTCTATATTTCAAGTGCTCAATAGCTGCAGGTGGTTAGTGGCTACTGTTTTGGACAAAGCAGTTCTGCATAACCCATTTTTTAAAAATCACTGTTTCTTTATTTTTAATGTTTAGGCATAAACAATTGTCTTTGCACCAGGGAGGACAGAGAAGTTGGAAGGAAAAAATCAGATGCATGGGATTAGGTCTCCCTTTTGGTGCTATAATCAAAGTTTTAGATTTAAATAACTTGATAATAATTTTTTCTTTCTATAGGAAAATAGGACTGAAAAATATTTTAATGTTCAGCTTGATTTGATAACCAAATTTATGCTATGTGTTAGGTAAGTAGAACTAATAGAACTTGTAACAAGGCTTGGCAGATTGTATTTTCCAAAGAAGGCGGGATAATGTCTATCATTCCACCTGCTCTTCTGAGAACATGATCCTGACACTTTTCCCATCAAGAGGAGGGTCCATGTCTTGTCCCCTTGAACATGAACAAGGTGTTCCTTGGTGGGCTTTTGGGACTGTTTCGACCATGAGTGACAGTGACACCATGAGACTTCCAAGGCTGGGTCCTGACAGACAATGCAGCTCCCACCTGCTTTGCTGGAAGACTCTCTCTTGAACCTGATAGCAGCTACATAAGCAGTCTGACTGCCCTGAGACTAACAAAGCAGTCAACACAGAGAGACTACACAGAGTGACGCTGAGACAACGTGAACATGTTACAGAATGAATCGGGTCCCACTGTTCGCCACTGACACACTCAATATTCACAAATGTCAATAGAAAGAAAAGGCACCTTTAATCAGAATGCTGGCAATCTGGAGAGATGGTGAACTCAGTATCCCCCAAAAACCACCTCCGAAGATTCTGCTAGGCCATGAAAGTTTTTAAAAGGAAAAAGAAGTAATCTCAGAGTTGCCGCCACCCGCCACTGTGTGCAGGCTTATGTGCAGGCTTGTCGACTCCTTGGGATTTTCCTCTAGATGTTATCTTGTTCACACAGTTTGGTCACACAGTTTGTTTGGCAGATTTCTGAAGGGGAAGCTAGGGAAGAGATCTGGTCATCTGTTAATTACTTATTCTTCATTTCTATTTCTTTGATCTATGGAAAGAACCAACGAGTTAGGCAAGGTATTGAGTGATTAAAAGATTTGAAAGGTGTGCTTGGGCCGGGAGATGAGTAGAGCATGGGGGTGCCTGTTTTAAAATTTAGTTACAGTATAGCTTTGCTAAAGTGACAAGAAAACGGGCTTCCTGCTAAGGGTGGTTTCCTGCAAAGAGCTGCTTACAAATCCCCATTTGTCAGACATCATTCCATTTCTATGGGATTAGAGGCAGGCGAAGGTCTACCTCTGTCACTTCTTCATGCTGATATAGAGCGTCACATTCTCAGGGTGGAAGATGTTGACATGGGTCTGTAGCATTTCTTTGCTGACAATTTTAGTTGCCCATTTACATATACAGGCAGAGCAAGCTACAATTATTTTGATGCCCACAAAGATGTAGATTATTATGAGCAGTAATATGAATCCCATTCTCTTGAGGCCAGTTCTTAGAATTGTGCTAGCCGTAGATTCAGTACTGCTCAAAATGGAGCAGCTTATGTCATGGCTACAGTCTGGTCATAATGCAGTTAGCTTTGTTTTTCCTCTGGTAGCAGTTACAGTGTCTGTACAACAACTCAAGAACTCAAGAATGGGCATCAGACCCTGAGTCTGTGACGCTAGCATCCTCGTCATTAACTGCTCGGTTTTGTACTTGGGGTGGTGGGGGAGGGAACTGCAGGATTCTGTTCCGTTCCGAAGGGGCAACCTGGGCAACGCAGCTGTTCCAGCACCAGCCACCATTTGACTGCAACCCAGTGACAGACCTCAAGCTAGAACCTCCCAGACGAGCCCTTGCCATGATCCTGACCCACAGAAACCATGTGAGATAAAATCAATGTTCTCATTTTGTGTCCAAGTTTGGGGTGATATGCTAGTAACAACAACTCTCTGTCTGTGGAACTCAGCTTCTTAATTTGAGTGATGTCTAAGGTTCCTTGCAGTGCGAACATTCTCTTTTATTGTGTCCACTTTGTGCTTCATTTTGGGACCATTTGTGAAGTAACGTTCTGCTTGTAGCCAATTGAGTCTTGTTGAATTTCAAAAGAATTTCATTAGCATGATTTAAAAATCCTGTATCATTGTTACACTTTACATTTGCAAAGCATTCTTAACTTTTCAAAACTCCTGTATATGTATTATTTCATTTAATTCTCCCAACAGACCTATGAGGTAAGCAGGGTGGGTACTAATAAATGAGAAATTGAAAAACAAGAGGGTTGCGTATAGATCAGATGCTTGAATAACAGACTGGCAGAACTGTAAGGATCCTGAATGATAATTCCTTTGAAAGATAAGGAGACTGAGGTGTGGAGATTTTCAATGACTTGCCCACATTCAAATAGGTAATGGAAAATTAGAATTAAAACTAAGGGGCTTCCCTGGTGGCGCAGTGGTTGAGAGTCTGCCTGCCGGTCCAGGGGACACGGGTTCGAGCCCTGGTCTGGAAAGATCCCACATGCCGCAGAGCAACTGAGCCCATGAGCCACAGCTGCTGAGCCTGTGCGTCTGGAGCCTGTGCTCTGCAATAAGAGAGGCCGCGACAGTGAGAGGCCCGCGCACCGCGATGAAGAGTGGCCCCTGCTCGCTGCAACTAGAGAAAGCCCTCGCACAGAAACGAAGACCCAACACAGCCAATCAATCAGTCAATCAATCAATCAATAGAAATGCTGTAGAATTATTAAAAAAAAAAAAAAGAATTAAAACTAAAATCTTCTGATCTTGTTTTAACTCGTTAAAATTGAACTCACTTTTGCTTTACATTAATGCCCTGATTATGTCCAAATTTATTTTACCCTGAGACATGTTAAGTTGTATGGAGCTTGACAGAAGCCTGCTGTTCTTACGTTAATGGAAAATTTTCTCCTTCTTCCTTATTTGCTGTCTTTAAAACTTCATTAGTGTCTAAAACATTTCACCAAAGTGTTTCATTTCAGTGTTAACTCAGAGACAAGTGATGATAATTATGTTCCAAAGTTTAGAAAATTATGCACAAATTATCAATTAAGCAAATGCTTCAACAGTTATATGCCTCATCAAGAGAAATTATGCAAACTCGGGGAGAATGACAATTTTACACAAGATGTTTTTATTTATTACATTTCCTAAATTGTTGTGGATAATTTCCAATAACTTTATCAAAATATCACACCATTTACCTTCCAGATGAAATTTTGTAATCAGAGATTCTTCTCAATGTGTTATAAATATAACACCCCATGTCAATCTTAGGCACACATGGGAATTATGAAAAGTTTGTCAAACTCAATATATCATAAATTCATGTTTCTGACACATCTGCTTTCTCCTCAGTGTTCATTGTTTTGGCTAACACTACCATCAGGTGCCTACTTACCTGAATTAGAAACCTTGTAATTAATTCTGGTGTCTTCTTCCTCCACCATATCTAATATGTCAGCAAGTCCCATTGACTCTGTGAAATATTTCCCGAATCTGTCTTCTCCATTTCCTTTCTAGTTGAAGCTCATATTCAGACAGCAGTAAAGCAATACAACAGCTTTACTTTTTGAATTTTTGTCTTTGCTCATATTTAATTTTGATTTTGATTTTTTTAATGCAGCACAACACCATACTTATTTATTTGCTTCATTTATTTCTCTTATTTCTTTATTTTTGTTTGCTGCTGTTATTTTACTTACTTAAAGAGAGAGGGAACGTTTGTGGCCTTTTTTTTCTTTTTCTTTTTCTGTAGGTTGCCTTAAGCTTTCTAAATTTGGAATATTTAAGCAAGCTGAAGGGTAAAGGAAGTTTTGCAAAATCACTTGAGGGAAAGAAAAGATTGCTTTGTTAAATCATGCCCTATGGTGGGTGATCAACTGCGCGTACAATTACGTTTCACTTCTAATTAATTGTGCTTAAGGCCTTAATCAAATTTGGAGGTTCCCTTCTTAGAGCAGCTCATACAGACAGAGGTGCATGTGCTGGATGATGTAACGGCAGTCAAAACGGCTTTATTTATTTATTTATTTTGGCTGCACCTGTTGGCTTGTGGGATCTTAATCCCCTGACCCGGTATGGAACCCGTGCCCCGCCCCACCCCCACCCCCACCCCCCCGCTCCCGCAATGGAAGTGCACTGTCCTAACCACTGGAACGCCAGGGAATTTCCAATATAATGGCTTTAAGAGGCTGGGTATAAGTGTTTAAAATACAGTTCTCTTACCTCTATGGAGAACAGTATGGAGGTTCCTTAAAAAACTAAAAATAGAGCTACCATATGATCCAGCAATCCCACTCTTGGGCATATATCCAGCAAAAACCATAATTCGAAAAGATACATGCACCCAATGTTCACTGCAACACTATTAACAATAGCAATTGCAACAATTAACAATAGCAACCTAAATGTCCATCAACAAAGGAGTAGATAAAGAAGATGTGGGGCGTATATATATATATATATATATATATATATATATATATATATATATATACACAATGGAATACTACTCAGCCCTAGAAAAGAACCAAATAATGCCATTTGCAGCAACTTGGATGGACCTAGAGATTGTCACACTAAGTGAAGTAAGTCAGGCAGAGAAAGACAAATACCATATGATATCACTTATATGTGGAATCTAAAAAAAAAAAAGATACAAATGAAATTATATGCAAAACAGAAAGAGACTCACAAACTTACGGTTACCAAAGGGGAAAGGTTGGGGAGAGGAATAAATTAGGAGTTTGGGATTAACATATACACACTACTATATATAAAATAGATAATCAACAAGGACCTATCATTATGAACAGTGATGTAAATATCCCAAATAAAATACTAGCCACTCAAATCCAACAAATATATGAAAATAGTAATAATTCATGACTGAATAGGGTTTGCCATAGGAATGCAAGGAACACAACATCAGAAAATCTATCAAAGTAGTACACCACAATAACAGATTAGAAGAGACACATATATATATAAATATTACATATATACGTATATATATATATACATAAATAATTAGTTCAATAGATACACAAAAACATTCTAAAAGTTACACAATTAATTCATGATTAAAATCTTAGTTTTAACTGCATCTGTCAAGTTTAATTTTCTTAAAAGATCTGGAACAGCAATATTGGCAAAATTTTAATAATTACTGAAGCTGGGTGATGGACATTCATTATATTGTTCTACCCACTTTTGTGTATGTTCAAAATTTTCCATAATAAAAAAGATTTAAAATGCTCAAAAATTTAAAAAATAATCTGAAGTAAATAAGGCAAAATGGTAGATGGGTATATGGATATTTAATATATTATTCTCTATATTTTTTATGTTTGAAATATTTTACAATTAAAAAACAATTAAAAACACACAAAAATAGTCGTTGAGTCCCCCACAGCAAAGTTTCTTTGGGTCTGTAAATAATTTGAACTAGAGTCAAGAAATGGGGGTAAATAATATTGAAGAGTTAGGAAAAGATAAGTGTTTAAGGGTTTTGTGTACCATGATAAGAAAATTAGACTTCTTCCTGTAGGGAATGGAGAGTGACTGAAGGGTTGGGAAAGGGAAGGTTTGCGTGATATATTGTAATAATAATAATAATAACAATAACAACAATATTTATATAGTTCATACTTACATAACACCTGTTATGTGCCAGGTTCTGTTCTAAGTGCCTTACACACACTGACTCACTTAATATTCACAACAATCCTTTGATCTTGGTTCTACTCTAAGCTCCCTTTTACAGATGAGAAAATGAAGGCACAGAGAACTTGCCAAAGTCACATAGCTGGTAACTGACTTCAAGAACTCACATAAGAAAACCATCTTTGAGTCTATGCTCTAGTCCTGTGCTGTCCAATATGGTAGTCACTAACCTTATTTAATTTAAATTTGTTAAAATTAAATAAACTAAACATTCAGTTCCTAAGTTGTACTAACCATATTTCAAGTGCTCAATACCCAATATAGCTAATGGCTATTGAACTGCACAGATATAGGAAGTTTCCATCATTGCAGAAAGTTATAGGACAGCACAGCTTTAGTCTTGCTATTATTACCATTTTATATCTGGCTTCTTCTGGAGGCACAAAATTTATTTTGACATTCATCAAACCAGAGTTTCTCAACCTGAGCACTCTTGATGTTTGGGCCTGGGTAATTATTATGGGAGACTGTCCTGTGCACTGCAGAATGTTTAGCAGCATCTCTGGCCTCTACCTACTAGATACCAGTAGCACCCTGTACCCCAACTTGTGACAAACAATATCTCCAGACATTGCCAAATGTCACCTTTGGGGGGTGAGTGTATGTGTGTGTGTGTGTGTGTGTGTGTGTGTGTGTGTATATGCACTGTCCTTGCTTGAGTTAGAGACAATATTTTCTTTTTGTTTTTTATAAATGTATTTATTTATTTTTGGCTGCGTTGGGTCCCCGTTGCTGCACACGGGCTTTCTCTAGTTGCAGAGAACGGGGGCTACTCTTCGTTGTGGCGCATGCTCTTCTCACTGCAGTGGCTTCTCTTGTTGCAGAGCACGGGCTCTAGAGCACAGGCTCAGTAGTTGTGGCGCATGGGCTTAAGTTGCTTCATGGCATGTGGGATCTTCCTGGACCAGGGCTCGAACCTGTGTCCCCTGCATTGGCAGGCGGATTCTTAACCACTGTGCCAGCAGGGAAGTCCTTAGAGACAATATTTTCTGAACTAATGTTTTACTTCTACTTCAATCCTTTTAAGTGTGTCCCTGGAAACCTGTTATTAATGAGGGTAAAACGATATACACAATACTAGTGAATAAAAATCAGAAATTCTTATTTGTAATAGCTGCCACATCTGTGGTCAAGGTGAAATTTTCTTTAGTGGTTTTGAGAAGAGGACAAACTCATCATAATATTTACAGATTTCTGGTCCTGACTTCTAATACTATAGATTAATTTTGCCTGTTCTTGAACTTTATGACTTTTTTCTTTTTTTTTTTATTTCATCATTTATTTATTTATTTATTTTAGTTTCTGATTTATAACAAATTTGATCAGTTATACATATACATATGTTCCCATATCCCCTCCCTTTTGCGTCTCCCTCCCACCCTCCCTATCCCACCCCTCCAGGCGGTCACAAAGCACCGAGCTGATCTCCCTGTGCTATGCGGCTGCTTCCCACTAGCTATCTACCTTACGTTTGGTAGTGTATATATGTCCATGCCGCTCTTTTGCTTTGTCACAGCTTACCCTTCCCCCTCCCCATATCCTCAAGTCCATTCTCTAGTAGGTCTGTGTCTTTATTCCTGTCTTACCCCTATGCTCTTCATGACATTTTTTTTCCTTAAATTCCATATATATGTGTCAGCATACAATATTTGTCTTTCTCTTTCTGACTTACTTCACTCTGTATGACAGACTCTAGGTCCATCCATCTCATTACAAATAGCTCAATTTTGTTTCTTTTTATGGCTGAGTAATATTCCATTGTATATATGTGCCACATCTTCTTTATCTATTATTCTGATGATGGACACTTAGGTTGTTTCCATCTCCGGGCTATTGTAAATAGGGCTGCTATGAACATTTTGGTACATGACTCTTTTTGAATTATGGTTTTCTCAGGGTATATGCCCAATAGTGGGATTGCTGGGTCATATGGTAGTTCTATTTGTAGTTTTTTAAGGAACCTCCATACTGTTCTCCATAGTGGCTGTACCAATTCACATTCCCACCAGCAGTGCAAGAGTGTTCCCTTTTTTCCACACCCTCTCCAGCATTTATTATTTCTAGATTTTTTGATGATGACCATTCTGACTGGTGTGAGATGATATCTCATTGTAGTTTTGATTTGCATTTCTCTAATGAGTAAAGATGTTGAGCATCCTTTCATGTGTTTGTTGGCAGTCTGTATATCTTCTGTGGAGAAATGTCTATTTAGGTCTTCTGCCCATTTTTGGATTGGGTTGTTTGTTTTTTTGTTATTGAGCTGCATGAGCTGCTTGTAAATTTTGGAGATTAATCCTTTGTCAGTTGCTTCATTTGCAAATATTTTCTCCCATTCTGAGGGTTGTCTTTTGGTCTTGTTTATGGTTTACTTTGTTGTGCAAAAGCTGTTAAGTTTCATTAGATCCCATTTGTTTATTTTTGTTTTTATTTTCATTTCTCTAGGAGGTGGGTCAAAAAGGATCTTGCTGTGATTTATGTCATAGAGTGTTCTGCCTACATTTTCCTCTAAGAGTTTGATAGTGTCTGGCCTTACATTTAGGTCTTTAATCCATTTTGAGTTTATTTTTGTGTATGGTGTTAGGGAGTGTTCTAATTTCATACTTTTACATGTAGCTGTCCAGTTTTCCCAGCACCACTTATTGAAGAGGCTGTCTTTTCTCCACTGTATATTCTTGCCTCCTTTATCAAAGATGGTGACCATATGTGTGTGGCCTTATCTCTGGGCTTTCTCTCCTGTTCCATTGATCTGTATTTCTGTTTTTGTGCCAGTACCATACTGTCTTGATTACTATAGCTTTGTAGTATAGTCTGAAGTCAGGGAGCCTGATTCCTCCAGCTCCATTTTTCGTTCTCAAGATTGCTTTGGCTATTCGGGGTCTTTTGTGTTTCCATACAAATTGTGAAATTTTTTGTTCTAGTTCTGTGGAAAATGCCAGTGGTAGTTTGATGGGGATTGCATTGAATCTGTTGATTGACAAACTCATCATAATATTTACAGATTTCTGGTCCTGACTTCTAATACTATAGATTAATTTTGCCTGTTTTTGAACTTTATGACTTTTTTCTTAAAGAGCCAGGTAATAAATATTTTAGGCTTGCAGGCCAGATGGTCTCTGTCACAACTACTCAACTCTGCAGTTGAAGCACTAAAGCAGCTGATGACAATACACCAACAAATGAGTGTGACTGTGTCCCAATAAAACTTGAATTACAAAACATGTGTCCAGCCCATGGGCTTTAGTTTGATGACTCCTACTTTATAGAAATGGAATCATGTAGTATATGTATTATTTTTTGTGGTCTGGCTTCTTTTGCTCAACATTATGTTTGTGAAATTCAATCACACTATTACACGTAGTTGTAGTTCATCATTCTGATTGCTCTATAGTACTCCATTGTATGAACTCATTAAATGTATTTATTTATCCAGCCTGCCATTGATGAACATTTGGGTTATTTCCAGTTGGAGGTTTTTATAGAAAGTGCTGCTATGAACATATGTGTGGGTGTTTTACCTAGGAGTAGAGTTGTTGTTATGGGTATGTTCATTTTTTAGTAAATACTGCCAAATGGTTAATCTGAAATGGTTGTACCAATGCATACCAGCAGTGTATGGGAGATTCACCTGCTCCATATACTTGCTAGCACTTGGTATTATCAATTTTTCATTTTTTCCTTTCTAGAGTGTGGGTAGAAATACTGCTTTATGTTTTTTATTTGCATTTGTCTTAGACTATTTGTAGTAGCCAAATTGAAATGTCACATGCTAACACCTATAAACATTGAGAACATTAAAAAAAGACATAAACCCTTGCTCACTGTTTCAGTATTGCTTTGTAATATTTTACTGCTTACTTCTCTAGTCTTTCCTAGGAGGGATTGAAGCTTAAAAGTTATTCTTCAGAAAGAAAGACAATTTCATAGAAAGTCTTAATCAAAACATTTTTACTGTTTGAAACCATCCTATGTTCTTGAGTTAATTTAATCCTATGGTAATTATTCTTCATTTTATCGAACTAATTATTATCTCTGTCAAACTTGCTATAACTACTGAATTTTTTACTTTAGGTAAAAATAGCCCCATGACTTTAGTCACTCAGACCAGAAGGATCAGAGTCACATTTAACTTTTCTCTGTTTTACTATCATGCTGGTTCTAGCATTACAGGGAGTCTTGTTATCCATCTCCGCCTTGGACCTCATTCAAGCTGTTATCACCCTAGACCAGACCGATCCCAAGGGGGAAGGTAGAACTCCTTTTGATCACCCACCTTCTGCTCAGAGATCGTCAGGACGAGTCACATCCCTGTGTACCTCAGTCACCAGCATTTATATTCACTAATGCCTCTGTATATCCCCTAGTATGACTCACTGTCCTGCTCCATACCTACCCCAAATCCTTTGTGATGGTTAATTTTATGTGTCAACTTGACTGGGCTAAGAGAAGCCCAGGTAGCTGTTAAGACATTATTTCTGGGTGTGTCTGTAAGGGTATCTTTGGAAGAGATGAGCATTTGAATCTGTAGACTGAGTAAAGCAGATTGCCCTCACCAAGGCCAGTGGGCATCATCCCAATCAGTCGACCGCCTGAACAGATCAAAAAGGTGGAGGAAGGGTGAATTTGCTCTCTCTGCTTGATCTGGGACGTCCATCTTCTCCTGCCCTAGGACATCTCGGGCCTTTGTATTTAGACTGGGGCTTAACACCAGCGGCTCCCCTCGTTCTCAGGCCTTCAGGTTTGGAATGGAACTACGTCACCAGCTCTCCTTGCAGCTTGCAAATGGCAGATTGTGAGACTTCTCAGCCACATAATTGCATGAGGTCACCCTTCATAATAAATCTCTTTCTATATATCTATATATAACCTATTGGTTCTGTTTCTCTGGAGAGCCCTAATAATATACCTTCCACTGTGCACTCAGGAACTCATGGTCAGTTATCAGGAAAACGTTCTAAATCCTCAATGTCGTCTCTAAATCTGCACTTCAATTTCCTGCTCTAACCGCAGGATACTGCTTCCCCTGCAGCCCTTTAGGGAAAGGGGTGTGAGCGCTTTCTCTCCCTTACTCCTCATACCACTGGGTTTCAAGGTGTTCTCTTTACCCTTCCTTGCTGCTTACAGAGCATTTTTGCTTCTTCCTCTGCCTTCACAACCCCGGTTCCTTTGCAACCTGAACAATTAAAGTCTGTTGTCTTCCAGTCACTCTCACGCATTGAGAACACAAACCCCTGGTTCATGGTCCTCTGTGGTACTTGAGGGGACAAAAACCCAGCTCTGGGTAAACCTCTCTGCCTACTCTATGCCTGCTCTCATAGCTGAGTGTGCATGGGGAAAAATACACAGTATTGGCAAGTAGTCTCACTTTAAATATATTCTATTTGGGGATTATCTTTTAATTCTCCTTTAAAAGGTCTTTGGATGAATAGAAATTCTTAATGTTATCATAGCTCAATTTATAAATATTTTCTTTTACATTTGGTGTTTGGGGTACCTGGTTCAAGAACTATTTCCCTACTCCATACGCATGAGTTATCTGAGAACTGGACTCATGGAGAGACCATCCTTGCTCAGGTTTTTCTCTCCAGCTACTTAAGGGCACAGAGGAGAGCAATGGTTACAGAAACTCACAGTAGAAGTTTTTTAATGTAATCATTTTTTGTGCATCTGCTATGCATGATGACTGAAAGGCTTTTTTTGCATTAAAAAAAAGTTATAGTATGGAAATCTTCAACCATATGCAAAAATACTACCCATCAGCCAGTTTCAACAATGGTCAACATTTTACCATTTTTGTTTCATCTATCCCACTCCCATTTCTTTCTTTTCCCTCTGGAATATTTTAAGAGGTATCTAGACACCACACCATTTTACTGATAAAAGCTTTGGTGAGTATTTGTGATTTTCAAAAACATGACCATAATGCCATTATCATACCTAATAAAATGAATTATAATTTCTTAATATCTTATGTGTTCAACTTCTCCCAAATGGCTCAAAAAATTCTTTTAATATTCTTTTTCATATTCGTTTCCGTTATGGTTTATTACAGAATATTGAATATAGCTCCCTGTGCTATACAGTAAGACCTTCTTGTTTATCCATTTTATATGTAATAGTTTGCATCTGCTAACCCCAAACTCCCAATCCATCCCTCCCCCATGCCCCCTCCACCTTGGCAACCACAAGTCTGTTCCCTATGTCTGTGAGTCTGTTTCTGTTTCATAGATAAGTTCATTTGTGTCATATTTTAGATTCCACATGTAAATGATATCATATGGTATTTGTCTTTCTCTTTCTGACTTACTTCACTTAATATGATAATCTCTAGGTCCATCCATGTGGCTACAAATGGCATTATTTCATTCTTTTTTATGACTGAGTAGTGTTCCATTATATATATATATATATATATATATGTATATATATATATATATATATATATATATATATACCACATCTTCTTTATCCATTTCTCTGTTGATGGACATTTAGGTGGTTTCCATGTCTTGGCTATTATAAATAGTGTTGCTATGAACATAAGGGTGCATGTATCTTTTCAAATTATAGTTTTTTTCTGGATATATGCCCAGAAGTGGGATTGCTTGATCATAGGGCAACTCTATTTTTAGTTGTCAATTTTTTTTTTTTTTTTTTTTTTTTTTGCGGTACACAGGCCTCTCACTGTTGTGGCCTCTCCCATTGCGGAGCACAGGCTCCGGATGCGCAGGCTCAGCAGCCATGGCTCACGGGCCCAGCTGCTTCGCGGCATGTGGGATCTTCCTGGACCGGGGCATGAACCCACATCCCCTGCATCAGCAGGCGGACTCTCAACCACTGTGCCACTGGGGAAACCCTATTTATTTATTTTTAAATATATTTATTTATTTTTAAAATATTTATTTGGTTGTGCTGGGTCTTAGTTGAGGCAGGTGGGTTCCTTAGTTGTGACTCCCGGGCTCCTTAGTTGTGGCATGTGAACTCTTAATTGTGGCATGCATGTGGGATCTAGTTCCCTGACTAGGGATCGAAACTGGGCCCCCTGCATTGGGAGGGCAGCGTCTTAACCACTGCGCCACCAGGGAAGTCCTGACACCTTTATTTTAAAGTAATAATTTGAAAACTGTGTTTTAATATGGAAATAGAAATAAATTATGAAAAATAGAAATAATCACCCTGGTAAGACCTAGCCATTAAATGTTACCGGATTTAGCAAATAAAAATACCAGTTATCCAGTTAAATTTGAATTTCTGATAAGCAATGAATAATTTTTTTAGTATAAGTATGTCCCAACTATTATACTAAAAATGTATCCATTGTTTATCTGAAATTCAAATTTAACTGGGTACCCTGTATTTTATCTGGCAATCCTATTTGAAACTCTAATCAAGTAGGTAGGGCTTGTCCTGGTATCTGGAATGAAGAAGTAGACTTGGGCTGATGTAGAATCAGTTTCTCAAAGCTGTTAGGCACAGTTTTGTGCTGGGAGAGGACTGGCTTCAACTTCTTTCTGGGTCATCTCTTGCTTTTCCATTATAGACACCCCCCACCCCCATACTGAAATATCTGTAGTCCCATGCACTGGCCACACAGCCATCATTTTGCCCATGCTGTTCCCTCTACTCTTCTAACGTCCTTCCCTCAATCTCCATTTGACTAATTCCTATTGGTCCTTAGAACAAGAGTTTCAGACTCTAGTGTAATGAGTAAAGACCATAGAAGTAATATGCTTTTTTGTTGTTGTTGTTGCGGTACGCGGGCCTCTCACTGCTGTGGCCTCTCCCATTGCGGAGCACAGGCTCCGGATGCGCAGGCCCAGCGGCTATGGCTCACGGGCCTAGCCGCTCCGCGGCATGTGGGATCTTCCTGGACCGGGGCACGAACCCGTGTCCCCTGCATCGGCAGGCGGACTCTCAACCACTGCGCCACCAGGGAAGCCCAATATGCTTATTTTTATCTTCTTGAAACAGGTGACCGTCTTGGTCTACCTTTCATGTTTCTCTTTTATATAGAGATATAGATTCTGAGAAATAGTTCTCTATGACAAGAAAAACAACAATTCAAGTGTGATGATAAATGGTAACTGATTCTCATTCCCAACGTTGGGGCAGCAAGAGGTAGTAGTGGGGATTGTTATTAGCTAGAGAACTTAAAACCCTTCTAAAAAGAGAATTCTACCAAATGTTGCCACATGGAAATGTGTGCCTAACACTGTCAGATTGTTCGGTTTTTCAAGAAAATCCAGAAAACTGAATTTTTGTGTGTGTGTGAAATCTTCCAATTTACAAATGTTAGCTCTTTTTTTTTTTTAACTCTAAGTAGGCCAAATAAAACTCACCTTCACGTTGGATTGAGCCATAAGTCCACCAGTTTGAGATCCTGCATTAAATGTTCAAATGTGACATCATTTTTCAAAGGTCTGTATTAAGTGTACTTCCTATGGGCTGGGCTAACATCTCGTGCTTAACTCTATCTGAGCTCTGGAGGACAATTGTCTGCTCTCTTGTTGTTCTCCCTGAAAATAGGAACTTTGCATTCTATTTTCTTAACCTCAGCAGCTAGCAGAACGTCTGAGACATAGTAGGCATTCAGATGAATGAATGAAAGAACGAGTGAGCGAATGCGTCTAGGTCATCCCTTTTTCCCAACCAGAAGATGGAATTTTCAAGGGCAGAAGAACACTAATATTCCTTTCCCATACCAGAATAAAACTTTTGGACATAAAATTTTTTTATGAAGTATTTTTTAGTTTAAGGCTGGTAAACGGTGGAAATTTAATAGCTGATTGCATCTTGGAAACCGCATGTGAAATAGTCAAGCTTCTGGAATTTGGCACTGTTTATAGTTCTACTTGCAGTGGTTTTAAAATAATGTGACTTATATTCAGTGTGAATGCATTATTGTTAATATTTTATCAGAGAGTTGTTTTCCCTTTGAATATGTCTCATTACAGGCGCTGCTGCATTAGTAAGTATAAATGTATTAGATCTTAGGACCAATTTTCCCACCCCTGAGGTATGTATTTCGGATTCTATAATAGAAGTCAATGGATAAGTCAGATTCATTGAATCCAAATTTACTTTACAGCACACTGTTTTGGAACGCATGTGTTCTTTCATCTGAGGGATACCTGCATAATCATGTAACATATTTTATGTTCTGCAGCAGAATAAAGCAAACAAATGGAGCCAACTTCACTGTTAACACATTGGAGCAGCTGCATGGTGACTACAGACATCACTGGATTCATCATCCAGGGACTATCAGTCATTGGTACAATCAAGAATGAATTTCCTTCCAAATTTTCACAAGGAAACAATAGCACATCCCGTATTCATGCTGGTATTTACATGCCTCTTTCTGGTAAATATTTTAAGTCAAATATGATTCAACTCTGTTAAAAAGTAATGTTTCAACTCTCCCTACAGAAATGCTATCCAAAGACTAAAGGAGCTTTGGTCTATTTAGTAACTATTTTATGAATTTATAAGCAATCATCATTTTAAAACTCTAAAGTGTTAAGCATGCCTTGGGCAAATGAGGATGGCACAGGCAGAGCCATCCCCTGCCATATTGCTTAGCTGAAACCTAATTGCAGAGGGAAGCTTTCAGTGGATAAGAATATGTGTTAGGAAAAATTTACCCTAGATATAGGATCACCTTTGCCTTCTATCACCTTTGAAGTCATTTTATTTCCTAGAGGAGAAATTCTAGAGAAGAATTTAAAATATAATTCATTGTTGAGATGAAGAGTGTGGCAAACCAGTCTGGTGGTCAATGCACGGGCATCAGTCTTGAGGCAGAACCAGATTCCGGAAGGCTTCTGTGTGGGCCCCAGCCCCTGCTCTCCCACTGTGCCCTGAGTGCCAGACCCTATTTCTGGCAACTACATCACTGCCTCTTGGAAATTAACCCGTGTATGATCATTCAGAAAATACAGAATTTCAACAACTTGAGAATGAGAACCTGTTCAATGGGAGAAGCTTTGCAAATAGACTTTTACATGTGCTGTAATTTTTCCTTCTCCAAGGCAGCTGGGCCTAGGAGATTCCAAGAATAGTAATATGAAGGAAATCAGTTTTCTTTTTTTATTGTGGTGCCTCTTAACTGTTCTGTCATAAACTCATTTTTCATTGGAGGAAGATGTTTCGATTAAATCAGTTTCTCCCAAATTGTGGTCTGAGATCTTCAGACAACTGGCATGAGAGTCAGGTGGAGGCTTGGTGGCTGAAAATGAAAATTCCTGGGCCCCAACCTACAGAGTCAGTCTCTGAGTCTGACAAATCTGCCAATTCCAGCTGTTTTTTATACATATCAGAGTTTGAGATCCACTGGGCTAGGTGAACCTCAGGGCCCTTTCCTCCTACAAAATTCTATGAGGCTTTGCTTGTCTTTCCAAAGTTAGGCTTGTTGGTAATGGGAATTTCTACTCCTCTCTTGCAATAAATTTAATAAACCTGAAAAGGGCTTCTCCAAATGGGATTTAGTTAACAGATGAGGTTTGGTATCTAGAGATCTAGTCAATCTTGAGTTATTGAACAAATAGCGCTTAAATATTTATTCAGGGAATTAGATTTAAAATAGACCAATCAGGTAACTTGAGTCTGTGGACATCGCCTGCCATATCAGTAAACAAAGGATGTTGTGGCCATCAAGCCATCAGCCACTACAGGCACCACCCCGCCCCCCACCACACACACACTGTGCACCCTGAGAGGATTCTGGATGGAGAAAAACAGGATACTGGCCCTAGGAGCATATCAGAGGAATGATTTCAATGAGCCCACACTCACGTCTTCCCATACATAGAAAAGCGCCAAATTCATTAACTTGAGACGCTTGGTTTTTCTTTAATTAGCAGAAATCTTTTTATGTTCAACTACCCAGTTTGTTTTTGCAAACTCCTGTATGTCTTGGCTCTTCCCTTACCTCTTCGGAACAGCCCCTCAGAGCTATCTGAGAAGCTGTCTTCTGGGATGAAGTCCTCAGTACATCTGCCAAATAAAACATAATTCTCAACTTTTAGGTTGTGCATTTTTTTTTAGTCGGCAAGTCTCAGAAATTCTCATGATGTCTGGGAGGCAGATCAATTTTTGTTTTCATGCATCTTCCATTTAGTTTCAACAAATCCAAATTCATTCAGGTTAGTTCCTCTCTGGGTAGAGTTTGCTTGTCTTCAACACCTGTAAGAGATTGAAGAAGAGTTCTTGGGGAGCCACGTGAGGCCTTAGGAATCTAATGAGGAAGTTGACATGAAGAAAGAAGAGGAGAGTTTTCACTTCAGCAAATCCTTCCTTCTATATGATGATTAGATTAGAACAACACCCGCTTCCACTCGGTGAGGCTGTGGAGCAACTGGAACTCTCATATATTGTTGATAGGAGTGAGAAATGATGAAGTTAAAAATGTGCCTTTCCTATGACCTAGCAATTCCACTCCTAGGTATTTACCCAAGAGAAATGAAAACACACGTTCAAACAAAGACTTGTACTGGAATATAATTAGCAGCTGTATTCATAATAGGCAAAATCTGGAAACAGCTTAGATGTCTATCAACAGAATGGCTAAATAAACTGTGGTATATTCACACAATGAAATATGTCCTCTACTGATATACCTAAGACATAGATGAATTTCAAAATATTATGCGGAATGAAAGAAGTCTTACACAAAATATTACATACTGTATGATTCCATTTACATTACATGTTCCTACTTCTGTTTATTTGTTCTCTGTGCAGACATAGTTCCAGGCTGCTCCACAGGAGAGAATCTGGCTGAGGGCCTGGGCTGGAAACAGCACACAGTTGCAATAATAACCACCATTATTGAATGCTTACGGGCCTGGCACTACCCTACAGTTTGAGTATTACTCCTATTTTATGGATGAGAAAACTGGGCCTCAGACAGAGCATATGACTTGCCCAAAGCTACACAGAAAATAAGCACTCTAGCTAAGTTTATTTCTAGCTCAAGACTGTCTTATTTCCAGAGCAGCAGAGTTTCACCATGAGGGTGCTTTTGTCAAAAAGAGGATATTGGTAATGGCAGGAAGAGAAATCAGCCTTGATTCTCTCCCTGGGGGAGGGGAGGAAGAGCAGGAGGGGGAATATTAAAGAAGATAAGTTATTGTCTTATAGATCTTTCTGTAAAGGCTAGAGACTGCCTTCTCCACCCTGCTTCACAATACATTGAACAATTGTTAATTTGTTCCTCACAAAATCCTTGAAGTAGATAAGGAAATTGTCCTGAAGAAGTAAAGTGCAGTGGTTCCTAGATATCCTCTGGGGATTGGTTCCAGGACCACCCCCCACCCCCATACCAAAATCCATGGATAATTAAGTTCCTTATATAAAATGTATTTGCATATAACCTACACACATCCTCCCATATACTTTAAATCATTGCTAGGTAACTTATAATACCTAATACAGTGTAAATGCCATGTAAATAGTTGTAAATACAATGTAAATACTATGTAAATGGTTGCCAGTGCCTGGAAAATTCAAATTTTGCTTTTTGGAACTTTCTGGAATTTAGGGGGTGAGGGGGAGTATTTTCGATCTGCAGCTGGTTGAATTGCGCCTGTGAAACCAAGGGATACGACAGACCGCCAACTGTACAAGTTCCAAGAACTGGGTTTTGAACTGGTCTACAGATCCCATGGTGCACTTCCTGGTAGACTAAATTACTACGAGGGAAAAGGCACAAAATGTTTTACAGATTTTTTTTTATGCTTAATGGCTTCAGAGGGTAATAAACAAAGGGGCGTGTTTTCTAGTCTCTCCTGAGGACAGCTGGGAATAAGAGTGGAGGTGTTGTTGAGGTGGTGGGGAGGATGAGAGGTTCAGATTCTGTCAGTTCTGTTTTTCTGCCCTCATCAATGCCAGTTCCCATGGCTTATACTAGTGATTCTGTTGCAGGAAAATGGAGCATGAGAGGGTGGTTATGTCCCAGGTCTCAGGTGAGTTCCTGGGATGGGCCACCAAGCGAGGGTTCTTGGTTTCATGCGGGAAAGAATTCAAGAGTGACCTATAGTAAAGTGAAAGCAGGTTTACTTAGAGAGATATACATTCCATAGGCAGAATGCAGGCCATCTCAGAAGGTGAGAGCGGCCCCTGGGGTATGGGGGTGGTTAATTTTTGTGGGCTGGGTAATTTCATAGGCTAATAAAGAAAGGGGCGGGGATTTCCAGGAATTGGGCACCACCCACTTTTTGGCCTTTTATGGTCAGCCTCGGAACTGTCATGGCGCTGATGGGTGTGTCATTTAGCATATGCTAATGTATTACAATGAGTGTATAATGAGGCTCAAGGTCTACTGGAAGTCAACTCTTCCGTCATCTTGCACCTAGTGGATTCTAACCAGTTTTTGTTTTGTCCTCAAAGACTCTGTCATTCTTTTAATGGTTGTGCCCTGCCCTCTTCCCTCCTGTCTCAATTCCAAAGCCAGTGCTTCAGGTTCCTTAACAACCCTCCTAACAAGATAAACATCTTCTGAAGCCCTAATGAATGAATCTCTGACATGGGAACTCACTTGGTGGAGGTGTGTCACAGACTCTTTGAGAAGATGATGAAAACCTTGGAGGCTTTCTCCATACAATGAACCTACATGTAAAATTCTCCATGCAATGTAGAAAGGTTGATAGGCCTACTAAAACCCACCAAGAGGGTCCCTGTTAAGAACCCCTGCATTTGTCGATGATAGCCTGGAAATCTACCTGGAGTACCTTGGGGTGAGGGTGAGGGTGAGGGTGGGACTCCAGCAGAGTAGTCCTAAGATTGTGACAAGTATAAACCTGCTGTTTAAAGAGTCTTGGATTGGGAACAGAAGTTTCAGCTTTGCCGCTTTACCAGCTGTGTGGCTTCAGATGAATCCTTTCTGAGCCTTAATTTCCTCATCTAGAAAATGAGGACAATAGTGTCTGCCTTTGCTGAGAAGAATATCAGAGTGAGACAATCTCATTCTTTGTAAACTTTCAATCATTTGACAAACGTTGATTGTGCCAGACACTGGCCTAAGTGCTGGGTTTACAGTAGTGAGTCAATCATTAAGAATTTCCGGCCCTCATGGGGCATGGAAACAGGCGACCAGCAATGATTAAATGAATGGATGAATGAATGAAACAAAATGAAGCATATAATTACAAAGTATTCATTGCCTTTATAGATTTTGTCACTGAGTGTAGCAATGGGAAAGAACATGGTGGAGAGGTAGAAAACCACTTAGAATAGTTACGGGAAGTTCCTTGTAGGAGGACCCATTTAAGTCACTAAGTCATTAAGAAAACAGAAGTGGCAATGGAGATGGGGAGGAATAGGCAGATTGGAGATACACTTTATTTTATTAAAATCTGTCTGGGACTTCCCTGGTGGTTCAGTGGTTAAGAATCCACCTGCCAATGCAGGGGACACAGGTTTGATCCCTGGTCCGGGAAGATCCCACATGCTGCAAAGCAACTAAGCCCGTGCACCACAGCTACTGAGCCTGCTCTCTAGAGCCCGCATGCCACAACTACTGAAGCCCATGCACCTAGAACCTGTGCTCCGCAACAAGAGAAGCCACCACAATGAGAAGCCTGCTCACAACAACGAAGAGTAGCCCCTGCTCGCTGCAACCAGAGAAAGCCCGCTCGTAGCAACAAAGACCCAACGCAGCCGAAAATAAATAAATAAATAAAT
This sequence comes from Mesoplodon bidens, assembly GCF_964165515.1. Lineage (NCBI taxonomy): Eukaryota > Metazoa > Chordata > Mammalia > Artiodactyla > Ziphiidae > Mesoplodon > Mesoplodon bidens. The sequence continues at coordinate 100,595,106 of NC_138163.1, forward strand.
AAATAAAATCTGTCTAAAAAAATCTTTTGGATAGACAATACATTGACATGATTCAAAATTCAAAAGGTACCAAAAGAAATAGAGTGAAAATTTCCCTTCTAACAAACCACCTAGTTCTCCCCAGAAGTATCACACTGTATCCACTGCTTATGTATTCCTCCAGAGATTTTTTTTTATATGCAAGCAAATACATTTCCACAAATGTTAGTATATTTTATGCAGCGTTCTGTACCTTGCTTTTTTTCTTAATGTATCTTGAAGCTCCATATTAGCATCTCAACAGATACCTCACTCATTTTGATGACTGCATCATGTTCCATTGAGTGCATGTACCATAATTTATTTGACCTCTTCCCTAGTGATAGACATTTTGGTTGTTTCCAAACTTTCGCTGTTACAAATAATGCTGCATATGCCAATTTGTGCAACATGTGAGTATATCTGTAGGATAAATTCCTCAAAGTGGAATTCCTGGGTGTATTTGTAGTTTTGACGGACATTGTCATTCACCCCTCCCAGAGGTCCTACCGATTTACAGTCCCAACCAGCAGTGTCTGAGAGACCCTTTCCCCCACATCTTTGCCAATTATTGGATTATCAAATTTTTGGAGCTTGTGAATCTGATAAATGAAGAATTTCTCAGTGTTGCTTTAATTATTTATTTCTTTTATTACGAGCAAGGTTGAACATTTTCCCCCATATTTAAGAACAATTTGTATTTCCTTCTCTGTGAACTGCCCACTCATAACCTCCAACAATTTTTCTTCTAGGCTGATGGTATTTTATTTTTGATTCGTAGAAGCCCTTTATATATGTCATTTGAATTACAATCATTTGTTCCAGTTTGTTGTTTGTCTTTTGACTTTGCTTATGGTGCAATTTGCCATACAGAAATATTTAATTTTTTGTCATTGATATCAATCATTTCTTTTATGGCTCTGGGTTCTGGATCAAATTAGATAGGCCATTCTACACTTATAAAAGAGTGCTTATAGGAGCAGCTCGCGGCTCCAGCTCTACCTTGGGCCGGCTGCAGTCTGAGTCTGAGGACGGCCGAAGTGGTTTGCTCGTTTAAGATGAGGTTTCTGCTACTTCTCCTGGTGGCGGCGTCGGCGGTGGTCCGGAGCGATGCCTTGGCCAACCTGGGTGGCGTGCCTGGCAAGAGATTAAAGATGCAGTACGCCACGGGGCCGCTGCTCAAGTTCCAGATTTGTGTTTCCTGAGGTTATAGGCGGGTGTTTGAGGAGTACATGCGGGTTATTAGCCAGCGGTACCCAGACATCCGCATTGAAGGAGAGAATTACCTCCCTCAACCAATATATAGACACATAGCATCTTTCCTGTCAGTCTTCAAGCTAGTGTTAATAGGCTTAATAATTGTTGGCAAGGATCCTTTTGCTTTCTTTGGCATGCAAGCGCCTAGCATCTGGCAGTGGGGCCAAGAAAACAAGGTTGCGTTGAATTGTGGAGTTGCTGGTTATTGCATCACTAGTCTCTTGTCTATGCATGTATGATGGTCTTTTTCTTGAGCAACATGATTGATAACCAGTGTATGTCAACAGGTGCATTTGAGATAACTTTGAATGATGTACCTGTGTGGTCTAAGCTGGAATCTGATCACCTTCCATCCATGCAACAGCTTGTTCAAATTCTTGACAATGAAATGAAGCTCAATGTGCATATGGATTCAATCCCACACCATCGATCATAGCCCCACCTATCAGCACTGAAAACTCTTCTCTATGGTGTGGAATTTTTCACTTCAACTAAACTGAAAATAAAAGGCGACGGAGTGCAGGGTACCCCAGAAGAAGAGAAGGAAATTTGTATCCAGAAGATGCATGTGGGAAGATAATGTGAGAAGCATAACTGCTTCCACCTTTCTTTAGGCTGACTGAGGGGGGAAAAATAGCTTTGGAGTCTGCACCGAGGGACAAGCAGATCCACAACTTGAAAGGCTTGAGAAGGGAAAAGTGAAGATCACTGCTCTAGATGGATTGCTTCGTTTCCTTCTGGAGGGCCAAGGACCATTCACTAGAAGACCTCTCGGCAGTGAAAGCGTGGAGTTGCAACCACTGGACCGCCAGGGAATTCCCTGATATATGCCCAGGAGTGGGATTGCTGGATTATATGAACAAGATAGAAGAGAGTGCTCAGGCTTCAGTCAGAATTATATTTTAAGTAATCGTCATCATCATAACAGCAAACACTTAAAAAGAACTTATCATATGATTCCAGGGCAATACTGGAAATGGGGAAGACAGCCATCTATCAACACACAAGCCACTTGGAGTAAATGTCTGGAAAGTACTGTTGGCTGTGCAACACGAGGAGCTGACTAACGAAGACCTGATGGAATTGGAGGCCCAGAGAAAGGACGAAGAGAGACAAGAGGAAGAAGTAACTGAAGAACCGAAGAGACTGACGACGCAGGAGATGGCAAGGGGATTTTCTTTATTTGAGGAGGCGCTGTTAGCTTTTGAGGCATAGGATGGTACACGAAGGTTGCAGCAGCCGTTCAGAATGCAATCCAGTGCTACCATGTCATCTATGACAAGAAAAAAAGAGCTACTACCCAGACATCGCTGGATCCTTTTTGCAACAGGGTAGATAGAACTGAATCTGGCAAGGAACCAGAACCTGTGCCATCCACGTCTGGCATGAGTGAAATTGCCTTCCGTCTCCTATTGCTGACGATCCTTCATCTCTACCACCTCCCACCTCGTCTCCCTCCTCCAGTCAGTAACTCTTCTTACCTGTTCCCTCGATGCCAGCCCAAGTATCCCAGCTGTTGTACTGTACTACTGTACTTTTCAACGTACTGTACTGTAAGATTTAAAATGTTTATTTTTTGTTTGTTTTTTATATAGTATTTGTGTGAAAAGTATTATAAACCTATTACAGTACAGTACTACATAGCTGATTGTGTTAGTTGGGTACCTAGGCTAACTTCGTTGGACTTTGAACAAATTGGACTTACGAACACGCTGTCGGAGTGGAACTCGCTCATATGTAGGTGACCTACTGTAATGCAACCTTGAGCAATAGCCAATCAAATGATTTCCTTGCTTTGCTCCCACAACTTCTCTATAAAAACCTCTCCTTAGCTCTTGTCTGTGGAGTGCTCCTAACCACTTCTGGTTTGGTGCTGCCAGTTTTCAATCCACATCTGCTCAAATAAACTCTTAAAAATTTGAAAAAAAAAAAAGAGTGCTTATATGCTTTCTTCTAGTGTTTTTACTTTTTATTTTTATTTATTTTATTGAAGTATAGTTGATTTACAATATTGTGTTAGTTTCAGGTGTATAGCAAAGTGGTTCAGATATATATATATATATAATTTTTTTCAGATTATTTCCATTATATGTTTTTACAAGATATTGAATATAGTTCCCTGTGCTTACAGTAAATCTTTGTTGTTTATCTATTTTACGTATATTTTGTATCTGTTAATCCCCCACTCCTAATTTATCCCTCCCCCCCTTCCCCTTTGGTAACCATAAGTTTTTTTTCTATATCTGTGAGTCTGTTTTGTATATAGATTCATTTGTATTATTTTTTAGATTCCACATATAAGCGATATCATATAATATTTATTTGTCTTTATCTGACTTACTTCACTTAGTATTCTCTAGGTCCATCCATGTTGCTGCAAATGGCAATATTTCATTCTTTTTATGGCTGAATAATATCCCATTGTGTATATATATATATATATATAGAACACATCTTCTTTATCCAGTCATCTGTTGATGGGCACTTAGGTTGCTTCCATGTCTTGGCTATTGTGAATAGTGCTGCTATGAACATTGGGGTGCATGTATTTTCAAATTAGAGTTTTTAACTTTTCTGGATATAAGCCCAGGAGTGAGATTGTTGAATTTTATGGGAGCTCTATTTTTAGTTTTTGAGGAACCTCCATACTGTTTTTCATAGCGGTTGCACCAATTTACATTTCCATCAACAGTGTAGGAGTGTTCCCTTTTCTCCACACCCTCTCCAGCATTCATTATTTGTAGACTTTTTGAAGATAGCCATTCTGACTGGTGTGAGGTGATGTCTCATGGCGGGTTTTGATTTGCACTTCTCTAATAATTAGATTGCTTAGCATCTTTTCATATGTCTGTTGGCCACCCCTATGTCTTATTTGGATAAATGTCTGTTTAGGTCTTATGCCCAGTTTTTGATTCGGTTGTTTGTTTTTTTGATATTGAGTTATATGAGCTGTTTGTATAGTATTTTTATTTTTAAAAGTTTTCTTCATATACATCATGCAACTATTTTAAGTATATTCCCAGGTATTTTATCTATTTTTCTGGTGGCTTTTGTAAATGGGGATCTTTTCTTCCAATAGCTCTTCTGTTTGTGTATAAGGAGGCTATATATTAATTTTGCATATATATTTCTATTTATTAATCTTGTATCTATAAATTTTATTGAATTATCTTATTTCTATAATGATTTTTCAGTTGATTCTTTTGATTTTCTAGGTATACAATTGTATCAAATGTAAATAATAATTTTACCTTCTCATTTCCAATTTTATTCCCTTAACTTTTTCCTTTTGCCCATTAGCTAGTATCTCCAGATTAAGTTTAAATAATAGTAATAATAGTGAACATCTTTGTTTTATTCCAGTCTCAAATGAGAATACTTTCACTGTTTTCCCATTAAGCATGATGTTGACTTTGGGATACATATAGTGGTGAAACATACATAACATAAAATTTACCAGTACGTTTCAGTGGCATTAAGTACATTCACATTGTTGTGCAACCATCGCCACTATCCATCTCCAGAATTTTGTCATCTTTGGCCATGTTTTTATCATGCTGTTTTATCCTTTCTATTGTATTTTGTAGAGATTTTAAAAACAAGAATGGATGTCAAATTTTATTAAATGTCCTTTTAGCATTTATGAAGAAAAGTACATGATTTTAATTCTTTGATCTGTTAATATAATGAATTGTTTTAGTAAATTTCCTAATATTGAGTCATCCTCGAATTCCTGGAATTAACTGGTCCTAGTCAGGGTGTGCTATTCTTTTAACGTGTTTTTTCTTTTAATTAGGATTTTTAACTTCAGTTTGGCCTATAGGTTTCCTTTTTTGCCTGTGACATGCTTTTAAGTGGCAGAAATAACAGAGCTTGCTGGTGGATTAGATGTGGAGATTGAGGATAAAGAAGGAATCAGGTGAAACCCAGGTCTATGGCCAGCTAGGGGCGCTTTTACTGAGCAGGAGAAGACTAGGGGTGGGAGGACCACACTGCATTTAGGTCAACAGTGAGACTTCAAGGGAGTGGGGAGGAGGGGGTATCAGAGGTTTTTTTTTTTTTTTTTTTTTTTGCCTAGGTCGCGTGGCTTGCAGGATCTTAGTTTCTCCACCAGGGATTGAACCCAGCTGGCAGTGGAAGCACACAGTCCTAACCACTGGACTGCCAGGGAATTCCCATCGTGAGCACTTTTAAACTTAAATTGTGTTGTAAGCCTTCAGTTCAAGAGAGTGGACTGTTTAGTGTATAAGCCAATAACAAAGAAGAGACTGTAAGCAGTGAGGCGTGTGTGGTAGGAGTGGGGAATATCCGTGCATGAGGGATTCCAGTAGGTTCCAGGGAGAGTAATAAAGCTGATGGAGGGCTAAAGACTGATGTGGTGGGGAAGAGGGCCTGCCTAGAGTTTGTGCAACGCAGGCTACAGGCAAGGATGGAGCACACCTGGAGAGCGGGGAGACATGAGGGTCAGTGGAAGTGAAAACGGAGACAACCAGATTGCTGCAGAGGAAGTGTTGCTTCCCCATCCCTCTCTCACACTTTACACAGGCTGTCCAGCAGCCAGGCATGTAGTATCTAAGCAAAATGAACATCAATAACGACAGCAATAATAATAAGACAATAAAATATTACGAATTGGCAGGTCGTTCTCTAAATACACAATAAATGATCTTGGTAGAAGCAGAGCAGGTGAGGGCAAGAGAAGCATTAACTCCCGCATGCAAAGATGATGACTTCTAGCATTTTGGGGTCCCTAAGACAATAGCCTATTCACCCTAAAGTGGATGAAATTCAGCCAGTCAATAAGACCTATCCTAGTATATGTAGTCCATAATCCATTTTTCTCATACCTCATTCTTACATATGACAATAAAGGATTACTAGTCTTTTCATAAAAGCTTGCAACATGCTAAGGAGAGAAATACAAAGAAAATCAATGAAGGAACTAAAAATACACTCTAATCATATTTGAAGAGAAAGAGTGTTGGGTGTGTGTGTGTGTGTGTGTGTGTGTGTGTGTAACTGAGCTAAATTCTCAGCTGTCATGCCAGTAAGTGAACAGAAAATATCTAAAATGATAAATCAACAGTGGTAGAAGCAGATTATTTACAGATACAGAGATAAACCTCAGAAGATAATCAAAGAGTTAAAGAAGGAATAGATAGCATCAGGGGAAGGATAAGAGAAACCATTCTAGAGTATTTGATGTTTTAACCATGTGCAAATTTTACTTTAATAAAAGGCATTTTCAAAGTATTAAAAAAAAGCAGAATGCAAAATACATGTGGTCAGGCTCTACACAGAATATGTATGAGTGGAGGGGGGGTGGGAGGAACCTGGCACACATGTGGAAAACGCTTTCCCAGACGATTCTGATCTGAGTCTCCCCACTCCCCTTGGGGCTACGGACCCAGACAGATGCTGGCCTCCTCCCTGGGTTAACTGTGAAACAGATTCCTGATACATACTAAACTTCTTGAAGTCAAGTTCATAACAACTACCATGTCCTCCCACAAATAAAAGCTTTGGAGGACATGAAGTATAAATAATGGATGGGAATAAACTTAGGTTTGATAAGGGCTCGTGAACAGAAATCTAAGATTGAGTAGTTATACATTGGTCTGTATGTTCCTGGTTAAATTTATAAAAATCAAGTCATCCTGAAACAGGAGTGAGGAAGAAATAGGAAACCAAAACCAAAACCAAACAAAAATCTTTTAACTGTCCCAAATACTTAATTGCAGTTGCAAAGAACTGGGACCAGAACAGGAAGGAAAGAGCTCTTTCTGGAGCTCTTTTATTTTTAAGATTTATTTATTAATTTTATTTATTTTTGGCTGTGTCGGGCCTTAGTTGTGGCACACCGGTTCTTCACTGAGGCAGGCAGGATCTTTCATTGTGGGGCATGGCCTCCTCTCTAGTTGTGGTGTGCGAGTTTTCTCTCTCTAGTTGTGGCGCGTGGGCTCCAGAGTGCATGGGCTCTCTAGTTGTGGCATGCGGGTTCTCTAGTTGAGGCGTGTGAGCTCAGTAGTTGTGGCGCCTGGGCTTAGTTGCCCTGCGGCATGTGGGATCTTAGTTCCCTGACGAGGGATCAAACCCGCGTCCCCTGCATTGGCAGGAGGATTTTTTACCACTGGACCACCAAGGAAGTCCCTCTTTCTGGAATTTTACTTGCTGTTCCCAACACCACAAATGCTCTTCCACAAGATCTTTGCCTGGCTATCTCCTCGTCTTTCAGGTCTCAGTTTAAATGTCATTTCACTCTTTGATCCAGTATTATCATTATCGAGCAGCTTCCAGTGTGAGGCACTGCTCTAGCTGGTTGGAGAACTAGGAGACACCACAAAGCCCTTACTACTTTCAGGGAACATTGGGGGAGACAGAGAACAAGCAAGTAAATTGATAAATTATCATAAGTTGTATTCCTCGCGTACCTAACTCTGAGATGTGTCAAAGTCAAAACTAAGTCTGAGACAAAATTAACACAAGCTCTTCACTCATATACTTGGGATGAGGGAACCCACCTACCATCACTTTCATTTCAACCTGGGTTCAAGGGTGTTAGAGAGTAAAAAGAGGAAATGCTGAAATGGTCTCTGATTGATGTGTTCTATTATGGAGGGATTTTTGGAAGTGGGGAGACTTTCCAATTGATACTCAGGTACATTCGGCAGTCTTTGGTTGGAGCCATTTGGGGGCGTTTCAGAAGAGGAAGGACTGTTCGATGTTAAGGGCCGAGGGTTTTCTATGGCTGGTTATTTGAATACAGGCTGTTCATTAGGGAACACCCTTGGGATCAACACCCGTGGGAGGCAGGGAGAGCAAGCAGGAAGAGTCCAGCTGCCATGGTCCAATAAGGTCACTCTTTCCAGACATTTTCAATGACAAGAGCTTGGAAATATCAATATATATGCTTTTTTTCTATAAAGATAAAATACATCATGAATTCATACATAACACTTCTAATTCAAATTCAGGACTACAGGGCTTTATTTAACACTTTATTCAATCTGTATTTCTATTTTCTCATACCAAAAGTTTTGGTCCCCAATTTTATCAACATATTACATGAAATAGTCTCAGAATACTAACACCAACACTACCACTAACATGATTGCTGAAAGGAGTTAAGGTGTTTTTGGGTTTGCTTTTGCCTTTAGAGAATATCCCTAGGGATATATAGACAAATTACTGTACTTAAAAATAGTAACTTGAAATAATTATTCTCTGTGTGGTTTTTCTGCCAAATTGATAGACAATTTGGTTCATTTGTTTCATGCAGTTTTTGGTTTTTAAGAATTGCTCTTGAAAAATTTAATTTTGTTTTCTAATTAAAAGAAATGGTTTCAAAATCAAATATACAAAACAAGATATATTCAAAGAAGTCTAGCTTCCATTCTTTTCCTTCCCACCCTGTTCCCTCTGTCTCTCTCTCAATAACTTTAAAAAATGTTTTTCTTTCTCAGACATAAATTGTAGCAATATTTTCTGAGATCAGTCTCCCAAGGCAAAAGAAATAAAAGCAAATAAATAAATGGGACCTAATCAAACTTAAAAGCTTTTGCACAGCAAAGGAAGCCATCAATAAAATGAAAAGACAGCCTACGGACTGGGAGAAAATATTTGCAAACAATGCGACCAACAAGGGGTTAATATCCAAAATATACAAATAGGTCATACAACTCAATATTGAAGAAACAAATAACCAAGTCAGAAAATGGGCAGAAGACCTAAATAGACGTTTCTCCAAAGAAAGCATACAGATGGCCAACAGGCACATGAAAAGATGCTCAACATCGCTAATTATTAGAGAAATGCAAATCAAAACCACACGGAGGTATCACCTCACACTGGTCAGAATGGCCATCATTAAAAAGTCTACAAATAGTAAATGCTGCAGAGGGTGTGGACAAAAGTGAACTCACCTACACTGTTGGTGGAAATGTACATTGGTGCAGCCACTATGGAAAACAGTATGGAAGTTTCTTTAAAAGTCAAAATAGAGCTATCATATGATCTAGCAATCCCTCTCCTGGGCATGTAACCGGAAAAGTTGAAAACACTAATTCGAGAAGATGCATGCACCCCAATGTTCAAAGCAGCGTTGTTTACAATGGCCAAGACATGGAAATGACCCAAGTGCCCATCAACAGATGACTGGATAAAGATGTGAGATATATATATATATATATATATATATATATATATATATATATATACACAATGGAATATTACTCAGCCATAACAAAGAAGGAAATACTGCTATTTACAACAACGTGAATGGACTTAGAGAATATTATACTAAGTGAAGTAAGTCAGACAGAGAAAGACAAATATTACATGATATCACTCATGTGGAATCTAAAAATAATATAATGAATCTATATAGAAAACAGAAACAGACTCACAGACATAAAAAACAAATTTATGGTTACCAAAGGGGAAAGGGGGGGAGGCATAAATTAGAAGTATGGGATTAACAGATACAAAGTACTATGCAAAAAATAGATAAGCAACAAGGATTTACTATATAACACAGGAAACTATATTCAACACCTTGCAATACCTGTAACGGAAAATAATCTGAAAAAAAGGATAACTGAATTACTTGGTTGTACACCTGAAACTAACACAATATGGTAAATCAACTATACTTCAATTAAAAAAATGTATTTGTGTACCCTTCCATTTACAAAAAGTGTAAGCAAATACATGTTGGTAGATAATTATGCATGGTTCTCTCATGCTTCTGTACATCTTGCGAACAGTCACTGATTGCTTTTGTTCCAGACTATCTTTTCAAAGATGTTTGTATCGCTAACAGGTTTGGAAGATAGAAACAGTGTCTCCTTTGGGAGCCCAGGACAGGCAGGTTTACTTCCCATTATAAAATATTCAGGTTCCCTAAGCCCAGAGTTCCTTTCCTGTAATGTAACCTACTGCATGTGCAGGTATTACATGATCCTTTTCATGTCACCCGTGGAATTGGAGCTTGGGAAACCAGCTCAAATGCTGATACTCTGACTAATGCTATTTCTGTGAGTAATAGATCTCTTTGTCTCTCTTTTGTGATCAGAGAGTTTTGAGCGAAGAAGTGCCTTGATCTTACAGGGACATAATCTTACACACTTTAAAAGGATCATTCTGGTTACAGTGTAGATGATCTCATGTAGGCCTGCAAGGATGGAAATAGGAGGCTGTTGAAAAACTAGTCCAAAAGAAACAAGGATGGGAATGGAGCAGGAAGGTAATGACAAAAGGACTGATTCTGTATACATTTGACTCTCCTGAATTTCAGATATTAGATGTGTCAAATTCAAACTATAAAATGAATATATTTTAAAAGTTATTTTAATTTTTTTTTTTTTTGCCACCCCATGTGGCTTGCAGGATCTTAGTTCCCTGACCAGGGATTGAACCTGGGCCACGGCAGTGAAAGCCCCGAATCCTAACCACTAGGCCACGAGGGAACTCCCTAAGTTTAATTTTATCAATTTAATCAATAGGTCTGAAATGCCATCAAAAGAGAGGCACTGAAAAGTTTTCTCTCCAACCTTATTCCACAGTCATTCAATCCCCTCTCCAAAGGCAATTAGAGTGACATTAGTTAATAGTAAAATTAGTTAAATTGTTGAAAGAAATAGGAGATGGAATGACAAGACCCAAGAATCTTGTGTCTTCTGCCAGAATCGACAAAACTGTGGCAGTCTAACTTGTTAGCTTGCAAGTTGGATAAGGTTCAGACCTTCACAGTTCTTGAAAGCACTTATACTTTTGTATTCTACCCTACCCATTTCTTAGACAAATGTTAAGTGTTCTATACATACTTTGTTTATTTAAAGGTAAAGTACAGAATATATTTAAAATCAAGGGACTGGATGAGATCTAGGGAGTGAATGCAGGTCAAAAAGAAGTCCAAGGATGATCCCTGGGATATTCCAATATTTGGAGCTTGGAAAGATGAAGGGAAATCTTTGTAGAAGACTGAGAAGAAGCAGCTAGTGAGGTAGGAAGGGAATCAAAAAGAGTGATGGCCCAGATTCTGAAGACTTTCTTAGCCAGCATCCCTGAAAAACTCTAAAGTGGCATTCTACCCCCAATCCAGTCCCTCTGTGTTTATCATCTGTTTTAAATACTTCATAACGTTTATAGTCATCTGAAATTGTGTATTTGTTTATTTAACTGCCGCATTAGATCATATACTCCAGGAGAGCAGAGAATTGTCTAAAAGGGTTACCACTGTAACCTCAGCAACTAAACTAGGGCCTGACATACAATAGGCACTCAACAAATATGTATGGAATGAGTGAGTGCCTGCATGCATACAGGGATGAATGAATGAGTATTTTCTGGACTAAATTTACTTGAACAGACTCTTAGATGAGCCCACCCTTTTCCAATTTCCTTGTAAATAGGTTAGCTTATAGTGAGGATCCAGCACAAAATAAAATTAACAACGTTTGATAATATTCATCTCAGGGAACTTAAAGTTGTGGTGAATTTCACTAGATACCCCAGTGCTCTGAATTTTTGAGAGTCCAGGAGGATCTCAACAGCCTGAGACAGGGTAGGTTGTGTGTGAGCGTGCATGCATGCGCCCGAGCATGTGTGTGTGTCTGTCTCTGTGTGTGTGTGTTTTAAAATGGGGAAAAAAGGTATAATACAAGTAATTATATACACTTAGATACTTGGGAAAATACCAGAACAAATTATAAACCAATCGATTTTCCAGCACTTAAGAAAGCAAAAACCACTGTGTGGCTAGCATTATAATCTCATGGTGAACCAGTGTGCCAGACTGATTCTGTTTTCTGCTATGACTGCCATGTCACGCTGATCCTGGGGAAGCAGTAGATGTAATCTATTCAGACTTCATTAAGGCTTACATGTCCTCCAGCATGTCTTTCTAATCAACAACCTAGACAGATAAGGTCTATATCTACTGTGTCCAAGAAGACTTTCCTGCTTGCCAAAAATATAGCAGGGACCCAATCATATTTATTACCACTCTTTAGAGCTAGTAGCACCCCGGAGAGAGAGTGGTGGAGAAAGTGATGGGCTCATAGGGAAAAGATAAGCACAACAAAATCAAGGAAAGGGAAGGTATGATAATACTTTGGCTCAGGCATTGTTTATCGTTTATGCACAGGAATACACTCAGTTCTCTCCATATGGTACTTGACAGATACAATGGATGACCTTGGTTTAGCTCTAGGGCTTTGATAGCAGAGCTTATCAGGTTTAATAAATAAATACAGCTTATAAGAAAGGGATTTTTTTTTCAACCTATAGTACCTTTAAAAGTTTTATTTTTTTTTTCCTGAGGACAGATACAATTAACATCTTCTAAAAAAAGAAAAAGTACACAAAAAAGCAGAGTATAGTAAAAAGCAATATACTCTTACTATAATACTGTTTATATACTCTTACTTAAATAATGTTTATATGGTATTTAAACAACCATGAACTTTGGTGCCAGACAGTACTGGGTTCAAATCCAAACTCTGCTACTTGATAGAACTATATAACCTATATCTTGTCTGAGTCTCAATTTCCACAATAATAAAATGGGAATAGAGAGGGAAGAGAGCAGAAGCAAGAACTACAATTCTGCAGCTTGTGGAATGAAAACCACGTTCACAGAAAGATAGACAAAGTGAAAAGGCAGAGGACTATGTCCCAGATGAAGGAACAAGATAAAACTCCAGAAAAACAACTAAAGGAAGTGGAGATAGGCAACCTTCCAGAAAAAGAATTCAGAAAAATGATAGTGAAGATGATCCAGGACCTCGGGAAAAGAATGGAGGCAAAGATCGAGAAGATGCAAGAAATATTTAACAAAGACCTAGAAGAATTAAAGAACAAACAGAGATGAACAATACAATAACTGAAATGAAAACTGCACTACAAGGAATCAATAGCAGAATAACTGAGGCAGAAGAACAGGTAACTGACCTGGAAGACAGAATGGTGGAATTCACTGCTGCAGAACAGAATAAAGAAAAAAGAAAGAAAAGAAATGAAGACAGCCTAAGAGACCTCTGGGACAACATTAACCACACCAACATTCACGTGATAGGGGTCCCAGAAGGAGAAGAGAGAGAAAAAGGACCCGAGAAAATATTTGAAGAGATTATAGTCAAAAACTTCCCTAACATGGGAAAGGAAATAGCCACCCAAGTCCAGGAAGCACAGAGAGTCCCATACAGGATAAACCCTAGGAGAAACACACCAAGACACACATTAATCAAACTATCAAAAATTAAATACAAAGAAAAAATATTAAAAGCAGCAAGGGGTAAACAACAAATAACATACAAGGGAATGCCCATAAGGTTAACAGCTGATCTTTCAGCAGAAACTCTGCAAGCCAAAATGGAGTGGCAGGACATATTTAAAATGGTGAAAGGGAAAAACCTACAACCAAGATTACTCTACCCAGCAAAGATCTCATTCAGATTCGACAGAGAAATTGAAACATTTACAGACAAGCAAAAGATAAGAGAATTCAGCACCACCAAACCAGCTTTACAACAAACGCCAAAGGAACTTCTCTAGGCAGGAAACACAAGAGAAGGAAAAGACGTACAATAACAAACCCAAAACAATTAAGAAAATGGTAATAGGAACATACATATTGATAACTACCTTAAAAGTGAATGGATTAAATGCTCCAACCAAAAGACGCAGGCTCACTGAATGGATACAAAAACAAGACCCATATATATGCTGTCTACAAGAGACCCACTTCAGACCTAGGGACACATACAAACTGAAAGTGAGGGGATGGAAAAAGATATTCCATGCAAATGGAAATCAAAAGAAAGCTGGAGTAGCAATACTCATATCAGATAAAACAGACTTTAAAATAAAGAATGTTACAAGAGACAAGGAAGGACACTACATAATGATCAAGGGATCAATCCAAGCAGAAGATATAACAGTTATAAATATATATGCACCCAACATAGGAGAATGTCAATGCATAAGGCAACTGCTAACAGCTATAAAAGAGGAAATTGACAGTAACACAATAATAGTGGGGGACTGTAACACCTCACTTACATCAATGGGCAGATCATCCAGACAGAAAATTAATAAGGAAACGTAAGCTTTAAATGACACAATAGACCGATAGATTTCATTGATATTTGTAGGACATTCCATCCAAAAACAGTAGATTACATTTTCTTCTCAAGTGCACACGGAATGTTCTCCAGGATAGATCACATCTTGGGTCACAAATCAAGCCTCAGTAAATTTAAGATAATTGAAATCATATCAAGCAGCTTTTCCAACCACAATGCTATGAGATTAGAAATAAATTACAGGGAAAAATATGTAAAAAACACAAACACATGGAGGCTAAACAATTATTACTAAATAACCAAGAGATCATTGAAGGAATCAAAGAGGAAATTAAAAAATACCTGGAGACAAATGACAGTGAAAACATGAGGACCCAAAACCTATGGGATGCAGCAAAAGCAGTTCTAAGAGGGAAGTTTATAGCTATACAATCCTACCTCAAGAAACATCTCAAATAAACAATCTAACCTTGCACCTAAAAGATCTAGAGAAAGAAGAACAAAAAACCCCCAAAGTTAGCAGAAGGAAAGAAATCATAAAGATCAGATCAGAAATAAATGAAAAAGAAATGAAGGACACAATAGCAAAGATTAATAAAACTAAAAGCTGGTTCTTTCAGAAGATAAACAAAATTGATAAACCTTTAGCCAGACTCATCAAGAAAAAGAGGGAGAGGACTCAAATCAATAACATTAGAAATGAAAAAGGAGAAGTTACAACAGAAACTGCAGAAACACAAAGCATCATAAGAGACTACTGCAAGCAACTCTATGCCAATAAAATGGACAACCTGGAAGAAATGGACAAATTCTTAGAAAGGTATAATCTTCCAAGACTGGACCAGGAAGAAATAGAAAATATGAACAGACCAATCACAAGTAATGAAATTGAAACTGTGATTAAAAGTCTTCCAACAAACAAAAGTCCAGGGCCATATGGCTTCACAGGTGAATTCTAAGAAACATTTAGAGAAGAGCTAACACCAGTCCTTCCCAAATTCTTCCAAAAAATTGCAGAGGAAGGAATACTCCCAAACTCATTCTACAAGGCCACCATCACGCTGATACTAAAACCAGACAGAGATACTACAAAAAAAGAAAATTATAGACCAATATCACTGATGAATATAGATGCAAAAATCCTCAACAAAATACTAGCAAACAGAATCCAACAACACATTAAAAGGATCATACACCATGATCAAGTGGGGTTTATCCCAGGGATGCAAGGATTCTTCAACATATGCAAATCAATCAATGTGATGCACCATATTAACAAACTGAAGAATAAAAACCATATGGTCATCTCAATAGATGCAGAAAAAGCTTTCAACAAAATTCAACACCCATTTCTGATAAAAATTCTCCAGAGGGCTTCCCTGGTGGCGCAGTGGTTGAGAGTCTGCCTGCCGATGCAGGGGACAAGGGTTCGTGCCCCGGTCCAGGAGGATCCCACATGCTGCGGAGCGGCTGGGCCCGTGAGCCATGGCCACTGAGCCTGCACATCCGGAGCCTGTGCTCCACAACAGGAAGAGGCCACAACAGTGAGAGCCCCGCGTACTGCAAAAAAAAAAAAAAAAAAAAAAAAAAATTCTCCAGAAAGTGGGCATAGAGGGGAAAAAAATGGGAATAATAATGCTTAATTTGTAAGTCTGTTGTAAAGGCTAAAGGAGCTTGGGTTTTCTACTTCAGAAAACATGAAAGACCAGATAGTCCAATAAACCTTTCTCTAATAAAGCATCTAGAAATCCGAGATACAATACTAGCTCCCTAGAAAGTAAAGGAAATCTCCAAGAGCCAAAAAAGAACAGAAAACAGAAACCAAAGCGATAGGCAAGCCCAAAAGCTACTCGTGGTTGCCGCTGTTAGGAACGTAGAACTCTGGGGATTTTTTGTTTTTGTTTTTTTAAATTTTATTGAGGTAGAGTTGATTCACAAGGTTGTGTTTAATTTCTGCTGTACAGCAAAGTGACTCAGTTATACATATATATTCTTTTTTATATTCTTTTCTGTTATGGTTTATCACAGGATATTGAATATAGTTCCAAACTCTGGTGTTTAATACTTACCAGGGACACAGGACACAGGGCTTCAGGCCCGCACAAAGAAGAGTGCTACAACTTCACAGGAAGTCAGGACCCTCTAAGGACTGCAGCCAAGTGAAAAGGTAGGCCAGAAAATCGATCTGCTTGCAACAAGTGGAGAAAATGAGTCTTGTTTGTCTCAATTTCCCCTTTAAGAGGAGAAAAATGTCTTCCCTAAAAACTTATAACGATAAGCCTGCGTTTGTATGTGGTTCGATTTCAAATTTATATCACCTATGAAGTCCCAGGGATTTAATTTAAAGTGGTCCTGGGTTCATAACACACTGTGGTGCTTCATACAAGATAATGGAAATTCTCTCTGGAAGAATTTGCCCCTCAAGCCAGATTCCTCAGGATTTCTACAGATACAGTTCATCCAAGCAGAAGTCAATATAAAATTAGGAAGCACTCGAAGAGACAAGCCACTAACAAGCAGAAACAAAAAGTAGCAGAATTGGACCCCCTGAATTTCAGATATTAGATGCACCAAATACAAACTATAAAATTAATATGTTTAAAAAGTTGTTTTGAGTTCAATTTCATCAATTTATTCAGTAGGACTGAAATGGCACCAAAAGAGATGCATTGAAAAGTTTCTTTCTAACCTTATTTCACAGTCATCCACTCACCTCTGCAAAGGCAACTGGAGTTACCAGTTAGTTAAATTGTCAAAAGAAATATGAGATGGAATTACAAATATGAGCAGGGAACAAGAATACATAAAAAAATAATCAAACAGACTTTTAAAGAGGTCCAAGTAACATTTTTAGAAATAAAAGATGTAATCATGAAATTATATACTCAATGAATGGGTTAAAGAGATTAGATAGATCTGAAGATAGGACAAGTGAACTGGAAGAAAAATCTGAAAAAATATTACACAGAATTCAGCACTCAGAGACAGAAAATATGAGAGGATAAGGGACATTAAGAATAAATAGGAAAATTCAATATATATTTAAATGAATATCCAGAAAGAGAGAACAGAAAGAATTGGGGGAAAGGTAATATTCAAATACATAATGGTGGAGAATTTTCTAGAATTGTTGAAAGACATAAATCCTTAGGTTGAAGAATTACAATGAGCTCGGAGAACACTAATAAAAAATATACTCTTAGACTTATCATAGTCTAAACTGGAGAACACCAAAGACAAAGAGGGAATCTCAAAAGCAATTAGAAAGAAAGAAAGAAAAAAAAAAGGATTACCAAAAAATGAAGAGCAATTGGATTGACAACAGATTTATCAACATCAAAAATAAAACCAGAAGACAGTGGATTATGCCTTTAAAGTGGGAAAACAAAATATCTGTCAACCTAGAATTGTATCCTCAGGTGAATTATCTTCTTTTTTTTTAACAAAACAATCTTTCTGTTTGCCTCCATTAAGTTCAGTCCATGTAATAAGCCAGTTTCATAGACAAAGATATGTGTATAAGAAATGTTTATTTCAGCTTTATTTATAGAAGAAAAACATACCCATAAATATGGGATGGGATAAATTATATAAATTATGGTATACTCAAGAAATGGAATGTTATATAGTTATTATAATGATACAGAAATATATTTAGTACATATTTTCAAATTATAAAAATCAAGTAGCCCAGCAATGTGCATATTATGATCCCATTTTTGTAAATAAACACATACATTCATGTGAATTAAAATCATATGGAAGAATATACAAGAATCTGTTAGCAGTGGTTATATCTTGGTCTGAAGTCAGATGGTAGAGAGTAGGTGGAGGGAATTTGATTTTGAAATTTATATTCTTCTCATACTCTTTTTTTAAAATTAAGACTTACTTTTTTTTTTTTTAAATAGAATTGTCTTTTAAGGGTGAGGGGAAAGTAAAGGTATTTCCAGATAAAGAAAAACTAAGAATTTGCTACCATATTTTCTTAAAGAAGAAAGATCCCATAATAAAGATCTGAGATATAAGAATAAATGATAAAGGGACTTCCTTGATGGTCCAGTGGTTAAGACTCCGTGCTTCCAAAGCAGGGGACTCAGGTTTGATCCCTGGTTGGGGATGTAAGATCCCACATAGTGTGACGCGCGGCCAAAAAAAAAAAAAAAAAAATCCAGGTTTGTGCTATTTACCAACAATATACAATGCTTCAGAAAGATCGAAAATAAAAGGTTAGGAAAAGATAATTTGGTAGCAAGGACTAACCAGAAGAAATGTTGTGTAGTTATATTAATATCAGACTGAAATAGATTGTCTCTTTTATATACAGTTAGAGCTGGGAAGTGACTGATACATCAAGGAATAAATTTCAAGTCCTCCTTTCATCTACAAGTGGTCATATGACCAATTATTGCCAATCAACCATGAGTGGAATTGATGCCTTCTAAGTACAGGACTCTGCACATACTGGCACAAAATCTGTATGAGAATTTTCCTAGTTTTTGTTGTTATAAAAAAAATTTACCCCAAATTCACCAGCCAGTGTAAAAATTTTATTGTACTCCTTTCTAGGTTTCTCTAAACATAATTCTGTAAACATAAAAGAAAGTGGGAACTCATTGTATACATAGACTAGTCTGGATTCCTCATAAAACCCTATACTGTTACTTCTCTTCCATGTTACCAAGTGCTCCTCCAAAGCATGACTTTCAAGCTTGCAACAGCAATCTGTAACTCAGCACAGTTCCAGGCACAGGGTAACCTTTAATAAATGTTAGCCGTGAGTGATGAAGAGAAGGGGCCTGAGGATGGCAAGGAAAGAGATGAAGGAAGTAGCATAGTTCACCCACCCGCTCCCTTGAAATCCACAGTAATGAACGTCACTGCCTATATCTTTGTTTATCTCTGATAATTTCCTAAGGACAAATTGCTAGAAGTAGAATTACTGGGTCCAAGAATACAGGATGTTTAAGACTCTTGATACAGATTCTCAAATTGCTTTCTAGAAAGATTGCATCAATTTATAATTCTCACAACTGCCTTTTAAAATGGGGATCATTATTCCCATTTAACAGATCAGATAAGCAAAGCTCAGAGAAGATTAAGAAACTTGTTCCAAGTCACTGCTAAACCTGGGCTTTGAATCCAACTACGAAATTATTATTCCATTCCTTTTTATTTTTATTTATTAAAAAAATTATTTTATATTGGAGCATAGTTAACTATGTTGTGTTAGTTTCAGGTGTACAGCAAAGTAATTCAGTTATACATATACATGTATCTATTCTTTTTCAAATTCTTTTCCCATTTAGATGTTACAGAATATTGAGCAGAGTTTCCTATGTGATATAGTAGGTCCTTGTTGATTATCTATTTTAAATATAGTAGTGTGTATATGTCAATCCCAAACTCCCAATTTATCCCTTTACTTTGGGGCTCAGTATTCCCCCACCCCCAGATTTATGCCAAATCTACAAAAGAACTGGCCTCGTTTCCTAAAAACATGTCAATTTCAGGAAAGACCAAAAAAGAAACAAAGAAAAACAACTAGGAACTCTTTTAGATTAAAGGAGGCTAAAGAGACATGTGTGTGATCCTTCATTAGAAACTGGATTTTAGGGAAAGTTGAGAACATTTAAATATGGACTGTATATTAGATGACAGTATCACATTGATGTTAATTTTGCAAATGTGATAACTACATTGTGGTTTTATAAGCAGAATGTCCTTATTCTTAAAAGATACATATTGAAATATTAGAGTTAAAGTGTCATGTCTGCAATGAACTCTTAAATGGTTCAGAAAAAGAAAGAAGGAAAGAAGAGGAGAAATATGGAAAAAAGAAAAAGAAAAGAAAAGAAATATACAGTACATAGGGGAAGAGGAAAGAGAGAGAGGGAGAGGGGAGAAAGAAAACGTGTCACGTTTGGTGGATCTTGGTGAAGAGTGTATGGGCGTTCATTTTACTACTCTTTCAACTTTTCTGAAGGTTTAAAATTGTACAAAATAATATGCTGCTGAATAAAAAACATGGCATTGGGACTGGATCTTTAAGATAATTTTTAAAGCTGTAAAGACTGCACAGGTTTGCTTTCTTTATAAAGCATCTGAAAAAAATGCTTTAAAGAGAGCCCAGTACGCTGTAGACTCAAGGGACCCTAAAGAATTTCCCCCATTGAGCTGATTTTTTTGGTTGTTAAATAATTGCTGCTGACTCGTTTGCTTGTGGTCCCTGCATTTTGTAGTTTAGTCCTCTGATTATTGTTGTCTTGGTGATTAGCAATCTCTTACATAATGAGAGCTGGATTTTTTTGTGTCTTCTTTTTTCATCCCAGGAGGCAATTATAACTCGCCCCTCGGAGGATCATGGCTATGGGCACCAGGCAGTGAGAAAGGATAGGATTCTTTCCTATATGTTTATTCCTTTTCTTTTTTATTAGCTAGCTGCATCTGTCATAAATAGGTTGAGGGAAAATTAAAGTCTTAAGGTGTAATGCATTTTTCTGACACACTCTATTTTCCAACCTAAAACATGCTAACTAAACTGTGCACATTCGTTGACAACAATTGAGATATAGGTTCTGTAATAGAAAATTCTATTCTCAATTGTATAAATATACACCTCCTGTTTTCCTTTTTGAGGGAGAGACTATTTTAAAATATACTATTAAAAGCAGAATTGTTGAAAAATGAAATGGCAGTCCCTTTGCTCTTGTCTAAATAAGCAGAATTTAATTTTATAGTGCTAGCATTGTCATATTTCTGCAGTAGTGGAAAAAGAGACTTGAGTCACCGAAATTTCTTGAAAAGTTTGGTATAAGCTAATTTCTGGGGAGTTGGCAGGTATAAGTCTCCATGAATGCATCTTGTTTCTAGGTCAGTTGTACTTAAGAGTAACACTGAAACTGGGGTGTAAACAGCTTGGCTAATGGGTGCATTTGAACCCTGTTTGCCTATTTCAGAACCTGTGGGTTGCTTTGAGGAAGTACAAATCTCTCAGAAGGTCCATCTTTCAGCTCAATGTGGTGTTTTCCTTTTTTTTAGATAGTAATACTCCTTTTATTTATTTATTTATTTATTGGCTGCTTTGGGTCTTCATTGCTGCACGCGGGCTTTCTCTAGTTGTGGCGAGTGGGGCTACTCTTCGTTGTGGTGCGCGGGCTTCTCATTTGCGGTGGCTTCTTTTGTTGCGGAGCACGGGCTCTAGGGCACGCAGGCTTCAGTAGTTGTGGCACACGGGCTCAGTAGTTGTGGCACATGGGCTCAGTAGTTGTGGCTCATGGGCTCTAGAGCACAGGCTCAGTAGTTGTGATGCATGGGCTTAGTTGCTCCACGGCATATGGGATCTTCCCAGACCCGTGATCCCTGCAATGGCAGGCGGATTCTTAACCACAGCACCACCAGGGAAGTCCTGTGCTGTTTCCTTATAGCAACACCCCGTTGCATGATATTTGTTGGTGAGAAAACAAGAAGGACATTGATAAGGAATCAACATTAACTTGGTGTGAAATACTTACGAAAAATTTAACCAAAAGGCTTCCATAGTTTGAGTTGAATTAACATTTGCCTATTTTGGGGCCGGGTGTATAGTTGGAGTCCCAGAGTTGTCACTATTGCAATATGTTTTTTAGGTTTATTTTTTATTATATTTAATTTTAACTTTTTACTTTGAAGTAATTTAAATTTACAGATGAGTTTCATTTAGAAAACAAAATAGTATGAAGGTCTTGGGTACATCCTTCACTCAGATTTACTAGTTGTTAACATTTTGCAAACACTTGCTTTATTACTTTATCCCTCTCTGTCTCTGTCTCTCTCTGTCTCTGTCTCTCTCTGTGTAATTTTTTTTTTTTTTTTTTTTTGCGGTACACGGGCCTCTCACTGTTGTGGCCTCTCCCGTTGCGGAGCACAGGCTCCGGACGCGCAGGCTCAGTGGCCATGGCTCACGGGCCCAGCCGCTGCACGGCATGTGGGATCTTCCCGGACCGGGGCACGAACCCGTGTCCCCTGCATCGGCAGGCGGACTCTCAACCACTGTGCCACCAGGGAAGCCCTCTGTGTAAATATTTATGTATATATTTATAAATATGTATTTGTGTATGTACATTTAATTATCTTTGTTATTGTTATTAGTTTCTAAACCATCTGAGAGTAAGTCACAGGCCTCGTGCCCCTTTTCCCCTTAAATACTTCAATGTGTACTTTTTAATAACAGGGACATTCTCCCATTGACAGATGAATGGATAAAGAAGATGTGTATATATTCCATATATACAATGGAATACTACTCAGCCATAAAAAAGAATGAAATAATGCCATTTGCAGCAACATGGATAGACCTAGAGATTATCATACTAAGGGAAGTAAGTCAGAAAGAGAAAGACAACTACCATATGATATCATTTATATGTGGAATCTAAAATATGACACAAATGAACTTATCTACAAAACAGAAACAGACTCACAGACATAGAGGACAAACTTGTGGTTGGCAAGGGGGAGAGAGGGAGGGAGAGGGATGGGCTGGGAGTTTGGGATTAGCAGATGTAAACTAGTATGTATAGGATGGATAAACAACAAGGCCCTACTGTATAGCACAGGGAACTATTCAATACCTTGTAATAAACCATAATAGAGAAGAATATATATATATATGTATAACTGAATCACTTTGCCGTATAGCCAAAATTGACACAATATTGTAAATCAACTATACTTCCATTAAAAAAAAAAGAACAGGGACATTCTCATAACCATATGAAAATAATCAAATTCAGAAAATATAATATTGATACAATATGATGAGCTAGTATACAGACCTTACTTAAATTTTGCCAGTTGTCCCAGTAATGTCTTTTATAGCAACTTTTTCCCCCTTTGATCTAGGATCCAATCCAGGATCACACTCTGCATTTAGCAGTCATATCTTCTTTAAGTTTTTAAAATCTGGGACAAATTTTCCAATGTTCTTTGTCTTTCATGACACTGACATTTAAAAACTAGAACGGGCCAGTTGCTTAGTAGAACATCCTTCAATTTAGGTTTGTATGTTACTTCATGCTTAGATTCAGGTTGTGCCTATTTGGTAGAAATATCAGAGAAATGATATTGTGTTATTTCCTGTGCATGAGATCAGAAGGTCAGTTTGTCCCATTACTGATGATGTTAACTTGAATTACTTGGTTAAGGAAATTACCTCCAGGTTTCTCCACAGTAAAATGACTATTTTTCCTTTTTAATGCAATATGTCTTTGAAACTGCTACTTAATATATTACAGTGGCTAAGGGTAGTAGTGGAGACTGCAAGTGGTGTGGTTATAAATCTGGTACAAAAACAACAATGGTAACTCTACTATTCCAAATAAAATTTAGAAATCTGATTATAGAGTTAGCCGTCACACACATAATCGTAATAAGACTGTGTTCGTCTCACATGGAATGGTATTATTTGATTATTTGTCCAAACACTTTTAAATTTATTTTTTAATTTCTTTGGCTGCGTGGCTTGTGGGATCTTAGTTCCCCGACCAGGGATGGAACCCGTGCCCCCTGCAGTGGAAGCGTGGAGTCCTAACCACTGGACCGCCAGGGAATTCCTGTCCTAACACTTTAAGTAAGCAATCTACTTCATATGTTCCAACTTTGTGTCTAGTCTTACTCTCATTGGGAATACTCTTGGGTATAGATAATATAGTTCTGTTTCAACTGCAATTATATTTTATATGCTTATTCTAATGTGGCAGGGTTTCCCTGGTAGCACAGTGGTTGAGAGTCAGCCTGCCGATGCAGGGGACGCGGGTTCGTGCCCCGGTCCGGGAAGATCCCACATGCCGCGGAGCGGCTGGGCCCGTGAGCCACGGCCGCTGAGCCTGCGCGTCCGGAGCCTGTGCTCCGCAACGGGAGAGGCCACAACAGTGAGAGGCCCGCGTACCGCAAAAAAAAAAAAAAAAAAAAAAAAAAGATCTAATGTGGCTTCTGGGATAGGGGATATCAAGACATTTGTATTTTTCGATAAACATTTAAATAAAGCAATTGAATGCATCTTTCTTAATGTCTACCTGAGAAATCTTGAAAACCAAAGTAAACATGAGTTTTATCACAATGCAAACGCATGGAACACCTGAAAAATAACACAGATCACAGAAATACGCTTCTATATGTCAGTGCTGAAAATTTTTTTTCCCTAAATGATCTCAGGCAACCATCCAGTGATGATAAACAATTATTAGTAATAACAAGGAAGCATCTCTGTTGGGCTCAGGCTACCAGCAGCCCACGTTGCACATCATTAGGGCATCCCTGATGTTTTTCTCTGTGGCTTCTTTTCTCTGACCACATCAAAGCCTGAAGCAGAATATAGTGATTTGAAAGATAGATGCAGTCAACGGATTGACCCCTGAAATCAGCTGCCTGCAAAACTGTGGCTGCTTCTTGCTTCTGGGAACCCTTCTTAACGACTCTGTGTCTTAATTTCTGCCTGGCTCAAATTGCATTTCAATAGGCTCTGACTTTGTTGGAATGGAGAGTAGGAAAACTGCCACCTTGGATAATGAGATTGGAATCTTAAACTCTGTGTGTTTCAGGACAACCTATCAGTATCATTTAAAAATAGCTTTACATATTCTTATCCCCTCCATATACAGAGATGACAATATATAGAGCCCTTGAATTAGAATCTGTTTTCAATTTTACCCGATTCTTGGTCCCCTTTTCTTTTTTAAACATAATAAATATTAAATGCAAAACATCCACAACCCTCTGAAGGAATGATTCCCAGAAGCAAGTAGGGAATTTACAAAGTGTTGAGCCCCATTTCAGCTGGTCTGTAGTAATGCCATAATTGCTTGTTTTGGAGTTTTCTGACTGAATTATAATGTTATCATAATTTATGTGCTAATATTCCTGGGTTAACAAATCTCTATTTTTAACCTAATTATTAACCTTTAAAATGGATCTTACTTCTCAAGAGTGGATTTGGATTTCAGGTCACTTATTAGTTTCTATTGCTGTTACAACAGATTACCACAAATTATCACAGCTTCATGCCTTTAAACAAGCCGCATTTATTAGCTCACAGTTCTGTAGGTCAGAGGTCTGGGTACAGCATGGCTCAACTGGGTCTTCTGCCTAGGGTCTAACAATGCCCAAATCAAGGTGTTGGCAGGACCTTTTGGAAGTTCTGAATAGAATCTTCTTCCAAGCTCATTCAGATTGTTGGCCAAATTTAGTTCCTTGTGACTGTAAGACTGGGGTCCCATTGCCTTACTGGCTATCAGACAGGGGCTGCCTTTGCTCCTAGAGGCTGCCCACATCCTTTCTCATACTTTCCATGTGACCCCCCATAGCAATGGGAGGTCAAGTCCTTCTTATGCTTCAACTCTCTCTGGCTTTTCCTTCTGTCACACCTCTCCTCTGCTTTCAGTCAGAGAAAGTTCTCTGCTTTTAAGGACTCATGTGATTAGATTTAGCTCACGTGGATAATCTGAGATAATCACCCTATATTAAGGTCTATAACTTTAATCACATTTGCAAAGTCCTTTTGGCCATGTAGTATAACGTATTTACTGGTTACAATGGTTAGGGTAGGACATTTTTGGGAGGCCATTATTCCACCTGCCACAGGCCAGGAAAAAAAAAAAAAAGACCAGACTGAAGGTTTATCATGAAATTGGGATTTTCAAACACATACATCAGCAGCTTTCTTGAGTTAGCATATAGCACCTACTATAAAGCTCGGTACCTTTATATGTGATTGACTTTTCCTGTTTAGCAGGTGAATATAGGAGTTCGGAGTCTTGGAGGTGAACAACAGACGAACTCAGATATTGTTCTAAAATGGATCAGTTAATCAGGGACTTTGGAGTGAAGATAGGGATGAATTTGTAGAGCTTCAGTCCCAGAGTTTGACTCAGACCCCGAGAGAATGGCAAACCTTCTGGGCAAGATCTGTGTGCCTTCTTGGGTCCCTCGGTGACCTCTTCAAGAACAAAACAGCAACAGAAAATTCTGTGCATGTAGGGAGATATGACAAGAAGATTTTAAATGAGATTAGATATTCTCTGGTTAACATAAACATTACTTTTATTTACCAGTTATTGGATAAAATGTTTAAAAATCCAATAAAATATTAATAACTACAAACATTCATCATCATTTTAATTTGGGTGAATATAATAACAGCCCATCACCATTGGCTGGAATGGCCTTATAAATAAGGTCACAGGAGGATCTTCACTTGAAGAGAAGAAAAATTCAAGATATTTTTTGGTTTCATTATAATGTTTTTTTCCCCAAGGATGGACAAATAGAGGAAAGATACATTAAAAATTAGCTCTTTGTAGTTAAGAAATTTCTAATTTTGATATAGGTTGATTTAAAAGCTGTTAGGCCCTTTAATAGTGTCAAGTTATTTGTGGGGAAAATTGATTCAGAAAACCCAGCTTTCATGACATATTGATAAGTGAAAGCAGAAGACTACAAAATAGCATGCATATTAGAGTCTTTATTGTGTGTATATCTCTATATATCTCTATATATAGATAGATATCTATATCTATATCTATCTATCTATCTATAGATAGATAGAGATATCTATATAAAGATATAAAAGAATGTGAGGGCACAATACCAAAATGGCAGCAGTGGTTATCTGAGTGGTAAGATTATAGGTATTCAAAATTTTTTTCTTTGTGTTGTTCTAAGTTTTCAACTTTTCCTCCCTTGAGCATGTATTACTTCCACAATTAGATAGAACTGTGTAAAGATCAAACAACAAAAAAGAAAATCAAACTCAAGATGGAAAGAGTGAGTAGGAACCACTCAAAAATGTTACTCTCCATGTTCTTTAAATATATTTATCTGCAGTGTAATAGGAATATTTTCCACTTTTGGCTGCCAAGCACCTTTTGAAATCCTTCTTATATTTAGGAATTTCCAATCTCATGACTCTCTAATTCTCACTCCCCCGAGGTAGAAGACAATGGTTCATTTTCCCACCTTGCCTTGCATCTAAGGCACAAACATTTGATCAAGGCTCTTTGTGGCCAGACAGAGCAAGAGAGCACTGTTCAGAAGCCAGTGACATTAAGAGGCAGACACGGGGCTTCCCTGGTGGCGCAGTGGTTGAGAGTCCGCTGCCGATGCAGGGGGCGCGGGTTCGTGCCCCGGTCCGGGAGGATCCCACATGCCGCGGAGCGGCTGGGCCTGTGAGCCATGGCCACTGGGCCTGCGCGTCCAGAGCCTGTGCTCCGCAACAGGAGAGGCCACAACAGTGAGAGGCCCGCGTACTGCAAAAAAAAAAAAAAAAAAAAAAAGAGTGGGCAAGTAATGAAAGACAGCGGCTCCAAAGAAAACAGATTCAAAGACAAACGTTTTCTTTTTGTTTTAGATAACATGTACTTGTTTTTATTTGGTTATAGAAGAATTATATGCTCATTGTAGAACATTTGGAAAATACAGAAAAAAACTTAAATTTACACACACGCATAAATAAACCTCACCAACAAACCTCAAACCTAGAGATAAGCACTGTTACAATTTGGGTGCATTTCCTTCTGGTCATTTTTCTATGTATATATAACACATTTAAAAAAATCTGACTAGCATGTACTGTGTTGTCTGTTTCTACTGTGCATCCATTTATTTTACTTAACAATGTAGTGGGAACACTTTCCATGGCAGAGTCTTCTTATATGAGCCTCAGTGGGGGGTTGGTCTGCCCAGGGCCAGCAGATAGAAGGGGAATATGGCTCAGCAAATTTGGAGGGATACTTGAACTTGAAAATAAGGTCAGGTCCTAAAAACAAAATAGATTTGCAT
Source organism: Mesoplodon bidens (assembly GCF_964165515.1). Classification (NCBI taxonomy): domain Eukaryota; kingdom Metazoa; phylum Chordata; class Mammalia; order Artiodactyla; family Ziphiidae; genus Mesoplodon; species Mesoplodon bidens. Next base: position 100,623,281 of record NC_138163.1, read on the forward strand.
CACTTCATTCAAGGAGGTCTCCCATGATCTTATCATTTATTCACTGCTTGCATGTGAAAAAATAAGTCTCAAGTTTTAGAAATCCATAATTCAGATATTTTTAGAAAGTCATCTTAGTGAGATTGTATTACAGCTTAATGAGTTTAGAAATTCACCATTGACTCTGCCTTCAGCCTTCCCAAGTTTTTTTCTTTTTAAAGCAGCCTGCATTTGTCAAAAAATTACTCTAAATAGCTTGTAAACCACTTGAATCTGCCCCTTTTATGTAGTAAAATTGGTCAGTTTCCCAACAGCAAAGAAGAAGGAAAATATGGATTGGCAGTAACCAACACCACCCTGAGAACAACGTTGGCTTTCTAAATCCAGGACTTCTAGTAGGAGACGTAAGTAGCTGCAGCCTAATATAACTCTTAACTAAGGTTTTCAAACCCTGGGGAAAAAGAGCATTCTTTTTTTTTTTTTTTTTTTTTAACACCTTTATTGGAGTATAATTGCTTTACAATGATGTGTTAGTTTCTGCTTTATAACAAAGTGAATCAGTTATACATATACATATGTCCCCATATCTCTTCCCTCTTGCGTCTCCCTCCCTCCCACCCTCCCTATCCCACCCCTCTAGGTGGTCACAAAGCACCGAGCTGATCTCCCTGTGCTGTTGAACTCAGGGCTGTAATTTCTCACCCTGCTGGGCCAGTCAGGGACATTGGAGACTTTTCACTAACCAGATCTAGATTTGCAGCCCCAGATGAACACTTTAAGTCACACCCAGAAGCAAGTTGGAAGCCCTTGTCTTCTGATAAGGCTGGACATTTTGTGAGATGATTATAACCTTCTGCATTTGGGCTTGAACGTGGCCCAGACTTCTGTGGTTGTCCCCTGGTGAGAGCCTTTTTGATTTCCACTTCAGACAAAGCAAAGGAATCACTGGTCTTAGGTGTGTATGTATGTTTGTGTGTTTAATTAGGGAAAATATACATAACATAAAGTATATAATTTTATCCATTTTTTTAAATATTAAATTGTTCTACAAATCTTTTTTTTTTTTTTTAAGATGTTGGGGGTAGGAGTTTATTAATTTATTTATATATTTTTGCTGTGTTGTGTCTTCGTTTCTGTGCAAGGGCTTTCTCTAGTTGTGGCAAGTGGGGGCCACTCTTCATCGCGGTGCGCAGGCCTCTCACCATCGCGGCCTCTCTTGTTTCGGAGCACAGGCTCCAGATGCACAGGCTCAGTAGTTGTGGCTCACGGGCCTAGTTGCTCCGCGGCATGTGGGATCCTCCCAGACCAGGGCTCGAACCTGCGTCCCCTGCATTAGCAGGCAGATTCTCAACCACTGCGCCACCAGGGAAGCCCCCTATCCATTTTTTAAGTGTACAGTTGTATGGCTTTAAGTATATTCACATTGCTGTGCAAACATCACCACCATCCACCTCCAGAAATTTTTCAGGTTCTCCAATACCCATTAAACACCAACTCCCCATTCCCTGTCTCCCAGCCTTTGGCAACCATCATTCTATTTTCTGTCTCTGTGAGTTTGACTACTCTGTGTACCTCACATAAGTGGAAGCATACAGTATTTGTCCTTTTGTGACTGGCTTATTTCACTTAACGTAATGTCGTTAAGGTCTGCAAATGTTGTAACGTGTCAGAATTTCACTCCTTTTTAAGGCTGAATAATATTCCATTGTACATATACACCACATTTGTTTATCCGTTCATCTGTTGATAGACACTTGGGTTGCTTCTACCTGTTGACTATTGTGAATAATGCTGATATGAACACAGGTGTGCAAATATCTCTTTGAGTCCCTGCTTTCAATTCTTTTGGGCATATCCCCAGAAGTGGAATTGCTGGATCATATGGTAATTCTATGTTTAATTTTTTTAGGAACTGCCATATCATTTTTGCCAATGGTTGCACTATTTTACACTCCCACCAGCTGTGCGCAAGGGGTCCAGTTTCTTCAGATGTGTTTTAAAGTACCCACATTCACATCACCAAATCACCATTTTTATCATCCCCAAAAGCTTTTTAAAACGTGGTTGCCAAACTCTCCTGTGGATAAGAATAACCCAACGGGTGTGTTAAAAATGCTGATTATTCGCCTCACCCCAGACCTTCTCATTCAGTAGGTCTTCCGTGGGGCTCAGGAATCTGCATTTTCATACAAGTTGTCCCAGATGGTTCTGATGCAGGTGGGTCTATGAGCTACGCTCTGAGCAAAACTGAGGTAAAAGGTCTACTACACTCAGAAGTGACTCCCTCAAGAGCCAAAGCTTAAATTTTTGCCTCTTTCTGAATTCAGTGCTCTTTGATATATCAGCGAATTTTTGGTCCGTGCTTGAGTGATTGTGTGCAGCCAATGTTGGAAAAATTGATTACAAGACTTCAGGAAAGAATGGCTGCAGAAGCTGTTTCCTGACTTTTTCAGCTGTCTACATTTTAATCATCTGTTAAATTTTCTCCTATTTTCTTTTCTGTATTTTCCAAATTTCCAATATTAAACTACTTTTATGCACTACTTTTATTATTAGAAAAATGATTCTCAAATCATTGAACCAAACAAAAATTCTGTAAAGGTTCAAATATTTCCTCTGTGAAGCTTTTTTCAGCTCCCACTTCCCTTCCTCCCAAGACATATCAATCACTCTGAGTCCATGCCTTCCTGGCATTTAGTTTATAACTCTTCTAGACTACACCTCTCACTGAATGACAGTGGTTGCACTTAATAGAAACTTCAGACAGGAGACTGGTTAGACTCTTCAACAGAGCCTCACGGGTGATGGGATTCATGTTGGAGGCGGGGACAATGGATACTTTGCATCTGCTAAGCCCAGACTCCCAATCCATCCCTCCCCTACCCCCACACCCCCCGCCCTTGGCAACCACAAGTCTGTTCTCTATGTCTGTGAGTCTGTTTCTGTTTCGTAGATAAGTTCATTTGTGTCATATTTTAGATTCCACATATAAGTGATATCATATGGTATTTGTCTTTCTCTTTCTGACTTACTTCATTAAGCATTTTATTCTTTCTGATGGTATTATAAATTGAACTGCTTTCTTAATTTCATTTTCAGGTTGTTCATTAAAAGTGTAGAAAAATATAACTGATTTTTGTATATCGACCTTGTATTTTACAATCTATCTGAATTCATTTATTAGTTAGAATAGTTTTTTAGTGGATTCTTTAAGAAATTTTGTAGCAATAATGTTGTCTGTGAACATACATAGTTTTACTTCTTCCTTTCCAATCTAGATGGCTTTTATTTCTTTTGGTTGCCTAATTGCCCTTGCTAGAACCTCCAGTACAATGTTGAATAGAAGTGGCTAAAGCCACTTCTTGTTCCTGATCTTAGGAAGAAAGCAGCCAGTCTTTCAGCATTAAATATGATATTTGCTGTTGGTTTTTTATTATGCCCTTTATCAAGCTGAGGAAGTTTCCTTCTATTCCTAGTTTGCTATGTGTTTTTTGGGTTTTTTTTAATTCATGAAAGGGTGTTGGACTTTGTCAAAAGCTTTTTCTGTGTTTATGTAGATGATCGTGTGGTTTTTGTTTTTTATTCTATTGATGTGGTGTATTATTACATTAATTGTTTTTTTAGATGTTAAACTTTGCATTCTTGGGATAAATCCCACTTAGTTATGGTGTATAATTCTTTTTATATGTTCCTGGATTTGGTTTGTTGAGAATTTTTGCATCAATATTCATAAGAGATATTGGTCTGTGGTTTTTCTTCTCTCGTAGTGTCTTTACCTGACTATAGGGTCAGGATAATGCTGGGCTCATAGAATGAGTTAAGAATTGTTCCTTCCTCTTTCATTTCCTGGAAGAGTTTGAGAAGGATTGGTGTTAATTATTCTTTAAAAGTTTGATAGAATTCATCAGTGAAGCCATTTAGTCCTGGGTTTTTCTTTGTTGGCAGCTTTTTGATAACTGATTCAATCTCCTTGCTAGCTATAGGTCTACTGAGATTTTTTTTCTTCTTGGATCTATATGGGTAGTTTGTGTCATTCTAGGAATTCTTCCATTTCATCTAAGTTATCTAATTTATTGGCATATAATTATTCTTATTCCTTTATAATTCTCTTTATTTCTGTAAAGTTGGTATTAACATCCACCCTTTCATTTCCAATTCTAGCTGTTTGAGTCTCCTGTAGTTTTTTCTTGGTCAGTCTATCTAAAGATGTGTCAGATTTGTTAATCTTTTCAAAAAACCAGCCTTTGTTTTCATTGATTTTATCTATTGTTTTTCTTTTCTCTATTTTGTTAATTTCCACCCTAATCTTGATTACTTCCTTCCTTCTGCTTGCTTTAGGTTTAGTTTGCTCTTCCTTTTCCAGTGTCTTGAGGTGCAAAGTAAGGTTACTGATTTGAGATCTTGATTTTTCTTGTAAGACTGGCCTGATCACAACACATTTTCTCAGTTTTTGTTTACTAGGGAATATCTTTTTTTAACCTTTATTTTAAAAAATTAACTTTACTAAATATACTATTATTGGTTGACAGTTTTTTCTTTGAGCACTTTAAATATGGTTCCATGTCCCCACCCCAAACTCAGGAGCTTGTTGCTTGTTATTGTTATTTGCTTGTTTATTTTTTTACTGACTGACTGGATTATTTTAGTGAAGTTTATGCTACCCCCCCTCCCCCAGCTATGTGAAGTCTCTGATGTTGATCTTCAGGGAGTGCAGCCAATGGTATGCTCAAAGTCATCCTATGATGACAGTAGTTTTGGCAGGAGTCTCTTTGACTGTCTTTCCCTCACTGTGCCCAGCTGTTAAGCTCCATTAATTGCCAGCTGAGTTTTATGCGTATATATTTGGCAGCACTGTGCAGCTTGCGGGATCTTAGTTCCCAGACCACGTATCAAACCCAGGCCCCGAGCAGTGGAAGTGCAGAGTCCTAACCACTGGACCTCCAGGGAATTCCTGCCAGCTGACTCTTTATTGTTTTCAACAATGTCCTGGCGTATAAATTTGCTCCACAGACTGATCCAATCAAATTCGGTATCATTTGAAAGTATACTTCTTGAGGTCAGTGCTTGAGATTTGCTCTCATCCTAGAAGAGCTCCTCCCAGTTGTCTCCTCCCCTGGTTCTCTCTGGGAAATTAGCCAGACTACAGTTTAGCCTAGATCTTCAATGATTCTATCGATTTCCTTCCAATTAATTTTACTACAACTTCCACTATTTTTGAGATTGCCCTAGGCTTGAACCTTCCACATTGTTACAAATGAAGTCAACTCCTTTGGGAAGAGATTCAGAGCTCTCTGTTTTGTAGCTTATCTCTCCCCCAGGGAAAATTTCTGAGCCACCGCTCTAGAATTGTGGGTAGAAACAATGCTGTGTTTCTCCCTGAATGACATCCCCACTTTTGGAGTTGTTGGGTGTAAGAGAGCAGTAGCCTCAGGTCTCCTCAGCTTGCCTCTCCCTCCATGGAACCTCTGCTTTATAAGCTGGGGCAAGGGCAATTGGGGTCCCAGTATTCTCAACAGTGCTGCATCCATAATACAACCTCCATCCCACAAATGGGAGCTGATGAAAGAAGAAAGTCCCTACCTCTTGGCTGTACTTGTCTAGAACTTAGCCTCCGCAGTAGGTAGCTGGGGACAGTGTGAGAAATTCTCACATCCTGCCCCTTCCAAAATGCTAACTAGCCCTCTGACTATGAGCTGGGGAGAGTCCTGTATACTTGGCTACAGCAGCCTAGAGTGGAGTTTCCATCTTGCTGAGCTGGGAAGGGGGAAGAAGAGAGCAGATTATTGGTCCAAGTACCGCAGACTCTATCTGTCCTTACCAAGTTTTAGTAGATTTTTTAAAATAAATGTTTCTTCACTTGCTGTATGCCCTTAGGACTATTACCAGAGGCTTTGAATGAGTGGTTTTGTTTTTTTTTTTTTGCGGTACGTGGGCCTCCCTCTGTTGTGGCCTCTCCCGTTGCGGAGCACAGGCTCCGGACGCGCAGGCTCAGCGGCTATGGCTCACGGGTCTAGCCGCTCCGCGGCATGTGGGATCTTCCTGGACTGGGGCACGAACCCGTGTCCCCTGCATCGGCAGGCGGACTCTGAACCACTGCGCCACCAAGGAAGCCCTGAATGAGTGTTTTTAAAAGTAAGTTTCACCGGAACTTCCCTGGTGCTGCAGTAGTTAAGAATCTGCCTACCGGGCTTCCCTGGTGGCGCAGTTGTTGAGAGTCCGGCTGCCAATGCAGGGGACACGGGTTCGTGCCCCAGTCCGGGAGGATCCCACATGCCGTGGAGCGGCTAGGCCCGTGAGCCATGGCCACTGAGCCTGTGCGTCCGGAGCCTGTGCTCCGCAACGGGAGAGGCCACAACAGAGGGAGGCCCGCGTACCGCAAAAAAAAAAAAAAAAAAAAAAAAAAAGAATCTTCCTACCAATGCAGGGGACACGGGCTCGAGCCCTGGTCCAGGAATATCCCACATGCCATGGAGCAACTAACCCCATGTGCCACAACTACTGAGCCTGTGTTCTAAAGCCCACGGGCCACAACTACTGAGCCCGCATGCTGCAACTACTGAAGCCTGAGCACCTAGAGCCTGTGCTCTGCAACAAGAGAAGCCACTGCGATGAGAACCCCACGCACCACAATGAAGAGTAGCCCCTGCTCGCCGCAACTAGAGGAAGCCCGTGTGCGCAGCAACGAAGACCCAACATGGCCAATAAATAAATAAATAAATAAGAGAAATATATTGAAAAAAAGTGTTTCACCAATTTCTCTGGGGAAGGGTCTGTCGAGAAATACATTAAAAAAAATGTTTCACCAATTTCTCTGGGGAAGGTTCTGTGTGGATTAGAAGTAATAATCCTTGCCTTTGATTTTGACATTAATCCATGATTACTTGTTTTATGTATTTACTCCTTTAGGCAAAAGTTAAGGTAATGAATTGTATCCAGTGTGAAATAACACTATAGGCTCAATTACCTTGATGAACTAATAGATCAGTTTGAAGAATTTCCATGAGAAAGGAACCATAACTAACCGGTTAACATGGAAAGAGAACCATATACAGAACACAGTATCTGGGTGATTGACTCACTGTGTCACAATGGGCTACACTTTCTTTCTTTTCGAGTAGAAGATGTGTTTAGAGTATTTGATTGAGTTGCTTTAGTCACTGTTAGGCCAAATGCACCCATGAGGGAACAGATCCACAATTACTGACTCAGCAGAAAGGTTAAAAAAAATTCAATTCCTTTACTTCTTACATAACCACCCAGTTTGGCATTTTTTTTTTTTTTTTTTTTTTTTGGCTGTGTTGGGTCTTTGTTGCTGCCTGCAGGCTTTCTCTAGTTGTGGTGAGCGGGGGCTACTCTTCGTTGTGGTGCGCGGGTTTCTCATTGCAGTGGCTTCCCTTGTTGTGGAGCATGGGCTCTAGGCGCACGGGCTTCAGGAGTTGTGGCTCGTGGGCTCTAGAGCTCAGGCTCAGTAGTTGTGGCACACAGGCTTAATTGCTCCATGGCATGTGGGATCTTCCCGGACCAGGGCTCGAACCCGTGTCCCCTGCATTGGTAGTCGGATTCTTAACCACTGTGCCACCAGGGAAGTCCCAGTTTGGCATCTTTTTGCACCTTTTATTTCCCTCCTTTTGAGATAAAACTTTAGTAACCAATTTATATAATGGTTTGACTTATTCCGTGGACTTGTTGAATGGCCAACTTTGCAGATATGTTTTTCAGGAAGAATTGTTATTTTAATAACATGAATTATTTCCAGCAGTGATAATGGCAGGACACTCTTCCTGGACAATGAGTTTTGAATAGTTTGCAATGGGGGAGCAAAATTGAACTTGTAGGATTTACCTAGCCTGAAGGTTTATAAAACCTACTCAGTGTTTACTCCTTATCAAAAATGATCAAAATGTCATTCTGTTTTAGTTTTCTCTCCTCTTAACAAACCTATTCCTGAGGCCTCTAGCTCATACACTATTTTTAAAATCAGAGACTATAAAGGAAGGACAGGATTACCATTTCTCTGGTTCTTTGAGAGCATTGTCCTATGGCATGAGATCATGAATTAATTTTTCACAAATGATTACTTTTTAGTCCAAGTTATTATTGGACTAAAAATAAATTGAAATAAATACCAACCAAAGCACCTACAGCTACTGTAGCTATACTAGTAAATATAACAGAATGCCAAAAATCTCCAAAGACAAAGTCTCCTCTGAGACATATCCCGGCAGAAATAAGAGAGTGCAGTTGGCCCTCTGCGTTCGTAGGTTCCACATCCAGAGATTCAACCAACCCCAGATTCGCAGTTGGTTGAATTTGTGAATGTGGAACCCGTGGATACAGAGGGCAGATTGTACTACCCCATTTTGTATAAGGGACTTGAGCATCCATGGATTTAGATATCCACTGGGGAGTCCTGGAACCAATCCCCTGTGAATATCACGGATGACTGGATATGGTTTTCTAAGATTGCTTTCCAGAAACAATCTAAACATTAATATCACCCCTTTTCCTGGGTAATAAGAATGCATGTGCAGATGGATAGAGCAGGCAGAAGACCTTCACTCCAGTTACCTGGCTTTTGATTCTGAGATTTCACCTTTGACACATCATATATATTATATATTACATATATAATATATATAATATATAATATATATGTATACATATATCCAGACACACATATATACAAAAAAATAAATAAATACTAAATCTCAGTGCAAAATCTTTTTTAAAAAGTAGATTCCCCACTGGAAGCAAACTCTCTGGTGAAGTGGTCTGTAGGCAACAAAAGCTTCTAGAGAATTACTATTTCCTTTCAAAGAGTTTTTATTAAGGCTACAAAAAGCACCCTCTTAACGTGTTTTTGAAAAAATAAACTGATAACAAATTTCATTGTCTTAAAGTTCTATTAAAATGCCAACTGATTTCTTCCAGGCATAGGTTAGTTTGTTTCAGCCTCCAGAGTGGTACAAATTTTCATTATTTGCAATGAAAGCACTCACACTTATAGTGAATTATCAGCGTGCAGTTATATTTAAAGGGAATATTATTTAAGTATTGACGTGTATGGAATTATATTCATTGAAACATAAAGTACAGAGACATATAATAATAAGTGGGCGGAAGTATGTGTAATAATAATTCAAGGTAATCACTGCATTATGATTGTGCTACAGATTAGAGCAGAATATAATGAGGTCTCCATTTAATTAGAACACTTTAATTCTGAGGCAGATTAGAGGCAAAGGGTGCTTTAGAGAAGCGCCAGTTCCTATTCTTACTATAGAAGCAGGTGAAGATGGTGTTCTGAAAAGATTCTAATTTGAGTTTAGAAGTAGCCAGTGAAATGAGATATATAATTTTAACCTCTCATTCCATCACTCTGTTGTATGTACATAAGGTAGAATCCTATGTTAAGACGATGCAAACAGTTCCTGAGTGAAGCACCTGATTATCTCCCAATCAATCAAGCTCATCTATCCCTCCTACCTTAGCTCACATTATTCCTCCATGGAGAACCTCTGCTCTGGCCAAATGTCCTTTGCCTTGGCACTGGAAATACCATGAATGCTTCCCAAGGACACATATGTCAAGGCACCTGGTGAAACAAGAGCCCAGGACCAAGGGAGCTATTCAGCCAGAGTCTTCAGAGCTTCTCTGGGTCAGCCATCCTACCCCTGCGTCTGACCACATCCTCTGATTCCCAGGAGGTCTTGAATTCCAACTTCTTTCAGCCCCATTGGCCCTGCCAGCAGCTTCCCAGAATTGCTGTCAGGATCCACTTGTATGAGAACATGATACTCTGGCCCTCTTAAATCAGTGCCCAGACTATTTCTGACCTTTCCCACCTCCTGGTTAAGGCTCTGCACAGCACTGAAGTGCCCAGAGGCCTCACCAATTCTCCCTTCTAAGTCCCTTGCCGGAGCAGCTTCCCACTCTCTCCTCCCTGACGAACTCTTAGGCCTCAAAAGTCACTTCTACTTCTGAAAGCCTCTGACTCTAATTGTCTGGGTGACTCACAGAACAATTAGTGGACGGATGCTGAAATAATACATCATACAACATTCTTGCCAATAACATTGTAAGCTTTCTGTGAGGACAGTTCTTCCAAGGCTTTTATCTTCAATGGCTACCACAGTGCCAGTTGCCTAGAGTGGTTATTTATTTAGCACAGTGGTTAAGAGTGTGCGCTCTGTCTGCATAAGAGTCAATACAAAGGGGGATCTGGGCTGGCAGACACCACGTTAACCAAGTGATAAAAGTTAACATCGCCAGTAATGGAACCAGCTGACATTATGTGCCTCCTGATTGAATGCACAGAGAAGGACACTGCATCATTTTTCCGGTAGTTTTGCCCCAAATAGATCACCTGAATCTAAACCTGTGGAAATATCAGAGAAACCAAATTGAGCCACATTATATAGAATAACCGGTTTATACTCTTCAGCCATGTCAAGATCATGAACGGCAAAGAAAGACTGAGGAAATGTTCCAGGTGAAAAGCGACTAAAGTAATGTGACAATTGAAAGCAATGTGTGATCAAAGATTTGATGCTGAACCACAAGACTTTTTTCTATAACAGACATAATCGGAAGAATCGGCAGAATCGAAGTAAGATCTGAGGATCTGATAATATTATTGTTTCAATGTTAATGGGCAGTACAGTGACAATTATACCGTGTTTACATAAGAGAATGTCCTTGTTTTTAAGGAACACACTGAAGTATTTAGGGGTAAAGAAACTTCATGTGTTCAGTCTACTCTCAGATGGTTCCAAAAATGATGATTATATATGTACATTATATATTAATACATATAGAGACAGAAAGAGAAGATTAAAGCAAATCATGATAAAATGCTAACATTTGGAGATTCTGAGAACAGCGTGTATGAAATTCTCTTTACTATTCTTACAACTTGAAGTCTGACATTATATCAAAATGAAAGTTTTTGTTTATGTGTTTTTGTTGTTTTTGAAGTGTGGACTGCAGTATCAGGCTCAGTGGATTGGAATCCCAGCTTGGACATTTACCAGTCATATGACCGTAGGCAAGTTATTGGGCCCCTGACACTCATTTTCCTCCTCTATATTTTGAGGATAACAGTATTGCCTTGAGGGGCTGCTATAAAGTGCTCAGCAGGTGTTTGGCCCAGAGTAAGCTCCTGGTGAATGACAGCTTCCATTATTCAATGGCCCAGTCCACATTTCCTGCTGCTTATGACAAGGATGATGTTAGGGAATCGTGAATTACTAGGGTCAGGAGGGAATACCAGATGAATATCTTGCCTACTTCCAAGGGGCCTTGCTGGCTGCTATGAGCCCTGAAAGTATATGGGGGCTCTTGTCTCTAATATTTAAGATTGTTAGCATGTTCAGATTAAGGAAGTCTTAGTTAGCTTTGGACTCCCATCCAGGGCTCAAGGACAATAGGGTGAGTGATCACCCTACAGATAGGTGACACATGGCTGCCCATTAGGACTCTACCAGGCCCATTCCCAGAATGGGACTTAATACATCGCCAGGTGAATCACGTGTGCTTTGGGCTGGATGTGGATATCTGTCCTTCTCTCTTACCCAACAGAGAGCCATTTTGAATAGTTCAGAATCTCATTTCCTTTCTTGAACCTGAGTTCTAAATTCAGAGTGACATCTATACAGGAGAGAGAGGAATAATTATAGAATCAACTAGACCAAGTCCTGTATTTTACCAAAGAGGAAACCAAAGCCCAGAAAGCCAATGACACATGTTCGTGATTACACGCCATGTTCTAGCACAGGGAGGGCTAGAACAAGATTCTTAACTCTCATGTCATTGTCCTTCCCACCAGGCCACATTGCTTTGCAGCACTGGGATCGGTAGAGTCAAGGAAGGTTAAGGAAGTCAGAAAGGGCATGTGAAGGGAACAACACGAAGAAGGGCCAATGATCCCCGTAATAGGCTCATGCCAGTCAGAGCTAGAGGGCTTCTCTGCTGAGACAGCATTTGCGAGGACCCCATGTCACAGCGATGCAGACAAAACAAGATGGCAACATTCACTGATATTTGGCAGTAGCTCTCTGTAGGCCCAGGTAGTGAATTTCATGTTCCCTCAAATTTTGTTGTGTTTCTACTCCACTGATCCAAATAAAGTGTTCGGCTTTCATTACACAGTTTGCTCCCCTGATTTTCATACCCTCTTTCTTATTCCTTAATCAAAAGGCTAAACACTTTCTCTGGTTCTAGTTTCTGCCATGCTGCTTCAGCAATCTTCCTAGTTTCTGCTTTGCTGTGACCATCTTGGACTTGAGATATTAAGTGTGGCTTTGGTATCAAGTTCACAGTTGACCTTGACCTTGACTAATTCAGGGAGTACAGTACTGCTGTAGAAGGAAAATTCAGAGTTTACTTTCGTTACTGGTTAAGAAATCTACTTCCAAAAACAACTTGAACGTAGACTTGAAAAACCACAGACTCTTGGAGCTGGACATTTCTTTAGAACTCATCCCATGGGCTGAGAGAATTTTCTGTTGTCTCAAACACCTGAAAATAAGGGCGATCAATTTTTATCAAATTTTCCTGGAAAGAAGGTGATACAATTAACATAGAAAATAAGTGGAAGGATTGTTTTTTCCTTCCAGCATATAGCTGCTACTTTGAGGGAAGGTCTCAGGGCTGAAGACCTAAGTGAGAATCTGATGGCAACCAAATTCTAGAATGTTCGAAAAAAGCAATCTGTTTTGACTGAAGCGTGCACCCGTAAGAGAGCAAAGCAGATTTCTGAATTCGCCATGAGGCTCATGTTATTTGCTTGGCAAGGTGTTAAGACACATTTTAGAATCTTGCGTAGACTGCCAGTGCAGGGATGTGGTGAATATCACATGTGGTGCTCTCACAAGTATCTTTACTTTGAATATATATATATATATATATATATATATATATAACCAAAACATCAGGAGTCAGCATCTCTAAGTTTGAATTGTAAAACATTGGTATTATTAAAAAGTCAAATTAATTTATCCAAAATCCAGATTCTTAACTCTCAGTTCTTAGATCTGAAGGTATTCTCTTAAGGAAAACATTCAGATGCCTAAGCTATTAGATTCTCTCTTGGTAAGAGTGATGCCTTTTTGTGGAGAAAAATCATAAAATGTAAAGATAATTTCTTTTTCTCCATTTAGTGATGTGAATAGTTCTGGTGAAAATGAGAGCGTTTCACTTCTGGCAGCCTTGGCTTCCAGCAGAGGTATGCAGACGGCCGCTTGTCCTCAGGGCAGACACCCAATGGCAGAGGACCCCCAAGGAGTCAGTGAGCCATGGACAGCAGTCAGAAGCCAGCATTTGCTCAAGGGGAAAATGGAGAAGAAGCAATGGCCCAGAAACCAGGGTTCTCTGCTAAGTATCAAGAAGGCAGGTTTGAAAGAAGTAGAACTTGGTTAAGTGGCCATGACATAAAACTAAATTTTGAAAGCTATGGGTGTGGAGTAAAAGAGACATCTGACTATCTCAAAGGGCCCAAATGTCTTTTTTATTACAAATCTGGTTTGGTCTATCCTATTCTATTTCTTCTGCCACCACCTGGAGTCAAGATCTCATTCTTAGCCATTGTAATAACTGGCTAAGTGGTCTTGAGTCTCTCCCTCATCCAATCCAGACTCCATACTGCTGCTGGGCTTGCTTTAATTTAAAAAAGGCAAAAAAAAAAAAAAAAAAAAAGCTTTGTGGAAAATTGGGGGCAGTCAGGATGTCCAATAGCAGGAAAATAATTGGAAGAACTTTGGTTCATCCATGTGAAGTAATATTTATTGTGTAGCCATTGAAGGCTAAGCTTTGGAAGAGTTCTTCATGACCTGGGGAATGGTTATGGTAGGGCACTGGGTGACAGAAATGGTGTGGCCTATGTGATCTCAATCAGGTCACCTGGATTTGTGTATAAACTTAGCTGTGCCTGTCACATTTGGAAAGGTGAGAAGCCGCTGTCTATTACCAGAAAGGAAATCTTAGTATAGACCAAATTTTCTCAGCTGCAGTCTTGTGAGAGAATTAAACCCTAGGGCATCCATTGTATGTAATAAATGAATTTCTCTCCAATCTCTCTAGAATGAAATTAGTTATGTACCATCTTTAGGAGAATTGAGAAAATGATCACTTGAACCACTTTTCTAAGTTGTGTGATTTAGAAGAAGATCCCAGGGAATTCCCTGGCGGTCCAGTGGTTTGATCCCTGGTCAGTGAACTAAGATCACGCATGCCATGTGGCTTGGCCAAAAATAAAAATAAAAATAAAAATAAAAATAAATTAGAAGAAGATCCCAGATCATCATACATATGCACAGAGTCTAGACGATGGGGCCAAACAATGTTTTACTTTTGCTATCAAGTCAACTAACATCAGAGTCATCCTCAGGCAGGCATCAGAGGCCCCCTTCCTTGTTCTCTCACCCAAGGTCTTCAACGCTGTGATGCCCTCCCTGGGTCTTGTATTCCTCGGCCCAACTTCCGAGTTCGAGTGAACTCCCCAACTCCAGTTCGTTGTTCCCAAGTGTCAGTTGACTGTGAACTCAGGTCCTGGGGTGAGGTGGCAGAAACTGGACCAAAATATCAAAGGAAAAAAAGAATTCCATAAGGTGGATAGAAGCCAGGGGGTTGTTCAAGGCATTAGAAATGGCGAGTAAGGGAGTCATTTATTCAACATATATTTACTAAGAATCTACTAAGTGGCAGGCGGGTACTGAGCTGGGCACTGAAGATACAGTGATGAGTAAGATCGATGCTATTTTACGCTTGTTGACAAGGAATTTACGCACTAGGCAGGCTAAACAATAGGAGAAATGACGAGGTTTTACAAATTCCAGAGGAAAAGCACATTTATCCAAAACTTTGCAGGCAGGCAAAAGAAAATAATAAATGAGTTGGGACCAGATTGCCCAATGGATGCCTGCTGATCCAGGCAGCTCTCACTGATATAGTGACCAAAAAGACTATATGGGACACAATCTCCTCGAGGAGGAGTTGGGAAACCCCTCCACTGGCAAACTTTGGCCTCTGTAACGAGCAGCAGGGCCAGGGTGGGCACGTCAACTGTATGCTACTGGGAGCTCAGCAGGTTGAGCCACTTCTGGGCTAGGTGTGCTTGGCCTGTTAAGGCTGCATAGGAAGCTGCTTTTTGTATCTTGTATCACATCCCCTTGGCCCTATCTGACTTCAGCTGCAGTCGGCACCGAGGAGCCTTGAGCTCCAGGGCCTCTTAGCTTCTCTAAGGCTTTTACCAAAGCTTAGTGAACTTGACTCAGCTCATAAAGCATCCAGAAATTCAGAGGAGGTAAAGCCCCAGGGGCATCCACCAACCAGGGGGAGACTGAAGTCCAAGGATAAATGATTTCACCTGTTATCCTCTGGAGGGATAATGCTGAGGCTCAGTTTATATGATTCATCAGTGGTTCCCAGTGAAAATGAGTCCACAGTGGTAACCAGCTCATAGCACCCTTTCTTTAGCTTTTTCTCCTTCCCTGTCCTACTCTTCTCACCCCCTCACTCTTTTTCCTGGGCTCACCTTCCAAATAAATTACCTGCAAACAAATCCTTGTCTCAAGCTCTGCCACTGGGGAAACTTGAACAAGGACAGCTGTCATACACCCTTCTGTAGCACTACCCTAGCCCAGAAGAAAGAGGCGCTGCAGACCAAGTCCTGAATTGGGCTCTGCCTTGCCTACTGCGTTATACCTACATATGGCCACGACTTGTGTTATTTGTCCCCAGGCTCACATCCTTCTTCTCCAAGTGTTTGCTCATCTTCCCAGGCATACCTGTGGCTTTCCACATCTGCTTTTGAAGCCCTACCCCAGAACCACATGTCTGGCTGGACTACTTTGAATGGGATTCCTTCTGGCTTTCTCAGGCCTTGAGATCTTCCTTCTTGGGTCCCTTACATTCCTGCATGCTGGCACAATCCCACCCAGCTCATGTCAGCTGGCCATTTGGAATGGTCTGCTCTGGGTGGGTGCAATATATCTCTTGGTGATAATGGCTTCTGAGATCTGCCCCCTCCCAGCCCTCAGGGCTATAAG
Source organism: Mesoplodon bidens (assembly GCF_964165515.1). Classification (NCBI taxonomy): domain Eukaryota; kingdom Metazoa; phylum Chordata; class Mammalia; order Artiodactyla; family Ziphiidae; genus Mesoplodon; species Mesoplodon bidens. The sequence goes on from NC_138163.1 coordinate 100,639,306, forward strand.
ACTCCAAATCTGGAATCTACCAAGCACCTCTTAATGTCCTGGACAGGAATGGATGGATCAGGAGTTCACAATGAGGGGAGAGAGCCAGGGCACAGCCTGAGGCAAGGCACATAATGCAGAGAGGACATTCACTGTTGGCAATAAGCAGTGCCCCTTGCACTGTCCCATTATGGAACTTCCCAAGGGACTTGATCTAGGTTTCTAAGGGAAAATGGAGAGACTGGTGGAGGTGATGGTCCTCTGCCTTGAGGGCTTCAGGAAGAGCCTGGGGGTAGGGATGCTGGGCTCTGCCTTGTGCCCCTGAACAAAGACACCTTGGGGAGGGATGGGCCCTCTCCCCACCTTTCAGGTGAAGATGCAGCACAGCATGGATAGGAAAGCAAGAACCTAGGGGCCAGGAGGAGTACCTGGGGCTTGGCTTGGCAAGTGTCAGCAAGCCATGAGAAGATGGAGAGTGAAAGATAGCAAGGAGAAGGAAACTCACAGGATGCAAGTAGGGTCTCCAAGGACCCTCAGACTGTCAGGGAGGGAAAGAAGTAGTTCTAGGATTCCAGTGAATCTTGAGGGTCTGGAGTGTGACCATTATTCCTCACCATAATGAACCTTGTTTCTTCCTTTGGGGTGCATAACCCAATGCAAGTTACGTGTGGAACAAATCCTCAAATCGAGGATGATCTTCCCATTTTCTTCTTTCTATTTATTCAGGGCCCACTTCTCCCCAAGAATGAAGAGGAATGACATCTGCTTTGCCCTCTCCCTTTCTCCCAGAGGCGCTTACTTCTGAGCAAAACCTTATGTTCTTTATAGCAGGTGGGATCCTTCTATTTGCATGGTAGTTGAGTGAGACTGTTTCTGTGCATTGAAAATCAGAAAGCAGACAGGCTGGCTCCAGGAGAGGGGAATGAGAGGACTGTGGCCCTACCCCCACTGAGCTAGAATGGACATTGCTAGGATCCAGGTGCACAGAAGCCCCCTCTCTTTCTCCCTGCTCCAGGCTACACCAGCTGGCACTCAGGGCCCCATTACCTCGAAAAAGTCAAACCGTCCCCTATTCTGCTTATAGAGTGAGTGGCATTGTCCCTGTCATGAGACTACGATTTGCTTTTTCACATGGACAATCAGCTCTTTGCCCATGAGGTGAAGAATTAGTCTCAATTTCATTGGCCTTTGAGTCTTCTTCCCTCCAAAAGTTAATAGGTTGTCTATCTTTGGTTTTCACAATAATTCAAAGTAGAGACATTCATTCATTTCACATCTTACAAATCAAGCATTCCTGACTCTGAGATGGTTTTCTGGATTCAGTGTCTCAGAACCATAATAACTGAGTTGGCAATATGAAAAGTCATTTACAATGAAAGTATGATGAGGCTCCTCTTCATTTGATACTAGAAATGTCTTCCATAAATCCCTCTTATTAAAACAATGAGTCTTTCATAATATCTATGCAATTTTCAAATGAGATGGTCATAAAATTGCTATGAAATATTAAAAATCTGTTCTCTGTTGATGATAATGGTGCAAATATTGATGTAGGCCCACTAAAGTACACCAAGCACGTGCTTATCAAAAAAGATAGATGGTGATTTTTTTTCTTTTCCATTATAGTTTATTACAAGATATTAAGTATAGTTCCCAGTGCTATACAGTAGGACCTTGTTGTTTATCTATTTTATATTTAGTTATTTGTATTTGCTAATCCCCAACTCCTAATTTATTCCTCCCCTACCCCACTTACCCCTTTGGTAATCATAAGTTTGTTTTCTATCTCTGTGAGACTGTTTCTGTTTTGTAAATAAGTTCCTTTGTATCATTTTTTAGATTCTACATGTAAGTGATATCATATGATATTTGTCTTTCTCTATCTGACTTACTTCACTTAGTAGGAGAATCTCTAGGTCCAGATGGATGGTGATATTGAACTGTTTCTTTGTACCATACATCAACAAGATGATATGCTTTTATTTCATTTTTTCTTAGTCTTTTCTAGTTAGAAGAGACATCTTCCATGTTTATGAGTGTGATATTCATACATCTTCACATATTTTATCACTATAGATTTTTATTGAGATATAATTCACATACCATACAATTCACCTATCTAACGTGTATAATTCAGTGGTTTTCAGTGCATTCACGGAGTTGTGTAACCATTCTTGTGATCAATTTTAGAACAATTGTGTCATCCCCAAAGAAACCCCATTCTCATTACAATTTCCATTTCCTCTCAATACATTCCTCTTGCTACCCTAACCAAATACTAATTCACTTTCTATCTCTAAAGACTTGTCTATTCTAGACTTTTCATATAAATGAAATCATACAATATGTAGGGTTTTGTGAATGATTTCTTTCCCTTAGCATAATGTTTTCAAGGTTCATACATGTTGTGGTATGTAACAGTACTTCATTCTTTATGGCTGAATAAACGTCTTCACGTTTTTTATGTTCTAAGGTTCCATCTAATACATTTTCATGACCGTTCACTTACTCACTTATACATTCATTCCTCAACAAACATAGGCATGCAAGGCATCACGTGGGTGCTTTAGGGAATAAAGATGGAACAAAACGATTCTTAATGCTCAAAAGTTCACAGTTGTTAGTGATGGTAGGGATGTGAAAAGAGCTAATTAAAATGGCGTCCAGAAGAGAATAAATGTGAAATAAAACTGTGATCACTGTGCTATGAAAGTGAAGAGAGAGGAGCAGTTACTTCTAGCTGAGAGAGCTTCATGGAAAAACTAGTAACTCACCCTGATCAACGGAAATCACCACTGCATGCAGCTACCCAAGCCTCCCCTGACACAGGAAGCCATCTTTTCAAAGAATGATCCAATTTCCTCCTTAAAGATGAACTTGATAGTGGCCTCTGTTGCCATTTGATAGGGGAGAAGTAATCAAATTTCTGCCACAACAGAGCAGAAAATGAGAGGATTTATGTGGATATACTTTACAAAGCCCACAGTAACTTACAACTCTAAGGTATTTATTATGATTGCTCTTATTTTTAAGAACCCCTGCATCATGAATATAAATGACTATGAAGGGACCACTTGGTGACTCTGGGGCACTTATAGACCTGAGCCTTCTCACTTCCTCCCTGGGTTCTCTGAAATTATCACCACTGTGGCTTCCACGTAGGCCTTGGCTCTGGGGATCTTGCTCTGAGCAGAGCTGCCTCACTGCCAGGCCTCTGGGAAGGGATAGTCCCTAACTCAGCCCAGTCACCACTTCTCTTCCTCCGTTTCAGATTCATCCCCAAATAAGCGCCTAGTCAGCACATATATGAAAGTTGATGCATTTTGGGGAGATGCTAGGAAGAGTTGCTCACTGGCTAGAATAATTAGGAGGGAATGGAATTAGGTCTGGAGTTGCAGTATGAAAAAGCTTGATCTAGCAATAGCTGTTGTCCATTCCTCAGGCAGACAGAGTCACCGACTGTTTTTTTTTCTTCTAACATCTTTATTGGAGTATAATTGCTTTACAATGGTGTGTTAGTTTCTGCTTTATAACAAAGTGAATCAGCTATACATATACATACATCCCCATATCTCTTCCCTCTTGCGTCTCCCTCCCACCCTCCCTATCCCACTCGACTGGTGTTTTAAAATGTTCCTTGCAACAACTTGGATGGACCTAGAGAATATCACACTAAGTGAAGTAAGCCAGACAGAGAAAAACAAATATCATATGATATGACTTATATGTGGAATCTAAAATAAAAATGATACCAGTGAACTTATATACAAAACAGAAATAGACTCACAGACATGGAAAACAAACTTATGGTTACCAAAGAGGAAAGGGGGGAAGGGATAAATTAGGAGTTTAGGATTAACATCTACACAATACTATATATAAAATAAACAACAAGGACCAACTGTATAGCACAGGGAATTATACTCAAATTTTGTAATAACTTATAAGGGAAAAGAATTTGAAAAAGAATATATATATGTATAACTGAATCATTTTGTTGTACACTTGAAACTAATTCAATATTGTAAATCAACTGTACTTCTATTTTTAAAAATTATAAGAAAAAAACCAGGGCTTCCCTGGTGGCGTAGTGGTTGAGAGTCCGCCTGCCAATGCAGGGGACACGGGTTCATGCCCCGGTCCGGGAAGATCCCACATGCCGCGGAGCAGCTGGGCCCGTGAGCCATGGCCGCTGGGGCTGCGCGTCCGGAGCCTGTGCTCCGCAACGGGAGAGGCCACAACAGTGAGAGGCCCGCGTACCGCAAAAAAAAAAAACAAAACAAAAAACAAAAAACCATTCTCACAAATTCTTGGACACTACAGCTACAAAGGTGAACTCTATCACCTCCCCTTGAATGTGAGCTGGCCTATGGTGACTCACTTCCAATGGATAGAATGTGGAGGAAGTGACACTGAGTGACTGTTGATGCTGGGTCATAAAAGGTAATACAGCTTCTGCCAGGCTCTTGCTCTCTTGAGACACTTGCCTTGGGATCCCAGACCAATCACATAAGAAGTCTGGCTGCCGCACGCCTCCATGCTAGAGAGACCACATAGAGATTGAGAGAGATGCCCAAGGAGCAACAGCTGTCTCAGTCCACAGCTGTGTGAGTCTCCCCCGTATCAACCTCCAGACGTGTGAGTGGGTGAGCTTTGGATGGATCCGGGCCCCAGCCTTTGAACTGCCCTTGCTAATGCCAAGTGGAGCTAGCCTTTGAGTCACCTCAGCTGACACGGAGCAGAACAGTGACAAGCTGTCCCTGCTGAGCCCTGCTCAGATTGCAGATTTGTAAGCAAAATAAATGTTGCTGTTTTAAACTACTAAGTTTTGGGGTGATTTATTACACAGCTGAGGAACTGGAATACCTACTTAATTCTGTCATAGAATCTGTTTTATTTTCCCCTGAATCCACCAATCTGACTTGTTTAGCCAGGTGTAAACAGAGCCAGACTTGTTATTTTTGGATATGAAGTTTTCAGAGTGGGTCTTCATATCTGGGGCATGTAGGCCATAATATTTCAATCAACTCTCATTTAGTAGCAGTGAAGAGGGCTGATTTTTCCCCCCTCTTTTTATTATCTATGGGAAAAGCAAGATCTGTGTGTTTGAATTCAGATCTTTTCTCAATTCCATGTCAGTTTTGCTTGTTGCAAGCTTTCTTTTCCCACAAGGAAATGTTTTCATCCATTTCCTGAATTCAGCACTGCCCACTGTTCATTTTGAAATCACAGCATTTAATAGTGATTTATTTACAGAAAAAGTCATCTGTATATAATTTTCTCTCTCTGTGACAGTGTACATTTTAATGCTATTTTTTTCCTGCATATTCATTTGCTGATTTAAGGTGGGGAGGGGTCCATGTTTTTGACTTCTTGTAAATGGCCTAAAATAGTGGAGTGAGGACTCACAGACAAATGGATATTTAAAAATGGAAAGAAGAGAATGTAATCTAGAAAAGAGATAATATGAAGAAAAGTCCGAAAATACCTCAGTTCTTATAAAATATACTTTTGGTAACTCAATCACCTAGTATACTTCTGTGAACCGAGACAAGCGAACCTGGGGGAGAAAATGACAAGTGTGTAGAAATACCTTGGATGAGTGTTAAAGAACTCTCATAACTTATTCATGGATGAGTTTCCCAGCTTTCTCTCAGAGCCTATTTCTTCGCAGAGCAGTAAATTCTAGCTTCGGAATTTGCAAATATTTTACACAATATTGTAACATTTTTGATCATCTGATTTCCCAAACCATGGTAGATTACAATTAGCAAATAAGCAAGGAAGGAGGTGCTTAAGGGGAAAAGACGCTAGAGATAGGTGCAGTGACAGCAGTGGGGAATGACGTCTGAGAACATGAGAACAAAAACTAAGAAATGACCTCAGAAATCAACATGTGTTAGTCTGGTGCCCATGGCATAGGGGCAAATAAGCTCTACAGGCCTCAATGGTCCAGGAGAACACCACTGATATCCAATCATTGATATCCAATCATTGATAACCTTTACTTGGTGACAAGTAAGGGTTAAATTTTGTTCAGGACACTCTTTTTATAAAAGCAGGGAAAAAATTGCTTCCGCCATATTATAAAGAGCCTATAGAAAATGATCTAAAAGAACACGTTTTAGCACTTAACGTGATAACATTCAGTTACCTAGAAAAATCACTTATGTGGAAACATTTTCTCATATATTGTTAAATCAGGACTTGCTGTGTTATGAATATTCATCTGAAATGACTGTGGAAATCATGTTGATTAGTATGAGGTCTCAAAGTTTAGATTTTTGTCTCTAATGAGACTGTAGGGTTATCTATTCGTTCCTTTTGCCCAGCGCCCTCTTTTCTTCTGATGCAAGACTTTGCTTTCTTCTGGGAGTTGTTCATTTAACCCTAGGGTCAAAGGGGAATTGTCATCTTCTGACAGACCCCACCTCCTCGACCACAGTGATTGGCTAGAGGTGGCACCTGACTAAACAGGCCTGATCCCTGGTCATAGTGATGGGACTCAGGGATGAGCTTGTGACCTAAGACAGACCTGTGTCCTCCAGGAGTTTTTAATTAGAAAAAAAGAAAGAGACCACTTTCCCATTAGGTGGTGAAATTGAATGGATGTGAGCCCGGAAGCTGCCAGGGCCTTGGTCTCAGCCTCTGGGCAAAAGCTCGTCTGAGAGAACGTCACAGATGTAGAGAGACGCGTAGAGGACAGGTGCCGAGACAGCACACTGTTTCTGAAGAACTTTCCAACCGATGAGGTCCCTGGAGCTGTCCTGATTTTGCCTCTGAGATTCTTGTTTGTTTAGCAAAAAATCGCTTGATTCTAGGAGCTACACAGCGCAGTGTCCTTTCAACAAATCCTCCCTGGCATCAGCGTTTTCAGTTGGCTTTCTGTCATCTGCAGCTAAGACTCCTGCCAAGCACAGGGAACTCTGGAAATCTCTGCGGCCCCTCTGAGCTGCCCACTGCAATACTGAGGGTCTGACGTGGATAACAAGAGAAGAAAAACGAGAAGCAGCTCCTGTTTGTGTAACTAATCAGGGGCTGGTATCTCTCAAGCCACGTGATTGAAAGGAAGAGCTGCTGCCTAACCGAAGGAGGAAAAGACCGCCAAGGCTGTAATAGGAGTCCATGGAGCAATCTGCCTTATCAGATTTCCCCTTTCTGAGCAATTCAATCCTAACGCTCAGCCTTACTCTCCCGCCCCGCCCCCTTAGGCCTGGAGAGCGCATTGGCCCGCATGCGCCATCCCAGCTCAGGGAGGAGAGCGTGGAGGGCAGCTCTCTGAGGACCCTTCCAGTTCTAACTTTCTGAATCGGTGCAGGCTACTGAAATCTCTCCTATTGTCCGCCACTGGTTTCCTCAGGACCAGGAGAGAAGAAACTGGTCCTCATTGCTAAAGGCCTGCCTCCACGAGGACAAGTTCATAAACAATGTAGAGAACAATAATGCTAGCTAACACTTAGAGAGTGCCAGGCACTGTTTTAAGTGATTGACATGTATTGTTTCATTTAATCCTGGCAACTCAATGAGGTAGTATATACTAATATAATTCCCATATTAGAGATGCGCAGACTGAGGCTTAGCAAAATTAAGAATCTTGCAGTAGGTGATGCTTTGAATACAGTAGAGCCAGGTTTTAAACGCAGGTAGTCGGAATCCAGAACTTTCTCTCCTAAACAATATGCTCCATTGCTTCTAGACACGGGGCGCTGGCTGGGGCACTCAGGTGACATGCTCCATCAGTTCAGCCTGCTGTCGTCATATGAGTGTTGTCCCTATAAGTGGATGAGGCAGATTTGGGGAGGTGGGGTCTACCACACTGCACTCTGTGGGAAGTTCCCATCATTTTTCTGTGTTCAGGTCAGGCCTGTTAACCTAGTCTTATGTCCCTCATACACCACTGGTGCCCTTAACCTCAAGAATGGCTAACTCTGGGTGGAAACCGTGAGCCGCAACCACTCTATGGACAATAATAAAAACAGAAACAGTAATAGCAGCTAACACTTATATAACTCTATGTGAAATATTTTACATACACTAATTTATTGATGCCTCACAACAACCCTATGGGGTAAGTACTGTTATTATCTCCATTTTGCAGATGAAGAAGCTAATGAACAGAAACATTAAATGACTTACCCCATTTTATACAGACAGTAATTAGTGAAGCTTGAGATTCAAAGTGTCTCTTTGAACACTTTGAATCACCATAGAGTTGATCACATTTTTCTTATCCATTCTGCTAATCTCTGCCTTTTGATTAGAGTGTTTCCAGGGAATTGCCAGAAAAACTCAGAAAATGGCAATTCTCCTGGACTAGGGCTTGTGGGGAGCTCCAAAATTCTTCTGTCCCCAGTGGCTGCTAGGTTGCTAATTTTCACAGCTCCTTTTGTTGTGACACTATTGGATTTCAAGAGTTCTGAGGAGCTGGGAAGAGGAAGATGTTACGAGGCAGGTTAAAGTACCACAAAGCTCCCTATTATTACTGAGACGCCACTGTTTTTTCTTGAATAAGCATTCCTTGGATTGCTGCAAGCCTTTGGTTACTTTCAGAGTTCTAAAAAAGTTGATTTTGCCAGTTTTTATCAGTATTCTCATGGAGGAGTGGATGTTCGGACGTCCTTACTCCACCATTCCCATGGAGGTCATTCCTCCAAATCTGCTTTTTACCTAACTGCCCATGAAAGAAAATCTGTCAAATATTTATTTTTTATGAAATTTTAAAGTAGCTATCTACTTTTCTGTTCTGGAAAAATAAAACCGAAAACACCTTAACAGGCAGGCAAATTTAGGAGATACAAAGAAATAGGAACAGAGAATAAATATTATATAATTCAGAAATAATAAGGAGCATTTTGCAACAGCAGAGCAAAGCAACCCATATCCTCATTTTGTACTTTATATAATTCAGAAATAATTAGGAGCATTTTGCAACAGCAGAGCAAAGCAACCCATATCTTCATTTTGTACTTTACAGAATTCAACAAGTTAATGCACCCAAACTCTAAACTCCCTGCACATTTTCCTTCCAGCACCTGGATCTTTCTGAGATACTACACTAGTTTTCTATTGCTGCCATACCAAATTACCGCAAACCTAGTGGCTTAAAACAACACCATTTATTTGCTCACCATTCTGTATGTCAGAAGTCTAGGCAATATCAGATATTTTCTCTGTTCTAGGTTTCATAAGGCTGAAATTAAGGTGGTGGCCAGGTGGCACTTCTCTCTGGAGGCTCTGAAGAATATTCCTCTTCGAAGACCACTGGTATTGTTGGTGGAATTCAGTTTCTTGCAGTTATAGGACTGCTGGCTGTCACCTAGGACTATCCACATTTCTTGGCTTGCAGCTTTCTTTTGGCCATCTTCAAAAACAGCATTAGTGCATCAAGTTCTTCTTGTGCTTGGGGTCTCTCTGATTTCCTCTTTTGCCATCAACCAGAAAAAAACTGTTTAAAGAGACTCACGTGATTAGATTAGGCTCACTCAGATAGATAATTTCCCTATTTTAGGGCCAACTGTGCTACGTAACATAACATAATTAGGGAAGTGATCTTACTGTATTCACAGGATCTGGGATGAGGGCATAGAAACTTGAAAGAGCCATTCTTGGGATTCTGCCTATTTAAATGAAAGCCGGTTTGTTTGGAAAATAATTGGCCTAAATTTGAAGGCAAGAGATATTCCTACACAGAGAAAAATTTCCCCCAAAATTTTTACTTTAGAAATTTGCAAACATACAAAAAAGTAGAAAGAACAGTATAATGTACATATATATATCTACCAACTAGATTCAAGAGTTAAAATTTTGCCATATTACCTTTTCTATCTACATACAAGTATCATGATATCACACCTGAATATTTGAACATGCATCTCCCAAGAATAAGGACATTTTCTTATATCACCACAATGCCATTATCATACCTAAGAAAAGTAATAACATTTCCTTAAAATATCTACTATGTAGTCCATATTCAAAGTTCCCCAACTGTCCAAATATGTTTTATATAACTACTTTTATTTCAAAAAAATGATCCAAAGTTTATGAAATGTGTTTGCCGTAATTTCTTTTTTGTGTCCTTTAACCTAGAACTATCTCCACGTCTTTTTAATTTGCATTTCAATGACTTTGAAGAGGCAAGGTCAATTTGTAGTCCTGTAGGATGTCTTCCATCATTCAGGATTTGACGATTTCCGTGCGGTATCATTTAACTTGTTCTTCTAGCCCCTGTATTCCATGTAAAGGTTGGAAGACAACAGTATGTCACAGATTATGCTGTTTATCTCATATTGTATCATACTAGGAGTACAAAATGTCAGACTGTCACACTCTTACTGTCGTTAAGCTTGATTCCTGAGTTAAAGTGACAACCACCAGATTTGTCCATCTCAAAGGTATGCTTTTTCCTTTATAAGCAGCAAATTATCTCTGAGGTGACAAGTTGGCACCATGCAACCATCCTGTTCACCAACAGCCTGACACCTAATGGTTTTGCCATCCATTGATAATCCCTTCCTGAATCAACTGTGTAACTAGGGTTTGTACAATGGTGATTTTCTAATATGATCATCCTTTATATTTATCAGTTGTAATTCTTCTGTAAAGAAGGGGCTTCTCTCTTCAGTTAGAACAGGAGAAATACTTAATTTTTTCTAATTACAAATCTCCAGAGAAAAAGTTGATGTAAAAATCATCTTCAATATTGGCAAATGAGAGTTTTTCTTTCCCTTTCTTCTCTTCTTTTTTATTATCAATATAAACTTATGAATTGGGCTTCCCTGGTGGCGTGGTGGTTAAGAATCCACCTGCCAATGCAGGGGACACGTGTTGGAGCCCTGGTCCGGGAAGATCCCACATGCCGCGGAGCAACTAAGCCCGTGCACCACAACTACTGAGCTTGCGCTCTAGAGCCCGAGAGCCACAACTCCTGAAGCTTTAGAGCCCATGCTCCGCAACAAGAGAAGCCACCGCAATGAGAAGTCCCCGCACTGCAACGAAAAGTAGCCCCCGCTCGCCACAACTACAGAAAACCTGCACACAACAATGAAGATGCAACACAGCCAAAAATAAATTAAAATAAAATAAATAAAACATTAAAAAAACTTATGAATTTTATTCGTTTTATTTATTTATTTACAATTATATATCTTTATTTTTTATTTTATTTTATTTTTAAACATTTTTTGGCCACGCCACACAACTTGTGGGATCTTAGTTCCCCTACCAAGGATCGAACCCAGGCCCTTGGCAGTGAAAGCACAAAGTCCTAACCACTGGACCGCCAAGGAATTCCCAACAATCAATTATATTCATTATTGTTACCATCATCATCATTATTAATGTGTGGCTGAGCCACACTGACTCCATTTTGTCAGCTCCACCTTAGGCCTGCAGTCCTACCCCCAACCCCTTCCATATAACTGCGCTTACTCATGAGGAATGCACTCAAGCCAGATAAGTTCCCTATCACCTTTTACACCTTCATCTGAACTCAAAAGTGGAAGAGTGTCTTTTGCTGAAACAGATGGTTGATGGTCATGAGACGCCCCCCCCGGGGGGAGGAAACATCCCCCCACCCCCCAGTTCCCATCCATGCAGATGTGCTTCTCTCTAGTAGTCAGATTCTTAGCTTTGGCCCTTTTAAATTCCCCTGTACCCCTTTCATCAGTGTGGAGTGCAGCTCCAAATGCCTCTGGATCGTCATCCACCCAGTCCTGCCTGTATGTAAGTTACCCACAATAAGCTTCACAATTGCACTTTATGGAGTAGCCTGCTTCATTTTTCAGTTTCAAAGTTCCTTCCCATTTTGGAGGATATTATTCAGTATCTCCACCTCCCAACAATTATCATTATCATTATTTCATGCTCAAATTGCTCAGTCAAATTGGCCAGTGGGAACCCCTTCAGTATGATGCTAATATCCTTTTGAAATGACTCCATTAATCTTAGAGGTTTTTTGTTTTTATTTTGTTTTCAGACACAAGGCAACCCAGGCTTATCTTAAACTTTTCCCACCTTAGATCTGGAATCAGCTATCTCTCTAAGAAGACTTGATTCCTTTTAGTGGGAAATGGAATTCAGAAACCAAGATGTAGGTGCTAAATATTCTCACTGCTGTTGGGGACACAGGCATGGAGTCTAGACCAGGGGTCAGAAAACATAGCAAACTGTGGCCCTTAAACCACTGTTGGTTTTTTAATTTTTATTTTATTTTAAATTACTTTATTTAGTTTTGGCTGCATTGGGTCTTTGTTGCTGCACACGGGCTTTCTCTAGTTGCGGCAAGCAGGAGCTACTCTTCGTTGCGGCGCGTGGGCTTCTCATTGCTGTGGCTTCTCTTGTTGCGGAGCACAGGCTCTAGGTGTGCGGGCTTCAGTAGCCGTGGCTCACGGGCTCTAGAGCGCAGGCTCAGTAGATGTGGCGCACGGGCTTAGTTGCTCTGCGGCATGTGGGATCTTCCCGGACCAGGGCTCGAACCCGTGTCCCCTGCATTGGCAGGCGGATTCTCAACCACTGAACCACCAGGTTTTGTAAGTAAAGTTTTATTGGAACACAGGTTTTGTAAGTAAAGTTTTATTGGAACACAGTCACACTCATTCGTTTCCACATCTTCTGTGGCTGCTTTCATGCACCAAGGGCGGAGTGGAATAGTTGCAACAGAGACAATATGACCTGCAAAGCCTAAACTATTTACTATCCAGCCATTTACAGAAGAAGTTTGCCAACCCTGGTGTAAACACGTAGGAATTATACTTTGTAATAATAACATTCCATGATTATGTTTTTTTTTCTTTTCTTTTTTTTTTTTTTGCCGTACGCGGGCCTCTCACTGTTGTGGCCTCTCCCATTGCGGAGCACAGGCTCCGGACGCGCAGGCTCAGCGGCCGTGGCTCACAGGCCCAGCCGCTCCGCGGCATGTGGGATCTTCCCGGACCGGGACACGAACCCGCGTCCCCTGCAACAGCAGGCGGACTCTCAACCACTGCGCCACCAGGGAAGCCCCATGATTATGTTTTTAATTCAAACTGGACTTCAAGTGTTTTCTTAACACCTTTGATTTTTATATTTGATTCCCTATTTTCTTAACTGAAAGTCTTGATTCTTAATACCATGGACATACTTACATATTTTACTTTACCCTATAATATATAGTTTCAAAATTGCAATGTCAATATTACTTCTGAAAATAAAATGACTGAGGAAGGTTTAAAATGTGTTTGCAGTCTTTTGTGTCTTCATAATATATTCCACCAAGAATGTACAGAGTATTGTGCTCAAGTCACTTAAAATAATTCTTTTCTCTATGGGTAATGCTACTGATTTGGTATACTCTTAGGTTCATCTGTTCCACTTTATTTTTAATTTTGGAGTTTGCTTTACATTCTTTTTTATATTGACATCATTTTGAAATATGTAAAACACAATTCTAATGGAGGATTTTGACAGACCTATTAGAAATTAATAAGTTAAGACTATAAAACACTAGTAAGAATATAGAAGACTTGGACAATACAATTAGCAAGTTTGAGAAAGTTACCCAGCTCATTTTATGAAGCTAATACAACCTTGATAACAATAACAAAAAAGAGAGTATAGGAAAAGTATATGCCAATCACTCTTACAAAGACTGGTATACAAACCCCTAATACAAAAAGAAAATTAGCAAACCAAATCCAGTAGTTTGTGCGTATGTTAGATAGACAGATATTTGATAGATAGATGGATAGATAAACAGACAGACAGATACACCTGGAGGCAGTATGACTTGGAAGCTGAAACAGTAGACTATGAAACCAGAATGCCTAATGGCATTCCATAGAGTTTCAACTCTATGGTGATTCAACTCTATGGTGTCTACAAGAGACACACATTAGTCTCAAAGACAGAAATACGTTGAAAGCAAAAGAATGGAAAAATCTATTCCACACAAACAGTAACCAAAAGAAAGCTGAAGTGGCTATATTAACATCAAACAAAATAGACTTTAAGACAAAAAAATAAAAACAGCAGGGAGCACTTCCCAAATCATTCTATGAGTCCAGGATTACCCTGACACCAAAACCAGACGAAGACATCACAAGAAGAGAAAATTACAGACCCAATATCCCCTATGAACATAGATGCAAAAATCCTCAACAAAAAAAATACCAGCAAACTGAATCTAGCAACATACAAAAAAGGATTTTGCACCATGACAAAGTGGGATTTATCCCAGTCTGCTAGGATAGTTCAACATATGAAAACCAATCAATTAATGGACTAAAGAACTAAATGTAAGTGCTAAACTATGAAACTGTTAGAAAAAAACAGACATAAACCTTCTTGACCTTAGATTAAACAATGGTTTCTTAGATATGATGCCAAAAGAAAAAGGAAAAAGAGAAAAAATAAATTGGACTTTGCCAAAATTAAAAAGTTCTGTGCTTTAAAGGACACTATCAAGAAAGTGAAAGACAGCCCACAGAATAGGAAAAATACTTGCAAAGCATATATCTGATAAAAGACTTGTATCAAGAATACATAAAGAGGGCTTCCTTGGTGGCGCACTGGTTGAGAGTCCGCCTGCCGATGCAGGGGACACGGGTTCATGCCCCGGTCCAGGAAGATCCCACATGCCATGGAGTGGCTGGGCCCGTGCGCCATGGCCGCTGAGCCTGCGCATCCGGAGCCTGTGCTCCGCAACGGGAGAGGCCACAACAGTGAGAGGCCCGCGTACCGCAAAAAAAAAAAAGAATACATAAAGAGCTCTTCAACCTAAATAATAGAAAAAGACCTAATTAATAAAATGGAAAAGGATTTGAGTAGACATTTTTTCCAAAAAGAGATATACAATGGCCAATAAGCACATGAAAAAATATTCATTACCATTAGTCATTAGAGAAATGCAAATCAAAACAACAATAAGATACCATTTCACACCTACTGGGATGGCTATAATAAAAAAGACAGATAATAACATGTGTTGACAAGGATGGGGAATAATTGGAACCCTCATACATTGCTGGCAAGAATGTAAAATAGTGAGGCTGCTGTGGAAAAATTTGGTGATTCTTCAAGAAGTTAAACACAGAGTTATTATATGATTCAGCAGTTCCACTCCTAGTTAAATATACAAGAGAAATGAAAACTTAGGTCTATGTAAAAAACTTTGTACATTAATGGCCATAGCAACATTATTTATAATGGTGAAAAAGTGAAAACAACCCAAAATGTCCATCAACTGATGAATGGATCAACAAAGTGTGGTATATTCATATAATGGATTATTATTTAGCCATGAAAAGGAAGAAGTATTGACACATGCTACAACATGGCTGAACCATGAACACATTATACTGAATGAATGAAGCCAGATACAAACGCTTACATATTGTATGATTCCATTAATATGAAGTGTCCAAAATAGGCAAATCCATAGAGAGAGAAAATAGATTAGTGGTTGCTAGAAGCTAGGGAAGGGAGAACAGAGAGTGACTGCTAGTGGCTAAGGGGTCTTGTTGAGGTGATGAAGATGTTCTGAAGTTAGATAGTAGGAATGGTTGCATAAATTTGTGAATATCATAAAAATCACTGCACTGTAGACTAAAAGGGTGAGTTTTATGGTATGCAGTTTATTTCTCAAAAAGAAAAACCTCTGGAAACTCAATAATAAGAAAAAAAACAATCTAATTAATAAGTGGCCTAAGAATTCAAAGAGACACTTCATTAAAGAAGATACATTGATGGCAAATAAGCACATGT
The DNA here is from genome assembly GCF_964165515.1 of Mesoplodon bidens. Lineage (NCBI taxonomy): Eukaryota > Metazoa > Chordata > Mammalia > Artiodactyla > Ziphiidae > Mesoplodon > Mesoplodon bidens. The sequence goes on from NC_138163.1 coordinate 100,655,026, forward strand.
AAATAAGCTCAGCATCATTAGTTATTAGTGAAGTTTAAATAAAACCCACAAAGAAATACCACTGCACTCCTATCATAATAAATAACATTCTTAATGATGATGGCAATGCCAAGAGCTGCTGAGGATGAGGAGCAACCAGAACTCTCGTAATTTGCTGGTGGAAATTCAAAATGATACAGCCACTTTGGAAAATGGCTTGTCAGTATCTTGAAAGATTAAACATACACTTCCTATGTGATCCAGCAATCTCACTCCTGGATGTTGACCATAAAGAAAGGAAATTTTATGTTCACACAAAAACTTGTTCACTAATAAACCTAGGCTTTATTCATAATTGCTAACAACTATAAGCAATCCAAATATCCCTCAATGGATGAATACCTATACAAACTGAGTACATCAATGTCATAGAATATTCTTCATCAACACTACTGACACATACAAAAACCTGGAGGAATGTATTATGCAAAATGAAGGGATTCAGACAGAAAAAGCTACATATTCTATGATTCTATCTCTATGACTGTCTGGAAAAGGCAAACATATAAGGGCAGTTAACAGGTTAGTAGTTGCCAGCAGCTGGGAGTAAGGGCAGGGGTTGACTACAGTGGGGTCTGAGGGCATCTTTGAGGCAATGAGACTTTTCTATATTTTAGTTACAGTATAATTTCACAACTGTATGCGTTTATCAAAACTCACAGAACTGTACACCAAAAAGAGTGAATTTTGCTCTGTATAAATCATATCTTTAAAATAGAAAAAAAAAGGACTCTAAGTAATACTAAATAAACAAAACAGATTTGGAACAGTGCTTCAGGTTCTGCCTCTTCTTGTCTACCAAAGTAGCATCTTTGCAAATCCACTTCACCTAGACACAGAACAGCCTGTGTTATGCGGTAGATGGTATGACCTACATCAGATGCTGAGAAAGGCGAAGTTTTTAGAAAACTTTTGCCCATCTTAAAATGACCAGGCAAATACAGACCAGGAGAAAGACCACCCAATAAAGGAAAAACCATGAAAAATCACACCAGTGGTTCTCAAAAAAAGGGTGAAGGAGTGGCTTGGGTAGGACAAGGTAGGCTCGGCAAATCCAAATTACCTGGCGAGACCCACACCCACCCACTTTGGCCAGTATCACAGAATGAGAGATAATAGGTAGTGGACAAGAGGGGCAGATAGGTGGCAGTCGCAAGGCAGAAACTGTGTGAGTTAAAATGGTCCTCGGAAGACTGGGATGTTTCACCCATCACATCCCACCCTCCAATCCCTGGGCTAGGTGAGGAGAAAGAGGTTACCTTTTATCTTAGCCTTTATTTTCATAAACAAAGAGATTTTCTTCCAGCCAATGATCAAGACCACAGTTGTCAAGTCTCCCTCAAAGAGGGACAGAAGCCAAGGCTAGCTGTTGCTGGACCAACACAGTGTAGATTCCTTCCCATAGCCTCTGGGGTACCCTTGCTGTGGTGTACTCTTTCTCAGGCTGGAGAGTGCCCATGACCTATATGGTTAAGACTGCTCCATAATCAGGCCCTCACCCTGACTTAGGAGTGAAGGTAAGTGTTTGGTTTTTTTTCTCCCAGTAACATTAGAGAGTATAACATTTTTTATGTCTGTTGGATCCTGAGAACAGCCCACTTCACTTGTGCCCAGAAAGAGAACAGGATGCTAATAAAGATTTTATGAAGCAAAACCTGCCCAAGCATCATAGTAAGTATGGAGAATATATGAATAGCCCTTATTCGCTTGAGTAGAGGAAAATGACCTTCAATATGGAATCCTTATTTCTTTTTAATTCAAGAAGGTTTCGGTTAAAATTACAGTTGAAAATTTATGTTTCACAAAGGAAAATGTTTTCATTTGGTTTGTTTAATTTTTCAACAAGAATTTTAAATTATACAGTCAATCCTTGTTGATTTTAGAGTATAACATAGATAATTAATAATAACCTAGAAATGTTTTTATTTATTAAATATTCCAACAATTGTAGTATATTAAAATATGCTACAGAGGAAAAACCAAATTAGCAGGTATGTGTTAGTTGGTTTTCATTTGTTTGTTTGTTCTGTCTTTTTTGGAATTTTTAAAGGACAATATAAGCCTCTTCTCAACTATCTCTTTCAATAATAAGGTCCAAATTCCTTTGCATAGAGAATTTGTCTCCAGATTCCCACTTCTGGAATGGTGGACTAGGGGATTTGGCCCATGTACATAACTTCAGGACAACTAGAGAAGATGGGTGAGATAGAAATGGTCTGTGTAAAGGCACTAGAGTGCTAACTAGAGCTACTTGCACAGGATCTGGAGGAAGGAAGCCCAGGAAGCTGCTTTGCCCCTGGGCATTTATACTAATTCCAGTAAGGAAGCTGAGAAGCTGAGCAGAACTTTTCACAGCCTTGCCAAGCTAAGGAACCTGTCAAGGCGATAGGAGAAGACTTGGGTCTTTACCCCAAAGGGTTACATCCTATAACCAGAGGTAAACTCTCCCAAGAGCTATAGCTCAGCCTGGAATCATCTCAGTCACTGAACTTGGCTAGTGACTCCGGGCATCCCAAACTGCTGGCATGCTCAGATACCATGCTGAAGTAAACATAAATCTTCTCTGGAGGAAGAGAACATCCATGCATCAAATCGTTTCTACAAACAATTTTGCAAATACAATGTCCACCATTTGATGAGAAATAATGAGACACATAAGAGAGAAAGATACCATTTAAAAAAAGCCAGCAGAAATTATAGAAAATAGAAACAGACCCACATAGGTAGATATTAGAATTATGAGATGCAGACTTTAAAATAATTATCTTTCCTATGCCCAAGGAGATAAAAGACAAAATTAAGAATTTGGCAGAGCACTGGCAACTATTAAAAAGAATGAAATAAAAATTCTAGAACTAAAAAATACAATAACCAAAATGAAGAATGCAGTCATTGGATTTAACAGAAGATTACACAAATCTGCAGGGAGAATCAGTGACCTAGTGTAACAGGGAAGAACAAAATCTGACTCCATGTTGGATCTGTTTCTTTTACCTTGACCTTTGCTTTCCATTGCTTTTGTTCTATCTATAGCTATAGGCATACATAATGGCCTGCCTCAGGGAACCCTACCTTTCTGCCTGAATGTTAAACTAAAGTGTTCTTTGTTCAGCTCACAGCGAAACACCCTGACCCGCCCACCTGTGAATGGCTGCAGAAAAGAAATAATTAACACATCACCTCCTGAGGCTGGCCAAAACCAGGAGTTGTTTTGCAAGACTTATGGCCTTTTTACTTTACTTCCTCACCTTCTCCCCCGCCCTGTTCTATAAAAGAAACTAGCATCCAGACACCGATAAGATGGTAGTCTAGGACACTAGTCCGCCATCTTCTCGGTCTGCTGGCTTTCTGAATAAAGTCACTATTCCTTGTCTCAACACCTCGTCTCCCGATTTATTGACCTGTTGTACAGTGAGCAGAGGGAGCTTGGACTCGGTAACACTGGAACAGGAGTCAGTAAACTAGAACCTATGGGCCAAATATGACTCATGGCCTGTTTTTGTATGGCCCATGACATAATGGTTTTCACATTTTTAAAAACTTAAAAAAAAAAAAGAATATGTGACAGAGACTATACCTGACCTGCAAAACCTAAAATATTTACTGTCTGGCCCTTTAGGAAAGTTTGCCAACCCCTGAAATATGTGGATGAAAAATGTCGCCTGCCATATCAGTAAACAAAGGATGTTGTGGCCATCAAGTCACCAGCCACTGCAGCCACCCCAAGTGTGCACCCTGAGGGCATTCAGGATGGAGAGGAAAAAAGATACTGGCCCTAGATAGTTAAGGTGCATATCAAAGGAACAATTTCAGTGAGCCCAGATTCTTGCATCTTCCCATACAAAGAAAAGTGCTAAATTCATTACATTGAGATGTTTGTTTTTCCTTTAATTAACTTATTCTTCTAATGTTCCCACTACGTGGTCTTTGTTGCAAAAACTCCTATATATCCTGGCTCCTCCCCTACCTCTTCAGAGCAGTGCCTCAGAGTATCTGAGAGGCTACTTCCAGGGTTCAATACTCAGCAAGTCAGCCAAATAAAACATAATTCTCAGCTTCTAGGTCGTGCTTTTCTTTTTTTAAGTCAACAACTAGAAGGCAGGTGAGCAGAGCATGTAGAGGGGCCGGGGGAGGCCTGAGGAGGCATCCCCAGCCAGTATTGCACCCAGCTGGTGATACTCGGCTACTCTGACCCTCCAGCCGAGCCCTTCCAAGAGTGTTTTTTTTAAAATATAAATTTATTTATTTATTTTATTTTTGGCTGCGTTGGGTCTTCGTTGCTGCCCGCGGGCTTTCTCTAGTTGCAGAGAGTGGGGGCTACTCTTCGTTGCAGTCCTCAGGCTACTCATTGCAGTGGCTTCTCTTGTTGCGGAGCATGGGCTCTAGGAGCGCGGGCTTCAGTAGTTGTGGCACACGGGCTAAGTAGTTGTGGCTCATGGGCTGTAGAGCGCAGGCTCAGTAGTTGTGGCGCACGGGCTTAGCTGCTCTGTGGCATGTGGATCTTCCCAGACCAGGGATCAAACCCATGTCCCCTGCATTGGCAGGCAGGTTCTTAACCACTGCGCCACCAGGGAAGCCCTTCAGGAGTGTTTTGACCATCATTCATTTATTTGTTCACTCACGTATTTAATACATGTACAGTCAATTCCCATCTCAGTGCTAAATAGCACAGACTTTATGGTCAGACTTGCATTTAAATCCCAACTTAGCCTCTTCACAGGAAGAAAAGGGAGATGATAACAGGGCCTGACTTGACTGACTGGTAGTCATGGGGACCAGAAGAGATAAAGCATATCAGACACTTAGCACAATGTCTGGATATAGTAAGGACTCTCTAGATGTCAGGTGCTATTGTTAGCAACGAGTGTTCTCAGGCCATGCCCCAAACTGACTGTAAGTCCCAGAAGAACACCCTGCTGGCTGCATTGGGGGTGAGGTGAGATGACAGTAGGACAGGGAAGAAAACAAGGGCAGGACCATCCTGAATATGGGAGGTCAAGGCCCAGTACAAACTCTATACCCTTCTTTTTCCCACAAACATTTGCCTACATGTGAAGTACAGTGAAAAGTGAGTATCATCAACCAAGCTTATTTAAAATAGCTAAAGATGAGAAGCAACCTAAATCTCCAACATTTGGGGAATGGTTGAGTGAAATTAGCATTCAAAGAGCATTTAATGGACTGGGTATCTATAGACATTAATAAAAAAGAATGTCAGAATAAGTGCTATGTAAGATACAAAACTGATTAAATAACTCACAGGGCAATAAAGCCATAAAACTTGGAGTTATCCTTTTTACCAGACAAAAATAATCCCCAAGTTAACATATAACTTCACAGTGTTTGGACTCTAATCAAGTAGTAAACAGTAAAGTCAAACACAGGTGTGTTCTCCTAGAGAATTAAATAATTTTGTTACACAATGCTCTCAGTATGACATGGAAAAGACATGTCTCCTCCCCTTTCCCTTATTTCCAGTGTTTGGATATTTTTCTTAACAAATAGTATGTCAACTATATAAAATATGTTGTATGTCTAAGTATTAGTCAGGGGGTCCTGACAGGAAATTCATGTCATACTAAAGGATTTAATCGACTACTTACAGAGATGTGATACGGTTAAGAAGACCAAAAAGAGATGTTGAGGTTTCCAGGCACTAGTAACAGCTGGGAAACCCTTTCTACCCCTTGGTCTGGAGTGACAAGTAGGGGCAGAAATGGAGCAAATAAATACAGTAAGTCCCCTACATACGAACCTTCAGGTTGCGAACTTTCAAAGATGTGAATGTGCATCTGGTTCCAGCAAGGAACCAGAACCTGTGCCAGGCGTGAGTGAAACTGCAGCTTGCCCTCCATCTCCTGTTGCTGACGATCCCTCAGCTCTACCATCTCCCACCTCCTCTCCCTCCTCCAGTCAGTAACTCTTCTTCCCTGTTCACTCGATGCCAGCCCTTGTATGCCAGCTGTTGTACTACTGTACTTTTCAAGGTGCTGTACTGTAAGATTAAAAATGTTTTCTTTATTTTTTGTGTTTCTTTTTTACGTATTATTTGTGTGAGAAGTATTATAAACCTATGACAGTACAGTACTTACAGTACTATATAGCTGATTGTGTTAGTTGGGTACCTAGGCTAATTTTGTTGGACTTACGAACATATCGGACTTATGAACGTGCTCTTGGAACTGAATTCGTTTGTATGTAGGGGACTTACTGTACCAAATATCTCCCTCCTTCTGCTCTCTGATCTTCTCCCAGTGCCTCCTGTTGGCTCAACACAACTGGAAGCCAGAGGGAGAGGGGCTATTGCTGTCATTTGTAAAGGTCACCCTTTCTGGACACAGAGCAAGACCAAGAGGTGGAAAATGGGGGGCAAACAGAGAATAATCAGCTCAGTCAATATGTCAAGTACTGTTATGCATTGAATTGTATCCACCCCCCCCTCCAAAAAAATAAAAGGATATGTTGGAGTCCTATCCCTCAGTACCTTAGAATGTGACCTTATTTGGGCATGGAGTGTTTACAGAGGTAATTAAATTAAAATGGAGTCATTAGGGTAGACCTTAATCCCATGACTGGTGTCCTTATAAAAAGGGGAAATTTGGACACAGAGACAGATATGCATAGAGCGAAGATGAAGTGAAGAGACAAGGAGAAGATGGTCATCTACAAGCCCAGGAGAGAAGCCTGAAACAGATCCTTCCCTCACAGCCCTTAGAAGGAACCAACTCCTTCGGCACCTTGATTTTGGACTTCTAGCCTCCAGACCTGCAAAGGAATAACTTCTGTTGCCCGAGTGATCCAGTTTGTGATACTTTGTTATGGCAGCTGTGGCAAGCTAATGCAGGTACGTAAAAAATACACACAGAAGGAGGACCTATACCAAGATACTAAGTGTTACCTCTGTGAGTGGTATTATGGAGTGATTGCTATTTTGTGTTTTTCTTTGTTTCCTAGCTGGTACACTTTTACATCAGAACAAATGAACAAATAGTTTCCTTAAAATTAACGTCAAGGCAATAGCAGGAGGAAGTCACTCATGGGCAGCCTAAGGGTGTATATGGCAGAGACAAGCGCGGGGATGTAACACTGATACATGGGCTCACATTATTTGTGTCCCAAAGGGACGTTTCTCATTTCTTGCCCCAGACTGAATCCCAGGCTTTCTATTCCTTTCACGTGAGAGGCCTGGCTTTTGTCTCCTCTCCAAAGCTGCTGTCCCACTGGTAGGTCCCCTGGGGCTTGGTTCAAGGCCAAAGTTTAGCACATAAGACTGCTTCATTTAAGAGTGTGTTATTTAAAAAAAAAAAAGAAGTGTGTCATTACTCCTCCCTAAATGAAAGAATTAAAAATAACACACATTTTTGGTCCTCCCAGAAAATGTTTGCTAAGTGAATAAATGGTGTAAGGCTTAAGGGCTCTTGCCTAGTTTGAAAAGTTAGGATACCTAATCCATAGGTCCGTGACTCTTTCCTTAGACTTGAAAGTGCATCTGGACTTCAGCCCACTGTCTTAATGCCTTAAGGTGGAACACTTCTTAAGGTGGAACCCCTTAAGAAAAGAGGTTAACTCTTTTCTCACTCTTAGTCATAGCCAAGTCTTAGCAGATCCTTCCAGACTATCATTCCGTCCTCCACTGACCTGCATCCACTCTCCTCCTTTGCCCTCTCTTCCTGAGACTGTGATTTCCTTGAGGGGAGGGGACATGGCTTATCCCCACTTGACTGACGCTGATGGGTAATAACCAAATGCTACTCGAACCTGAAATATGACTCAAGTGACCTTTGAAAATGGGGATAGGCAAGGAGATAAGTGTTGTACCTCAGGAAATTGAATGATAACTTTTTTTTTTTAAACAAGTAAAAAGGAAATGAAATGCTCTCAGTATATTAGCTAAAGGATCCCAGGGATTTCAATGAGAAGAGAAAAGATCTGTAGCCGAGTCTGAGAATCAAATACCTCTAATTTACAAGTAATGCATCCCCTTGTCCTGTCCTACTGCTTGAACCCAGGGCTTCTGTTTTCCCAACAAAGGGAACAGAATAAGGGCCGAATAAAAGTCATTACCACATTCGTTTCTATGGTGATTATTTTTTTCTCTTCGAAGATTGAAGGTATTTTTTCCTTACCTCAGTAATTTTTCATTACCTCAGTAGTATTTCATTTTGTTTTTCATATTGAAGTTCTCTGTGATCTGCTTTCTTTCCTACAGGAGTAGTCTAGAACCTACTTGCCTGTAGGTAGAAGTGTGAGGTGTTAAGTGGCACTAAGGTATAATTTTCAAAAAAGTCAAATCCTGACTCTTATGCATATATAAAAGAAACATATGACAAACATTTTATTCAACTTAATTAATGCAGGAACCAGTAGGATATTAAGACTGGTTTGAAGAGCATGTGAAGAGCTCAGTATATATAGGTAACTTAAGGAATGTTAGGATAAAATGGCTGCATTTGATACAAACCTTTCCTTCAGGGCAAAGAACCTATAATCTTTGGAGTTATTTTTCCCACTAGACAGAGATCATTTGCATCTCTCTTGGACAAAATTCTTTAAGTTTTTATGTAACTTCATGAAGTCTTTGACTTTCAATCAATGATAGAGTGAGCAAATGAAGTACATTTCCATAGATAATCCTTCGGTGAGCTTTCTTCTCCATAATCTATTGAAAGGATGTGACACTTACCCTTTTGCCTTGTCTGTAAATTTTGTATAATTTTTCTGAACAGTGACTACATGGAGGATGTAAATCATTTGGGGGCATATAAATCAAAACCTTTTTAAGAGAAGATGCAAGGTTTGCATGTAAGACAGTTTCTTGTTTTTTTTTAAGGTACTTCTTTCTTTAAAAAATTATTTTTTGTTGAAGTAAAGTTGATTTACAATGCTTTGTTAGTTTCAGGTGTACGGCAAAGTGGTTCAGTTTTATATATTATATATATATATATATTCTTTTTCAGATTCTTTTCCCATATAGGTTATTACAAAATACTGAGTATAGTTTCCTGTGCTATACAGTAGGTCCTTGTTGTTTATCTGTTTTATATATAGTGGTGTGTATATGTTACTCCCAAATTCCTAATTTATCCCTCCCCACCCCCCTTTCCCCTTTGGTAACCATAAGTTTGTTTTCGAAGTCTGTGAGTCTGTTTCTGTTTTGTAAATAAGTTCATTTGTATAATTTTTTTCAGATTACACATGTAAATCATATCATATGATATTTGTCTTTCTATGTCTGCCTTACTTCACTTAGTATGATAATCTCTAGGTCCATCCATGTTGCTGCAAATGGTATTATTTCATTCTTTTATATGGCTGAATAATATTCCATTGTATATATATACATATATATATATACATATATATATGTATATGTATGTATATACCACATCTTCTTTATCCATTCATCTGTTGATGGACATTTATGCTGCTTCCATGTCTTGGCTATTGTGAATAGTGCTTCTATGAACGTTGGGGTTCATGTATTTTTTCAAATTAGAGTTTTTAACTTTTCTGGATATATGTCCAGGAGTGGGGTTGCTTGATCATATGGTAGTTATACTTTTAGCTTTTTAAAGGGACTCCATACTGTTCTCCATAGTGGTACCAATTTACGTTCCCACCAACAGTGTAGAAGGGTTCCCTTTTCTCCACACCCTCTCCAGCATTTATTATTTTTAGACTTTTTGGTGATGGCCATTCTGACTGGTGTGAGGTGATACCTCATTGTAGTTTTGATTTGCATTTCTCTAATAATTAGCGATGCTGAGTATCTTTTCAAGGCAGGTTTTCAAATAGCCTTCAGTGCATCAGATCCCTGGGGAGTTGACCCAACAGCAACTAAGCAGTGAGGAAAAAGAAGATCCTTTTCTTGCATTTACATAGTTTTGCAATGAACCATGGTCCTGTCAAAGAATGAGGCAATTGTGATGGTGCTAATATATCAGAGAAGGATTGAATTTTATTGTAAACTTGGAGTTTGTTAAAAGTGGGGAGGGGGGCGAGGGGAATTGGATGAAGAGAGTCAAAATGTACAAGCTACCAATTATAAGATAACTAACTGCTAGGGATGTAATGTACAACATGATAAGTATAATTAACACTGTTGTATGTTATACATGGAAGTTGTTAAGAGAGGAAATCCTGAGTTCTCATCACAAGAAAGAAAAATATATTTTTTCTATTTCTTTAATTTTTGTACCTATATGAGATAATGGGTATTCACTAAACTTATCGTGATAATCACTTCATGATGTATGTAAACCAAATTATTCGGCTGTATATGTTAAAATACAGTGCTGTATGTCAATTATATCTCAAAGCTGCAGAAAAAAAGAAGTTAACAGAGCATGTTTGCACAGACTAATACAAATATTTTGTGTATGCGACAAAGATCTTATGGAACAAAGTGAAATAGCAATGAACAAATTGATGAACTATCTGAATCATAGAAAATAATATTTAAAATCATTGGGGAAACTGAAGATATGTATGGCTTTTATATCTACTTATTCTATTTTTAAAAAGTCAGATATTTAGGAAACATCAAAGCAAGATGTACTGTTCATTTTGCATTAAAAAGCCTTTTAAGCCCTTTTGGAAGAACTGCAATAATGAAGAACTTGTAATAAGCTCACAAAAGTCTCTTCTAATGAATTAGTCAATTTTAATACTCTTCAGAATTCCCCATAAGAACATCACTCTCTTTTTTTCCGGCAAAGCTCAGCTCTCTCGTCTCTTGACAACCTCTCCAAGATATTTTAGATTTCTTTTAAGAGAGAGAAAATTTCATTTATTAAAGACAGACTTGTACTAAATTAAAATCAATCATTATAATAATTTCCTCTGCCTTAATACATACTAGCTGCTTTAAAGAGGATCCTACAAACTGACTTCCATTTTTGTAATGAAAAACGCTTTGGATTCTATATGTTCTGATTTGGTTTCAGAGGTTTATCTTCGTCCGGCAGTTTAGATGCAGTTATAGTTCACCCTACCTTAAATCTTCTAAAAATAGAATAGGAACCAAATTGCATATTTTTATTTCAAACTTCTATTACCACCTTTCTCTTCCAAAACACCCCTACTATCATAATCAGTGGGATTTGAATGTATCTTAACTAGAAATTGACTTATTTGACCTTCAAGATATAAACAAGCAAGAGACATTTTCTGCCTGACTCCTTTGTCCATATATATCCTATAGTATTTTAATGTATTTATCCAAATAGCTATAGTCTATTTTCATCTATCCTACAAATACTTATCAAGCACTTCATTTGTGCCAGGAAAGAGTTCTAGGGTTGGAATGATGAACAAGACTAAAGTCCCTTATGAAGAAAGAATATGTTCCAGTAGAAGAAAATGGATAATAAATAAGTAAACAAGGTTAATATTCTATTTTTAAAGTGGTACCTATACATAACTGCATAGAACATACACTTTTTTTCTCAGTTACATCTAACATATGAGCAGTACCAGCTGAATACTGAGAGACTGGAATTTTGCTTTACTGCAGGGAAAAATGTAGCCTGGCTGGATAACCAAATAAAGGATCTGGCTATCTGTAAGGTTTCCTTCTCCTTTAGCCTGGATCATGGTTGAAGTTCATTTTACTCTATCGAATTGAACTCTCTGAAAGCTATCAGACAAACTCATCCCTGTTGAGGTATAAATGACTGCAAAGGCTTCATCTGCATACTTTCCAGCAAGGCTTTCATTGTATAGAAGATGGAGCCTAAGGCCCAGAAGAAATTTATCTTTGTGGAAACTCAGGTCGTTAAGTGACAAGCTTGATCATCAAGGCTCTCCTCACTGTGTTCTCCAATCCAAATTTATTCTGTCATAAAACTCTGCCCAATCCCAATCAATACTCCACCTTGCAAGACTCCTCCTAAAATCACCCACTCCACACCTTAAAACCCTATAACTAACCTCTGCTCATTTCCCCCTTTTGAGACACTCATTAAGACTCAGTAAGGATGGGTTTGTCCTCACTGCAGTGAGTCACCTTAGCTTTGATTAGTCAACTTATGGTCCTTAATGGTGGTTTTAGCGGGTTGAATGGTGGCCTCTGAAAAGATATGTCCACATCCAAAAACCCTCACTCCACCCCTCAAGAACCTGTGAATGTGACTTTATTTAGCAAAATGGTCTTTGCAGATGTAATTAAGTTAAGGATCTTGAGATGATAGTATTCTAGATTTAGAGTGGCCCCTACATCCAATAACGGGTGTTCTTATAAGAGACAGGCAGAGGGAGATTGGAGACACAGAGGAGAAGATGATATGAAGGTGGGGGCAGGGATTAGAGTGATGCATGTATTAGTAAAGGAAAGCCAAGGATTGCCAGCAAACCCCAGAAACTAGGAGATAGGCATGGGACAGATTCTTCCTTAGAGTCTCCAGGAGGAACCAACACTGCCAACATGTTGATTGCTGACTTCTGGCTTACAGACCTGTTAGAGAATAAATTTCTGTTATTTGAAGCTATCTAGTTGTGGTGCTTTGTTACAGGAGCCCTAAGGAACTAATAAAGTGGCTTTCTGGGAAGTTGAAAGAGTCAAGTAAAATAGGCAATAATTGCAGTGCAGGTGCCAGAAGCGGGTTCTTGATGCTGCTTTGGCATGATGATGAATGTGGTTATGATAATGCCGAGGATGAAGATGAGGATGCTGATGACTGTGATAATTATAAAATAGCCAGCCAAGTCCAACTTCCAGCTTTCCTCTAACGTTATTTCTGTGTACATCTCTGCTCAACTCTCTATCCTGACAAAGGCAGCTAAGATCATCTTGGTAACAGCTAAGACAACAGCAAAATGAGCTCTAGATGAGTGCTTCTCAGATTTTAAGGTGCAAAAGAATCCCCTAAGGATCTTGTTAGAATGCAGATTCTGATTCAGTAGGTCTCAGTGAGGTCTGAGACTCTGCATTTCCTTTGTGTGTGTGTGTGTGTGTGTGAACTCACATAATGGACATACATCATATGGGTATTGAGGTTTCTTATTTTTTTAACTTTTATTTGTTTAATTTCAGCTTTATAGAGGATAATTGACATATAAAATTGTAAGATATTTAAAGTGCACATTCTGGTAATTTGATATACGTTGTGAAAGATTCCCTTCCACCTGGTTAATTAAGAGATTCTGCAGTTCTAGCAAGCTCTAGAGTGATACCAATGCTGCTGGTCTGAGCACCCACAATTTGGAGAATAAGGATTCAGATCAATGTTTGGCAAAATTTATCTGGAAAACGCCAGATAGCAAATATTTTAGGGTTTGAGGAAGTATTCGTTTCCTATTCCTGCTGAAACAAGTTACTACAAACTGTTAAAATTTTCCACAGACAACGTACGGATCTAGAAGGCTTTTCTTCAGTGATTCATGAATTAGGCAGCATCCACTTTAGCAGATAGAAAGGAGCTCCAAAGTACTGTACACGGTGAGAGATTTTTATGGACCAAAGTGAGCAGGGACAAGGAAGTCATACTAGGCATTTGCTGATTGGTTATATGGTGAAAAGGGGAGTGTTGGACCAGGTCAGGTATCTTGTGCAGAGCAGGCAAGCGCTGATTGGCTGACTTAGGCCTTCCTTTTCCAGAAGATCCGAGCATAGAAACTTAGTTAAGTTAGTTTGGTTTGCTGACATGGAGCTTAGCATGAGTGACTTCATCTGGGGCTTAATCCGGTTACTTTATCAAAATTTAGCAGCTTAAAGTTAATACTCATTTATAACCTCATAGCTCTTTGGTTAAAAGACCAGCACTGTGGAGCTCAGCACATTAGCATCTCAAAAGACAGAAGTCAAGGTGGTGGCTAGGCCATGTTCCTGGAGGCTCTGAGGGCAGAATCTGCTTTTCAGTTCATTCAGGTGGCTGGCAGAATCCAGTCCAATATGGCTAGATGTCCCCACTTCCTTGCTGGCTGTCAGCTTCTCTCAGCTCCTTAACACAGCCTACAGTCCTTGTTCTGTTGTCCCCTCCATCTTCAAACCAGCAACAGCACACCAGATCCTTCACATACTTTGAATCTCTCTGACTTTCCCTCCTGTCACATCTCTCTGACTCCAACTGGAGAAAATTCTCTGCTTTTAAGAGTTCATATAATTAGATTGGACCTACCTAGATAATCTAGGACAATCTCCTCGTCTCAAGGCCTGTAACTTTATTTCACTTAGCAAAAGTCAGACAGAGATAGACAAATACTGTAGGATATCATTTATACATGGAATCTAAAAAATACAACAAACTAGTGAATATAACAACAAAGAAGCAGAGTCACAGGTATAGAGAACAAACTAGTGGTTACCAGTGGGGAGAGGGAAGGAGGGAGGGGCAATATAGGGGTAGGGGATTAAGAGGTACAAACTACTAGGTATAAAACAAGCTACAAGGATGTATTGTACGACACGGGGAATATAGCCAACATTTTGTAATAACTATAAATGGAGTCTAACCTTTAAAAATTGTGAATCACTGTATTGCACACCTGTAAATTATATAATATGGTACATCAACTACACTTCAATTAAAAAAATATATCCGTAACCTTAGTCACATCTGCAAAGTTCCTTTGCCATGTAAGTTCACAGATTCACAGGTTCCAGGGATAAGGCACTGTTTTCCCGACCACAGAGGGCCACACCGTCTCTGTTGCAACTACTCAACTGAAAGTAGCCATAGACGATATGCAAAATGAGTGAGTGATGGAGTGTTCCAACAAAACTTTATTTATGGACACTGAAATCTGAATTTCACATAGATTTTGTCATAAAATGATATTCTTCTTTTGAATTTTTTTCAATGATTTAAAAATGTAAAAATTATTCTGAGCTCATGGGGTGATACAAAAACAGGCAGTAGGCTAGGTTTGGCCTGGAGTCTGTAGTTTACTGGCCTCTCATCTAGATGTTAATCCTTCTTATTTCAGACTGGAAGCCTGTAAAGGACCAGGATGTTCTCTCTGTCATTTGCTGTACTGTGGATGCTTCTTAAAACAGTCAAACATTTGACCAAAGCCCTTACATGTAGGAAAATTCCAGATACCATGGTGGTGTTTATGGGGAAGGAAGAAATAGAAAATGTTGTCCAGGAAACTGGTTCTTTTGTAAGAGAAAAGATGTGTTATATTTGAGAAAACAAGCTTTTACAGGGAGAAATGCAAATATGCAGTTGTTAAATTAGCTGTGTTCTACTCTGAGCTTTCATGACATCCTTAGGTAGGCAGGCAAAAATAATGATAGGAGTAATAAGATCTCATGTTTCGGGAGGTTAGCAGATAACCCAAGATGATGTAGGAAATTGTTGCTTTTGTTACCTCCATGTTGGTCTTCCTGAAACATTGTAAATTCCATTTACAGTCTTTTAAAATACTAGACCCTAAGGGCAAGACTACTGCGTTAACTAAATTGGTAATATGATTAGGTGTGTGGTAAAACCCATTTGCTCATAGAAGCAAGTTATTTAAATTATTCTATGTCATAAAATAATTGCATAATGAGGTATCATCTGGAGTATTTTCAATGTATGAAATGTGGGATTGGAATTTATAATAATGATACCCCAATTTCTCAAATCTATTTGTTGGGAAAAATCAAATTTTGGTGTCATGTTACAGCCACTCCAAATCAAATAAATCATATGTCTTTGGTCATGTTCTTCAGAAAGGGATCCTGAGACATGGGTTCACATACAAATGACTTATGAAAAAAATATTCCTAGGAGAAACCAGTAAGGGTGTGGGAGAAGTAAAGCCTGGAAGGGAAAGAAGCCAAGGAAATGTGCAATTTCAAGCAAGGAAATGTGCAGTTTCAAGCAAAAAGTCCCAGCCACAGCCCGATATTGTGAGGAGCTCTAGAACATAGATTATACCTCCAAGTTTGTTCAGATCAGAGGCAAGGAGCTAGGATTTCATACTCCTGCACTGGTAAATCATTGGTTAAGTCTGCCCCGGGGGAAGTAAATTTCCAGGCGTTTCTTGCTCTCTGCTCTAGAGAGCAAAGTAGCTGGACCAGCCCAAGGGCAGGTCTCCAAAGAGTGTCACAGGTGCAGGCCATTATAAGCAGAGCACACAGAAGTTGGGAATGGTGAGAGCTCTCAAAATATAAAAGGGATCCCAAGGGGATTTGCGTACAGCGCCAACAGGGGTGACTACACCATGCTTATATAAATGAATTGGGATTTGGTTTCCTGGAAGAAAATAAATTTAGACTCTCTCTCTCTCGCACGCTCTCTCTCTCTCTCTCTCTCTCTCTCACACACACACACACACACACACACATACACACACTGCTGAGAATGCCTTTTATACCTGGGGCTCACATTATCATAGTTAACAGAGAAAAAGTCCTAAATGCTAGAAAGTTGCCTGTGGCACTCATAACTCCAGGTTAGCAGGAAGGGAAACATAGATTCTTTTCTGTTTGTTTTGATTTTACCATTTTCTGTTCATTCTGTTTATTTCTTTTTAAATTTAGTTTTTGGATAGGTAATGCATTTGTGTGGTTCAAAAACCTGAAAGTACAAAGGATAGACAGTGAAAGCCTCTTGCTAATCCTTGACCACCACCTGCCAAGAACTCCGCTCACTAAGGTTCTTAGTTTATATGTGGACATACAAGCAAATATACATATTGACTTTGAGTCCCCTCCCTTTTATACCAAAGATAGAATAGTATAAAAATGGTGCTACATATAAAAACTTGTATTTTTCCACTTAATATGTTTTAGAGCTCTTTCTTTTTTTAATTGAAGCATAGTTGATTTACAATGTTGTGTTAACTTCCACTGTACAACAAAGTGATTCATTTATACATATATATATATATTCTTTTTCATATTCTTTTCCATTATGATGTATTACAAGATGTTGAATATAGTTCCCTGTGCTATACAGGGGGACCTTGTTGTTTTTCCATTCTACATATAATAGTTTGCATCTGCTAATCCCTAACTCCTAATCCCTCCCTCCCCCATCCCCTCCCCTTTGGCAACCACAAGTCTGTTCTCTATGTCTGTGAGTCTGTTTCTGTTTTGTAGATATGTTCATTTGTGTCACATTTTAGGTTCCACATATAAGTGATATCATATGGTAGTTGTCTTTCTCTGTCTGACTTACTTCACTTAGTATGATGATCTCTAGGTCCATCCATGTTGCTGCAAATGGCGTTATTTCATTCTTTTTTATGTCTGAGTAATATTCCATTATATATATATATATATATATATATATATATATATATATATATATATATATATATATACCACAACTTCTTTATCCATTCATCTGTCGATGGACATTTAGGTTGTTTCCAGGTCTTGGCTCTTAATAGTGTTGCTATGTAGAGCTCTTTCTAAATCCGTACCTAGCGAGCTTTCCCCCTACCACCTTTCTTTGGACATCTGCATGGTATTCCATTGGATGAGTAAATAAACATTTATTTAACTATTTCCCTACTGATGGACATTTGCATTATTTTTAATCTTTTGCAATTACAAATGGAGCTTCATTGAGAGTAATCTTGTACTTATATCATCTTCCATTTGTGCAAGTACAGCTGTAGAATAAATTCCCCCCAAACTTAGTTGCTCATTAAAGGGCAAATACATTTACAATTTTGATAGTCATTACTAAATTACGTTCCAGAGAGGTTATATACCAATTTGTGTTTTCACCAGTAATACATGAGTGTGTTTATTTTCCCATGTCCTCACCAACACAGGGTGTTGTTAAATTTTTAGATTTGTGCTAATCTCATAGGTAAAAGATGGCATCTTAGCACAGTTTTAATTTACATTTTAAAAATTTTTAGAAAATTGAGCATCTTTTCATATGATATGTAGACTCTTAATATACTAAAAAAATTCCTGTTAATTCAAAGAGTGATATCCTTGCCTGCAATTAGAAAGTTAGAGTGAATGCAGACCTTAGCTTTCCTGGGACACATGTCAGGGTCAGAAAGCACCTTAGTGGTCATCTAGTACTATCCTGGTCTGATGCCTAACTGACCATGGATCCCCGCCTTCCTCAGCAGAGGTGTTCAGAGTTAAGGAGTTCACAAAATTGAAAACATCGTCCTGTGGCCCTAGCATTTAGAAAGTTTTTACAGAGCCAAAATCTTCTGTAATTACTGCAGGACAGTAATTACAGTATGCTCTTGTTAAAGTGCACTATTCTTCTAGAGCATAATGAATATACCACAGAGGAATAATACTGGCTTAAAATAGAGGGAGAATGGCCAACTTCTCCCTCTCTCAGTAATAATTCTTCACCTGCTAGAGTCTTTAAATTATATTGCATATTGTTTTCATCACAATTAGAAACAGAATTTAAGATGTAAATGCAACCTATGTAGTATTCCTGCTAAAGATGCATAACCCCAATCTAACCATGAGAAAACCTCAGATAATACTAAATTAAAAGACATTTTAGGAAATAACTGGCCCGAACTACTCCAAAATGCCGAGCTCATGAAAGCCAAGGAGGGGCTAAGGAGCTGTTCTAGATTAAAAGAGACTAAAGAGGGCTTCCCTGGTGGCACAGTGGTTAAAAATCTTCCTACCAATGCAGGGAACACAGGTTCGAGCCCTGGTCCGGGAAGATCCCACATGCCACAGAGCAACTAAGCCCCTGCACAACAACTACTGAGCCTGCGCTCTAGAGCCTGCGAGCCTAGAGCCCGTGCTCTGCAACAAGAGAATCCACCGCAATGGGAAACCCGCGCTCCACAACGAAGAGTAGCCCCCTCTCGCCCGCAACTAGAGAAAGCCCGCGCGCAGCACCGAAGACCCAACACAGCCAAAAATAAATAAAATGAATAAATTTAAAATAAATAAATAAAAGAACTAAAAACATTAAAAAAAAAAAGAGGCTAAAGAGATGAGATGTGACAATTAATTGCCATCTATGATCCTGAATTGGATTCAGGGAATCCAAAGAAGGGGAAAATATGCCATAAAGGATATTATTGGGAAAATTGGCAACATTTGAATACAGATCGTATATCAGATTAGAGCATGAAATCAAGATTAAGTTTTAGCTGTGATCATGCAAAAAAAGAATGTCCTTGCTGTTAGGAAACGCACACTGAAGAATTTAGGGGCAAGGGGACATGATATCTGCAATTTACTCTCAAAAGGGTCAGGAAAAAATAGAGAAAGAAAAAGAGACAATGATAAAGCAAATGTGGCAAAACGTTAATTGCCGAAAGTGGGTGAAGGTTGTTTGGGATTTCCTTGTATTATTCTTGCAACTTTTCTGAGTGTGTTTGAAATTATTTAAACATAAATTGAATATAAATACTTTTGGAAGAGTAACTTAAGCACAATATCCTTTTAGAAGAGTGACTGAAGTTTCCACCAAAATGTCCATGACTGCTATAGGCACATTTACTGAAAAGGGACAGGTGGTGATTGATTAAGTTCAGACTGGTTGGAAATTTTGTACAGTCCCTTAGAATCACTTCATAAACTAGACTAAGAGAATCAGTGAGTAGTTGGCTTTTGAAAACTAGCCTCTGTATTTTCCTTCTGAAGATACTTGTTTGAATTATTTTACCAGTAAGACGGCAGTGTACATAAGGGTAGAGAGGAACGGTGATCTGTTGTGTTACCTCCAGGGTCATGGTGCCACCAATCCCATCACAGAGGTGGTGGTGGATCAGGCAGAAGTGTGTCAGAAGTACTAAGGAAGAAAAAAAAAGATGAGTGTGGTGGTATAAAGCCATATTAAGGAGAAAGGGGATGGAAGAGGGAAAGATGGTTGTATTTGCTATAATTAAATATAGGTGAGTGTGTCTGAGTGTGTTTCATGGGTGGGAGGAATTGGTACCTAAAATAAAAAAGCAAATGAGTGGGTTATCCATCAGTTATTCTCACAATCTTACTGTAAAACAAACCACCTCAAAATCCAGTGCCTTAAAACAACAATCGTCTATTTTCACTCACACATCTGCAGGCTGGGCTCAGCAGGGGTTGGCTCAAAGGTCTGCTCTGCCTGTCTCTCCTCCTTCTTGGACCAGCCGGCTCCTCAGAGTATGTTATCCTCATGGAGATGACCAAGAAAAGGAAAGCAGCCCAGCTGTGCAAGTACATTTCAAGCCCCTGCTTGTATCACTTTTGCTAATATCCCTTTGGCCAAAGTGAATCACATGGCTGAGGCTAAAGTCAAGGAAAGGAGAAGTAGACGCCATCCCTAGTGAGAAGAACGGCAAAGTTACATGGCAAGGAATATGGATACTGGCGGGGAGGACGTGATGGAATAATGCAGTCCTCCATGAGGGAATCAATTAACAAGGGGAGAAAGACTTTGGATTTTTTCTCATTAGAAGGCAAATTCTTCCAACCATTTGTGTTTGAAGATTCACCCTTTTTTTTTTTCCAGATAGGTTTATGAATACAGCATCAGGCAAAATCTTTCTGACCCATGGAAAAGAGACTGTCCTTTACTGCTAGCCCTGTCCTCTTTGCCAGCCTGCTTCACAACAGAGGCAGCATAGATGAAGAGAGGCCGTGTAGTTTAATGGTTTAGAACACATTTTAAATCTTGGTTTCACATGGACTCAACTAGAGATTATCATACTAAGTGAAGTATGTCAGAAAGAGAAAGACAAACACCATATGATATCACTTATATGTGGAATATAAAATATGGCACAAATGAACCTATCTATGAAGCAGAAACAGACTCACGGACATAGAGAACAGACTGGTGGTTGCCAAGGGGCAGGGGGCTGGGGGGGATGGAGTGAGAAGTTGGGACTAGAAAATGTAAGCTTTTATATATAGGATGGATAAAAAACAAGGTCCTAGTGTATAGCACAGGGAACTAAATTCAATATCCTGTGACAAACCATAATGGAGAAGAATATTAAAAAAAGAATGTATACATATATGTATAACTGAATCACTTTGCTGTACAGCAGTAATTAACACAACATTGTAAATCAACTATACTTCAAAAAAATAAATAATTTTTAAAAGATATACAGTAAGGACATAATAACTATCTATCCTTCTATGCTAAGTTGTATCATTATATTAAAATATGAGAAATACCTTTTATTTTTTTTTATTTTTTTATTTATTTTTTTGCGGTATGTGGGCCTCTCACTGTTGTGGCCTCTCCCGTTGCGGAGCACAGGCTCCGGACACGCAGGCTCAGTGGCCATGGCTCACGGGCCTAGCCTCTCCGCGGCACGTGGGATCTTCCCGGATCGGGGCACGAACCCGTGTCCCCTGCATTGGCAGGCGGACTCTCAACCACTGCACCACCAGGGAAGCCCAAGAGAAATACCTTTTAAAAAATTAGTCACTTGGCTTTCCTCTCAGAGTGGTTTACAATTTTTATTTCCTAATTCTACCTGCTGTGTGTATGTCCAAGCTTGAAACTGGGCTAAGTCTTCCTCAAGGAAATGGGTCTTTTCTGCCCTTTCAAGCTTCCGTTCTTATCTCCTCATTTTAGACCTAGAATTAGAAAATAAGTTCAACCTGCCAAAATTTGAGCGCAACACCTTTCTCCTCTAATAATACCAAAAACTTCTCATTTACCCTGCATCAAAATTATCACAAGTTCAGAGTCAGTGGAATCCAGATTTGTGAGGGTTTGCCATGTTTCTTCTCTGAGCTCCTTGGAAGGCCCCCATGCCACGCGTCATGCAACGCTGTGCTTTTTGGTTTATGAAATCAGAAAACATAGCCTAAGGGAGCAGGGCCAAAGAAAGGTATTAGGAAGATAATGTTAAAACCTATAATAAAATTAAAACGATGAATATAGCTAGGGGAACTGTCCATCCAGGGAATAAGCATATTAGTGTAAATGGATTAAGAGTCAGAAATTAATGAGGTCTATTAATTGAGTTGATTCCTGTAATCTGGTAAAATGCAAATAGCATCTTTTGTAATCAGCCCGTGGACTGCCTGAATGAATACCACTAGAAAGCAGGTTTGGCTTAGAAAGAAAACAATACTTAAAATCTTTTAGCAGGGCCACAACGAGGGTAGCTGAACCACCACTTGACTTTGGAGCCATGGATTCCTGGAATTAATAAGAGTAATAACAATAGTAGTACCTATGTGCCAAGTATTGTTCTAAGTTGACTCATTTAATCTTCATAGTTGTGCAGTACGTGCCATTATCATCATCCCCATTTTATAGGTGAAGAGATCATGACATGGGTAGGTTAAGCGATTTGTCCAGGGTCACATACCTAGTAAGTATTGAAACCAGAATTTATTTTATTTCTTATTGAAGTATAGTTGATTCACAATGCTGTGTTAATTTCTGCTGTCTAGCAAAGTGACTCAGTTATACATATATATATTCTTTTTAAAAAATATTCTTTTTCATTATGGTTTATCATAAGATATTGAATACAGTTCCCTGAGCTATACACTAGGACCTTGTTGTTTATCCATCCTATATATAAAATCTTACATCTGGAGTGTGACCGGGATGGCGCATTTTCTTGCACTGAGTAATTCAGTGTCGCTGGCGGCTGAGCAGGGCGGAGAGTTCTATGGTGAAGTGAGGGGAGGGATTCATGTAGGCATCCGGGGGAGCCTTGTTCTGAACTCTAAGGTGGGAAGTTGATGCTGGGGACTGCTACTCCTGGACCCGCAGCGTGAAAGTTGTGATATCATCCTCGAACCATCAGCTTTGAAATTTAAAAAGAATGGAGAAGACTCAAGAAACAGCCCAAATAATTCTTCTAGAACCTTACAAGTACTTACCTCAGTTACCAGGTAAACAAGTGAGAACCAAACTTTCACAGGCAATTAATCATTGGCTAAAAGTTCCCAAAGACAAGCTGCAGATTATCATTGAATGACGGAAATGTTGCATAATGCCAGTTTACTCATTGATGATGTCGAAGACAGCTCAAAACTCCGATGTGGCTTTCCAGTGGCACACAGCATCTATGGAATTCCATCTGTCATCAATTCTGCCAACTCTGTACATTTTCTTGACCTAGAGAAAGTCTTAACCCTTGACCACCCAGATGCAGTAAAGCTTTTTACTCGCCAGCTTTTAGAACTCCATCAGGGACAAGGCCTAGATACCTACAGAAATGGTGCTGCAAAAGACAGGAGGACTATTTGGATTAGCAGTAGGTCTCATGCAGTTGTTCTCTGATTATAAAGAAGATTTAAACCACTGCTGAATACACCTGGGCTGTTTTTCCAAATTAGGGATGATTACGTTAATCTACACTCCAAAGAATATAGTGAAAACAAAAGCTTTTGTGAAGATCTAACAGAGGGAAAGTTCTCATTCCCTACTATTCATGCTACCTGGTCGAGGCCTGAAACCACCCAGGTGCAGAATATCTTGCACCAGAGAACCGAAAACGTAGATATTAAAAAATACTGTGTACATTATCTTAAGAAAGTAGGTTCTTTTGAATACACTCGGAATACTCTTAAAGAGCTTGAATCTAAAGCCTATAAACAAATTGATGCATGTGGTGGGAACCCTGAGCTAGTAGCACTAACAAAACACTTAAGTAAAATGTTCGAAGAAGAGAATGAATAATATTAAGCCATTCTCGATTAGGCCTGATAGCTTAGTTGACTTTTTTTTGTCTTTTAGCCTATTACCTTTTTAAAAATTTGGACCAAGCTGTGGGTCTCCAAAAACTGAGTGATAGTGGTGATGTGAGTGAGGTTGTTTCAATTTAGAATCCCTGTGTACAGATAATCAACATAGTACCAAGTTGAAGGAATCACAAGGAGGCACATATAAATAAGTCTAATTTGAATGTCAGAACGTGCTATGATGGGACGTTGTGGTCAACTCTGCCACGCACGTTCTGTTGATTCTGTCCATAAAGAAGACTTCAGCTTCCAGGAACTTTTATCCACATACTTCTTAACTGTATTATGTGGGCATTTTGCAATTCATCTACCCCATTTCCAAGCCATTGACTACTCGGGACCAGTTTCTATAGCTAGCTGGCCCAACGACCACAGGAACTCCTCTTTCTTCCTAAATGTCATTGCTAGAATAGCTCACTCTTCTCCCTGGAAACTCCCTTACTAAAGTCTGCCATGAAAAAGCTGACAGTGACAAGCAAAAAAGCAAAAACAAAAAAAATTTACATCTGCTATCCCCTACCTCCCACTCCATCCCTCTCTCACCCCCTTGCCCTTGGCAACCACCGGTTTGCTCTCTATGTCCCTGATTCTGTTTCTGTTTCATAGATAGGTTCATTTGTGTCATATTTGAGATTCCACATATAAGTGATATCGTACGGTATTTGTCTTTCTCTTTCTGACTTCACTTAGTATGATAATCTGTAGTTGTATTCATGTTGCTGCAAATGGCATTATTTCATTCTTTATAATGGCTGAGTAGTATTTCATTGCATATATGTAACACATCTTCTTTATCCGTTCATCTGTTGATGGACATTTAGGTGGTTTCCATGTCTTGGCTATTGTAAATAGTGCTGCTATGAACATAGGGGTGCGTGTATCTTTTTGAATTAGAGTTTCGTCTGGGTATATTCCCAGGAGTGACATTGCTGGATCATATGGCAACACTATTTTTAGTTTTTTGAGGAACCTCCATACTGTTTTCCATAGCGGCTGCACCAACTTACATTCCCACCAACAGTGTAGGAGGGTAAAGTGAATAATTTTTAAAACTAATACGAGAGCATTTATTATCCAGTTGGCCCCATGGAGAATCAGCAGGTTGGAGATTTGAGGACCAGCTCTGCCTCAGGAGAGCTGGGTTTATT
This sequence comes from Mesoplodon bidens, assembly GCF_964165515.1. Taxonomy (NCBI): domain Eukaryota; kingdom Metazoa; phylum Chordata; class Mammalia; order Artiodactyla; family Ziphiidae; genus Mesoplodon; species Mesoplodon bidens. The sequence goes on from NC_138163.1 coordinate 100,679,800, forward strand.
TGGACACATTGTTTACCTTCTCTGACCTTGTTTCCTTTTTTTAAAAAATAAATTTATTTATTTAGTTATTTTTGGCTGCGTTGTGTCTTCGTTGCTGTGCGCGGGCTTTCTCTAGTTGCAGAGAGCGGGGGCTACTCTTTGTTGCGGTGCACGAGCTTCTCATTGCAGTGGCTTCTCTTGTTGCGGAGCATGGACTCTAGGTGCGCGGGCTTCAGTAGTTGTGGCTCACAGGCTCTGGAGCACAGGCTCAGTAGTTGTGGTGCACGGGCTTAGCTGCTCTGCGGCATGTGGGATCTTCCTGGACCAGGGCTCAAACCCGTGTCCCCTGCAGGCGGATTCTTAACCACTGCACCACCAGGGAAGTCCCTGACCTTGTTTCCTTATCCGTAAAATGGGGATAATTTTTACCCTGCAGAACTATTGGAAGGATTTATTGGAATAATCTGTGTAAAGTCCCTGACATTGTATCTGGTGAGAAGCCAGAGGCTCATTCCAATAATACTGTCAGTACTCAAATTATTTTTTTGAAACTCATATTCTTAAAGTGCCTTCAGATTTAGTTTGAGTTACGGGGGAAAGAAAAGTTTCATTACCCCACAGTCATATTTCATTTTTGACATTAAAAAATATTGTTCAGGTTGGTCTTTTGACCTACTTATCAAACATTTGGTGGCTTTTGACTATTGCCAAAAATGAAATCACCATTAAACGACAGAAATGTATTGCTATTCAGGATATTTTAAAAATTACATATCATGATTTGGAGGCAAACCTAACAAAATAAGAGTTTCAAAAGTGTTTGAGCAATGATTTCATCAATCTTGGCATTAATAAAAAGCTTCATAAAAAGACTAGCTGGAAGGTGCTAGATCCTCTTAGAAGTGTACATTCTAGTGGGCTTGTTTCAAAAAACACACATATAATTTTATGATCTTATCTCATTTAAAGCATAAACTCTTAGCTTTTATCAGAAGTATTGGGTTTTCTATTGTGAAAATAATGTCATTTCCCTGATACCACATTTGGTAAGAAACCAATTTCAATTTCCAAGCATAAAGAAGAGTTTATAAAAGTGCAGTTGTTTCCTTTTATTTCTTTTAATCCTTTGATGCAGAAGAGAAGCCAAACCCTGAGATAGGTTACCAAGAATGTTCCAGAAGGGTCTAGAATCAAAATATGTGATCCAGGGAAATTATAGAGGAAATTATGTGGCATAAAATAGCAGCTATTGTATGGCCATCAGCAGGAGGACGAGACTACCAAGAGGAAGAGCCAAAATACCAAGCAAGAAAAGGTTTTTAAAAAATCTTACTGTGTTTGATTTTTAAAACAGCTTTATTGAGATATAAATCATATAATATACAATTCACCCATTTAAAGTGTACAAGTCAATGGTTTTGAGTATATTCACTCAAAAATGTGCAACAATTACTAAAATCTAATTTCGGAATATTTTCATTACCCATAAAAGAAACCCTTTAGCAGTCATCCTCCCCCATTCCTCCCCAAACCCCCTCTTCCCCCGGCCCTAGGCAACCACTACTCTACTTTCTGTCTCTATAGATTTGCCTATTCTGGACATTTCATACAAGTGTAATCATACAATATGTGATCCTTTGTGACTGGCTTTTTTCACTCAGTAGCATGTTTTCAAGGCTTATCCATGTTATAGCATGTATCAGTACTTCTTCCTTCATATGGTTGAATAATCATCAGTTCATAGACATTTGGGTTGGGTTGCTTCTGCTTTTTTTTTTTGGCTACTGTGTGTAATGATGCTATGAACATGCATGTACAAGTTTTTGTGTAGATGTATGTTTTCATTTTCTTGGGTGTATAGCTAGGAGTGGAATTGCTGGGTCATAGGGTAACTCTGTGTCTAACATTTTGAAGAATCGCCAAACTATTTTCCACAGCAGCTGCACCATTTTACATTCTCACCAGCAATGTATGAGGGTTCTGATTTCTCCATATCTGTTTGATTTTGTTTTCAATCAGACATTCAAGACTGCTGACAGCAGATTCAGCCTATTAAGATGGAAAGAATTAGAAAGAGATATAACAAACATATGAAGTGTTTCAGGGCTGCTGACAGTGTCATAAGCCTGTTGGATGAAGAATCAGGAAAACATTCAATGTAAAATAAAATATTTTAAACATTATCATCATCAACCAAGATTGCTTGTCACCACCTGTTCTTTTGCACTTATTGAAGAAGCAAGACCAACTGTGTCTTGGAGACACAGCATACATATTCATATTTAGAGACTTAAGGACAAAAACTGAAAAGGGAGAGAGCTTAATGGAAATAAATAATTGATGATAATTATAATTGAGGAAGAAAATGAAGAACAATTTATGATATTATTTCAATGTGATATATTATCAAGCTAAATGTGCAATTTCACCTCTGCCATTCCCTCCCTAAAAACTGCATTCCAGCCAGAACCTCAGCTCCCACTGTCCCACCCTCTGATGACTCTGCTGTCCCATTTAGCCCGGATTCTTTGGCGGCTTCTCCACTTTTGCCCCTGAACACATAGCCTGTACTCATGTTACTCATTTGGCAACTTTTGACATATGGCATCTATTGTAATTATTTAACTTTTGATGTCCATCTGCTTTGCCTCCTTTCCTCACTTCCTGAACTCAGTCAGGGTATTCAACTTGTATTAAATTTCCTAATTCACCGAACACAGCTTGCCATTATGATGTGAGAATTTCATAACGGCATTCAATTTATCTTTGTTGAGTGATTTAATTCTGGAGCATGACATATAAATTTCACTGATGTCACAAGATGACAAGGCACAAATTTTTCTTATCAGTTTCTGGACCTTGAAAATGAGCCCCCCAAACTGTCTATTTTTTAAACCAATATTCCAATTTCAGAATAACAGTGCACACTAGCAGCCCAAAATAAATATTGATCATAAACTGATGCCTAATCAAATGTCTGACTCATCCTATGTGTGACCCCTTTCTCGTCTGAGTACACACACACACACTCCATGCACACAACCTCAACAAAACTTCACCTGTCAATATCTGCCTCTGAGCACACAAAACTTGAGCAGCAACAAAAAATAGGAGTTGCCACTTTCACAAAAGCCTGAACATCTATTCCCAAGACTAGGAAGATAATGTTCATCTTCCTGAAAACCTTGAGAGATTTTATTTTCAACATTTTATGCTGCAGAGCTTATGAAATAAAATAATAATGCAACACAGTATACTTTGTTTTTAAATAGCTCCTTTCATCCAAGAAGCTTAAAGAAACTTACAGACATTACTCATTCACCTTCATAAATTTTTTTATTGAATTAACAAGATAGTCTACGGAGCAAAAGTTAAAAGCAATAAAAACAACCATATTTTATGTAACGACTGTTCCAAACATACCCAGTTTCCATTTTCTTGACTTACATGAAATTATTCAGACTCTCATTAGTTTCAACCTCCAGGAGATAAGGCAACAATGAACTGCTGAAGTGTATAAATAAAAAAGAATAATTCAGAGCTCGTGTCGCATTTGTCTTCCCCCGTCTAACTTAGAGCTTTAATTCTGAAGAAGGAAAAACCCGTGATACATTTATTTCCTTGCCAATCCTATGTGTATTTCATGTCTTACAACAACTCCACTGTCTGTAATGGGGTTTGAGCTCTTGGGGGAAACTCTGTTGATGCAAACAGACATATTCCTAGGATGCTACATAATGCTTTCATGGCCTAGCCATTGGTTTTTTTGATCTCGATATTGCAAAGCCAAAATTTGCTTAGGCCACATGTTTTCATGTGGGGGGCTGGGGCTTGTGGGGAGTGCGGGAAATCTTTCATCCACTGTGGAGGGGGGCCGAGGATCGTAATTAAACCTACCTGAGGATGCTGATTTGTACAGTATAGTAATTGTATTGGAAGTCTGTCTTCTCAGCTACTTCAGTCTATAGACGTCTTAAGACCTGGTATTGTGGCTCCAGTATTCTCCATGGGTGTTTTCTTCAAGTGGGTACTAGCCATTCTAATGAATTATTTCTTAAATTAACACAAAAGCAAGACAATGCTCAAAAGTAATATTAAAATAACAGCATTGTCTTAGAACTGCTTGCAACAGCAATGAGAAAATGGATTTTCCCTAGGAAAGTGGAAGCCTCCACAAATGTCACCCTACCCTCTACCCCAGATTTTTCCAAACCATATTTTTGTTTGTGGTCTGTTTGTTGGGAAAATTCCTCACCTGTCTGGATGTTGAACTAGATGCTAAATCCAGGCCTGAAACTCTGCAGGTATTATAATCACACATTCACAAGACTCTAGGCTCTTATATATGCCAAGGCAAATGTTTAGATGATGATAAAGTAAGATATTGCCCGTAGCTTTATTTTTCTAAGTGAATTAAATGAATTATTTTTAAAGGAATAGTCAACAATGTTCAAGTGTTCTAGCTGATGTGTGACTTTGGACCTATTTATGCTATGTCAAAATAGTTATTTTAGTGGGAAACAAGACAAAAAGTCCCATTTATTATTTGACATGGTGTAAATCAAAAAGAATAAAGTTTTGTCAGTTTTAAAATATTTTATTACAGAACATTAAAAACATGAAGAGACAGAATAATCAACACTTATATACCCTTTACTACAAAAAAACAAACATTAACATTGACCTTGCTGACTTTATTCTCATAAAATAAAATGAAATAAAATAAAAAAGAATAAGATTCTGCTTTAGCTAAGTCTTTATCCTGTTCCCTTCCTCTCCTTTCCATTCCTGAAGAAAATCAGTATGCTAAAGTGGGTGTGCAGTGCTCTTGTACATATATAAATCCACTGAAAAATGACTAACTTCAGCTATTTATTTATTGATCCCTAAATTGGTTGAAGTGAAACTTACTTCCACCTTTTCCCACAACTGCAGTGTTGCAATAAACACATATACACGTTTACTTGGGCACATGTGGGAGAGTTGCTCCAGGGTGGATACTGACATGTGGAATCGTGGGTTGCTGGGTAGACACATAATCAACTTTGTTATGTATGGTCAACCTGCTCTCCAGATCACTCATCTGAAGAATCTTATAGGCTCCAGATCCTCACCATTGCTTAGTGTTTTCAGACTTTCAGACATGTTAAATTTTTGCCTATCTGCTATATGTAAAAAGGTATTTAATTCACATTTTCCTGATTATAAGAGCAGTTGGTCTTTTAACATATTTCATATTTCATGTTTTTTGCCCACTTGGGTTTCTTCCTCTGTGAATTGCGTTTTAAAACTTTTGGGCCATTGTTTTTTTTTTGAAGTATAGTTGATTTACAATGTTGTGTTAGTTTCAAGTGTATAGCACAGTGATTCAGTTTTATATATATATATATATATATATATATATATATATATTCTTTTTCAGATTCTTTTCCCATATATGTTATTACAAAATATTGAGTAGAGTTCCCTGTGGTATACAGTAGGTCCTTGTTGTTTATCTATTTTATATTATAGTAGTGTGTGTATGTTAATCCTAACCTCCTAATTTATCCCTCCCCCCCACCCCTTTCCCCTTTGGTAACCATAAGTTTGTTTTCTATGTCTGTGAGTCTATTTCTGTTTTGTAAATAAGTTCATTTGTATCATTTTTTTAGATTCCACATATAAGTGATATCATATGATATTTGTCTTTCTTTGTCTGGCTATTGTTTTAATGGGTTGTCATTTTTTATTGATATGGAGGTGCTCTTTATATGTTAAGATTACCAGTCCTTTGTTAGTTATATGGATTACAAAAGTCTTCTCCCAGTCTCTGTCTTGACTTTGTTTTTAAATATCATCTCTTTTTCCCTCTCCTTTTAAAATTTCTTCTAATGGAGAATTTCAAATATATACAAAATTGGAGAAAATAGTGTGCCCCCATGTACCCACCACCTAGCTTTAACAATTGTCAACTTCTGGCCAATCTTATTTGATTTACACCCAACCTGCTCCCCAGCCTTACCCCACCCCCCACCAATTCCTCCTCTTACTTCCTGGGTTGTTTTGAAGCAAGTCCCAGACATCATTACCATTTTGCCCATAAATATTTCAGTATGTATATTTAAAAGGTGAAAACTTTAAAAAGAAAAATGATACAGATTGATTTGTCATTTTGTTTTTGTATCTTTTTCATTCATACAGAAGTTTAAATTTTTTAATATGATCTAATATGACATTTCAGTTTTATTTTTCATTTAGGTTTTTAATCAACTGAGATTGTTTCTTTTGTATACAGTGAGATATGACTACAATGTTTAAAATTTTTTTTTGCCTTATTTAGCAAATCATTCCAGCACCATTGAGTGAGTAGTTCATCCTTTCCAGACTTATTTATAATATCACTTTTGTTAAATATCAAATTTGAAACTATACTTGGCCATGATGAATTTATCTTTGCACCATTAACAATACTTTTTAATTACTATAGCTTCATAATAGGTGTTAACATCTGAAAGACAAATTTCCCTTCTTCTCTTTAAGATTGCCTTGGCTATTCTTGGTCCTCTATCTCCTCTTTCTTATGAATTTTATTTTTTTATTATTTTTAAAATTAATTAATTAATTTAGTTTTTGCTGCATTGGGTCTTCTTTGCTGTGTGTGGGTTTTCTCTAGTTGTGGCAAGTGAGGGCTACTCTTCGTTGTGGTGGCGGGCTTCTCATTGTGGTGGCTTCTCTTGTTGTGGAGCACAGGCTCTAGGAGCATGGGCTTCAGTAGTTGCAGCACACAGGCTCAGTAGTTGTGGCTCGCGGGCCCTAGAGCACAGTCTCAGTAGTTGTGGCACACAGGCTTAGTTGGTCTGAGGCACATAGGATCTTCCTGGACCAGGGCTCGAACCCATGTCCCCTACATTGGCAGGTGGATTCCTAACTACTGCACCACCAGGGAAGTCCAACTTTCTTATGAATTTTAACTTGAGATTGTCAAGTTCCATGAAAGATCCTATTGAGATTTTGACTGAAATCACATTGAATTTATATGTCAATGTGGGCATACTTTATATCTTTATGATGTTGAGAATTTCCATCTACAAGTAAAGTATACCTTCTCATTTACTTGTCGTCTTTCATGTCTCTCATTAAAATTGTATAATTTTCTTTTATAAATGTGCTCTGAATTTGTTAGATTTATTTCAAAGAAACTTAGTTTCTATTGCTACCTTAAATGTTATCTTTTTTTAAATTATATTTTATAATTTTTTGATGATGGTATAGAAGGAGGCAATTGGTTTTATATTTGAAATTTATACTCAACAAATTTGTTGAACAATCTCATTAGTTCTAATAGTTTGTTAATTCCATAGAGATAATCATGTCACCTGCAAGTGACAACAGTTTTGTTTCTAATATATTTTAATTATTTTTCTTTTCTTAATTCACTGGCAAGAATCACTAATATAATATTAAATAAAATAGTGATAGTGGGGATTTTTTCCTTGTTCTTAAGTTTAAAGGGAGTATTTATAATGTTTCATGTAACAGTCAAAGTTCAATCAGAGGAGCAGAACCACTAGGAGATAAGTATTTGTTACAGGGATTTGACCATACACAACTGTAGAAGCTGTAAGGCTGCTGTCCTCCCAACAGATGCTGGAGCTTGAAGTCCAGGGGCAAACAGTGGGGAAGGGAAGATGGATGTCAAGTGGAGGAAGATCAAGGACAGCGCTGAACCCACAAGCACAAGCTGAAGCCCACAAGGGTGGACTGAAACCTATGTCAGTTCTTTTTTTTCTTCTTCCTTTTTAAAAAATCGAGGTATAGTTGATGTACAATATTATATAAGTTTCAGGTGTACAACATAGTGATTCACAATTTTTAAAGGTTATACTTCTTTTATAGTTATTATAAAATATTGTCTATATTCACTGTGTTGTACAATATATCCTTGTAACTTATTTATTTTTATACATAAAAGTTTGTACCTCTTAATCTCCTACCTCTATCATGCTCTTCCCCCTTCCCTCTCCCCACCACAGGTAACCACTAGTTTGTTCTCTATACCTGTGAGTCTGTTTCTTTTTTGTTGTATTCACTAGTTTGTTTTATTGTCTAGATTCCACATTTTAGTGATATCATACAGTATTTGTCTTTCTCTGTCTGACTTAACTTCACTTAGTATAATACCCTCCAAGTCCATCCATGTTGCTGTAAATGGCAAAATTTCATTCACTCAAATGGCTGAGTAGTATTTCATTGTGTACATATACCACATCTTCTTTATCTATTCGTCTGTTGATGGGCACTTAGGTTGCTTCCATTCCTTGGCTATTGTAAATAATGCTGCTATGAACACTGGGGTGCATGTATCTTTTCAAGTTAGTGTTTTCATTTTCTTCCAATATATGCCCAGGAGTGGGATTGCTGGATCATATGGTAGTTCTAGTTTTAGTTTTTTGAGGAACCTCCATACTGTTTTCCATAGTGGCTGCACCAACTTATATTCCCACCAACAGTGTAGAAGGGCTCCCTTTTCTCCACACCCTCTCCAGCATTTGTTATTTGTGGTCTTTTTGATGATACCTATTCTGGCAGGTGTGAAGTGGTATCTCATTGTGGTTTTGATCTGCATTTCTGTGATGATTAATGATGTAGAGCATCTTTTCATATGTCTGTTGGACATCTGTATGTCTTCTTTGGAAAATGTCTATTCAAGTCTTCTGTCCATTTTTTAATGGGGTTGTTTGTTTTTTTGATGTTGAGTTGTATGAACTGTTTATTTTGGATATTAGCCCCTTATCAGTCATATCATTTGCAAATATTTTCTCCCATTTACTAGGTTGTCTTTTGTTTTGTCAATGGTTTCCTTTGCTGTGCAAAAGCTTTTAAGTTTAATTAGGACCCATTTATTTATTTTTGTTTTTGTATCCTCTGTCTTAGGAAACAAATCCAAAAAAACAGTGCCGTGATTTATGTCAAAGAGAGTTCTGGAACCTGTGTCAGTTCTTGATCTTGATGGAGTAAAATAAATAGTTATGAGTATTTTTTTCTTATTTTAATGTGTATACGTTTATATATATTAGCCATATATATATATATTTTTCCCTCTGGGTCTTAGTTATCAGGGAGCTTAGATCCCTCTCATCCATCCCATAGTGGCCCTTATTATTGACATAGTTGTGGTCTCCCCTTTTTTCTCAAGTGTTTTCCCCATTATTGCATTTGTCTCTTTTTGTTAACCAATTCATATATTCTGGTGGGGAAAGAGTTAAAGTAGAAATTAAATAATGATTCTAGCAGTAACCAGCTGTGGAGAGCTCATTTATTTTCTTTTTTCTCTAATATAGACTTACAGTGGTACTACATTTTTCCCCCCTTTGGAACATATTATACATAATAACAATATAACAGTGGCTGAGCGAGGTTTGTTTTTTTTTTTTTTTTTCTAAAGAGGCTTTATCAGTCAAGGTTCAGTCAGAGAAGCAGAACCATGGGGAATGAATATATCTACATGTATGGTTTTGTTACAGGTATTTAACCTTATGCAATCGCAGGAACTGGTAAAATAGACTCTGTAAGGTTGTCGTCTTCACATTTCATGCTGGAAATTCAAGTTTACAGGGCAAGCAGTCAGCAAGGGAAAATGGACGAAAAGCAGGGGAGAGCAAGACGGAACCACAAACTCAAGGGGAAGCCTATGAGGACAGACTGAAACCCATGTTAGTTCTTGTTGCTGCTGACTTTGATGGAGCATTTGCTGTCACTGCCTCACACCAACAAGGTGAGCCAGAAGACAAGTGACAATGTGTGTGAATTACAAAATGGCTGCCATTTCACTTCTGCCCTCCAAATGTCACCCAAGAACCTCTCTCATGGGCTACTCTAACTGGAAACGTATAGGAAGGGGAATACTGGGAAATGTACTTCAGCTTAGCTAAGTCGACAAATGACAAACCCACCACAAATCGTTGTTTTTTTTTAAATCAGCTTTGTTGAGGTGTAATTTACTATAACACACACCTATTTTAAGTGTATAATTTGATGAGCTCTGACAATTGTTACTGATTTACATCCATGTAACCAGTAACCACCAGCACAATCAGGCTGTAGAATATTTCCATCCCCCCCGAAAAGTTCCCTTGTGCCTCTTTGTAGCTAATCCCCCTCTCACCCTCAGCTCCAGGCAACAATTGATCTGTTTTCTGTCAATATAGATTAGATTTGACAGTTTTAGAATTTTATGTTAATGGAATTATACAGAACTGTACTCTCTTGTGTCTGGTTATTTTCACTCAGCCTAAGAATTTTGAGATTCATATATGCTATTTTATGTATGGGTAGTTCATCTTTTTTATTCCTGAGTAGTATTCCAGGGCATGGGTATATCATAATTTGCTTATCTGTTCCCCTGTTAATGGACATTTGAGCTGTTTATGTTATTTGGCACTTATGAATAGAGTCAGTGTGTACATTCATGTATAAGGCATTGTATAGAAGTACTCCTCTTGTATAAATGCTTAGGAGTCGAATTCCTTGTCTATTTAAATATTTTGCCCATTTTAAAATGTGGTTTGTTTTTCTTCTTACAATTGAGTTGTAAGAGTTCTTTATATGTTCTGGCTACAAGTCCTCTGTCGGATATATGAATCATGAATATTTTCCCCTAGTTCATGGTTTGCATTTTTATTTTCTTAAAAATGTGTGTCAAACAGCAAAAGTTTTAAATTTTGATGAAGTCCAATTTATCAATTTTATTTAATTTATTTATTTATTTTGGTTAGTGCTTTTGTGTCTTAATACATCTTTCCTATCCTACCCCAAGGTACACAAATGTTCTCTTACGTCCTTTGTTTTTTTTTTTTTTTTTTTCAGTTTCACCATGCAGCTTGCGGGATCTTAGTTCCCCGACAAGGGATCGAACCTGGGAGGGATCAAACCCAGCCCCCCGGCAGTGGAAGCACAGAGTCCTAACCACTGGACTGCCAGGGAATTCCCTTTTATGTTCTATTCCATAAGGTTTATACTTTAACTTTCACACTTAGATCCATCATCCATTTAATTCTTTTTATGTAGTGAGCACTGAGGTCCATTTTTCAAAATATGGATACCCAGTTGTTCCAGGATTACTTTGTCACCTTTTCCAAAGATCAGTTCATCATGTATGTATGGGTGTATTTCTGGACTCCCTATTCTGTTTCATTAATCTATATGTCTGTCCTCAGGTCAATATCTCATTGTTTTGATGACTGTAGCTTTATCATAAGTCCTGTAAGACCTCCAAATTTGTTCCTCTTTTCCAAAATTGTTTTGGATACTCTTGGTCTTCTTACATTTTCATATAAATTTTATAATCGTTTATCAGTTCCTAAAAAGAGCCAGCTAGGATTTTAATTGAGAATGCATTGAATGGCTAGATCAATTTGGGAATTTACATCTTAGCAGTATTGAATGTTCCAAACCATAATCATTTTTTTTTTTTTTTGGTACGTGGGTCTCTCACCGCTGTGGCCTCTCCCGCTGCGGAACACAGGCTCCAGACGTGCAGGCCCAGCGGCCATGGCTCACGGGCCCAGCCGCTCTGCGGCATGTGGGATCCTTCCGGACCGGGGCACGAACCCGTGTCCCCTGCATCGGCAGGCGGACCCTCAACCACTGCGCCACCAGGGAAGCCCCAAACCATAATCATTTTTATCTTGTTCAATTATTTATGTCTTCTTTAATTTCTTACAATCATGTTTTATCATTTTCAGTGTAGAAGTTTTACACATTTTGTTAAATTTATCTCATTTCTTTGTTGCTATTTGTAAATTGTATTTTTTTAACATTTCAATTTCCAATTGTTTACTGATAGTCAGTGATCTCTATTCTTTTTTTTTTTTTTTTTTTTAAGTTTATTTATTTATTTTTTTAATTAGTTTCTGCTTTATAACAAAGTGAATCAGTCATACATATACATCTGTTCCCACATCCCTTCCCTCATGCATCTCCCTCCCTCCCACCCTCCCCATCCCACCCCTCCAGGCGGTCACAAAGCACCGAGCTGATCTCCCTGTGCTCTGCGGCTGCTTCCCACTATCTATCTACCTTACGTTTGGTAGTGTATACACGTCCATGCCTCTCTTTCGCCTTGTCACAGCCCACCCTTCCCCCTCCCCATATCCTCAAGTCCATTCTCAAGTAGGTCTGCGTCTTCATTCCCGTTTTGCCCCTAGGTTCTTCATGACATTTTTTTTTTAAATTCCGTATATATGTGTTAGCATACGGTATTTGTCTTTCTCTTTCTGACTAACTTCACTCTGTATGACAGACTCTAGGTCTATCCACCTCATTACAAATAGCTCAGTTTCGTTTCTTTTTATGGCTGAGTAATATTCCATTGTATATATGTGCCACATCTTCTTTATCCATTCATCCGATGATGGACACTTAGGTTGTTTCCAGCTCCGGGCTATTGTGAATAGAGCTGCAATGAACATTTTGGTACATGTCTCTTTTTGAATTATGGTTTTCTCAGGGTATATGCCCAGTAGTGGGATTGCTGGGTCATATGGTAGTTCTATTTGTAGTTTTTTAAGGAACCTCCATACCGTTCTCCATAGTGGCTGTACCAATTCACATTCCCACCAGCAGTGCAAGAGTGTTCCCTTTTCTCCACACCCTCTCCAGCATTTATTGTTTCTAGATTTCTTTTTTTTTTTTAATTAGTTTCTGCTTTATAACAAAGTGAATCAGTCATACATATACATCTGTTCCCACATCCCTTCCCTCATGCATCTCCCTCCCTCCCACCCTCCCCATCCCACCCCTCCAGGCGGTCACAAAGCACCGAGCTGATCTCCCTGTGCTCTGCGGCTGCTTCCCACTATCTATCTACCTTACGTTTGGTAGTGTATATATGTCCATGCCTCTCTTTCGCTTTGTCACAGCTTACCCTTCCCCCTCCCCATATCCTCAAGTCCATTCTCAAGTAGGTCTGTGTCTTTATTCTCGTTTTGCCCCTAGGTTCTTCATGACATTTTTTTTTAAATTCCGTATATATGTGTTAGCATACGGTATTTGTCTTTCTCTTTCTGACTAACTTCACTCTGTATGACAGACTCTAGGTCTATCCACCTCATTACAAATAGCTCAGTTTCGTTTCTTTTTATGGCTGAGTAATATTCCATTGTATATATGTGCCACATCTTCTTTATCCATTCATCCGATGATGGACACTTAGGTTGTTTCCAGCTCCGGGCTATTGTGAATAGAGCTGCAATGAACATTTTGGTACATGTCTCTTTTTGAATTATGGTTTTCTCAGGGTATATGCCCAGTAGTGGGATTGCTGGGTCATATGGTAGTTCTATTTGTAGTTTTTTAAGGAACCTCCATACCGTTCTCCATAGTGGCTGTACCAATTCACATTCCCACCAGCAGTGCAAGAGTGTTCCCTTTTCTCCACACCCTCTCCAGCATTTATTGTTTCTAGATTCCTTGATGATGGCCATTCTGACTGGTGTGAGATGATATCTCATTGTAGTTTTGATTTGCATTTCTCTAATGATTAATGATGTTGAGCATTCTTTCATGTGTTTGTTGGCAGTCTGTATATCTTCTTTGGAGAAATGCCTATTTAAGTCTTCTGCCCATTTTTGGATTGGGTTGTCTGTTTTTTTGCTATTGAGCTGCATGAGCTGTTTATAAATTTTGGAGATTAATCCTTTGTCAGTTGCTTCATTTGCAAATATTTTCTCCCATTCTGAGGGTTGTCTTTTGGTCTTCTTTATGGTTTCCTTTGCTGTGCAAAAGCTTTGAAGTTTCATTAGGTCCCATTTGTTTATCTTTGTTTTTATTTCCATTTCTCTAGGAGGTGGGTCCAAAAGGATCTTGCTGTGATTTATGTCATAGAGTGTTCTACCTATGTTTTCCTCTAAGAGTTTGATAGTTTCTGGCCTTACATTTAAGTCTTTAATCCATTTTGAGCTTATTTTTGTGTATGGTGCTAGGGAATGATCTAATCTCAAACTTTTACATGAGTGATCTCTATTCTTATCTTTAGCATTTCTTCATTTCTTTGAATTTAGTTTTCTCTTCTTTTTCTAGCTTCTTATGGTAGAAACTTAGATAACTGACTTTGAACCCTTCTTTTTCCTAAAATAAGCATTTATATCTATAGATTTTTCTTTAAGCAGTGCTTTAACAGCATCCCACGCATTATTTTTTCTTTTTTTCTTTATTGAAGTATAGTTAATTTACAATACTATATTAGTTTCAGGTGTATAACATAGTAATTCAGTATTTTTATAAATTATACTCCATTTGAAGTTATTAGAAAATAATGGCTATAATTTCCTGTGCTGTACAATATATCTGTGTTGCTTATCTATTTTGTATATAGTAGTTTGTATTTCTTAATCTCCTACCCCTATCTTGCCCCTCCCACTTCCCTTTCCCCACTGGTATCCACTAGTTTGTTTTGTGTATATGTGAGTCTGTTTCTGTTTTGTTATACACATTCGTTTGTTTTATTTTTTATATTCCACATATAAGTGATAACACAGTATTTTTCTTTCTCTGTCTGACTTTTTTCACTGAGCATAATACTCTCTAGATCCACCCACGTGGTTGCAAATGGCCAGTATCTCAGAAATTTGGTATTTTTTCTTTTATTCACCTTGAATTCTTAAAAATTTCTTCCTTGACCCATGGATTTCTTAAAAGTATGTTTTATAACATCCAAATATTTGGGAAATTTTTTAGTTATCTTTCTATTACTGATTTCTAATTTTATCCCGTTGTGGTCAGAGGACACACACTGTACGATTCCAATCCATTTGAATTTATTGACACTTTTTTATGGCATAGCGTATAATCTGTCTTGATGACTCTTCCATGTGCACTTGAAAGGAATGTATATTCTGTTGTTGTTGAGTAGAGTGTTCTATAAATGTCAATTTTGACAAGTTGGTTGATGGCATTTAAGTCTTCTACATCCTTACTGATTTTCTGTCTACTTGATCTATTAATTATTATTGAGAAGGGAGTGTTGAAATCTTGAATAATAACTGTAGATTTGTCTATTTCTCTTTAAAGTTTCCTCAGGTTTTGCTTCATCTCTTTTGAAGCTCTGATGTTTGGTGCTTATCCATTTAGGATGTATGTCTTCTTGATGAATTGACCCCTTTATCATTATGAAATGTCCCTTTTCATCTCTGATAGCATTTTTTTTTTGCTTCATTTTCCACAAGGATATGTTTGTAGTAAACTCTCTCAGCATGTCTGAAAATGTCCTGATTAAATGATGGTTTAGTTGGGTATTGAATTCCAGCCTCACAGCTATCATCTCTCAGCCCCATGAAGATGTTATTCCATTATCTTCTGGCCTGTACTGTTGCTGTTGTAATATCTCTTCTCAGTTTAATTGTTGTTGTTGTTTTTCTAAGGTGCTCTGTTATTTCTCACTGCTGGCTTTTAAGATCTTCTATTTCACTTTGGTAAATAGCAAAGTTTGGTATTTTGATGTTTCTTTACAATGTGTCTAGGTTAGGGTTTATTTTTTATTTTTCCTTCTTGGTGTGGATGTACTTTTTACAACTGAGATTTATGACTTTAATGAATACAGAAAAAAAACTGTCAGCCATTATGTCTTAAAATATTGATTCTCCATCACCCTCCTAGCCTCAAAGTCTTTCTATTCTTGCCTTGGGGAGTTCCTTTTGGAGATATATTTGACTATCTAATTCTATCCTTGATATCTCATAACCTCTTTTTCATATACTCCATAATTCATATATTCCATCTTTTCATCTTGCTGTGTTGCATTTTGAGTAAATTCTTCAGATATATTCACCAGAGAGTTTAGTAATTCTCTTCAGCAATGTTAAATCTAATTTAAAAGTGCACTGAGTTTTAAATTTCAATAATTGTATCTTTAATTTCTAGGAGATTAGTTTGGTTCAAAATCTGCTTGTTATGTTTTAAATAGTGACTTGTTTTTATGGATTACAGTGCTGGTTTTATGTCTTTAATCATTTTAAACATACTTATTTTATCCTCTGCATTAGTTTATTCTAGTACCTAAAGTATATTAGGGATATAGATCTGCTGTTTATGTGCCCATTTTTACTCAGTGGAATCTTTCTCTCTTATGTCTTATAATTTGAAATTTAAACTCCACATCTGTGGAGCTTTATCTGTGCAATCCTGTCCATCTCAGACTTGGGATATAGGCCTCCAAAGCATTTTTGCATTTGTTTGTCCCAGGCAGTAGAGACTGGGAAGAATTGTTTTTTCTTTTTTTTTTTTAATTGAAGTATAGTTGATTTACAATGTTGTGTTAGTTTTAGGTGTACAGCAAAGTGATTCAGTGATTCAGTTATATTCATTCTTTTTCATACCATTTCCATTCTGGTTTATCACAGGATATTGAACATAGTTCCCTGTGCTATACAGTAGGACCTTGTTGTTTATCCATCCTATATACAATAGCTTGCATCTGCTAATCCCAAACTCCCAATTCTTTCCTCCCCTATCCCTCCTCCCCCTTGGCAACCACAAGTCTGTTCTCTCTTGGCAACCACAAGTCTGTTCTCTATGTCTGTGAGTCTGTTTCTGCTTCATAGATATGTTCATTTGTGTCATATTTTAGATGCCACATATAAGTGATATCTTATGGTATTTGTCTTTCTCTTCCTCACTTACTTCACTTAGTGTGATAATCTCTAGGTCCAGCCATGTTGCTGCAAATGGCATTACTTCATTCTTTTTTATGGCCAAGTAGTATTCCATTGTATATATGTACCACATCTTCTTTATCCATTCTTTGCTGATGGACATTTAGATTGTTTCCATGTCTTGGCTATTGTGAATGGTGCTGCTATGAACATAGGGGTGCGAGATTGGGAAGAATTTTTATGTTAACTTTTCATTTTAGGTATTCCTGGACCATGACGAGGCATGTGGTTATACATTTTTTAGGGGAGACATTTTTTGTCTTCTCAGAGGCTGAGCAAAGAATGACTCTTCATTGTCAGTTTGTGCCAGCAGGTGAGTTTTTTCCTTTCCCACCTTTTACTAATGGTTCATCCCTTCAAGGACCTGGATTTATGTAGAACAGGACAATTCCAATTCCTTGCCTCATGTGAGTCAAAGGGATTCATTATGCAGTTAAAACATCATTCAACCAGGAGCGCTAAATAAAAACATTTATAGGCAAAGCCCAACAAATTTACCACTAACAAATCATTGCTGAGAAAAGAAGCAAAGCAGTTTCACGTGGAAGAAAGATTTGAACAAAGAAACAAGAATTCCGACAGAAAGCATGAGAACAAAGAAATTAGTAAAAGTATAAGTAAAGCTGAATAAGAAAGTGGTACATATTTTTAATGATAACTAAGGACACATTAAAATATAATGGAACTAAAATACAGGAGGATGACAGCATGTAAAATGCAGGAGATCATACCAATAAGACTAGAACGAAGCAGAAAACCCAATCAGAATTGCTTTAAATCATCCAGAAAATTTTATTTTCCCATTAACAAGAAATCCAGAGATAGGTGGCACTCAGGTGGGTTAAATTAGGGACTCCTCAGTGCCATCAAGGACCCAGACTTTTCATGTTCCATCAGGCCTTCTTCTTTTATACCCGTGCTGTCCAGATCACATCTGTCTTTAGAGCTCTCTTTTTTCCATCTATCTGAAGATTTCCATTTCTCATCTGGAAGCACTTTCTTCTGTGCATGTATATATATATTTTCTCCCTAAATTGGAATCATGCTGTACATACCGTTTTGTTATCTGTCTTTTAAAAAATGTTCATCATTAAAAAGTTTGGCATTAAACATAAGAAAGCCTTTTATTTCATTCTTCATTTTTCAAATGGCTGATTTGGAATTGTGAAAAGAATCCTTAAAAGACTTTGACTCAAACTACAATTTAATGTAATTTTTTGTCATCTGTTCACTCAAATAAAAATAAAGGAAGAAATGTTCACCTCCAGAAGGTGGAGGGTTAAGAGAATAAACAAGTTGGTGAAAGCTCCCACATGGAGGGAAGAAATAGAAATCAGGAAAATCTGTTTTCACTAAAATAGTTTAATAGTCTTCTTCACTCTAGAGATTAGGAGTCTGATGTTAAGTGTTTTCATGTTTTTATTATAATATGCTTTATCTTTGCATTTCTTATTTTCAGGATTGCACAATAAGATTCCGTAAGAGTGGCTTTTATTTAATAACTCTGAAACACTTTGTTTATTGGTGGGTTCTTTCCGTATAGTATTTCACCTAAAGACCTATCTAGGAAAGATGTTAGAAACTTGCTGCGGACCTGAGTTGGGGGAGGTTGGCTGCTGTGGCTGTCTGTTCCAGGGAAGTCACTTGGGTCCTCAGATGCCATGGAAAGAGCCCCAACTTTCTGAGTGTATTTCCACTATGAGAAGAATGGCTTTTTAAGCATAAACTTTATTTCTAATAGCCAAAAGGTAGAAGAATTATCGACAGCTGAATGAAAAAATAAATGTGGTATATACAAACAATGGGGTATTATTCAGTCTTAAAAAGGAAGGAAATTCTGACACGTGCTACAATATGGAACCTTGAGGGTGTTATATTAGGTGAAATAAGCTAGTCACAAAAGAACAAATATGGTGTGAGTAAGAGTTCGGTACCACTTCCATGAAGTACTTAGGGTAGTCAAATTCACAGACCTAAAGTAGAATGGTGGTTGCCAGGGGCTGCGGGAGGTGGGCGGGGGTTGTTGTTCAACAGGTACAGAGTTTCGGATTTGCAAGATGAAAATTTTCTGGAGTGCAACAGTGCGAATACATTAACACTACTGAACTGTATACTTAAAAATGGTTAAGATGACCAACTTAATGTTATGTGTATTTTACCACAATTAAAAATTTTTTGATTTCTAGTTTGAATAGGTAATGCATACATGTGGCACCAAAATCAGAAGGAGCAAAAGGGTATACAGTGGTTTTCCTATGTGCTTTTCTTGTTTCCCAGTCTTCTTACCTGTTCCACAACCACCCAGCCTATCTTTCCTTGGACATCAATTGATAGCATTTTGTTGTGTGTCCTTCAGAGGTATTCTATGATTCATTCTTCTGAATAGCTGCATGGCATTTTACTGTACCATATGCACTATATTTTCACCATTCCCCTGATAGTGATCATTTAGTTATTTTTAGCTTGAAATCTTATCTTCTAATTTAAAAAAATGCACACTCCATTGTGCACTTATTTGATTTATTATTTTTATTTTATTTTATTTTTTTTTCTTTTTGTGGTATGCGGGCCTCTCACCGCTGTGGCCTCTCCCGTTGCGGAGCACAGGCTCCGGACGCGCAGGCCCAGCGGCCACGGCCCACAGGCCCAGCCGCTCCGCGGCATATGGGATCCTCCCAGACCGGGGCACGAACCCGTATCCCCTGCATCGGCAGGCGGACTCTCAACCACTGCGCCACCAGGGAGGCCCTATTTTTATTTTTATTTTACTCATTTTGGTAGGCAATGTATTCACAGGGTTCAAAAATCAGAAAGCATAAGATGGTAAACATTAAAATGTCTCCTTGTTAGTGCTGTCTCCCAGGTCTTCTGGGCTGGGCATTTACCTGCTTCACAAATCCATTCACTGCCCTTTGCCTGCTCTGCTCTGCACTGCAGGAAAATACATTTCCCAGACTCCCTTGCCTGATGGCTTATGGGTAGCTTCAGGCGATGGGAGGAGGGGCACTGGTAAAGACTGGAGGGTGGGAGGAGGGCAGGGCCATTGTGTTTTTCTCTCCCCTTGTGCTTGAGTAGAACATCCTGCTGTTGCTGCAACTTGTTTTGGCTTTAGCTCCCACACTGTGGTCAGAGGGTGAGTCAGCCTCACCTTCTGTGGTCCCAGCTCCCTCTGGGCAGCCCCCACCGGGGTTCTACTACTGCTGCATTGGCCCAGCTTCTCAGATCTGGTAACACCACTTCCTCCCTGATTCTCTTCAGCCCCATGAATACTAGACAGTTTTTGCTATTAACAATTTCTGGGGTAGCTTATAGTCTCCTAGTTAGCATCGTAACTCTTTTTTACCTGTGTAACCAATTTCCTGTATTAAATTTCCTCTGAATGAAATGCCTAGAGTGGTTTCTCAGGCTGGACCCTGACTGACAATCACCCCCGAAGACAGATAATATTATCAATTTCTTATGTGTGTCCTTCCAGAGACATTTAATGCACATACAAGTAAATTGTACCTATTCTCTGCCTCCCATTTCTTTTCACAAATGATAAAATACTATACATACTATTCTACACTTTGCTTTTTTCACTTAGCAATAATCCTGGAATTTGTTCTATATAACATTTCAAAGATCTTCCTCATTCCTTTTAATTCATCACGTGGATCTACTACAATTAAATAAATTGTTGGAAAACAGCCATGCCCATTTGCCTAGGTATTGTCTGTTGCTGCTTTCACACCAGTCCCTTATTAATGGATATTTAAGTTATTTATGATTTCCTGCTATTACAAATAATTCTGCTACAAATAACCTTGAACTATACCATATCATGAACTGGGGAGAAAACTCGAGAACTGGAATTGCTGGGTCAGTGGGTATGTGTGTTTGAGAACTTTTTTAAGTATAAAAGTTCAAAAATATATTCTTGATAGGCATGGGAGCAGAACTTCAAGGGTTCCAAGGAAACAGGATGTTAAATTTCACCTTTTGATTGTATTTTGCATATGAAAACATACTAAAAATAATTTCTCATGGAACAGCACCATTTCACATTATTAACTGTTCTTTTAAAGTTAGGTATTTTTTTCAAAAAATCCTTCATGTATACAATCAAGTGAAGGCAAAGGGCAGGCCTCTACAATTACCTTGAGTTTTTCAGAAAGTTCAGGTAGTACTAGGTTAACGGAGTTTATGAGCTCTGTTGGGTTCTCTTGGAATTGGTACAGTGATTTTCCACTGAGGATGACCAATTTGCCTATTGGATGATTTTTTAGAAAATCTCTGAGCATAGAAAACCTACTGCAAGTCTCTTCCCTGGGGAGAGTGTGAGGGTTGCATGGAGAGAGTGAGCCAGTGAAGACTTGAGAACAGGTTCTAAAAGTGCTAAGGGCACAAATTGGTTTGACTTAAAAGCATCATGTAGATTTGCACCCTTAAATTCTATTACTGAAAGCTTTACATGCTCTTGTGTACCCAAGGAATTGTATGGACTGGCCCAGGAACTGCCTATTTCTTCCAGGTAAACAGTAAACCCTGGGGTCAATGTAATTTCTGGTGACAAAATTAAGTATGAGAAAAAGTGCCATTACTAAATATTCTCCCCAGTAACCTGATTACAAAGTTTTTTCTGTAAAGGGCCAGACAGTATACATTTTAGGTGTTATGGGCCGTGTAGTTTATTTTGCAACTACTCAACTCTGCTGTTTTAGTGCTAAAGCAGCCGTAGACAGCATATAAATGATCCAGCATGGGTGAGAATGTAAATTGATACAGCCACTATGGAGAACAGTATGGAGGTTCCTTAAAAAACTACAAATAGAACTACCATATGACCCAGCAATCCCACTACTGGGCATATACCCTGAGAAAACCATAATTCAAAAAGAGTCATGTACCAAAATGTTCATTGCAGCTCTATTTACAGTAGCCAGGACATGGAGACAACCTAAGTGTCCATCATCGGATGAATGGATAATGAAGATGTGGCACATACATACAATGGAATACTACTCAGCCATAAAAAAAAATGAAATTGAGTTATTTGTAGTGAGGTGGATGGACCTAGAGTCTGTCATACAGAGTGAAGTAAGTCAGAAAGAGAAAGACAAATACCGTATGCTAACACATATATAGGGAATCTATGGAAAAAAAAATGTCATGAAGAACCTAGGGGTAAGATGGGAATAAAGATACAGACCTACTAGAGAATGGACTTGAGGATATGGGGAGGGGGAAGGGTAAGCTGTGACAAAGTGAGAGAGTGGCGTGGACATATATACACTACCAAATGTAAAGTGGATAGCTGGTGGGAAGCAGCTGCATAGCACAGGGAGATCAGCTCAGTGCTTTGTGACCACCTAGAGGGGTGGGATGGGGAAGGTGGGAGGGAGGGAGATGCAAGAGGGAAGAGATATGGGAACATATGTATAGGTATAACTGATTCACTTTGTTATAAAGCAGAAACTAACATATCATTGTAAAGCAATTATACTCCAATAAAGATGTTAAAAAAATAAAAATTAAAAAAATAAAATAAAATCTTGACCAAAAAAAAAAAAAAAAAGATCCAGCATGGCTATGCTTCAATAAAATTTTATCTCCAAAAAGGGCTGGTGGCAGGATTTTGCCAGAGGACTATAGTCTTGCCCACCTGTGCCCTAGAGTCAAATCAATGTTCTCACAGTGCACCAGCCCCTTAAGCTGTGGCATGCTTGGTGCTCTGGCTCTCCTGACCTGAGTCGAGCTCTCCCATGGGATAGCTGTGGTATCTGAAATGATTTTCCCTGGTGACAACCTGGCTATGCTCTCTCCTTAGTGCAGAAGTCTTTTGGATTGAGAGTAAGTAAAGCCAAATCCGGCCTCTGTATCCCAACACCAAAATAAATCTCAGAGACAGAGTTTTGGATGAAGTAGAAAAGAATAGCTTTATTGCTTTGCCAGGCAAAGGTGGTCACAGTGGGCTAATGCCCTCAAAACTCTGTGTCCAAACCTGGATGGGGTAGTGAGAAGTTTTATAGTAATGGTTCAAAGAGGAGGGCGTGGTCAGCTCATAGACATTCTTCTGATTGGTTGGTGGTGAGGTAGGTGGCAGTCAGCATCATCAACCTTCTGGTTCCAACCGGTCTGGGGTCTACGTGCTTGTGGGCATCATACAGTTAACTTCTCCCACCTGGTGGGGCTTTCAGTGTCTGCAAAACAGCTCAAAGATATTGTGATGTGTATCCCTTGAGGGAGAATCAGGACCCTGCCCCAAGGCTGTACTATTGTTTCTCGACTGCTCCTCCCTTGTCTCCGCATCCCTCCTTTCCCTAATTAGCAACTCTTTGGACCTGCCCTAAGGTCATGGAGGCTGAATGGAGCCTATTTCCTGCAAACAAGAAATAGGGGACACAGAAAAGCTTTTGTGCCCAGAAGCCCCACAGGGTCCTGCTCGGTTTCATAAGTATACAAGAGATGTTCATATGATGTCCTTCAATGAATTTAGGGACCCACGGAGAGAATGTCATTCATGACAGACCATTAGAGAGTGAGAGAACAAGAGTAACAAAACCAGAGACCCCTGGTGTCATTGGTCCCTGAGGCGGATTGTTTGCAAGCATGGCTGCCAGCAATCCCTCCCATCCTCACATGTGCTTGTTGCACCTCCCATCAGGAAGTGAGGTCTATTTCCCTCCCCTTGAAAATGGGCTGACCTTGGGACTTGCTTTGGCCAATTAAATATGGCAGAAGTGATATGGTGCCAATTCCAAGCCTAGGCCTTAAGAGACTTGGCAGCTTCAGCTTTCACTAAAACCCTTAGGATAATGCCTGGCACCAAGAAATACTCCATAAATGTGAAATACTTTTTGTCATCATCAAGCCCCTCAGTTTCAAGCAGCTGCTGTCAGCAGATCATCCCACCCAGGTATGACCACAGACTCCCCAGGCCCCACCTGAGCCAATGTGTGAACAATACTGCTCCAAGATGGCTGCCCTGAGGCCATCCTATCAGGCGATTCCTTAGAGCACTCTCTTAGCCCAAGACTAGGGGAGGCTACCTGAACTGTGTTATTTTAGCCCTTTGTAGAGTTGCTTTTATTGGATTGTGCTTTAGCACTACACCTTTGGTCTATACTGCAGGGCATTATAAAGAATAGCCCTATGAACTATAGACTTCCCTATCTAGACACCATTGAAGAGATTAATTTCATTTCAGTGCCCCCTGTATAGGGAAAACTTTCTCTCATGTTTCATTGTTAAGAATAAACGTTCTTTTCCTGTAGTTTTTTCACTGTATGGCCCTGTGACATATATGAGGGATCAGGTATTACTTTTGGCCTTTATCTGCTAAATTTGTGGCCCTCTAGCAAGTGGACAGGTTCTTACAAGGTATTTTGGGGAATTCTAACTTAACTCCTTGCTTCATCTATTTTTTTCCTACTGTCATTTTCCCTTTCCCCTGGTCACCATGCTTACTTTTTTAAAATGGTAATCCAACTCAAATCTTTTTGTTGGACTGAAGCAAAGTAAAAGTAAAGATTAAAAAACTGCTGCTTAAGATAATCCTAAATCAACACCTTTTAAAAATAGGTGGATAACATAAATATACATTCTGCAATTTTAGAAATCATATAACTTATCTGGGAGTTTCTTTTTGGCTTTGAGTTTTTGAATAGTTAATAAATAAAATTTAAAAGATTTGAGCAAGAAAGTGAAAAAAGATTCCCATTGATTCTTATTTTCAGACTCAAAAGATGGATTGTTATAACATCTACTATAACGACCCCAGCCACCACTACCATTGAGCACCTGCTGTATGCTAGGGATTCTACTGGGTACATTACATCCATTATCTTACTCATGAGCAAACAGGTGCCACACTGAAAATATTCAACAAATCAAATATATACCAGACACAAAAGTGCTGAGGATACAGTAGAGTAAAGCCAGACAAGATCTCTGCTTTCATAACACTTTGGTGGAATTAGTTATCTATCATAATGACTTCATAACTGCCTGTCTTTGAGCAAGCTGTCTTTGTGCTCTGAGCTCTTGGAGAGCCTCATGATGATGATGAAGATGGTGGTGATGATGCCAGTTTACATTTATTAAGCATATATTATATCCTGGGCATTGTTCTAAGTGTTTATATGTATTAGCTCACTGAATCCTCAGACGATCCTATGAGGTATATGTTAGTATTAGCTCCATTTTATAGATTAGGAAACTAAGGCACACAATGGTTACATCAGGGTTTTTGAACCTCCACACTATTGACATTTTGGACCAGATATTTCTTTGTGGTAGGGGGCTGTGATGTGCATCGTAGGATGTTTAGCAGCATCCCTGACCTCTACTCATGACTAAATGCCAGTAGCAACCCCCTGTCCCCAACTGTGACAACCAAAACATCTCCAGACATTGCCAAGTGTCCCCTTAAGGGCAAAACTGCCCCCAGGTTGAGAATCACTCACTGGGTTAGATGATTTACCCAAACTCACACAACTAGTAAGCATCAGAGCTGAGATTCAACCCAGGCAGGCTGGCTCCTGAACCCAAAATATTAACAACACTAAACTCTAGGTGTAATCATCTCGCTCATTATTATCATTTTCAGCAGTGGAAATGCAAAAATTGTGCCCTCACTTTCTGAAAAAAAGTGGACATAGCCTTGATGTTAAGATCTCATAATTACTAGCATATTAATTATTCAGTGTATATCAATCAGGTTCCCAGTGAAACCAAGCAGGACCCTGTGGGGTTCCTGGGCACAAAAGCCTTTCTGTGCCCCCAGTTTTTGTTTGCAGGAAATAGGCTTCATTCAGCCTCCATGACCTTTCCTGTGTTTCAGTGGGGCAGGTTCAAACAGTTGCTAATCAGGGAAGGGAGGGGATGCAGAGACAGTTAAAAGACACAATAGTGCAGCCTTGGGGCAGGGTCCTGGTTCCCCCTCAAGGGATACACAAACAATATCTTTGAGCTGTTTTGCAGACACTGAAAGCCCCACCAGGTGGGAGAAGTTAACTGTATGATGCCCACAAGCACGTAGACCCCAGACCGGTTGGAACCAGAAGGTTGATGATGCTGACTGCCACCTACCTCACCACCAACCAATCAGAAGAATGTCTATGAGCTGACCACGCCCTCCTCTTTGAACCATTACTAGAAAACTCCTTAGTACCCCCTCCAGGTTTGGACACACAGTTCTGAGGGCATTAGCTCTATGTGGCCTCCTCTGCCCGGCAAAGCAATAACGCTATTCTTTTCGACTTCACCCAAAACTCTGCCTCCGAGATTCAATTCGCTATCAGGGTACAGAGACCGAATTTCAGTTACACCAGCAGGAAACAAAAGGCATCCTCTAATTAAGAGAATTTGAGGAGGGTTCAACAAGCCAACTGTCAACAAAGATGTGGGAAAGGGAGTAGGGAGACCATAGGGAAGAGTGTAGTTCTCTGAGGCTATTAACAGTGGCGAGTTTTTACCACTTCTAGGCGCAATGGAATGAGGAATTGAGAGGATGAGAGCGGGGGAGAGAGAGAGAGAGACTTGAAAGAAACACAGTCTTGTGTCGAGGGACCCAGTTAACCCAAGGTGACTCTGTGAGAAGAGTGGAAGAGTTCCAGGGTACCATAACTTCACTCTCCTTCCACCCTCTGATTTTTTTGTGCTGCTTATTTGCTTCCTACTGGAAGCCAGAGAGCAATGGTGCCCACTAATGTGGTCCATTCAGGTCAGCTTCCTGGTTGGAGAGCAGGGGGAGAGGGTAGAGAGAGATATCCTCAATATCTGCAATAACATTTCTCATGGCGTTTCCATCTATCGGCTTTCAGATTTTTAAATGTTCATCTATCAACTTTACTCATTTGTGGTTTTTCTTGGTGAGAAGTCAGTTTCATCTACTATCTGTGTAGATGTTCCATGACCTCCAATTTGTATCGTTGGTTAACCAGCTTGTGTAGAATTTGAGGGGAGAAAAAGAAAATTATTGTACTATCTGCTTTGGAAAGATGTCATCAGGATGCATCTGCTGCAGAAACGTTGGACTAATCACTGCCTTTTTCCTTTAATTTTTTTAAACAGTTACCAAGACATAAGGTTCGTTATTATGTGTTTATGTTGGCAGAGCTTCAAATGTGAAAATTCATTTCTAAGCAGTTCTTTGAAATATTTGGATATTTGCTTCAAACTTTTTGCCATGCAATTGATTAAATTTTCATTTTAAAGAGTCTATGCACAGTGTGCCTGAATTTGCAATCCTTCACCGGACTTTTAACGATCATGTCTACACAACAAGAAAAATGGCCTGTCCATTCAGGGAAATCAAATCAACTCATGGGGAAAAAAAAAATCACCACTGTATAGCTGATTGTGTGGCATTCTGTATGTGAAACAGCTTTTGGGTTGACCGTAATTTTTATTTTTCTCACAGTGGATTTTGGCACTATTGGGCAAAGTTTGGCCAAGTCTCTTTCCTGCTCACTCTTGAGGGCTTCTGTCCTCTGCTTCTCCATCCCTTCCGTTATGGTCCTGATACATGGTAAGTTTAGACCGTTGCTCTGAACTGTATGTTCTAGAAACATAACATTTTGGAGATGAAAATGCCTTTAGTAGTCACCCCGTTCCATCTCCCTTCCGGTGAACTCCGGTGAGCACTCTCCTGTGTAATGTTTCTGACAGATGGCTACCCAGCCTGTGTTTGAGCATCATCTGAGACAGGGAACCCTCAGCTTTACAAGGCAGCTTGTTGCAATGTGGGTGAACTCATATGGCTAAACAGGTCATCTTTCCATTGAGCTGAAACTTGCTTTCCTCAATTTTCAAACATTAGAGAGAGGCAGTAGAAGGCAGTGGTTAAGAGCCCAGGTTCTGGGCCAGACTGCCTTTGTGTTCATGTTCCGGCTCCCCTACTTACCATCTGTGTTCCCTTGCACAAGTTATTTAACCTCCTAAACCAGTTTCTCTGAAATAGGGCTCACAGGACAGTGGTGGCTTAGCACTGTATCAACTTTGCTAAGATGGAACTGAGATTCCTCGAATTCCCTTCCTTGGTTGGTTCTGGGTTAGGGTTGCCTACAGGAGAAATTGGAGGTAAGAAGTGAGGTAAGAAGAAGAGTGTAGGGTCAGTGCTCTTGCAGTTTCCTGGCATCATCACAGACCTTCTGGTTTGCATCATTTGTGCCGGGCAGCCACTAGACCTGCAGCTCCTCCAACTCCTGCCAGATCTTTTCCCTCACAGGTCTTCTGTCCAGGAATATACAATTTTCTATGTTTTATTAACTTGTCAAATACATTCTTACATCAGTTCCTGGTATACTTTTCATGTGTATCATTTTTTTTAAAAAAAGAAGATATTCATTTGTTCATTCATAAACATTTATTGAGCACCTACTATGTGCCAGGTCCACAGAGCAAAACAGAGATAAGTAAAGCTTTACCTTGAATTGTGAATGCCTTGTAGTCCAGCAAGAGAGAAAGACAAGTAAATCACAGGGAGCCCTGAGTATGTGCTGTAATGGGGGATGTACAGGAGATATATTATTTTTATTCTATCTCACATATAATTTTCTCATTTAGAAGATATTATAACACCCATATATATCTTGTATATTATTTTAGTCACATATCTTACATATATTCTGTTCTAATCTGGGTTATATGTAATTGTATGTATTATTTTTACTTTTAAATGTTATATTTTTACTTTTCTCAAAAGATATTTTATAGCTTTCTGAAAAAAAAAAAAAAAAAAGATCTTTTCCCTCAGAATCTCAGAATCCTGGACCAATTTTGTGTGCAGTTCCATGGCGAAGTGTGTCAGCTCTTTGGCAGGTCCCCTGCATCGTCGAAGTTGGAGGCTTAGAGACCAACAAAGATTTCAGTGTGAAACTAATAGGGCCAATATGAGTTCTGATGAGAGACAGGTGTGGGTTTCAGCTCCTTCTCGCTCTTCACCACTTTACAGCCATCTTCCCTTCCCAACTACTGGCCAGGCTGACTTTAGGTTCAACACCAGATACAGAAGCAAGAGCTATACATAGGCTCTCCAGCTCCCATGACTTTGTAAGGTCTAATCCCTAGAATAAATCTCTTATATTACTTACAGTGACTCTGCTTCTCTGATTAAACCCAAATAATACCAGTATATTGTGAGGAATCAATAAAATAATGTATGTAAATCACTTATCAGACTGCCTAGACCACAGATAAGTACCTATATTTTTCTTCACCTTTGTGGAATTACCAGCTCCATTCTCCAGGACATTACAGAATGCGTTTGGTTCCTCTCCCACCTGACAATGAATCCACATAACTAAATCCATATTTTTGAGGACTTTTATATATAGAATGCTCTGTCAAGTGAAACTTTATGATAGATACTGGACTAAATATCTGGATTTAGATACATCATTGCATTTAATCTTCACAAAAACATTAGATAAGGCTGCTATCTAGGTGACAAGGTGACATACCAAGAGAATGTCAATCTAAGTTAGTTAATGACCTATGGGAACTCTTGGACTATCTACTGTTAGTTGGGTTTTATATTAATATTTGATTTTTAAACTTACATTTTTTTTCTTAAAGTGTTAAGTTCAGTTTGCAAATATTGTTAGTTATGTTATTTATAAATCTTGTAATTGGTGTATAAAATATGGGCAATTACTTTCGATAGTTCTCTGATTAATAGTCAACACAATTCAAAAAGATTAAATTCACTTTAAACAATCTCATTTATAAACTTATTTAATTCCTCTTTTAAAACTATACTCATATATTTAATACATTCGAACTTGTCAAGCCCTTCAAATGCCTGACAAGGTATAAGTATAATCCTAACAAATAAATTCCTATTAGGTGGTTAAATGACTCTGGTGAAGATAATAAATTAAGCCTGCAAGTCTGCTGAATCTTGAGTTCTCTTAAACATTTCAATACTGTTAATGCACTTAGTGAAATTCTCTTATACTTTTTTACCTGAAACTGCAAGTCAAAATAAATTGCTCAAGGCAGATCTGACAGATTTCCTAAAATGGCAGATTCTCTTAAACATTACAAAGAGATTAGTTTTAATTTACATAAAAGCATTACTATGATGGCTATTTACTTCATTATATCATTCTAAATTCTCCCCAGGGTTGAAAAGTCACTCAGATAAGGGTAGCAGATTTACCGTATCAGGTGGATTGAGCTGAAGTTAGAAGATGGTTTTGGCCATCAGAGTATGTCTGCTTATTAGTCAAAGATTCAAGACCAAGATTTAGGATTTAAGAGCTTCATGCTTCCCAGATGATTCTACCTTAGCCACCAAGTACCGAGGGAACCCTTTCTTTTTTTAATAGTCACTTGGTTCATGGGAGATTCCAATGCCACACACTTCGCTACAAAGTTTTAGCCACCTGATTTGGATAGCTAAAAATCTGCAACCCCACTCAGGTGGCAGCTAACTCCTTTTGCCCCTAATTGGGTTCTGGATTCCTTAAATTTCTATTTAATCCTGTATCTTCTATTTTGACCTGGCCACAACTCAAAGTATGAGCTGGTAGAGCTAGATTTGAACCCAGGTCTCCTTGAGCCTAGAGCTTAGGCTATGACCCACCATGATATGCTGTTTTATGAATCCCCTCATCTTTTTTTTTTCCTTTTTTTTTTAACATAAACATTTCCTTCTAGTTTTCAGTTTATGAATTGTCAAGTGCCCACTATCCTAATTTCTCTCCTCGGCACTTACCTTTGCTGTCAATATTCTTCTTAAAATGTAACATGGAACAAATACCCACCTGGATATAGATCAGAGTGAGCAAGGTGAGTTCGATGATCAGTCATCCAAGAGGTTCTTTAAAACTCCATTTGCCTGTGGACTTACCTCCTTTCCCTCCACCCTCTTATGATATACTTTTTCTTTTTTGAAGTATAGTTGATTTACAATGTTGTGTTAATTTCTGCTGTACAGCAAAGTGATTCAGTTATACATATATATACTTTTTTTATATTCTTTTCCATTATGGCTTATCATATGGTTGAAGGTTAATATAGGCAATCCTTTTGTACTAAGAACATTGTTTTTCAGTATTCCTGGAACCATGGGAATGATTGATAAAGTCATTTGAAAGCCCAAATCAAATCATGTCTTTGTATAAGGAACTGATTAAAAGCTGTTGAAGTTCACATTAAATGGTTTGCTGAGTCACTGTTGTAAAGTATGGATGTTGTCAGCAGATTACTCATGTTCAGTGTTTATTTGCCTTTTTTCCCCTTTTTAATCTAACTGAACCATTTGGACCTAACCGTTTGAAGAGCAATGTGGATATGTCTATTGGTTGAGTTTATTTATTTTTATTGAAGTATAGTTGATTTACAGTGTTGTGTTAGTTTCTGCTGTACAGCAAAGTAACTCAGTTATACATATATATTCTTTTTCATATTCTTTTCCATTATGGTTTACCACAGGATATTGAATATATTTCTCTGTGCTATACAGTAGGACCTTGTTGCTTATCCATTCTATATATAAAAGCTTACATCTGCTAATCCCAACCTTCCACTCTATCCCCCCAACCCCCCTCCACCTTGGCAACCACCAGTCTGTTCTCTATGTCTGTGATTCTGTTTCTGTTTCATAGGTTCATTTGTGTCATATTTTAGATTCCACATATAAATGATATATGATACACTTTTAAGATAAAGATATGGCCCTGGTTTTCTTATTGTCTTAGCCCTTGGTGTGTTGGGATAGAAAGGGTTGCAAATCAGTGATCTTGATACTTTGCTTCTTTTAACAGGGCTCTGGTTTCATTTGGGTTTTAGGGGCCATGTCAAAGTATTGGCTCAAGTTGATCTTATATGGAAATAAATAAAATTCCTAATTCTTTTTATACCCAAATGGCCTTGTCTTCTCCATTCTGAACTTGTATAATGGAATTATTTAAACTAAATGTGAAAATGTACATTGAATTTATTCCTCTTAAATTTCATCTTGCATACGGGGCACATCATTTCAGCCTGTGAAATTCTCTCTATAACCTCACACTGAGGAAGTCTTTGTATCTTCATTTAAATTGCTAGTAAAAGTGCTGAAGATAACTGACCAAGAATAGGTATGATCTTAGAGATTTCCACCCTGGTTGGTGCTGATCCATTAATTAAAACCTTGTTGGTATCATTATTTAATCAATTACAAATTTGATAATTCTTCTTGAATGCCAAAGAAATTTCTAAATTTTGTCCATGATATTATGAGACTCTGTCAAATGTCTTACTGAAATCAAGACACTTTATTTCCAGTGCTTACCAGTGTGCCTGACACAGTCTGGCACATAGGTACTCAGCTGAGAGTTAAATGAATGGATATACCATAGCATTTCAGGATGACTAAGTGCATTCTGGAACATTTTACGCATCCTGTTTCCATGTTCTTGTCTCTAAAATAAATTAAAGCATATCTGCTGAACACTGGTAAGATAAGTGCAAAATGTGACAGATGCATTACTCATAAGAATACAGAAGGTCTACAGTATATGGGTCAGTTATGGGTTCCAGTTAACCACAGCCCTTTGACACATATTATTGTTCATTTGTATGGTCTTGAAAAGAATGAAATACTGGTTTGTTTCAAGCACGTTGTGATTCTTCTTTCCCCTCTAGTTCGCTGAGTTTAGAAAACAAAAAGGAGTTCAATTTCAAGTCAAATGAGTTCTCTCATTTGTTTTGTTTTGTTTGTTTTTATTTGTTTTATTAAAGGGAGGGGCTTTTGCTCCTTAGTAAATTAGTTCAGTTCATTCTAGTTTTGGTTCACAGCTTATGTCAACATAAGTTTTATATGAAGTGGTTTTAATCTCAAGATTGCCCCAGCACACTTTAGGGTTTCACAGTTCTTCCATTTGATATTTGACTAGAAAATCCAGGTAACATTTAGTGAAAACATGAAACAAGTTTTAGTAAGAATAAAATTTGATTCTTAAAAATATTAATGCTAAAAATAAATTATCTTTTTCTTCCCTGTTTTGAATTTTCATGTTATTACATTGTGCATTTAATCAGCCAAATTGACATTAAGTTCTGTTTGGGTAGCAGTTTCTCAATGTGTGTGTATGTGGGAGGGAGGGGAGTACACTAGTGGCATCTGAGGTAGGATAGTTCTTTACTGTGTTAGACTCCCTCTGGAATTGCAGCATTTTTAGCATCCATAACCTCTAGTTACTAAATGCCATTAGCAACCGCAAGTCATTGTGACAACCAAAGCACTCCCATTTATAACACCTTTCCAAGTGTCCCCTCAGTGGGCCCACCTGTTGAGGACCATTGGGTAATACAGGAAATAATATACACAGTACACTGAGAGTTGTTATACCTGGTTTCTGACCTCCACCTGTCACTATCTCCTTTATCTATATTTCCTGTAGTACAATTAATTTCCTTTATCTATATTTCTCTGTAGTAAAATTATGGGGTTGAATTATACGCCAGGATGCCAAATACTGAAGCCCAAGGACATAGATGACTTATTTGAATCTGGGGAGCAGCCCACTTGAACCTTTTACACAGACATGTCTTATCTAATTTAATAGAATTTTAAATTAATTAGTTGGTTCTGTTAAAAAACAAAATTCAACCAAGTAAATTTGAAGATCTAATTGATTGTATTCAATGATTCATAAATCGGGCAGTATCTCACTTAGCAACTAGAAGCCTGCTCAGAGGAATTGTGCAAAATGGGAGGTTTTTATAGGAAGAAGGGTGGGGCAGGGGAGCTATTAGCAAAAGAAAAGAAAGAATTATTTTTAGGGCAGGACCTCTCCTTTTGAGAGGAAGGGAATGGCAAGGGTTTTATCATGTAGATTGCCTCTTTTTCCTCTGGGGAATGGAGAGGGCCCAGCTGGCAGATTACCTCCTTGGTGCCGACCAGAAAATTCCAAAGTGGTTGATTAAGATTACATTTGTGGGGAAGGTTACAACTGCAATTAAATCAGGTGTTAAATCTAGGTTTGGTATCATGGGCTTTAGCATAAGTGATGCCATTTTGGGCCTGTGGTTTTCTCTTTAACAGTAGACATGATTAATAGACCACCCCCCATTACTACTCCTTTCACCAGGTTCCTGTTAGATGGGATTAGCACTTAAAAGTTACTAATGAAATGGAACACAGATAATTATATGATTATAAATTGATCACCATTAATTTTATTTAAGTCCCATCATAAAATTGGGATATTATGAAGGATGAATAACAAAAAGGAAAATGAATGTGACTGAAGCTATCTTCCCAACCCATGGTTGTTTTCAACAAGGTATCTATAGTGCCTCCACACAAAAGGATTTCTTTTATTCTCATTTTTATTATGATGTGCTTCAAACATACAGTGAAGGGGAGCAGAATCTGCCACCCCAGAAATATAAGAGGATTATCTTGAGCTGGTTGTTTTTTAAAAACAGCAGACACAAGAGAAGCTCTGAAAACCAAGTAGAAGTTGCGTTTTGTAAGAAACATTTACTTTTATAAGAGAAATCTCCATTTATAAGGGTGTCTCCCTCTGTATACCTGGAAAAGGATGACTAAATCTTTAGAAACTCTTATCAATGGGGAAATCAAGGATTTAAATCTGCCTAACAACCATTCCCTTGTTTACTGTGCTTTGTCTGGTAACTGCCCATAACTGCCCCACTTCCCATTCCCAACACCTTCTTTTGTCTTTAGGTGGAGATAGTAGTTAAGGTGGTGGCTTGGGCTATTTCAGTAACTCAATGTTCCTGGGTATCTCCCATCAATGCAGGAGGTATACATGTTATTAACCTTCTCTTTGTTTTTCTCCTGTTAATCTGTCTTTATTTCAGGGGGAACCTCAGCCAAGAACCCAGAAGGATAGAAGGAAAATTATTTTTCTTGCCCTACAACAGCAAAATAGGAAATTGAGCAGTTTCAACAACTCAACATTTTGCCCTATTGGCTTCATTTCTGAACTTTTTTAAAGTATGGATACCATGATACTTCACTTCTAAAAACTTTAACATTCATCTCCAAATATATAATGTTCTCCCACATAACCACCATGATACTGTAAACCTATGAAAATAAGCAATAATTCCTTACTATCATCAACTATCCATTTCCTTTACAAATGTCCCCAATTGCTTAAAAGTTATCTTTTATCACCTTTTTTTAGAATCAGAATCCAGTCAAGAATCATTGTAATCATGTCTCTTCAGCCTTCTTAAATTTATACTTTTTTTTCTTTTTTTAATTTTCATGACATTGACTTTTGGAAGAGAATGATCAAATATTTTGCATAATGTCTCACATTCTGACTTTGTGTCATTATTTCTCTGTTGGATCCTTTAAAATGTTCCTTTTCCCATGATTGATCTGTAAACAGGAAGTTAGATTTAAAGGCTTGATTTGATTTAGGTTAAACATTCTTTTTAAGAACATTATATAGGGGACTTCCCTGGTGGCGCAGTGGTTAGGAGTCTGCCTGCCAATGCAGGGCACACGGGTTCGATCCCTGGTCCTGGATGATCCCACATACCGTGGAGCAACTAAGCTGGTGCGCCACAACTACTGAGCCTGTGCTCTAGAGCCTGCATGCCACAACTACTGAAGGCCATGCTCCTAGAGCCCTGTGCTCCTCAATAAGAGAAGCCTCCGCGATGAGAAGCCCACGCACTGCAACTAAGAGTAGGTCCCACTCACCACAACTAGAGAAAGCCTCTGCACAGCAATGAAGACCCAAACGCGGATGCTATATAGGTGATGTTATATGCTTCATATACATCACATCAAAAAGCCATTTTTTACGCATCCATTATTAGTGATGCTAACTTTGTTTGCTAGTTAAGATGGTTTCTGCTTGTTAAAGGACAATTTTTGAAAAGGGAAAACTCAGGACTCTCAGACAAATAAAAAATGAACATATGTCAAAGATTTTATTTACCTCCTTAATTAACAAGGGAACCAGTAAGATGTTACAACTGGTTCAAAGGAAAATCTAAAGAGCAAACACATATACAGGCTGAATAAATGCTGAAATGAATTTGCTTAAATTGGTCAATATCCATAGGGCAACAACCAACTGTATTTCTACCAGACAATTTTCACTTTTATAAACAAGAATCATTTACATTATTCTCAGTATTCTACAACTTAAAGAGTCATAAAATAGCTCAAAGACAGTGAAAGACCCAGAGACCCAATGGAATCAGATAACCTGAACAACATCTACTTTTCCTTTGAAGAATGGAATCTTTAGTCCTTTTCCAAGTCTTTCACAATTTTTCCTACATTCTAGATCTCTCCATTATAAAATTAACATGTTTTTTCTTTTTAACTAGCAAATTATCTTTGGTGTTATGTGACTATCCAGTTCTCCATGAGGTAACGGAGATGTAATGGTTTCCTATAAGGGTTTTGGCATCCATTGATGATTTTTGTCTGAATCTGTTATTTCACTGAGGTTAGCAAAATGGTGATTGTTATAATGTTATAATTTCTTTTCCATTTATTAGCAGGTATTTTGCAGAAATGAAGGACTTTTCCTTACATCTGGGACTATTTTACTACTCCTGAAATATAAAATGGAATATTATTTAGCCATAAAAAAGAAGGAAATCCTGCTAATTGCAATAACATGGATGGACCTTGAAGACATTATGCTAAGTGAAATAAGTCAGACAGAGAAAGACAAATACTGCGTGTTCTCAGTTGGAGAAATGGGAGAGGTTGGTCAAAGGGTACAAACTTCCAGTTATAGGGTGAATAAGTTCTGGGGATCTAATGTACAGCCTGGTGACTGTTGTTAACAATACTGTATTATATACATAAAAGTTGCTAAGTGAATATATCTTAAAGTTAAGTTCTCACCACACAGACACACACACACACACACAGAAAAGGTAATTATGTGAAGTGATGGATGTGTTAACTAACCTTATTGTGGTAATTATTTTGCACATATACCTGTGCCAAATCATCACGTTGTACACCTTAAACTTATATAATGTTATATGTCAATTATATCTCAATAGAGCTGGAAAAAAGTAAAATTAAAGAATTTTTACTTGTATCTCTTTTCTCTTTCACTGAACATCTTGGTTCTTAATAATATTAACATAATTATTTATTTGCCCTATCTTATACATAAAATGGTTTTTAAACCATAATACTAATGTTACTACTAAGAAAATATGGAATGAAGTTGAAGATTTGTTATAGTTTTTTTAATCTTAGAATATGTACCAATAAAGATATACAGATTTCAGCATTATAATGTCACACCAAATAATGATTTTCTCTGTGAGTAATATTACCTGATGTAAATTTAGGTTCATTTGCTCAAATTTGCTTTCAATTTTAGGGTTTTAAAGATATTTAATTTTGGGCTTCCCTGGTGGTGCAGTGGTTGAGAGTCCGCCTGCCGACGCAGGGGACGCGGGTTCGTGCCCTGGTCCAGGAAGATCCCACATGCTGCGGAGCGGCTGGGCCCGTGAGCCATGGCCGCTGGGCCTGAGCGTCTGGAGCCTGTGCTCTGCAAAGGGAGAGGCCACAACAGTGAGAGACCCGCGTACTGCCAAAAAATATATATATATATTTAATTTTATTTTTGAATAGGTAGAACATTTACATGTTTCAAAAGCCAAAACTATACTCATACACTCAAAAGTATGCTCATAAGTCTGCCTTCTATTCCTGTCTTCTCACCTCCCTCCCCACCCACAGAGTTAACCACTGTGATTAGTTTCTGGTTTATTATTCCAGTGTTACTGTTTTAAAATATATACATGTGTATATACATATGTATGTGTGTGTGTATTCTTATTTCTCCACCTTTCTCACACAAAATATAGCACATTATAAACAGTGTTCTGCCTTTTGCTTTTTTAACTTGACATATTCTAGAAATTAATTCATATTATTATGTGAAGATTATAGTTGGTTGAATTGTGTCCCCCAAAAGACATGTCCACCTGGAGCCTCTGAATGTGTTATTCGGAATAAAGGTCTTTGGAGATGCAATTAAGGTAAAGATCTTAAGATGAGATCACCTTGAATTAGAGTGGACCCTAAATCCAACTAGGAGTGTAGATGTAAGAGAGAAGAGAGGGATATTCGAGACACAGAGGGGAAGGCCATATGAAGGCTGAGACAGAGATTAGAGTGAGACAGCTACAAGCCAAGGGACACCAAAGATTGTGGGCAGTGACCAGAAACTAGGAGAGAAGCATGGAATGGATTCTCCCCCAGAACCTCCGGAAGGAACCAACCCTGCCGGCACCTTGATTTTGGACTTCTATCCTCCAGAACTGTGAGAGAATAAATTTCTGTTGCTTTAAGCCACCAAGTTTGTGATCATTTGTTAAGGCAGTCACAGTAAACTAATACAGACATCCTCCTTATTCTTTTTTTTTTTTTAAATAACTGTATAGTATCCCTTGTGTGGCTGTACAATGGCTTATTCAGTCAGTTG
Source organism: Mesoplodon bidens (assembly GCF_964165515.1). NCBI lineage: Eukaryota > Metazoa > Chordata > Mammalia > Artiodactyla > Ziphiidae > Mesoplodon > Mesoplodon bidens. Next base: position 100,717,901 of record NC_138163.1, read on the forward strand.
CCTATTGATGGACATGTGGGTTGCTCCCAAACTTTTGTTTGTACAAATAATGCTCAGTAAATAACATTGTGCGTGTTCTTTCAAATCTGTTCAGGGGTAATTTACATTTGACTTTTAGAAGTGAGATTGCTGGGTCAAACTGTAAATGCATTTACATTTTTGCTAGACATTGCCAAATTCCCCTTCATAGGGACTGTAACATTTTGCGCTCCCACCAGCAATAAATAAGAGTGCCAATTTCCCCACAAGCTCGCCAACAGAGTGCGTTTTCAATCTTGAATGTTTGCCAATCTGATAAACAAGACATGGTGTTTCAGTGTAGTTGTAATTTGCATTTCTCTTATTATGAGTGAAGTTGAGTATTTTTTTTATATGTTTGAGACTCTTTGCTTTGCTTTTCCTAGGAACCCTCTGATCTTTTACCTATTTTTCTAGCTTTTTTTCCTTCTCAATCGTTAAGAGCTTTTGCAATACATAATTTGCAATTATTTTTTCCAATTCTTTTTTTTTTTTTTGCGGTACGCGGGCCTCTCACTGTTGTGGCCTCTCCTGTTGTGGAGCACAGGCTCCAGACGCGCAGGCTCAGCAGCCATGGCTCACGGGCCCAGCCGCTCCGCGGCATGTGGGATCTTCCCGGACCGGGGCACGAACCCATGTCCCCTGCATCGGCAGGCGGACTCTCAAACACTGCACCACCAGGGAAGCCCCTTTTCCAATTCTTTTACTTCTTTCGACAATATCCATGGCTTTTTAGCCAGCAAACTTTTTTCTTTCTCCTTCAATTTTTAATATACAAGGATTCTTCACGCTCCCAGTCTAAGGAGCCTTCCTGAGCTATATTCTTCTCTGAGTCATTGCTCACCAGTGTCTGATTTCTTTCTTCCTCTGAGCACTTCTCAATTAGAATCAGAGATTTTAGCTACACTCTAGCTCTTATCACTCCTTTTTCCTTTTATGTCTTGGATTGATTTCCCGGGAAAGCAGAGCCTGAGGCAGAGGTCGTATATGCTGTTACCTGGGGAGTGAAGCGGAGAAGGAGAGGGAGTCAATACAAGGGTGTGTTATCAAGTTGGCCACCTCGAAGTGCAATAGTTGGCTTGATCAGTGGGAGTGTGCCCTGCAAAAGCCCTATGAACTGCGTCTTAGGACCTCTTTAGCTGGTGGGGTCAGGAGGAAGGGGGGGGTCAACGAAGAAAATGGAATGAATTTATCCACTTGCTGATTCTAAACTCTTAATAGGGTCAACTCCCTGAAAAATGGTTTTCTGGTAGGATTATGGTTAGTTTATTCAAAAACAAACATGGAGACCACTCTTTCACCAGGCACCAGGCCATATTTCTATGATCAGACTTGACAATGCAGGAATTGCTCAATAGGATCAAGTGATGTATCCTTTGTGTAGGCACGTGAATGGAGAAGACTGAGAGGGAAGCACTCAGCACCTTGTCTTCAAGCGGAGGAATGGAGCATGAGCAAAGGCTCCCTATAGAGCAGTGACTTGTCACTAGACCCACCAGTAGGGTTGGTCCTTTGAGTAAAGCAGTGTTTAACTGAAATCCCCATTCAGTAATGCATGATGTTGTGGATTATTTCTAAATCTTCATACAAGGCCTTAGTGGGGGAAGTAAGAGATGTTTCTTGATGAAGTCAGAGGATCATTCTAAGTTACTGGAGAGAGGGCAGGGCTGGATGAGGCATCACCAGGGTTCCCTGGGTGTGGGGGAAGCATTGGGGCCTCACAAAGGCTCTGAAGAGAGTGACACTGTCTTAGTCTGCTGGGGCTGCTATAACAAAGTATCATAGATTGAGTGGCTTATAAACAACAGAAACTTATTCATCACAGTTCTGGAGGCTGTGAATCCAAGATCAGGGTCAGGTTCTGCTAAGGGCCCTCTGCCAGGTTGCAGGTGGCTGTTTTCTTATTTTATCTTCACATGGCAGGGAGCTCTCTGGTGTATCTCTTATAAGAGCACTGATCTCATTCATGAAGACCCCAACCTTAGGACCTAATCACCTCTCAAAGGTCCCACCTCCTAACACCACCACATAGGGGGTTAGGTTTCAACATATGAATTTTAGGGGGACACAAGGATTCAGTCCATAACAGATGCTGACAGAGGAAGAAAGCAACAGAAAAGAAGTGAAGAGAAGTTTTGTCTATGTCACACTGGGAGTCATGTCTGCCTGTCCTTCCCAGAGTACTCTAACGTTATACCCCTGAGTGGCCACGGTGCTCTAGTATCACTATGGAGTGGGGAAGAACACTACATAGAAATCATACTCAAGAGTTGTATGTGAGGCTTAAGGTATTAAAAAAGTGTATATGTGTTGGGGCGGGGGAGTGGGCAATATCTAGCAAAAATGCCAATTCATTTATAGATTGACCAGCAACCCCACTTCTAAGAATCAAATGTGAATCACATCTGAACAGATTTGGAAAATCGTATGCACAAGGTTGTTTATTGAGTTTATTTGAACAGACAAAAGTTTGGGAGAAACCCACATGTCTGTCAATAGGAAATTGACTGAATAAACCATTGTGCAGCCACACAAGGGATACTAATCAATAGCAGATATCCCATAGACATAGATCTGCATATTCTTGAGAAAACTCCTTTGGAAACATTTAATCCCTCTAAATTAGATCAACAAGCAAGCATCATGTTTGGAGCTTTAGAAGTTTTAAACTTTTTCAGGACTTGAATGACAGTAAAATTGCACTAATGGAAGACACCTCTTATACCAATCTTGGCCTCCACCCCACAGCCTTCTGGGCTTTTAATGAGGCCAGAGGAACCTTAGCCTCAGCGTATCAAAGGCTTAAGTCAAGGACTTAATATGGAAGATATTTCTCAGCCGTGACTCTAACTTGGTGACATCACAATTCAATATACTGAGCAAGGAACGTGATAGTTTAAGACTATAATGCTCAGAAACCCAGGAGCATAAGAACTGAAAACATGCGAAAATTGAGGAAATTAAAAACTTTATGATCTTCAGAAGTAGGTAATTCTGGTATATATTCCAGAAATCTAGCTATTTCAAGATTTGAGAGCATAATATGTGTATTCCCAAGAAGACCTTGAAGTATTTTCAAAACAGCAGATGCATAAATTCTTTTTAAAGGGTAAGGAATAAATGTTTTGAAAGGGAAGAACTACAAAAAGAATAAGAAAAATCTAGTTTGAAGAATCCTCAAAGGGATGGGCCTCTAGTTTTTAAAAAACAACTTCATGTGTGTTATAAGAAAAATACTTTTTATTATTTTGTATTTAAATGGAACCTTACTTTGGGAAAATTATATATGTTTATAAGTAGCGCCAAAGATAAAATCAGTTATTAAATTAAACAGTAAACACTTCTCAACATTAACACTTAGTTCTCTTTTTCTTGATTGCATGGAAGGGAAATATTGATAATTTTATTTTGGGGTCTGACTGCTATATCAGCATAGAGTATAAAGATGGTCCCCAACTTACAATGGTTCGACTTACAATTTTTCAACTTTATGATGGTGTGAAAGCAATACGCATTCAGTAGAAACTGTTACTTTGAATTTTGATCTTTTCCCAGGCTAGTGTTATGTGATGTGATACTCCCATGATGCTGGGCAGCGGCAGCAAGCCACAGCTCCTCGTCAATTACACACAATCAGGAGCGTAAAGAACCAGTACACTTACAACCATTCTGCACCCATACAACTGTTCTATTTTTCACTTTCAGTACAGTATTCAATAAATTACATGAGATATTCAGCACTTGAATATAAAATAGGCTTTGTGTGAGATGATTTTGCCCTCCTGTAGGCTAATGTAACTGTTCTGAGCACATTGAAGGTAGGCTAGGCTAAACTCTGATGTTTAGTAGGTTAGGTGTATTAAATGAATTTCTGACTTGGGATATTTTCAGCTTACAGTGAGTTTACTGGGACATAAGTCCTTTGTAAGTCAAGGAAGATCTATAGTTTGATTAGACTTACAGAGTGGCTATTATGTTCAGAATATGCAGTTATAGTCTTCTCAGGCACAAGGTTATATAGGGTGTCTAGCTGTATAATAAAATTAGTTTCTGATTTGTTTTGTTTTGCTTTGCATTGAGACCCTAAATTTAACATTGGAAGTAAATGGAATAAAATAGATATTTGGCATGTCTAGGACTTCAGTTATTGTTTTGCTTTTTTATTGTACTTGGACATGCAATTAAGGCTTCTTGGGAGATGCCCTTTTTCGAACTCTTAAAAGAATAGAAACACTCCTACATATGGCTATGTTAACATATGGCCTTCCTAATGAAAGCACAAACAAGACACCTACTCATCTCAAACAAATTTAAGTATAAGGCATGAACAAATGATACAATAGTGCTGAATGTTCCTGGGTATACCTCAGTGGGAAATAAAGACTTACATATATCAGGCTGGATGGACACCCAGAAAATGTAGGAGCTGAAGTGAGAAAATATAATCTGACAATGATGTATGCTATTCAGGAGTTAACTAAATGTTACCATATATTATAAACAAGGAAATTGGGGCTGATATTCAGAGATTCAGTACTTTTTTTAAAAAGGAGAATGAATGTAACCACACTTAGTTTAGCACTGAAAAATTGTTAGCCTCCCTTCTAAAATAGTCTGCTTTCTTGTTGAAGAAAGCCCCATTACACAATTCTCCACTCTCAGTAAATAGTTATAGTTCACTAAATCATCTTCAGTTAAATATAGTTTTTGTGATCTAAGGAATTTAGGTAGCAACGAATAGTTTTCTGATCTCACCGGATCAGGAGCACTTGTTCCTGTGCACACTTGAACTGTGGACTTTAAGTTTTGTGCTAGCTCACCCTTAGTGTTATTTCAAAAGTTCAGGGACTCAGATGAGGGCTTCCATGTTCCCTATTTAAAGATGCTAGTGTCTAGGCAGCTCCCTCTCCCAGCTCTGCCCACCTCCGAACCCAGATACATATCACAGTTCTTTCTCTCCAAGCCAAAATTTCTGTCTGAGGTGGGGACTTAGGTGCAAGATTCCTGATTCCTGTTTCTCCACCCCCATCACTACTGGGGAGAAGTGATGATCTCCCAGGAAGTCCTTTGCTGAGAGTCCATGAGTCAGCAGTAACCCTCCAATTACTTTCCCTTCTCCACACCAAGGAGTACCAGCTTCCCCTTCCTGAACTTTTTCTCTTCAAGGATTCTCGCCACTGCTGGAAAAAGATTTGTTGCTTCAGTTCACTCCTTGCCCATTTTCCTCTTGCAGCTCCTGTGGAGAGGGACTCTCAATTCAGAGATTCCTTCTGTAACAAAAAGATTATGGCACCTCCTTAATCACTCCACTATCTTGAGTAGATTCCACAGTGGCTCCTTCTTTCACTTCTAACCTTGAGTTGGAGAACCACCTTAATGCCTTGCTCATACCATAAATTTAACACCTCTATTGAGAGATTCAGACTCCATTGGTTTCTAGATGGTTTGCCTCTTTTACAGCATCAGAAGCCTTTGGTCTTGTGGTAACTTAGTGGGTCAAAAGGGGTGGGGGTGGGAGCACTGATGAACCCGCATCTACTCATCTCAGCCTATTTACCTCTCCAAGGCCACGGTCAACACCCTTGTCACTGTTGTCCTTCTCCACCCTCTCCCCATCTGCCATCTTTTAGGTCATCTGCTAATCTCCCCATCCCGGCCCCCCCAAGCCTAACTCGGGGGCTTGCTGCCTGAAGGTCCTCCGTACCACCTCAACCCATGTCTGGCAGCCCAGATTCTCCTCATCCTTCCATGGCTGCAGCCTCCCCAAGCCTCATTACTTTCACCAGGCAGAACTGACCTCTTGCCTCAGTGGGCCTTTAGTATTTGGATGGTACCCCTCTCAAGACTCAGCCTGTGGCCTGCGCCACAGTCTGCGCATTTATTTCATCCCCTGAACACAGTGTAAAGTCTGTGAGGGCTGAGATTGTTCCTGATTAGGGTTCCATATTAGAATATCCTGTTCAATTTGAGTTTCAGATAAATAACAAATATTTTTTAACATAAATATGTCCCAAATCTTGCATTAGATATACTTATAGTAAAAAATTATTCTTGTTTATCTGAAGTTCAAATTACCTGGGTGTCCTCTATGTTTATTTGCTAAATCTGGCAGCTCTAGGTCTTATTTGTCCCTGACCTCCCAGGGTCATTATTTGCAAAGGGGGTATGGTTTTTGCCTAACTCAGGAAAGGCTGAGAACCCTATTCCAGAACAATACTGTGAAGCCAGAGACTGCGTGGGCCAGCTTTAATGGGCTCAATGCTTAGACTGAAGGTTAGCTCCAGAGGCACTGAAGACAAGCATGCAGCTCAAAATCTGAGGACACGGCCAAGGCTGGTACTTGGCATCAGAAATTCTATGGATAACAGTAACTCTGGAGCCTGTCATAACGTCCTGGCTACTCATCCATGTCCTTTGTTGATAGATCCTAATGGATTGAAAGACATACTGCGTTTTCTTTGTTTTCTTGAGTATCCTTCTGAGCACAACTCCTGTGGTTTCAGACATAGCTAGAGGAACTTCTGTGAGACCAGGGGAAATGCATTGAATACCTCATGCATTGATTTTTGATGTTCTGATGATGAATTCCCACTAGACTTTCCCTCCTCTAGCCAGGCAGATGTTTTATAATTTATTTTATAGATGATTTTTCCACATGGACTGCTTATGTGTACTAGTCAATTTCAGTAAACACTGAGAGTGATCAGACACACATGAATATACCTTTATTTGTTTTCTGAGGCTGTTGTAACAGATTAACACAAATTTGGTGGCATTAAACAACTGAAATCTATTCTCTCACAGTTTGGAGACCAAAATCTGAAATGTGGCAAGGCTGTGCTCCCTTGGGGAACTCCAGGGGAGAATCCATTCTTTGCTTCTTCCAGCTGCTGGTGGCTGCCGGCATTCCTGTGCTTGTGGCCACATCACCCCAATCTCTGCCTTCATCTTCACATCACCTTCTCTGCTGTATCTGCATTATCTCTCATTGGCTCTCACATATAAGGAAACATGCGATCACGTTTAGGTCTCACCCTGATAATCCAGGGTTGTTGCTTCATCTCAAAATCCTTGATTTAATCACATCTGCAAAGTTACTTTTTCCAAATTAGGTGATATTTACAAATTCCAGGGATGAGGTCTAGGTATCTTTGGGAGAACATTAGTCAACCTACTACAACACTGAATGAGTTACTCCCTTTCTCTCTCACAGAAGAGTTAAAACTGTTCAGAAAAGTCCAGCTACAGAGACCCTTAGGGTAGAAGGAGGAAAATGATTTAGAAAAGTTCACTGAGGGAAGAATAAAGCAGCAATTCTTTGCAGTCAGTGGGGAGAGGTTAATATAAACCCAATGAGATTGAAGCCCTGGTGGAGGAACATGTTTTGATTTCCTCAGCACAGGTCACACATTCTATGTCAGACAGTTTATTAGATTTTCTTTTTTAAAATATTACCCTGGATGTTAATTAGACTAATTGTGGTGGTCATTTGACAATATATACAAATATCGAATCATTATGTTGTACACTTGAAAATAATATAATGTTATATGTCAAGTACACCTCAATTTGAAAAAAAATCACCATACAAGATACCTGAAGATTTTAAATGATCTCACCCACTCATTTTTATCTTATCACTTTATTTGAAAGTGAATGTTGGCTTTGAAAATATTCATTTTTTGCCTTTGTCCAGAAGTGAACCTTTTCAGAAGACAAATCATTATGTCATGTTGACTAAAAATAAGCATGAAAAGGTTTACTTTCCCCTTTAAAAGGTCTAAAAGAGGATATTTTTAGCACGTACCAAATTCTGTTAGTTTCTAAGGAAAATAAAATCAAAATTTAAAGTAAGCAAAAGCATTCTGTGGCTCTAGCACTCTCAAGCCTTCATCTGTGCTTTGAAGTTGGTTCTTTGACCCTGGATGAACCATAAAAGCTTCTGAATCTGTTTCTTCATCCTTAAAGTCAGAAAGCCTGATTTAATTTTTAATTGTGGTATAAAAAAGCACATAACATAAAATTGACTATCTTAACCATTTTTAAAAACATTTTTCTCACGTAAGCTATATTCACATTTTAACGCAATAGGTCTCCAGATCTTGTTCATCTTGCAAATCTGAAATTCTGTATCCCTTGAACAATAACACCCCTTTTACCGCCCCCCCTCAGTCCCCGGCAACCACCATTCTACTTTCTGTTTTTAAGAATTTGACTACTTTAGATATCTTAATTAGTGGAATCATACAGTATTTGTCCTTTTGTGACTGTTTTTTTCCCCTTAGTATAATGTCTTCCAGGTTTATCCATGTTGTAGCATGTGACAGGATTTTTTAAATGGCTGAATAATATTCCATTGTATGTATATACCACATTTGGTGTATCCATTCATCTGTCAGTGGACACTTGAGTTGCTCCCACCTCTTGGTTATTATGAAGAACACTGCAATGAACACAAGCGTGCAAAGATCTTTTCAAGACTCTGCTTATGTCGCACATATATGCAAAAGTGGGATTGCTGGATCATGTAGTAGTTTTATTTTTAATTTTTTTGTGGAACAGCCATACTGTTTTCCTTGGTAGCTTCACCATTTTACATTCCTTTCAACAGTGCACAAGGGTTTCAATTTCTCTACATGTTCACCAACACTTGTTATTTTCTGGATTTTTGACAGTGGCCATCCTAATGCATGTGAGGTGATATCTCATTGTGGTTTTGATTTAAGAGGGCCTGATTTTTTAAAAGTAATTATTATCTCAACAAATTTTGATAATGCACACAAAATGTTTGGCACAATGCCTGGAATATAGCACTTGCTCAGTGAGTGGTGGTTATCGATAATGTCATCTTCTGTCATGGTCCAGGCATTGTGCTGGAGGCTTGAGATTCATAAACAGGAAGACCTGAGGCCATTGCTCTAAAGAACCTAGGACAGTGTACATGGAGAGTATACTGGGGCTCCAAAACCCAAAACAGAGAAATCTAAATATTCTGAAGATGAAAGAAATGTAGTGGCATAAAGACAAAATTGATTAAAATCAAAAGCAATATATTTAAGGGTGAAATGTGAGCTGTTATTAAGCCAAGCCAAGAAAAAGGAAGACTCTTAATATACATACCTGTATACTAAAGTTAAAACAGCAGAGTTAAATTTTTATACACAGTGCATGTGCAAGATTCATCCTGAATATAATGTATGTGGCAAATTGGAGGTTGATGTCTAGAGCCAAAATAACACTTAGCAAATTCATTAATTTTGTTTAGGTTTAAACTGATATCATTAAGGTTAATACTTTCCTAGCCCTAAGTAAGATATCTTTATTTGGAAAAAATACATATATCATACCTGATAATAGCAAGTGTTAAAATATTATGTGCTGTAAGATCATACTTTTCAAGCTAATAATAAATAAGCAAGTAGGTCATTTGCTACCTTCAACACATCAGCTGCTTTTGAAATTTTAAAATATTGACCAGGCATTACTTTTTAAATTGGTAAACAACAATAAAGATACTGAAAAATTACAAAATTAATTCCCAGGGGAAGAAAACAGACATATTTTTATGCAAAACACTTATGAAAAAATTTTTTTACAAAATAAAGACAAATCTCTAGCAATACTGATCAAGAAAAAATGAGTGAAATAAAATTAAGAATTAAAAAGTAACTATCATTGGGCTTCCCTGGTGGTGCAGTGGTTGAGAGTCCGCCTGCTGATGCAGGGGACATGGGTTCGTGCCCCGGTCCGGGAAGATCCCACATGCCACGGAGCGGCTGGGCCCGTGAGCCATGGCCGCTGGGCCTGCGCGTCCAGAGCCTGTGCTCCGCAATGGGAGAGGGCACAACAGTGAGAGGCCAGCGTACTGCAAAAAAAAAAAAAAAAGGTAACTATCATTAAGTTACTGTAGAAATTTAAAAATAGTAAGATAATACTGTTAGCAAATTTGTGCCAATAAATTAAAGAACATATAAAATGGATAATTAAAGGAACTTCCTTGGCAGTCCAGTGGTTAAGACTCCATGCTACCAATGCAGGGGACACAGGTTCAATCCCTGGTTGGGGAAATAAGATCCCGCATGCCACACGGTGTGGCACAAAAAAGAAAAAAAAGGGGGTGGGTAATTTAAATAAATAAATATATATATACACACACACACACACACACAAAGTTGATTTAAGAAGAAATAGAAAATTTGAGCAGACTACTAACCAATTTAATTGGTAATAAAATATATCTGCCTCCACCAAAGTCCCAGGTTAAGACAGTTTTACAGGTAAGTTTTATGAAATCCCCAAAACTCACTTTATGCAAGCTGTATCAGAAAATAGAAAAAGAGAGAGCTACCTAATTTACTTTATGGGGTATAAGAAAAATTATAGACTAATGTTACATCTAATTGTGGATTCAAAGATTCTAAATAAAATAATAGCAACTTAAATGACACCCTGCATAAAAAAGTATTACAACTATCTAGGCTTTATTCCAGGATTGTAAGGATTGTTCAAAATCAGAAAATTTTATCAATGGGATTCACATTAACAGAGTGAATTGGAAGGACCATATGGTCATGTTAGTAGAAAAGGTGTATGATGACATTTAACACTGATTCAGGATTAAAATTTACAACAAACAAGGAATATAAGGGAATGGCCTTAACTTGAAAAACCCAGAGGAAACTTCTTGTTTAATGGTGAAATTTAAGAGGCATTAACTTTTAAACAAGACAAATGTGTTCATTATAACCACATCTATTCCAAATTGTATTAGTGTCCTAACCAATGAAACAAGAAAGGGAAGGTAATTAGGAAGCATAGACTGCCAAGGGAGAGAAATGGTGCTGTTATTTGTAGACAACATTATTCATCTGGATAGAAAATCTAAGGAAATCTATAGCATTAGTAAGAAGGTTTAGCAGGATTACTGAATAGAAAATCAATATATAAAACAAAAGTAATGTTCCTAAACCCAATAATCAATTATAAAATGCAATTGTATAAAATATAGCATTTATAACAGCAAAAAATTATAAGAAAAAATACTAAACATTATTAAAAGACCAAAAGAAGACCCATATTAAATCTCCATTTATGATATTTAAGAATTCTATAACTCTATTTTTTAAGGTAACAATTCTACTACAAAGACCATAGTTCATCAATTATAAACATACTTTTTAAAGCATCTCTAAGATTGGGATGTATCTTACAACCAATGGTTTCTTACATCTTGTTCCCCAGGATAGACTGTGAAGTAGCTCTCATTGTCTGAGCATGAATAAACTTTTCATCATAGCTGTTAATATTCTTGTCACTTCAGTTGAGTTATGTGCATTTTTGGACTACATGTGTTGAGTTTAATGGCTGTTTAAAATGTCCTAAAATGGTAATATTATTATTCAGCATTAAAATGAAAATTTATTGTGCATGCAGAAAGATACAGAAACAGAGCAGGAGGCATAAATTTGATATCAAGGAAACAAATCTCTTTTATTAGAAGAAAGACTGAAACTGCATAATTTCTTGCCAAGAACAGTCAAGGACCCAAGAAAGGCGAGATACTTCAAAAGTAGGTGAAGCTGAATTATGTTTTGGTACTGTGGCTGGGAAGAACATTTCAGAAACAGCAGCGGGTGGACTATTCTTATAATAAATGCTGCATTACCAATGTCCTTGATGGCACAGAAGCTATTATTGTGTGGAAAAAACACAGATATTGCAGTTTTATAGTGATTCAGAAAAGTCAAACTCTGAATGCCAAGAAGTTTTAAGGATATCTTAACCAATTTATTTCACTTATATTTTCATTTTTATGGACCAACAAGAAAAAATATACAATAAAAGTATGTATCTAAATAAGTCTAAGGGAGATTTTTCAATAAGTATAAAATAAAAAGTAATATGATAAGAAATCATTATGTCATAGTTTAATGGGAAGTGATTTTTCTTTCTTAGTGGCACATAAAATAATGATGTGTCTTACAATCTATGGCATTGCAGAATAGATGAAATCTACAAATGCAAATACAGTTTTAAACAAAACTAAACATGAATTTACTTGTAACTTGACAACCCAATTCTAAAACTCCTAGAGCTAAAGGGTGGAATGTTTTGCAGAAAGATCACAGAGGGCTTTGTGGGTCAGGGTAAGGGATTTAGACGTTTTTCTAGGTGTGGTGAAAACTGACAGATGCTTTTTAAGCAAGTAAGTGCTCATTTACAATCAAAGAACATTACAATAAAGAGAATAAATTCTCCTGTCTGCAATGAATGAATTTTATAGAATACTCCCAAATCTCTTGAAGAACAGGGAGATAAGATTTGCCCTACCAAATATTAAGACTTATTACAAAGCTATAGTAAAATAAACCAGTGTGCTAATAGTCAGAGATAGATAAATAGATTGATTGAACATAGTAAACATTTAGAAACAGGCCCAAACAATCATGGAAATTTGATATATAGCAGAAGTAACATTATAAGTCAAAAGCAAAAGACTGGCCCGCTACTGGGGCAACTGGGACAAATGGAAATAAAAAAACAATTTGATCCTTAAACAAAAATGAATTCCATGTGAATTAAAAGCTTAAATGTGAGAAGAAGACTTTTAAGAAAATGTAAGTTTTCTTCAGCAACACATAAAAGTAAATACAAACCTTCAAAGAAAATATCAATAAATTTGACTGAATTAAAATAAAAATCTATACAAAAAAGTGCCCATAAACAAAATGAAAATACAAGTCAGAGACTAAGTAAAGGTTTTTACAATCTATATAACTGACTGAAGGTCAGTATACAGATATATAAAGAATTCCTATAAATCCAACAAAAAATAAAAATAAAACAGAGCAATAGGCCTTTCATAGATGAGGAAACCTGAATGATAAGTAAACATGTAGAAGGGTATGAAAAGATGCTTAATAAATGAAATGAGATATCATACTCTAACCTATGAAGTTGATGAAAGTTAAACAATCTGGCAACACCAAGTAAGGTCATGATGAAACAGGAATTCTCATGTATTGCTAACAAATCTATAAATGAATACAATCACTTTGGCAATTTCTAGTAAAGTTGAATATGCACATGCTCTCTGACCTTACAGATTCCTTTCATTGATAGAAACCTAAAGAAGTCCTCATTCATGATACTAGGAAAAATGCACAACAGTGTGCATTTCTCATATGAGGTAAAATTAGAAACCTCGTTTAATTTGTCACAGTCTCCCTTCAATACTTTCAGTATATGACTTCATATATAGTATTAGAACCTTACATTACATTCCCTTTTCTCCCCTACGAGGTTGTGCACTATTGGTGACATATATCTGAGTTTTACATGTTATAAACCCCATAACATATTGTTTTTATCTTTGCTTTAAACAGCCAAATATCTTTTAAAGTTATTTAAATAAGAAAGGAGTCTTTCATGTTTACCACTGTGATTGGCAGAATATTGGCCCCCCCAAAATGTCCATGTCCTAATTTCTAGAACCTGTGAATATGTTACCTTACATCACAAAAGAGACTTTGTAGATCAGATTAAGGATAAGGACCTTGAGATGGAGAAATTATCCTGATTATTAGGTGGGCTCAATCTATTAACATGAGTCTTAGAAGTGGAAGAGGGAAACAAAAGAGTGAATCAGAAAAATGGCAGTGTGAGAAGATTCTGAGATATAGGGGGTTATATGCCAGGACTGAAAACTCTAAGAGCTAAGAGTAGTCCTTAGCTCTTAGAAGAAATGGATTCTTCCCTAGAGCCCCCCAATAGTGAACTTGAATCCAGCCTCTGTAGCCCAACAACGAATTAAATCTCAGAGACAGAGCTTTGGGTGAAGTAGAAAAGAATAACTTTATTGCTTTGCCAGGCAGAAGGGGCCACAGAGGGCTAATGCCCTCAAAACTGTGTGTCCCAACTTGGAGGGGGTAGTGAGACATTTTATAGTAATGGTTCAAAGAGGAGGGCGTGGTCACTCGTGGACATTCTTCTGATTGGTTGGTGGTGAGGTAGGTGGCAGTCAGCATCATCAACCTTCTGGTTCCAACCGGTCTGGGGTCTACTGATTGTGGGCAGCAGACAGTTAACTTCTCCCACCTGGTGGGGGCTTCAGTGTCTGCAAAACAGCTCAAAGATATTGTTCTGTGTATCCCTTGAGGGAGAATCAGGAACCTGCCCCAAGGCTGTACTATTGTTTCTTGACTGTTCCTCCCTTGTCTCCCTTGTCTCTGCATCCCCTCCCTTCCCTAACTAGCATCTGTTTGAACCTGCCCTTTGGAACTCAGGAAGGTCATGGAGGCTGAATGAAGCCTATTTCCTGTAATCAAGAAATGGGGGACACAGAAAGGCTTTTGTGCCCAGGAGCCCCACAGGGCCCTGCTTGGTTTCAAAAGGAACACAGATTTGCCAATGCCTTGATTTTAGCTCAGTGAGACACGTGTCAGACTTCTGATATACAGAACTGTAAAAGAATACATTTCTGTTGTTTTAAGTCACCAAGTTTGTGGTAATTTGTTACAGCAACAATGGAAAACCAGTATGCCCTCATTGATATATATATATATATATATATATATATATATATATATATATATATATATATATATGATTTTTGTGTTCTTCATTCCTTTATGTAGATCCAACTTTCCAACTAGTATTATTTCCCTTTTGCCTGAAGGACTTTAACATTTCTCGAAGTGCAGATCTGCTGCTAATGAATTCTTTCAGGTCTTTATGTTCAAAAAAGTCTTTATTTGCCTTAGCTTTTGACAGATATTCTCAATTGATATAATATTCCAGTACTTTAAAGATGTTCTTCTGCTGTCTTCCACCTAATATATCTTTTTCCCCCCTCTGGCAGATAAATAGGAGAAAATATTTGTGATCTTGGATGAAGGAAAGCTTTCATAGATACAATACAAAAGCACAATCCAAAAAAGAAAAAAAAAGATATATTGTACTTCATCAAAATTAAGAACTTCTGTTCTTCAAAAGACATGGTTAAGAAGATGAAAATATAAGACATAGACTGGGAGAAAATATTTAGAAATCATATATCTGATAAGGATTTATATTCTGAATACTTAAAGAACTCTCAAACCCAATAATAAGCAGACAAGCAACCCAACAAAAGAATAGGCAAAAGTTTTGAACAAACACATCACCTAAAAAGACATATAGCTGGCAAATAAGCACATGAAGAGATGCTCAAAATCATTAATCATTAGAGAAATGCAAAAATCACAAAGAGATATTACTATTACATATTAGATGGTCTAAAATGCAAAAAGTCTGTCCATATCAAGTGTTGATAAGGATGCGGAGCAACTGAAACTCCCATATACACTGCTGATGGGAATGTTGAATTGTACAACTGCTTGGAAAACAGTTTGGCAATTTTTTATAAAATTAAAACTATGTCTACCATATGACCCAGTAACACCATTCTTAGGTATTTACCCAAGAGAAATGAAAGCTTATGTCCACACAAGACTTGTGCATAAATGCTTTATTTGTAAAAGCCAAAAGCTAGAAACAACCCAATTATCAGTGAACGTGTGAATGGATAAACAAATTAGTATAACCATAAAATGAAACACTAGTTAGTAATAAAAAGAAATGAATTACAAGCAACATGAATGAACCTCAAAATAACTATGCTGAGTGAAAGAAGCTAGATAAAAAAAGAGTACATACTGTATAATTCTATTCATATAAATTCTAGAAAATGCAAACTAATCAATAGTGACATCAAGTAGATCAGTGATTGACTGAGGCTAGGGGCAGGGTAAGAGAAACGGGAGGATAACAAAGAAGCACAAGGAAATGTTCAGTGATGATAGATATGTTCATTATTGCTTGTCACGATACAGCAATGGTTTTATGAGTGCCGTCGCTTATCAATGAAAACATCAATTTATACACTTTACATAATGCAATCTATTATGTCACTTATATCTCAATAAGGCAGTTAATAACAAGCAAAAGCCAAACAATGATACCATTTCAGACCCGTTAGTTTGACAAAAATAAATACCAAATGTTGGTGAGAATTTGGAAAAAATAAACTTTTACACTGGTGGTGGGAAGATAAAATGGTACAAACACTTTCCAGGACAATTTGACAACATATAATAAAATTTAAAATGTTAGTATTTTAAGATTCAAAACTTTGACTTCTAGTGCTATAATCTAGAGAAACTCTTCACACAAACACCAGGATATGCAATAGCTTGCTGGGCAGTATGTGACCACTGGCTCTCTGGGGGAATAAAAAGCTCTGTTTTCTAACATTGCAGATTTCTCAGGTGTGAATACACTGTGGTTGATTTCTAGCTCCTGACATTAGTGATTGCAGAGTTAAGAAGGGACACATAATCCAATTAAATGTCCATCAATAATGGAATGGATAAACAAATGTAGTGTAGTTGTACAATGGAGCATATAGATGTATCTCAAACATATAACATTGAGAGAAAAATGCCAGTTGCATAATATGTACAGTGTGATACCATTTATGTAAATCTAAAATGATAGAAGGTTCTTAGTTTAATTTTTTTTTAACATCTTTATTAGAGTATATTTGCTTTACAATGGTATGTCAGTTTCTGCTTTATAACAAAGTGAATCAGTTATACATATACATATGTCCCCATATCTTTTCCCTCTTGCATCTCCCTCCGTCCCGCCCTCCCTATCCCACCCCTCTAGGTGGTCACAAAGCACCGAGCTGATCTCTCTGTGCTATGTGGCTGCTTCCCACTAGCTATCTATTTTATGTTTGGTAGTGTATATATGTACATGTCACTCTCTCACTTTGTCCCAGCTTACCCTTTCCCCTCCCCGTATCCTCAAGTCCATTCTCTAGTAGGTCTGCATCTTTATTCCCATCTTGACCCTAGATTCTTCTGACCATTTTCTTTCTTCTTTTTTTTTTTTAGATTCCATATATATGTGTTAGCACACTTACTTCACTCTGACTTACTTCACTCTGTATGACAGTCTCTAGGTCCATCCACCTCACTACAAATAACTCAGTTTCATTCCTTTTTATGGCTGATAATATTCCCTTGTATATATGTGCAAAAATATGGAACACTTCACGAATTTGCGTGTCATCCTTGTGCAGGGGCCATGCTAATCTTCTCTGTATCATTCCAATTTTAGTATATGTGCTGCCGAAGCGAGCACCTTAGTTTAATTTTTGACATAGCTTATTAATAATACCTGACACATCTCTGCTTACATTTTTTCAGACTAATCCCCTCAGGACAGGGGCCATCTCTGTTTCTGTTTTTGTTTTAATTGCTGTAGAGTTAAATAAACCATCTTTCAGTGGGTGACCCTGTAAAGCAACCTTTATTTTGGATGGGTTTCTATAATTCTTTCCAGTCTCTTGACTCCGAGATCTTGCAGCTGCTGCTGGGGTTGTAGTTATAGCTATGTGTACATTTCTACAGGTACTCGCATAGAGTGTAGAATCAAGTTTATATGAGTTTTGTCATTGTATTTGAGTTTTAAATTCATTTTTCCTTTGGATAGGAATAAAATTCTTTAACCTAATAAACAAAGTATTACTATTGCCGTCTCAGGAGCCAAATATAGGAGTCTTTTAATTTGTTTACAGTCTGAAACTCACGATGACAAAATGTATCTTTGTATTTTCTATGTTTACTACATCTGTTGTCACTATGCAGTCTGCGTTTATTGAAAACACAAAACATCTTGTTACATTAGAAGCAAAACAGCATGACATACAATGTCGGTTCTGATTTAAAATTCTACTGTTTTTCAACTTATCTTCATTAGTATGCTAGTATAATCTTTTTTTTTTTTAGAGGAAAGAGAAATATATTTTTACCTATCCATATTTGAAGTATTTCTTATAGAAATTGGATTAGACAGAAATATAGAAAGCATCAAACCACATTATAGTTAGAATATAGCTCCACTGCCACAAAAAGGGAAAATTAATAAATTTATACTTCTCTGATGAAGGAAGACAACTGTTGGTTGGATCAGCTAGTGATATCAGTAAACATCTACTTAATTAAGTGCGTATTTTGTATTGCGTTAGAAGAAGGCCAGATCCTATTGTATTCTCTTGTAGGGAAGACTGCTGTTAAAACATATTTGCTCACAGTATAATAGTGTTTGGCCACAGAAACTGTAACGTTATGATCAATGGCCTATTTTACAAGCACGTAGTCATTTAACACATCAATATGGAGGGTCTACACAAACGTGAGTGAGACACAGCCTGCCCTAAAGAAATTTATAAGCTAGCAAGGAGAGGATGTACATAACAAATGGCAACATAATGATAACAGTTGCACAAGAGATAGAAACAAGAAGAGTACTGAAAAAGTTCAGAAGAGAAGTAATGATAGCCACCATGTATTTATTATTACTTATGTGCCATGTACCTTACAAGGGTGATTACTAATACTAATACTCCAATACTAATACTCACAGATGTGAATTGGATACTTACTATGTGCCAGGCACTCTTCTAACCATAATACACATGTAGGGGATCACAGTATACCGCCCCAAAATATGCCATTTGGGCATAGGGATAATTTTGAGCTGAAGGCAATTGAGAAACATCAGATGCCTGGGAGAAAAGCTCTCTGTCCTCTCCTTCATTTGCCTAAAAGCAGACTCTGTCTCTCAATCACCTTCAGTGAAGCCGCTTATCAGCCCAGAGATTACACTGAGAGGAATCTATACAACAAACCTGATGGAAACAACCCTTATCTTCCATTAATTTCCTCCATATATTTACCTTCCCACAGTCTGCTGCCCTTGGAAGCTTAAAACTCTTTTCTTTGTCTTGTCCCTTCTCTACAAATTTAATTGTTCTTTGTTAAGATGCTATAGCTATCCCTTTGAGTTACTAATCACTAAATGTTTTTCCCCTCCCCTACTCATATAAGCTGGTAAATGCTTTTAATCCTCATGAAAAGGCCATCAGGTAGTTATAATTATTCCCATTTTATGGAAGAAACAACTGAGGCTTCAGAAAATTTCCAAAACTTACCCAAGGTCATATCGCTAGTAAGTGAATGAACTAGGGTTGATCCCAAGTTTGTCTGAATTCTGAGTTTATGTTCTCTGAAGTGGCTATAGGTCTTGTCTTCACTATGCCAGTAACTCACTGTGTCAGCTATCTATCGCTGGGAAGCAAAGTGCCCAAAATTTACAGGATTAAGACAATAATGATGTATTGTTGCTCCTGATTCAGTGGGTTAGCCAGTCAGTTCTTCCATTGATATGTCCTGAGTCACTCATGCTATTGCTGTCAACTAAAGGCTCAACTGGGGCTGCCATGTCCAAGATGGCCTCATTTACATGTCAGGTCCTTGCTGTGGGCTGTGGATGAGAGCCCCTGGACTCATCTCCATGTGGCCTTTCATCCCAGCTTCTTCACAGCATGATAATTCAGCACAGGGGTATCAGGGTTCCAAGAAAGCATGCCCCAGTCCATGAAGGCTGATCAAGCCTCTGCTTGTGTCACATTTGCTAATGTCCAATTGATTGAAGCAAGTCACCTGATCAAACCCAGAGTAAGTGCGGGAGGAGACTATACTAGAACCTGGATATCAGGAGATGTGATTCATTGGGGGCCATTAATGTAACAATCTACGACATTTATTGCATGACTTTAAAAAATCCTTAGAAACTGGATTCTTCATTTGTAAAATGAGATGGAACTGAGTTACCTCTGAGGTCCTTGTGATTGGGAAATAGATAGAGGGCATCCTCTATAAGCATCCTTCCTGTCAGCTCCATAATCCCTTGACATGCTGCTCACTAACTTCCTCTTTTCCCTCAAAGAGAACCTTCCTAAATCTTCTAACAGTCTCTTCAGATATCTCATTATGATCTATATTGTCTACTTTAACTTAGGGAATAGAAAGAAGAAAAGGAAAATGAGAAAAGTAAAAACTAAAGCACTATAGTGCGATGCTTCTAAAGCTGTGCATTGTAGGCCACTGAAGATCCCTGTGGAACAACGGGGTGAGGAAGGAGGGGGGAGTGGGTCTGTGGACGGGGAGGTGGGCTTCAGAGGAAAAAGTCCTGAAACAATTTTGTTCATCCACTTTCATCAAACTTGAAATGTAAGGTTAATTGTTATTTTCACAGTGATCCTATCACAGGTGACCCTTGAACAACAGCAGGGGTTAACCCTCATACAATTTATAGTTGGCCCTCTATATCCAAGGTTCCTCCACATCTAGGGATTCAACCAACCACAGACAGTGTAGTACTGTAGTGTTTACGATGGAAAAATATCACCCTATAAGTGGATCCATGCAGTTCCAACCGGTATTGTTCAAGGGTCAACTGCATTTTCTTTCTCTTTTTTTTAAATTTATTTTTTATTGAAGTATAGTTGATTTACAATGTTGTGTTAGTTTCAGGTGTACAGCAAAGTGATTCAGTGATACATACATATATCCATTCTTTTTCAGATTCTTTTCCATTATAGTTTATTGCAAAATATTGAGTATAGTTCCCTGTGCTATACAGTAGGTCCCTGTTGTTTATTTTATATATAGTGGTGTGTATATGTTACTCCCAAATTCCTAATTTGTCCCTCCCTCCCACCTTTCCCCTTTGGTAACCATAAGTTTGTTTTCTATGTCTGTGAGTCTGTTTTGTAAATAAGTTCATTTGTATCATTTTTTTTTAGATTTCACAAATAAGTGATATCATATGATATTTGTCTTTGACTTACTTCACTTAGTATGATAATCTCCAGTCAACTGAATTTTCTTAATGAGCATTGCCTTTTTAGTATAGGTGGGAGATGGAAGAGTGGTGAGTAGGGAAGATGTCTGAGCAGATCCTTCCAAAAGGTTAACTTTTCAGCAATGTTTAAGGTACCCTGTTGGCTTGACAGTTGTTAACATTGTGATGAAAGGCTGTTAGATGAAGCAGTGGGGAAAAGCTAGACCTTAACACAAGGAGCGGGTAGCCGAAGGGTCTAGGCCCTTTTACTGTGCTCATAGTGTGCTCATTCTCCCACTAACCAGTGGTGAGGACCCAGTCCCTAAATCTGGCTTCAGGCATGCTTCCTTTCAGTTTCTGAAATTGTATATCTTTGGATAAACATATTCTGCAAGTACCATTTTAGCTGGTTCATCACTGCTGACATTAAGTTAACAGCATTTGGGGGCTTGGCTAATACTATCTCGCATTGTTTCCAAGCTATTGAGTACATTTGTAAATTTTGCATTTTTTCATAGTTACTGTTATATCTATCCACAATTCATATAAATGGGTCAATGACTCACAAGTGGTTCGATGAAAATAGTAATATAAATGCTCCAACTTAAAATAATGTCATAAATATAATCAACAAGCTCCAATTTAATTTTTACTGTGAGTCTGCAAATGCCAATACAAGTGAACCTGTTAGTGATGATTTCTGACAAGTAGTTGAAAAAGAAAAGTTTGATTTGGAACTATAATGAGCAATATCTGAAAATTGGATTTTATTGGACCTGTGATCTGTTTAAACCTCCCCAGGACACAGTCTATTATGTAACTTTGTTAAATAGTGGGATGAAGACATTGAAACTCTTGTCATTTTTCAAATCAGAGTGACCTCCCTGGTAAATTTATTGTGTTTCTTCAAGATAAACATAAAATAATGCTTCCCATTACATAAATTATGAATTTTATACCTCAAGATAGAGAAAAGACCAACCTAAAGAGGCACAATTCAAAGTTGCCCTTCTTGTGGCCAACACACACATAAATCACATTACTTCTGGAAGCTTATAAAAGTCAGTTCAAAATTGATGATACATATGATGCTCGAAGAAAAAGCAGATTCGCTACTGGTAAAAATAATATCACGTACTAGGTTGGTATTTTGCTTTACAGTGAGGTGAAACCACTGAAGTGTCAAGTATGACTCAGTGCTTAGCAAATATGCAGCACATATAGGAAGAGGAAGGGCTGCCTGACAGCTTGCTCGGGTTCTAACTGATAAGTCATACTATAGGAGGAGAGAGGTTTTGTTCACTAGTGGTTATTTGATGAGCCATGATGTAGCCTAGCAAAGTGGGAGGGGTGTACCTGGAGCAGGTTCAACCTGATGCCAATCCACACCCTCCTGTATTTATAGAAAATAATCCATGAGAAACAACCAAACCACCAGAGTTCGGCTGCATTGCAAGAAAATCAAAAGCTCTGTGTGTGATTAAATCAGGTGGTTTTTTGGCACCATGTAGGAAGAAATGAGCAGTATGTAAAAAACTAGAAGCCTGCTTTTCCATACTGAAATATGCTCTCTGGTGAGGAGAAAGTTGCCCACATGAGTTTGGGAAACAAGGAATGTGATTACAGCAAAAAAAGTCTTTGACACAGCTATAATGTCAGTAACGACCATTTCGATGATTTCAAATGGCATGTTCACATAGTGTACCTTTGTCAAATAATCAGTGTCTTGAACAGACTGAACTTGTCACTTGAAGGCCTGTGTTTAATCATTCGTTCTACAGCTATGTACTGAGTGCCAGCAATGTGCCGGATGGATGGTCAGACAAAAAGCTCTCTCAAATTCCCAGTCTTTGAGTAACACAGTATACAGATGAAATACCTACATTTCCAAAGTGGCCAGTGTAAATTATTTTTTTTCCTTCAAATTGTAAAGCAAAAAATATAATCTTCTGTATACAAAACAACATGTTCAGTGGTCAGCAGGACTTATATAGTCGTAGGGATGTAAATACCTAATTGATCTAGCCAAAATGACAATGTGACTATATTGACAGAATGGCCATAAGTGGAATGGGAGTCATGCCTGTATGAAAGAGGTAAATCCTCTTTTACTATAAAGGGAAGTCAATAGGTAGGGTCTGAAACTACGAAATCAAGAATATTTGGAAATATCGGGGTAAATACAATCAGTTAAAAGAGTTGAAAATTGTTGCCTCTGGAGATACAGGCTTGTGGGACTGGGGAATTGCTGTTCTTTGCAACAATTCTTGTATAACTGTTAAATTATAGGAACATGAACTTTGCTTTAAATTTTTTTTAAATGTCATAGAAAATTTGGAAAATAGAGAAAATCATAAATAAGATAAAAATCCCATTTCACCCAGTCATTTAAATCCTATACAATAGCTTCAAAATGGTTTTTAAACAACTCTAAAATTGCTTTAAAATAGCTTTTTAAAATCAGAAGATTGGTATGTTTATCTTTTTCATTTTTCAATGATAACAAGAATGATACCTTGCATGTCAACATTTGAAATCTTCTTTATGCAAAAAGAAACAAAGCTGCCCCACCACGAAAGTAGAGTATCTGTTAAAAAACAAGCTGCTAACTACCTTGTTATAAGAAAGTAAAGCATAATGGCACTAAGTTAGATATTTTTTTAATGCTTGCAACGATTTTCAAAATTCATCTAATGCTAGAATAATTATGAGTATGAGAAGATAGAAATGAACTCTACTAACTGCACCTTATAAAATTGAGGGATCTGCATTTCCTCCAATATAACTTTTCAACTGAGAAACTAAACCTGCACACCTCAACTTCCTCCTCCCACCCTCCCACCCTCCCATCTTCTCCCACCTCCATTTGTGGACTATCTGGATCCAACTATAGGTGAAACAAAGACTCTGAGTTTATATCGGTCTTTAGACAAACTTCCTTCTTAATACTTAGTTTTCCCAGTGCAGATGACAATGACTTAAAAAAAACACACACACGCACGCACACACACATGCATGCATGCACGCGCTCTAATTTGGGGAAGGGTTCAAATCCAGAGGAAATGAATTGGCTGCCTGCCACGGGTGGGGCATGATCCCATTTAGCTCCTAGCCCTGGAGACACAGCCAGGTGATTATGGCATAGCAGATTGCTGAAAAGGCTGGTCTTTTTTTGTTTTGTCTCTTATGTTTGTTTTTAATGGTCTGATGTTCTGGATGTTTCTCCATTGAATGTAGGGTCTCAAAATTCAGTGCAAGAGATGTACTCTCAAAACACCCTCAAAGAACAGACCCACTTCCACCGCTCCATGAACTGTCAGAATGCACTAGATATTCTGGAGTGAGAAATGTTATTTTGAAATCTGCTTAGGGGCAGGAAGACTGACATCAGAGAATGGGGCTGTTGGAAGCTTTCCTGTCTCCTGATATACTCAGGGCTGACTGTGCTGGTCACATGCTTGCTTTTAGTTCCCTGAGGAAGTGTGTTGAGTTATAGAGAAACTAGCCAGAAAAGATAAGCCACAGACGGAGTTTTCCCGGGACCCACAAACAAGCTTTGTATAGCCTCTGATTAGCCAGGTGCTGCAGCAAATTTTGTCTATGACTTTAAGGATTCATATCTGATTGAGAGTTATTTCCTTACTCCACCATCTCTGACTCATGTGAAAAATGTTCTCTTCTTTATACTCTTTAACAATAGCGTGTTTACTGATCTGAGAAGAGTGCTGCTTTCATTTTCCTTTTGTTAAATGATTGGGTGACATTATTATGAACCTTGTCTTCTTCTGTGTTTTTCTTTGAAAAATGAATGATTTCTCTCTTGCTCTCAGCCTTTCTGGTTACAATAAAAGAAGATGGCTTCCCAGTCTCCTTTTCCTGCTCCTGGGCCATTAAAACCCGACATTTTTGGAAGGAGGTATGAGACAGTGTGAGTTTAATTTCTCCAGCAAGGCTATCTACTCCAGACAGAACCAGGGAAATTTGGCTTTATTTTTTATTTCATTTATTTCCTCGTGCAATTGACTTTCTTCAACCACTGTTCTCCTATGGAGATTATTTTATTTTACATCCCGGGATACTGTAATTTGAAAAAAAGAGAGATAGCATTGTTAAAGAGAAAAACCATAGGTCCAAAATGGCATCACTTGTACTGAAGCCCATGAAACCAAACCTAGATTTAATACCTAAACTAATTGCCATTCCCACCTTCACCACAAATGTAATCTTAATCAACCAGTATGTAATTTTCTGGTCAGCACCAATGAGGTAATCTGCCAGCTGGGCCCTCTCCATCCCCCAGAGGAAGAAGAGGCAATCTGCATGATAAAACCCTTGCAATTCCCTTTTCCCCAAAAGGAGAGGTCTTGCCCTAAAAATAATCCTTTCTTTTCTTTTGCTAATAGCTCCCTTGCCCCACCTTTCTTCCTATAAAAACCTCCCATTTTGTACAACACCTCTGAGTGTACTTCTAGTTGCTAAGTGGGATGAATCATTAAATAAGACCAATTAGATCTTCAGATTTACTTGGTTGAATTTTTTTCTAACAATATTATTAGTAATGCTGTGTGCTACTTACAACTATCATTATTTTAATATAAACATTAAAGGTAAAAAATAATCAGCATAATTTGACATTCCTGTCCTTTGCATAAAGGAAAAACTTAATAAACATGGTTTGAAAGAATGAATTAAGTAACTAAATTATTCTTTACTCAATTTGGACTTATAGAAATAGTTCACTAACTGCAGAGTGGATAACTTATGAGTCATGTCTACTTTGCCCCTTCACCCTTCCACATATGTAGGTTTCTACCTTATTAATGAGTCTCTTGCTGTAAGTAAATTTAGAACATCATAAGACTTGAATTTTTTGCTTTGGCAATAAATTTAAAATGGTCAAACATTAAAAACAATATAAAAAGTTATACCTAATGAGAAGTCTTACTTCCCATATCTACCTACCCTGTTCCTTATCCTCAAACAGCTTTTATTAGTGTTGAAGAATAGCAGAATATGCCCCTTCAAAATATGCCTCTTTGGCCTAAAGATTATTTTCATCTGATTATTTTTGAGAGGCTGCAGACACAGGAGAAACTTTGAAAGCAGAGTAGAATTTATCCTTTTTTAAGGAAAATTTACATTTATAAGGGAAATCTCCATTTGTAGGGGTATCTTCCTCTCTGTACCTAAAAGAGAAGGATGACTCTAAATCACAAGAAACTCAGTGGAGGAGGCACCTGACTTGAATCTGCATAACAAACTTCCCCTTGTTTACTGTGCTTTTCCTGATAACTTCCTATAATTGACTTCCCCAGTCCACAACATCTTTCCTTTGTCTTTAGCTGGAGATGGTATTTGAGGTGATGGCTTAGGCCATTTTGGAGGATTTTACTCAGTTTTCCTGGGTATCTCTCATGTGTACATGAGGTATATACATCTTATTAAACTTCTCTTTTTCTCCTGTTAATCTTTTTTTTTTTTTTGCGGTACGCGGGCCTCTCACTGTTGTGGCCTCTCCCTTTGCGGAGCACAGGCTCTGGACACGCAGGCTCAGCGGCCATGGCTCACGGGCCCAGCCGCTCCACGGCATGTGGGATCTTCCCAGACCGGGGCATGAACCCATGTCCCCTGCATTGGCAGGCGGACTCTCAACCACTGCGCCACCAGGGAAGCCCATCTGTTAATCTTTTTATTACAGGGGGTCTCACACAAGAACCTAGAGTGCTAGAGAAAAATTATCCCACCCCTCCCCCCACAGTTTTGGCAACCCAGATGGGACCCACTGAGATACACTACTTGCTTCAGAGCCTGCAGATGGAATCCTGGAAAACTGGAAGAAGCCAGTGAAGGGTAAGAATTCTTACCAAAGTCAGCTCTCTGTCTAAAGTTCCCAGTCAAGAGAGAAAGGTAAAAATTTCATGTTGTCCCTTCCTCTCCAAATTCAGATTAGCAGGAGAAAAGCATTTAAGACTTAGTTCTTTGGATTGTGATGCTGGTTAAAATTTGGTTTTGGGGTACCTATTAGTTATTGAGCTTTTCCCTCCCAGGGACAGCCACTGTTCTCCTGTTTTTCTCATTGTATGTTCTGAGAACTTGGCTTGGCTTTCTGCCTGCCCAGGGCATGGAGAGTTTTGGTTTTGCATATGCAGGTGGCTCAACTGTCAGGTTGGGGGCAATGAAAGTATGGCCAGACAGAATGTGGGTTGCACCCCATTTGCAGCTAGCATGTTACTGACTTGCCAGCTCTCAGGGGAATTGTCTGTATCTTTCTTTTGGTTGTCTTTGGGCATGGCCCTAGATCTTGGGGTGATAGTATCTTTTGCACTCTATATGGGGTGGGGACACTTCTTGCATCCATGGGTAAGTCATAAAGGTCTAACTGGTTTTGGTTTTGAGTCATTTGATATATATGCCTTTGGTTTAAAAGAAAAAGGAAAAAAAAAATGTTGTTCAACACTTCCAGGGATATTTACTGTTTGTCCTGACTGAAAGTGATAAGATGTTTGATAGAATTTTTTTTAAGTAGCTCTATGGTCAGAAGTTGGCCATATTGGAAGCTGATATTCAGAGTTTGATAGGAACTGTTTTTTTAGACCTTCTACCCTAAGATAGGTAGACCAGAAAATTACATACTGGTTGATTAAGACAAGTCTTTTTTTTTTGTCTTTGTTGCTGCATTCAGGCTTTCTCTAGTTGTGGCAAGCAGGGGCTACTCTTCGTTGTGGTGTGCGGGCTTCTTATTGTGGTGGCTTCTCTAGCCACGAGCTCTAGGCATGTGGGCTTCAGTAGGTACAGCATGTGAGCTCAGTAGTTACGGCACATGGGCCCTAGGGTGTGCAGGCTTCAGTAGTTGCGGCACGTGGGTTCAGTAGTTGTGGCTCATGAGCTCTAGAGCACAAGCTCAGTAGTTGTAGCACACAGGCTTAGTTGCTCTGCAGCATGTGGGAACTTCCTGGACCAGGGATCAAACCCATGTCCCCTGCATTGGCAGGAGGATACTTAACCACTGCACCACCAAGGAAGTCCCTGATAGGAAACTTTTGATTTCCATCTTAGTTGGAAATCTCCCTGATGTAAAGAAGCAAACTGAAGAGAATGTAGTTGGATCAGCCCCTTATATCACTCAGATTGCAACCCAATTCTTTGAGGAATTAAAAACAACTCTTCTTGTCTTATTAATTGAGTATGAGAACAGAAATGCAGCTCTAAAAGCAATTTAAAGCCCATCTATCCTTTTTACCAACCCCAAAACCTCCCCTATTCATCTCAAAAGGCTTGTAGATATTATAAAAGATCTGGACTTAGGAAACAAAATCCTTCTTGGAGAAAGTTACATCCTTCTTCTGTGCCTTTGAGATGTAAATATTCTACCTTGTCTTCTCTAGGAACCCAGAAGCCATCTCTTGGAAATGCCAACTACATGGAGGTAATAAGAAGGGGAAAGAAAAAAGAAAAGAAAGAAAAGAAAAGAAAAAAAGAGGGGCTCTTTGGATACCAGAGAATGAAAATCTTAAATGTCTTCTCCATTAATATTAGTAAAAAACTTTAGCCATCTGAGCAGGTAACTTTAACTTATGCCATCTGCCAAAAACACAATTTGGACCCAACTGTTCTTTTATAAACTAAAAGTGAGTTTTGCATTGTTGTACGTGTCTAATGGCTAAAATTTTACAGCAAAAGCTATAACATCTCTGTTTGCATCTGTCTTTTTGTTTCTGTATGTCAGACAGATAGATACATAGACAGATAGATAGATAGATGGACAGATATGTTATAGATGTGTGATTTTTCCACCTCTGGATGGTATTGCCAAAATTAATTTGTGTACTTTATTTAATTGGCTTAAAGAAAAAGAATACTTATATAAATTAAGTATGCCTAAAACTCCCAAAAATATAGAAACTAACCCAAATGTTTTTCAAGATCATGTGATCTGGGACAATCTTAAGTAAATAAAAGCTGGTTTAAGTTTGTTGATTTGATTAAAATAGGCATGTCTTCAGAGTTATCAGCATTTAATATAATGCAGACACAGAACTTTTATTCTACCCAAGTTCACTAGTAAAATAAGTTCTTGTTATCCTTGTTAGAGAATTCATTAGCAAGAAACAAAAAAACTTAAGATGATGGTTATCTGTTCAATGTCTCATGAAATTTTTATGAGTAATCTAAACATAATTGTTAAGAACAAGTGAATTAAATGAATGTAATTAAGATAAAAGTTTATAAATTAACTTTTCTACAACAATTATGTTTTATGGTATGTCTACTTAAAAATAGTTTCTAAAATCTTTTTGGTAACTTGAAACCTTAGAGCAAGACTAAGTTAAGTTAAATGATGGATGTTCATTGAGTATACAGATTATTTCCAAATAAGATTAAATATTGAAATATTAATCACTGAACAAAGGTTTATCTACTTTTGCTTTTTACAAAGGAATGAAAGATATTTGGGTTTTTCAATAAACATGTTTTGTAACTCATTGAAAAATTTACTATGAGGAAGAACATGCTTCTAGAAATTATGAAATGTATCTGTAAATTTGCCAATATAAAGAATGCTGGTGTAACAGATAGTTCACAAGTGCTTACTTAGTTTTCACTATCAATTAAGGTTTCTAAGGGTTAAGAATTCTAATTAGTATATGTAATTAAAACTACTAGAAATACAGGCATAGCTTGTTTTATTGTGCTTTGCTTAATTGTGCTTCTCAGTTGTTGCGTTTTTTTTTTACAAATTGAAAATTTGTGGCAACCCTGCCTCGAGCAAGTCTATTGGTGTCATTTTTCTAACAGCATTTGCTCACTTCATGTCTCCATGTCACATTTTGATAATTCTCATAGTATTTCAAACTTTTTCATTATTATTATGCTTGTTATGGTGAACTGTGAACAGTGATCTTTTTTTTTTTTTTTTTTTTTTTTGCAGTATGCGGGCCTCTCACTGTTGTGGCCTCGCCCACTGCGGAGCACAGGCTCCGGACGTGCAGACCCAGCGGCCATGGCTCACGGGCCCAGCCGCTCCGCAGCACGCAGGATCTTCCCGGACCGGGTCACGAACCCGTGTCCCCTGCATTGGCAGGCAGACTCTCAACCACTGCGCCACCAGGGAAGCCCTGAACAGTGATCTTTGATGTTAGTATTGCAACTGCTTTGGGGAGCCACAAATCAATGATGAACTTAATCTATAATTGTTGTGTGTGTTCTGACTGTTCCATCAACCAGCCGTTCCCCCATCTCTCTCCCTCATATTGAGCCTCCCTATTAACTGAGATACAACAATATTGAAATAGGGACAATTAATAACCCTACAATGGCCTCTAAGTGTTTAAGTGAAATGAAGAGTCCCACGACTCTCACTTTAAATCAAAAGCTAGAAATGATTAAGCTTAGTGAGCAAGGCATGAGATATGCCAAAAGGTAGGCTTCTTGCACCAAATAGTTAGCAAAGTTGTGAATACAAATGAAAAGTTCTTGAAGGAAATTAAAAGTGCTACTCCAGTGAATATACAAATGATAAGAAAGCTAAACAGCCTTATTGCTGATATGGAGAAAGCTTCAGTGGTCTGGATAGAAGATAAAACCAGCCACAACATTCCCTCAAGCTAAAGCCTAAACCAGAGCAAGGCCCTAACTCTCTTCAATTCTACAAAGCTGACAGGGGGTGAAGAAGCTGCAGAAGAAAAGTTTGACGCTAGCAGAGGTTGGTTCATGAAGTTTAAGGAATGAAACCATCTCCATTACATAAAAGTGCAAGGTGAAAAACCAACTGCTGATGTAGAAGCTGCAGCAAGTTATCCAGAAAATATAGTCAAAATAATCAATTAATAAAGGTGGCTACAGGGACTTCCCTGGTGGCACAGTGGTTAAGAATCCACCTGTCAATGCAGGGGACACAGGTTCCATCACTGGTCTGGGAAGATCCCACATGCCATGGAGCAACTAAGTCCGTGCACCACAACTACAGAGCCTGTGCTCTAGAGCCCATGGGCCACAACTACTGAGCCCATGTGTCACAACTACTGAAGCCCGCATGCCTGGAGCCTTGCTCTGCAACAAGAGAAGCCACCGCAATGAGAAGTCTGTGCACCACGACAAAGAGTAGCACCCGCTCACCACAACTAGAGAAAGCCTGTGCACAGCAATGAAGACCCAATGCAGCCAAAAATAAAAAATATAATAAAATAAATTTTTTAAAAATTAAAAAAAATCAAGGTGGCTACACTAAACAACAGATTTTCTATGTATAAGAAACAGCCTTATCTTGGAAGAAGGTGACATCTAGGACCTTTATAGCTTGAGAGGAGAAGTCAAGTATATCCATACAATGGAATATTATTCAGCTATGCAAAGAACTGAAGTTCTGATATATGCTACAACACGGATAAACATAGAAAACCCTTTGCTAAGTGAAATAAACCAGATACAAAAGGTCAAATATTATATGACTCCACTTATGAGGTACCTAGAATAGGCAAATTCATAGAGACAGAAAAGAGAATAGAGGTAACCAGGGACTGGGGGGAGAAGGAATGAGAAATTATTGTTTGATAATTACAGAGTTTCTGTTTGGGGTGATGAAAAAGTTTTGGAAATACATAGTGGTGATTTACAATAGCCAGGACATGGAAGCAACATAAATGTCCATGGACAGATGAATGGATAAAGAAGTGGTACATGTATACAATGGAATATTACTCAGCCATGGAAAGAAATGAAATTGAGTTATTTGTAGTGAGGTGGATGGACCTAGAGTCTGTCATACAGAGTGAAGTAAGTCAGAAAGAGAAAGACAAATACCGTATGCTGACACATATATATGGAATCTAAAAATAAAGTGGTTCTGATGAACCTAGGGGCAGGACAGGCATAAAGATGCAGAAGTAGACAATGGACTTGAGGACACAGGGAGGGGGAAGGGTAAACTGTGACAAAGTGAAAGAGCGGCATGGACATATATACACTACCAAACGTAAGGTAGATAGCTAGTGGGAAGCAGCCGCATAGCACAGGGAGATCAGCTCGGTGCTTTGTGACCGCCTGGAGGGGTGGGATAGGGAGGGTGGGAGGGAGGCACAAGAGGTAGGGGATATGGGGATATATGTATACGTATAGCTGATTCACTTTGTTATACAGCAGAAACTAACAGAACATTGTAAAGCAATTATATATACTCCAATAAAGATGTTAAAAAAAATACATAGTGGTGATGGTTGTACAACCTTGTGAATGTAATTAATGCCATTGAATTATATTCTTAAGATGGCTAAATGGAAATTTTAATTATATATGTATATATTTACTACAATTTAAAAAATTAATAATGTAATATACTAAAAGACACTGAATTGTATACTTTAAATGGGTAAATTATATGATATATGAATTATATCTCAATAAAGCTGTTTTTTTTAAAAAAAGGTAGCACATTTTTTTGCATCTTGCTGTTTTACTTTTAGTAATATATCCTAGGGAACTTTCCAAGTCAGGACATAGATAAATTCTTTGTTCTTATTTTTTTATTTACTTATTTACTACAGCTGTGGTTGTGCAGATACACTATGGTTTATTATGCAGTCCAATAAGGCTGGACACGTGGGTTGTTTTAAGTCTTTTGCTATTTCAGACAGTGCTACAGTGAATACGTTTATACACACAAGTGAATGCATCACATGAACATATCAAGTCTGTTGTAATACTTATGAATTTTAATTAATCTGTTAAGTGAGAATTATACTGTCCAATTATTATAATTGTTGTTGAGAGTATTTTGTGTGTTTTAGGGCCATTTGTATTTCTTTTTTCTGTGAATTGTGTATGTGTCTGTTGCTGTTCTATTGGTGTGGTTGTTCTTTTATAAATTCCCTTTTAAAGGAACTTTTATATATTAGGGAAGTTAGTCCTTTGCCTTCGATAAGAATTGCAAACATTATTCTGTTTGCAATTTGTCTTTTGATTTTGCTTATTTTTTTACGCTTAAGTTTTAATTTTTATATAGTCAAATTTATCAATTTTTTTTTTTTTTTTTTTTTTTTTTTTTTTTTGCGGTACGTGGGCCTCTTACTGTTGTGGCCTCTCCTGTTGTGGAGCACAGGCTCCGGACGTGCAGGCTCAGTGGCCATGGTTCATGGGCCCAGCTGCTACGTGGCATATGGGACCTTCCAGGACCGGGGCACGAACCCGTGTCCCCTGCATCAGCAGGCAGACTCTCAACCACTGTGCCACCAGGGAAGCCCAAATTTATCAATTTTTGAGTCATTTATAAAAGGTCATCCCTGCTGCAAAGTTATAAAGGAATTTTCCCAGTTTTCTTCAATTAGTTTTATTATTTTAATTTCTACATCTAAATATTTGAGCCATTTGGAGTTCATCCAGGTACATGTTGTAAGGTATGGATTTAGCTGTATGTTTCTCCAGATGTCAGATATCAGCCTTAGTTGTTCCAACAGCAGTTTTAAAATAAAGTTCAGATTTACCTGACTACTTGAGATTCCACCTTTATTGTATACTCAATTCTGGTATATATTGGTTTTGTTTTGGGTTTTTTTTTTTGGCCATGCCACACAGCTTGCAGGATCTTAGTTCCCTGACCAGGGATTGCACCCGGGCCCTGGAAGTGAAAGTGCCAAGTCCTAACCACTGGACTGCCAGGGAATTCCCTGGTATATATTGTATTTATTTCTGGACTTTCTATTTCAGTCTCTTAGTGTGTCTGTCTGCTCATATACCAGTATCACACTGTTTTAATTTGTAACTTTAAAAAAATTACATTTTCATGTGTGGTCAGACTAGTCCTCTCTCATTGCTCTTCCTTTTAGCATTTTCCTGGCTATCTTTGCTTATTTTTCTAACCAGTACTCTTTTATCACTACTGTGACCAAGCAGGCCCCTATGGTGTCTTCCCAGGACAGACCCCCTCCCCCATATCCTCTGCTTTAGCTCCTGTCTGAAGTACCTAAATAATAGTATCTGCTGCACATTTCTGGAGTTGTTTTACAGATGCAAAAACCCCCACAAAATGGAAGAAATTAACTGCTTGATGACCATGAGCATGTAGTCCCCAGACCTACTGGTGCCTAAGGATTGATAATGTTAACCCCTGTTACCTCACCATCAACCAATCAGAGAACTGTGCACGAGCTGATCACTTACCCTGGGACTCCTCCTCCCTCACCTTGCCTTTAAAAATGCTTTGCTGAGACCCATTGGGGAGTTTGGGCTTTTTGAGCATTAGCTGTCTTGGACTACTTGTATGGCACCTTACAATAAATGCTACACTTTCCTTCACCATGTTACCAAGTCCAAGCTCGCTCTGCTCACCGCATGACAGGCCAATAAATCGGGAGACAAGGTGTTGAGGCAAAGAGTAGCGACTTTATTCCAAAAGCTGGCAGACCAAGATGTCAGACTAGTGTCCTAGAGTGTCTTATCAGTGTCTGGATGCTAGTTTCTTTTATAGAACAGAGAGGGGAGGAGATGAGGAAGTAAAGTAAAAAGACCATAAGTCTTGCAAAATATCTCCTGGTTTTGGCCAGCCTCGGGGAGGGGATATGTTAATTTCTTCTTTTCTGCAGCCATTCACAGGTGGGCAGGGTCAGGGTGCTTCCCTGTGAGCTGAACAAAGGCACTTTAGTTTAACATTCAGGCAGAGGGGCAGGGTTTCCCAAGGCAGGCCATTACGTATGCCAATAGCTATAGATAGAACAAAAGCAATGGAAAGCAAAGGTCAAATAAAAGAAACAGATCCAACATGGAGTCAGATTTTGTTCTTCCCTGTTACAACCACTACCTGGTGTCAGTCGATTGGCTTTACTGCGTGCAGGTGAGCAGACCCAAGTTTGGTCAGTAACAATACCTTATAAACCATTTAGTTCTGAAACAAGCAGGACCCTGTGGGGCCCTCCCTGATACAAATCCTTTCCATGTCCCCCATTTCTTGTTTGTAGGAAATAGGCTTCATTCAGCCTCCTTGACCTTCCCTGAGTTCCAAAGGGCAGATTCAAAGAGTTGGCTAATTAGCAAAGGAAGGGGATGTAGAAACAAGGGAGGAGCAGTCAAGAAACAATAGTGCAGGGGCTTCCCTGGTGGCACAATGGTTGGGAGTCCGCCTGCCGATGCAGGGAACACGGGTTCGTGCCCCGGTCTGGGAGGATCCCACATGCCTCAGGGCGGCTGGGCCCGTGAGCCATGGCCACTGGGCCTGCATGTCTGGAGCCTGTACTCCACAATGGGAGAGGCCACAGCAGTGAGAGCCCCACGTACAGCAAAAGAAAAAGAAACAATAGTGCAGACTTGGGGCAGGGTCCTGGCTCCTCCTCAAGAAATATACATAACAATACCTTTGAGTTCTGCAGGAACTAATGCCCCCACCCAGGTGGAGGATGATAACTTCAGGTAACTTTTGCCTATAAAAACTTCTCCCCTAAGACCGCTGGGGAGTTTGGGGTTTTTGAGCACAAGCCACCTGTTCTCCTTGCTTGGCCCTGTAATAAACCTTTCTCTGCTCCAGACTCTGATGTTTTGGTTTGTTTGGCCTCACTGTGCGTTGGGCACATGAACTTGTGTTCAGTAACAGCCAGCAGGCTAGAATCAAGTCTGCAACATAATCCATTCCAGTTCTGCAACATAATCCATTCCAGTTTATCAAGTCTTAATGCTTTTTTTTTTTAGCAGAAATTGAATAAATCACTTGCAATAAAACTGTAAATACAATTTGGTAAACAATTTTTTCATTTAAGCACTTTCCTGTTATTACAGTCTTTTTAAACATAACATTCCATAATTTCCATAACTATTCATCTATGTTGGATACTTTCCATTTTCCCTATTGTTTCTATTCCTTTTCATTATGAAAAACAAAACAAAACAACAACCCTGCAATGAGTATCTTTATACATAAGAACACTTTAAATAGTTTTCGGCAATGATCTTTAGTGGGATTATTGAAGTGGCATCTTTAAAATTGTGGATACACATTACTAAACCTTCTACCTGTTTACACTCCAACAAGCTAGTTCATGCAGCATCAACTTTGCCACACTTTTCTCATCAGCAACTGATTTACCTCAGTACTTTGAAAGGTCACTTACAGCATTTTAAGTGTGCAAACGTGGGGTGAGTGGGCTCCATTGTGTTGGAATTAGTTTGTAGCCAATGGGGGAGGTTAGATTGCCCAGGGACTGAATTGTTCTTCTGTTTGTTTTTTTTGTCTGCTTTTTGTTTTCTCAATTCTGACTAAATTGTTCTTAACAAATGAGGTTTCCAAAGACAATGAGGAAAAGTGGAGATCAGGAAGGAATAGTTTCATTATAGTTTCGTTATGGAGTAAATAGAAAATGTTTTCTATTTCAAATAAGTTACTCATAAACTTTTGGAACACTACCCATTGAAAAGCTGGAGGCTACATGAATTATGTTTTGGTACAGTTGGTACCAGTGTTAAGATATCAGTGTTCACAATGAAAATGTTTATTATTGCTGACTGAAAAAAACAGAAAACAAAAAAAAAAGCCCACTATTCAAAGTGGGAAGTAAAAAAAAAAAATCACCCGCCTTGAACCCATCAGGAAGATCAAAGCACCTTTTAAAGCCTGTGTACACAATTTACACATTAAACCACTCGTCATTGAGCCAACAAAATGACAGCTTTTTCGATACTGGGAAAGAAAAAAACACTAGAAAAGTATATTATACAACCAACTTCCTTGAGGTAATGGCAAGGGCATATCACCGCAAGAAAAAAGGGAAGGACATTAAAAAGTTCCTTCTCAGCCCTTAAGTCCTTTAGAGAAATGATTGCCTTTTAATTCATTTTTGGACATGTTTTGGATGCATTTTGGATACAAAGGTCTATTCTTTGGCATCTTAAGAGCACTGTTTTGTTTCCATTTTCTCCCCATTTCTCCATAATCGTTTGATTCTAAATACCATTTCCATGACAGGAAAGTGGCTTCTTTTTGTAGTTGGCAGATATTGCTGTAAGTATGTGAAAGTGTCATTTGGATGTCATTGGCCCAGTCAACCCTCTTCCAATTTGTAATTTTGCTCTTTCAGTTTGTATTTTTCATTTCTCTTTTTTCCATTTCAGTGGTCCATCATTTGCTGTTTCTCTTATTCTTTAGCACCTCATTAGGAGTGGGTAGGCAATGGGGAGGAAGGAGTGTATGAACTCAAACCTGTTAACTCTTGGAAAAAATATTGCAGTGAAGATCTCTGAAGCTATGTCCCTTAAAGTTATTTTGTTTCCAAAACGTGTAATCTTACGCAAATTGAAGACTAACATCTCCAGCCAGTCTTAGAATTGTATTTTGGGGGGACACAGGGTGAGGAACTTGAATCAACCCTTGCATTTAGAGCACCAGGACTTGAAAAGCCAAGTGCAATTATGTAAGTCAGTATTTTATATAATACAACCTCTACCAGAATTTCTTGTTTTTTCTTCATCTCCATATTCTCGTAATAGGAATACTGATAGGGCTGTTTTAATTGTACAGCGAATGCGGGTGCAATGCAAGTTCAAAACAAGTTTGGGGGCTGGTTTACGTGAACCAGAGTTAGCTGCTTGGCAATCAACACGGTTTTTCATTCAACAGAAGCTCGTGGGGCTTCTGGGTGAAGAACTTGCCCTTGTTCCTGTCAGATTTAAATAATAAAAATGATGCTTAAAAATTATGTCCTCTTGAATAACTCGTGTCAGGTCAGTTCTTAGGCCTCCCTCTTCCTCCTCGGTTTCCTGGCAGGAAACGCGTGGAGAAGGAGAGGATGAAAACGTTCCAGTTCCCAGCTGCAGCGCGTTAGAAAAATTTTCCATCCGTTGGTTGAGCCCTTGACTGCTTGAAAAGTGTGGTTTGAAACAGGGTTTCTCTTATCTCTTTTTAAAAGCCTCTTTCTGGTATAGTGTTACAAATAGCAAGCGGGTTTTCGATTTAACCACCAAGTGACGCACCCTCCCCTCCAGCCGTGAGGCTCTTTAAAAAAAAAGAACCAAAATTCAGGTTCTGTAAATTCTAGAGGGGGAGGGGTGGGAAACCAGGCTTGCGGAGGGCAACGGACTACAATTCCCACAAACCCTCGCGGGCTGGTATCCAGTCTGTCTCTCCCCTCTCCCCCTCCCCACGCCCCTGTGCCCTGCGCTTGCGCGGAAGGCCCTCTGCTTAGCGGAGGGGGCGGGGACAGGACTACGCGCCTGGAGGAAAAGGAGGAGGAGGAGGAAAAAAAGAGACCATAGACTTCCACCTGGGCCTAGAGCGGTTCTTAAAGTAGCGGGGAGAGGCGGGCGGGTTGGGACCACCTTCAATACAGGCCGCCGGCGGTATCATGGCGACCCGGAACGCCCCTCCCCAAGGTGAGCGGCCCGAAGTAGTATCTTATAGACGGCTCACATCTCTCGACCTTGGCTCGGGGGTGCGTCTTCCTTCCCCTCTCCCAGGGTTCCTGGGGGCTCTGTTTGCTTGAGGCAACCCTTTGATCACCCACTTCGGACTAGACTCGCTCTCCCCTCTCGGACCCTCGCCCCCACCTCCTGCTTTACCTTCACCTCTGGCCGTTCCTGTCCGTCTTCTAACGTTTTTTGGTTGTTGTTTTT
Organism: Mesoplodon bidens; assembly: GCF_964165515.1. Lineage (NCBI taxonomy): Eukaryota > Metazoa > Chordata > Mammalia > Artiodactyla > Ziphiidae > Mesoplodon > Mesoplodon bidens. The sequence continues at coordinate 100,756,238 of NC_138163.1, forward strand.
TTTAAGTCTTGGTTTTGAAATCATTTCTTCTTGTCGGGCCTCTAACCGGTTCCGTCAGTGGAGGACCCCCCCTTCTTTCTCCCACTGATGAAAACGGACCGTGCACTGACCCTGAACCTGAGATTTGGGGGTGACCTTTCATGCTGTGAAACTTTGAACTGACCCGCTGAGATGGGGGGGAGACCCTGCTGTGAAACTCTGACCTGTCCCTACTGAGATTTGGGGTGCGGGGGTGACCCCTCTGCTGCGTAAATGACGTTGCCCCGGCACCCAGGCCGGTCTCTGGGCCTTTGGAAAGGAGATGCATGGCCCTTTACTCTCAAGGCCCTAGTCTCGGGGATTGGGTTTAAGAAACTTTGTTTCCATCTGGGCGTTTTTAGCTGTATGCCAAATGTAACAATGAGTTGTAACAGATGAAAATGTACAGGGCACTTTTAACTTTCGGTTGACTGTAAATTTGTTGCTTTCATTTTTTGTTTTGAAGAATATGAAAGTGATGATGACTCTTACGAAGTGCTGGATTTAACTGAGTATGCAAGAAGACACCACTGGTGGAATCGAGTGTTTGGCCACAGTTCCGGACCTATGGTAGAAAAATACTCAGTAGCCACCCAGATTGTAATGGGTGGAGTGAGTGGCTGGTGAGAAAAACATCTTTTTTTGTTAAATTTCATTGGGAGCCTGACTGCTGCCCTTTTGTATCTAGGCCAATTACGTGCTCAGTCAGTGGCTTTACACTGTTAATCCCAGAAGAGCTGTACCTTGAGGCTTTTCTCTGTGGTATGATTAGTGTAATCAACACTCAGAGACTGTTGGGTTTTGGTGATCATCCTCCAACACCCTCCACTGTTCCTTCTTCACCCTTCCTTTGATTCTTTGTATATTTTCGCCCATCTCAGATTTCGCAGATATAGTGAATCTGATTCAGTGACAGTGGGTAAGGAGGGAAAAATATAGAATAGTTAATGATATGTAAATAATTTTTACTTGTTCAGTGCTAACAACCGGAAAACCCTGTGAGAATTCCCGCAGTAAAACTGGTCTCCAGGATTATCAGCCCTGTGGAGAGCAGTGTAAAATTCTCAGTAAAAAGTACTGGTTATGATACAGATGATTCTAATTTGGATTATGATAATACTTTGAAGAAGAGTTGTAGATTGGGTCTTGGTTGGAATTAAAGGACTGATTGCTTACTCAGTAATAATACTGTGGAGTACATTAAGGGGGAGAGGTTGATAAGCATTAACCTAACCAATTAACATTTCAGATCACATGATTATATAATTGCTACTGTAGATATAATTCTGTTATTCTTAGACTAAAAGATTAGCCAAATAACAAGGGTCAGAAACAAGTTTGACTCTTTATTTTGAAAATGTTCATGACCTCATGACCCTAGAGAATTTCTGAAGTTAGGGTACGTGCTTAACTTGTGAGTAATCATTTATTTCTTAGATTCTAAGTTAAATTCATCTTACATTAATTTAAATATTTACATATTTAAACTCAGTGAGTATAAAATGATTTTTTTGATTTGTGTTTTACTTGCACCTTGGAACAATGGTGCACTCTTTCATGCCTTTTTTTAAATAAATATCATTTTATGGTAGAAACACTCACTGTGAAGATTCTGTGACAAAGAGGTGCAGTATTTATTCATGATGTATACTTATTAGTGCTGCTTATGAAAAAAGCCTGCAGTTAGAGAGATGCCTGGTCAGAGCCCTGGTTAATTCAGATGATTTTTCACAGGCCAGTGGTACCTTGATGCCCACAATTCAGGGCCTGGCCTTCTGCTTAAATAAGCTCACAATTTGATGCCATGGATGATGGGTTAATGTGAGTCAAGGCCTAAAGCCCCACCTTAAAATAAACTAAAAAATAATTGAGGGCTTCCCTGGTGGCGCAGTGGTTGAGAGTCCGCCTGCCGATGCAGGGGACACAGGTTCGTGCCCCGGTCCGGGAAGATCCCACATGCCGCGGAGCGGCTAGGCCCGTGAGCCATGGCCGCTGAGCCTGCACGTCCGGAGCCTGTGCTGCACAACGGGAGAGGCCACAACAGTGAGAGGCCCGCGTACCGCAAAAAAAAAAAAATAAAAAATAAAAAAATAATAATTGAGCAATAGAATTAAATTGTGTGTTTTCTCCTTGTAGGCTAAGCTTGGTGAGAAGCCCAGTGATTGGCAGAAGTTTGCTTGGAAAGCCTAGAGACAGAAGAGAGGAAGTTAGTAGACTCATTTTAGTGGCTCATGCTGGCAAGCAAAGGATAGACATGCTTGTGGAGCACATTCCCCACGATATTGTTAATACCTGGCTGCTGCTTGCCTCCTCTGTTCCCTTTTCTGAGTCTTTGTTGCTGTCTCCCCTACTGAGGGACACATATGTTTGAACTGTAGCCAGATGTCAGTCCAGGAGCTGTGTAATAGGACTTATATTATACAGGTGATTTGTTGCAATGACTTTAGATTCAGTGTAATAAATTTCTGCAATTTTCTTAGGGTATGAAACTGATGTACTGTTGTGGCATACATTAAGGAGGAATGGTTAATAGATGTTAACTTAACCAGTTAATAATTCAGACCAATTCAGGACATGAATGGGAAACTGAGGAGATTACGTTTAGCTGTAGGTAGCTATAGGGTCTTGATCATAATAAGAAATTAAAACTGATAGCACGATGGGTGGCTGCTAGGGGAGATGGGAGGTGTGAAGATTAGCTCGAGTGTCTTTAGTGTGGTCTGGAAGCAAGGTAGTGATGTCCTTGAGGATGGAAAGAAGACAATCAAATGATGTTTTGGCGGTACTCGAGTATATAGAATTGGCCGTTAGTTGGACCCCAAAGGCAATGAAGAAGGCAGCCTGAGATGAGCATGAGGTAACAAGCCTAGAGAATGGTGCAGTCACTTACAAATTGGGACCTTAGCAACAACTGGTTTGGTTGGAAAGATGATGTTTGCTTTGGGACATTTTGAATATGTGGTTCTGGGTGGCAAGAGAAGCTCATCATTTAATTGGAAATGTAAATTTTCTATTTATGAAGGTATATTAGTTTCCTAAGGCTGTTGTAACAAAGTACCACAACTAGGTAGCTTAAAATGAGAGAAACTTATTCTCTCACAGGTCTGGAGGCTAAAAATTTGAAAGATGTCAACAGGGTTGGTTCCTTCCTGGAGGCTCAGGGAGAATTTGTTCCATGCTTCTCTCCTATATCCTGGTGGTTGCCAGCAATCCCTGGCATTCCTTGACTTGTAGACATATCACTCCAATTCTGCCTCTGTCATCACATGGCTGTCTTCCCTCTGTGTGTCTCTATGACACATTGGATTTGGGGCCCACCCGACTCCAGTATAGCCTCATCTGAACTAACTACATCTACGATGACCTTATTCCAAATAAGGTCACATTCTGAGGTTCTAGGAAAGACATGGATTTCGGGGGTGACACTCTTCAACCCAGTACAGAAGGCTGGAGTTGGAAATCTGAGATTCTTTTGCATACTGGGTCTGGAATACTTAAGGGAATAATGAGCTCACTGAAGGAGAGAATCAAAAAAGAAGTATGGGTTGACATCCTTACAGGATAGATGAAACAAAACAGGTTTAATATAGAGATAGAAATAGATAAGGAAGCCATGAGAAATGTGGGCTGAAGTATAGTCGTGAAGGTGGAACTCCAGCTGGACCTTAAAGGGTAGGAAAGTTTTAGATAGGTAGAGCTAGGTAGGAACCCCTAGAAACAGGGAGGTTAATAGCTTGAGCAACAGTGGTGACATATTTGGAAACTGATTGGGTTGGAGCAGAAGGTTTGGGTAGCGTGAGAGACGGCCAGGTGTGTGGAACATCTTGAGTGTATTAAAACAAAACTAAACTAAGTACTTTTATTATGAGGAATTTCAACTGAATACAACTGTAGAAGGAAGAGTGTAATGAACCCCTGAGTACTCAACATTCAGTTTCAGTAGCCAGTCTTTTTCCTGTAAATTCCCCTCCTCTTCTCTCCATCCCTTATTTTGAAGCACATCTCAGACAATTTAGATTATGCACTTTTGACTAGTCCATATAACTGACGGGAAACATTGTGGGTTTCTGAGCGGGTAAGGGACATGATCAAAGGAACGGGGAAGACATTAAGATTTTATTAGGAAAGCAGTGAAAAGTAGAAGGGAGAGAGTTTAGTACATCATTGATTGTTCTCATCCTTTGTCATTTCTTCCATTAAAGGTGTGCGGGATTTTTGTTCCAGAAAGTTGGAAAACTTGCAGCAACTGCAGTAGGTGGTGGCTTTCTTCTCCTTCAGGTATGTCAGAGCTTTTGGTCCTTGCCTCTGCTTACATACGTAGCCCTTAGGAACTGAGAAAGTCAAGTTTAGCCATTTCATTCCTGTCCATTTTAATAGAAGATGGAGTTTCTCTTTTAGGCATCAGTTTATGGAAAAACTAAAATGAGTTTTGAAAGCTGGCATCTGTCATGAAAAGCATCAATTTAAATACTTCTGAGGGTTTTTAAGCATAGTTTGATCCCAGCTATTAAAAACACAACTGTTAAAATTTGAGGTATCTCATTTTTTGTTATTATTTACCTAAATTTTCCTTGCAGCATCTCCCTAGAAAAATAAACATTTCATCAATAGCATAACCTGTTCATGCTGACCATTTAAAACATATATTTAAAATTCACACACACTCTCAAGAACCTGCTGTATAAAAAAATAAATAAAATATAATTCAAAAAAAAATTCACACACACTCTCATACACAATATATAAAATTCAAGAAGTCTCCTTCCTGTTTCCTAGCCAGTTTTCCTTCCCAGGGGAAAATGCTGTTAGCAATTTCTAACATGTTTTTTAAAACTAGGGAACCATAGTAATATAGAAAGTGGAAAATTGGGTTTAAAAAAATCATTCATAATCCTATTTCCGAGGCAATTAGATTTGAAATTTTAGTCTTGTTCATATCCTCTAAGTATAAGGTTCAAAAATGCTTTGCTGTTACAGGATGTTTTCAGGATATTATCTGGCATTAATGTCTGTTTGGCATATATTTTCCCCAAAATATCATTCCCTGAAGATCAAATATAGCAAATCCTAAAATTCAAAATTTCTGGGAATGAATGTTAGCAACAATTTTAAAGATACAGAAATCTGTCAGATTTTAAAAATGATTGATGGCCATAGCAACCAAAATCTGAGTTCAGCACCTAAGCCATTGATCATGTAATAACCAGTGTCATTGCCTGAAGTACAAAGGGGCTGGATTCATATGTGTTAAGCACAGATTTTAAGTTGTTTACTAAGCAGTTTAAATATATATATATATTTTTTTCTGTTGGTGGTATTATTAGGGGTAATTGCTTATGACTTGTGGTAAGAGGTAAAAAGGAATATGGTTCATATCTAAATTTAGTCCTTTGGATGAATATGCCAGTATTTGTACAAAGGAGAATTTTATTTAAGCTGATTTTTGACTTGGGTTTATATAGAACCAAGAATTAAGATATTTATATAGTTATCAAGAATCAAGATATTGAATTCTATAGCTATTTTGAAAACTCAGTTGTCATTTCTGTTTAGTGGAAAAGGGTACTGGACCAAAGCAGAGTTCCCTAAAATGTTCACAGATAGAATTATACATTTCAATGTAAAGGGTACTGGACCAAAGCAGAGTTCCCTAAAATGTTCACAGATAGAGAGAATTATACATTTCAGTGTACTCTGCATGTCAGTTTTTCAGAAGTCCATTTCAGTCCACTTGATATGTACCCTTCAAGCCCACGTTTTGCTGTTGCCACCTTCTACTTTGTGTCTAGTCCACATATTGTTTGAAGTCACTGATTAGAAGAGCATGAGACCTGTCAGCATCAAACCAATTTTTCCCACAAATATGACTTACCTTGAAAACTCTGTAGAAGGAAACAAAGAAGAAAAAAGAAACAAATGGCTTTTAGGCTAATTGCCTATTATTTAGTCTCGCTTCCATATTTTTATTAAAGATAAATATTAGTTTTCTGACAACGTAAAGCTTTTCTAGTAACTCAGGTGTTTTCCAGTAGATATTTACCACACTGCCATCTTAAAACAGACAGTGGTATATAAATCTTTTAAATTTATTTATTTTTTTTTTGAGTTGTACATGCCCATAATTCAGAGGGTCATGTACATGTATAATGCTTATTACAGATTAGGGTAGTTCTTTGCCTCCCTCGCTACCTCCCCATTTTTCCCTCCCTTGAGGTAACCAGTTTGAACTATTAGCTGATTCTTAAGGTATTTATTTCCTTTTTCCTAAGCAAGTGAATTGGACATTTCTTTATCTTTCAGTTTGAGGTATTAACTGTTGGCTTCCCGTTATGGAATTTGGGAATTTAGCTATGACGTATTGAACTTCTGTGTGCCCCCCCCCCCACAACCCCCACATCATCTGAGTATTGTTATTTCATAATTGTGTTAGATCATTACCTGGAGTTCACTGAGCTCTGGAATCTGTAAAGTAATGTCTTTAACCATGTTCAGGAAGGCTTTGGCCATTATTTCTTTAAATATTTTCTCCTATTCTTTCTTCTCCTTCTGAACATGACTCTGATTGATGCATGTTGGGCTCTTTGATAATGTTCTGAAGTTTTGTTCATCTAGTTTTTCAGTCTTTTTTTTCAGATTGTGTAATTTCTAGTGATCTAGCTTCGGGTTCACTGACTCTCTGTCATCTACCTTCTGCTGTTAAGGCTATCCAGTGAACTTATTTCAGATACTGTATTTTCCAATTCTAGAATTTTCATTTGGTTCTTTTTATATTTTCTGTATCTCTGATGAGATTTCTTATCTTTTCATTGATTACAACTGTAGTTTCCTTTACCTCATTGAGCATAGTTACAGTACTGCTTTAAAGTCCTGTAAATTTCAATATCTGGGTCATCTCAGAGTTGGCATCTGTTGATTTTCTTTTGCAACTAGGCCACATTTTCTTGCTTTATCATATCAAATAACTTTGTATTTTATCCCTGGGCATTAGGAACGTTACATCGTGGAGAATCTGGATTCCGTTTTATTCCTCCGAAGTTTGTTAATGTTTTGATTTTAGTAGGCAGTTAACTTGGTTAGACTCAAATTGCAAACTCCATTTCACCTGTGGTGGATAGTGGCTCAAATCTCAGTTTATTTATTTTTATTTTTTATTTTTTTGCGGTATGTGGGCCTCTAACTGTTGTGGCCTCTCCTGTTGCGGAGCACAGGCTCTGGATGCACAGGCTCAGCAGCCATGGCTCACAGGCCCAGCTGCTCCGCGGCATATGGGATCTTCCTGGACTGGGGCACGAACCCGTGTCCCCTGCATCAGCAGGCAGACTCTCAACCACTGTGCCACCAGGGAAGCCCTCAGTTTATTTTTTTTTTAAGCCTTAGCCAGAGTGCTTCATTATGCCCCATGAATGTGTGGTTCAGAACTTGGGTAGAGTTTACACATAGAATTTGGGGCTCCCCTTCTCTAGCTGTGTCCTTTCTGGCAGCTGTTATTGTCCTGGGCTCTGCCCTCTGGTTCTTCAGGCCAGAAAGGTGGCATGTTTTCTATTGAACTTTTAGCCACCCTGCAACTGCATCTTATCCTCAGGATAAAGCCAAAAAAATGGGCAACTTACCCTACATTGGTCTCTTCCTACAAGTTTCAACTCCTCTTCAAAATCTGCTTCCTTTTGTTAAATTCTGGAGCGCTTGTGTTTTTTTTTTTTTTTTGCGGTATGCGGGCCTCCCACTGCTGTGGCCTCTCCCATTGCGGAGCACAGGCTCCGGACGCGCAGGCTCAGCGGCCATGGCTCACAGGCCTAGCCGCTCCACGGCACGTGGGATCCTCCCGGACCGGGGCACGAACCCGCGTCCCCTGCATTGGCAGGCGGACTCTCAACCACTGCGCCACCAGGGAAGCCCCTGGAGTGCTTGTGTTTTAACCAGGGTTTATAGTCGCTGTCTATGGGAGGGACCTTAAGGTTCATCATCCCCTCCATGTCTGTGACCCAAATTGCCATGTCAGGTATTGCCAGGAAAAGCTTTCACTTGCCATTTGGTTTCATTACCACTCTGTTTTGCTGAGGCTAGAGTTAGAAGTGATAGAAGGTGAATAAATATAGGGATAAATGCAGATAAATAGATTCTTCTATGGAGTCATTCACAGTGAAAATGGAACCTAAGATTCCCAGCCTATTTATATAAAATCAGATATTTTTATTTTTTGAAGTATTTTATGTGTGGTTCATACTTAAAGTGATGTAGTAAAAGATTACAAAGAAAGCATAAGCTTGGTAGAAGTGATTTATAATGGTATACAAGTCTCAGTTGTTTACTACTCATGTGATTCTTTATATGTTGATTGTATTATTCGGAGGGACTACCTTTACTGACTTAACACACACACTGTTGTTCCTGCTCAGATTTTGCAGTGTCTCAGTAGCACCATATGAGAGTTTTTCTTAGAGTTAGTAGGCATTTAGCTGGAGTTTTATTAAAAGGATTTATGGCATGAAGGTTGTTTAGAGCATATTTTCTTTTATATTTCACTTTCAAAAGCAGTTACCAGGGCTTCCCTGGTGGCACAGTGGTTGAGAGTCTGCCTGCTGATGCAGGGGACGCGGGTTCGTGCCCTGGTCCGGGAAGATCCCACATGCCGTGGAGTGGCTTGGCCCGTGAGCCATGGCCGCTGAGCCTGTGCGTCCAGAGCCTGTGCTCCGCAACGGGAGAGGCCACAACAGTGAGAGGCCCACGTACTGAAAAAAAAAAAAAAAAAAAAAAGCAATTACCAGAAAGTATTCTTAATTTGACTAAAGAGTCAGAGTTAGTGAAGAGCCTTTATCAAGCTACTTTAGTGACCTAGTAACTGATTGGCTACTGATCTCTTATAATTAAACATCTCTTTAATTAAAGGTACTTTTTTATTAGCTATATAATTTCAATAGTCTCTGTGCCTTTTTAGCTAATTCTCAAATTCCAAAAATTATGATAGAATTATAGAATAGTTATAATACAGTTTTTGGAATCTTTTCCCATTAAGTACTATACTTCTCTTAACATAGTGTTTATCACATCTAAGTAATTATTTATGCTTAAGTCTGTTTTCCCTAATGGACCATAAGCTCTATGAGGGTGGGGACCTATGTCTCCCTTGTTCTTGGCCACAGCTTGGAGACCTAGAACAGTGCTTGGCACAGAATAGGCACTCACTGTCTGTTAATGAATAAATTAGTGGATAAATTGTGATTTCTTACCCATAAGCTTCATACATTTCTTGAAATCTAAATGTTCATATATCGTATTAGCAACCTAGTTGGTTTAGAATTAACCATTTTTATCACATTTTTGCAGATTGCCAGTCACAGTGGCTATGTGCAGATCGACTGGAAGAGAGTTGAAAAAGATGTAAACAAAGCAAAAAGACAGATTAAGAAACGAGCAAATAAGGCAGCACCTGAAATCAACAATATAATAGAAGAAGTAAGACAAAGTACATTTTTGGCTCCTTTTTTTTTTTTTTAAATGAATCTCAGTAGAAAATGTGACTAGGGATTGTCTTTAAAAAAAAAATTGGTGTTTCTGGTCATATCTAGAGTGTTAAGTAAAATTTGGGATAAAGCCACCATTTAAATCACTCATTATTTTTTTTACTTGTTAACTAAAACTATCTTTTTTTTTTTGAAGTGGAATAGTTTGAAAATGTATATATTTATTTTATTAATATATGTTATTAGTTTTATTCATGTTTTTATGTGAATTTTGCCTATTTTCTTCTTATATTCTATTTAGAATTGAATTGAATGCTCCTTTGCCTTTATTTTAATTCTGTCCTTTTACTTCCCCCAACTTTTATTTTGAAAAATTTCAGATCGGTTGAAAGTTTGAAAGACAAAAACAGTGAATACCCAAATACCCTTCACCTATTCATCAAATTGTTCACGTTTCACCACATTTGCTGGTGTGTGTGTGTGTGTGTGTGTGTGAGTGAGAAATTTACCCTTTTTTTTGTTTTTTTCCCAAACTGTTTAAGAGATCAGGTCTTTTTATTCTTAAATACTTCAGCACATATATCCCAAGAGTACGGATATTCTCCTATACTATTACCATTACCCTTATTAATCCCCCCAAACTTAACATGATACAATAATATTTCCTAACATAGAGTTCATATTACAATTTTTCCACAAAATATCTTTTACATCTTTTCCCCCCGATTAAGAATTACATATTGCATTTGGTTGTCATGTTTCTGAAGTCTGCTTTAATCTTAGATGGTCCCCTCATCTGTTTTTTTGTTTTTGTTTTTCTGCCTTTCATGACACATTTTTGAAACATCTAGGCAGAGTATCGTACAGTCTGGCTTTGTCTGATTGCTTCTTCATGATTTTATTTGGGTTAAACATTTTATCAAGGTCTTATTTTTTTGATCCTGTGCATTTTTTCCTACTGGCTAAGTGAACTGACTGTTAATATACATCACTGTGCATGCTGTGGGAATTTATTAAATCATCTACGTTAATAACTTGCTGAATGGACCATTTATGCCAGCCCTATAGGGAGATTTCTTTTTACCTGTGAGAATTTTGCTGTCCATATGCCTGTTATCTCAGAAGCAGGAAGTTTACTGGGCCTGGCTGGGGGCTCTAGGCTCCTTCAGTTTGTAACAGACAGCCCTGGCATCTTGCCTGGTTGTTGGCACCTGCAATAGTAGGTACTCAAGAATTTTTGCTGAATATTTACTGAATTGAGGAAAACATCTGAAAATGATACTTAGCTCTGGATTTAATAATTAAGAGTATTTTTAAGAATTTATATCTTTTCTTTTTCTTATTGTGGTAAAATATACATAACATAAAATTTACCATTTTAAGTATTTTTAAATGCACAATTCACTGGCATTAAGTACATTCACACTTTCATGTAACCATTACCACTATCCATTTCCAGAACTTTTTCATCATCCCAAATAGAAACTCTAACCATTAAACAGTAACTCCCACAATCAACCCCTCTCCCCAGCCATTGGTAACCTCTGTTCTACTTTCTGTCTTGATGAATTTGACTATTCATATAAGTGGAAATTATAACAACATTGTCCTTTTTTGGTCTGTCTTATTTCACTTAGTGTAATGTTTTTAAGATTCATCCATGTTGTAGCACAATTCACAGTATTTTTCTTTAAACTTTGTTTCAGGCAACAGAATTTGTCAAACAGAACATTGTGATATCCAGTGGATTTGTGGGAGGCTTTTTGCTAGGCCTTGCATCTTAAGGATATGAATGTTCTATCACAGTGGAGTCACCTCTGAGAAGAGAAATGGTGGTGACAAGATGGTCTCAGCATTACCCATTGACAGATTCTCCAGGATGACAAGAAACAACTAGCTGGACAGTACCAAACTCACTGCTTAGCATTTTGCCATCTGAAATTTGGCAGACAGGTATCTGCTATAAAACAATCTATATGGTCTGTGTATAATGATATTCCTGAGCAAATCATGGCTTTCATTATTTTTTAAAAACTTGCATTTGTTTAAAATTTGCCTATAAAACACCACTGTTGGACGTAGATATGGAGAGAGAAAAAAATCTGTTGGCTATATTCTCCAGTGAAGTATCATCCTTATTTTACTTAAATAAGATGTTCTCCACTGTGCTTTTTAGTGTAGTGCCAATAATTTAAAAATTTGTATGATAGCTTCAACAGTAGGGCTGACTTTTTTCTTTTTCTTTTTTTTTTTTTTTGCGGTGCGCAGGCCTCTCACTGTTGTGGCCTCTCCCATTGCGGAGCACAGGCTCCGGACGTGCAGGCTCAGCGGCCATGGCTCACAGGCCCAGCCGCTCTGCGGCATGTGGGATTTTCCCAGACCGGGGCACAAACCCGTGTCCCCTGGATCGGCAAGCAGACTCTCAACTGCTGTGCCACCAGGGAAGCCCCTGACTCTTTTTTAAGGATATGTTTGCAATAAACTGAAGAACTATAATGCCCTTTTATGGAAGGATTTACAAATAATAGAATTATTAAAGTTATTAAACAAATTTAATACCAATTTTTAGGTTGTTTTTTCCTGCAATTCTTACTTTGCTTACTATGTAATAACTGTAGTAAATGCTCTTCTAGGGAAATACTACATGTCTAAAGCTATTTTTCTTTTTTTTGATGTCTGTAGTTGTAAAAATGTCTTCTTGTATATAAGCTTGTAATTTTTTAATTCATTTGTTTATCTTGGCAGCCTGGGTAGAATTAATTATTTTGAGGGTACATATAGTTGGGTCACTGATTCGTTTTATTAACTTTGAGTGAACCATGTTTTTCATTTTAAAAAATCCTAATTATTATTTAGACCCTTTCTTTACAAAGAGGTAAAAATCACCTTGAAATACTTAGTAGTATAGTATGAATTTATTGTCTGAAGAACAGTGATTTTCTATATAATCATGAAATTGTAGTTTAAGGAGAATCATCTCTTTGATCTAGTCTTGAGATGTAAATGCTGAGGCTTTCAGCTTTTTAGGTAGCATTTTATGTTGGTCCCAACACTAGGCCAGTTGACTTGTTTCTCAGGGCCGATATCACACTCCCTTAGAGGGTCCTTGGCCTAGAAAAGCTTTTTGTATTGTTTGTTTTGTCCAGAGTTCTACATTGGAATTGGGAAAAACAGCAGAACAACATGTGTTGGAATCTTCAGATTGGAAAGACTTTGTGGATACTCAGACTATCTCCTTTTGATAGGAAGTCTCTGTAGTATTTTTTGTGTATTGTAAACATAAGGCATTTCATACTTTCAAGATTGTTACAGTCTGTGTGCTTTCATTTTTGCAAGACTCCTTAAAATTGAATGTGGGATTGATGTTCATTTTCTTCCTTTACTCTCAGCGCCTCAGATAAAATGCTAAATAAAACTCAGACTTTCTTAATATGAAGTGGTTTTGCTTATAAATACTTAATTTTTCTTCTTTGAGCTTTTCTCTCTTTCTGCCTTGCCTAGCTTTTCATGACTGTGTAATTAAAAGGGAAAAATATTCTACATTAGGTAGAACCTGGGCCGCACTTCTATGTGCCATATCTGCGTGATACCTCTCATCTGATGCAGTGTGGCAGGCTACTGTGGGAAGCTCTAGGAGCTGGCTCAGTTTGTTCATTTTAGAAATATTTATAGTGTCTGTTCTGTGTGTGATACTTTGGGAAAGTGGGGGGCACAAAAATGTCTGCCCTCAAATAAAGACTAAATATTCCTATATGAAAAGTTACATACTACTATAGGAGAACTTGGTGTATGATTTAGTGGCAAATGAGTTGTAGAGGTAACTACTTTCAGAGTCCAAACATGAATGAAAAGTGAAAAAGAGCACTTCATTTTTTACCTATACATTTCCAAGTATTTTTGGATTTGTTTGAAAATATTTGTATACCAGTGTAAAATATTATCAGCTCTCTCCATACGCTCTCCTCTCTGTTAGTGCCCCTTGTTCTGCCTCGTGTCCGTGCCGTTTCCCCACGAGGCTGTACGCTACTTGAGGCAGTCGTGTGCGGTGTTAATTAATCTATAACTTGTGACACACCCTGTGTAATGCTTTGCTCACCATAGGTATCCAGCTGATGTTGTGAATGAGTATGTGAAAAGCATATTTTACCGTGCTAGAGTTGGTGTCAACCTATAGGAAATCTTCTCAGTATGGCAGCCCCGTGAATCAGAAGCTCCATCAGAAATGACTTGGTGGGGCTCGGCCTGAATGAAAAGACTATAGCCTGCCTTTGTCTAAAACGGGGATTTTTATGTTTGAGGGCATAAAGTTTGTTTGCAAGATTTATTAAAACTTGAGTGTGTGGAATATAGATATTTTGTGGCTTAGAAGATTTGTAAGGACATTTTGACTGATTTTTATTTTTTATTCTTAGAGCCCTCCCCAATCTCCCTCACAAAAAAGGATGATTTTTAACATTTTCTTATTTCAAATGTAATATGAATGAAATATGTTTATTATAGAAAATACATCAGCATAAAGAATATATAGAATGTCGATAATGTGATGTACCTAGAGATAATGACTGTCCGTATTTTGATACATAGCCTTTGGAATTTTTTCTGCATATATATGAATACATATTATGTGTATTTTGTATAAAAATTGTCATAGTTTATGTACTATTTTATAAATAGCTATATTCACTTATAAATATCTTTTTATAATAGGTACATTTATGATGACAGAAAGATACAAGTGCCCACCCTCATCCCCTTTTATGAGACAACCATTATGAAAAGTTCTTTATACATATATTTTAATATATTTATACTTATATTATTTTTATTGTCCAAGTTTGGATAGTATTGATATACACTGAATGTTCACTCTGAAAGGTAAGGAATTTTGTGCACATTCACTGTTTCCCCCCTTTTTTTTTGATTGCTAATATATTTATAGTTTTTCTAGTAGATACCTTTATTACTTTAAATATGCTTTTTCTGTCCTTAGTTACCAGCTTTAGATAATATCTGCTAACTCCCTGTTATTAAAGATGAGGAAAATAAGTGTACTTCTTCCCTGTTACCCTCTGGCCTCCTGATTTTTGTTAAGTTATTATTACTTTTTATGGTATATTCAAATGATAGAATTCTATACAATTATTAAGAGGAATGTAGAGCTATATAAATTGATCTAGAAATATCCACATATTAGTGATAAAATCAGGTTACAAAAAGTATGACCCCACTTTTAAAATATGCAGGTGAGCATGAGTGCACACAGATACTCATAGAGGCTGTCTCTGAGAGGTTGGTATATAGGATTTTCATGTTGTATTTTCAACATTTTTGTGTCATCTGAAGTCTTTACAATAAGTACATGTTACTTTATAGGAAGCAAACACTGTTTTTTTAGAACCAGGAATAGGAATTAAAATTAATAGGTTATTGCTATTTTAAGGGGGCTATTTCTGCTTTATTCAGTGAATTTATTTTTTAAGTGGTTTTTGTCAAAATAATACATATAGTCCAAGAAGTCAAATGGTATTTGACTATAAATAAGGCTTCTAAGAAAAGGAGCACTTCTCTGTCCTACCATTCCTCAATTTAGTGGCTTTTTCCCCACAGAAGTTTCAACTATATTAGTTGTTTCTCTTGGTATTTACTGCTGCAACCATATTTCTTAGACTTCCTATTATGATAAATAACTTGGCTTGTACTTCCTTTTATGACAGATGTGGATTTAGCTCTATAATGCCTTCCTTTTCATATCTTTGTAGTAACAATTTATTAAATTCTATAAAGTTTTATATGTTCCTGTGACAAATACCATTTACTGTTGAATAAGGACACAACTTCCTGTAGGTCCATCTATGTGGGTTCAGCTGGAATCTAGCCTTAGCCTGATCCTGCAAGTAGCTCTGGAGCATGAAGGGCACTGGGGCTGGCAGAATAATCCCACCCCTGCCCCCCCACTGCCACAAAGATATTCATGTCCTAATCCCCCAAACCTGTGAATACCTTAGGTTACATGGCAAAAGAGAATGAAGGTTGCAGATGGAGTTCAAGTTGCTCATCAACTGATCTCAAAGAGGTTATTCTGGAGTATCTTGGTGGACCCAATGTGATCACAAGAGTCCTTAAAAGAGGAGGAAGGCAGAAGAGAGACAAAGATGTGAATATGGAAGAAGAATGATCAGGCCAATGCTGTTGTGGCTTTGAAGACTGAGGAAGGGGGCCATGAGCCAAGGAAAGCTGGTGGCCTCTTGAAAGCTGGAAAAGGCAAGAAAACAGACTACCCTATTGCTTCCAGAAAGGAGCACAGCCCTGGCGACACCTTGATTTTAGCTCAGTGAGACCCATGTTGCACTTCTTACCTTCACATCTGAAGATAATAAATTTGTGTTGTTTTAAGCCACTATGTTTGTGATCATTTGTTACAGCAGCAATAGAAATCTAATACTGGCACCACTGAGTTATGTCCCCTTGTGGCAAGAAAGCTAGCTTTTTGTATTCCCATATCAATCAGGCACTGGCTGCAGTCTGCCCTTAGGGATTGGGGTGGGTAACCTCCAGGCTAGGGAGACACTGTCCTGCTGAGAGCAACTCTCAAGAGAATGGTGTGATTGTTAGCTGTCAGCAGTTAATATACAGCTGGGTATTAGGTATATTGGCCCAATAAAAGGGCTCTGGGTGGGACACCAACAGTCTCCATTACAGTGGGTAAATGTAAGCCACATTGCTTGTGTAAAACAATAGTTAAGTGTCTTCTGGAGCTGGGGGGAGGGGGGTGTTGGAAGGGCAATGAAACAAATGTAGAACTGAAATATTTGGATTCTTAATGTAAAGTCCTTGTATTCTTCCAAAACATATTGATTAACCTCACACTTTGAGTATGCATGCATGTTAAAATTTTAAGAGCAATCCCTAAATGAATTACTATTAGTTGAGGACAAATATATTTCAAACATACAAATAAGCAATCTAAATGAAGCCAGGAAAGGAAGAAGAAAGAAGCATAGAGAAGGAGTAAATAGGAAGCACAAAAGATGGTAAAAATAAAACCAAATATATCAATAATCACACTTCAAAAGGAAAAATGAACAGAATTCACAATGTAATTCTATATAAACATCATCCTATGTAGACCTAAGTAGTGGGATTAGAGCCACAGAAAGGAAATGTTTATAAAACATCACCGTTCAGTGGAGAATTCTCCAAGCTTCAAGATGTATAAAGCCTCTTTTAACTTTCCTTCTAATCCTCTCGCCCTCACCCCCAATCTGGAACAAACTCAGTTTCTTTTAAGTCATGTGCTCTTTCTCGGATTACTTATATTTTTGGTTGAACTATTTTCTTGAGTAACTCTTATAAGTGTGGGAGGTAAACTTTCTGAGTTCTCGTATGCTTAAAATATCTTTCGTTCTCATACAATTCAAGATTGACAATAGTTTTCCTTTAGAATTTCGAAGACATTGCTCCATTGTATTCTACTGTCTGATGTTGCATGATGTCAGTCTGATTTTGAACTTTCTGGGTAACATTTTCTTTTGTTTTTTGTTTTTTGTTTTTTGTTTTTTACTTTGAAAGCCTTGTAGATTTTCTTCTTTTATCTTGGAGTTTTGAAATTTCATAAATTTGTCACGAAATGTGAGTTTTTAAAAACTGAGTTAGAGAACTTTAAAAATGCATGTTAGTGTCCTTTTGCTGTGTGTTCTTGTCATTACAGAGAAGATACATATTAGCTAACATTTAAAAACCAAAGCCAGTGGGAGGGTCTAAACTCACTCCCTAGATTGTGAGATTGAGAGCCCCAAAATAAGTGCTCAGTAAATATGAGAGGGAGGGATTCAGAATCATGGAAATGAAATACAGTGTTCTTTCATTATACGCAGCATTCTTTAGATCCTTTCATTCTGAAGATTCAGTTTGCCTCAAGCAAATTGTGCTTTTTCAATAGACTTTATTTTTTAGAACAGCTTTAGGTTTACAGAAAAATTGAGCAGATAGTACAGAGAATTCCCATGTATCTCCCTCAGACCCACACACAGTTTCCCTTATAATTAACATCTTATATTAGTGTTGTATGTTTGTTACAACTAATGAACCAGTCTTGGTATGTTTGTTTTTTTTGTTTTTGTTTTTGTTTTTTTTTGCGGTATGCGGGCCTCTCACTGTTGTGGCCTCTCCCGTTGCGGAGCACAGGCTCCGGACGTGCAGGCTCAGCAGCCATGGCTCACGGGCCCAGCCGCTCCGCGGCATGTGGGATCTTCCCGGACCGGGGCACGAGCCCATGTCCCCTGCATCAGCAGGCGGACTCTCAACCACTGCACCACCAGGGAAGCCCATGGTACGTTATTATTAACTAAAGTTTATACTTGATTTGGATTTAGTTTTTACCTAATATTACTTTTTTTAATCCAGGATCCCATCCAGGATATCATGTGACATTCAGTTGTCATGTCTCCTTAGGCTTCTCTTGGTGTGACAGCTTTTCAGACTTGCCTTGTTTTTGATGATTTTGACAGTTTTGAGGAGTAATGGTCAGGTATATTGTAGAATGCCCCTCTGTTGAACCTTTTCTGATGTATTTTCATGATTAGACTGGAGTTACAGGCCTTGAGGAAGGATATCACAGAGGTACAGTGCCATTTTCATCATATCCCATCAGGGTACATACTATCAACATGACTTCTCACTGTTGACGTTGACCCTGGTCACCTGGCTGAGCTAGTGTTAGTCAGCTTTCTCTTTTTTGTAGAGTTATTCTCTCCACTTCCCATTACTGCATTCTTTGGAAGGAAGTCACTATGTGTGAAATATCTATATAAATTATTTGTAATTCTGCACAGGAGGTATGTATTTTCTCCTTCATTTCTTAATTTGTTCAGTCATTTATATCAGTTCAGATTAATGGAGATTTATTTTGCATCTTGGGCTATAATCCAATATGACTTTATTTTCTTGCTCTTATTCCAGCTTTGTTCATTGGAAGCTCTTTCTGTTGGCTCCTGTGTCCCTTTGAGATACCCCCGTCAATATGTTTAGCAAATTGTATTCTAATAATAATTTTGATTGTTTCTTCCCTGATATGGTGTCTATCCTCTACTTCTGGAACATTGATCAGTTAGATGTTGGAGCTCCTAGATTTTTCCTTCATAACTTTTATATATATATATATATATTTGGCCACACTGCGCTGGCGTGTGGGAATCTTAGTTCCCCAACCAGGGATCAAACCCATGCCCCCTGCAGTGGAGCCGTGGAGTCTTAACCACTGGACTGCCAGGGAAGTCCCCTTATTAGTATTTTTCATCTGGTTTTTTTCTTTCCCCCTCTATTTTCTAGATTAGTTCCTTAGTTTTATTTCTAGCCCACAAATTTGGTCTTTTAGGCAAGTTTTATCATTCAGCCTATTAATTAAAAGACTTAGGTCAGTAATTATATTCATTCATTCATTCATTTGCTAAGAACCCTTTTTGTGTCTTCAGTTGTTTCTTTTTCATTGCAATCTGTTTTACTTTTTGTATTTTACTCTTCTGTTGCGGGATTGGTTTTTCTCCAAGATCTGACAACTCTTGGCTTTCAGTTTATTTTTATGAATAAAAGGATTGTTTTGGTTAATATAGATAGCTGGAGTGGGTTTTCTTGGCAGCTCTGTAGGTCTGCTTTCCTGGCAGGGGCTCCTTTGAAGAGGAGGGCTGGGTGCAGGTTCAGTGTGAGGCCAGGTTGTAGCAGCAGGAGACCTTCCTTAGAGATAGGTAGGGGCAGGGAGTAGTAGGCAGGTGCAGTTCCATGGAGGACTTACCGGAAAGCTAGAGGGATGGAACCTGTTTTCTATTTTCTCTTCCCTGACCCTGGGATAGTGCCATTGCTACTTTCTCAGGGTTTTACACCCTCATTAGGGCCAGTTAGAGAACAATCTTGGACTTTTCCTGCCAGCAGTTCTGTTCAGGTGAGGGGAAAAAAGGGCCAGATGGAGAGAAAGGAGGCTAATTATCCCTATTCATGCCACTAAATTTTGAAAATACATAACTCTGGGAAGGCATACTTCCTCACCTGCTTTTCTCAAGGCTGCTTTGGCAAGAGCCCTTGTGATGACTTGATCTGTGGTTTCCTGTCCTCTGACTTCTCTTCTGATCCCCTCTGCTGTCAGATGTCTCAAATTTCACAAAAATTTTGGTCTTTGAATGGCACTATTATGGTTTTTTAAAACTTTTTATTCTGGAAATTTCTAAATATATATAAAAGTAGAGGGAATAATATAACAACCCCCCATGTACCCATCCCTCAGCTTCCACAATTAACACATGGCCAATCTTATTTCAGCTACACTCCCCCACTATCTTTAACCACTGCCCCCCCCCAATTATTTTGAAATATATCCCAAACGTATAATTTCACCAGTAAATACTTTTTTTCTTTTTTTTTGCGGTACGCAGGCCTCTCACTGTTGTGGCCTCTCCCGTTGCGGAGCACAGGCTCCGGACGCACAGGCTCAGAGGCCATGGCTCACAGGCCCAGCCGCTCCACGGCATATGGGATCTTCCCAGACCGGGGCACGAACCCGTGTCCCCTGCATCAGCAGGCAGACTCTCAACCACTGCGCCACCAGGGAAGCCCACCAGTAAATACTTTTGTATGTATCTCTAAAAGACAAGGACTCTTTAAAGAAAGCTATATTACTATTATCACGCCAAAGAAATTAATAATAATCCCTTAATAGTATGAAATATCCTCTCGGTATTCAAATTTCCTCAATTATGTCAAGTTTTTTTTTTATTATAGTTGTTTTTTTCAAATCAGTGTCTAAACAGGGTCTACACATTGTATATGGTTGCTGTTAAGTTTGTTAATTCTCTTTTAATTTATCGAAACCACTTCCTCTTTTTTTTTTCTTATAATTTATTCATTGAAGAAACCAGGTCATTTCCCTATTGAACTTACTATATTTTGAATGTTGTTGATTACCCCCTTGTGGTGTTGTTTAACATGTTCTTTTGGCCCCTATGTTACCTGTCAACTGATATTTAAATCACCAGACATAATTAGATTCGAATTTGATTTTTTTTTTTTTTGCAAGACTATTTCATAGGTAGTGGTGTTTACTTCGTGTTGTATTGCAAGAGGCAACACATAATGTCTGATTACTTCTCTTTGGGGAGCATTAAAACTGATCAGTGGTTCAAGTGGTGTCAGCCTAAATCAACCATTATAAAACTTCCCATCAGCTTATCACTTAATGTTTGAGCAGCTTTTAATGATTGCCTATTTCCATGATTTCATTTGGGATTACAAAATAGTGATGTTCTAACTTAATTATTTGTTCTTGAACAAATAATTTATAAGCTTGAATTCTTTTAGAAAAAAGAACATTTTCCCATCAACTATTTGGATATTTTTTAGATTTACTTAGTTATAGGAAAGGCAGGATATGAAAATTTACATGAAATGGATAAAGTTTTCAAAAAACACAATTTACCAAAATTTACTCAAGAAGATACAGAGAATCTGAATAAAACCTGAAGAGTCTTATATCTTTTAAAGAAATCAAATCCACAATTTAAAGCCTCCCATAATGAAAACTCCAGGCCCAGGTCACTTCAATGGTGAATTCTTTCAAAATTTAAAGAAGAACTAATGGCAGTCTTATTCAAATTTTTCCGAAGAATAGAAACAGCAGAAACACAAACTTATTTTATGAGGCCATCATAACCTTAAGACCAAAATCTAACAAGGAAATTACAAGAGGAAAATGAAAGTGTAATATCTCCCATGAACAGACTCCAAAATCCTAGAAAAAATATTACAAATCAAATCCAGCAATACATAAAAATGGACAATATATCATGACAAAGTGGGATTCATTTCAGGAATTCAAGATCAGTTTAACATTTCAAAATCAATGTATTTCATCTCATTAACAGAATAAAGGGGAAAAAACCACATTATCACTTCATCAGATGCAGAAAGTCTTTTTTTTTTTTCTTGGCCACACTGCGTGGCTTGCAGGATCTTAATTCCCTGACCAGGGATCGAACCTGTGCCCCCTGCAGTGGAAGTGCAGGAGCCCTAACCACTGAACCGCCAGGGAATTCCCCAGAAAAATTATTTAATGAAGTTAAACAATTATATAAAATATAGATTCAACAAACTAAGAAGAGAACTTCCTCAGTTTGGTAAAGTGTATCTACAAAAAGTCTACATCACATTTAATGGTTAAATATTGAGATCATGGGACCAGGAAGTCAATTTTAACTGCTTCTTTTTCAACTTTGCACTGCGGCTCCAGCCAGTTTGTCATCAAACTTTTGGATTTTGCCAATCTGATAGGTGAGAAATGGTATCTTTGTGTAACTTAATTTGCATCTCTTTTATTACCAGCGAGGCTGAGCATCTTTTCATGTTTAAAGACTATTATATTTGCATTTCTTTTTCTTGAAATGTGTGTTCTTTTCTCTTTCCCATTTTTTTTTATGGGGCAGATGGCCTTTTAGTTATCTATTTTTAAACAATTACATAAAGGAAATTAAACCTTTATCTGTGATGAAAGTTGCAAATATTCCTTATTTGCCATTTGTCCTTTTCCTTGGTTTGTGATGTTTTTTGGCATGCAGTTTTCTTTTTTCAATTTTATGTGGTCAAATTTAGCAATATTTTTCTCTTCTTGTTTCTGGATGCGTCCTAGTTAGGAAGGTTTTTTACATTCCTGATTTATAGAAGAATTCACATATGATCTGTCCTAGACATGTGGCTTACTTTTTTACTATTAAATCTCTGTTCTATTTGGAATTTGTCAGATCTTATTTTATCTTTTTCTGTATCGCTAACAAGTTACCCCACTACCATTTATTAAAGGTCCATCTTTTCACCACTGTATTGAGATGTCACCTTTATATGCCAAGTTTCCATACTCTGCTTATGTGCCAACACCCTACTTTAAATTATTGAGGCTTTGTAATATGCTTTTTTATATGCTTTATTTATTTTTTAAAGTGGAAATATAGGAGATTGCTTTATTATCTTAATAGGATAGATATTTCAAAGGAACAACAGAATGTATATGCCATAAAGAAAAAAAAGATAAATTTAACTACATCAACATTTTAAAGTTTTCTGTCATAAAAGACACTATTAAAATGGTTTAAAAACATTGGACACTTACAAAATATACAAATGTTCTAAACTACATGAAGAGCCAGAAATCACAATGTTGAAGACAACAGGCAACTCATTAAATAGGAACTTGGTCAAACTTAACAAGCATGAATACACAGAAGAGAAAGGCCTAATGGTCAAGAAACAGGAAAAGATAATCGACCTCACCAGCAACGGCAGAAATGCAAGTTAATACAACTATCCCTGTCAAGTTTCCACCCAGTAAATTTTCAAAAAATTAAGTCTGAAAATACAAAAATCAAAGAGTACACAAGTGTTATGGGGGAGGGGGGGTGGAATTAGATTTCTTATACACTGATGGTGTGGATGAAAATTGGTACAAGCATTTTAAGATCAATTTGACAATATCTAGCAAAGCTGAATTATATGACCCAGCATTTTCACTTCTAGGTGTATTCTCCAGTTAACCTATGGCAAAGGCCAAAAGGTGACATCTACAAAACTGTTTTGTGCAGCATTTTTTTCAATAGACCTTTTTTAGGACAGTATTAGATTTACAAAAAAATTGAGAAGATTGTAGAGAAAGCTCCCATATACCCCACACCCAGTTTCCCCTATTATTAACATCTTAAGTTAGTATGGTACCTTTGTTACAATTAATCTCAACCATTACTGATATGTTATTATTAACTACAGTGCGTACTTCATTCAGATCTCTTTAGTTTTTACCTAATGTCCTTTTTCCATTCCAGGATCCCATCCAGGATACCACACTGGATTTAGTTTTCATGTCTCCTTAGGCTCCTCTTGGTGTGACAGTTTCTCAGAATTTTCTTGTTTTTTTAAAAAATTTATTTATTTTATTTTATTTCTTTATTTTTGGCTGTGTTCGGTCTTCATGGCTGTGCGCAGGCTTTCTGTAGTTGCGACGAGCTGGGGCTACTCTTCGTTGCGGTGTACGGGCTTCTCATTGTTGTGGCCTCTCCTGTTGTGGAGCACGGGCTCTAGGCACGCAGACTTCAGTAGTTGTGGCTCTCGGGCTTCAGCAGTTGTGGCTCGCGGGCTCCAGAGCGCAGGGTCAGTAGTTGTGGCACACGGGCTTAGTTGCTCTGCGGCATGTGGGATCTTCCCGGACCAGGGCTCGAACCCTTGTGCCCTGCATTGGCAGGTGGATTCTTAACCACTGCGCCACCAGGGAAGCCCAGACTTTCCTTGTTTTTGATGAGCTCTACAGTTTCAAGGGGCACTGGTCAGGTATATTGTAGAATGCCCCTCTATTGGGGTATTTGTCTGATGTAATTCTAATGATTAGACTGAGGTTATGAGCTTTGGGGCAGAAGAGCACAGAGGTAAAGTGCCATTCTCATCACATTATATCAAGGGCACATATCAACACGATTTGTCACTGTTGATGTTGACCTTGATCACTTGGCTGAGGTAGTATTTGTCAGATTTCTACACTGTAAAGTTACTCCTTTTTCTCCTTGTTTTCTATTTTGCCCTCTTTGGAAGGAAGTCACTATGTGCAGCCCACACTTAAGGAGTGAGGAGTTAGGCTCTATTTCCTTGAGGTCAGATTATCTACATAAATTAAATGGAATAATGCACGAGAGATTTGTCTCACCTGCATTTATTTATTTATTTATTTATTCAATCACTTATTTATATCAGTGTGAACTCTTGGTTACTTATTTTTCACTTTGGGTTATGCCCTATTTGGATTATTGCCCTATCAGTATCTGATAGGGCAAGCCCCCATCACTGCCTATCTTTTTCAGGCGTTTCTTGGCTATTCTTGCTAGCTTGTCCTTCCTAAAGTACTTTATAATCAAGTCCAGGACACAAAAATCTGATTTTTTTTTTTTTTTTTGGCCATGCCCTGCGGCATGCAGGATCTTATTTTCCCGAACAGGGATGGAACCCGTGCCCCCCACAGTGGAATCGCAGAGTCCTAACCACTGGACTGCCAGGGAATTCCCTCTGATGATATTTTTTATTGCAATAGTATTAAATATATATGCAGTCGATCCTTGAATAATTCAAGGGTTAGGGTTAACTACAGTGCGTACTTCATTCAGATCTCTTTAGTTTTTACCTAATGTCCTTTTTCCTATCCAGGATCCCATCCAGGATGTCACACTGGATTTAGTTTTCATGTCTCCTTAGGCTCCTCTTGGTGTGACAGTTTCTCAGACTTTCCTTGTTTTTGATGAGCTTGTTTTTGTTAGGTACACAGTTGAAAATTTATGTATAATTTTTTTTATTTATGTACTGTGACCCTTTGGAGGACCACAGTATTTTCTTAAATTAATTTTTATTGGAGTATGGTTGCTTTACAATGTTGTGTTAGCCTTCACTGCGCAACAAAATGTATCAGCCATACACATACAGATATCCTCTCCCTTTTGGACTTCCCTCCCATTTAGGTTACCACAGTACACTAGGTGAGTTCCCTGTGCTATACATCATGTTCCCATCAGTTGTCCATTTTACATATAGTATCAATAAGGTATATGTGTCAATCCCAGTCTCCCAATTCCTCCCACCCCACCCCTTTCCCCCTTGGTATCCATACATTTGTTCTCTACGTCTGTGTCTCTATTTCTGCTTTGCAACTAAGATCATCTATACCATTTTTCTGGATTCCACATATATGCGTTATTATATGATATTTGCTTTTCTCTTTCTGACTTACTTTACTCTGTATGACACTCTTTAGGTCCATCCATGTCTCTACAAATGACCCAATCTCATTCCTTTTTATGGCTGAGTAATATTCCATTGTACATATGTACCACATCTTCTTTATCCATTCCTCTGTTGATGGACATTTAGACGGCTTCCATGTCCTGGCTATTGTAAATAGTGCTGCTATGAGCATTGGGGTGCATGTGCTTTTTTGAATTATGGTTTTCTCTGGGTATATGCCTTGTAGTGGGATTGCTGGGTTGTATGGTAGTTCTATTTGTAGTTTTTTAAGGAACCTCCATACTGTTTTCCATAGTGGTTGTATCAATTTACATTCCCACCAACAGTGTATGAGGGTTCCCTTTTCTCCACACCCTCTTCAGCATTTATCGTTTGTAGATTTTTTGATGATGGCCATTCTGACCAGTGTGAGGTGATACTTCATTGTAGTTTTGATTTGCATTTCTCTAATAATTAGTGACGTTGAGCATCTTTTCATGTGTTTGTTGGCCATCTGTATGTCTTCTTTGGAGAATTGTCTATTTAGGTCTTCCACCCATTTTTTGATTGATTGGGTTGTTTATTTTTTTGATATTGAGCTACATGAGCTGCTTGTATATTTTGGAGATTAATCCTTTGTCAGTTGCTTCATTTGAAAATATTTTCTCCCATCTGAGGGCTGTCTTTTCATCTTTTTTATGGTCTCCTTTGCTGTGCAAAAGCTTTTAAGTTTATTTAGGTCCCATTTGTTTATTTTTGTTTTAATTTTCATTACTGTAGGAGGTGGGTCGAAAAAGATGTTGCTGTGGTTTATGTCAAAGGGTGTTCTGCCTATGTTTTCCTCTAAGAGTTTTATAGTGTCTGGCCTTACATTTAGGTCTTTAATCCATTTGGAGTTTATTTTTGTGTATGGTGTTAAGGAGTGTTCTAATTTCATTCTTTTACATGTAGCTGTCCAGTTTTCCAAGCACCACTTATTGAAGAGGCTGTCTTTTCTGCATCATATATTCTTGCCTCCTTTAGCAAAGATAAGGTGACCATATGTGCATGGGTTTGTCTCTGGGCTTTCTATCCTGTTCCATTGATCCAGATTTCTGTTTTTGTGCCAGTACCATACTGTCTTGATTACTGTAGCTTTGTAGTATAGTCTGGAGTCAGGGAGCCTGATTCCTCCAGCTCTGTTTTTCTTTCTCAAGATTGCTTTGGCTGTTCGGGGTCTTTTGTGTTTCCATACAAATTGTGAAATTTTTGGTTCTAGTTTTGTGAAAAATGCCATTGGTAATTTGATAGGGATTACATTGAATCTGTAGACTGCTTTGGGTAGTATAGTCATTTTCACAATATTGATTCTTTCAATGTAAGGACATGGTATATCTCTTCATCTGTTTATGTCATCTGATTTCTTTCATCAGTGTTTTATAGTTTTCTGAGTACAGGTTTTTGCCTCCTTAGGTAGGTTTATTCCTAGGTATTTTATTCTTTTTGTTGCAATGGTAAATGGGATAGTTTCCTTAACTTCTCTTTCTGCCCTTTCATTGTTAGTATATAGGAATGCAAGAGATTTCTGTGTATGTATCCTGCAACATTTTTGCGTACAACTTTTGACTCCCCCCCAAACTTAACTACTAATAGCCTACTGTTGACTGGGAGCCTTACCAATAACATAAACAGTCAATATATGCTTTGTATATTATATGTATTATATGCTGTATTCTTATAATAAAGTAAGCTAGAGAGAAGAAAACTGTTATTAAGAAATCATAAGGAAGAGAAAATACATTGGCAGTACTGTACTGTATTTACTGTAAGTTTACATTATCTGTTTACAAGATGAATTATCTGCCTGTCAGTACCTATATCAATATTGTCCTATCTGATACAGAACACTGAGATATGTGTTATATGTGTTACTAATGCTAGACATCAAAAATCAAAAGATAATATGAAAAAGAAATTCATATTTATTTACAGGTATAACGATTCATGCATTGATAATGAAGAAGCAGTAATATGGTTGCTTTAAGGTAGCCTAGTGTAATCGATATGATTGCTTCATGGTAACCTAGCCTATACACTAATGAATGAGTCATTATAAAATTTTATGGCATACAGTATTACAGTCATATTCATAATACAGTATTGGGAAAATTGTTACACTTTTTTAAAAACCACTTACCTGTGATGATAGGCTGATATGAAGCTTCTCCCATTATGAGAGGGAGAGGCATACTGTACAATAATGTAATTCTTTTGGAGCGAAGTTATAAAACAGTAAGAAAACCAACATATTAATTTTATATTAAGTATCACTCACCTTTATGGCTATGTAAGGCTGTCCACTGCAATACAAGTTTTGCATATGATGTTCTACTCGTGTATTTTTGTATATTTATTGAAAAAAATCCACTTATAAGTGGACCTGTGCATTCAAACCTGTGCTGTTTAAGGGTCAACTGTACTTAGAATTAGTTGACATCTTTTATGATGTTAGGTCTGCCTATCTCCAAATATGGTCTTTTCCATTGTTTCAAGGCTACATTTGGTCTTTTAGGAGTTTTGTCATTTTCCTCATATAAGTTTTGAACCTTTCTTGTTATGTTTATGCCTAGCATTGTAATTTATTCTTTTTAAAAAGTATAATTTCTGTCATATCAATGGAATTTGAGTGTTATGGGCTGGAGTGTTACACGTGTGTTCAATCTTTCCCATTGGCCCATAAGTCCTGATACATTTTTTCCCTTGACCTTTTTTAAATTGATTTTTTTTATTGCAGTAAAATAAACATAACATAATATTTTTATTATTTTAACCATTTGTAAGTGTACAATCAGAGGCATTAAATACATTCACAATGTTGTATACCCATCACCACTATCTATACCCAAAACCTTTTCATCATCCCCAACATAAACTCTGTACCAACTGAACAATAACTTCCCCTTTTCCCCTTCCCCAGCCCCTGGTAACTTCTATTCTGCTCTCTGTCTCTATGAATTTGCTTATTCTAGGTACCTCATATAAGTGGAATCATACATTATTTGTCCTTATGTTTCTGGCTTATTTCATTAAGCAAAATGTTTTCAAGATCCATCCATGTTGTAGCATATATCAAAATTTCATTCCTTTTTATGGCTGAATAATGTTCTCTGATCCATTTTTTTCATAAAATATGTTTATCATTCTTTTACCTGGTGAATAGTAGTTCTGGTTTCACTCCAATCCTTACCTGAACTTTTCTCTTTTTCAAGAATGCCATCTAACATTATTGATTCTCAGTAAATATTGAGCAGGTCAGTGTTTCAGTGTAATTAAAGAAGTACTGCAACATAAAACAAGTGAAAAACTAAGGATGAAGAAGCGTCCAAAAAAAAGAGCCTTCTTGAATTAGGAATTTTCAAATATTTATAATGTATCAGATAATTCAAAAAGAAAACAGAATGTCCTCTCTGTTTCCTTTGATTGTTAAGCCCAAGGGAGCTTACTATGTTTCTTTTAAGTGAAACTTGAGTGTAGGTAAATGAAGTCTATTACTGGTCACAATCCATTAAAATTCTTAACGTTATAAAACAAAGGATAGTTATAAATATAAAGTAATAGTTAAAAGCAGAACAAAAAGAAATGATTAGCAATGTCAAGGCCTGTTATGGAGTGACATGCGTGCCTTGGTTTGATTTATCCCCAGCATTGCTTTTGGTTTGATTAGTAAATATCTAAAAAACAATTTTTTTAAAAAGAGAGACAGATGATTTATCTCTTCCTAAATATACAGGTTTTTTGTGGGGGGCAGGGAAGTAGGTTGTTAACTAGTTTAAGGATGGTTTTTTATCATGGGCAAGCGGCAGGTGTACTGAAGTTAGGGGAATTGGTAAGTACGACAACATGTCATGAGGTAGCACGAGAAAGACGCAAACCATTTTGGAGTTTCCTTTGTCCTTCACTGTAGATGGTGCTCTCTCATTGTTCTTAGTGGTGATATTTATTTTTGGTTTCTTTTGAGGGGAGAAGTTATGGGGATAGAGGCATGTCGAGCTACTTTTAGATGACTGGAACGGGCTGCCAGCTTTCAGCATCTCCAAGTATTCTAACTAAAAACTATTGTTTGCAAAAAGAGTTAAGGTACTTCAAAAATATGTCCTGTGGGACTTCCCTGGTGGCGCAGTGGTTAAGAATCCATCTGCCAATGCAGGGGACATGGGTTCAAGCCCTGGTCCGGGAAGATCCCACATGCCGCGGAGCAGCTGGGCCCGTGAGCCATGGCCGCTGAGCCTGCGCGTCCGGAGCCTGTGCTCCACAACGGGAGAGGCCACAACAGTGAGAGGCCCGCGTACCACAAAAATAATAATAATAATAAAATTTAAATAAAGAACGTTCAGTCTATCTCCTTTGTGAGCTTCAAAAATACAAACTGTTAATATTATTTTAAAAGATACAAACTAAAGGTGTTAAAAGAAAAAGAAAAAAAACAGAGTCATGTACCACAATGTTCATTGCAGCTCTATGTACAGTAGCCAGGACATGGAAGTAACCTAAGTGTCCATCGACAGATACATGGATAAAGATCATGTGGCTCCTATATACAATGGAATATTACTTGGTCATAAAAAGAAACCAGATTGCATCATTTGTATTGAGGTAGATGGACCTAGAATCTGTCATACAGAGTGAAGTAAGTGAGAAAGAGAAAAACAAATACCGTATGCTAACACGTATATATGGAATCAAAAAAAAAAAATGGTCCTGAAGAACATAGGGGCTGGGGACTTCCCTGGTGGCACAGTGGTTAAGAATCTGCCTGCCAATGCAAGGGTCATGGGTTCGAGCCCTGGTCCAGGAAGATCCCACATGCCGCGGAGCAACTAAGCCCATGTACTGCAACTACTGAGCCTGTGCTCTAGAGCCCATGAGCCACAACTACTGAGCCCACGTGCCACAACTACTGAAGTCTGCATGCCTAGAGCCCGCGCTCTGCAACAAGAGAAACCACTGCAATGAGAAGCCCGTGCACCACAATGAAGAGTAACCCCCGCTCGCCACAACTAGAGAAAGCCCGTGCACAGCAACAAAGACCCAATGCAGCCAAAAATAAATAAATAAATAAATAAATTTATTTTTAAATCCTGTAAAAATGATAACACATTATTTTTCCTTATAAAAGTAATACATGTTAATTGTAAGTTTAGAAACGGAGAAAAGTACAATGAAAACAAACCCATGATATTATTTCCTGGAGATAAGATAATCATGATTATATTTTGTTGGCATATGCATAAGGATATTTATTGCAGCATTGTTTGTAATTGCAGAGGTTTAGAAACAACCCAAGTGGCCATTAATCAGAGACTGATTAAATAAATCATGATATATTCACACAGTAGAATACTATTTAGCTATAAAAATGCTTTATGTACTGAAATAAAAAACCAACAGTGTTTATTATTAAATGAGAAAAGCAAGGTAAAGAGTAGTGGATACTTCCTTTTCTGAAAGAGTTAGGAATATATGAAATATATTCATGTTGGTTTGGATGTATTATGAAAAGGAAAAGATAGATAAGAAATAAATAGAAGTGGTTATCTATATGGGTGGGGGAGGAAATAGGGTTAAAGGAATCATATTGAGAGTGAGAATACCCACACTTTCATTTAAAAAATTTTTTTCCTATTTTTCTTCTGGAAGTTTTTTAATTTTAAAAATTATTTACTTTATTTTTTATTTATTTATTTTTGGCTGTGTTGGGTCTTCATTGCTGTGCGTGGGCTTTCTCTAGTTGTGGCGAGCGGGGGCTACTCTTCATTGCGGTGCGTGGGCTTCTCACTGCGGTGGCTTCTCTTGTTGTGAAGCACGGGCTCTAGGTGCACGGGCTTCAGTAGTTGTGGCACATGGGCTTCAGTAGCTGTGGCTCGTGGGCTCTAGAGTGCAAGCTCAGTAGTTGTGGCACGTAGGCTTAGTTGCTCTGCAACACGTGGGATCTTCCCGGACCAGGGCTCGAACCCGTGTCCCCTGCATTGGCAGACGGATTCTTAACCACTACGCCACCAGGGAAGCCCTCACTTTGTTCTTTTAATCATCTGAATGTACAACCTCTTTTTTAAAAAGTTAAACTCGTGTAAGCTGTAGAGCTGAAACAGAGCCTTACATTTGCCGTTCAGATTGAGGAAGTGCAGTCATTTATTATAGCCAACACTGGAGAAAATTCATCTTTTTGAATGAATACCTTTATTTTTAACAAAGACTGGTGTTGGGATTGAGAACATGCTTCCCCCAAATATAACACCTTGGTGTATTGACTATTTTAAGCTGAGGGAGTTTGAGAAAGAGCAGAAGCAGGAAGGTCACTCTGATCCCCTCCCCCACGCCCCTTTTGGAGAAGATCCTAAAACCCTCATGTTATAGGTACCCTCCCTATACCTGGAAGAAAGGAGCATCATTATCTCCAAAGACAAAGGGACCCTGAGAAGGGTCCAAAGAGGTCTTGTTAAATTTCCCCCAGTTTGCTACATATATCTTGTACTCCTTGCCTCTCCTATTTCTCCACAACTGTCCACTCTTCATCAAACCTAGCATAAAAATTCTCAGGCCTGTTTCTTCGGGTCTTCATTTCGTTATGATGGCTCCTTGTCATATAAAACTTACATTAAATAAATTTATATGCTTTTCTCCTGTTAATCTGTCTTTGTCAGTTTAATTTTTCAGACCCAGCCTGGGACCCTAAAAGGGCTGAGGAGAGCTTTTTCCTCCACTACACTGGAGGGTTTCTGCTTTGTGGTAATCTGAGAAACAGATTACCTGTTCTTTTTTGCTTTTTTTGGCTGCACTGCGTGGCTTGTTTGATCCCCAACCGGGGATCGAACCTGGACCCTTGGCAGTGAAAACGCAGAGCCTAAACACTGGACTGCCAGGAATTCTACCTGTTCATTTTAATTAATTTATTTATTTTTGTTAATTTTTTTCTTTTTTTTTGGCTGTGGTGAGTCTGGTGCTGCGTGGGCTTTCTCTAGTTGCAGCGAGCGGGGGCTACTCTTTACTCTTCGTTGCGATGCATGGGCTTCTCACTGTGGTGGCTTCTCTTGTTACGGAGCATGGGCTCTAGGCGTGCGGGCTGCAGTAGCTGTGGCTCGCAGGCTTATTTGCTTCACTGCATGCGGGATCTTCCTGGACCAGGGATCAAACCTGTGTCCCCTGCATTGGCAGGTGGCTTCTTAACCACTGTGCCACCAGGGAAGTCCCTAAAGCAATTCCTTAAAGATACAGGGCATGCTCTCTCCTGGACTTAGTTTCTTCATTTGCAAAATCTTCATTTGCAAAATGGGACAGTTAGTGAATCTAAGTCCTCTTTCAGCTATAATAAATGCTCACTATTTTGATCTGCCTCACGACAATTAGGTAGTTCTTTTATGTGATTAGATTACTTAGATTTCACAACATGGTTTGGAAGAAAAAGAACAGCCCTGTTAGCACTGACAGTGAGATGTTTTCCTTTTTTTCTCTAAGATAATTAAGTAAAATGAACCTCTTGATTTTCTAGCTTGTGATAGTCAAATATTCATAAAATCTTTTCCTCCAACATTTTATGATGAAAAATTTTCAAACATACAGAAAAGTTGAAAGAATGTTACAGTGACCACTCACATACCTACCATGTAGATTCTACAATTAACATTTTACTGTACTTGTTTTATCACTTATCTATCAATCTATCACTCATTCCATCATATTTTTAAAAAAATATTTCAAAATAAATGACCACCAGTACACTTCCTCTTAAAAGCTTATAAATTCTTCTTTTAAGGCTGGAGTCTGTGGGTATACATATGCACTGTTGCATACATGTGCCTGTTTTCTGGTAATAAGAAATGCTGTTGTATTTCCTAAAATAAAGATCTCTAGATATTAGCCTTTAGGGCAGTGGCTCTCGACTGGGGACAGTTTTGCCCCTCAGGCACCATTTGGCAATATCTGGAGACATTTTTGGTTGTCATGTCTTGGGTGTGTTACTGGCATCTAGTAGGTAGAGGCCAGGCGTGCTGTTGTACATCCTAGGATGCACAGGACGGCCCCCTGCAACAAAGAATGATCTAGCCCAAAATGTCAGTAGTGCTGAGGCTGAGAAACCTGTTGTAGGAAATGGTAAACTTATCTCTAAAGATACCTAGAAACAAAGTGGAGCATAGAGGTTTTTCAACACACTGTAGGAGAGCTCAGTAAAACTAAGAGGAAACAAAGACTTGAAGAAAGGTTTTTTTTTTTTTTTGCGGTACGCGGGCCACTCACTGTTGTGGCTTCTCCCGTTGCGGAGCACAGGCTCCGGACGCGCAGGCTCAGCGGCCATGGCTCATGGGCCCAGCCGCCCCACGGCACGCGGGATCCTCCCGGACCGGGGCACGAACCCGCGTCCCCTGCATCGGCAGGCGTACTCTCAACCACTGCGCCACCAAGGAAGCCCCCTGTTTTTTGTTGTTTTTTTTAATGATCCTTGTTGTGCTTGTGAAATTATTTTACTGAGGTACCTTGTGCTCATCATTTAATTTCTTCTGTTCCTCATTTGTTAATTCATTTAGATTTAAAATAATCATGTGTTTTCTTGCAAAGTGGTCTGAAATCTGCAGATAACAAGGGGCAAATAACTCGACATTTTCGAGACGACAGCTGCCACACACAAACACCTCCTAACGAAAGAACAAGCCGTCTCGGGAGTTGGGGAGGAAAGGGACAAGTCGTATTAGAATAGGGGTCTAAATGAGACACATGGATTGATCTGTTTTTCTAGTTTTCATGTACATCACTGTTTCCTTAACCCCAATAGCATCTCAATTGATGCCCTCTGAACAGAGTTTGCTCTGAATTTCTCATCTCTACTTTCTGCGACATGCACATACTAGAGAAGAATAAAAATAGAAGGAAAGCAAAGAGTTGAAAGACAAAAACAAAAATGTAAAATCATACCCAGCAACAATTATTCATTCACGGTAATTACCAATGCAGGTTTGCCTCCGAATAAGTTAGATGTTCCTTTTCCATGTACCCACCAACCTCACCCTCATCCCCCATCATTACCTGAGTGTCATAACAACTACCGTGGAGAGAGGGAGTGCAAATCCTCATAATTTCTCCTGCTACTGAAAAAATAGAATACCGTATTTGAAAATCTCCACTTTATTATTGCACTCCCTCAAGCATCACAAATGCAGACCGACTTTCTGGACTGATTTTGATACATACATGGAAATTTAGTGGGTTTTGTGTTTCTTTTTCCTTGAAATTATTTATTTACTAATTTTTAAAATAGATAAGCCATTCAGATAGTAAAAATTCACCAGATGCAGGAGGATATACAGTGCAAATGTCTCCATCCACCTTACATCATCACTCAGTGCCCCAAACAACCATTGTTGCCAGCTCTTTCTGCATCATTCCAGACTTATATGCCTATCCAAGCAAGTACTTAGAGAATCTCCCCACTCCTTCTTATGCAAATGCAAGCTTTCTGTACACACTGTCCTGTACCATGCTCTTTATTTTAAATGAGGTGTAATATACATCCAGTAAAGGGCATAACTCATGAATTTTCATATAAGTATACACCTGTGAAACCAATCAAGGTAGAGAATGTTATCAGTATGCCAGAGGTTCCATGGTATTTAGTGAAGCCAAGAATCTTCAATCTAAAAGAGACCTCCTCTTCTGAAGCTTTGAAGTGGCAGTAAAATTTTTTAAGTATATTTTTAAATTTTATATTTATTTTACTTTCTAATTTTTAAAAAATTTTTTATTGGAGTATAGTTGATTTACAATGTTGTGTTAATTTCAGGTGTACAGCAAAGTGAGTCAGTTATACATATATATATATCCACTCTTTTTTAGATTCTTTTCCCATATAGGTCATTACAGAGTACTGAGTAGAGTTCCCTGTGCTATACAGTAGGTCCTTATTAGTTATCTATTTTACATATAGTAGTGTGTACATGTCAATCCCAATCTCCCAATTTATCCCTCCCCCGCCTTTCCTCTCTGGTAACCATAGGTTTATTTTCTACATCTGTGACTCTATTTCTGTTTTGTAAATAATTCATTTGTACCATATTTTTTAGATTCCACATACAAGTGATATCGTGATATTTGTCTTTCTCTGTCTGACTTACTTCACTCAGTATGACAATCTTTAGGTCCATCCATGTTGCTGCAAATGGCATTATTTCATTCTGTTTTATGCCTGAGTAATATTCCACTGTATATATGTACCACATCTTCTTTATCCATTCCTCCGTCAATGGACATTTAGGTTGCTTCCATGTCTTGGCTGTTGTAAATAGTGCTGCTATGAACATTGGGGTGCATGTATATTTTCGAATTATGGTTTTCTCTGGATATATGCCCAGGAGTGGGATTGCTGGATCATATGGTAGTTCTATATTTAGTCTTTTAAGGATCCTCCATGCTGTTCTCCATAATGGTTGTACCAATTTACATTCCCACCAACAGTATAGGAGGGTTCCCTTTTCTCCATACCCTCTCCAGCATTTACTGCATGTAGATTTTTTGATGATGGCCATTCTGACTGACTGGCGTGAGGTGATACTTCATAGTAGTTTTGATTTGCATTTCTCTAATAATTAGTGACGTTGAGCATATTTTCATGTGCTTTTTGGCCATCTGTATGTCTTCTTTGGAGAAGTATCTATATATTTTTTAAAAATTGTATTTATTTTTGGCTGCTTTGGATTTTCATTGCTGCACATGGGCTTTCTCTAGTTGCGGTGAGCAGGGGCTACTCTTCATTGTGGTGCGAGGGCTTCTCATTGCAGTGGCTTCTCTTGCTGTGGAGCACGGGCTCTAGGCACGTGGGCTCAGTAGTTGTGGCTCTCAGGCTCTAGGGCGCAGGCTCAGTAGTTGTGGCGCATGGGCTTAGTTGCTCTGCGGCATGTGGGATCTTCCTGGACCAGGGCTTGAACCCATGTCCCCTGAATTGGCAGGTGGATTCTTAACCACTGCGCCACCAGGGAAGTCCCTGGAGAAGTATATTTTTTTAAAGTAACACATTTTCATATATGCCTTTGCTCCTTTGCCACTCCAGTCACAGGTGAATACCTAGGTGCCTAACACCTACTGTCAGTATATTCTTACTTTTTTAAAAAGAATAAATGGTAGAACTGATATCCCACTATTTACTCTGGATTCAAAGTAGTCTGGAAAATGCTAGCAATTTTGAGAGAGCGGAATACTTTTGGTTCTACCACCTCATGGCTTTGTAATTATGGACAAGTTACTCAACCGGTTTCCTCATCTGTGTAAGCAATAATGTTTACTTGGCAAGGCAGTTGGAAGAGCTGCAAATAGTAAATATTTGGTGCCTGGCACATAGTAGCTGTGATCAGAAGAGATGGTTGTAGGCTTGAGGGGTGGAGAATTGGAAAGAGAAAGTCTTCAGAACTACAGCAGAGAGAATTTTTCTTCATGATAACCAGTAGAAAATGTATGTTCCTATACAAAGTTTGAGATTCTCTTTCATCACCAAAGAAGTATGAATACATTTTGGGAACTTATTAATCTGTTTTTCTTTGATAATATCTGCCTGGATGTGGCATGGTTGTGGTGATCTAATTCAAAAACAGTTTAGGGTCCATCTGGTTTCCCGGATATCACCTTTTCTCTAAAGTGCCATAGTTTGGAGGTGGCGACATCAAGATAAAGGATCGTCCCTTGGGGACTTGGCTACCTGCCCAGACCAGGCTGACCAGGTTGGCTTCAGCCTTGCAGATCCAGAACCTGAACTTAATTTCCATGGTCACAGCATTGTTTATACTCTGAAGGGGCTGACCCATGTTTAAAAGAGGCAGAATGACAATTTATCAATTTTGTAGCATGGGAGAAATTCTGTTTTAATTGCCAGAAGACTCATGGCTCTTGGCCATACTAACTGTCTTCTTGTTGAGGGAATTTGGAAAGATGAATGAGTTGTTATAAAAGAAAGCAGTAAGGATGGAATCAGGAGAGATGTGGTGAGTAAGCTCAATGGATTGTTCATCCTGGCTGTGTGTTTCTTCTCAGCCAGTGTAGGATAAACATGGCCCA
Organism: Mesoplodon bidens; assembly: GCF_964165515.1. Lineage (NCBI taxonomy): Eukaryota > Metazoa > Chordata > Mammalia > Artiodactyla > Ziphiidae > Mesoplodon > Mesoplodon bidens. Next base: position 100,793,572 of record NC_138163.1, read on the forward strand.
CTTAGGGTTTCTGGGCTTCCTTTTCTAGTCTGGAGACTGACTACTCCCTTTTTGGGGCCACACTTTCTCCAAACAGGTGCAATTCAGTTGACTTAGTTTCCATCCCATGTGTTACAACCACATTTGGTCTTTTTCCTTTCTGAGATTATAGTCAGGATACAGAGATAGATCTTGGGGATGGGATGTGTGTGTGTGTGAGTTTGTTTGTGTGTGTGTGTGTGTGTGTGTGTGTGTGTGTGTGTTTGGGGGTGGGTGAGAGCTCACATTAAGAAAAAACATCTAAAATTAGATTTGAGTGTGAACATTTATTCCGAAGTAAATCCAATTTGAAGTGAATATTTATTAAGAATGTCCACAGCCACTCCACCGCCACACTACAGGAGGGAAAGGGTGATGAAGAGTACCTTTTTGGAGATTGATAAACAAGGACCACAGAGAACTATATTCAATATCTTATAGTAACTTATAATGGAAAAGAATCTGAAAAAGAATATATATACATATGTATATATATATGAAACTCAACCACTTCCCTGTACACTTGAAACTAACACAACACTGAGCTGGAGTGAAAAGATACAGCATTGTAGCTGTTTGGAATTTTAGTATCTGACTGCTATGGACCGAAAGTTTGTGTCCCCACCCTGACCCCCTTCATATGTTGAAATCCTAACCCCCAGTGTGATTAGGAGGTGAGGCTTTGGGGAGTTAATTAGGTCAGAGCCCTCACGAATGGGGTTAGTACCCTTATAAAAAAACACAAGAGAGCTTGCTTTCCCTCCCGTTGCTCTGTGCCGGATGAGGATACAGCAAGAAAACAGCCAACCAGGAAGTGGGCTCTCACCACACACCGGATCTGCCTGCACCTTGATCTTGCCTCCAGAACCGTGAGAAAGAAATGTTTGTTGTCTAAGCCACCCAGTCCATGGTACTTTGTTATAGCAGCCCGAACTAAGACACTGACTTTTGCAAATTTTACAGAAACGTCTGACTGTGTGAGCACGTAGCTAGGACTCCTCCCTGGGCTCTTGGAAGGTGCCATGCAGTGAGGGGCCCTCGAGCTTCGCAGTAAAACCACATCGGCCAGGTTAGAGGAGTCCCAGATGTGACAAGCCTGTCAGATTTCTCCTGCAGGCAGTCTGTACATTTCCCATGTGGATTTCGCTCGTTCTCTCTTACAGGTCAACTCTATTCTCAAGGCTCATGCATGAGTTTTACAGAGGAAGCCAAATGTGCTAAATGACTAAATAATGGATATTTAAAAACCATACTTTAACCAGTCCAATGACCATTTAATTTCTTTAATACTTACTGTACCTGCTTGGAGTGTTGCAGGGAGGGGATGGGGATGGCGATAAAGGCTTGCTAAAAGAGGCGGTCCAAGAGGGAGGGGATATATGTATGCATATAGCTGATTCACTTCATTGTACAGCAGAAACTAACACAACATTGTAAAGCAACCATACCCCAATTTAAAAAAAAAAAGACACACAAAAGATTACAAATGCTGTGCTAAGACATCACTGCCTCTATGAATGTGCTTGTGGCTTTAAGAACTGCCCAAGAGGACAAGCTACCTTATAGCCAAATGATCCTTGATTATCTTTGGCGGACTTTATGAGTAAATTATTGGCCTGAGGTGGGCGATGCTGAAGGAAGTGACAAGCTGGATGCTCACTCTCTCTATAGAAGAAATGGGTTTAAGTAGCCAGAAGAGAATGGGATTAGCTATTAGGAAAAACAATTTTATTTTGAGTACAGCATGGACTATAAGGCAATTATGGATCTCTCTTTCCTGCAGCTCTTAGTGGATCATCAAATTCTCATCTTTCTGAGGCAATTTAGACATAGGTTTATTTGATGTTAGGAGACTAAGCAAAATCACTGCTCAAGATTCCTTCTAGTGGAAATCACATTCAGTATGTGTTTACCTTGTTTAAAGCAAATCCAATATTCTAAATTCAATTTCAAAAACAAAAGTGTGCGGGGCAGGGGAACAGGGGAAAAAAGGACTTTTTCATGTCATAAAGAACACCTTACAAGTTTAGTTTACAGAACAAGCTGCCTTCTAGTATGTTTAATCTAGGGGTCAGTAAACTACAACCATGGACCAAATCTCGGCTGATATCTGTGTTTTTTTTAAACAACAGAAATGTATTTTCTCACAGTTCTGGAGGCTAGAAGTCCAAAATTAAGGCATCAGCAGGGTTGGTTCCCTCTGAGACCTCTCTCCGTGGTTCGTAGATGGCTGTCTTCACACGGTCTGCCCTCTGTCCTGCTGTCTGTTTTTCTAAATAAAGTTTTATTGGAACACAGCCACGCTGCCCATTTGTTTACGTATTGTCTGTGGCTGCTTTTGTGCAACAACAGCAGAGCTGAAGAGTTGCCACAGAGACCATATGGCTCACAAAGCCTAAAACATTTGGCCCTTTACGAATAAAGCTTGCCAACTCTTGGTTTGTATTACGATGAGGTTGACCAAAATTCAATCACACACATAGTGTTTGATATGAGATACAGTTTGGTCTTACTCACTTACACGGTCCACGAAGAATTTAATCAGGGTACATTTTGTAGGTTGAGGATTAAATTTTCACATTAGTGAAAAGCCTAAATAAATAGACCTCCTCTCACAACATCTGTTCTTTTCTAGTTATGGCAGCTAAGTGTAGCACTGACTAAATAAACAAATTATTTCATGTTGAATCAGATTATGTGGACATACAACAATGTTAGGATTCTGTGACTGGCTTTAGGAGGGAAGTGCTTAGATGCTGTTCTCACCACAAATGAAGTAAATGATTTAGATTATGGCATTGCCGACACGATAAACTGCTTGAAACCAGAAGATGATTTGACACTAGACTATACTACCTATTGCTTCATTTTCTATTTTACTATAATATACTACCTTTAATTTTTGATGTCACTTTGTCAGCTTTTTAATCTTGCTTTCTTTTTTTTTAATTAATTTATTTATTTTGGGTGTGTTGGGTCTTCGTTTCTGTGTGAGGGCTTTCTCTAGTTGTGGCAAGTGAGGTATTCTTGCTTTCTGATATGTTCCATGCTATCAACCTGAATGGAATATTCAAGTTGCCTTTGAATTCTTTCTGTAAAACCTTAACTTTTCAAAATTCTGCATCTTACGACAGTTTATGATTTTTTTTGTTTTGAGTTTTGGTTTTTCCTTCCAGGTAGGAAAATGTATTTTGGATCCCATGTGCGATTTCTGGTATGAGCTGATGTCCTTTGACAGTGTTATGGATTGAATTGCATCCTCCTTCCTCCATCCCCTCACAGCCAAGAAAAAACATATCTTGGAAGCCCTAACCCCCAGTACCTTAGAATGTGACCTTATTTGGGAATAAGGTTGTTGTAGATGTAATTAGTTAATATGAGGAAGATGTAATCATCCTTGAGTAGTGAGGACCCCTGATCCAATATGAATGATGTCCTTATGTGAAGACGGCCATGCGAAGACTGAGAAACACAGGGAGAATGCCACGTGATGACAAAAGCAGAGATTGGAGTGATGCAGCTGCTGCAAGTCAAGGGACACGAGAGATTGCTGGCAAACCAGCAGAAGCTAGGAAGAAGCAGGGAAGGATTCACCTGCAGGTTCTAGAAAGAACATGGTCCTACCAACACCTAAATTTCACACTTCTAACCTCCAGAACTGTGAGACAATAAATTTCTGTTGTTTTAAGCCACCCAGTTTGTGGTACTTTGCTCTGGCAGCCCTAGGAAACTCTTTTAATAAGTAAAGATCAAATTTTGTGAGACTGACTCCCTAATGCCTATGCAGTAGGGATATGAGAACATAACAGTGAAACTCCTACATCATGCAAGTTTTTAATATTTTCCATTGGTTGCAAATTCACTTTCACTGAGATAGTCTAACAAGTGCCTGGTTGAGTTGAGTTTTCCTGCCTTTTTCTGCCCCTCCTCCTGCCTTTCCCTCTCTGAGAGAGGACTCTTACCCAGAAGTGAAGAGAATGGCAAAAGCCATGACTCAGATCGTCCATTCTCAGCAGTTCCTGATATGTGGGGAATTTCCATAACTCTCTAGGGTGGACAGGTGCAGTCTTGGAAGCCCACCTAGAGGCCTGGATGTCATCTTGAAGAAGTACTAGGGAAAGAAGGGACCCTATACTTTTGTTCCTGATAAGAAGCTACGGCCCTGACAGGGACTGAAGGCTGCCCTCCACCTCAAAATGTGAGTGCACTTCCAAAGCTGGGTTTCAGAACAATATCAACTGGACCCAAGCTACCAACAGATTTTTCCTTTCTGGTTCAATCAAGATTTTAACTCAGAGTTAACGTAATTCACTTTAATCACTCCATCTGTAGGAAAATGTCTCCTCCCCTTACCTTTCCTCCACCTAGCTAAGGTAAAGAAAGCGATTCTTATCTGCTTGATAAGAAAGAGCTAACTTTTTTTTTTTTTTTTTTTTTTTTTGTGGTACACGGGCCTCTCACTGTTGTGGCCTCTCCTGTTGTGGAGCGCAGGCTCCGGATGCGCAGGCTCAGCGGCCATGGCTCACGGGCCCAGCCCCTCCGCGGCATGTGGGACCTTCCCGGACCGGGGCACGAACCCGTGTCCCCTGCATCGGCAGGCGGACTCTCAACCACTGCGCCACCAGGGAAGCCCAAGAGCTAACTTTTTGATCTGCTATTTTATACATGGTTAGCCTAATAAGTCAAGTAAAGAAATAGGTGTTTAAGGTCCTTGGCAGGAATGTAAGGCATCATTTGAGTGACCCTCTTTATAATAGAGAAGGGTGGTAATTGCAGAGATTTATGGATCCAATGACTTAGAGCTGACTTAGCAAAATCAAATCACATTAATAATATTTAATGGTGAATTATTTATTTTATTTACTGAAGAATACTTAATGTTTCCACAAGTGTTAACATGTGAAAAAGCCCACATCTTACAGTTGTATAGTGTGAGGTAGGGGATCAAGGTTAATTTTTTTCCATATAAATATCCAGTTGCTCCACCACCATTTATTGACAGGGCTTTTTTCTCCATTGGATTGCTTTTGTGCCTTTGTTAAAAATCATTTGACTATATATGTCTTACACCTTTCAGTCACATGACACTTTATAGTTTTCAAAGCTCTTTCATGTTCATTTTGTTCATACAACAGCTTTGTGAGGTAGGCAGGGCAGGTATTATTAACCACACTTCACATATATGCAAACAGACTCAGAGAGGTTAAGTGGCTTGTTTAAACTCACACAGCCATAAGTAGCAGACTGGATAAGAAATGGCCTCTGAGTTACAAATGAATTTATTTACAAAACAGAAATAGACTCACAGACATAGAAAAAAACTTATGGTTACTAAAGGGGAAAGGGGGTGAGGGATAAATTAGGAGTTTGGGATTAACAGATACACACTACTATATATAAAAAAGATAAACAACAAAGACCTACTGTATGGCACAGGGAACTATATCCAATACCTTGTAATAACCTATAATGGCAAGGAATATGAAAAAGAATCTATCTATCTATCTATCTATCCATCTGTATAACTGAATCACTTTGCTATACACCTGAAACAAACACAACATTGTGAATCAACTATACTTCAATTAAAAAAAAAGAAATGGCCTCTGAGGAATCATCCAGTCCTCACTGCTGTATATTGCGCTCCCCATCTTGTGGTCATAGGGTATGGCTTTTATTTCAACCTCCAGTTGCTTGGCGAACATCTGAAATTCTTTGCAACATCTTGAATTCAACATGTCCAAATGGAACTCACCTCCAGTTGTGTCCCCTTTTCCCTACCAAATCTGTGTTTCTTCAGTCACTGAGGCTCAAAACATTGGCTTAAGTCTTTACTTTCTTTTTTCTTTTCCTCACCTTCTGCAACCAATCAGCTATTAATATTGGACTGCTGGTCTGTTTTCTTCTCTACTGTTCCTCACAGCTGACCTTTTCACTGGGACTTGTCCCACTGCCACACCCCACACTTTAGGTCTGGATCATAGCAGAAAAGTCTCCTTTTCTCTAGAGTAGTGGCTCTCCAGTCTATCTGTACATTGGGACCTGCTGGGGAGCTCTCTTTCTTTCTCTCTCTTTATTCCTCTCCTTTCCTCCCTTTTTTTCCCCTCTCCATCCGTCCATGCTCCCTTCCTTCCTTTCTTTCTCCCTCCCTTCCACCCTCTTTCTTTCTCTCTCTTTCTTTCCTTCCTTCTCTCCTTTTTTTCTTTCTTTCCCCTTTCTTCTTTCTTTCCTTCCTCCTTTTTTTCTTTCTTTCTTTTTCTTTCCCTCCTCCCTCCTTCCCTCCCTTCCTCCCTCCCTCCCTTCCTTCCTTCCTCCCTTCCTTCTTTCACATGCATACAATTTACCCTTTCAAGGTGTACAAGTCAGTGGTTTTTAGTATATTCACAAAATTGTGCAACCATTACCACTATCTAATTCCAGAATAATTTCATCACCCTCAAAGAAATCCCATACCTGTTAGCTGGCATTCTCCTGGCGAGCTTTGAAAAAGTATTAGTTCCTGGGCCTCACTCCCAGAGATTTTTATTTAATTAGTCTGGGATGGGACCAGGGCATCAATATTTTTTAAAAGATCCCTGGGCGATTCTAGTGCGGAGTGAGGGTGGAGAACCACACTGGTGTGGCCCGTGTGCCTGGACCATTTCCACTGCAGTCCATCTCCTGCGTGGCTGCAAGTGCAGCTTCCTAACACATTGCTTTTTATCAAGTCAGCCTCAGCTCAAAAACTTTCAGGGATTGTTTGCTCAGAGCAAAATCCATCCTGGCATTTAAGTTCTCCTGGGACCAGCTCCCGATTTCATACCTGTCCGGCTAGTCACTGTCTTTCCCTCTCTATGGCCTCTCTGCCTCCGCCAAACTGTCTTAATTCTTGTCTTTTAAAACCCAACAAGCTACATTCCACCCTGAGCGCCTATCAGAAACTCTGTGACCGGCTGAAGTGGGGAAGCCCCTAGGATTAGGGTGATCTTTATGGAAAGACACAAAATATTGGGATACTTAATTACCTCACAGCAACCTGGAATGATTACAGTTCTCAAAAATAAGACTATATTTTAAGTATGTAATATTAAGAAAATCACAGCTAGGAACAGACATGTCCCTGCGAAAAGACAACTGTTTTGCCTTGATATATGATTTATGCATTATTTATTTTGTTGGCTTCTAGCAGATAAGCAATAGCAAGCACCAAAGAGAGAACAACTTATAACAAATATAAGTTAGCAAGTTGTTCTTGCACGTGTATGTATGTGTGTGTGTGAGAGAGAGGGGGTGGTGGGGGAGAGAGAGGGAAGGAGATAGAAGGAAGGAGAGAGAGAGAAAAGTGGGAAAAGACCATCCATGCTGTAGGTGGTTAGAGGTGACCCTGGACGCCCACCCAGGTTCCCCCGCACTCCTCAGGGGTATGGCGGGCATGTTCTGTCTCCCTAGTTGTAAGTCCTTCAGAGGCAGGGCTGTGCCCTTCAGTCTCTGAGTCCTCTGTGTCTGACACAGTGGGTGCCCGACCATTATCTGCTCTACATACCCAAGGACGTGGCCCAGGCTTTGGGCTCACACAGACCTTGCCTCCTGTATTGTGGAATCCTGGACAAGTTAGCTTCTGTACCTCATTTTCCTCATCTGAAAAATGGGGAAAACCATGCCTGTGTCAGCTTAAACGGGATAACATTGTTGGAAGACAAATCTCCATAGGTCTCTTGCATATCTGCCGGGTTTGTAAGCAGAGGCACTGCTCACAGAAAGAGAGCTTTTGTTCCAGACCATGTTTTCAAGGATGTTTGTCTGCCAAACAGCCGTGAAAGCTGGAGATAGTGTCTCTCCCTGGAGCAGAGGGCAGACTTTTTGCTGTCATGTATAATATAGACAACGTCTCCTTCTGGGGCAAGGGTCAGGCAGACTTACTGCCCATTATAAAAGATTTGGGTTCCTTAAGCTGGGGTTCCTCTCCTGGAATACAACCCACTATGTGTGTAGGTTTCACCTGGCCTTCACTGCATTACCTTTGGGGAACTGGAGGTTGGGAAACTGGGCAAATGATGATACTTTGGATACTGCTTCTCCTGTGAGTAATAAACTATGCTTTGTCCCTGATCCTTTGTCTTCTGCAGCATCCATGAAACTGTGGCAGCCCAGCTTCTTAGCTTGCAAGAAGGGTAAAACCTCAGACCCTTCATAGTTCTTGAGAAATTTATGTAGATCACTTAATGCAACTCTTGACATGTACACAGCAGGCTTTCACTGAGTTGTAACTAAATGTACAATAATGGCTGATGACGAACTGTCAGAAAAATGTCATCAACTGGTAACATTTTTACTGCACTCTTCCAAAAAGTAAAATATGGAAAAGTCTCAGAATGGCTAGTAGGGGGAAAATACACAGGGACAGCCACGTCAAGGAGCTCTGGCCCACTGGGAGGAGGGAGCAAGTTTACTAAAGGCCAAAAATTCAGCTTCTCAGGCCCCAGGTAACAGTTTCTCCCTCTGCTCTGTTTTCTTTTTTTTTCATAGATTTATTTTACTTATTTATTTGTTTGTTTGTTTTTTGGCTGCGCTGGGTCTTCGTTGCTGCGTGCTGGCTTTCTCTAGTTGTGGTGAGCAGGGTCTACTCTTTGTTGTGGTGCGCAGGCTTCTCATTGCGGTGGTTTCTCTTGCTGTGGAGCACGGGCTCTAGGCACGCGGGCTTCAGTAGTTGTGGCACACGGGCTCAGTAGTTGTGGCTCGCGGGCTCTAGAGCACAGGCTCAGTAGTTGTGGCGCACGGGCTTAGTTGCTCTGCGGCATGTGGGATCTTCCCGGACCCGGGCTCGAACCCATGTCCCCTGCATTGGCAGGCTGATTCTTAACCATTGCACCACCAGGGAAGCCCTGCTCTGTTGTTTTCTGACTTCCAGGACTTGGGAAGAAAATAAGGCAGTGTGTGGGAGACCAGGGCCTTAGAGTAAGAGAGATTTTTAGAAGCTGAACCTTTTAGGAAGGATACTTGGGAAGGATGGGCCGAGCCCCAGGCTCCAACATCAACTCTGTCTAGACTGAGGCTACACTGGACCAGCCAGGGTGGCTCCTCCCCTGGAGGGAACTCACTACCAGGTTCCATCAGGAGAGGCGCTCAGGGCTCATTCCCATCTCACTAAGTCCTACCCACGGACCACAGAACTTTCCTCCTGAGGAGGGCTGCCTCCATTTTCCCTTTTAGAAACTTTGTGTCTTGCAGGCTTGCTAAATATTTAATATATTTGTTTAGCGTATCTTTCCCCCACTAGAATGCAAAGTCCATAAGGGCATGGGCTGTTTTTTTTTATATATAAGTTGAAATTTTTAATTTATTTTTTCCAGTTTTATTGAGATATAATTGACATATAACTTTGTATTAGTTTAAGGTATACAATATAACGATTTGATATTTGTATATGTTGTGAAATCCTCACCACAATAAGTTAACATCTATCACTGCACATAGTTATGTTTTTTCTTATGATGAGAACTTTTAAGATTTACTCTCTTAGCTTTCAAATATACAATATAATATCGTTAACTGTAGTCACCATACGGTACATTATGTTCCCAGATCTTATTTATCTTATAACTAGAAGTTTGAACCTTTTGCCCACCTTCACCCATTTCCCCTGCCCCCAATCCCCAGGCTTCTGACAACCACCAAATCTGATCTCTGTTTCTATGAGTTTGATTTTTTTAGATTCCACATGTGAGATCATGCAGTACTGCATTCATCTTTCTTTGTCTAACTTATTTCATTTAGCATAATGTCTTCAAGGTCCATCCACATTGTCATAAATGGCAGGATTTCCTTCTTTTTAATGGCTTAATAATATTCCATTTTGTATATATACCACATTTTCTTTATCTGTTCACAGACACTTAGGTTGTTTCCATGTCTTGGCTACTGTAAATAATGCTGCAATGAATATGGGGGTGCAGATATTTCTTCAATTTTGTTTTCTTCTGTTGTATACCCAGAAGTGGAATTTGGGGATCATATGGCAGTTTTTAAATTTTTTGAGGAACATCATACTGTTTTACATAATGGCTGTACCAATTTACATTCCTACCAACAGTGGACCAGGGTTGTCTTTTCTCCACATTCTTGCTAATAATTACTTCTTGTCTTTTTGATGACAGCCATTCTAACAGGTGTTAGGTGATAGTCTCATTGTGGTTTTGATTTGCATTTCCCTAATTGTTAGTGATGGCAAGCACCTGTTCATGTACCTGTTTGCCATTTGCATATTTTCTTTGGAAAAATATCTGTTCACTTCCTCTGCCCATTTTTAAATAATTTGTTTTCTTTTTGCTATTGAGTTGTTTGCATTTTTATATATTTTGGATATTAACTTCTTATCAGATATATGATTTGCAAATATCTTCTCCCATTCCACAGGTTGCCGTTCATTTTGCTGATGGTTTTCTTTGCTGTGCAGAAGCTTTTTAGTTTGATGTAGCCCCACTTATCTATTTTGGGTTTTCTGTCTATTTTGTTTACTGCTATATAAACTGTAAGCAATGGGAAGTGCTGGGTAAGGAGTCTCTACTTGTGTTCTAGCCCCACTTCTGCCCTCTCCCTCTGCAATAGCCCCCATTTCTTAACTTCCTCAATGCTTTGTCAGCTGCCTCTCCTAACCTATTTCCTAGTTTTTTTGTTTGTTTGTTTGTTTTTTGCTGTACGCGGGCCTCTCACTGCTGTGGCCTCTCCCGTTGTGGAGCACAGGGTCCAGACGCACAGGCTCAGCGGCCATGGCTCACGGGCCCAGCCGCTCCGCGGCATATGGGATCCTCTCGGACCGGGGCACGAACCCGCGTCCCCTGAACCGGCAGGCGGACTCTCAACCACTGCGCCACCAGGGAAGCCCCTATTTCCTAGTTTTTTAACCTCTTCTTCTGCAAAGAGACTTTAGGCAACCCACAGAGGTCTTGGAAAACACTTCCCCGGATTCTCAAAAATTCTCTAATTAAGCTCCTTTTTTCTTGCCAAGATGACAGTTTTAAAGAGCAGCTATCCCAGTGAAAGAAGATGTGATGCCTGAACTTCTCACCTGGACCTAGATGACTTGACCCCCTTATCCTGAAACTTTGAGTGGGTGGCGTTGGAGGGAGAAGGCAGCAGGAATGATGTGGGTGCAGAAGTCATTTCTCAGCTCAAACCCATCCATTGGCTGTCCTGCCATTCAGATTTAGAGTCAAAATCCTTACCATGACCCATAAGGGCCTCTGCACTGATACCCCTGTCACCTCTCTGTCCTCCTCTGCTGATTTTCCCCTTGTTCATTCTGTTCTCGCCACACTGACTCCTAGCTGCTCCTTCAGTGTGCCAGGCCTGCTTCTCACACAGGACCTTTGCACAGGCTGTCTCTTCTGTTGGGAATGCTCTTCTCCCAAAAGCTACATGGTTTAACTTCATCTCTTTCAGCTCTTTGCTCAAATGTCATCCCCTCAGGGAGGACTTTCGTGTTTTTGTTTTGTTTTATTTATTTATTTATTTATTTACTTTTTTGGCTGCGCCATGTGGCATGTGGGATCTTAGCTCCCTGACCAGGGATTGAACCCGTGCCCTGTGCAGTGGAAGCTCTGGGTCTTAAACACTGGACCGCCAGGGAAGTCCCAGGGAAGACTTTTCTGACCACCCTGTTTAAAATTCAACCTCCTCCCTCTCCTCTGTGCCACTCCCTATCCCCCTTCCCTGGTTTATTTTCTTCACAGCATTTTTCACCATGCTAAACACTTTATGTATTTGCTTATCATATCTTTTTCCCACTAGAATGCAAAGTCCATGAAGACATGGGTTTTCTGTCTATTTTCTTTACTGCTATATCCTCAGAATTTAGAACAGCACCTGGAACCTAGTAGGTGCTCAATAAATATCTGTGGAACAAATGAATTAGTAAAAGAGTGAATAGCCTCCCCATCCATTTCCTCAACCACAGGGTCTGTGTGAATGATCACATTTATGTGCATGAGTGTGGTGGAGACCCCCAAGAAAATGATCACATTTAATCCCAAATTAGTGGAGTGTGGGAAAGCAGAGCTCCAGAAATCCACAAATTACCCGAGGCGGTTCAGATTAATGGAAGGAATGATAGGGCAGCAGGCTAGAGACCTGGTTTAAAGTCAATCTTTACCACTAATTGTTTGGGCAAGTTATTTAACCTCCCTGGGCTTCAGTTGTATCATCTGTAAACTGTGAAGGTTAGAATAAAGAATCACTGAGAAAAAGTATGTAGCATGTTATGGCTAAAAAATATTTTTCACTTGTATTATCTCTGAATCCTGTGAGGCAGCCAAGGCAGGTAGATAGATATGAGAGAACACGAAACATTTTTGTAGTCTTTGTTAATTGAAATCCCTCTCTGGACCCCAAGGAGGGGGGATCCCATAAATGGGGGACCCTTTGCTAAATAGATGATGGGAGACAAGTTTGGACTTATGAGAGCAGTAAACTGCTTTAGTAAGAATCAACTGAAAACAATTTTCTCTTTCTTTTTGTGTCTATATGGGATGATGTATATTCACTAAATGTATTGTGATAATCATTTCATGATGTATGTAAGTCAAATCATTATGCTGTCACCTTAAACTTATACAGTGCTGCATGTCTATCATGTCTCAATAAAACTGGAAGAGAAAAAGGAAAAAGAATCAGCTGAGATAGTAAGGACAGAAGCAGAAGCCTGGAGAAGCAGAAGAAAAGAGGTGGCAGAGCCCTGCTGCGGGAGATCAGGAAGGTGATATCTTGTGGTGAGATGAACTAATGGGGAATGGAAGCGAGAAATAGCAAGACGGATTGAATTTGCTCTGCTGGGCATGACACAGTCCCTTCCTACATCTACCTCAGAAAATCCAAGTCACTTCTGAATGCTTTGGCCCAACTGAATTATCTCAGGAGAACAGAAATTGGTGTGGACCCCATGTGGAGGCTGCCAGAAAGGAGGTGACACCCAACATCTTGGCCACATGATAGCAAAAGGAGAGCTCAGGCTCATCGGAGCAGGGCTCTGGTCCAGGAAAGATGACTACCATGGGCACCCCTCCTGTTACAAGTCATTCTTGTAACGACTTCTTAGGGTATGATACTGCCCATTTCCCCCTGAATATCATATAAAGGGTCTGCTATAGATTGAATGTTTGTGTCCTCTCCAAATTCGTGTGTTGAAACCTAACCCCCAAGGTGATGGTATTAAGAGGTGGGGCCTTTGGGAGGTGATTAGATCATAAGGGTGAAGCCCTCATGAATGGGATTACTGCCCTTATAAAGAGACCCCAGGGAGTTTCCTGGACCCTTTCACCAAGTGAGGACACAGTGAGAAGATGGCTGCCTATAAATCAGGAAGCGGGTTCTCATCAGACACTGAATCTGTTGGTGCCTTGATCTTGGACTTTCCAGCCTCCAGAACTGTGAGGAATCAATTTCTGTTGTTTATAAGCCACACAGTCTATGTTATTCTGTGATAGCAGCCGAACAGCCTAAGACAGGGTCTTATTTATTATTTTAGTCTCTCATCAGTTTATTATAATGAGACACTCTTTTGCCTTGAGCTTAGTAATTGCTTTAAGCAGTAGAGCCTTCCTGCCTGATAAAATAGTCATCATGTTAAGAGTCACTAGGGTTGGACCTGAAGAAATCTAGAGCCTTTGCTTAACACTTTGACTTTGCAATTAGGTTTTTGATTTTGCACACTTAGGTAAATGGAAAAGCACTTTGAACTCACTTTTGGATAATTAACACAAAGAGAAAATGGCTTTGCAAGTCACAGTGTGGCATGGTTCAAACTGAGCAAATGAGAACAAAAATCAACACTTTGATATTCATACAAACCTTCTGCCACAAAGAATTTTCATTTATTTTAAAGTGATAAATCTGGGTAATTATGTGATATGATTATTCATAAAAATGTTAATCAAACTCACATCTATTTTGTAGCATCTCATACTTAACTCTTCAATTGGAATATTTTAGGAAAATATATTACCAGAATTTTAAAATATCACTCCATTGTAACTATTTATCAGCAAAAATGAAAAAAATGTATCTTGGCTAGTTCGGTTTAGTCAGTTATTGCAATGGAAAGTGTTAGATGTATTCAATAAATACAATTATAAATGATACAGTGTATATCTGCTTCCAATGTATACTCCCTGATAAACACCCAATATAAATGAAGAAATACAAATTGGGTCTGGAATGGACATTAGAAATGCTTTAAAAGTGAATGTTTATCATGGACAGGTAAATGACAAAAAAGTCCTTTCTCCATTTTCGTTATTTTGTTAAATCCATACATAAGTACTTCTTGAGTACATTTACTGTCCAGTATCTTATTCAGACTTTTCCCAGTTGAGATAGGAAGGTATAAATAAAACCAAAATAAAGATGGAGACTGTGGAGGTAATTTAAAAATCTGATGTGTTCTAAATAGCAGGACATGATTATCTTGTGGTAGTATGTTTGGAAGATCCACAGATTGACTTTTAGACACTAAGCTTTGCTTATGCTCAACTTCATTAAATGAAATTAATTCTCGTGTGATTTGGGGGCGCCTTTCAAAAGAATCTTCTTTTTTCAGTAGCATAGAAGCATTCATTTGCCTCACTTGGATTATCCATATTCTTTTTCAGCTCAGCAGTTTCCAGCTCAGTTTAGAAAGTCATTTCATCCTCGGGTGGAAGTGCATTTCCAGATATATTGGGCACTTTTGATCCCTCTTGCCTCAGAGGCCTTCCTTGAAGATCACAGTCAGTGAAAACATTTTTTCTGTGAATGACAACAATTGAGAGAATCATGGGTAACTCTTAGAACCGGTGAAATAAGCAGTTCATTTTCAACTGGTGTGATTCTCTCGCAGATTAGCAGATGGGTTGCCAGTCAAGATTAAAGGAGAATACTGAGGATGGAAAGAAATGAAAACTTAATTAATGTCATTCTCCTGTCAATGGACACTTAGTTTGTCTGTACTTTTTCAATATTACAAATAATGTTGGAATAGTTATAGATGTTTCCTTGAGCCTATGTAGAAGATTTTATCTAGAATATATTCCCATTAGTAGAATTGCTGGGTCAAAGGGTATATACATCTTTAATTTTACTAGATATTATTACATTGCTCTCTGAAATGCTAGTGCCAATTTACACTCTCATCAGCAGGACATGAGACTTTCTGTTACCCTACATCCTCACCAGAACTCAGTATTATCTGGATTTTTACCTTTTGTTGGTCCACTGGAGGTAAAATTGCATTTCATTACTGTTTGTATGTCTCTGATGAATAGCCATATTGGACATATTTTCATATATTTACTAGTTTTTAAGCTTCCTCTTCTGTGAGTTACGAATCCATATTCTGTTGGCTTGTTTCTTGTTTTTCCCTGTAGGATCTTCTTTTTAAAATACGCTTTGTAATTTTATGTCTTGCAAACAGCATCTAGTCCATGGATTTTTTTTAATATTTATTTATTCATTTGGGTGTCCTGGGTCTTAGTTGCGGCACACAGGATCTTTAGTTGCGGCATGTGAACTCTTAGTTGTGGCATGCATGTGGGATCTAGTTCCCCGACCAGGGATCAAACCAGGGCCCTCTGCATTGGGAGTGCAGAGTCTTACCCACTGGACCACCAGGGAAGTCCCCCATGGATTTTCTTTTCACTTTATCTTTTGGTACATTTTATACTTCAGAAGTATGTCATTTTAATATAGTTGAATTTATTAATCTTGCCTTTTGTATGTTAAGAAATCCTTCCCTGTACTGTGACCACAAATGTATTTTTCTAAATTTTGTTCAAAATTTTGTAAAGTCTTATTTTTCACAACTGGAATTAATTTTTTTGATTGTGTGTTTTAGTTCTCTACTGCCCTGTAACAAATTACTACAAACATAGCAGCTTATAACAGCACAGATTTATCAGCTCACAGTTCTGTAGGACCAAAGTCTGGTAGAAAATAGCTGACTTCTCTACTGAGAATCTTACAAGGTTGAAATCTAGTTGTTGACTGTCTGTGTGCTCAACTAGAACTTGGAGTCTTCTTGAAAGCTAACATGGTTGTGGCAGAATTTTGTCCCTTGCAGCTGTAGGACTGAGGTCTCCATTTCCTTGCTGGCTGTTAGCCAGAGGCTGCTCTCAGCTCCTTTCAAAGCCATCTTCAAAGAATCTCCCTTGTGTGGAATCTCTCTCATGCTTCAAATCTTTCTGACTGAGAATTTCTTCTTCAGGACGAGTCCTACCGGTTTTAAGGTCTCACCTGATTAGGTCAGGCCCACCCAGAATAATTTCTCTTATCTTTTTTTTTTTTTTTTTTTTTTTTTTTTTTTGGCTGCACAGCACAGCTTGCAGGATCTGAGTTCCCCAAACCAGGGATCAAACTCTGGGCCCCAGCAGTGAGAGCACTGAGTCCTAACCACTGGACCGCCAGGGAATTCCCAATCTATCTTAAGGTCAACTGATGTGGGATCTTAGTTACATCTGCAAAACCCCTAAACGGCACTACCTCAATTTGTGTTTGAATAAATAACTAGGAAAAGGTGTGTGTATACCATGGGCCTGTAATCTTGGAGGCCATCTTAGAATTCTGCCTACCACATCATATAAAGTAATGATTCATATTTTTCCATGTGGATCACTACTTTATATTCATTTTGGAAATTTAAAACATATTCAAAAGAAGAGAAAATAATTTCATGAATGCTGATGTTCCCAGTAACCAGTTTCTGTGATTCCACATGGCTAATCTTGTTCCACCTAGCTCTCAACTTCCTTCTCCCCACTCCCCCAGATTATTTTTCAGCAAATCCATGACATACTAGTTCATCTGTAAACCTTTCCATATGTATCTTTAAAGACAAGGACTTCTTTTCTTTCTAACTGGAACTAGTAAAACTTGAGGTTAAGGGCACCATCCTCCAGACTGCCAAGTCTGCCCAAGACTTCTGACACCAACTTCAAGTTCAGTGATTTCCCAAAACCCCACAGGTTTGATAATTTGCTAGTAGGACACACAGAACTCACAGAAACCTATTATATTCACATTCACTTTTATTACAGGCAAAGGGTGCAAATTAGAAGATACACATAGGGCAGAATCTTGGATTGGGAGAGTTCCAAATGTAAAGCTCCCATGTCCCCAGGGATGCATTACTTTCCCGGCATTGTTATGTGGCAATATGTGCATGGAGTATTGCCACCCCAGGAAGCTCACCCAAGCTTTGATGTCCAGACTTTTATTGGGGTTTCATTATGTAGGCATGATTGATTGGATCATCACCCATGTGGCTGAACTTGATCTCCGGCCCCCTTCTGCTCCCAGAGGTCAGGCTGATACCCTGAGGCTCACAGCCCCAACCGTCTAATCACGGGGTTGGTCTTTCTGGTGTGGCCAGCCCTTACCCTTTGACGTACACTATCAGGCTGGGTATAAAGGACCCACCATGAGTAACGAAGACACTCCTGTCCCTTAGGAAACGTTAAGAGTTTAGAGGTTACCTCCCAGGAACTGGCAATAAAAGCCAGCAAAATCCATCCTTCCTTCCTTCCTTCCTCCCTCCCTCCCTCCCTCATTCCCAACCACAATACCATTATCACACCTAAAAAATTAAAACAATTCCTCTTTTCATCAAATCTCCAATAAATGCTCTAATTTTTCCCATTGTCTCATTAAAAAAAAAACAAACCCAAACAGTTGATTTCTACAAATCAGTATCCTAACAAGCTTCACACATTGCACTCAGTTGATATGTATCTTAAGTTTCTTTTAGCTTAGAGGTTTCCTTTCCCTCTTTTTTCCCCCCTTTAATTTATTTGTGGAAGAAAATGAGTCATTTGTTCTACAGAGGCTACCACATTGTGGATTTTGCATAAATTACATAACCATAAAATTCACCCGGATTCTGTTTACACTTGACGTATTTGAATTCATTTAGCTAGAGCAGACAGTTCAAACACACCTTGTGGTACACATTTCACAGGTACAAGTAAGCACTCTAAAGACCTTTGTGAAACAGTCATTAGTTTAGTGAACAGCTTGGTGGCTCAGGAACTCTGGAATATCTATCTGTCCTTGATCCATCCTCCAAGCTTAATGCATGTTACCCTTATGTTTATATACACTCCAGTGCTTGGAAAACTCCAAGACTTCAAGGTCTATTTGTATATGACAGGTAACTTCATAGAGGCCTGTTACTATAGCCCTGCCTAAGAGGATTTCTAAGAATAAAACAAACTGGCATGTCTATTTGTGACTTGGAACCCCTCATGACCTCTGCCCATAAAGAGATGAAGATTTGACCAATAAGGGCTTTGTAGCCCTGGGGTCCACCTGTATAAACTCTGGGGGGAAAAAACCCCTGGAACTCTGGCTAGATTGGGAATAGAGTTTTCTGGGCTCAGATGAACTTTAAGTCAGGATGCCACAAATTTACAGAATTCAACTGTAAAAATCTCAACTAAATAAAACTGGTTCTGTCTCAAAAACAGACATGTCTTTTTAAAAAGGTCTTTGAAAAGTGCTCAGAGGGCTGAAATGGAGGATGTGAGTTATCTAATTCTGCTCCACTATAAAGGCACTGGAGTCATGTCTTCCTATAATGTGATATGCCATGAACAGTCCTATTCTATCCAATGCGTTTAGTGGCAAAAGCTGAACCCAGCATAAGTGCCTTTAAAAGGCTTATCACAATTGTCTCGAGATTGATGGATCTACAGGTCTTTAAAAGAGCTTCACTGTCATGCTCAGAGGAGAAATTGGTCCCATACAATGAGTATGTATCAAGTGCTCTGAATATATTTTCAGAGACAAAGCTACTTTTCTCAGTTGTGGCTTTAGTCCAGGTTTCTGTCCTGTTGAACACACCATCCAAGGATGAGATGGACACCATGACCATCCCATGGATCCTCTTGTGGCCAGAAGGAGCCCTTGGCCTATGGGACTCCATGAGGTATTCTGACCAAATGCCAAGGTATTTGGCAGATTTAAAATGCAGCTGCACCAACTGATCTGCCACAGTGCTGAAATTCAGAACCACATATGCTCCCATATGCCAAATTCAGAACTTTCTCCATCCCAAGATTGGTCTCGCCATTAACTGTCCAACAACAAACACAACTGTGAAGCCCAGAGACCAGGCAAGTTCCTTTTGAGGAGCATGGGCTGCTAACCATGGTGGGTTTCAGGGACAAGGTCAGTACCTTTGTGCCTCCTTGGCTCCCATCACTAGAATCTCCATTTGGACCCCCAAGGCCAGCTTCTGAGGAACAGAGGTTTGTTCACTGTGGGCTTGGGACCTGTCCATTGACAGACTGTCCCATGCAGGGAGGCTGTACACATGGGAGCAAGTTTTTGGGAGGAAGGAGAGCTCTGGATTGTTGTTCTTCCAGAGGAGAGCCTCTAGAAGGAACCTCGTGTTGGGAGGTAGAGCCAGAAGGGGAGACTTGTAAGACAGCCCTGAAGAGTTGGCGGAATGTCGTTTTGCCATGTGGCTCAGGGAAGTGTAGGCTGAAGCTTCCTGGAGAGGCTGCCATGGAGGAATGGATGCTGAAGGAGGAAGATTTGGGGAGGTTGTTGCCAAGTGGAACTAGGTGAGGTGTGGGAGTGAAGCTTTGCGCTGTTTGGTGACTGCATACAAGATTGACTTGGGTCCGGGTTCTGTGGTACTGCCATTTAGACCTCTGTACTTCTGGAAAGCTCTGCTGAGGGGGGCCAGGCAAGAGAGCTCTTTGTAGCCAGAACTCTTGGGGGTTTTCTCCTCAGACTGCTCCAGTGCCACTGTCCATTCAGCCAAAAAATTGAGGGGGTGATTACAGAGCTCTAGACAGTGATGGTCCAGAGAATTGGGCTTTGGAAATTTCCCTTTTTACTTTTGTACATAAAGACCCATGACTTTTATACAAAGCAATGGGGTTGCCCATTCGGGGTGATCAGATGAGAACCTTTTTAGGAGGCTTAGTCTATGTTTCCTTCACCTTGACTTTGAAGGAGGCATGACTTTCTTCTCGGTCAGGAGGGATGTCAGGGACCCATGGTGTGGTCTGCTCTCCTTACACATAGACCTGATGTGCACCCAGCTTTAGGGCCAGAGAGTTTGCACTTCAGCATCCAGAAGAGCTTCCACACAGTCCTCCTTAGACTGGCTCTCATTCCTTTTCAGATCATAGCCCTCTGGTTCCATCTTTACCACCTGAAAGAGCACCTTCTTTTTTTTTTTTTCTTTTTTTTTTAATTTTTATTTATTTATAGCTGTGTTGGGTCTTCGTTTCTGTGCAAGGGCTTTCTCTAGTTGTGGCAAGTGCGGGCCACTCTTCATCGCGGTGCGCGGGCCTCTCACTATCGCAGCCTCTCTTGTTGCGGAGCACAGGCTCCAGATGCGCAGGCTCAGTAATTGTGGCTCACGGGCCTAGTTGCTCTGCATGTGGGATCTTTCCAGACCAGGGCTCGAACCCATGTCCCCTGCATTGGCAGGCAGACTCTCAACCACTGCGCCACCAGGGAAGTCCAAGAGCACCTTCTTGATTCCAGCATTCCATTGACATTTCTTCTGGGCTCCGCTCCCCTTTTCTTCTTCGTTACCAGAACAAATCTGTTCACTCTGGTCCTTGTCTTTTTCCTCTTCCAGCATCTCTGCAGTCTTTGCTTGTGGTGTACCGGGAATTCATCCTGGTATTGGGCCATCTGCTCTGGCATTGCCCTGCCAATAGCTTCTTTAAGTTTCTGTAGAGGCGCCTTCAGATGCACCCCTGCCCCCAACACACAGAGATGAAGTTTTGGGGCAAGTGTGACCAGGATGTCCTTGCTGCAGAGCAGGGATGACGTCACATGGCCACGCTCCTCAGAACCGATCTGGCTGTTCAGCTTCCAGGTTTCTACCTCCGTGCCCAGGAGGATCTCATGGATACCCTGGGTGAAGAGCTTCCTTTTGCACCATCCCTCAGCAGTTCTGGCAGGCTGGAGCAGCTCCTCAAGGCACTTCTCCATGGCTACTGGCAGGCCTTTGCGGAGAAAAGAAAACTGTGAATTCCCTGTCCAATACCACCCTGTGGGAATCTCTTTCATCACCCATATCACAGAAGGGGCTTCCTTCTGGAGACTCACTGAGCAGCTGCTTCAAGTCCAAATCAGTCAGAGAGACAGTAACAGTGACCTCCTAGAGCAAACTGCTCTCGGGAGCTGAGCAGAAGATTGAGAGTGAGGGATGCTACCCCATTCTCACAGGCTTATGATCCTCAGGCCTGCTTCTCCTGGGCCGATTTCTCATTCTGAAATTTCTTTAACATCTCTTTATCACTTCGAGCCTCAGGAACATTTCTTCTTCTTCTTCTTCTCCTTACCAGCATTGAGAGCTGTGAAGCTCCTTTGGGAAAAGCTGAGCTTTGTTCATTTCTTCTCCCTATTGAAAGTGTCATCCTTTTTCTTTCTTCCCTTCTCACTACCTTCCTGCAGCTTCTTCTTCTTCTTTGGTGATTTTTCCCCCCTCTTTTCTTTAGTGGAGTCGTTGCCAGATTCTGATGTTTGTTGTAACTGCAGCGTTCTCGGGTTAATGTAAAATCCTCCGTACTTTGTGGTCAGAGAAGCACCATTTGAAGAAGCTCATCATATATTTCAAGTCCAAGTCAGTTGGTGGAAGAATCAGACGCATCATGCTCATCCCCCATGATAATCGAGTCTCGTATATGGTCTTTTCTATGATTCTTTCCAACCTTGTTTCCAGGTTGAAGACCTGCCACTTCATCCTGTGAACTCTTCACCAGCTCTGGGTAGTACTCTGGGCAGCGCTCCCTTTCTGGGTCAACAGAACAGTTGCTGCAGCCAGCTTAGGATCTCAATGCTCTGCTGCTCTCCCAACCTCCTCTTGCCCAGATTTCTTTAAAAATGTGAGATTCAGAGGGCCTGGGAGAGAGGTGAACTGGATCCTGTTGGGTCCTGACATGACTACAAACAAGTCTTGGTAGTTGTTACCATTTGGCTTCTTTGTCACAAGTGCAGGGGCTGCAAATGATCTCTCGCAGGCAGGATGGGCCAGATGCACTGGCCACAGCTCTAGTTAGCACCTGGGCCCTGAAGCATGCCTACCAATGATGGCCCATGCACTTCCACGGTCCATGTCCACAGATGAAAAAGCTCTCGTGAGGGTCAGGAAAGAGAGGCAAAATCCCAACTCAAGGTTTGTACAACATCTCAGCAACAGCGGGGTGGCTCTTTGAAAAGCAGTCATTAAAAAAGAGCACTTACTGAAAACTCAACAATAAGAAAGCAAACAACCCAATTAAAAAATGAGCAAGAGATCTGAACAGACACCTCACCAAAGAAGATATACAGATGGCAAATAAGCACGTGGAAAAATGCTCCACATCATATGTCATTAGAGAAATGCAAAGGAAAACGAGTTACCACTACACATCTATTAGAATGGCCAAATCTGGAACAGTGACAAGCTCAAATGCTGACAAGGATGTGGAGCAACAGGAACTCTCATTCATTGCTGGTGGGAATTTAAAATGGTACAGACACTTTGGAAGACAGTTGGGCAGTTTCTTACAAAACTAAACATACTCTTTTTTTTTTTTTTTTTTTTTTTGTGTGCAGTACACAGGCCTCTCACTGCTGTGGCCTCTCCCATTGTGGAGCACACACTCCGGACACACAGGCTCAGCGGCCATGGCTCACGGGCCCAGCCGCTCCGCGGCATGTGGGATCCTCCCAGACCAGGGCACGAACCCGTGTCCCCTTCATCGGCAGGCAGACTCTCAACCACTGTGCCACCAGGGAAGCCCTCCCCCCTGATTTTTATGCTGTGACCTGCCAATGAAGATGTGCTCTCCTGCCCCAGCTGACTGCTCAGTGTTGATCCGTGAAAGGTGTCGTTATTCCTCCAGCGTGGCTGGAGGGGACAGAAACACTTTTGCCACCTGTTTCCTTGACCAATTTGCTTAACCAAATGCACAAAGGATCTGGGACAAAGACCCATACCTTCCTTTTTCAAACCTCTTCTTCAGTCAGCCTGTTTTGCTCACCTCTCTTCACTGAATATATAAAATCTTCCATGTATCAAGAGATTGTGAAAGATTTACTCACCTTAGTCACATGATTTTCAAAATGTGTTAATTATGCATTACTCACATGCTCTGAGCTTTTGCTGCTAATGTCATTTTATTGGACTGGGGAGAAATTACTTGCAGTGGTTACATAATCCTCAGACTTGCTGACAGGGTATTTTACCACCATAATATGCTTAAGTGGGGGTCCTCAATTTTGATTCATTGTCCTGATGAAATAAAATCCTTCTGGTATTTTCTTCCTTTAGCCAGATGGTAGAGGCAGTCAGCATTTTCTTTTATCTAGATGTTCAACTTCAATTCCGTAGACAAATACCATTGAAAGATTGAAGTAATAATGATAGTCTAAACAGAGAACTCAAAATTCCTATACTAAAGATTAATGGGTTTTCATATTTTATTTGTCAAAGTAAACCATAGAGCATTATTTCATCCCCTCAAATTTTAGTTTCAAAAAGGATGCAAGTTCAATACTCATAAACATGGTGAAATTTATTGATCAGAAATGCTATCATTTCTTCATAGTTGCCATAAATGGTATGATTATAAAATAGGCTGACATAGAACACTTGACAGCTCTTTCTTTCTTACACACTGTAATTAATCTTGCAACCTGTCTTATTTGTCAATTTAAAAAAATGAGTCAGTGAAACATGCAGTTAACACATGGCATGATTCTATGACAAATAGACATGATTCACGGTCCAGAGCAGGTCCATGCAGAAACCAGCTTTGCCTTTGATTAAATGACAATACATGTTTATACAGCATCCTCCAAGAACTTAAGGAAACCCTGTATTTGAGGCTGAAATATGTATACTACCATTTTGTCTTTTCAGCAGCATGGGTCAATTGTTTTTGGTCAGATACATTTTTGGGGTCCCAACTGTACAATCAAAGCAATAATGAATTGTGACGGTTTTAAAATACGTCCGCAAATCCTTTAGCACCCTTCCCACGTGGGTTCTATGGCCTCTCCTCCTGAATCTGTACTGACGTTAGAGACTCATTTGTAACCAACAGAACCAGCAAAATGATTCACATAACTTTTGAGGCAATGCAATGTCTGCCTGGTTCCCTTGGGGCACTTGCTGTGGGGGACCCCAGGTGCCATGTAAGAAATCCAACCACTCTGAGACCCTCATGCTGTTGAGGCCACGTGGAGGTGCTCCAGCTGACAGCCCAACTGAACTCCCAACCAACAACCAAACTGCCAGATGTATGAGTGAGTCATTTTGCACGTCCAGCTCACTTGAGCCTTTAGATGACTTCAGTCATTGAGAGAGTCCAAACAAGAACAGCCCAACTGAGCCCTTCTCCAATTCTGTAGTCAAATAGTTTTAGAGAGAATCTTGCATCTTAGGAGATTGAAAATGCACCTTGTAATATTAAAGGCTCTGATAAGTCCTGCAGTACAGAAATCTAAATAAGTTTAGCTTAAATTTATTTAGCCACAGAGCCATTCTGTCTTTAGACATCTATTAGGAGCTGACTGATAAAATTAACACTCTGATTAATACAGTTTTCAATTATAAAATTTTTCAGTTATAGCTTCAGGCTCTAGCTTGGCTCAGAATTCAGAAAGAGAGCTTGTTGCAATAGTTAATTGACTTCATCTTGATAAAGAAATCAAACTTCCATGGGGAGATATGAATAATAGGGATGGGTGGAGGATCTGAAATATCATACAGGAAAATAAGAGGCTACTGGTTAAACCAGAAATTACACACTAGCATACATCAGCAATACATCAGCCATCATCAGGAAGGAATACATCAGCAATCATCAGGAAGGAAATTACGTCTGGATAGGAAAACAATTGTGTTTTATTTATTTATTTTATATTCTTTGTTTTTTCTTTTTTTGGCTGCACCACATGGCATGTGGGATCTTGATTGAACCCGCACCCCCTGTACTAGAAGTTTGGAGTCTTAACCACTTGACCACCAGGGAAGTCCCAACAATTGAATTTTAAAATGTCCCTTGGTTCTGCTTGTTTTGGTGGTCAAAGGAGTGGCAGAAACTTCTGACTGAGTCTCAGAGCAAATCAATTTATCTACCTACCTACCTACCTACCATCCATCTTCATTCATTTCATTTGAATGGGTAATATATTCATATAGTGTAAAATTCACAAGGCACAGAGTGATATAAATTGAAAACTGCCCCTCCCAATCTGTCTTTCAGCCACAGTGTTTCCAGTTTCTTGTCTATCCTTCCAGGGTTAACTTAAGCATATAGAAA
Source organism: Mesoplodon bidens (assembly GCF_964165515.1). Classification (NCBI taxonomy): domain Eukaryota; kingdom Metazoa; phylum Chordata; class Mammalia; order Artiodactyla; family Ziphiidae; genus Mesoplodon; species Mesoplodon bidens. The sequence goes on from NC_138163.1 coordinate 100,818,873, forward strand.
CAAACACATATATATGTTCTTAAAGAAAACATATATAATAGCATACTATACATATTGTATTCTGTACCTTGCTATTTGTAGGCAAAAATATATATTTAAAGTTATTCCATATTCATACATGGAGAGTTTCCTTATTCTTATTTTTTCCATATCAATTTAATATTCCATTGTATGGATGTACCAGAATGTAATTAACTAGTCACTTACTGGTGGGTCTTTTCCTATTATAAACAATGTTGCAATGAATAAATTTGCCTGTGTGCAAACGCATCTGAGGATAAATTACTAGATATGGAATTACTGGGTCAAATGCTGGCAGGTGTTATTGGTGCCTGGCCCTGACCTCTTTTATGGGACTGGTGTCATGCAGGATCTCGGGATCTTAGTTCCCTGACCAGGGATGGAACCCATGCCCCCTGCAGTGGAAGCACAGAGTCTTAACCACTGGACCACCAAGGAAGTCCCTCACATCTACTTTCTTTTCTGGGGAGCTGCTGTTGACTGACAGTTGCTGCCTGGCCTGCAGATGTCTTGGAAGTTACACGCCCTTCTGGGGATAGCCCCTGGCCAATGACTTACAGATGTGCGGGTATCACAGGCTAGCCTGTGCAGAGCAGCCTCTGTGGTGCACTCTTCACTCAGGAGTTCCTTGTGGGATGAGGCTGAGGCTGAGGCTAGTCAGATCTTATGCCACATCTCGCCCTATCTCCTTCCTTTGCCATCCTGCTTCCCTTACTCCCCTGCAGGTTTCTCCTGAGAACATTCCCTCAGTAAGTCATCTGTACAAGAATCCCTGTTTCAGCCTCTGTTTCTAGGGAGCCTAGTCTGAGACAAATGGTATGTGCACATGCAATCTTTTTGTTGTTGTTAAATCACTTTTTTCTTAATTATTGCATAAATTATTTATCCTCTTTTCCAGAATAAAGTACTTCTTGGTACCCACACTTGAGAGAACTTACAGATGCAAATTGGGGTGGAGTGTGCTTTTAGCTTTTTTGTTTCTTCTGCAGTAGGGAAGGCAGACTGGGTAAAGGCACATACTCCAAGATCTAGGCTGCCATGTTGTTACACAACTCCAAAAGACACTATTACATTATACCCTATGTGAATGGCGCCCCCTGGAATTCAACAGTGTAAATGGTGAGCCCTGGAATTGTGCATCACTTAGTAACGTCCACATTTTGTTTCCCAATGGCACTTTTGGAGTCTTGCCTCATTTAGTGTCTCTAGAAAGAATTATCTACAGTTCAAGCTACAACAACCTGAGTCAGAAGCTGGCAATCAAATCCAGCTTAAGATACTCTCCTTCCTCTGAGTACTGCTGGCATGTGGACGTGACTAAGGCTTGGTCCCTCATGGTACACATGGCACAGGGGGTGGCCCATCAAAGGCAGGAGATTTTGGTCCTCTGGTCTATGGATATGGTGACCATATTTTTTCAAACAAAAATCAGGACAAATGGTCTGGCAAGGGATTATTTTTGGTCTGTGAATATATTTAAAAGGAGCCTTACAAATAGCTTTTAGTGATTTATGTGACAAATCATTGTGTAGAAAAGAATGAAACTGTGAAATGGATGTCGTCTCAGGAATTTTAATGTATACTCGCCACCTATAATATTAATAGCTACCATTTATTGAAGGCTTATTATTGAAGCTTCAAATTAAGTGCTTTACAGAAATTATCTCATTTTCTCCTCAGGAGAACTCTAGTTGGTGGGCACTATCAATCCATTTTATAGAGGGGATAACTGAAATCCCGAGATGAGAAGTAGCTTACCACGATCATGTAGCTAGGAAGTGGTGGAGCTAACATTCTGACCCAGGCTGGCAGGACCCATACTCTTCAATGATACAGCACAATACCATCTCTCCTATTTAATGCGGGCTTTTTACTCTTTTATTGGCAAGTTTTACTTTTCTCTTTGGGTCTGGAATGTAGCAAAAGACGGTATTTCCATCAGGCCAAGAGATTTATAACTCTCTCCTGTCGGTGGAGAATAAGATATTCCTCATTGCCTCAATTTAGTTCAGGACAACAAACATTTATTAAGTATCTACTTGATACCAGCCACGGGGCTAGTAGTTATGGAATATAAAGATTAATGAATATCAATACTGCACTCTTCCTACACTCAAGACGTGTGGATTAGGGGAAAAAAGCAAACACACAAATAACTTTAATATGAGGCCAACTGGAATAAGTGACATATTGGAGAAGCTAGTTGTTTGGAGAGTTTCAGGAAGGTAGAAATTAAATCGGACTAGGAAATCTGACTACAGGAATTGGCATTTAATTAGGGCCCTGGAAGATTGTAGGGCTATATCGTTACTATGGTTGTGTAACAATTTACCCCAAAACTTAGTGGCATTAAACAATCATTTTACTCTGTTAAAAAATCTCATGTTCAGGAATTCAGGAAGGTCTCAGATGAGCAGTTCTTGCTGGGGGTCTCAAGTGGTTACGATCAGATGTGACTGGGGCTGCAGTCATCTGAAGGCTCGAGCGGCTGGATATTCAACATGGCACACTCACGGGGCTGGCCTTAATGCCAGCTGTCAGTGGGAACGCAGCTGGGAGCTCAGCTGGGCTGCCACTGGAGTGCCTGCACAGGGCCTCTGTAGCATGGTGGCCTCAGGCAGAACTTGCGTGCACTAACCTTGGAAGCCACATCCTGTTGGTAATGAGAAAGTCACTAGGGCCAGCCCAGATTCAAGGGAAGGGTTCACGGGCCCCACCTCTCAATGGGAAGAGGATCAAGGTCACATTGTCAAAGAGAATGTACAGTCTGCCACAAGGGTGTGGCAGGTGGAGGTGTGGGCAAAGGGCCTTCTAGGCAGACCGCAGGAATAGGAAAGAGGGATGTTGAAGGAATGGCAGGTTGTCTGGTGTAGCTGGGGTGGGGAGTGTGATGAATTGGGAGAGAGAAATTTGAAAAATTAGTTGGGGTTCTGTCCACAGAGGACTTTATAAGCCAGAATGTTGAGTCTGGATTTATTGAGAGGTAATCTAGTGATTAGACTAAGAGCATGGTTTTGGAGTGAGCTAGAATTCTTTCTAGATCAACCCTTTACTATCTGTGTGACCTTGGGTGAATTCCTTACCCATCCAGAGACTCAATGTTCTTACCTGTGAAAGAAGATGATTGTAACTTTGTTGCAGTTTTACTTTACAGGATAAGAAGATGAATGTAAATCACTTAGTATATAATAAAGGGTGGCAATTATTATTACTCTGATAGGAATAAGGCAGCCTATGAGAGTGTTTGAGGATAAGGAAACATGATCATACTTGTCATTCAGAAAGATGCCAGCAGGCAGCTAGCAAGCCTGAAATCAGGAAGACCAGTTAGGAAACAATGATACTAAGTTGGTTAAGAAGCCGTGAGAGTCTAATCTGGGGTGGTGACTGAGGAGGGCTTAGAATGACAAGATGTTGAGATGTTGAGGAGATAGAGGTTTTAGTTGGTGGCTCATGGGTGAGCCAAAGGTGAGGGAGAGGGAGAATCTGACTTGGGTCAGAGGTCAGGTCGTCCTGGTTGGGGTGCTGATTCTAGAAGCAGACCCTGAGACAGAGAATCTTGGGTGAGGGGTTTATTAGGGGAGTGTTCTCAGAAGAAAGAGTGTGGGAGAAGGATGGAGCAGAGGAAAATGTTAAGAAAAGGGTGGTCTCACCTGACCACCAGCTTTGGTTGGATCCCACAGGAAGCTCTGCAGCTTGATTGCACCACACAATACTTTGCACCTTGAGGCAAGTGTCCTGCTTTTTGTACTTTGCCTGCAGCCAGTCAGTCAGAGCTTTGGGCTGCCTGGGGATGATGGGGTAAGGTGTAAGCTTCCTTGCCAGATGGTTCCATTTGGCCAAGAGCAATTGTCTGGAGAAGGGGGCAGCTGTGAGCTCTCAGCAACCACCATTCCAGGCAGCTGGGGGAATGGGTGTACTGGCCCAGAAAAGGGGATTTGGACGAGGCACCACCAGTGTCCATTATAAGGGTCAGTGTTGCGATCAGTCTGCTCAACACCTTTCCCAAGCCAGGGAACCAGTGCAACTGAACTTCTGCTCAGCACGCCTATCTTCATTATAGAAAATTCCTATAGGTTGCAAGCTGTGATAATAACTAACATCTAGTGTTTGGGAGGTCATCTTTTCTTCTTAAAGGATCCTGGGGTATGGCATTGTGCACGTGTAGAGTGCTGAAATGGGGGCCACAAGGAAGTCCGTAGAGCCTTTGGCCTACCAAGAGAGAGAGAGGAAAAGCAAGAGAGGCCAATAGAACAGATAGCACGTGGAGATGTGCATTACATTGTATTTACTGAAGAACATCCCCCCCTCATAATTTATGTACCTCTCAAAAGACCCAGCAGGTGCTATTTATTCCATCTCTGGCTCTGTGATCTTCTGTTCCACGCACGCTGGATTTGATTGAGATTAGACAAATCACTGTTTTCTTTGAAAAGGGAAACTTCTGAAGCAATTGCTGAATGTAGCACGTGATAACTTTAACTTTTCACGTAGGTACTGTTTACTTCTTTAAAGTCAGTATAAATGATTAAATGGGAATAACTATATAATTCAAAGCAAACACATACACACATACCAAATCTTTAGATGAATGGCTTGGCTGCCCGCCACCAGAAATCTCCCACTTCCTTTTTATTATTCAAAGCAAACACAAAACCAAATCAACACCACCAAGGGTTTGCCCACTTGGAAAGGATATTGCATTCCAGAGCGGTCCAAAGGTTACGCTACTCATGACGATTGTATATTGTTTTCTCTAAAGTTCACGGGAAGATAATAGTTGTTATTTTCTTCCTTCATACCAGCTTTCCAGCACTCCTTGTCCTTCTAAAAGGGAGAAGCACATCTTTTGTGCATTGTGCAAAGTGACCCTCTTTGGGAAGTCCTCCTACTGGGCTGAGCCTGTCTATTTACCACCATGGTTCTACCATGATTTGTTATAGCAGCCTGAATGGACTGCTATTTTCAGAAGGAAAGACGACACTCATGAAAACCACTCAGACTATCACCATTCCTGTACTGGATTTATATAGATAACTATATAAGAATGAGCTACTGGAGGTCAGAGGTTATATTTTGACCAGATGACCACAAATAAATGGTTTCCAAATACGTGTGAGATGCCATCACACTGAGCGAGCTAATTAAGTCCTAAAGATTAAATGCTAGCAGAGTTTCTCACTTCTATCAAGATTAATACTCAAGATGAGCATGTTCTGTATATATTTAAAATTTTAAAAATCACCTTTTGTTATCTGATGTGTAATGAAAAGATGAAGATTCAGGAAACCCCAACTTGCAGTGACAGGAGATTTTGGACAAGTCTTTGAGCCTCAGCTTCTGAATTTCTAAAGCGGTAATATTTGTTAGGCCTGTCAGCCAGAGTTGCTGGGAGCACCTAAGGAGATATAAATGTAAAGAAATTTTGTAAACTTGAGTGATGTTCAAATACTGGAAACTAGGGGACATTAAAGGATTATACATTTAAAATGTCTTCTTTTATTCCGTCATATAGGGAATATATACTCATAACAAAAATATAGAAAAGTGGAGGGCTTCCCTGGTGGCGCAGTGGTTGAGAGTCCGCCTGCCGATGCAGGAGACATGGGTTCGTGACCCAGTCCGGGAAGAACCCACATGCCGCGGAGCGGCTGGGCCCGTGAGCCATGGCCGCTGAGCCTGTGCGTCCGGAGCCTGTGCTCCGCAACGGGAGAGGCCCGCGTACCGCAAAAAAAAAAAAAAAAAAAAAAACAGAAAAGTGGAAAAAAAATGGAGGAGGGGAAACAATTATAGGATTTAAGTGGTTATTAGATTAAAAGTGATACCTCTTCAAGTTGGATGTTATAGTGGACTGAGTGGTGGCTCCTCAAAAGATACATCTGAGTCCTGGCCCCTGGTTCCTTGAATGTGATCTTATTTGGAAAAAGGGTCTTTGCAGTTATAGTTAAGTAAAGGATCTTAAGATGAGATCATTCTGGATTAACTGGGTGGGTTCTAAATCCAAAGACAAGTGCCTTTATTATAAGAGGAGAAACAGAGTGGGAAAATGCAGGGGAAGGCCATGTGACTATGGAGGCAGAGATTGGAGTGATGGGGCCATAAGCCAAGGGATGCCAGCAGCCACCAGAAGCTGGAAAAGGCAAGGAAGGAGTCTTTCCTAGAAACTTCAGGTGGAGCATGGCCCTACTGACACCTTGATTTCAGACTTCTGGCCTCCGGAACTGTGAGATAATACCCTTCTATTGTTGTAAGCCACTCAGTTTGCGGTAATTTGTTATGGCACCCTAGGAAACTAATAGAGATGCTCACCATAAAGAAAGCCCTACGAATTTCATCATGCCAGAGAGTGAGCAGAGTATTGAAAGACAAAGGAAGTATGTGGTTGGCAATCTGCAATGCATGGCTTTTCTAATGAAAAAGCTTATTTTCTGCCCCTTTTAAAGGAGAATAGTCACTTTAAATGAACCAAAAGAAAACAGCAATAAAAACTATAATAAAGGCAAGTTAGGAGAAGGTTGAGAAGGAAAGTAACCACAGCAAATAAGATTAAGTCAGCTGAGTGGCCTTATCTTGTATTAAGGAAAGACTTTTGGCGTAGAATTAAGTAGGTGAGCATTTCCTCTTTAAACTGGAGCATGGGAATAAAAGAACAAAAGGATTAGGAATGCAAACAGTTAAGGGATAGAGGAAAACAAAACACCCAGTTGATTCAGAATTTATACCCCCTTTGGCTCAGACTTTGTCCTGTTTTCGATTTTACATTTAGTTGTGTTTAAACATTTTAATAAAGAAATTGATTCTTATCAAGTTAAGTTGGAAAAAATTCACTGTTCAATTTGGGAGAGTCTGGGCAAAGGAAATCCTTGGCTATTTGAGCAACCTTAATGTAGTACCTGGCACCTACAACTCAACCAGTTGAAACCCAAATTTATAATATGGATTTTCCATGTTCTGGGACTGACCTCTTGGCCAGAAGGATATTTAAAAGAAGTCCTGCCCAAGGCAAAAGTTACCTTAATTTAAAGTTTGCCTGCTTCCTATTTTGTTAATCCCCAGCCTCCTTAATATCTTCTTTTCTATTCACTCGGTACATTTTTATGGTTCTTTTGTTGTTAAAAAGAATAATAAGCACCGATTACCTCTTAGGCACTTATGTTTTCATAGATACCATTTGATTTTCATGATAATCTTCGGAGGTACCTAATACCATCCCTATTTCATACATGAGGAAACCAAGGAACTGTGACATTGGAGGTACCGTGTCTTAAGTGACTCCATGTCCAGAAATAAGCTGTGTGACTTTGAACAGATAAGTTACATAACCTCTCTGAGCCTCAGTGTTTTCATATGTAAAATGGCATCACACTCCATTTTCTTGTGTTCTAAGGAGACTTTTATTTTCACTTCTTTTTTTTTTTCTGGTTGACTTTTATTTTCATTTTTTACTCTCTCATATTTTCCTAAATATTGACAATGAGCGGGTCAAAAAGGAAACCAATAAATATTTTTACACACAGGAAAGAACAGGAAAGATAATTACATTGTTCAAAAGAGAGATTAGTAATATGGGTGATCTTTCACTTCTTATTTTAATGTTTGAAATTGAAGTGTATCTTATAACTGCCATCTTACATTCTTCACCCTATAAAGCTGCTATTACATTGATGATGTCTTAGTGTTGATAGCATTTGATAATGGAGGGGTTTGGTAATGCATACCCTCCAGGGTTCTTATAAAGCCTAAAGATTCTGTATGTAAAGTGCTTGGTACTGAGTCAGAGCTCAGGAAATGTTGATTTTTATTATTTTTTAAGTAACTTGGCCATAGGTTATACTACTAGTAAGTGGCAAAGCCTAGATTGGAACCAAGTTTGTAACTGTAGTTACAGAGCTCCTTCTTTTCTAGGCCAAAATTCCAGTCCCAAATAGTGAGGGAACCAGCTCATTACATTAGCTGTGAGTCGGTCCCCCATATAATGACCTAATATCTTCACGAGGCATAAATTATGTTGACCCATCAACATTTTAAATTTGAAATTGTAATCTTTAAATCAAGGCACACAGGACTTGCGTAATTAGCATTTGTTATATTAAGTTGTCATGTTATCTTCTGGATACTGAGCTTCTAGGATAATGGGAACTAGGTGAAAAATAAAATAGGCTGAAAGGCAAATAGAAAGGTAAATCTTAAAATTATTGAAATGAAGTTAAGCCTTTAGCCTGTTCCAGTGTCCCCTTTTTGTGTTTTTGCTTCTCCTCCCAGAGGGAATCAACCATTCATCATTGTACCTGTGATTGGTGTCAATGTTCCTCTACCCACTGAAAGTGACCCTGAGCTGGGGAGGGAAGTATGGTCAAGAATCTCAGGCACAACGTTGGTGTAGTAGACATTTATTGTTATTATTATTATTATTAATTGCCTGCCTAACATCCAGTCTTTCTTCCTTTCCATTGGACAAACTCTGTCCTCCCTCAGTCCTTGTGATTTTGGGGGGTAGGATTCATCCTAGGGGTGATTGAGAAACCCAGGCCCAGACAATGAGCATATTTTATCCCTTGGCCCACCATATTTGGTTCAGGGATGAGCAAATAAGTTACATTTTTTCCCCTAATCTAGTTTGAGTTTTAGCTTTCTAATACTTTTGATTGAAAGAAAGTAACTAACATCACTAACATAATTGGAAATCAAGACCAGTTGGTGGTTGGGGACACCCCCAGTAGCCACAGGCCAACATTGGAACTAAACCCTTAATGAGGAGTTGTTGATAGTTTTTCAGGGTTCCCTGGCGCCACCAAAGAAGAGGCTTGTTCCAGTAGACCGACCCAGGTGTAAAATCAGCCAGGCAGATATTTTTATTAGCAGTGAGGTTATCGTGGTCCCACAAATCAATAACCTTTATTTAAACCACACAGTTCCATCTTCTTGAATCCAGTGTTTGTCAACCAATCATTTGAACTTAATTTAGCCTTTCTTTTCTGGGAAGGGGGTCCATATAGCAAGTGAAACCCCTGCTCTGGGAGGTATTTGGCAGGGTAGTGTAAATGAATCAACTCATGGTCTGGTTATAAGTGAACCTCCTGTGAATCTGATTGTCACAAGCCAGTCCAACTGGTGAGCTCAATGACGGATAATTTGACACATTTGAATTCTGAACCTGCACATTTGAAAATCACATCCAGAACAGAAGTGACTAGTGGCAATTTTAAAAAACCCTTACAGTTTACCTAAAAACACCATATTTAAAAATTACCTATTTGTTGTTTTCTCTTGAGGGAGGAATGGGATTGGTATTTGTTCTTTGAAATGTCTTTCACTCATCTAAGATCCTGGATGCACTGTATAGAAAGTCAGTGAGGGTTTGGGGGCTAATTGATTTACTTACTTTTTTCTAAGATGTCAGCCACTAAACAGTGATTCTTTGTGTGGTTGCTGAGATGTTAGTTATGAAAAATAGCCATCACAGCCCCGGTAAGATGTTCTAAGATCTTACTTGATAAAGTGATTCAGTCTTTCGGAAAGTTTGTATCTGTGACTACCCTGATAAGACATGAGGTTCTAGAGAAAGGAGTGGAACGTTGAATGTCCAATGTATTTTACAGTAGAGCTTATTGCAGCACCTTCAAGATAAAGAATGCCATTTAGAGGTTATTTCTCTTCATTAAGAAGACTTGACATTCCTATGTAGTTTGGAAATACTAAACTATTAATAGACTTGCTAGGAGTTTTGCTTATGAAGTACAACAAACCCTGACTATCTACTATGTACATGGCATGGGTTAAGTAAATGTTCCCTTTTACACAACCTAAGTGCAAGATACTGTCAAAGTAATTTCATAATCATTTCATAAGTCAGATAAAGGCACTTACCATAAAGGTTGTAATGTTTTTAAATGTCAGAGCAGTAACTGAACAATTATAAGAGGGCACATTTTGTTATTAATTTGTCACTCTTACTATGACATTAACTTCCTTCCTCCAAATTACTCATTTGACATTTTTCCAATCCGGACTATGTGAAGAGCTTCACAATGGACATTGCCTTATTTTTTCTTCTTCCTTTTTTCACATTGTTTTAAAAATACCATACAAAGTAAGCACAAATACCTTCTTGTCATAAAATGTTTTCAAATGATAATAAAGCAAATGTCCCCTTTTATTCCTACCCAATCTTATGCCCCTTTCCAGAAGTTACACTGTTAACTGTTTATTGTATCTACTTTCAGCCCCTTCTCTATGCATTTATGAAAAAATATGTACATATATCAGTGTATGGTTTTATTTTTGGTATGTGTGTTTATAAATTGGATCGTAGTGTATGTATTGCTTTGTAACTTGCCTTTTTCACTTAATGGGCTATGTTAGGGATCTTTCCATATCAACACACGTGGATTTATTCATACAATCATTCAACAAATACCTATTGAGCACTACTGTGGATTTTATTGTTGTTCAGCAAATATTCATTCTCCTTTCCCCAGCTCCTCAGGGGAAGAGTATATTTCCCTGCCGCGTTGATGTGGAGCTTGCTCATATGACTTGCTTAGGTCGCTGGAATGTGGATGGTAGAATTGACAGCGTGTCAGACCCTAGCAGAAGCTTTCAGAGGCACTGCAAGTTCTGCTAGCCTTCTTGAGCTCCTGCCCTCCATTCAAAGAATAGTATGTTCCCCATGTTCTTCAGCCTGGTCCCTGGCACAGGAAGATGCATGGGGCAGATCTGAACCCGGCCCACAGCCTGGAACAGAGTTACTGTAGTTGACTCTAGAACCATGAGCAAAAAATAAACATTTGCTGCTGTGAGCCACTGAAATTTTGGAAGTTTTGTAACTCGGCCCGATCACAGCAAAATCTGATGGATACAAATAGTTGCTATTTGCCAGACATTGCTCTAGATGCTGGGAAAACAAAAACAATCCCTGCCTACATGGAGTTTACATTGAAAAGCTGGTTAGTATTCCATGGAATGGTTGAGCCATGGTAAGGTATTGCCTCTTTTTCAGTCTTATAGGCCTTTTGTAGAAAGTGCTTAGCATGCAAGGTCTGCACATCCTCAACACTTCTGCCGCCTCTATCCCCTCCTTCCCCTCACTACTGCCACCTGGTCGTTCCTCTGCTCTTGACCTTCCACCTTGACTATGGAAGAACCCATTGGCTCTCCTCTAGGTTCTCCCTACTCTCAGATGTCCCATGCATTAGGACAAGTGCGTTTTCTAGCCATGACCTTGCCTCACGCAAAACTCAGTAACTCTTTTTCCTTCTTTATAAAACACAAAGTCTGGCCTTCAATATCCAACCCCTCTCAACTTTCCAACTACATTCTTTTCTTAGTCTTGTACTCTCGTGTTTTGCCAGAGCAGCCTGCTTACTGCCCAGGACACACATCCTGTAGTGAATTTCGTGGTAGGCCACCCAGACAGAATTTCCCTTCAGGACTGAGGTACCCACTGCCCCAGCTGCCAGGAGTGCTCGTGGATGATGGCTGCCATGTAGTCTGCTCTCAGATGAAGACACCACCCCCCCACCCAAGGTCCACATTCCCTTCCCAGGGACAGGCGACATCCAATGATGGGTCAGAAGGGGTGGAGATTCCCTGCTGGTCCAGTGGTTAAGACTCCGCACTTCCACTGCTGGGGGCCCAGGTTCAATCCCTGGTCAGGGAACTAAGATCCCACAAGCTGTGCTGTGCGGCCAAAAAAAAAAAAAAAAAGGTGTGTGTGGAGGGGATGCTATAAAGACCCATCCCCCTTGTCTCAAGGCAAGGCAACTCTGAAAAGTTATTCCAGCTTCAGACCAATCTATGAGATTGGCTCAGGCTTTTTGTTTGGTGTGGCTATATTGCAGCCCAGCACCTTCCTTAGCCTAATCCTATTTCCTTGTCTGCTCCACAGGGGATGATTCCAAGGATACTCCCTAATACGTTTCCGAAATGCTAAACTCCATCCCAGAGTCTGCCTCCTGGGAAACCTGAGATGAAACACACCCTGCAGGTCCTTGGGCCTTTCCCATACTTTGGGACGTTTGATCAAGCTATTCTCTCCACCCAGAACACCTTCCCTATAATCCTCAGCTAGTTAAAACTCTACCCAGATTCGTGACCTCTCCCCAACATCACCTCTTCCAGGTAGCTTTTCCTGACTTTTGAACCCAGAAGCCCTTGCTCTCTTGAAAGGCCACCAGCAATGTTCTTTTCATATTTCTGTTACAGTGCTATGGGAGCTGGCAGGTTGTAAGGGGAGAGCTTGGACTTTGGAGTCAAGCAGGCTGGTATTCTTTTACTTACTAGCCGTGTGAACACAGACTCTTCAGTTTTTCTCATCAACAAAATAATAATTAAAAAAAAGGCTACCTCATAAGACTGCTGTTAACATTTAAGGGAATTACACAGATAAAGTGCCTGGTGCATAGCAGGTGCCCAAGTGCGAGATCCTCCCATGCTCTCCTTTCTTCTTCCTTTTATCGTATCTTGTATCTTTATTGATTGTGCACATCATTTATGGACTTGTCTCATCTGCCTACAAGCTTGGTAAGGGCTGGAATGTGCCTTGCTTATGTTTGTATTCACACAGTGCTTTGCACAAAGAGCTTCATAAATGTTGAGCTGAATACCACTTCTTTTTGCGGTACACGGGCCTCTCACTGTTGTGGCCTCTCCCATTGCGGAGCACAGGCTCCGGACGCACAGGCTCAGCGGCCATGGCTCACGGGCCCAGCCGCTCTGTGGCATGTGGGATCTTCCCGGACCGGGGCACGAACCCGTGTCCCCTGCATCGGCAGGCAGACTCTCAACCGCTGCGCCACCAGGGAAGCCCTGAATGCCACTTATGGGCCAACATTTCGAGTTTGTTTTTGGAACCAAGAATTTCCCTGTTGTATCCCATAATTCATAAATTGATTGCACAAAAAAGGGAGTCCAGAATGACTAATTATGGGTTCTCAATAACAACTTCAGCCTCAGAGAGTTCTGCCAGCCCTCCGGCTGGCCTTGTATCTCTCACTGCAAGCACCATATGGGAAGCCAAACCTCAAACAAAGGTGCCCTTAGAGAGTCTGGACTCAGATAACAGCTAAGGAATTTCAAGGCAAACCATACACATCAGCGTTCCTATGACTAAAGTTTCTTTCAATCTAATTTTTTAATGACCATAGTTGAGAATTCTAAAATAATCTTAAAGATGAGCTCTAGGGTAAGAAGTGACCAAGTTAGCACAGTGCCTAGCATAGGTTCAGGATGTGTTTCTTGAATGAATAAATGAATGGATGGATGGGCTGTGGCTGGGTCATGGGTGAAGTTCTCTAGAAGGGATACTCCCATCTTCTCAGACACACTCAGGTCACCTTCAGGGCAAACTGGAGGACAGAGTGGGACCTGTCTTATGTAGCCACCCTTAGGCATGGTTACTGGGGTAAGTGAAAGACTCTTGTGTCTGACAGCACCTTTTCTGAAGGTGAACACATATGGTGATAATGCTGTAGTGCTGGAAGTGAAATTTCTTTAAAACCCCAGCATGGCTCTAAGTCCAAGTTTCTAAATAGACGTTAATGGCCTGTGTCGCAGGTTGGCTTCCCTTCAGAAGCAGACTGAGGCTGAGACTGAGTTTAGCGTGCAGGGTGTTTATTAAGGAGAGCCCTTGAGATCAACACCTGTGGAAAGGAGTCGAAGGAAGCAGGGGTGGGCAGAGGGAAATGTCGAGCTGCAATGCAGGTCCAAAGACAGCTTTAGCCTATACTACAGGGGGCTCTAGAGCTAGATGACCCTTCAAAGTTGTCCCAAGCTGGGCTAAGATGATCAGGCCTTTATACCCTTGCCTCAATCAGTCATTGTATGTGGGTTGTCCCCAGAATAGTGTGATTTGGGGTGAGGTGCTTCTCTGCAGCTGAGGCAGACCCTGAGGGGCTGAGGGCTGTCTGCTCACTGTACTCGCACAGCTGGGGTATCAAGTCCTTCCTTGTAGGGCGGCTGGGAGGCGCAGCTCCATATTCTCAGCCCTTTATGCCCATCCCTATGCCCCCAGCCCCCTCTCCTCCTGCCACCCCTGCCTTCCCTTTATACCCCTGCAGCAGTAAAGTGCTGGTAGTCGCCATGCCTTGGGTTATGCTGCCTCTTTTCTTAGAATGTTCCTCCTCTCCTTTCTTGGGTTAATTTCCATTCATTCTTTAAGATGAATCCCTGGGCATTATCTCCACTAAGATGTTCTTCTGGGCTCCTGAAAACAAAATGAGATGTTTCTCCACAGTACTTACAAAATATCCTGCGCCTCGTACTTCTTTACCACGCTGTTGTTGTGTGTCTGCTTGTGTGTCTGTCTCTCGTTCCAGACTGGGAGTCCCATTCAGGGCCCAGCACCTGGGAATGTCTGACTCAGATAAAGGGGATTCTATTCATGTTTGTTAAATGAATGATTGGGTGGAAGAATGACAGGGCTTGTGAACAGAATTGTTTTGTGAGTGTGTAGTCCTACTGGCTAAGAAATTACAAAGTAAGTCAATGATAACATCATGTGTGTTTATTCAGACTTTTACACTTGCAAGAAACAGTCTCGCAAACCCCTTGAATCCTTTTGCATTTGGCTGGCTGGCTGTTTTGCAAAACGAACAGCATATATGGTGCTTTCTGAGCTGCTATCTCCCAACCTACCGGTTGGGACACTTTGATGGGTTGCAAAGATGTTCTTGATATGTCACAATCCCCTTGGTTTCCTCATTCTTTGTTATCGATTTCTGACCCGCAGGGTGGGATTAGTGGTAATGTGGCAGAGAGAGGAGGTGGGACAACACAGGCGAATATGTGAGTGTCTCAAGGTCAGGTGTTTGGGGTATGGGTGGCTATAAAGCTGGATCAGCGAAGGGCTGGATGGGATGGGGCAGGACGCGGGAGACAGTACACCCTGCCTCACTCTATATCCTGTTTTGCACAAGGCTGGTGAACACAGAGATTTCAAATGACTGCAAATGATATCGCAATGGAAATCTCCTAGTGTGGAATCAAGTACCATCACCAAGTCAGGATGAGCTGAGGTCGGAAAATGAAGCATGAGCCGAGGATGTGGACCACTCAGAGAGGATTTTACTTAGTAAAAGGGAAAATTCGCTCTGTATATGTCTGCGCGAAGAAGGCTCACGTGTTAGAACTCTTGTGGTTGCAAATGATAGAAGCTTGCCTGGAACCACCTTAGGCAAACAGGAGGATTTATTGGCTCATGCAGAAAACCCTGGAAAAGGCAGAGATGCAGCTGACTTCTGGGAGTAGAGTGACAGAGGCTAGTCCCCCTCTAGGGTGGAGAGTGTCGGTTTCTCTGTGTCAGCTTTCCTCTTTTAGACAGGTTTTCCAGAAGATTGGATCATGGATGACAGCAACTGCCAGCTCTCATCTTCCCAGATTTCATTCATTCAATTCATAAAACAAATAGCCACGGAGCACCTATTACATGCCAGATATTTTTCTAGATGCTGGAATAGCAGGGAAAGAAAGATGAGAAAAAAGTCTCTTTTTATATTCCAGGGGAGGAAATTCAGACAGCGAACAAGAGTAAAGAGGAACATTTGATAGTATATTAGAAAGGGATAAGTGCTATGGAAAGAGAAAATCAAGCATAGAAGGGAGATAGGGAGTGCTGGGGCTGGGGGTGGATATTGCAATTAAAAAAATTATTTTATTGAAGTATAGTTGATTTACAATGTTGTGTTCATTTCTGCTGTACAGCAAATTGATCCAGTTATATATATACACATCCTTTTTCATATTCTTTTCCAATATACTTTATCACAGGATACTGAACATAGTTCCCTGTGCTATACAGTAGGACCTTGTTGTTTATCCGTTCTATACATAATAGTTTGCATCTGCTAATCCCAAACTCCCAATCCATCCCTCCCCCACCCCCCTTCCTCCCCTCCCCCTTGGCAACCACAAGTCTCTTTTCTATGTCTGTGAGTCTGTTTCTGTTTCGTAGACATGTTCATTTGTGTCATATTTTAGATTCCACATATAAGTGATATCATGTGGTATTGTCTTTCTCTTTCTGGCATTGTCTTTGTCTTTCTCAGAAAGAGGTAATCTCTAGGTCCATGATGTTGCATTTTAAATAAGGCCACCAGGGAAGGCCTTATGAGGGAAATGACATTTGAGCAAAGACTTGAAGGAAGAGAGGGGGTGAACCATGCAGGTAACTGGAGTTGGAGACAATAGCAAGTGCAAAGGACATGAGGTGGGCGTGCACTTGGCATGTGTGAGGAACACCAGCAAGACCACTGAGACTGAACTGGAGTGAGCAAGGGGAACGGGAGTGGGAAATGAGGCCAGGGAGGTAAGGCAGATTCCATGGGGCTTTGTGGGTCATAGTAAAAACTTTGACTTTGACTTAGAGTATGAGGTGGGCAACCACTAGAGTGTTTTGCAAGGAAGAGTAACATTATCTGATCTGCGTTCGGCTCTGGCTTCTGTGTTGAGAAGGAACTGTAGAGAGACAAGGGTGGAAGTAGGGAGACCAGTTGCCTATTGTAATAATCCAGGTGAGAAATGATAGGAGCTTGGACCAGGTTTGCTCTCTGAGAGGGACTGCTCCGATTGAAGGGGAAATGGGGGCTGTGAGGTCATCTCTCTGGTCACAAGTATAGCTGTTTGCCCCAGTGAGAGCACCTGGGTGGAGTAGGAGAAGGGGTAGTTTCTCTTAAATGTGGAGAGCTGTTTCTAGAAAAAGGGAAATTGGGAGGCAGACCACAGTAGCTGTCTACTTCAGCCATTGTTTAGTCAAGACTGCTTGAAAGTTTTAGAAGCATTCTCCTGCCTTTGCCTATGTGTTTGACTAGATCTAGGAAACATTCTCTGCCTGTAACTCACAAGTATATTCCACTACACCCATGGACTGGTCTGCAGAAAACAGAGCTAAAGCTTTTGTGAAGAACTGAGCCATGAGTAGATTTCATCCTGACACAGTGTCTTTCAGAGTCCTTGTTCTCTTTCTTAGAGAAGTTTTCTTTGTTGAAATATAACTTACTCAATTTCTTACTTACTGTCACAACGAAGGACTTAAATGGTTTCATATGCATGTGCTTGGTTTTCTCAAAGACTACCTCTTTAGAACGCCATACCGATTCTCTGAAAAGGGACAATGTGTGATAAACATTGCATTGCTTCAGAGTGACTCTTGAAAATGCTGGATGGAAATGTAGGAATCTAAAGAGTAAAATGGGCTCTTCCAATATTGCAGTTACAATTACAATGAAAGAGTCTAAATACAGAAATGGTCTCCCTTTCACTTGTCTGGGTGGTCTTTTATATTTAACCATGATACAAACACGAGTGGTCCTTGGACAGTGAGCTCTTTTATCTCATGTTTTTCCACAGAGGTATGATATGATGACATCTGCAACCATTTCAGATGATATTCAGTACAAAACATATATCTCATAATTTTAATGCCCTCCCACCTCAACTTTTATGATATTTAGTACTGTTGGTTTAGATTGAGTTTATCCTTATCATCTTGAATCTTGGAAGGAGAAGCGGAATATTTCTTCTTTGTTTACAAGCTTACCTATGGCCTTTCTAGAATGAGAAGTTTAGACTTTGTCTCTACTTTATATTCTCTGGGTACCACGAGCTTCACCCAGATGGGAATAATTCTTGTTAAGGTACCATTCTGTTCACTGCTGACTTTATGGTCTCCATCTTCTGACAGCCACAAACAAAAGAAGATATGCAATCAACGTATAAGGTATAAAAAAAAATGTGACAAGTACCCAGCAAGCTAACTTAATAAATACTAGAATCCCTGTACATCTTTCTCCTGTCATATCACTTTCCATTATTCCAGAGGCTACTACTATCCTGAATTAATCTTTATTTCCTTTTCCTATTTTATTATGTCATTTGCTTTTCTTTCTTGAGTGTGGATTATTTTGTACATACAAAAGAATGTTATATGGCTAAAAAACACTCATGAATCTACCATCTAGCTGAAGCAGCAGACTGTGACCAAGATCACTCAGGTCTTTATAGGCTTACTATATTTTTATGTATCCCCAAATAATACGTTCTTCAGTTTGACATTTTAAACTTCATGTAAATGGTGTAATATTGTATATATTCATCTATGACTTGCTTTTTATGATCAACATTATGTGTGTGAGAGTCTAGGGCTGTGGGGACCAATTATGCTGGTTGTGTACTGTACAACTCTAAGGGGGGAGCTATTTACTTTGCAGTCTGGGCAAACGGTAACTTCTGGAGCTATACAGTGTACAACTTGTATCTACTACTAGATACCAGTAGCATCTTCAACCCCCTCCCCCAGATACTATAGTATTTTTCAGTATATCTCTCTGTTTAGATTTTTAATGGCTGCACTAAGTATTACATTACACATAGATAAGTCATCACATCCTACTACTGTCTACATTTTATGAGTTTGAGTGAAGTGTAGAAATCTTACATCCCTGTTAAATGTCCACAGTCTCTGAGAACATTACTCTTGGTGAACTCACCCTATCCACTGCAACTGTGACAACACTCACTCGTACCTAAAGAGAAGACTTAATCAGAGCAAAGGAATGCACTACAGAAAAAGTATAGTGTCAACTCAAATGTCTTCAAGTAAATAATTCTAGCCTAGAGAATGCTTGTACTGAAGCTAAGAAAATGAGAAATAAATTAGGCCATTTGTCAATTCTGTGACTTGGAAGACAAATACCATTTTGTGAATCAGAAGTTTGATATAAGGCATTCTAATTATGTGAGCTTGGATATTTTAAAGGACAAATATTTTGGCTTAAAACCAAAGTGTATATAATAAAAACCTGCTATAACATGGTTAGTTTATGGGATGGATGTCACTCTTATCCAGTATCTATATTAATATGGAGAAGGTCTTGCTGTATGACTGAATAAGCATACATACCCTCTGCTGCATACAGAGTGAAGCCCATATGCTTCCCTGGGGAATTTCCTTTCCATCCATGAACTGTTTCTTGGCTCTCAATAGAGTCTTCATTTTGTTCATGTATGTATGTGACTTTATTGGTTTCATATTTTTCCATTTAGTTATCTTGCATCATCATTTATTGTAGTATTGTATGTCTATCTCACGTGGCATTTATTACAGTCTCTAACTTACTGATCTTTATATACATCCTTCTTCCTCAAAATTGCTGAAACCATAAAAAGCATCAAAATGTAGGTACTCACATCACACCATAAATCTTTATTTTTTAAGTCCTAGGCAGATAGAATTCCAAATTATTTTAGATGACAGTTTGGTATCTGAAATGATTAATGTACCCATTCTTTACATGTAGCTATTTGTATGAAACATTATCTTTGAATAGACAAGTTATCAGTAGGTGCAAACCTTAACGCATGAAGAACTCATTGCAACAGGACTTCCTTCTTTGGATCTATGATCTTATGATCTTTCAGATACCACTCTCCTCATCCAGAAAAAAATTGTTCACTTGCAATAGGCCCTTGGGCATAACACAACATTTACAATGTATAGAGTGTGCATTTCACGTTTTTTTTTCATGTATTTCCTTTGGTTAAAAACTAATATGCAATCTACAACATCCAAATAAATGATTTAACATATTTTATACAACACATGTTCAAGTAATTGATTTTCTCACGGAAATGTCATACCATTTAACTCATAGTTATGAGCCAAATATTTGTGCAGTAGTTTGTAATGAATATATGCATCATCACAGATTGCCCGATTTTCTTTGTACTCAAATATAATTTAAAGGGACAGAAGGACTTGACATTTTTTAGTGCTTGATGCATATTAGGCTCTCAATAACTCCTTTTTGGATGAATAAACACATGACTGACCAGTTTGGCAGATCTGATCAAATCCTGTGAGTTTAGGGTTTTGGTTAGTCTTACTGGAGCCTTATTATTATATTACTAACAGAATTGACTGTGTATGATATGTTTTGAAAATACTTGGTTGCCCGAGTGCAGCAAAAATAATTATGGATATATGTGAACAAAAGCTGATGTAAAAACCAGTTTATATGCACCAAATAGGGAACACCTATATCAGTCAGATTATTTCAGTGGCAGGTAACAAAAATAAGGCTCAAACTGGCTTAAAAATACAGAAATCTATTACCATGCCCAAAGGTAATGCAAGCTTCAGGCACTGTTCTTTCAATTCTCTTGGCTCTGCTTTCCTCCATGTGTTTCTTTTGTCTTCAGTCTAACTTCCCTCATGGTTGCAAAGTGGCTGCCAGTGCCAGCAGCACCTGGGACAATGCGCTTCCTTGCTCACATTCAGTGGGAGAGTGCAAGAAAGCATCTTCCTCAACCATGTCCTAAAAGTCCTTTCCTATAGTGTGATTGGGTGGGCTAAGGTCATGTGACCACAGTTGTTTGGGGAATGCCATGCACTGATTACCCTTAAGGCTGGGTTTCTGAACCAATCACTGGTAAGAATGATGGGATTACACTGAATAGCTGAGACTAATCAAGACCTATTCCTGGAGCTGAGGAAGGAGTGAAGTTTCTCCTGCGTCAACTGGGCTTTGGGAAAGTGAGGAGGATGCTTGAACAAAATTGGGTTCTGTTAGGAAGGAAGAAGGGGGAAATGGATACTGTGTATGCAAATAACTGTTTATTCCAGCACCACTCTGCTTATCATTATTATTTTTTTCTTTCTTTAAAGTTTCTTTACTAAACACTTGATTTTTCTACAGCAGTTTTAGGATCAGAGCAAAACTGAGAGGAACGTACAGAGATTTCCCTTATACCAAATGCCCCCACTTGTGCATAGACTCCTCCATTATCAACATCCCCCACCAGAGTGGTGCATTTGTTACAACTGATGAGCCTACAATGACACATCATTATCACCCAAAGTCCGTAGTTTACATTAGAGTTCATTCTTTTTTTTTTTTTTTTTTTTTTTTTTTTTTTTTAGAGTTCATTCTTTTTGTACATTCTACGCCTTTGGACAAATGTATAATATAATGACATGTATCCATCATTATAGTATCATACAGAATAGTTTCACTGCCCTAATAGTACTCTGTGCTCCACCTATTCATCTCTCCTTCCATCTTAACCCCTGCAACACCACTCTTCCTCAAAAGAGGAATTGAACTAGTCAATCAAGGAGAAGTATTCCCATATCGCCACAAAAATGAGAATTGATTCTCTCCTAAAGATACATTCATCAGTGAATTAAGAAAATGAGGACAGAATGGGAAAATGTAGTCTGTCCTTCCCAAGTTTTTATTCTTTTTTTTTAGATTCACTTTCTCCTCAGTTGGTACTTATCAAGACCCCACCATGCTTTAGTTCTTTTTACCTGCTGCTTATTCTCTTACTTTCTGTTTTCAAGAGTGATCAGTTTCTTTGTATCATCTCTGAAAAAAATAAATCTAAGAATCACCAAGATAATCCCATTATCACTTCTTAAAGGTTTTTCACTTTCTTCAGCTAAACTGATCTGGAAAAAAAAGACCTACCATCCCCATCAGTGCCTATTGAAAATCATGTGACTTATCACCTGCATTCTGTAAGGATCTCAGCTTTCTCACAGTCATTTAACTTTTTCTGAAATTACTTGGATAGAAAACCCTGTGGCAACAGCTTGGATATCATGATTGCCCATATCTGGTTTAAGAGGCAAAGAAGTGGGTCATCAGCCCACAGAAGAGCAAGCTTACAGGGCTCTGGCCACTTGGGAAAAGGGACAAAAACCAAATGAGAGGTTTGCTGAACCAAACACAGGGACATTGGGAAGAAAACAAAGCAGACTTCCAGAATCCATTCACTTTCTGTGCAACCCAGTGTAAACTTTGAGGTGACCATACTAAAGAAACAGGTACAGCCTGTAGTTTTCTGGAAGAATTATTGCCTTTTCTTTAAAGCCCCACTTTACATAAACATCAGAATCAAACATTAGGGAAAGCAAAATCTCTTATATGAAAAGAAGGGGAGTGCTAGTGACTTAAAAAATTTTTTTTAAACTGCTCCATCATATTCCATGCATATGCTGTATAAAACATTTCCTATGAGAAATGGGGCCATTCTTATGTATGATTTCACTTCTTGTCTTTTTTTTTGGGGGGGGGGGCGGGTGGTTGGCATGCCATTCATTCTGTGGGATTTCAGTTCCCTGACCAGGGGCTGAACCCAGGCCACGGCAGTGAAAGCCCGGAATCCTAACTACTATGCCACCAGGGGACTCCCTTAGGATTTATTTTCTTAACTTTTGTATGTAACATACAACAGTGTTCATTACATTTATCATGTGGTACATTATATCCCTAGTACTTACTTATCTTATAACTGGAAGTTTGTAATTTTTGACTACCTTCATCCAGTTCCCCCTCCCCACAGCCTCCACCTCTGGTAACCACAAATCTGAACTCTTTTTCTGCGAGTTTGTTTGTTTGTTTGAAGTATAATTGACTTTCAACACTGTGATAGTTCCTGGCACACAACATAGTGATTCAATATTTTTATACATTTCAAGATGATCACCATGATAAGTCTAGTTACCATCCATCACCACACAAAGATATTACATTATAATTGACTATACTCCTTATGCTATACATTTCATCCCCATGACTCATTTATTTTGTATTGGAAGTTTGTACTTCTTAATAGCTCTCACCTATTTCACCCAGCCCCAACTTTCTCCCTTTTGGCAACCACCTGTTCTCTGTATCTATGACTCTGTTTCTGTTTTGTTTTGTTCCCTTGTTTTATTCTTTAGATTCCATGTATAAGTGAGATCATATAGTATTTGTATTTCTCTGTCTGACTTATTTCACTTAGCATAATACCCTCTAGGCCCATCCAAG
Source organism: Mesoplodon bidens (assembly GCF_964165515.1). Taxonomy (NCBI): domain Eukaryota; kingdom Metazoa; phylum Chordata; class Mammalia; order Artiodactyla; family Ziphiidae; genus Mesoplodon; species Mesoplodon bidens. The sequence continues at coordinate 100,841,705 of NC_138163.1, forward strand.
TTATTGCAAATGGCAAGATTTCATTCTTTTTTTATGGCTGAATAACATTCCATTGTACATATACACACCATATCTTCTTTCCTATTCATCTATTGATGATCTCTTAAGTTTGAATGCATTCTAACAACCCTGCATTTTTACTTCCTCCCACCAACAATGAATGTTTTTGGTGTCCTATTTCACATTGCTTTGTTTTGAGTATCCCTTAACTACTTATTGTGGATATAGATGATTTTACTACTTTTGTCTTTTAGCCTTCCTACTAGCTTTATATGTGGTTGATCTACCAACTTTACTGTATATTGCCTCTACCAATGAGACTTTTCCTTTCATAATTTTCATATTTCTGGTTGTGACCTTTTCTGCTTAGAGAAGTTCCTTTAACATTTCTTGTAAATCTGGTTTAGTGCTCCTGAACTTTTTAGCTTTTTCTTGTCTGTAAAACTCTTTATCTGTCCTTCAAATCTAAATGAAAGCCTTGCCAGGTAGAGTATTCTTGGTGGTAGCTTTTTTCCTTTCATTACTTTAAATATATTGTGCAGAGTTTCTGGAATGCAGAGTTTCAGCTGGAAGTCAGCTGACAGTCTTATGGGGGTTCCCTTTTACATAACTAGTTGCTTTTCCCTTGCTGCTTTTAAGATTCTCTCTTTAATTTTTGCCATTTTAATTATAATGTGTCTTGGTGTGGACCTCTTTGGGTTGATCTTGTTTGGGACTCTCTGTGCTTCCTGGGTCTAGATTTCTTTCTTTCTTTCTTTCTTTCTTTCTTTCTTTCTTTCTTTCTTTCTTTCTTCTTTTTTTTCTTTTTTTGGCTGCACTGTACTGCTTGTGGAATCTCAGTTCCCCAACCAGGGACTGAACTGAAGCCACGGCAGTGAAAGCCTGGAATCCTAACCACTAGGCCACCAGGGAACTCCCTGGATCTGGATTTTTATTTCTTTTCCCAGGTTAGGGAAATTTTCAGCTATTATCTCTTCAAACAACCTCTCTGCCCCATTATCTCTCTCTTCTCCTTCTGGGACCCCTGTAATATGAATGTTAGTATGCCTCATATTGTACTAGAGGTCTCTTAAACTGTTCTCATTTTTAAAAATTCTTTTTTCTTTTTTCTGCTCAGCTTGGGTGATTTCTACTACTCTGTCTTCCACTTCACCAATCTGTTCCTTTGTATCATCTAATCTACTGTTGATTCCTTCTAGAGTATTTTTTATTTCAGATATTGTACTCTTCAGCTCCATTTGGTTCTTCTTTATATTTTCTAACTGTTAGACTTCTCACTGTGTTCATCCATTTTTTTTTCCTGAGTTCATGAGCACTTTTATAATTATTACCTTGAACTCTTTATAAGGTAGATTGATTATCTCCATTGTGCTTTGTTTTTCTTTTGGGGTTTTATCTTGTTCCTTTGGAACATATTCCTTTGTCCCTTCATTTTGCCTAATTCTCTGTTTCTTTGTATGTGTTAGGTTGGTTAGTTACATTTCCTGATCTTGGAGAAGAGACCTTATGCAGGACACATCCTATGGGGCCCAGCAGCACACCAGAGCTATATGATCTAGCAGTGCCTCCTATGTGGGCTAAGGGGCCCTTCCTTTTGATGTGGGACTGAATACTGTGTATGTGCTGGTATGTGGGGCTGGGTGGCTGCCAGGCTCTGCCTTGTGCAGAGGCTGCCATCTGCTGGTGGGTGGGGCTGGGGCCTGGGCAGCTGGTTGCAGGCCTGGGAGGGGTCCCAGACTGGTGTTAACTGGTTAGCCCTGGTGGAACTAAGCTAGAGGGAGGATTCCAAAATGGCACTTGTAAGCACCAGTGTCTTCGTGGTAGAATGAGCTCCCCAAATGGCTGCCACCAGTGTCTACATCTCCAGGGGGAGTCCCAGTTGCCTCCTGCCTCTCTGAGAGGCTCTCCAAGATCAGGAAGTGGGTCTGACCCAGGCTTCTTTAAAATTACTGCCTCTGCACTGGGTCTCAGAGTGTGTGAGATTTTGCAGGTGCCCTTTAAGAGCAAAGTCGCTGTCTTCTACAGCCCTCCAGCTCTCCCACAGGCAAATCCCACTGGCTTTCAAAGCGAGACATCCTGGAGGACTTATCTTCCTTGTGCGGGACCCCCAGGCTGGGGAGCCTGATGTGGGACTTGGACCCCACTCCTTGGGGAGAACCTCTGCAATTGTGATTATCCTCCTGTTTGTGGGTCACTTGGAGGTATGTATCTTGACTACACTGCATCTCTGCTCCTCTTACTCATCTCGTTGTTGTTCTCTCTTTATATCTTTAGTTGTGGAAAATACTCTCTGCTAGTCTCCATGTTATTCTCATAGATAGTTGTTCTGCAAATAGTTGTAATTTCGGTGTGCCCGTGGAAGCATGTGAGCTCAGGGTCTTCATACGCTCACATTTTGGCCACTCTTTGGGTGTGGGATCATAAAAATTATTTTTAAATAGTCACGTTATAAGTCATACTATATATGTACCACAATTAATAATTATCTCCTTTTTAAATTCTTTTTTTTTTTTTGCGGTATGCGGGCCTCTCACTGTTGTGGCCTCTCCCATTGCGGAGCACAGGCTCCGGACGCACAAGCTCAGCGGCCATGGTTCACGGGCCCAGCCGCTCCACGGCATGTGGGATCTTCCCGGACCGGGGCACGAACCCGTGTCCCCTGCATCGGCAGGTGGACTCTCAACCACTGCCCCACGAGGGAAGCCCTCCTCTTTAAATTCTTTAAAACATTTCTTTTAAAATTGAGATATAATTTACAGACTGTAAAATGCACAGATCTAAAGCACACAGTTTGATGAGTTTTGACAAATGCGAACACACTCTAATCAAGATAAAGAATATTTCTATCAGCCCCAAAAGTGCCCTCATGTCTCCTCCTATTCAATTCCCTGTCTCCTCCTATTCAATTCCCTATCTCTCCACAACCACTGCTCTGATTTCTATCACCATAGCTTCATTTTGCCTATTCTTGAACTTCATATAAGTGGAATTATACAGTATATACCTCGTTATGCCTGACTTCTTTTTTGCTCAACAGTTACCTTTTTAAAATTTATTTTTAATAGAAGTATACTTGATTTACAGTGTTGTGCTAGTTTCTGGTATGCAGCAAAGTGATTCAGTTATATACATATATATTGTTTTTTCATATTCTTTTGCATTATGGTTTATTACAGGATATTGACTATAGTTCCCTGTGCTACACAAGGAACTCGTTGTTTATCCATTATATATGTAATAGTTTGCATCTGCTAGTCCCAAATTCCCAATCCATCCCTCTCCCACCCCCTTCCCCCTTGGCAACCACAAGTCTGTTCTCTGTGTCTGTGAGTCTGCTTCTGTTTCATAAGTAAGTTCATTTGTGTCATAATTTAGATTCCACATGTAAGTGATATCATATGGTATTTGTCTTTCACTTTCTCACTTACTTTACTTAGTATGATAATCTCCAGGTCTATCCATGTTGCTGCAAATGGCATTATTTCATTCTTTTTTATGGCTGAGTAGTATTCCATTGTATATATGTACCACATCTTCTTTATCCATTCATCTGCTGATGGACATTTAGGTTGTTTCTATGTCTTGGCTACTGTAAATAGTGCTGCTGTGAACATAGGGGTGCATGTATCTTTTTGAATTATAGTTTTGTGTGGATATACCACCAGGAGTGGGATTGCTAGATCATATGGCAACTTTATTTTTAGTTTTCTGAGGAACAGTCATACCGTTTTCCATAGTGGCTGCACCAATTTACATTTCCACCAACAGTGTAGGAGGGTTCCCTTTTCCCCACATTTGTTATTTGTAGACGTTTTAATCATGGCCATTGTGACCAACATGAGGTGGTGCCTCATTATAGTTTTGATTTGCATTTCTCTAAAGTTAACGATGTTGAGCATCTTTTCATGTACCTATTGGCCATCTGTATGTCTTATTAAAGAAATGTCTATTTAGGTCTTCTGGACATTTTTTGATTGGGCCGGGTTTTTTTGTTAGTTTTTTGGCTCAACAATTATTTCGAAATTCACCCAAGATACTGTGTTTATCAGTAGTTCATTCTTTATTATTGTTAGTAATATTTCTTTGTATGGATATGTAACAATTTATTTATTTGCCAGTTGATGGATATTCGGGCTGTTTCCCGTTTGGGTCTATTATGAATCATACTGCTTCGAACATTTTTTTTTCAAGTCAATTTTAGAGGGGGTGGAAAGTGATAAGAAATGATAGCTAGGTCAGTGATTCTTTTTTTTTTTTCTTTTTGTAGAGAAGGTACAGAGAAGCAGGGGATGCAGTTGAAAGACTGGGGATGGAGGGGTGGTAAAAATGAAGCAAATAGGGCTTTTGAGAAGGAAAATCCAAGGGGGAAATTAATTTAAAAAGAAAAAAGAGAAGAATGAAAATGGGCAAGGATAAGAAGAAGCAATCAATCAAACACTAAATGAGAAACAAGAAAAGCCTATAAAAATTAAAATAAGTAAAAAGAATTAGAAGCACAAAACATATTTTTAATCATGTTCTTTGAGAACTCCTGGAATGAAGAGAAACAAACTTTTGAGCTTTTTCCGCATGGACTTCCACCCCTCACATATTTCTGATGCTCTAATGCTTTCTTTACATGAACATTTTCTACAAGCAACACTCTTTCCCTTGCTTGCCAGAGCAGAAGAGTGTGTTCAAAGTGGCTTTGATCAGGGCAGAGAGGAAGCCAGGAGGCTTTTAATTTAAAAATAAGTGCTGCCTTGTCTCCCATGTTTCCTTAATTGAGGCAGAAGCTGAATCTAGGACACAGCCTGGTGGGAGATTGGCTATGGCCCAGTCACGTGGGGATTGGATTCTGAGCGAGAATGGGATGGTGAGCAGTGGAAAGGCAGAATGGCGCAGATGTGTGTGAATGTGTGTGTGTGTGTGTGTGTGTGTGTGTGTGTGTGTGTGTGAACAGTTACAGGGAAGTGTTCTCAACTGTTAGGCCTGTCAGATTAAGATGTCTGAATGGGCTATAATGGAAAGAAGTAACTGAATCTGCATTAGCTGTATTATTTCATTTTGTAGACGTGGTGCAGAAGGATTTAAATGCTTTCACCTAGAGATGGAGGAAAACAAAGAAAGGCAAGAAGATCCAAGATGGCTGGAATTGTTTTTGTCTGAAATAGACTCTGCAGGCCTGAGAGTTGAAAATTTCTTTTCTACTGTGATGTTACTGACATTTTGACCTAAGATATTTCTTTTCTCTTGAAACCAGAAAATAGGCACAAAAATAATTACAAGAAATGACAGGCAAGAAGGATGAGGAAATATATAAGGTATATTGAAGACATTGCTGGTGGAGTTTTATGGTGCTTTATGGCACTCTTACCCCTGGCCCCAACTTTCAAATGGGTTTGGAGTGAATTTGATGGATAAAAGCATGAAAGGAGGGAGAGAAATGGGCTATGGCTGCAATCTACAGCTATTGAAAGTTGTTAATGCAGAGGAGGATTTATTTGGTCTATAAATCCCAAAGGGAAGTAACCATGAGAAATATGATGCGGTTTACAAAAATTCTGATTGAAAAAGAGGAACAATTTCTTGATTGTGAGAACTATTGGAATACAAAATAAAACAAAATATTATATATTAACACACTTAAAGGAGTAAAAGTGCTATGCAAATTCAAAGCATCATTATTATTTAGCCCTTAAGGGAGCCGGTGGTAACTCCACCATTAAAATACACCAGAGCAATCCCAAAATGCAGTCTCCAAAAACCCTGGGGACCAGATGAGACAGCATATGCTGGGGTCCCTTGGGGAAGTGGAATATTCTGTGTGCTTCCCCAAATTCCCAGAAGGTTACCCCTTCCATATGATGGGCTTTGTTGCTCCCCTGATATAAATGGCTGCTTCTGTTGAAAAATCTCAAGTGATGTATGTGGCTGAGGACCATCTGCTTGGTTTCAGGCAATGAGTTAGGGCAGACATTAACCTTTAAAGAAACTCGGTGAATTTTCATCTCTTAGGTGTTAAAGCATATTTCTTGCCCAAATCAGGCTGGAGTAGGGGGCATTTCCACATTCGGTGTTTGAGAGTAATTGGAATTGGGCATATGAGTGTGAAAAAGAGTTCTCTTTGGGAAGCCACTTTAAAACAGAAAGTACAGTTTTCTGTTCCATAGCATAGCCTGGGCATGGGAGTTGGGAGGCTCTCAGTGATAATAATCTCATCCACTTTCAAGTTCATCCTACATTCTGGGCCCTTTACACTTATTATCTTGTTCAATACAACAACCCTACAAGGAAGGATATTACAAGTGAGTAAACTGAGACTCCAAGATAGTATATAACTTGGCCAGAGTTACAGAATTAGGATATAGACAGCTCAGGATTAGAATCCAGTCCTATCTGACTGAAGCCTGTGCTTGCTTCACCTCATCATAAGGCTGTGTGGGATAGTTGTTCCTTTCCTCCCTGCACTCGGTTTCAGTGTTTGTGTTTTCATTTGGATTCTCCCAGAAGCAATTCTGAGACAAGGATTTGGAAGCAGGTAGTTTATTCTGAGGGTGATCCCAGGAGACACTGGGAGGGAAGTGGAGAAGGGAGATGGGGAAGAGAAGACAGCCAATAAATGGTCCTTTATTGAGAAAGTTGCCACTGCAGGTGCCTGGGGCTCAGTCCTGCAGGAGAACTTTGGAAAATGAGTTATCCTGCCTAGAAGGCAAGGAAGCTGGTGCATTTACATATCTTCCACCCCTGAGCATGAATTCCTGGCAGGCAAAGCTGACTCTGGCGGCCAAAGAATGCCTTCAGCCCAAGAAATGAAGTGAAAAAGGTGAGGGCAAGTGAGGTATAGACACATGGGGACCTCTCCGGTGCCCAGGGTGCTGGCTAACATGTTGTTAGGCACTGAGCCTTAAATGGCGCTGATCTCCTGGCTCTGCAAGGGCTCAAGTATCCCCCTCTGCATCCCTATATGAGAGCGGCAGGGAATCCAGACACCATCTTGCCCAGGGGGAAGGCCAGTGTGTTGGGCAAAGAGGGAACAATGGGGTTATTTTTCTTACCAGAGTAGTGTCTCTTAGACTCATGACTGCCCAGAAATCCAGCGATGTGCTCACCATCTGTAGACAGATACCAAAGCAAAATATATAACAGTTACTGGAGAGGATGGGGATATAACAGAGGATCTGCTGATTCTTCTAGATGCTGTGTTCCAGCTGTTTTTTTCTGGATGTTTCCCAACACTCTGCAAGGCTCTCCCAGGTCTCTTAGCAATTAGCATGTGTCATTAAAATCTTCTCTACAATTGTACTCTCCAATCTAAATTCTAGCTTCGAGTTTTGCCTGCTCTTTTCTTCCCTGAGCACATGAGTAGTTCAGAGACCTGTGAAATAGACAAACCCCACAGAGAATTTGGTATTCCAAATCACACTGAATATTTTACCAAGAGGGTAAAACTTGAAAATGAATTCCTGAAAGGTTGTGCTCCTTTACATTGAAGTTCAAGCTTAGAGGTTGATAAACTGTTACTGTTAAATAGTTTGGTCAACAATTCTATTTTAGTAACAGAAAATTTGCCCTGAAAGGAGCCAAAGACGTGATGAGGCTCAATGGCAGGTGAGAGCATCTGCCTGAAGCCATCAGAGCCACCTTTGAGACATAGACATAAGGGTACTTTCAGAGTAAACAAATTGCCTACATTTCTTGGACTGTTTAAAAAAGAAAATCTGAGGATTCTGCTATCTGAATATGCAAATTAAAATTAGCATTCTTTATGAATAACATTGCATGACTTCTCAAAAATGAGAAGTTAAGGTGTGCCACTCAAAGATCAGATTTTCTTCCTAATAAAAATCCAAATTCTTAAGCATATAGGGCATACTTGTTGAGTCAAACACTATCTGGGACTAAGTTATACAACTGTAAATGAGGTGTCTTGGTGATTTCTTAAATTCTTCCAGGAGAAGTTTTCAGTCATTTCCTCAGAGAACAAAGTCAACCCTTGGTCTGAAAATGGCAAAAAGTTCACATAAACAGAAAGTAGTTGAGGCCCTAGGAGATCTCTGATCCATGAAAATGATGTTTCTTTTTACACTATATTCACTCCACTGTGTATAATTTTATATAACAGAGATCATATTTTATGTATTGTCCTATAACTTGTATTCACTGAACAATACGTGGTAGATCTTACAACGTCAATCATGATCAACTGACATCTTGATGGCTACATAGTATTCCAGTTGGATCAGTGGAATGGTATAGACCGAATGTGTCTGTTGAAATCTAATCCCCAATGTGATAGTATTTGGAGGTGGGTTTGGGGGGAGATGATTAGGTCATGAGGGTGAAGTCCTCATGAATGAGATTAGTGCCCTTATAAAGAAACCCCAGAGAGCTCCCTGGTCCCTTCTGCAATGTAAGGGCAAAGGGAGAACATGGCCATCTATAAATCAGGAAGGGGGTTCTCACCAGACACAATCTGCCAGCACCTTGATCTTGGACTTCCCAGCCCCTGGAACTGTGAGAAATAAATTTCTCTTATTTATAAGCCACCCATTCTATGGTATTCTCTTATATCAGCTCAACACAGACATTTATTTACATAACTGATCCTGTTGTGATAAACATTTTGGTTATGTTTGATTTTCCTGTATGATAAATAATATCTACCATAATTAAGGACTTACTATGTTCCAGGCATTGTTCTAAACATTCATATATAATAACTGATTTAATCCTCGCAGCAAAGCTTAGAAAGTAAATTTTATTATTATACTCATTATTGATGAGAAAACTGAGGTGAGAGAGGGAAGTATTGGGTTGGCCAAAAAGTTCGTTCGGGGTTTTCCATAAGATGTTATGTTACTTTACCCAAGATTGTCCAGGTAGTCAACAGCTATAGCGTCTACATTGGTTAGCAAACTGGACACCCATTCCCAACACTTTCTCCTTTGTCCACCTCCATCATTAGACAAGAAAAGCCCAATTCTGCTTTCCCAGCCTTCTTTGTAGCTAGGAGAGGCCAATGAGACATAAGCATAGGTTTGCTGGTTACTTCTAGCAAAGACCTTGTATGTCTTATCATCTCAAATACAGAAGAAATGATTTAAGGTTATGCAGCCATCTCACCATCTTTCAAGTGTAAGTGAAAGGTCAAGAGAATTGCAGAGATGCCAGATCTGACACTGTGAAGCCTGCAAACCAATGTCAGGACCTGCCTGTTTTTAGATTGTATATAATGTGAGAAAAATGAACTACTTCTTTGAACCCCTGCTGGTCTGCTTTTCTGTAACTTGCAGCCTAGAGCACTGCTAGCTGATACACTACTGGGGCAGGGATTTGGGCCAGGCAGGCTGGGTCCAGAGCCCATATTCTTAACCTCTACACTATTGTGCACATTTGTGTATCTAAATCAGCTGGGGCAAACATCTTTGCATGTACATATTACTTCTGCTGTTGTATTAAGGAAGAAAAGTTGACAGAGTTACTTGTCTGATTTTCTGTTTGTGTCTAAAATCCAACAGATAAAGGTTGTGGGAGGTGAGGCTCAACAGCAGCATGCATGAGAATGATTGAAGTAATTTAGTATAAAGTACATCATTCCCTTGGGTCAGCTATGGGAAATGCTGAAAATGCTGACCTGACCTGAGATGTATTTAGAGAATTGTGATGTCTCCACGGAAGTGCAGTGTTTAGTTCTGACAACACCAATTAAGAAATATCGTGATGACGATATGCTGAGTGAAAGAAACCTGACACAAAACAATGCTGTCTTGGAGCAGATCCTCTGAGAAGCAGACACCCAGGCAAGAGTAAACGTGTGAGGACTTTATTAGGGGAAATGACTATGAGAGAAACGGAGAGACATCGGCAAGGCTGGGAGACCTGCCAATGGGCTGTAATGTTGGTTTGACCCAAGGGAAGGCGAGAGGGCAGGGAAGTGGGCGGGAGCATCCTAGACTGTCATGCAGTCTCTGGAAGGTTCAGCGAGGCCGGCAGGCTGTCCTCAAGCCAAAGTCAGCTGTCAGAAGTCTTGTTTCTTTCAGGAACTGGCCTGCCTTAGTGCAACGCCTGGATCAGTCACTGGCTGGGGCAGCCAGTGAGAGGCATGGCATCAGTGCAAATACCACGATGGATTTTGGAGCCCAATAGCTGTGGTCCTTGGTCAGTGATGCTCCCTGGAGTTGGATGTCTGCAAGGTACATTCTTCCTCTTGCCTGCCATAAGTACATAACGTATGATCATATTTATGCCAAGTTCTACAACAAGCAGAACTAATCTATGGTAGAAGAAAATCAGAGTGGTTGTTTATTCTGGGGGCAAGGACTAAATGGGGAAGGGTATAAAGAAATTTTATTTTATATCTTGATAGGGATTGGGGTTACACTGGAGTATGTATTTGTCAAAACTCAGTAGACGTATGCTAAAGTTTTGAGCATTTCATTGTATACAAACTTTATATCAAAAGAGAAAAGCCTGTAAATAAATTTTAAACTCCAGCTAATGATATGCTCTCTGAAGTATTTTTTGAGCGGGGGAGGTCTGCAATTTACTTTGGAATGCATCAAAAGTAAAATGGAACTTCATACCCATTAGGATGGCTACTACAAGAAAATAAAAAATAACAAGGGTTGACAAGGATGTGGAGAAATTGGAGCCACTGTACACTGTTGGTGGGAATGTAAAATGGTGCAGCCGCTATGGAAAACATTACATATGGCAGTTCCTCAAAAAAATTAAAAATAGAATTACCATAAGATCCAGCAATCCCACTTCTGGGGATATACCCTAAAGAATTGAAAGCAGTATCTTGAAGAGATATTTGTACCCCCATGTTCATAGCACCACTATTCACAATAACCAAGAGGTGGACGCAACCCAACTGTCCATGGATGGATGAATAGATAAACAAAATGTGGTATATACATACAATCGAATACTATTCAGCCTTAAAAGGGAAGGAATGAATGGGTGTTGAACTCCATGGTTGGTTGAATTCGGAGATGTTGAACTATAGATATGGAGGGTCAACTATAAGTTATACTCGGATTTTCAATGGCATGGAGGGTCAGTTCCCTAACCCCTGTGTTATTCAAGGGTCAACTGTACTTATTAAGTATAAGAAATAGTTCGATAGTAATTCTGCTCAAATTTGGAATCAGGTAGTTCCTAGTCTTTGGCAGAGTTCAAGTATGTGTTGGTCAGGAGAGACAAATAGGACAATTGTCTGCTAGAAATCCCCAAAGCTAATTGGGACAGTGGCTCCCCCATCTCCCAAAGGAAGGTGATGTCACAATGGTATGCAAGTTCCCTAGTCAGCTGGCAGCCAGTTTCGGGGTGCTGTCTCTGTTAGGAAGGCCTTTCTTATGATCATAAGGGTGTCATAGTCACATGCTTGGTTAGATGCTCCCTGGGAGAGCAGCCGGAGCGTGGGTCCCTCCCTAGAGCACAACCTGTGATGTATTTAGCAGTTTCTAGCCCAAATACACCACTTCATGGGATGGCAGGAGACAGAGGCACTGTGTGCTTTCTGTGGCTGATGTTCTGCTTGTGAGTTCTAGCCTGAATCACATAATGCTTGTGATGTTTGCCCAAGTCCTTTAGTCAACACTTAGACAATCACCTTGTAAAAAATATCAGAGGGAATTTAGGCTCTGCTGGTCAGATAGTTGCATTAATGCACTTTTATTTCACTATGGTTCCCATGGCTTTAAATACCACCACAAACTGGTGTCTACCAAAATTATATCTTCAGTCCAGACCACTCTCCTTATCTCCAGGTTTATAGCCCAAATTATATGTCTAATAGGCATCTTTTTAAAAATTGAAGTATAGTTGATTTACAATGTTGTGTTAGTTTCAGGTGTACAGCCAAGTGATTCAGTTATACATATATGCATATATATCTCTATCTATCTATCTACCTCTATCATGGATTATTTTTCAGATTCTTTTCCATTATAGGTTCGAATAGGCATCTTAAATGTTAAAGTGTCCATAACGGAGTTCCTGCTTCCATCTCCAACACCCCTCTTTCTGCTTCTCTTGTAGTTTTCCCCATCTCAGTTATTGGTTACTTTGTCCTTTTGCATATCCAGAATCTGAACATCTCACAAACCCACTGCCACCGTCATCTGTTGTCTGGTTGATTTAATATTTCTAACCTTTTCCCTTTTTTCCTCAGCCCTAGCAAAGGTAGCTACTTCCTTCAGTTGCTACTCCGTGAAAATTTAGAGTCCCTTTTTAACTTATCAGTTACTGACTTATAATATTATATTAGTCTTAAATGTTCAACATAGTGGTTTGATTTTTTTTACATTATGAAATGATCTCCACAATAAGTCTAATTACCATCTGTTACAATACAAAGTTATTACAATATTATTGACTATATTCCCTATGCTGTACATTACATATCTGTGACTTTTTATTTTATAACTGGAAGTTTGTACCTCTTAATTCCCTTTACCTCTTTTGCCCATTCCCCTACCCCGACCCCCTCTGGCAACCACAAGTTTGTTCTTTGTATTTATGAATTAGTTTCTGTTTTGTTTGTTCATTTGTTTTGTTTTTTAGATTCCACATAAAGTGATATCATACAGTATACGTCTTTTTTTGTCTGACATTTCACTTAGCATTACCCTCTAGGTCCATCCATATTGTCACAAATGGCAGAATTTCATCCTTTTTAAAGGCTGAGTAATATTCCACTCTGTGTGTGTGTGTGTGTGTGTGTGTGTGTGTGTGTATCTCAGTGTTCTTTATCCGTTCGTCTTTTGATGGACACTTAGGTTGCTTCAATACTGTATATGGGTTATTGTAAATAATGTCACAATGAACGCTGGGGTGTGTATGTGTTTTGAATTAGTGTTTTCATTTTGTTTGGACAAATACCCAGAAGTGTAGTTGCTGGATCATATGGTAGTTCTATTATTAATTTTCTGAGGACTCTCCATACTATTCTCCACAGTGGCTGCACCAGTTTACATTCCCACCAACAGTGCACAAGGGTTCCCTTTCCTCCGCATCCTCACCAACACTTGATATTTGTTGTGTTTTTGAAAATAGCCATTCTGACAGGTGTGAGGTGGTAGCTTGTTGTGGTTTTGATTTGTGTTTCCCTGATGATTAGTGATGTTGAGCATTTTATCATTGTCTGTTGGTCATCTGTATGTCTTCCTTGGAAAAATTTCTATTCAGATCCTCTGTCCATTTTTTAATGTGATTGACTATAACATGCAGATTTATTTCTGGGGTCTCTATTCCTTTCCATTGATCTATGTGTCTGCTTTTGTGCCAGTACAATATATATATGTCTATTTCAAACTGATAGTCGCTTAATTTCTAATGCATTCTAAAAGCACTACGTTTTAACTTCTTCCCACCCATGTTTTGTGGTTTTCATGTCATATTTTACATATTTCAATTTTGTGTATCCCTTATATTATTATTGTAACTATAGTTTAATACTTTTGTCCTTTAACCTTCATACCAGCTTTTTAAGTGGCTGATCTACTGCCTTTACTATATTTTTGCCTGTACCAGTGAGATTTTTTTTCTTTCATATATTTTCTTACTTCTATTTTTGGCCTTTTTTTCCCTTTTTTGGGGGGGTGGGATGGATCTTAGTTCCTTGACCACGGATCATCATACCTGGGCCCCAGCGGTGAAAGTGTGGAGTCCTAACCACTGGACTTCCAGGGAATTCCCATGGTCTTTTCTTTTCCACTTAAAGAAGATCCTTTAACATTTTTTGTAAGGTCAGTGTAGTGGTGACAAACTCTTTTAGTTTTTGCTTGTCTGGGGACTCTATGTCTCCTTCAACTGTGAATAATAATCTTGCCAGATACAGTATTCTTGGTTGTAAGATTTTTCTTTTCAGCACTATAAATATATCATGCCACTTTCTTTTGGTCTGCAAAGTTTCTGCTGAAAAATCAGCTGATAGTCTTATGGGGGTTCTCTTGTATGTGACATTGTTTTTCTCTTGCTGCCTTAAAATTCTCTTTTTAACTTTTCCATTTTAATTATGATATCTCTTGCTGTGTATCTCTTTGGGTTCATCTTGTTTGGGACTCTCTCTGCTTCCTGGACCTGGATGTCTGTTTTCTTCCCCAGGTTAGGGGAATTTTCAGCCATTGTTCCTTCAAATACTTTTTCTGTTCCTTTCTCTCTCTCTCTTCTTTTTCTGGGACCCTTATAATGTGAATGTATGCATGAAGTTGTCTCAGAGGTCCCTTAAACTACCCTCATTTTAAAAAATTCCTTTTTTTCTTTTTCTTGTTCTGATCGGGTGATTCCCACTCTTCTGTCTTCCAGATCACTGATCTGTTTTTCTATATCATCATATCTGCTGTTGATTCCCCCTATTGTATTTTTCACTTCAGTTAACGTATTCTTCAGCTCAGGTTGATCCTTTCTTATATTTTTAAACTCTTTGTTGAAGTTCTCATTGTGTTCCTCCATACTTCTCCTGAGTTTAGTGAGCATCTTTTTTTTTTTTTTTTTTTTTTTTTTTTTTTTTTTTTTTTGCGGTATGCGGGCCTCTCACTGCCGTGGCCTCTCCCGCTGCGGAGCACAGGCTCCGGACGCGCAGGCTCAGCGGCCATGGCTCACGGGCCCAGCCGCTCCGCGGCATGTGGGATCCTCCCGGACCGGGGCACGAACCCATGTCCCCTGCATCGGCAGGCAGACTCCCAACCACTGCGCCACCAGGGAAGCCCTGGTGAGCATCTTTAAGACCATTATTTTGAACTCTTTATCAGGTAAATTACTTATAAGTTTCATTAGGGTTGTTTCCTTGGGTGTAATTCTTTCATTTGAAACATATTCCTCTGCCTCCTCATTTTGTTTGGCTTTATGTATGTTTCCATGAATTAGGTGAAACAGCTACTTCTCCCAGTCTTGAAAGCATGGTCTTGTGTAGAAGCATCCCCTGTGTAGACTGCATGTGGGTGGCTTTGGCTGTCTGGTTGGACATGGAACAGGCATAGGCTGGGGGGTCCTGGGGAGTCCTGTGCTGGGGCCACCTTGGTGGAATAGCTGGAGCTGGAGTGGGCATGAGCAGAGGGGCCCAGGGTGTGCCACACCAGGGCTGCACTGGGATGACAGATGTAACTGGTGAGGGCCAGGGTCCTGGGGCATGCTGTGGCAGCCTTGGCAGGCTGGCTAGTGCCTGGACTGTGTTCCCACCTGTGCTATCCAGGTGGAGGGGGGAATGCAAAAATTGGTACTCTCTGGCACCTCCAACCCGGGAGAGAATTCCAGCAGTCTCTCTGTCTATTTGGAGATGCTCTGGGGTTAGTAAATGGATTTCCTTCTTGTATAGTCTAAGTGCCCTTTAAATCACTATTTTTTTGCTGTGCCCCAGGGTGGGCAGGTCTGCATGTGGGACTCTCAGTGATATCCCTCTCTACTGCAGGTTGCTATGTTGGATATGTTAGATACTGTGTCTCCATCTCTCTCCTGTTTGTCTTTATGTGGTCCCTCTATTTCTTGTTGTGCTGAAGCTGTTCAATCAGCCCTCATTTCTTCCTCAGGAGGAATTGCTCTTCCTCTATATAGGTTTAGATTCATTGTGTCTGTGGGAGGAGGTCAGTCTTCCTATGCCATCATCTTGGACTGGAAGCTAGTGCTCCATTTTCTGATTTGATGATGCCTCCATCCCCCAGTGAAGGATGAGACTAGGACAGAAAAATAATCCAGAAGAGGGATAAGCATCTAGAGGAAACTCACCTCAGAAGAGGGCTGGAGGGAGGAGAAAAATCTATTTATTCTTTAGATTAAATTCTATCTGTTCATTTAACTAGTGGGGTTTCCATTTCCTGTCTAGACCCTAAATAATACAGCCAACGTATTTAAAATTGCAGTACACTTATAGTACTCCATATTCCCCCAGTTAATTGTCCTCCTCCGGGGGCAGGAGATAGATGGGTCCCAGGTCGAGCAGCTGGAGTTTGTCCCCTGGAGTTTATGGACAGATACTCCAAAGTAGCAGGAGTGAGAGAGGCGCTGGGCTCGGCCCAGATAAAAGATAGAGACCATGTATTTCTCATTCTCAAGGTCAAGGAGACTTTCCCCGACTACACGTGTGCAGAGAGGCTCCTTGGAGGTCAAAAAGGGAGTGATGTCAACCTACCCATAGGCTCTTAGCTAGAATTCATCTTGGCTAAAAGATGCACATGCAAACATGGGAGGACCCTGAGATAAACCAAATACGGACTCGGAACCAGGCAAAGCAAGATGATTGGCCAAAGGAAAGCTGGAAGAAATGCACCGTATAAGTGATTCAAACTACCACGAGGACGTGACTCTCTCTCTGAGTCCACCCATATGTCTATCCACACTTACTCTTTTTCCTCCTAATAAACACTCTCCTTGTTTCACTACTTTCTGTCTTTGAGGGAATTCATTTCTACATAGCCGACGGGCCAGGGCCTTGTCACTGGCCACTGGTCCCTGGTGGTCTAGTGGCTAGGATTCACTGCCGTGGCCTGACTTCAGTCTCTGGTTGGGAACTGAAATCCTGCTTCAAGCAGCTGCAGGCTGAGGCCACCCGAGATCACTCCCACCAGAAGGTAAGCTCCATGAAGGCAGGTATTTTCCATTTTCTTCATTGCTGTAGATCCAGTACCTAGATTAGTCCCTGATATATGGTCAAAATTCAATATGTATTTGTTGAATGATTTCTATTATGTGTAGGAAAAGTAAGAGTTGCATGATTTACAACTGTAACTGGAAGGGTGAGATCATCCTTTTTCTTCCTACTGGACTGAGAATGGGGTCAAAGGCAACCATTGGTTAAGAAGGTAAATAAATCTTTCCAACTGACTGTTTCAAAAGTTTTGATCAGGCCCTTGTGTAAGTAATCTGGGAAGCAGTCACCAAGATGAGCCACCAAGGACTCATCAACATGGTAGGCAGACACTTTTGTTTCCTCCTCTTCTCTTCAGAGAGCAACAGATGAATGGAGAAGTTGGGAGTCAAAGAAAGTGACTAAGTATTATTATTACTACTGAAGGGGAACAGAATTTGCCACCCCGAACTATGCCTCTTTGGCATAAGGATTATCTTGAGCTGGTTATTTTTAAGAAAGAGAAGACATAGGAGAAAATCTGAAAACCAAGTAGAAATTAACCTCTGAAAGAGACATTTACATTTATAAAGGAAAGCGCCATTTGTCAGGGTGTCTCCATCTCTGTACCAGGAGGAGAGGGATGACTAAATCTCTAGAACGCTTATCAATGGAAAAGGCAAGGACCTAAATCTGCATAACAACCTTATCCTTGTTAACTGTGCTTTTCCTGAAAACCTCCCACAGCGTTGTTAAAGATAGTAAGGAAGACTCTTCAACAGGGACCACAGCAATGCCGGTTTTCAGTAAGGGTGAGAGATTGGGCTCCAATCTGAATACAATTGGACAAGTGGAGATTTATAGCCAAGGAGCAGGGTGGGGGTCTGTGGATAGAAAATTACTAGGAGGAAGCATCAGGGTAAGGAGGATTCTGGCTAAATTGACTTGACAGGATTCCTTCCTGCCTTCAGAAAGGCCAGAGAGATAAGATATTGAAGGTGGGGGATGAGGCATTTGGTCAGATATCAAGAGTGAGGGTTTTTGCTAAGCTGACCCAGCAGGATTCTTGCTAACACTGAACTAAGTGGGCCAAGGACAGATCCGAAGGTTGGGGCCTAGTTGAGAAGAGGACCCAGGGGAGCCTGACTCAAGTTTGGTTAAGGAGCGGGTCTTTGTCAGAAGTAGGCAAGGCTGACACGTTGGGGGTTACATACAACTTGGTACAATTTTCATATAGCTTCTCGTTCCAAAAAGAAGGATAATCTATTATCTCTCATTTAAGTGCAACTAACTGCTTTAACTAGAATGAAGGTTTGCTTTAATAAATGTGCTAAGTCTGTCTTTATGTGTAATTCAAATCTATGTCTAAGTGACTCATTCCTGGTGAAAACGGAGAGCAGCTATTGATGATGATGATGATGATGATGATGATTGTGTTTCCTGTGCTTGGAAGCTATTTTTGAAAATATCCCCAACTTCCATTTTTCTCTCTTCTTAGATAATTAGTCCCCATTTCTAAAGTTTAGTCCTTTCTTTAAAATCTTGGGCCTTTGAATTCTAGTAAAGTGTGTTGACCCTTTAGGTTAAAGTTTCTTTTTCAAGGAAGTTACACGAAGATTCAATTGTTTGTCTGAAAATTGTTAAAGGGGTTAAACAGTCTTTTTGCCTTTTATGTCCAATTTCAGGTTCCTATCTTATTGAGAGCAACCTTACTGTTTTGTCTATTTACTTTTTTTTCCCCAAAAATATTAACATTCTTTCTTATTTTTTTTTCTTTTTTGCGGTACGCGGGCCTCTCACTGTTGTGGCCTCTCCCGTTGCGGAGCACAGGCTCTGGACACGCAGGCTCAGCGGCCATGGCTCACGGGCCCAGCCGCTCCGCAGCATGTGGGATCTTCCCGGACCGGGGCACGAACCCACGTCCCCTGCATCGGCAGGTGGACTCTCAACCACTGCGCCACCAGGGAAGCCCCAACATTCTTTTTGAGGAGCTTTTAGGACAGTCTCCTGGAGTATGGGGTTGGGATAAGGATGAAGCAATTGAGGCACTTAGGCCCTAAGTGGTTTAATATCGTTTTGACTAGAGGCCTGGAGATGAAATAGAAAAACTCTTGGGTTCCCTCCTGCTTTGTAGACCATCACTGACCTATTCTTTTGAACCGGGAAGTGTTCACATTAAATGATGTTGACTCTGGGGAAAAAAAGAGCTGCTTCTTGAAGAATACAAGGCCTGCAAATATTAAAGGAACATTTTCTCTCTCAGGGATTGTGGCCAACACAGCTCTCTCCAGTGGAAAATGAATTAACTCAGAGCATCAGTCTCCTAATTAGAGGAGCTAAAGCAATGGTCCTCAAGAGAGGGAGGTATGGAACAAAATCAACCAGGGAACTACACATATCACTTCTCCCCCTTTCTCTACCCCCTGGAATCTGATGGGGGTGTGCATGTCAGGATGGCCCAGGTGGTTTTGACAAGTTTCCCAGGCAACACAGAGGGGTAGCTCTCTCTCACCCAGCTGGGAATCACTGGGCAAAAGAGACCCAATGTTATTTATGAAAGTTTGAAATACATATTATTGACTCTACTTCTAGGAACCTACTATTCAGAAATACTTGTATGCTCGTTCAAAGATAAATACACAAGGATGGAAATTACAGCACTTAGTAATAGCAATGATAGTAATAATAAAAATAATAATAGCAACAACAACTTGAAAGTCCATCAGTAGGGGACTGGTTAAATGTATGATTTAGCCATACTATGAAATTATATGCCTTGGTGAGAAAGAACAAGGTAGTTCCTCATGTGCTAACATGGAGTGATCTCCAAGGAATATATCTGGGTGGAGAAAGCAAGCTGTACAACAATAGGTATAAAGTGATATTTTAAAAAACAAAACAAAGAACAACCAAATCATGCACATACCTGTTAAAGTGTATTAAAAAAATTCCGAAAAGAGACATGCAAATTCTTAACACTGGTTACTTATGAAGATGGGAGTAGAATCGTGTAGGATTTTCAGTTTTTTAAATGGACTTTGGCACTTGACTTCTTTTTTGCAACTCACATTTATTCGTGAATTTGTTTTTGTCCAATAAAGAAGTTAATTTAAAAAATTGCCCAAACAAGTCTCCTTTGCCTCACATGGTCCTCAGTTTCCTCTCCATTGCAGGCTCTTCAGTTATCTTCACCATCACTAGCTCCTCTCATTCACACCCACACCTACACTTCCACCATGAGCTTCACGTGAGACATGAATAAAGGGAAGTAAAAGCTTAACATGTTCTATAGGAGAAGGAAAAAGGGAAGTGGTGCAAAGTATGGGTCATGTGACTGGCTACTCTCTGCTAGACAATGTGTGTGTATTACTCAAGATGATCCTGAGAGAGAGCATTTTATAGATGTTGCCCATGCCCATCATAGTCTCTTTTTTGAATACAGCTTAAAAGATGGTCTTGAATTGGGATTAGCCAACATCTTCCTAACTGGACTCAATAGCTTCTGTTTTAACCCCTTCAGTCTGCCCCGAGAGATATTTTTTTTCTAACATAAGCCTTATTATATCTCTTTCTTGCATAATATTCTTCAAGGATTAAACATTGCCTTCAGGACAACATCAACATTCACAGGCAGAGTTTCCAAGCCCCTTCATGATCTGGCCTCTGATCATCTTTTCAGTTCTATCTCCTGTCACATGCCTTACCCTTGGCAAGCTAGTTTTACTAAGCTACTAGCAATTTCCTTCAACATGCCATTTGTTTCCATTTCTGGCTCTGATGGGGTTCAGGGCAGGCCATCCCCAAATATGCCACTTTGTCATATTCATTATTTTGAATTAAAGTTACTTAATAAACAGCTGGCACAAGAAAGACACTCTGACCTTCCTTTGTCCCCCTGAAATCAGGAAATAAATCTCTCATGTGAAAGGTACACTCCCTGTACCAGGAGGGGAGAAGGCACCCTCATCACCAGAGACAGGGAATTCAGGGCTGAGAAGGCTGTATAAACAAACCTTGCTGCTTCTTCACTAACTTACTACCCTAAGTCCAAACTTCTTTGTCTTGTAGATTCTTCACAAACTTATTATTTCTTTGTCTAAAAGGTATAAAAGCTCCCTGTTTGGGTCACTTCTTTAAGTCTCATATTTCTATGAGCTCCAGTAAATCTGAATTAAATATTTTTTTCTCCTGTTCATCTGTCTTATGTCAATTTAATTATTAGACCAGACTAAGACCCTAGAAGAAAGGAAAAGTTTTCCTCGTGTATAGGTCATTGTATATGCAAAATGTTGGAAGTTCTCTGATGAATTCCCACTTATCTTTTTTATAAATTCATTTATTTTATTTATTTATTTTTGTCTGTGTTGGGTCTTTGTTGCTGCATGTGGGCTTTCTCTAGTTGTGGCGAGCGGGGGCTATTCTTTGTTGTCGTGTGCGGGCTTCTCATTGCGGTGGCTTCTCTTGTTGTGGAGCACGGGCTCTAGGCACATGGGCTTCAGTAGCTGTGGCTCGCGGGCTCTAGAGAGCAGTCTCAGTAGTTGTGGCGCACAGGCTTAGTTGCTCCATGGCATGTGGGATCTTCCCGGACCAGGGCTGGAACCCGTGTCCCCTGCATTGGCAGGCGAACTCTTAACCACTGCGCCACCAGGGAAGCCCTACTTGCTTATCTTTTAAGACTCAGTTCATATATCTGAAACCTTTTCTGACTCTCTTGAACTGCATCCCCTCTACTTATTCCATGCCCTGAATACCTGATGTTTTATAGATATTTGTATTTTTAAAACCTGTTTGACTTTCCTATTAGACATTTAATTCCTTGAGGATAGTGACCTTGTTTTCTTCATTATCTGTATACGTAATAACTAGAAGGCATGTGATATACATTAAATAAATGTTTATTCCATGAATAAATAAAAATAAATACATAATCAATTGAAATCAGTGTTGGGGGGATAAGGATTTGAAGAACGTATACAGGAATGTCATTATTTGAAATACTATAATCTTCTAGGAGTAAAAATTGAAGGTAATTGATCTGTAAGATTTGGGTATCAGATGATATAGAAGAATTCTTAGGAAGTGAGAGTCTTATTTGAATAAACTGTGATTATCACCAATTTCAAATATTTCCCAGCTTGTGAAGCTTTGACTTTGCTTTATGCAGGATTGACATGCATGTCAACCACACAGTAAACAAAGAAAGAGAAGTAAAAATCTGACTCATAAGCAAACTCAGTACTAAAAATGGAATTACTGTTTCATACACAACAGATGAGGTATGGACATTAAAGAGAAAAATGTGGGCTTCCCTGGCGGCGCAGTGGTTGAGAGTCCGCCTGCCGATGCAGGGGACGCGGGTTCGTTCTCTGGTCCGGGAAGATCCCACATGCCGCGGAGCGGCTGGGCCCGTGAGCCATGGCCGCTGAGCCTGCACATTGGAGCCTGTGCTCCACAACGGGAGAGGCCACAACAGTGAGAGGCTCGCGTACTGCAAAAAAAAAAAAAAAAGAAAAATGTGACCAAAGTAAAGAAGAAATGTTGCTCAGAGGAGTATGTTTTTGTTCTCTCCCTGAGCACCTACATATAGAAAACTCATGTTAAGAGCAGGTGAAACAAATTTTAATGGCTGAAGGATGCTTTTAAAAATACAACATTGACAGTAGGCCACAACACTTTCTTGTAATTACTCATCTGGGTGAGGGCTTCAAGATGCAGTAGCCATAATTATCAGAGAAATGCAAATCAAAACTGCAATGAGGTATCACCTCACACTGTCAGGAATGGCCATCGCTAAAAACTCTACAAATAATAAATGCTGGAGAGGGTGTGGAGAAAAGGGAACCCTCCTACACTGTTGGTGGGAATGTAAATTGGTGCAGCCACTATGGAAAACAGTATGGAGGTTCCTCAAAAAACTTAAAATAGAGCTGCCATATGATCCAGCAATTCCACTCCTGGGCATATATCCAGACAAAACTATAATTCAAAAAGATACATGCACCCCTATGTTCATAGCAGCACTATTTACAATAGCCAAGACATGGAAAAACCTGAATGTCCATCGACAGATGAATGGATAAAGAAGATGTGGTGTGTATATATATAATGGAATACTACTCAGCCATAAAAAAGAACAAAATAATGCTATTTGCAGCTACATGGATGGACCTAGAGGTTATCATACTAAGTGAAGTAAGTCAGAAAGACAGATATCATATGGTATTGCTTATGTGTAGAATCTAAAATATGACACAAATGAACATATCTACGAAACAGAAACAGACTCACAGACATAGAGAACAGACTTGTGGTTGCCAAGGGGGGAGGGGGGTGGGCGAGGGAAAGAATGGGGAGTTTGGGATTAGCAGATGTAAACTAGTGTATGTAGGATGGATAAACAACAAGGTCCTACTGTAGAGCACAGGGAACTATATTCAATATCCTGTGATAAACCATAATGGAAAAGAATATGAAAAAGAATATATATATGTATAACTGAGTTACTGTGCTATACAGCAGAAATTAACACAACATTGTAAATCAACTATACTTCAATAAAATTAAAAACAAATTGTAGCAGTAAAGGAAAGACTCCAGACAACATTTGCAACTCAAAATGTTTAGGCTGACTCAGGTATGATGATTATTTTACACACACACACACACACACACACACTCAAAACCCAAATATATGTTGATTCAATTCTACTAATAGGCCTGTGCTTTAGATCTCAAGAGAATGGAATAATGATACAACCCAGTAGGAAAGAAAAAAGTATCCATGGGGCAAATATTACCCTTAGGGCAGAAAAGAGTTAACATAGCATGCCTAACTGCTTATCCTTGGAAAGGCCTGCTTACAAGATTGGCCCTTGGCTGGAGTCTGGAAACTTGGATTTCAGAAGGGTTATCACCATTCCCAGAACTGATAAGGGCGGCTCACTGTGCCTAGACTGTTTGTGCAAACATGAAGGTTTATGCTGAACACCTGCTTGTCTTCTGGGAGTCTGGAATTCAGGGATGTGCTAAGCAAGGGGTGCCTATGTGACCAGCCCCCAGTAAAAACCCTGGGCATACCGCCTGCCGATGCAGGGAACACGGGTTCGTGCCCCGGTCCAGGAAGATCCCACATGCCGCGGAGCGGCTAGGCCTGTGAGCCATGGCCACTGAGCCTGCGTATCCGGAGCCTGTGCTCCACAATGGGAAAGACCACAACAGTGAGAGGCCCTTGTACTGCAAAAAACAAAAACAAAACAAACAAAAAAAAAACCTGGGCACCGTATCTATAAGGACCACCTATAGTTGGCAACATTTCACATGTGTTGTCACAAGTTGTTTGTGACTCCACTGGGAGAGAACGCTTGGAAAATTGCCCCGGTCTCCCCTGGACTTCTCCCCACACACATTTTCCCTAGGCTGATTGTGCTTTGTGTCCTTTCACTGTGATAAATCTCAGCCATGAGTACAACTATATGCTGAGTCCTGTGAGCACTCCCCTTGAATCATCGCCTGGGGGTGGGCTTGGGGACCCCCGATACACCCTCAGACACAAAATGTGGTTGCTTTTATGACCTTACTTGAAAATCATTCTTACTTAATACTCTCAGACTCTCTCCCAGCATATCTTCCTCTTTGATGTGCTACAAATATCCAGTGAAAGCAGAGCCTGCTTTAAAAAAAAAATCTCATTGTTACATACAGAGTTCTAGAAAACAAAATATAGTTAGAAGTTGAAATTTCCCCCCAAATAAGCCAGCTGGCTCTATCTAAGAGTGTCTGAATGTTGTAACTGACAAAAAAGTCTGTAGGTATGTGCAGCCCTCTGGGGATATTCTGTTTACGCGGGCCTCTCACCGTTGTGGCCTCTCCCGTCGCGGAGCACAGGCTGCGGACGCGCAGGCTCAGCGGCCATGGCTCACGGGCCCAGCCGCTCCACGGCATGTGGGATCCTCCCGGACCAGGGCACGAACCCGTGTGCCCTGCATCGGCAGGCGGACTCTCAACCACTGCGCCACCAGGGAAGCCCGATATTCTGTTTTGATGACAAGACACCTAACTCACTTTTCTAAAAAGTGAGATTTCCTTTTCTCTCCTTTCCACTTGGCAAGTCCTTGCTCAGCCTTCAAGATTTAGTTCAAATGTCACCTCCTTAGTGTAGCTTCTAAACTCCTCCAGGCTAAGTGGGTCCTTCCTTTGTCAGTTTGCACATTGTATTTTGTGCCCACTGCTTCCATAGACTGATTGGCTTACATTAAGATTGTTTACCTCTCTACTGAACTTTGAGGTTCAGGACTAGGTCAAACCATCCACCAACTCCCAGACCACACCTTAGCATGTGACAAAAAGCAGGTACCCAGAAACCGTTTGTCCCATAATATGAAATGAATCACTAGGCATCTATTTGATTCATAGATGAATTTAAATATATTTATGTTTGCAGGACCTTTCATTCACTGAGGTACTCGGAGATATAACTGAGATCTCGGTTTTGAAAATTTTCTGAAACGTATATTTTATAGCACTACATTACTCATTATTATGAATCATCATCATCATTGAGAGTTCATATTATTATAAAATATAAGTCCTGGCATTTTGAAAATGTGAAGTTAAGAATCACTGTTCTGGGGCTTCCCTGGTGGCGCATTGGTTGCGAGTCCACCTGCCGATGCAGGGGACACGGGTTCGTGCCCTGGTCCGGGAAGATCCCACATGCCACAGAGCGGCTGGGCCTGTGAGCCATGGCCGCTGAGCCTGCACGTCCAGAGCCTGTGCTCCGCAATGGGAGAGGCCACAACAGGGAGAGGCCCGTGTACCGCAAAAAAAAAAAAAAAAAAAAATAGAATCACTGTTCTAGCTCTTACTAGAGCCAGTATGGAGCTAGACACTATCTCATTACACAGTATTTCATCTTTTAAGAAACTGACCAAATATAATCACAGAGGAGGTGACAAGTGGCTAACAGTTGTACTAATTCAAAGTAAACCAGATAACAAGAAAGCAATATTGGCCAGTGGTGCTGGTCTCTTAAAGATCAGCAAGGACCTCCTACTTCCCAAATACAGTGACCTTTTCTCTTCAAACTGCAGTGTCTGAAGCTGATGCCTTCCTGTTTCTGGAGACTCTCTCTTCCCTTGCTTTCTAGGGCACCACAATCTGTTATCTACCTTCCAGTTCTTCTGTCCTTTCTCTACTTTCCTCTCTGGCTTTCCATCCCCCTCCTACCCCTTAAGTGTGCTCACTCACTCATATTCTATCCATGGGCCTCTTTTCTTTCTGTTCCCTCACTTGAAAAATAAGATAGTTAACAATTACCAAGCATCTGCTATTCAATTTAAGCCTCAAACTATTATATAGGTAGTATGATTATCCCCATTTTAAAGAGGAGGGAGCTGAGGCACAAAGAGATTTAGTAAGTAGTCCACGATCGCATAGCTCACCAGGGGAAGAGGCTGGGATTGAAATCAGACACCCTGGTTCCACAGTCCAGACTCTTGACCACTCCATCACTCTTTTTTTATTTTTTAAAAAATTTTTATTGGAGTATAGCTGTTTACATTGTTGTGTTAGTTTCAGGTGTACAGCAAAGTGATTCAGTTATACATATACCTATATCCACTCTTTTTTAGATTCTTTTCCCATTAGGTTATTACAGAGTATTGAGTAGTGTTCCCTGTGCTATACAGTAGGTCCTTATTAGTTATCTACTTTATATATAGTAGTGTCCATCACTCTTTTTAGAAAGCATCTACAAAGCAAGACCCTTAGGTTCAGGGACTGGAAACCAATTGCAGTAGAGTGCTGAGTCTAGAAGAACTGAGGATTGACTGTTTTCTTGTGAGTTCGTCAAAGGGATCTCAAAGTCAGTTTACTTAAAACAGATACCATTTGCTCTGAAGCTGTGAGACCAGGCAACTGAAAAAATCTTGGTAACACTGACCCCAAACTCATTACCTTTATGACTTTCCTATCTCTGGAACTGATACTTCCATAATGGTGGAGACTGCACCAATGAGGTACTTTTCTGTGACTGTATCAGTCCAAAGTGATTTCCTCACTCATCATTTACCCCTGGTGTGATGTAAACATCACAACCACTGTGTATTGCACAGTGCTGGGCACGTTGTCATCTTTTGTGAAAAGTATTTGCAGAATGAATGAACACGTTTCTACCAGATTGTAAGTTCCAGAAAAGTAGGAGCAGTGACTCTCCTACATTGTATTCTGTAGGGAAGTACAGAATCTCACTAAGTAATCCTTCAGTTAGGTGTATCTGTTAAATTCCATTGATTGAAATCAACCTTTTCAGATGGGCACATTTGAATGCAGTGGAAAGCTTATTTCAGGATTTAAGAAATAGTTGCATCACTTTTAAGGAGCTTATTAAATTCTAAAAAGAGCCAATTTAAAAGCCTTTTTATTGAACCAAGAGCAAAAGTAATGAAAACCAATTTTGCAAAGTTAAAAAAACAGTGAAGCTCTTAATAATAATTATTTTTGAACTTCCCATTGCTTAACTCAATACATTTGTTTCTGAGTAAAACTTTTCTTTCCTCTTGGGAACTCCTTAACCAGTCCCAAAGTTACACAGTAATTGAAGTTGTTAACTACTCTGCCAAATGCAGATCATCTGCCTGGGAGTCTGAATCACTTTTAAAAGCTCACTAATGCTGCTCGTGTTGCGGAAACATTCATGGATGGTTCAGAAAATTCCTGCAGATTCACTTCAGGTTTTTTACTCAAGTTAAATTAAAGTATTATTAAATTTCATATGTTTTATTAGATCTAACATGTCTAGTCCAACTGTATTCTTATGAAATTATTTCAGAGTATCTGGACTGTTATATTCTCTGTCTCCATCGTTGGATCTGTAGATGCTGGATCTTGCCAGGGATTCTGGGGGATTTGCAGCTTTCTTCTTTGTACTTTGATATATTCCTTGACCTTTTTTTTTTTTTATAAAGAGCATTTCTCATTTGTATAAAATCAATATGTCATTACTTGATTTAAAAGTTTTACTTTCTGTGTTTCAGGTTCAGTTCAGACAATAAAGGTCTATTGAGCTTCTACTGTATCCTAAGATGCATATGGGTCAGATGGGGTTTCTTCCCTTACGGAGCTTTCAGCTCAGTTGGAGAAAGAAAAACATATATGGACAAAAGCATGTATGCTGATGGTCTGTGCAGGAGACTATGGGAATGGAGGAGTTCTCTTGGAAAAGAGAGCCTGGGTATGACAAGGACAAGTAGTAACTGACCAGGAGGCTGGGGGCAGGAAGGACAGAGGCCTAGAGATAAGAGAACCCTCTTATTACACTGCTGGTGTATGGAAAACAGTATGGAGGTTCCTTCAAAAATTAAAACTAGAGTTGCCATATGATCCAGCAATCCCACTCCTGGGCATATATCCAGACAAAACTGCAATTCAAAAAGATACATGCACCCCTACGTTCATAGCAGCATTATTCACAATAGCCAAAACATGGAAACAACCTAAATGTCCATCAACAGATGAATGGATAAAGAAGATGTAGTATATATATATATACAATGGAATACTGCTCAGCCATAAAAAAGAATGAAATAATGCCATTTGCAGTAACATGGATGGACTTAGAGATTATCATACTAAGTGAAGTATGTCAGAAAGAGAAAGACAAATACCATACCATATCACTTCTATGTGGAATCTAAAATATGACGCAAATGAACATACCTACAAGGCAAAAACAAACTCACAGATATAGAGAACAGACTTGTGGTTGACAAGGGGGAGATGGGGTGGGGGAGGGAAGGATTGGGGAAAAAAAAAGAAACATTGGGGTTTTTGTGTCTTGCTGCAAGCCTCACTGGGATTGCTGCTGAGCAATGTGCTGGGCACAGTCAGTGTGAAAAGATACTAGAGAGGTATCCAGAGACCAGCTCAAGAAAAGCTTCCTTCCTATCCTACGACTTTACACACATCCAGGCTTTATATATGTCCCCTAGTGGTGAATTTTAAAGACTATCTACTGTCTAATATTGTCAGAAATGGAAACACAGATCTTTTTCTGTACATTTAGATACACTGCATGTACAAGCATCTCCCCTTAGCCGCACAGCTGTCTTACTTTGTGGCTTTATCAACCTACCTTGAGCTTTTGTTTTATTGAGTTCCTCTAAAGCCTAAAATATTCTTTGGGAATTTTCTCCTCTTCCTTGTCATGATGTATCATTTGTTCAATATGTTGCTAGGTTCAATTTTCTAAGATTTTTGAAAGGATTTTAGCAACTATGTTCATAAGTGAGATTCACCCATAGTTTTTTCTTGCTCTCTCCTCCTTTCCCTTCCTCCTTTCCTCTTTCCCTTCTTTCTTTCCTAGCACTCTTTTGGTCTGATATCAGTATTAGGGTTTTGCTAGTTAACATAACAGAAGGAGAATTGGAAACAGTATGCTTAGAAGTTCTTGATCAGTGTAACGGGGAGAACATCTGTTCTTTGAAAGGTTAGGAGACATCGCCCATTAAACCCCCTGGGCCCGGTGGATTTTTAGCAGTAATCTTGGATTGTCTTTTTTATTTCTTCCAAGGTTATTGATTTATTCAGGTTTTCCACTTTTAATTTTTAAAATTATCATACTGTAACTGACTTTTTCATTTGATGTGTGGTTCTGTGAATTTTAAAACATGTAGATTTGTGTTACCCTTACCACAGTCAGCGTATAGAACAGTTGCAACATCCCAAAACTTTCTCGTGCTCCCCTTTATAGTCATACTCTGCCCCACCTCTAACCCCTGGCAACCACAGATCTGTTTTCCATCACTACAGTTTTGTCTTTTCAAGAAAGTCATATAAATGTAATCATACAGTACGGATCCTTAGGTCAGATTTCCTTCACTTAGCAGAATGCGTTTGAGATTTATCCACGGTGTTGCTTGTATTGGTAGTTCATTTTTATAGCTGAGTAGTATTCAGTTCTATGGAAGTATCACAGTTTGTTTATCCATTCTCTCACTGAAGGACATTTGTGTTGTTTCCAGTTCTGGGCTATTACAGCTAAAACAGTTATAAGTATTTGCACACAAGTTTTTAATGCACACTGTTTTGAGCATATAGGTTTATTTCTTTAGGGTAAATACCAGGAGAGGGATTTTGGGGTCACATGATAAGTGTATGTTTAATTTTATAAGAAACTGCTAAACCACTTTCCAGAGCAGCTATACCATTTTGCATTCCCTCCAACAATGTATGAGAGTTCCAGCATCACTCATTTTTGTTCACTTGACTTGTTTTTAACTATATTTCTCTATAATGTTGATGGTGGCTTGTTTTTTGTTTTGGGTTTTTTTTTTTTTTTTTTGATGGTGGCGTGTTAACTGCATATATTTGATAAGCTTTCATGGTGAGCTTTTGTGGTTGAAATTTATTTTTATTTATTTGGATTGCAATCTATTGTTTTTCCTGTAACTAAAGATTCATGTCTTTCAAGCACTGTGGAGGATCCTTAGTCATTACCCCTTTGAAGGTTGTTTTTTTCCACATTCTCTTTAATTTCTCTATCTGGAACTCTATTAAGTATATGTTGGACTCTTTCATGCTTTTCTACATGCCTCTTTCTTTGTCTCTCATTTATATTTTCCAGCTCTTAATCTCTTTGTGTTGCATTCTGGGAAATATCCCAAGAAATGCCTTTCAAGTCACCAGTCCTCTCTTCAAATATATCTAATTCCTTAAATTGTCCACTGAGGTTTTAATTTTAGTGATAACATTTATCATTTCTAGAATTCATATTGCAATTATTCCTTATCCTTTTTGGTAGTATACTGTCCTTTTCTCAAATTTGTATTTTTTTATTTCAAAAATAGCTTTAACACATGTATTTTACAGTGTTTATTTGTGATATGCTTCTCAGATATGCTCTGTTTTCTTGCGCCTATGATTCTCTCACTTAGAGAAGAAAAGAAAGAAAGAAAAAAAGAAAGAAAGGGTACCTCTACTTAGAAGGGAAATAGATCAAAGTAATGAGTAAAG
The DNA here is from genome assembly GCF_964165515.1 of Mesoplodon bidens. Classification (NCBI taxonomy): domain Eukaryota; kingdom Metazoa; phylum Chordata; class Mammalia; order Artiodactyla; family Ziphiidae; genus Mesoplodon; species Mesoplodon bidens. The sequence continues at coordinate 100,872,264 of NC_138163.1, forward strand.
TGATGCATAGTTTGGTAACTGGGAGGCAAGGGAGAGATTAGTTTGCCCTAAGAAATGGAGGACTTTTATAAAAATATCAGGAAGAAGAACATTTCTTTAGAGTTTCAACAAATATGTTTATGTGCCTAAATACTACTTTCTCAGTCTCTGATCTTCCTGTTTCTAATACAAAATTAAAAATAAAGTGGCACTTATTGAGCACCCATTATATGGCTGCTACAATACTAAGTACTTTACATACAATTTCATGTAATTCTCATGACCATCTATTTTACAGATGAGAAACTGCCACACAGAGAGGTTAAGTGGTTTTCCCTGCGATCACCCAGCTAGTAAGTAGCAGAGGTGGGATTTGAACACATGTCTTTCTCTAATTCTTGTCACTTCTATCAAGTCACTTAACTTTGTTAAGATAATAGCAGTAGTAAAGGGGTCTGTTTTCCAAGATTTATTCTTCAGTTCTCCTCTTTGCCTCATTTGTAATCTCCTATCAGAGAACTCATTTTCAGTTTTAACAGCTATCTCTATGTAGTGTACACCCAAATATTCTGGCCTCGGTACTAACATCTCCTTTAAACTCCCTAATCACTAATATCAAAGAAGTGGAACTGGACATTGCCTAATGGATAGCAAGAGGTACACCTGTATAGCAGTTAAGCGCAAAGGCCTTGGCTGTGGAGAGCTGGGATTTGAATTCCACTTCTATCACTTGTCAGCTGAGAAACTTGGACAAATTGCTCAAACTCTCTGTGCCTATATTCTCATTTATAAAAAGAGAACGAGGTAGGTTTGCTATTATGTCTCAGACATATAATTTCTACCTCCCCCTGAAAACATATCTTCCCTTTCTCCCCACCCCTTAGATGTAGGCACTTTCTTGTCTCATTTCCCCTAGAGCCCTTCCATGAAGTGTTTTGAATCTAGCCCTTTCTTTACAGTTCCTTGGTCACCACACTTTACCCCATCTTTGAATTACTTTAAGACCCCCTCCCCTGTTTTTGCTTTGCTCTCAGGTTTTTCTCTTTTAATTCATCCAGTCTTTTCTCCATATAATATACCTTGAATATTTCCTGCAAGTCTATGATTCTTTGTTATTAAAATTTTTTCTGTTTTCTTTTTCTTTTTTTTTCTGATGGTGAATTGCAAAAAATCCAACTCCTATACAACAGAGAAAATTAAAGACAGCCAGACTTTCCCTAGGACATAACCACTGTTAATTTGGTGCACATTTTACTTAATATTATATATAACCATTATTAAAATTAGGTGCATATTTTATTTAATATTATACAAAACCACTATTAACATTTTGGTGCTTATTTCCACTATTAACAATTTGTGCATATTCTATGTAATATTTTACACAGCCACTATTAATATTTTGGTACATATTTTAATTAATATTGTGTATAGGGTTTTCAACATTATCACTTGACCGTATATGTTGTTGACATATTGCCATGGTAGTGTTATAGATGTATATCATTATTTTTTAAAAATTGGTCTTTATTAAGTATTGATTGAACACAAAACACTATTTATAAAGCATGTGTAAGGTATAAAGAATTTTCATACGATGAACACTCATGTTCACATCACTCTGTTTAAGATATAGAACATTATTGTCACCTTTGAATTCTTGTTCCTTTCCTACTCAATTGTAGCTCTTATCATGTATTTCCACTTATCATATTCTTACTTTTCATTCTAGTTTGCATATATGTTTGTATAGCTAAACAATATATTGTTTGCTTTTGTGTGTTTTTGAAAGTGATATAAATAGATCATTCTGTATGTTGTCTTCTGCAACTTGATTTTTTTCCCCCTCCACTTTATGTCTCTTTTGGGATTGTGACTGGAATGACATTAAGGAGAATTGATATCTTCATGATATTGAATCTTCCAGCCCATGAATGTAATATATTTCTCCATTTATTTAGGTCTTCTTTAATGCCTTTCAGTGTAGTTTATCATTTTCTCCCTAAATGTCTTGCTTATCTTCTGTTAGCTTTATTCCTAGATAGATATTACTTTTTGATTTATTCTAAATGGTCTTTTTAAAAGTTAGTTTTCTAGCTGTTTGTTGTTGGTAGACAGAAGTGCAATTGATTTTTTAAAAAATGAAACTGCTTATTTAACATCTGGAAACAGGAAATAACCATTTATCGTTTATGAATACATACAACTGTAGTGAAATTCTATAAATTTGGTTGGAAAGATGGATGGAAACTTCAGGATAGTGTTATTTGGAGAGACAGAGGGAATGGGATTAAGGAGAGGCAGAAAGAGGACATTAATGGTATCCATAACATTTTATTTCTTTGTGAAGCAAATATGGCTAAATATTAAGATTTGTTAAGGCTGCTTAGCAGGTATATGAGTGATTATTTTATTATTCTTTGTACCTTTTTGAAATAGGTCATAATTTTTAAAAATGAGATACACAATATTAATTATATGCTCAAAATAAATCACTTTCATGATAGACGACCTCAGAATCCATTAATTCTATTGATTATTCTAAACTGGATCTTGTAGAGTGGGGGCTGTGTACTGAACCCAGGCTCCAGATGTGATTGTTTTTTTGTGCTCTATAATTAAACAAATGAACCAGCAATGAAATGCCAGAGATTTTACATAAGAATCTGGATTTCTGAATTCTCCTAAAATGTTAGAAAATCTGATAACACTATATTTTCATGAGGTAATTGTCAATTAGATACGAGTAAGTAGTGGCTGCCTGTTTGTTTATTGACTGCTTATTATGAAAAATTTCCAACATTTTCAAAGATAGAGAGAAGGGCACAATGAGCCCCCAGACACCCATTGTTGAAATTCAACAGTTATTGACTCATGGACAATTTTGTTATATCTATTTGTGCTGATCTCCCGATCCCTGGGTTATTTTGAAGCAAATCCCAGACATTGTATCATTTCATCCATAAGTACTTCAGTATTTATCTCTAAAAGATAAGTACCTTCAGAAGACGTAACCATGAGTCTATTGTCATACCTAAAACATTTAACAGTAATTCCTAATATAACCAAATATCCAATCAATATTCAAAATTTCCCCATCTTCTCAACTTTATTTTACTGTTTGTCCAAGTAAGATTCAAATAAGGCCCTTACACTGTGTGGGTTTGATATATTTCTTAAATCTCTGGGATCTTGTAGTGAGACTTAGATCAACACTGTTCAATAAAATTTTCTGTGATAACCCAAAATGTTCTATATCTGTGTACTCAATGTGGTAGCTACTAGCCATGTGTGGCTATTGAGCACTTGAAGTGTGACTAGTGCAACTGAGGAAATGAATTTTTAATTTTATTTAATTTTAATGAATTAAAAATATTTCCTTATAGCTTTATTGAAAGAAAATTCACATACCACAAAGTTCACCTTTTAAAGTGTACAATTCAGTGGCTTTTAATATATTTACGAGTAGTACATTGATCATGATTTATTCTAGAACATTTATGTCATCCCTAAAAGAAACCCATTAGCAATCACTCCCCATTTCTCCTGCCCCCAACCCTCAGCAACCACTAACCTACAGCCTTTCTCTATGGATTTGCCTATTTGAATATTTCATATGAGGAAGTTATACAATATATAGCCTTTTGTATATTGCATTTTTCACTTCACATAATGTTTTCAAGGTTGATCAACTGATACATTAATATGAATCAGTTAATTTATATAATTTTATGGCCAAATAATGCTCCATTGTATGCATATACCATAGTTTGCCTATCCATTCATCAATTGATGGACATTTGGGTTATTTCCACTTTTTAACTCTTATGAATAATGTTACTATAAACATTCATGTACAAGTTTTTGTGTGGACATATGTTTTCAATTCTACTGAGCATATACCTAAAGATGGAATTTCTGGGTTATATGGTAACTCTGTGTTTAACTTTTATAGAAACTGCCAAATGGTTTTCCGAAGCAGATGCAATATTTTATATCCCATTAGGAATGTATGTAGGTTCCAAATTCTCCACATCTGCACCAATACTTATTACTGTCCATCTTTTTGAGTATAACCAATCTAGTGGGTGTGAAGTAGTGTCCCATTGTGGTTTTGATGTCCATTTCCCAAACAACTAATGATATTGAACATCTTCTCATATGTTTACTGGCCATTTGTATATCTTTTTTGGAGAAATGTCTATTCAAATCCTTTGTCCATTTTTAAATTGGGTCACTTGTCTTTTTTGTTGACTTGTACGAGTTCTTTATAAATTCTAGATACAAGTCCCTTAGAAGATATGTGATTTCAGATATTTTCTCCCTTGTTGTGAGTTGTCTTTTCATTTCTTGATGGTGTCCTCTGAAGCATGAAAGTTTTTAAATTTGATGAAATCAATTTGTCTATTTTTCTTTTGTTGCTTGTGCTTTAGGTGTCATACCAAGAAAATCATTGCCTAAACTAAGTTCAAGATTTACTCCTATATTTTCTTCCAAGAGTTTTACAGTTTTAGCTCCTACATGTAGGTCTTTGGTCCATTTCAACTTAATTTTTGTTTATGGTATGATGACCATGTATTGGTGTGTAGCAGGGGTACAAATTCATTCTTAAGATATGGATATCCAGTTGTTGCAGCACTATTGGTTGAAAAGATTATTCTTTCCCCCACTGAATTATCTTGGCACCCTTGTCAAAAATCAATTGACTGTAAAGGTAAGAGTTTACTTCTGGACTGTCAATTTTATTCCATTGATCTGTATGTTACCTTTATACCAGTAACACACTGCCTTGATTATGGTAGCTCGGTAGTAAGTTTTGAAGTTGGGAAGCACAAATCCTCCAACTTTGTTCTTTTTCAAGACAGTTTTAGCTATTTTGGGTCCCTCGTGTTTCCATGTGAATTTTCAGATCAGGTTTTCTGCAAAAAAGCATTTTAAATTATGATAGTGATTGCATTAAATTTTTAGATCAATATGAAAAGCATTGCGATCTTACCAATATTAAGTCTTCCAATCCATGAAATGGATATCTTTCCATTTTTTGAGGTTCTTTTTTAGTTTCTTTCACTGATGTTTTGTAGTTTTCATGTACGAGTATTTTAGTTTTTGGCTAAATTGATTCCTTAGTATTTTATTCTTTTTGATGCTATTATAAATATTAATTTAGCTTTCAAATTGTTCATTGTTAATGTACAGAAATACAATTGATTTGTGTATTGGTCATGTATCCCTGAGAGCATTGTTGAACAGAGTGGCAAGAGAGAACATTCTTGTCTTGTTTCTGATCTTAGGGAGAGAGTATCCTATATTTCACTATCAGATGTGATGTTACCTGTGTGTGTGTGTATTTATTTTATTTTTGTTGTTGTTGTTGTTTTTTGGCATGTGTGTGTGTAAGGCTTTTATTAGGTTGAGGAAGTTCCCTCCGATTCTCAGTTTGTTGGGTGTTTTTATCAAAAAACAGTGTTGGATTTTGTCAAATGCTTTTTCTGTGTCTATTGAGATGATCATGTGATTTTTGTCCTTCATTCTATTAATATGATATATTACATCAATTAACTTTCAGATGCTAAACCAACTCTGCATTCTTGGAATAAATCCCACTTGGTCATGGTGTATACTCTTTTTTATATATAGCTGGATCTCGCTTGCTTATATTTTGTTGAGGATTTCTGTATCTCTGTTCTTAAGGGGTATTCATAACTTTTCTTTTCTTATGATACCTAATAGAATGAGTTAGGGAGCGCTCCCTTCTCTTCTATGTTTTGGAAGAGTTTGTGAAGGTTGGTGCTAATTCTTCTTTTAAATGCTCAGGATGAGGACTTGAAATGTGGATGTAACCCAAGTGAGCACAAAATAATGAAGAGCATCAATTTTAAGGAGCTCAGAGGAATGGGGCAGTGATATTTATGAGGACATCAGGACAAGGGAGGCTTGAGAGGCAAGGCTTCAATGGAGGAGAAAAGGAAGTTCCAGCAGAAATACTGGCAAAGGCACTCCCTCCTGCTGCCAAGGGCTCTTGCATCCTGTCGAAAGGATCTAGATTGCAGGATGACCTCATTCCTCAAAAGAAATTCTCCAACCAGGCAAATATTTCCTTGCTCATAGGCTAGTTTGGGCTTGCTCAGAAGTGTTAGCTCTGCTGGCCTCCCCTGCGCTTTCTTCATCCACGGGTGTGTGTAACATAGATTCTCTGAACATCAATAACAGCGCTTCCCAGCACTGGTCCTGACATGCCCCAAAGTGTTTTCAGTTATTTCCAGGGGTGTCTTGCAATTCTCAGAACTAGTTTACTTTCAATTTATTTTAAAGAGAGATACACGCCATTTCAGATGTTCCTTTGTGGTAGATGTGTCAGAGCAGAAGGAATGGGAAGATAGGTGTCATGGAAGCAAAACAAAGCAAGAAGAAAAGTTGCAAGTTGCAGAAGACTGAGAATCTCCGATCTAGGGTATTTAGAAGTGTTCACTCTGTCCTAATCACTGATTAATCCCAATGTTTGGAAGCGGTCCTGGCACATCAGAGTAGATGCTTAATAAATATTTGCTAAATGGAAAACGATTGAATCAATGAATGTAAGACTCTATGTGTGAAGTAACTACAGAAGTACAAAAGTGGAGGTATCAGTGTGCTCAAAGGAGATAGCATGTGTGAACAGCCAGGGCAATAGATGTGTGTGGTGGACTCAGGTCCTAGATTTTTCAGACAGCTCTAATTTAAGATATTTTGTTCTGTTACTCCCTTAAGAAAGTCATTCTTATTAGAATTGCTTTTCTGTTTTGGAAAATATTCTCCTTGTAGAAGGCAGAGGCCTTCTGTGTGTGGAGTGTGTGAGTTGTGACATATTGAAGAAGACACTGGACTTGGAATCAGAAGGTGGGAGTCCCAACTCTACTACTTGCCCCATAGATGGGATGGCCAGAAACATTTATAAACACACAAGGGAGCAATCTGACACAAAGAAGAGTCAGCCAACACAGGAAAGAGGGAAGGTGAACATCAGAGGGTAGAATTGTTGGTTAAGGACCCTAAACTAAGTATTTCAAAAATGATTAAAGAGAAAATAAGCAAGAGAAATTATAAGAGCAGGATCCCACTTAAAAGAAAGAACATATAGACTTAAAAAGAACAAGGGAAACTTCTAGAAATAAAAGTATATTTATTGAAATGAAAATTTCAATGTATTGGCTATAATCACTTTTAAAACTTTTAATATTATTTGGCAAAACTGAAGACATTCAATTGTCTTAAAGAAGTTATAAGTACAGAAATAAACACTAGAACAAAAACACAAGCCTCCTTGAACACCAAGAGAATTTATAAATTACAATAGCAAAGAAAACACATCATGAAGAAAAAGAAGCAGTAAACGTACATAGTTTACATGGTGATTACAATATAAAATAATATATCAGAGTTGAGATTAAAAAAATGTCCTATCAAGAAGTGTGAATGGGCTTAACTCACCTACTAAAAGAAAAATATTTTCAGTATGGCTCACAAAGCAAGACCCAAATATGTGGTGTATGCAGATACATTCAAATCAAAATGAGTCAGACAGGGTAAAAATAAAGGCATGGGCAAATGGAAATAACAAATAAGTGGGCACTGTGAGATCAAGGATATCAAACAAAGTAGAATTCAGGCCAAAAATAATTAAATGTGACAAAAAAGGGTATCTAATTTCAATTTCACAATGTAGGTATAACAGTTATGAAAACCTATGCACCAAATCTCTAAAAATCTTTAAAAAGCAGAACTGTAGATGCAAGATGATACAGATAGAAACAGATTGCTAATAGGAGACTTTAATAGGTCATTCCTAGTGCAGAACAGATCAAGTGGCAGAAATATAAGTAAGGATACAGAAGAAGTAAACAACATAATCAATAAAATAGATCTCCTTTACATATAACGAACTTTAGAACTGAATAATAGGGAGTATGCCTTCCTTCTCAGCTGTGCATAGCATAGTTACAAAAACCCATGAAATATTAGGTCACAAAGAAATTGACAATAAGTTTTTTTTTTTTTTTTGCGGTACGCGGGCCTCTCACTGTTGTGGTCTCTCCCGTTGCGGAGCACAGGCTCTGGACGCACAGGCTCAGCAGCCATGGCTCATGGGCCTAGCCACGCCGCGGCATGTGGGATCTTCCCGGACCGGGGCACGAACCCATGTCCCCTGCATCGGCAGGCGGACTCCCAACCACTGCGCCACCAGGGAAGCCCAACAATAAGTTTTATACAATGGAAATATTACAAACAATACTTTATTATCACAGTGAAATGGAACTAGAATTAAAAAATTTTTTCCAACTAGAAATTTAAAAGTCTTCTATTAAACAACTGGAGTGAAATGGAAAATACAAGCCAACATTACAGAATATCTTTAAAAACAAACAAACAAGTATGAAAACACTACATATCAGACACTATTGGATACATTTAAAGTAGAACTCAGAGGAAAAATTCATACACTTAAACACTTAAATCAATAAAAATGAATGAATTATATCAACTTAAAAAGTGAGAGAAAGAACAACAAATGAGCCACAAAAAAGGACAAAGAAGAAAAAAATAAAGGTAAAAGCAGAAAAATAATGAAGATTAGGAATAGAAAACAGTAGGTCAGAGTAATAAATCAAAATTCTGGTTCTTTGAAAAAAAGTAACAAAATATATAAACCACTAGCTAAATTAATCAAATGGAAAGGGGAGAAACACAACTACAAAATAAGAAAGAGAAAGGAGAAACAGACAAGGATGGAGCAAAACACTGAGCGAGAGCTACAAATGGGAAAAGAATGAACCAGACTGTTTTTCAAATGAGTAACATAATCACTCTAAACAGGGAGGAGAGGACAAGAGTGGGGCAACACACCCAACTCATTTTGAAACACAGTATTATGACTAAATACGTTAAGACTAAAGAAAAAAAAACCCCTGAAAACATATATTGAACTTTAGTTAGTAGGTTTGTTTTCACAATGACATGAGTTAGCTATTCTGAAACTGCTTTGGGGGTCTTTTAGTATTGAGCAAATAAGTAAATATTTTGAGGGTAATTGGAATCAGATTTCTTACAGTTTGAGAAGGGCATTATAGATGTGGAAAGGGGAACTCGACCACATACTCTATTGTGTTGACTGAAATTGGACTTATCAATATAAACTCAAGGGTTTTGCTATGTCTTTCTATCTATCTATCTATCTACCTATCCATCCAAAGACAGAAATGGAAAGAGACATAGCTATCTGTGCCCATCTATGTCTACCTATACTATAGATATCTCGAATATCTTGTAGTGAGAGTACAAGGAAGTACTTGAAAAATGGTAGGGAAAATCAAAAGAACAGAGGAGTCAGCTTAGAGGGACTCCCACTGACCAAATGTAGGACGATTTTAACATCAAAATAAATAATAATAGTAACAGATTATAATGCACGGAATATAACAAGAGTCTGTAGACCATTCTGATGTAAATGAATGAATAAATAAATAAATGGAGAGAAAGAAAAGTTATTCCTTGTAGAAGAATGCCAACTAACATATGTAGAAGGAATGGTGGAGTTAAGAAATCATCCTTTGGCAATCACAGTGGTAATAAATGATTTGGGCAAAATCATCATTGATGCTAGTAGTTTAATGAGGAACTTGGTATTTACATAGTTCCAAATGATCACCTCGCAGAATTCTTATTAATAAGAAAGGCAAAAAAAAGTCACTACAGTGGAGAAACTTGGCATGCACCACTTAACCAGTGATCAAAGTTAACTTCAGTATTGATGGTTAAAATACACATTATGTACCTGCTCCTTTGATGAATGAGAAGGACACAGCGTTCCTCTTGTGGTGTTCCTGCTAAAATGCCATGAACAAAAGGACAGTAATTTACTCAGGAGAAAACACTGGTCAAACCGAAACTGAAGAACATTCTACCAAATAATGTTCTTATTTTTGTTGAAGAAGCCTATTCTCTTCAACAATATCAAGGTCAGGAAAGACAAAGAAAGATGGAAGAACAGTTCCAGATCAAAGGAGAATAAAGAGATGTGACAACTAATTTGTGATGTTAGATGAGATTCTGGACCAGATTTTTGAAACTAATTTTTTTGCTAAAAAGAACGTTTTGGGGACAATTGACAAAATTTGAATTAAATATTTTAGATTAGGAAATAGTACTCAATTAATACCAATTTTCTGATTTTGATTATTGTACTTCAGTTATGTAAGAGAATGTCCTTGTTATTAGGAAATATACACTGTAGTATTTAGGGGTAAAGGGACATGATGTCTGGTATTTACTCTAAAATGGAAAATTTGTATATACAGAAGGAATGATAAAACCCAAATGGTAAAATATAAAACAATTGGGGGAATCTGGGTGAAGGGCTAACAGGAGTTCTTCGTATTATTCTTGCTAGTTTTCTATTAGTTTGAAATTATTTCAATTTAAAAAGTAAGAAAAAAGAACCATTTAAAAATATTTGTAAGAACATGTAGGAGAATAATTTTGTTCTATAGGAGTTTCTGAATTTACATACAAAGCACAAACCATAATGGGAAAGAATGATCTAAGTAAAATGACATATTCATGTACAATAAAGGAATCTATAAATGGAGAAGACAAACCACAAATGATGAGAAGATATTTGCTATGCCTAAGATTAGTATCCAGAATATATACTAAAAATTACAAATGATCAAATAGAGAAATCAGCAAAGGATATGAATGGATGAGTCACAGAAGAAGGTAACAAGCCTGTGAAAGGATGACCAATTGCACTAGGAATTAGGGGGGAACAAATTAAAATAACAATGGCATACTATTTCACATTTATTCAGATGACTGTTCAAAATTATACAATTTGATAATACCTATTGTTGAAAGGATGAAGGTGAAAGGGGAACTTTCTTAATTGGTTCAAAGATTCTGGAGATCTAGTACAGATGAAGGTGTGAACAATTCCACCTTTAGGTATATAGCCTAGATAATCTCCAAAGAAACAGGAGAGGGTTGTTCTTTGCAGCATTGTTGATAACTACTGAAAAATTGGAAACAACCTCATCGTCATCAACAGACGACAACAGAGGGATCAGTGATTTGTGGTATAATCATACAATTCGTTTAAAATGAATGAAATAGATCTACATGTGTTAACATGTAGAAATCTCAAAAACAAAAATCTTAGGTGAGAAAAGCAGGTAGCAGAAATTTATAGTGTAGGGCTTCCCTGGTGGCACAGCAGTTAAGAATCCACCTGCCAATGCAGGGGACACGGGTTCGAGCCCTGGTCCGGGAAGATCCCACATGCCGCAGAGCAACTAAGCCCGTGCGCCACAACTACTGAGCCTGCACTCTAGAGCCAGGGAGCCACAACTACTGAGCCCGTGTGCCACAACTACTGAAGCTCACATGCCTAGAGCCTGTGCTCCGCAACAAGAGAAGCCACTGCAATGAGAAGCCTGCGCACCGCAACGAAGAGTAGCCCCCACTAGCTGCAACTAGAGAAAGCCCACGCGTAGCAACGAAGACCCAACACAGCCAAAGATGAATAAATAAAATAAATTAATTTTAAAAAAAAGAAATTTATGGTGTAAAATTTATAAACACAGAAAAACAATAATGTATGCTTTTAATGAATAAAAAAGGAGATAGAGTCCCTGCCCTGGAAGAACTTGGGGGCATTTGAAGAGAGTCAAGTAAAACCATGATTACAATGCAGTACCACAAAAGCCACCATTAGAATGGGCACCTAATACAGATGGGGGAGTTGGAGAAGGTGCAGGAAGTTTTCCCAGAAATGACAAAGCCTTCCACACCCCTCTCCCACACTTAACCAAGTCCTGAAAGACAAGAAGTGGTTACCCAGGTTAAAGATAGGAAGGAAGGGTGTTTTCTAGCAGATAGTGACATTTGCAAAATCCCAGAGGGGAGAAACTGCAGAGCCCGGTTTGGAAACTGCCAGTGGTTTCTCGGAGCTGCAGTAGAGGAGCGGGGCAAAGAAAGGGATGGAGGGAGTTCGTGGGCGCCTCCTGACATAGGCTCTGACTGGGCTAAGGAGCTGGCCTGCCTCGTGAAGGATAGAAGAATATTGAAGCAGAAGAGTTAACAGGTGCATCATGAATTATATAAGAGGATGGCTCTGGAGGCAAGATTATTTAGTTGTTTTCTTTGTTGTTGTTTGCTCGTTTTAAAAGAAAACCGGACAAGAAATAATGGGGTCTCGATTGAGACAGAAGGGGTGGTGGCTGAGAGATACCCAGCGTGTCCAAACAGTAGAGTAGGACTCAGGGAGGGATTAGCTGTAGGCGTGGGGAGAGGAGCTTCTGGCTTGGGCATCTTGGGTGCATGATGGACTGACAGAGGTTGCATTTTGTGCCAACTCACGCGGCCCCTGGCCACCATGATTGCACCAGGAACGAGCATCTTACAAACGTTTAGTTCACATATAAAAAGATACAGAGGAAGGACTGAGGATGGTGGTTACCGCTGAATGGGTTTTCTCCGGTGCTGGTGATCGCGCGGGTGGGGGTGGGGAGACAGACGGGGGTATGTGTGGCTTTGGATTCATCTGGAACGTTTTAATTACAAAATTAAAGCTGATGTAAATGTAACATTCACTGGTGTTACATTTCTGTGAGCACACGGTGTCATCTTATTTTCTGCACTTTTCTGTGTGTTTGAACTAAATTTAATAACCAAATGGCAAGAAATGTGCAAGCGGCAGAGGAGCTTCAGTACATGAAAGGCTTTGAGCCCTATCCAAGGGTTAAACCAGCGAGCCGCGGGGGCGGGGAATGGTGCGCTCTTCAGCCTTTGTGCCTGCACAATGCGAGTGGAGAGAAAAGCCTCTGGAGACCCGTACCCGGCTGAGTGGGTGGGTTGGGCGGGGGGAGGTGCGGGCGGGGAGCGTTTCCCCTAGCCCCGCCCCGGCCCCGCCCCGAGCCCACGGCCTGCCGAAGCCCCTTCTCCTTTCGTGACACCCATTTCGGTCTCTAGGTAACGTGGGGTCGGGGGTCAAACAGCGCGGCCGCAGGGTGGCAGCTGCCTGCCGGCCCCTCTTCTCGGCCCCTTGACCCTCGGACGCTGAGAGCCATGGCGCTGCCGCTGCTGCCGGGCAACAGCTTCAACCGCAACGTGAGTAGTGAGGGCGCCCGAGGTCAGAGGTTCCTGCCGGAGTCTGGGGTCCAAGTGTGGACACTTCCTCGGCCCCTACGGGAGGCCTCCTGACGCTGCTTCGCCTTCTGTGGACTGGGCGCAGCTTGGACCAAAATTTGTAGGCTGGTGGAACCCTTACTCTCTACCTCCCCTTCCACCTCTCTCCAACTGCATCTGGATACTTTTCCTACGTTAGATACAGAAGTAGAGTCCTTATAGGTGTTAGGACCCTCGAAGGTAGCCGATGGTAGGTTGATGATGATAATCATCGATGAGCGTTGAAGGTGTGCCAGGAGCTGTGCTTTAATCACCTTACACAGCATTAGATGTTCCCAACAGCCCTTTGTATTAGCTACTATTTTTAATTCCCATTTTGCAGTGGAGGAAACTGAGGCACAGAGTGATGAGTCAGTCACTCACTGGCCAGAGCTACACAATCTCAGTGGTGAAGCTGGGTTCCCTCCAGGCAACCAGTCTCCACAGCCCAGGAGCCTAATCACGACCCTAATACCCTTTGTGAAAGAGTTTGCTATTAGAGTGAAGAAACCTGGCACTCTCAAGGCTGGTAGGGGGCAGATAAGGGTTCCACCTGCCTATAAAGTTTGATCCTAAACTTTATAGTGAAGGATCCAAAGTTGGAGGAGTTCTTTCTTCATTTAGAATTGGGAATGGTTTATTTCAAAACAAGATGAAAGTACCAAACGACACAACACAACATTAAAAACCCTGAGCGTGCAAGAACTTTTGCTAGTAAATAGCATCTTATTTAAACCACAGCAGAAAAATGATTCAGATTTTTGTTTGCACGGGTCACTACTCTTTACTTGGGTTTTCCAGTTGTGTCTGTAGGAAGTAGGTAAGTAATACACTGATGGAATGGAACTTGCTGGAGCCACTCAACGTATTTGTGTAAACCTGTGTTAAGTTAGAAAGCAGGCAGCAGATTGAAGCATTCGACTTTATGGATCCTGAACAGTGTCTGCATCCAAGTTGTTGGCCCTAAAGTACCACTTATCTTTATAGCTTCAGGCCGCTGCATTCTGACCCCCCCCCCCCCCACAGGTTAGCTGGCCAGTTCAACTTGTTTCTTGACCACTGGTTTGTGCATTTCTTGGCTGATGCGTAGAGGCTGGCCTTCCAGCCTAACGTTGCCCTTTGGTAAGATTAAGCCAGTCACACAAATTAAGTAAGACCCCTGAAAGGCAGGGCATGAAAAAAGATTCCAGAAGTAAAGAAGCATGCTGTGTAAAAGTAATTGTAATCAAAATTGAACGTAGAGCCCACAGCTTTGGGCCTAGCGACACTTCAGATCCACAGCTCTCACATGCAGTGATTAAGGGTGGGAAGGAAGAACAGTGGTTGAATGAGATATTTTAAAATCTGCAAGGCTGCACTGAGTGTACTTTTGCTTTTTTTAAAGTTTTTTTTAATTGTGAAGTATAACACATATACAGAAAAATGCACAATGGATGATCACAGAATGAACATCAGGATAGAAAATATTACCAGGACTCCCAAAGCATCAACGTTGACTAGGGTTGCCGGATTTACCAAGTAAAAATACATGTCCCAAATATTGCATGGGACCTACATATATTAAAAGATTCTTTGTTGTTTATCTGAAATTCAAATTTAACTGAGCAGCTTGTATTTTACATGGAAACCCTATCTATGACCCTTTCTGGTCTTTACCCCTTCCCTATTCTCCAAAGGCTACCCCTCTCCTGGCTGCTACCACTATAGTTCAGTTTGGCTTGCTTTTGAAATTTCTATCAATGCAAATGTCCGGTTTTTATTCTTTTGTGACTGGCTTTTTTTTTTTTTTTTTTTTAAGCTCAACATTGTTTGTGGGATTTGTTCATGTGGCTGTCTTTAGAGATAGTTTGTATGTTTTCATTGCTCTAGAGTATTCCACTGTATGAGTATGACATCATTTATATACACATTTTACTCTTGATAGAGATTTGGTTTGTTTGGGGTTATTAAGAATAGTTTGCTGTGACTATTCCTGTTCATGTCTCTCAGTACAATTGCCAGATCAAATTTTTTAGTAAAGTTCTTTTTTTAATATATTTTTTTAATTTTTAATTTTTCAAATGGCATTCTTATGTTCAGCTTTGGTGGATGTTGTCACAGTGCTTATACCAATTTAAATTCCCACCAGCATTTTATGTTCCTGTTGCTCCATAGCCTTTCTAACACTTGATATTGTTAGTCTCTTAAATTTTAGTTGTTTCGGTCAGTGGGTGTAGTGTGACTCTGTAGTTTTAATCCATGATTCTCTGATTCCTAACAAAATTGAGCACATTTCACACATTTATTGGTCATTTGGATATTCTCTTTTGTGTGGTGTCTATTTGTCGTTTGTCTAATCTCTGTTGGGTTGCCTGCCCTTTTCTTAGTGATTTGTAGGAGTTCTACACAGATTTTGGATATGGCTCCTTTGTCAGATATTTGTGTCGTAAGAATCTTTTAGTCTGTGGTTGGCCTTTTTCCTCTCTTAATGATGTTTTTGATGAAGAATTTTTCCTTTAAATTAGTGCTTTTTGTTTCCTATTTAAGAAATAGTTCCTTACACCAAGTTCATGATGATATTTCCCTGTGTCATCTGGAAATTTCGTTGTCTTTACCTTTCATGTTTAGATCTATAATCTAACTAGAATACATTTTCGTGTGTGTGTATGAAAAGAGGTAGGGGTCAGGTTGTATTTTTCCCCATGTGGATATTCAGTTAACCCAGAACCATTTGTTAAAAAACAAAATTCTGAGTAAATTTTAAAGAGCTTACTGGCTTTATTCAGTGATTAATGAATCAGGCAGATGGAAAGGAGCTCTGAAGAGCTATACAAGGCAAGAGATTTTGTAGGGAAGTTGTACTAGGCAAAAAATCGGATTGGTTATTGTAAGGTTACTTTCCTTATAGGGAATGGCAGGGGTTTATCAGGCAGATTACCTAACTAATGCTGATTAGGAGATTCATGGTTGATTGGTTTAAGATTCTATTTCTGGGAGAGCTGGAACTGTAACTAAGTTAAATTTCAGTTTGGTAACATGGGGCTTAGCATAAGCAACTCCATTTGGGTTCTGTCGTCCTTAATACATTTTTTAGAAATGGCCACCTTTTCTCCACTTCTCTGCAGAGCTACTTTTGTCATAAGTCAAGTATCCAAAATATGTGTGGGTCTGCTTCTAGACTTGTGAGTGTATTTTTAAAAATATTTATTTACTTCATGCCTCAGACCAATAGGAGGGTGTGTGTGTGTGAGAACTAGAGAATGATAGTATACTTATTAGATACCTTGGGCTGTCATTCAACAAATCAGTATTTATATACTGAGTGTCCTAGTATGTGCCCAAAGCAGGTGGCTGCATTAAAAAAAATTGTTACACTAGCCTTGGGGCTAAATGTGCTATATGTTGCCAAAAAATTGATATTTTTAAAACCGTGCACTTAGTTAAAAGATTGGATGTTCTCTGGCACGAAATGGTCAGAGAGTCAGTAAAGCCAAATCTGGCCTTTCTATCCCCGCCTCCCTCCTGCCTATTACAGAGCTTTGTCTGCTTAATTAAATTATTGAGAGAAAAAGCTTGGCCTCCTGGAGATAGCATAATTACTGGCTGTTTGGGTTTAAAATTATAACACAAGCTAACTAACTTTGTGCTTTTTCTTAGAAATTAAAGAAGGAACTTGCTCCCCCCCTTAATTAGCTGCTGGTAGTCAGTCATGAGCGATAGATTGGTTTCTGTCCACAGCTAGGTGATGTGCAACCTCTCCTATATCTGAAATACAAGAAGTATTGTGCTTTCTAAAATATAAGCATTTATATCACTGATGATGTTAAAATTATTCTGATGTGAATTAATTGCAAACCTTAGGGAAAGATCACAATTCCGGACCCGAAGTATCTTTTTTCCAAGAATTTACATGCTGGATTTGTATTGAGCTAAGAGAATCTCAGGCATATTGTCAAGAATGATAGGATATTAAAGTTAAAAGGGACACTTCCAGCCAAAGCTGAAAATCCTTTCTACAGCATTTTAGACAGATGGTTGTGTAGCTGATCCTGAATGTCTCTAATGAATAATGAGGAGCACACTTTCTGTTTTTTATGAAGCTACCTCGCCACCATCTTAGGAGGGTTTGTCGTAAATAGTCTATCCTCTAATTTATAGTGAAGCAACTGTTTCCTTAAGAAGAAAAAGAATTTTTTTGAATTCACAACAGTAAAATAAAGCATATTTAGAAACTGTCTCTCTTACAGAAATACCTTGAAATTTATTTTTATCTAGATTAATATAAGCCTATATATTAATGTAGGAAAAATCACTCTTTGGGAAATTTACCAGCAATTTAAATGATAAACAACTGAGAGAGAAAAACTGAGTAATACATAGTACACATATTGATTTCATCGTGTGGTGTTAGCTAAGCCAATTTAAATTTAGCTCAATGACAAATATAATCGTAAAACAATCACTTTATTCACAAGGTAGAGGGTTTTCCAGCCTAAAATTCTGCCTGCAGATTCCTGGCTATGTTCTTAGTGGTCAATTCCATGGCCTTAAAATAACCTGCATCAGGTCCAAAGCCCTTAACCTGAGAGCCCAGGCCATTAGAGTTTGGCACTCATTTTGTGAGATCAATTTAATGAATCATGACCAGGATTTAGGAAAAAGAAAAAGAAAAACATAAACAGACTAGGGTAGAATAGAATAAAAGAATCAGTGTATTATGCTTGGGAAGAGTAAGTATTGTTTCATGAACTTTCGTTTCTGTCACGTGTGTGCGTGAACTGGGTTGCGCTGAAATCTGTTATTGTGGCAGTCAGCGTTTGAAAAACACTCTCATTAGAGCCATCTCCACCAATTCTTGCCTCTGATTTAAATTCTGATCTTCAACATCCTTCAAGGCCAAATCTAGTCTCTTACCCTTCAGGAAGTCTCAACTGATCCTCGTCAGCCTTTCTCAGTGTTTTTTAGTTTCTGTTTTTTATTAAGGTACAATTCACATAACATAAAATAAACCATTAACCATTTCAAAGTGTACAATTCAGTGGCATTTAGTACATTCACAGTGTTTTGCAACTGTCACCTCTATCTAACTAGTTCCAACATATTTTCATCATTCCACAATCTTTTTACCCCAGAGGAACCTTTGAAATGATTTTCAGGTCTTGGGGAACTCCTGCATAAAGATGATTTCTATAGCCCATGGTACCTTAACATGATCCATGAGTTGTAGATGTAGTGATCCAATAATAATTGTCTTTTTGCCTAATAGTTTTCTGTGGATTTGTTGATTTCAGCAAACTAATTAACCTAGTCTGTGTGGTTTCCTTTTCTCACAAGGGATCTCAACTCTAACACCAGTGGGAGTGTACTAGGGGAAAGGTCAAGGGTTTCTTTCTTGTTGTATTGTAAAATTTCCTACTTGGTTTCTCCTCTTTTCTCCTTATTCAAGTAGGCCTAAAAATCCTCTCAGAGTTTCTACTGTAGAGAGTGCCGTAAGGTATGAAATGTGGTATAATGGTATGAGCAAGAGTAGTTTTCTCCCTTATTTAAAACGAAAAATGACTTTTAGCCAGGTTTTCTTGAGAAACAAACAGGTAGTTAAGCTTAGCTTTCCTTTGTTTCCTTTTCATACATTAAAAAAATTCATAAGGCAGCATCATACATTTCTGTTAAATAACTGTTTTAATCCAAGGTGGGATTTACTTTTTCAAAAAGTAGGTTCAGTTGACTTAATTTAAATTAAGGTTATAAATTCATTTTAATTAATGCTGTTTACAACATGAAAATATAGACAGTGTTAAATAAGCAAAGCTACTAAAATCATATTGACAAAGCAATATGAATAAAAATAGAGCCTAAGACACAATTTTATGTGAGACCTAAAAATTAAGGTTTTTTTTTACTGACTGGCATGATCAGGCTCAAATATAGGCAGTTATACAATCATTATAATCTTAATCTCCTTGTAGACCTATATACATAAGAATATGATTTTTAAAAAGCTAAAAATAAAGAATAAAAATTAGCTCTTCAGTGTGAAACCGATGCTTGTATTTTGCCACATAGACACGTAATTCTGAGTCAAATTTGAGATAAGCAGTCACAGACTTCATTTTCAACTGACATGAGAAGATTTCTCACCTTTCTCTTGATACTTGTTAAACAAGGAAAGCTTTGCTTATATATGTGAGAAGTTGAAAACTGCAGCAAAATGCTCACTGCTTTCCTATGAATGGCAGGATCCTTGATTTTCATGTAAATTTGGAACTGGCCATAGGTGTATGTTTAATTTTATAAGAAATTGCTGAACAGTCTTCCAAAGTGGCTGTACCAGTTTGCATTCCCACCAGCAACAAATGAGAGTTCCTGTTCTTCCGGTTCTTGAAAGCATTTGTCATGGGCAGTGTTTTGGATTCTAGGCAATCTCATAGGTGTATAGTGGTAACTCATCCTGATTTAAACTTTTATTTCCCTAATGGCTTAGGAATGATGTTGAACATCTTTTCATGTGCTTATTTGCCATCCGTATATCCTCTTTGGTGAAATGTCTGTTTGTGTCTTTTGCCCATCTTTAATTGAGTTGTTTCCTTACTGTTGAGTTTTGAGAGTTCTTTATATATTCCGGATACAAGTCCGTTGTTGGATATGTGGTTTACAAATATTTTCTCCCAGTCTGTGGCTTGAATTTTCATTCTCTTAAAACAAGGCTAGAAAATATGTATACATTTTTAAAGATAAAATACCACATGAATCCACACTGATATTTGAAATGCCAAGTAAGGATTATAGGATTTTTATTTAACTTCTTTGATTCTTTACTTATCTTTTACTTACATTGAAAATCTTGATTCATAAGGACATTAACATAATTACTTGCTTTATTCTACCATAAATAAAAAAATATATCCATATAATAGTTTTTGAGTAATAATAACATTATTATTAACAATTTGAGTTTTGAAAATAGGTTAAGATTTCTTTGTATTTCTTATTGTTTTTAGCATTTATCCCCCTAGGAATGTATGGTCAAATTATGGGTTTTAATTTCATTTAAGTATGGTTAAGTCACCAACTCAATACCCAGTTAGGTTGATTGTTGCATTTTGCTTTTCATTTTTAACTTAAAATTTTTTGTTCTATTATAATGTAAAAGTAAAACATTTCTGTGGTTTCAAAGTCAAATTTACAAAGTGAGGTGCGTTCAGACAAGTCCTAGCTTTTCTCCCTGTCCCTTCAGTCTTGTTCCCTCCCTCACTCCCTCTAGAAGTAACATTAAAAAAAAACTATTTAGCTTGGGTTATCCTTCCTTTTTTGTTTTTGTTTTTTAAAACAGCAAATTCTTAACTATATTTACATGGCCTCTTATTAAATAAATGGTAGCATACTCTATGTATTCTCTTGCACCTTCCATTTTTCGTTTTAACAGGTATATCTTGGAGATTTCTTAATAGTCGTATGCAGAGCTATACTCATTCCATTGGAATGTGTATTCCGTTTGTAGCTACATAGTACTCCATTGTGTGGACATACCATAGTTTGTTTAACTCATCCCCTCTTGATGTATAGTTGTATTATTTCCAGGCTTTTGCTATTATAAATAATGCTGAAATAAATAGCCAAAGTTGTGCTTCAGAAGAAACCATCAAAAAACTGAAAAGGCAACTAGAGTTATTTTAACAGGGAGAAAATAGTTGCAAAGCATATATATGATGAGGGATTTATATCCAGTATATATAAAGAACTCTAAAAACTCAACAATAAAGAGATAAATAATCCAGTTAAAAATGAGCAAAAGATCTGAGTAGACATTACTCCAAAGACACTCAAATATCCAATAAACACATGAAAAGATGCTCAATATCATTAGTCATTAGAGAGATGGAAATTAAAACCACAATGAGATATTACTTCACACTCACTAGAATGGCTATAACAAAACAGACAATACCAAGTGTTGACAAGGATGTGTAGTAATTGAAACCCTCTTATGTTGCTGGTAGGAATGTATAATAGTGCTGCTGCTATGGAAAAGTCTGCAGTTCCATGAAAGTTTAAACATAGAGTTACTATATGACACAGCACTCCTAGGTATAGACCCAAGAGAAAAGGAAACATATGTCCACAAAAAATGTGTACATGAATGTTCATAACAGCATTATTTATAATAGCCAAAAAGTAGAAACAACCCAAATGTCCATCAGCTGGCGAATGGATAAACAAAATGTGGTATATCAATACAATGGAATATTATTTAGCCATAGCAAGGAATGAAATATTGATACATACCACAACATAGATGAACCTCAAAAACATTATACCACAAGCGATATGCAAAAGACTACATATTGTATGATCCCATTTATGTGAAATGTACAGAACAGGCAAATCTATAGTGACAGAAAGATTAATCGTTGCCTAGACCTGTGTGGGGGAAGGGAGGAAGTGGGGAGCGACTGCTAATGCATATGGGGTTTCTTTTTGCGATGATGAAAGTTTTCTGAAATTAGATTATGGCAAAGATTGTGCAACTTTGTATTTATAGTAAACTCCTTTGTATTGTATATTTTAAATGATTGAACTTTATGATAAACAGTTTCCTTCTACATCTTGACTATTGTAAATAATGCTGCTATGAACATTAGGGTGCATGTATCTTTTTGAATTAGTGTTTTCATTTTCTTTGGCTCTATACTCAGTTAAGGGACTAATATCCAAAATATATAAACAGCCTGTGTAACTCAATATCAAAAAAACAAATAACCCAATTTAAAAATGGGCAGAAGACCTAAATAGACATTTTCCCAAAGAAGACATACAGATGGCCAACAGGCACATGAAAAATATGCTCAACATTGCTGATCATCAGAGAAATGCAAATCAAAACTACAATGAGATATCACCTCACACCTCTTAGAATGCTATCATCAAATAGAACACAAGTAACAAATGTTGGCAAGGATATGGAGAAAAGAGAACCCTTGTACACTGTTTGTGGGAATGTAAGCCACTATGGAAAACATATGGAGGTTCCTCAAAAAAACTAAAATTAGAACTACCATATGATATATAAATTATACCTCAGTGAAACTGTTAAAAAAATAAATAGCCAAAGAAAGGAGTTGGTGGTGGGGAATTGCTGGACAAACAATAGGTGTTTACTGTGCCAGATCACAGGATGGTTTTGATTTAGTTTTCTGTTACTTGTTCCTGGTAACTATTGAAATGTCCTTGAAATCACATGATTTCAGACTGGGCCACTTCTTGAAGCTGCTATTCATAACTTTGGAAATGACATAAAACTCCATTGCTATTCCTAAATGTTAATTTGCATTTCAGAAATTAGAGTCACTTTGCCTATTCAGGGATCAAACACCTAACTTCGGTCATTTTTATATTCTGTCCTGAACTTTATAGCTATGTCACTTAGGATACTCAGATTCTTTTTCTCTCTCCATTTTGCCATCTTCAGAATGTTGGCTTTACTTTCTTAGGCTTGTGTCCTCATGGTTGCAAGATGGTTGCCTCAGTTCCGGACATCACAACTTCTTACAACAGTGTTCAAGACAAGCAGGAAGGAGGGGTGGGGGAAGGCTCTTATATCAGAAAACAAAATGTTTCCCAGTCCCCCATTAGGTTTCTACCCTACCTCTTATTGGCTAAACTTGAGTCACATGGCTATCCTTTGCTACAAGGGACATTGGGAGCTTGATTTTTCACCATCTATTTTTGGAGCTGGGAAAGAGAAAAGGGAGCAATTAATGGCTGTTGGGAGCCAGGAAACTTTGTTTGCCACACCAGCCACAGACTCAAACCTGTGAGTCTAGATGCTCTCCTCAGCCTTAGCATCCCTTTCTTTAAAATTTTTTTGTGTTTTTTAATTATACAAGTAACACGAGTATATTATCATTGTAAAAATTCAAACAATACCATTCTTTCTTAACAATCTTCTTTTTCATAATGGAAAACACTCCAGTTAAACCGGTAAGCTCACTGTCTGTCCTTTGAATATATTTTGGACTTTTCCACTCAACTATTGGTTTACTTGCTCCTTTCCCCAACAGCATTCTCATACCTCTTCCTCTTCCCATCCAGATCCTAGTCTTCCCTCGAAACCTGGCTCTAATCCCCCCTCCTCATTAAAGCCTTCCCTGATCATCTCAGTAGGAGCCATCTCTCTGGCTCCATAACCCTGAACACTCATATTGTCCAGACCACTCATTTACTGGTTTATTGGCTGTGTTGTGTTTTGCATTCTTTATGTGTGGTTGTAACATTCCTCAGCTGACTGAGAAACTAGGATTGATGCCCTTTGGGTTGCCCTTCCTTACCCAGGGCAGGCCATGAATAGGTGCCTGTCGATTGCCCCTGTCTACCTGTAGCAGCCATGCCTAGAAACTAGCAGGGATAGACACAGTTTAGGAGAATCATCTTTGGAATGCTACTCACTAGTGTTTTCCACTGCCCCTGTGGGAAAAAATATTTATTTTAGCAAGAGTGAATATAAAGGAGGAAGAAAGGCATTTGCTTTTGTGACTTCAATTGGCGATAAGCCTCTCAGGATGCGTGGTTTATACAAAGCAGCCAGGACAGCCTGAAGATGTCACCATGCAAGTTGTGACTCAAAGCCTCTCTGTGGCCTGTTGTGCCATGCAGTGGGAAGCTTCTCTTTTCCTTGTTGGCATCCAGTTTGGCTTTTTCTGGAGGCAGCAGATTTTTCTCTGCTCATTCATCAGGCAGGACCCTTTAGCAGACCAGTCTCCCAAGAATAGGATTCCAGATACGCACTAGTGCAAATGTAAAGGGACTTCTTGGGTCATTTCCTGAGTTTATCCTGTTCCTACAGTTGTAGAAAGGGCAGAGCCAGCTTTGTAGGGGGAATTCCGCAAAGCAAAAAGAAGGGAGAGGTAGGCATTTTCACTCCCTCATTAACCAGGCCCCAGGATGCCGGAATTTGACCTGGGAACTCCACTGTGACAAAGTGACAAGCTTGGCCAGGTGAAGGCCAAATTCTTTGCTTTCCTAACTATGTATTTGGCATTCCAAAGAAGAGAATGGTAACAAACTGCTAGAGTTTGGGGGGAGAACAGGTCAGTTCACATGGCTTAATGGTTAATTTAGGCCACCTTTTCTTCTTCACTTGTGTTTGGTGATTGAAACAGAGATGTTTGTTTTGTCATTTATAGGACTATCTTCCATCTCATTTCTGTGAGACTTCAGTCATTCATTGCTCACCTGTATTCATGTTCATACTTAATACCTTATAAAAGGCACCTGAGTAGAACCTCTCCTAGTTACTGAGGAAAGTAAACCCTCTCTTTCCTTTTATTGTTAATTGAAATTTTTATGGAGATACTTGTACATTTACATGCAGCTATAAGAAATAACACAGAGAGAGATCCTGTGTACCCTTTACCCACTTTCCCACTGGTAACATTGCAAAACTATAGTATAATAGTGCAACCAGGATATTAACATTAATATAATATACTGATCTTATTCAGATTTTCCCAGTTTTACTTGTACTCATTTGCATGTGTGCATTTTGTCTATACAGTTCATCACATGTGTAGGTTACTGTGACCACCATGACAGTGAAGATATGGAACAGTCCCATTATCACAAGGATCCCTCCTGTTGCCCTTTTATAACCACACTTACCTCCTTCCCATCAACCTCCGCACCTCCCCCCACCCCGTCTTGCCATTCCTCACCACATCCTAATTCCTGTTCTCTATATCTAAAATTTTATTACTTTGAAAATATTAGATAAATGGAATCATAAAGTATGTACCTCTTGGGATTTTTTTTTTCACTTGGCATAATTCTCTGGAGATTTATCCAGGTAGTTGTGTTTATCAGTTGTTCATTTTATCGCTGAGTAGTATTCTGTGTATGTACCACAGTTTCTTTAACCATTTACCTATTGAAGGATATCTGGGCTATTTCCAGCTTTTGGTTGTTAAGAATAAAGCTGCTAACAAACATTGATGTACAGGTTTTGGTGTGGACATGTGTTTTCATTTTCTGGGATAAATGCCCAAGAGTGCAATTGCTGGATCTTACGATAATTGCATGTTTAGTTTTATAAAAAAACTACCAAACTGTTTTTGAGAGCAAATGCACCATTTTACAGTCCCAGCAACAGTGTATGAGTGATCTAGTTTCTCTGCATCCTAGTCAGCATTTAGTGTTGTCACTATTTTTCATTTTAGCTGTCTGATAGGTGTGTAATGATATCTTATTGTGGGTTTAGTTGTCACTTCTGTGATGGCTAATGAGTTGAGTATCTTTTCATGTGCTTATTTGCCATCTGTATATCCACCTTGGTGAAATGTCTTTTTATGGCTTTTGCCTGTTTCTAATTGGATTGTTTTTTTAACTGTTGAGTTTTGAGAATTCTTTATACATTCTAGATACTAGCCCTTTGTCTAAGATGTGGTTTGCACATATTTTCTTCCAATCTGTAGCTTGTCATTTTGTCCTGTTAACTGTCTTTTGCAGAACAAAAAAATTTCAAATTTTGATGAGCTCCAACTTATCAATTTTTTTCCTTTTATGGATCATGCTTTGATACTAAGTCTCTGCTCAGCCCTAGATCCTGAAGAATTTTTCCTGTCTTTTTTCCTAAAATTTTTGTAGTTTTACACTTTCTGTTCAAGTCTGTGATCTGTTTTGAGTTAATTTTTGTATAAAGTGTGAGCTTTAGGTCAGGGTTCATTTGATTTTGCCTATGGATGTTCAATTACTCCAGCACCGTTTGTTGAAAAGGGTATCTTTGCTCCACTGAATTGCTTTTACAGCTTTGGAAAAAATCATTTGAGCATATTTGTGTGGGTTTCTTTCCGTGTTCTTTATTCTGTTCCATTGGTCTATGTCTATCCCTCTGCCAGTGCCACACTGTTTTTATTACTGTAGTAATATAGTAAACCTTAATATCAGGTATAGTGATTTTTCCCACTTTATTTTTCTTTGTCAAGATTCTTCTTTGTCTAGGGCCTGCACCTTTCCATATGAATTTTAGAATAAGTTCATCTAAGTCTACAAATAACTTCGCTGGAATTTTGATAGGAATTGTATTAAACCTTAGATCGATAAGTGGAGCATTGGCATCTTTACTATGTCGAGTCTTCCAATTCATGAACATGATATGTCTCTCCATTTCTTTAGGTCATCTTTGATTTTTTTTCATCAGCATTTTGTAATTTTCAGCTTACAGATCCTGTACATGCTTTGTGTTTTGTTTTCTTTGGAGTGATTGTAAATGACATTATGTTTTAAATTTCAGTTTCCTGTGTTCATTGTTAGTATATAGAAGTGTGATTGATTTTTTATGTTGATCTTGTATCCTGTGGCCCTGATGAACTCAATATTAGTTTTAAGAATTTTGGGGGTAAAATTCTGTGGGATTTTTAAAATATAGACAATCTTGTCACCTACAAATAGAGACAGTTATATTTCTTCCATTCCAATCTGTATCCTTTTTACTTGATTTTCTTGCCTTATTGCAGTGAGTAGAACTTCTCGTAATATGTTGAATAAGAGTGATGAAAGCAGATATTTTTGCCTTGTTCCTGATCTTAGGGGAAGTACATTTAGTCTTTTCTATTAAGTATGATGTGAGCTGTAGGTTTCTTGTAGATGCTCATTATCAAGAAATTCCCCTCTGTTCCTAACTTGCTGAGAGTTTTTTAAAAAATCTTGAATGGGTGTTGGATTTTGTCAAATGTGTTTACCTGTATCAATTGATATGGTCATTTGAATTTTCTTCTTTACTTGTTGATATGGTGGATTACATTGATTGCGTTTTGAATGTTGATCCAGCCTTGCATAGTAAATCCCCCTTGGTCATAGTATATAATTCTTTGTACACATAGCTGGACTTAATTTGCTAGTTTTTTGGTGGAGGATTTTTGCATCTACGTTCATGAGAGATACTGGTCTGTAGTTTTCTTTGATTGAACTGTGTTATCTAGTTTTGGTACCAAGATAATACTGACTTAATGAAATGAAGTGGGAAGAGTTCTTTCCTCTTTTATTTTCTGGAAGAGATTGCATAAAATTGGTGTTAATTCTTGTTTAAATATTTGGTGAAATTCTCCAGTAAAGCCAGCTGGGCATAGGAGTTTCTTTTTGGCTTTTAGTTAAAAATCCAGGCTCTTTAAAAGTTATAGGACTATTTAGATTATTTCATCTTGATTGAGTTTTGTTAGTTTGTGGTTTTGAGAAATTTATCAATTTTTTTCTAAGTGTTTGAATTTACATATGTAAAGTTGGTCAAAATATTCCCTCATTATCTTTTTAATGGCTCTAGGATCTGTGAGGATAACCCCTGTTTCATTTCTGGTATTGGTGATTTGTATCTTTTCTCTTTAAAAATTTTTTTCAGTCTTGCTAGAGATTTGTCAATTTTATTGATATATTTTTTGAAGAACAAGCTTTGTATTTGATTGATTTTCTCTGTTGTTTTCATCAATTTCATTGATTTCTGCTCTAATTTTTGTTGTTTCCTTATTTATGCTTGCTTTTAGGGTATTTTACTCATCTTTTTCTAATTTCTTGAAGTAGGAACTTAGGCTGTTGATTTGAGATCTTTCCTCATTTCTAATATAATTATTTAGTGTTGTAAATTTCCCTCTCAACACTGCTTTAGCTGCATTCCACTTATTTTGGTATGTTGTATTTTCATTTCTTTCAGTTATATCTATTTTTAAAAGTTCCTTTTGCAATTTCCTCTTTGACCCATAGACTATTTAGAAGTGTGTTGTTTAATTTCCAAGCATTTGGAGATTTTCCTGCTATCTTTCTGTTACTGATTTCTAGTCTCATTCCATTATCAAAAGAATATAATCTATATGATTTTCATTCTTTTAAATTTGTTGACATTTCTTTTATGGACCTGAATATATTCTGTCTTGGTGAATGTTTCATGCACACTTGAAAAGAGTTTGTATTCTGCCATTGTTGGGTGGAGTGTTCTATATATATTAATTAGGTTCTGTTGGTTGCTGAGAGGATTGTAGAAGTCCCCAACTATAATTGTGGCTTTGTCTATTTCTCCTTTTAGCTCTGTTGGTTTTGCTTCATATATTTTGAGGTTCTGTTGTTTTGTGCATACACATTTTTTTTTAATGAATTTATTTATTTATTTATTTTTGGCTGCGTTGGGTCTTCATTGCTGCATGTGGGCTTTCTCTAGTTGCGGTGAGCGGGGGCTACTCTTCGTTGTGGTGTGGTGGCTTCTCTTGTTGCAGAGCACAGGCTCTAGGCACACGGGCTTCAGTAGTTGTGGCACATGGGCTTAGTTGCTCCACGGTGTGTGGGATCTTCCCGTACCAGGACTTGAACCCATGTCTTCTGCATTGGCAGGTGGGTCCTTAACCAGTGGGCCACCAGGGAAGTCCTGTGCATACACATTTAAGTTTGTTGTGTCTTCCTGGTGGATTGATTCTTTTATCATTATGTAATGTCCCTCTTTTCTCTAGTAATTTTCTTTGCTCTGAAGTCTAGGTTATCAGATACTGATATAGCCATTCTTGCTTTTTTAAAATTAGTGTTTCCCTGGTGTATTTTTTTCCATCCTTTTACTTCCAACTGACCTGTATATTGAATTTGAAATGAGTTTCCTGTGTACAGCATGTAGTTTGTCATGCTTTTAAAATCTACTCTGCAAATCTCTATCTTTTGATTAATGTATTTAGATCATTTACATTTAAGGTGATTGATTTGTTAATGCTTATGTTGGATATATTATTATCTGTTTTCTGTTTCTTTGTTTCTCTTTTCTTACCTTCCTATGGGTTACTGGGACTTTTTTTAGGATTCTATTTTGATTTATTTATAGTGTTTTTGAGTATATCTCTTAGTATAATTTTCATAGTGGTTGTTCTGGATATTGCAGTATATATATGTGACTTATATAGACTTTGGTCTATTGCTATCAGTGTTTTACCACTTCAAATGAAGTATGGAAACCTCACTTTCATTTTGGTACCTTTAATGTTTCCCACTTTTAAATATCATTGTCATGAGTATCAGATTATGTTATAATTTTTGTTTTAATCCTTGATCTTGTGGCATCACGGACTGTTGATGCAGATGTTCAGATTCCAGTCCTAAAACACACCCAGCACAATTACACAGTCACCACCCCCTCCTACCATTGGGCTTCCATCATCCACTTACTTACCTCACAGCTATGGGAAAAGGCTGCCTCTGTCCCTGAAAGTCTTTAGCAATTCATGAAGTATAGTTGGAAGCTGTGCTGCCCTTCTATCTCACCCCTCCACTCTGACCCAAGATTTTTTAATCCATAGGTCTTACCCTGAGTGGCCCATGGTTCCTAAAGCCCACAGATCCTTTGCTGGGGGAGAGGGAGGTCAGATGTGACTGTTGTACTGTGTTGCAGGTGCTTTGTTTCTTGGTGCCACTTCCTCTGACCATCAACTTGCATCAGATGCTAGTATAGCCAGTATGTTATTACAGGAGTGCTGAACTTGGATGTTACAAGGAGCTTACTTCAGCCTACATACTTCCAATGCGCATGCGTGCGCACTCACACACACACACACACACACACACACACACACACTCATGAACCTCCATCCCATGAACAACTCTCTGCTTTTACCTTGACGTAGACTTTCCTCCATAATATTCATAAGGCAGGTATTGGGACAGATCATGAACTTGTGGTTTCCATCTCCAGATGTACTGCTCATGTGTATACAACTCACAGCTGCCTTTAGCTTTTCTATTCTTCTAGTCTTATCAGTAGAATCAGTTGTCCCTCTCCATAGATTCTAGAATTAATCTCAAACATATCCCTTAAGTCAGTGAAGGTAATAAACTTTACTAATATTTGTTGTGTTCAGAGTTTGAGAAGATATTTATTTTTCTCAATGTATAAAGAAAATTACACTTTAGATAGGTCACTTAATAATCTTATTCTGTTTTTTAAAAAAGGCATTAAAGGGCTTCCCTGGTGGCACAGTGGTTGAGAGTCCGCCTGCTGATGCAGGGGACATGGGTTCGTGCCCCTGTCTGGGAAGATCCCATAAGCCGCGGAGCAGGTGGGCCCGTGGGCCATGGCCGCTGAGCCTGTGCGTCCGGAGCCTGTGCTCCACAACGGGAGAGGCTGCAACAGTGAGAGGCCCGCGTACCTCAAAAAAAAAAAAAAAAGGGCATTAAAGCACAGCTTTTAAAGACTAAATGCATTAATTTGTAACGCTTTATACTGCAAGTAATGGAATACCTGACCAATAGAGGCTTAAACAAGCAGGGATTTATTTTTTTTAACCAAGCAGGAAGTCTGGAGGTAGGTGGCTGCTGGCATACATTGAAAGGCTCAACTTTGAGCCAGCATCTCTGCAATCCTCCTCACCTTCCTGCCATGATCCCAAGGTGGCCGCTGCAGCTCCAGGCATTATGTATACATTTCAAGGCAAGAAAAGGTGAGCTAGGGGCAGCATCACCTGCATTTGTCCCGTGGCTCAGGAGGACAAAAGCCTTTTCTAGAATCCCAGAACAGAATTCTGAAAAGGAGGCTGAGGAAACAAGTGGAGTATTTAGCCTTTTCTAGCTTCTAAATGGAGACCAGCAAGGGAGAAGGAATTTGGAAATGGATGTACTAATCAGCTACAATGAGCCAGTGATGTTAACTGACTTTGGGGGAAGTCTTTAGAATTCTTTTGATTGGTACTTTGATTTGAATTATTTAGAGGAAAAAAACAGGACAGTGTTTTCTGAGGAAGGGGCTGCACATCCTTCTAGATCTTACCGATCTAATTTTAATTTTGACTCTACTGATTTTTTTTTTTTTTTTTGCGTTACGCGGGCCTCTCACTGCTGTGCCCTCTTCCGTTGCGGAGCACAGGCTCCGGACATGCAGGCTCAGCGGCCATGGCTCACGGGCCCACCCGCTCCACGGCATGTGGGATCTTCCCGGACTGGGGCACAAACCCGTGTCCCCTGCATCGGCAGGTGGACTCTCAACCACTGCACCACCAGGGAAGCCCCCTACTCTACTGATTTAAATACATTATTAAATATATAAAACCAATCTTGTTATATTGACTTGAATGACTAAGATTCATGAGCACATTTTTTCAAGTTAGGTTTGGAAAGAGAGGAAAATTAGCTTAAAAATGTTTGAAGTTTTCTTTGATATGACTTTTTATTTTTATATTTAGGGTTTCTTTTTGAGTGATTTAGCTTTATTAATAAGTAATGATAGCTTTCATGCTCTCATGGTCCTGAGCTCTACCCAAGGCAATTTTGTTGTTATTTTCTCTGGGAGGTTCACGGTATTTGCTGAATGACTTCTTTTTCTCTATAAAAGTACAGAAAAGAAGAAAAAGAGAAAATGAATTTCTGAAATAAATATGCTATGAAGGGAGAGAAAAAAACCTATTCATGGAGCAGAAGCAAACTAGTCTCAAACCTGATCAGGCAGGAATATCTAAGAGTGATAGTTTTAGGTAATTCATAATTTCCATAAGCCTCAAAAAGTAGTTAGAAAAGTAAGTGTTGTTAATATATATTAAAATATTAAATATTAACTGGCTTTCTTCAGGCCCCAAATTTTTAGTAACTTCTGGTGACTGTAAAAGGGTATCTACAGTACTCTCTAATACCTGTTCTGCTTTTAAGGGATTGAGCCCAGGTCCAATTATCTGATCTGTTTCCTCTCTTCCATGTCATGGTGGTCATTCTCATTGTTATGTTTGTCAAAAGCAAAAGTAGTAATTCTACCCTGATGACTTAAACAAGAGGAGATCTATCCCTTTTCTCTAAGAGAGCACAGACAATGCAAGGCCTAATGCCTAAGGGCTCAGGCACTGAGTTTTCGTCCTGGATTCACTATACTAGTTGACTGACCTTGGACAAATTACTTAAACTCTGTTCCTGAGTATCCCCATCTATAAAATAGGGATAATGATAAAGCATACTCAGAGATTTGCTCTGAAAATTAAAAGAATTTAGTGCTTCTAAAGTACTTAGCGCACTGCTACACATGTCAGCTTTTATGGCTATGATAATGATATTCACATCTGCAAAGATAGGCTTCTAGCTAATGGTGGCCCTAATGAGCTATCAGGTTCTTACCAAGCACCTTATTCTTCTTGCCTTTGTCATGTGGTTGTCAAGCATCTGGGCTTTGGACGCAGTCTAGATAGAAACAAAGAGACTCTGATGTGCTGAAGCTCTAAAAGAGAGATTATAAATGGATAAACAACTCCTGATACTGATGACTATAACCTGCTTCTCAGTTTGGGTTAGCTTTACGGTTTCTGTAGTCGCCCTGGCAACTTACTGATTATTTATTAATCAATCCATTCATGTGATAAAATTGCTCTTCCAATCTTTAGCAACAAGGAAGGGATGGTGGTACCAGCTATTAATTTGATGTGAAACATCAAGGAGAGTCTGGATTTGGCTGCTGCCTTTCCAGTAGTGGTGCCGTAAGTGGGATGGGACCCAAGGAGTTGAGATATCAAGGAACACTGGATCTGTGGATAGTATGTTCCTGATTTTATCATGTGCTAAGACATTTGCCTAATTTCTTTGGACTGAGACTGAGCACCATTTCACAGTTACTAGGGCAAAGGGCAGGTTGACATGTGATCCTAAGAGATTATAATGGCAAATCTCAAGTTTGTGTGTGTGTGTGTGTATGTGTGTGTGTGTATTGGGAGGGGCAAACATTTGAAACAGGTGCCCTATGGGCTTTTACATCATACCAAACAAATCCTCAAGCAATTAGTTTCTGAGGTATAGAATTTTGAATTGAAATTTCAAGTTAGAAATGGAATTTTGCATGCTATGCTGGTGAGAATAACAATAGAAATTGACATTACTGAACTTTAAAGAAGCATATGTGTATTGTCGATTTTGGGGGTTTGAATGTGTTACACAAACCAAGAGTTTTGGGAAGGATTTAGTAATAGTTCCTTTCATGTTAAAAAATATTTAAGAATTTGGTCTGGCTGATTTGATTTTATTTAGCAAAAGAATTGGAAATATTTAACAAGTATCCAGCTAATACTCTGCATAGAGAAATTGCTCATCAATTTAGCAGGAACTTGATTGAACTACCTTTTGAATTTTACACATTGTGGTTTCTCTTCCATTTTCATAGCACTGATACATCTTATGTTTAAAGAAAAAGGCCCCATTGTACGGTATACTTAGTCATTGTCACTAGCTGGACAAAAATGTACTGACAAGAGTTCATAGCAGTTGTGTATGTGTATGGTTGGTGGGGAGGAATCCCTTTACTTCTTCCAGTCCCTCCTCTTTCCCTTGCTGCTGTGAGGGTGACCAGGAAAGGGAATGCCAGCCTTGCTGAGGGCTCTTCAGGTTCAGTCCACTGCTTTAGTTTCTTTCAGAAATTTCAGAAGTGAGAAACTCAGCCAGTGCTGTTATGGCCATGCTTGGGAGCTGTAGCAATATATAGGCTAAGGAGCCAGGTGAAAGAAGTACTTCATCCTCCTTATTGGTTTTTCTGCTGTCCCCCCTATCCCTTCCAAAGTGGAAGTGAGGCTGGCATGAAACTTGCAAGTCACCTCCCATCATTCTTCCTTTCTTAACACATCCAGTCACAGATGTTGGTTTTATTACCTGCTGTCTACTGTAGCAGTGCTACTCCAAGTGTGGTGTGTGTTTGTGACATTGGGAGTCTTTAGAAACTTATATAGCAATATGACCTTGCCATGATATCCAAGGGTGTGATTCAGTGGGCTTGTAAGTTTTTATGTCTTTGTTTCAGTTTTTTATAATTAATTTTATTGTATTTTATAAAAGTATGGGTCTGAAATGATTTGGGAAAAGAAACAATCAAACTTGCCCTTCCTCAATAATAGTTTGCATGTCCTTGTCCTATAGGATGTCCCTTCCTTCCCATTCCCATTGTCTTCACCCTTGTGCAGGCCTTTCTCACCTTGTGCCTGCTCAGCTGCACTAGCAGCTTGCCTCGTCTGCCTACTTTCTCACCTCTCATTCCAATCCATCATTTTTTTAATGTGAGGTGCGAAGAGGTGAATTAATTATATTCCTCCATTTATGGCCCAATATCATCATTGATCTGTGCAAGGTCTCTCTCTTGTTTTATGTATTTTTGTTCCTCATCATTCCCAACCCCTAGTC
The DNA here is from genome assembly GCF_964165515.1 of Mesoplodon bidens. Taxonomy (NCBI): domain Eukaryota; kingdom Metazoa; phylum Chordata; class Mammalia; order Artiodactyla; family Ziphiidae; genus Mesoplodon; species Mesoplodon bidens. The sequence continues at coordinate 100,906,560 of NC_138163.1, forward strand.
TCATTCCCTTTCCACTTTATATAGGCTTCCATACAGATGTCTTTGATGCACATTCTTGAATCTGCATGTGTTCTTAAAAAATATGTAGCATTATTTTTTGTTTTTAAAAGATGTATAAATGATATCGTATGCTGCAGATACCATTTTTCACCCAACGATATGTTTTAAGGATCTGTTTTGCTATATGTACATCTGGTGCTATATGTCCTCCCCAAATCCATATATAGAAGCCCTAACCCTGCAGCGTGATGGTATTTGGAGATGGGACCTTAGGAGGTCATTAGATTTAGATGAGGTCATGAGGGTGGGGCTCCCATGATGAAATTGACGCCCTTATGAAAAAGACACCAGAGAGCTTGCTCTCTCTCTCACTGCCCTGTGAGGACACAGTGAGAAATTAGCAGTCTGCAAACCAAGAATAGAACCCTCACTGGGCAGCTGAATTGGCCTGGCCAGCACCTTTATCTTGAACTGTGAGAACTGTGAGAAATCAGTTTCTGTTGTTTCAGCCTCCTAGTCTATGATATTTTGTTACGGCAGCCTAAGCTAATACATCTGGTTTATTGCTTCAAAGCAATGAAGTGAAGTGAAGTGAAAATCTACCATAGAGTACTTATCCATTAAACCATATTTTCTTATCCATTTCTTCAACATAAATATCTAGCTTGCCTGCCTCCAACTTTCCCAAAATATTGGGTTGGCCAAAAAGTTCATTTGGGTTTTTCCACAATGTTACAGAAAAACCTGAACGAACTTTTTGGCCAACCCAATACCATTGCACATTCTCATATATGTCCATTTGTTGGCTACTGTGAGAATTTCTCTGAGATACATATCCAGGAGTGGGATTCTTGAATCACAGGGAATATACATCCTTAGTTTTGCCAAGTAGTACCACATTGCTTTCCAGAATGGCAGTTAACTCTCCCATCAGCAAAGCATTAGGGTTCCTATTTCCCTCCTCTCCTGTCTAATTCATCCCATTCCTCCAGGCCCAAGGCAGTATCCAACTACCTGCAGGACCTCAACACTACTACTCCAGCCCATCAGTTTATGGCTCTACGTAGATAAACTTACCAGAGCTTAGGGTCAATGAGCTTAGATTCAGATGCAGGCTCCACTAGTTACCATATAACCGTGGGTGTGCTAGCCTACTTGTCTCTGCCTTGGTTTCCTCATTGGTAAAATGGCAGTGATAATGCATATCAAATAGTTTTGTGATGGTAAAATTAGGTAATGTACATAAAGCCCTTAGTAAAGGGTCTAGGTCATAGTAAGTGGTTGAAAATGGTAGCTGTACTGCTTCCTAGTTGTTTTATATATATCTAAGTCTTGGCTCATCAGCAAGAGAGTGGGTTTCCTCTTCAAGACAGGGGTGGAGTTTTATGCTTGTTTTAAGTAGCATATCTGGGGACTTCCCTGGTGGCGCAGTGGTTAAGAATCCGCCTGCCAATGCAGAGGACACGGGTTCGAGCCCTGGTCCGGGGAGATCCCACATGCCGTGGAGCAACTAAGCCCGTGCACCACAACTACTGAGCCTGCGCTCTAGAGCCTGTGAGCCACAACTACTGAGCCCACGTGCCACAACTACTGAGCCCACGTGCCACAACTACTGAGCCTGCACTCTAGAGCCTGTGCTCCACAACAAGAGAAGCCATCGCCATGAGAAGCCTGTGCACCACACCGCATCACAACGAAGAGTAGCCCCCCCCTCGCCGCAACTAGAGAAAGCCCACATGCGGCAACGAAGACTCAATGCAGCCAAAAAAAAAAAAACTGTACGGAGCTAAAACATAATTTTAAATAGCATGACTGGCACAAAGCTAGGAATATAGTAAATGCTTAACAAACATTTGTTGGTTTGACCTGAGGTGAGTTTGTGCTTACCTGAAATTACTTGCTTTAAAAGAGGGAACATTGTTGTAAAATTCTATGTTATTCCTCCATTCATTTTAACCAACCCAACTGTTGCTTTGCTGTGGTGATGTGGGACTGACTTGTGGTAAACTGAGTATGTGTGTGAGTGTGTGTGTGTGTGTGTGTGTGTCAGGGGGGAGTGGGGTGGTGGTCGAGGTTGTGGCAATGGATTCTCTGTGGGACAGAGCCGGACTGCAGGTCACCGTCCTAACCGCTGCCTCTAGCTTTCCTCCCGCAGCCTTCAAGCTGGGCTGTTCCTCTGCCCAGGGCAGCTGTAGTGGCCCCGGCTCTCCTGGGCAAGGCTGCTCAGGCTCTTCCCCATTCTTCCAGGCTGTCTTCACTATAAGAGGAAAGGAGGTCTTGTCTTTTCCTTTTAATATTGAGTATTTAATTTTTAGTTTTATTGAGGTGTAATTGACATATAACATTATATGAGTTGCAGGTGTGCAATGTAATGATGCAATAGTTGTATATATTGCAAAATGATCACAGTAAGTCTAGTTAGGTCCACCACCACACATAGTTACAAGTTTTTTTTTTCTGGTGATCAGAACTTTTCAGATTTACTCTGTTAGCCACTTTCAAATATACAGTAATTATTACCTATAGTCACCATGCTGTGCATTACATCCCGAGGACTTACTTAGTTTATAACTGGAAGTTTGTACCTTTTGATCCCCTTCACCCATTTTGCCCACTCCCCACCCTCCACCTCTGGCAACCACCAATCTGTTCTCTGTATCTATGAGCTTGCTTTTTAGAATTTTTTAGCTTGATTTTTTTTTGAGATTCCACATATAAGTGAGATCATATGATATTTGTCTTTTTCTGTCTGACTTATTTCACTTAGCGTAATGCCCTCAAGGTCCATCCATGTTGTGGCAGGATTTCATTTTTTTATGGCTGAATAATATCCATTGTATATACATATATACACCACATTTTCTTTATTCATTCATCGTCAGTGGCCACTTAGGTTGTTTCTGTGTTTTGGCTATTGTAAATAACGCTGCAGATGGACATGTGGTACACATATCTTTTCAAATTAGTGTTTTCATTTTCTTTGGATAAATACCCAGAAGTGGAATTGCTGAGTCATATGGTAGTTCTATTTTTAATTTTTTAAAGAACTTCCATACACACCAATTTACATTCCCACCAACAGTGCACAAGGATTCCCTTTTCTCCACATCCTTGCCAACACTTGTTATTTCTTATCTTTTTGACAGTAACCATCCCAACAGGTGTGGGGTGATATCTCATTGTGGGTTTGCTTTGCATTTCCCTGATGATTAGTGATGTTGAGCATCTTTTCATGTACCTGTTGGCCATTTGTATGTCTTCTTTGGAAAAATGTGTATTCAGATCCTCTGTCCATTTTTAATCACACTTTTTTTTGCCATTGAGTTGTGTGAGTTCTTTATATATTTTGGATATTAACTCATTATCAGATATATTATTTGCAAATATTTTACCTCATTTCATAGGTTGCCTTGAAACAAAGTATTTTCAAACGTCCTTTCAGAATTCCTGCCAATGCATCATGCTTTGCAGGAGGCTATTGCTCTGGCGTATATAATCCTGGCAAAGTGTAAAGTTCAAGCAGTAAATTCAGGATACTGGTTACCTCTGGAGAGGGAGGCAAGGGGCATGAACTCCGAGAGAGGGCTTTATTTGTTTCTTTCTTTCTTTTTTTAATATTTTAATTTCATTGGAGTATAGTTGATTTACAATGTTGTGTTAGTTTCAGGTGTACAGCAAAGTGATTCAGATTCTTTTCTCATATAGGTTATCACAGAATATTGAGTAGAGTTCCCTGTGCTATTTATACAGTAGGTCCTTGTTGGTTATCTGTCTTATATATAGTAGTATTTGTATGTTCATCCACAATTATCATATATCACTCATATGTGGCATGTAGTTTAAAAAAGATACAAATGAACTTATTTACAAAACAGAAACAGACACAGATACCGAAATCAGGAGCTTGGGATAAGAGAGTGCTTTAATTGTATCTGAAATGTTTTATATTTTATACAGGGCTGTGGTGTACATGGATGTTCACGATATGATATGCATATGATACAACAAATATCATATATCATAATAAATATATACAATATTTATTGTATCATATATTATCTTGGATATTATATTAACTTGAATTTGCTGCTTATTTCCATGCTTATATTATCCATAAATAATACTGTATTTTTGAATGTTTTCAGACTTTATGTAAGTGGAATGATCAAATTTTGTGTGCCTTTCTACTACCTTTTTTTTGCTTGACATTTTTTTGAGATTTGTCCATATCGATGCATATAATTTTAGACCTCTGTATTAATATTAATGTTAATTGAGGTATCTTTTTTGCTATTGATGGACATTTAGATTGTTTCCTATTTTTCACTCTTACCAACACTGCTGTAACAAATAATCTGATCTGTAGCTCCCCATGCACGGCACAAAAGACATTTAGAGGCTTCCCTGGTGGCACAGTGGTTGAGAGTCCGCCTGCCGATGCAGGGGACACAGGTTCGTGCACCGGTCCGGGAAGATCCCACATGCCGCGGAGCGGCTGGGCCCGTGAGCCATGGCTGCTGAGCCTGCGCGTCTGGAGCCTGTGCTCCGCAACGGGAGAGGCCACAACAGGGAGAGGCCCGCATACTGCAAAAAAAAAAAAAAAGAAAAAAAAAAGATATTTAGGAGTGGACTTGCTAGGCCTCAGGGCATATACACCTTTCACTTTGCTAGGTATTGCCATGTCTTTCCTCAGAGGGATTTTTCTCTTTTACTTTCCTACTAGCAGTGCCTGCATGTTGGTGTTGGCTCACATTTTGCCAATCCTTGGTAGCATTATCTAGGCTTTGCCCTCTCTGCCCAGATCCTCAGAAAAGATGGGAGGGGAGTGGGGAAGAGGGAGGGCAAGGTTCTACAATTAGGAGGAGAATGTCAGCTCTGACGAATTTCCTGTGACATTTACTTTAATGAGGAAAAGACTTTATTCTCTGTTTTGATGAAAATAATATTTAGACTTCGGTGGGAAAACTGTTACATTTTTACTCTGAAGTAGAAGAGTTTTTTTTTTTTCCTGTTTACGTTCTTGGCAAATAAGTAGAATAGACCAATTAGCAAGCTAATGTCCTAAATGTTCACTTGCAGTAATAATTTTTAAATGTTTTAAAATAGCATGGAGCGTTGGGTTTATTCTTATTGCTTTTCAAGGTTTTGAATTTGTTAAAATGAATTGAATTTAAAATGAGACACAACTTTATGATGAAGATTGATCATAATTATTTGCCACTCTCATTTGCATTTTGTAATGGGAAAATAAATGATGGGAAGTGTGTTTACCTTTTCAAACAAATAAGAAAAGTCACAAAGAGTAACTTTGGCCATTTTATGTTGTCTCTTGTGTTCACAGATGGGAAAAGAGAAATTCCACAAATCTCAACATTGGGGCTTTTGCAACAATGTTAGGATGCTGGTGAGTGAAGATAAACCAGGAATAGGTGGAGAACTGCTTCTCAGACAAAAGATAAAGCCAAAACATAGTGTATTTCCTAAAGGAATGGGAACTGATTCACCATCCTGGGTGGCTTTTGATAAACAGGTAAGTCACATGATACTGGGAGAAATGCAGTCTTAAAATGTTCCATGTACTAAATATTAAGTAGATGTGAGAAAATAAGAGTCCTCAATGTAAATAAATGTTCATCTGAAATGACACATTCTAGAACAAAAGTACCCTAAACAAAGCAAAGTTATCCCTGCTCCTGTTTCTGACTAGGTACATTGGCTGCAGGATGCTTAATGTTCATCACCTTTCTTGGCTAATACTTATCAACCTTTCTCTCATCTCCTGCCCTGGACAGGATAATGTCCTTCTGTAGACTATAAGAGTCTGGTCAGACTGCCACTTTTGCTTAGTGATTGCCATTAACTAAAGAATTTTGTTTGATTCTGAATGTGCCATTGAATACAACGGGAAAATGCCTTCTCTTCTTTTCTCCGTACTAATTATGGTTCCTCATCCCTGAGGACCATAGGGTGACATGGCATGAATTGTAGAAGTGAAGGAAAGAGGTGCCATTATTAGACAAGAGTCTGAACTTTTTAGTGATATGCGTTTGTATACATAACACGTGCACGTATACTGGCATATTGACAATTGTAGAAGGCGATCCTTTTGAGTATCTTAAAAAGAGACTAAGATCAAAGGGAAAAAACCCAAGGTAACCAGTTATTTCCCACAAGGCAGCTATATGGATATGCTCTGTTTATCACACAACCTTGTATCACGGCCCCATGGTCTGTTCTCCAAAAAAGAACTTGGTATTAGATTATTTAGGTCCTGTAATTAAAAAATAACTCAGGACTAAAGAATTCAAACCATAGTATGCTAAGTTTACCAGGAAGTTTTTAGCAGCCTTAGCATGGATTGGTTGGCAATACTTTGATTCCAATTAAAATGTCTTCAAATTTGGTAGAAGTGACATATCCCATGTCATCTGAGTTAGGGTCAATCAATTAGAGCACATATTTCTTTTGAAGCCCCATTCTGACACTTACGGAGGTCTAACAGACCATGGGAAAGCTTCTTTCCTGGGAAACCATCTGTACTTTGAACGTGGACCAATATTTCTCTTTTTAAAAAAATTATTTTCAGTACCTGGCTTAGTGCTGGACCCAGAGTTCAGAAACAATCTCTGGGCTGACTGACTTGGGTAGATCATGCATGGCTTCCTGTTAACATCAATCTTATAGGTGTTTGCACATCACCATTCTCGACTATTTAATTTGCAAGGGTCAAAAAAAAGATTCTATTTTTACTTCTTGTGTCAAAAAGAGGGTATTGACAATAGCGTAATCCACCACTGAATAAATAATGTAGGCCACCATATATTAAACTATTCTCTTGCATTTAAAGTTGAAAATTCATTTTATTTCATGTTTTTCTCAGTGTTTAATATGTGCCTTTCGAGCCTATTTTATAGCCCTTTAATTACTTATAAAATTATGTAGAATATTTCATGAAGTTGGAATAATTTTAGCTTTAAACTACCTGAGAAAATGAAGAGCTTGCTCATTTCAGGCCTAACTAAATGCGACATAATTCTTTCAGTTATTTTGTTGGTCAACTTCAATTAAATATTCATTGAGCTTTAAATGAGACACTAAGACTATGAAATATTTACGTGCTCTGATGAGATTGTGAACTACAGATTGGATCCTGGTTAATACCCAGAGCAAATTATAAAGCACTTTCTGCATTTGTGGTTCAACAAAACAAGTCAACGCCTGTTAATCGTTTTTCTTGAAAATGAGACACTTTCAACTCATTGCCAGTTTTTCCAACAGCTTTTAATCATAGCAATATACCTAGGGTTCCATTCTCAAACAATACAAAGTAGAAATAAAGGCAGTTCTTTGGAAAGTGCATCAAAATTAATATTTGCAGTAGATGCTCTTGGTGCCCACCCAGACCCATGATAGGGGTGGGGCACCCCTCCCCCACAGCTGTAGCAAGTGCTTTGGCAAACAACTCACACCTGTAACCCTCCATGGAGTGTTGCTCTTGGCCAATGGGCATTGCATCACCCAGAGAGGTAACCTGGGAGGTTACAATGGCCCCTTCATCACAGGACCGGGTAGCAAATGGCTGACTGATTTGTCAGGAGTAAAAGGCTGAACTTCTTTAAGGTGGGACAACTTTGTGTTGTGATTTAGGCTCATAGCCCCTTGTGGTGTTAAGCCTCGGCAAAGCTTCATGTGAGAATGCATCCTCGCTTAGATCATTTCTCTTCCTTTGGCTGTTCCCCTCACTCCCTTACAGGTTTCTCCCAAGAGTACGCCCTTAATAAATCACACGCACCTAAATCCCTGTTTTAGGTTCTGCTTCTATGGAGCCCAACCTAAGACAATGTTCCAGTTTCTATCCATAATTCTAAAAGTGACCATCAAAATGCTCTGCTCAGGCAGACCATCAAATTACAAGCAGAAAAGATGCTATTTGCAGTCACGCAAAAGAGCCAGCATTTATCATCCTGCCTGGCCCTCATGGCAGACACTTCTAGCTATTTATCTTTTCTTCACTCTCCCCTTCATTCTTATGGAGAGAACACTAGTTTTATCAGGCTGGAGATGTGCCCACTTACAGGTGTTCACCTCCGCCAGGCTCCCTGCAGCTCGGGCCGGCCACTTGGCTCACTTCTAGCCAATGATATGTGAGTTAAGGTTTATTGGGTGGGGCTCCTGGGAAAGGTATTTTTCTAATTAAAGGAGTCAGGCTCCACTGGTATGTTTTTCCTGCCCTTCGCCCTGCCTTGTTTTCCTCTCTGGAACTAGGACATAATTCCTTGGGGGCACATCAGCCATCTTGTGACTGCAGCAGAGATAAAGGGAATCTAGGGCCCCGATGGCATCATGCAGCCACTGTTTCAGGCCTGGGCTGTGTCTCTCGGGACTTCTTGTTAAATGAGAAAAATTAGCCCCTATTTCAGAGGTTCTCAACCCAGGGAGGCGTCTAGAAATGTGTGGAGGTGTTTTAAGTTGTCACAGTGACGGGGAGCAGCACTGGACTAGGGTAAAGCAAGTGAGGCACTTGTCTTGGGTACAGAATTTAAGAGGCACCCCAAAACTCAGTAATCCGCCAGATAATATTTTAATGAAATCTCTTAAAAATTAATGCAAAAAATTCAGGTTGAATAAAATGCCCGCATGTTATAATAAAGACAGGATCAGTAACTGCCATGCTGAGCCATACTGGAGCCTGAGGCAAAAAGAAAAGTCAGTAGCACTGATTCCATATTTGTTTAACATGGTGGTATTTTGTTCATCATGGACTTCTGGCATTAGTTTTGATGTTTTAAATTGCCTCGCCCTAGGGCCAGACCTGACCCAGAGGTGCTGCTGCTATTTGAGTAGCTGGGGGCCAGCCTTGTATTTTACATCCTGCACCGTGGGGAGGGCAACCCCCCACCGGGCAGAATATTCTGCCTAAAATGCCAGTACTGCTCCCATTGAGAAACACAGTCCTAACTTGCTTAAAACCCTTGGCAGTGGGAGGATTTATGCAAATAGCCAAACATAATTTTGCCTGATACTGCACCTACTGCCCAAAGACTGCTTATTTCGTTGAATTCATTTAAATACAAGCAAGCACATATTCATTCAACCAGTTAGTTCCAGTCATCATCCCAGCACCTCTATCAGGAAGAAGCAAACGTGGATGATTGTTCTCATTTTATAAATGAGGAATCATTGGCAAGAAGTGGGGCAGGGGTCAGGGTTCTGATTGTGGCTTTTTCACCTTATGCGTCTGAGCCTGAGTTTCCTTGACCGTGATGTGGGACTTGGCTAGCTGGTTGCTAATACCCCTTTACCTCTAGCAGTCTCTAAGTCTTGAGTCTTAGTCTGTGGCACGTAGTCTATGATTACAGGGAAATTCATCCTAGAACTGAGCCCAGACCCTGGATCTCCTGGCCTGGGGCTCTTTCTAATTACATCAGGCACCTACTACTTCATTGTTGATTGAAGTTGGGCACTTAGTAGTTTATAATATGCCGCCGTTGCTATCGTTACCTGCTTTTATAAAAAAGTCAGACTAGTTAGAAATACTCAAATGACTGAAGGTTTTTTAATGACTTTTATCTGGATGTTAAGCATCATTTACATAGACTCTACAATTATACACTCATTTCTCTTCATTTGTCAATGGCTCCTAGTTAGCCTAATTTGTTGGCTGATTTGCAAATGACTCTATTATAGTAAGTGGCAGGATAAAGGTTGATCCTATGGGGTATGCATGCATTTAGAAATATTTCATTTTTTCCATCTACTGTATACATAATAATTATAATCAAACCTACTGACCACAGAATTAGAATTTTAATAACTGCATTCATTGACATTGAGTTTATGGTGAGCTGATTATTTAGTACTGTGTGGATCTCTATGCTTTGAACAATATGAAAATAAAAATTTTAAGTATAATTTGATCTCTTGGGTCACCTTGATGTATTTTTTTAATTGAACAAGTTGGTTTATTATTCCTTGCAGTGAGGGAAAACATATACCCTGAGTAACTGTGGGATGTCTAAGTAAGCAGGTGTTAGAAAAGACTTACTATAAGATTTGGGCTTGTGTTAGGTAATTTTGGAGAGGATTGAAGGAAGTGAGGCCTTGCTCTGGATTGGGTGCTCTCCAGAAGCGGGGGTACTTCTATGACTGTGTATCTTTTTTTTTTAATTGAAGTATAGTTGCTGTACAGTATTATGTAAGTTACAGGTGTACAATATAGTGAGTCACAATTTTTAAAGGTTATATTCCATCCATTTACAGTTATTATAAAATATTGGCTATATTCCCCACGTTGTACAATGTATTCTGGCAGCTTATTTTATACCTAATAGTTTGTTCCTCTTAGTCCCCTACTCCCAGTGCCCCTCCCCACTTCCCTCTCCCCACTGGTAACCACTAGTTTGTTCTCTATATCTGTGAGTCTGCTTCTTTTTTGTTATATTCACTAGTTTATTGTGTTTTTTAGATTCCACCTATAAGTGATATCATACAGTGTTTGTCTTTCTCTGTCTGACTTACCTTACTTAGCATAATGCCCTCCAAGTTCATCCATGTTGTTGCAAATGGCAAAAATTTTCATTCTTTTTTATGGCTGAGTAGTATTCCATTGTGTGTGTGTGTGTGTGTGTGTGTGTGTGTGTGTGTGTGTACACACCACTTCTTCTTTATCCATTTATCTGCTGATGGACACTTAGTTTGCTTCCATAGCTTGGCAATTGTAAATAATGCCAATGTGAACATTGGGGTGCATGTAACTTTTCGAATTAGTGGTTTGGGTTTTTTTTCAGATACATATTCAGGAGTGGAATCGCTGGATCCTATGGTAGTTCTGTTTTTAGTTTTTGAGAACCCTCCATACTGTTTGCACAGTGGCTGCACCAGTTTACGTTCCCACCAAAAGTATACGAGGGTTCCCTTTTCTCCACATCCTCAGCAACACTTGTTATTTGTTGTCTTTGTGATAATAGCCATTCTGATAGATTTGAGTTGATATCTTATTGTGGTTTTGCATTACCCTGATGATTAGTGATGTTGAGCATCTTTTCATGTGCCTGTTGGTCATCTGCATTCCTCTTTGGAAAAATGTCTATTCAGTTCTTCTGCCCATTTTTTATGACTGTGTATCTTAATAAATCTCATCTATGGGGACAGCAGACTAGAGTGAGGCTACATCTGTAATTGGGAGAGAAGCAGCCGTCACTCCCATGAGCTAGGACAGGAGGATACTTGGCATTTTGTGGCTTGGACAATGTTTATGTTCTGTCTGTGTTTAGATGTAGCTATGGAGTGGTCTGTTTTTTTGGTCTTGATCCACTGTGGTCACAGAGCAGCCTTGTCTGAGGATGGTATTTTCTGGAAGTGTTCATGTTCAGCGGGAGAACACCAACACTTTGCTGTGGCTGCCAGACCAGCTTGTAGCAGCACCAAGACCAGCTGATAGTGCCAGGCTGGCTCCTGCATGTCAGGGGCTGCTTTTCTCCTTACCCAATACCAGCCAAAAGTTTTAGTTTTCCCACGGGGGATCAAGGAGTGATCAAGTAGGCTAGAATTTTGTATTGGCAAAGAACAGTACATGACTACAGATCCTTGAAGTTTTGCCTAAAGCCAATTAGGAATGTTACAAAATATAATCAGCATATATAAAAATAAAATACAATTAAAAATTTAAAAATAACTAGAAAATGTGTCAGATACTATACCTTTAAACCATACCCCAAAGGTCAAATGAAAAATTTCTGTATGTTTATGTAACTTTCAGATTATCTGAAACCTGTTAGAATCATTTCATAAAAGACACTGATATGTATAATTATAACACAATGTGATTGTAATACATTGCCATTTAAATCCCATATTTTAGGTCACAGTTACATAATCTTTAGCTACTTAGCTTTAAAGATGAAATCAAAAGGTTTGCCTGAAATCAAACATGTCATACCCCAAATTCTCAACTGTATATTCTGCATCTATTTCTAAAACACAAAATTACCTTCTTTAAATTTATGTTAAACTGGTAAAGTTTCTAATTTCATCATGCATTATGGCTTTCTTTAATCTTTTGAAATTCAGAAGGCATTTAATAAAAACCCCCAAATCTGGAATAAATGTTTTTGGAATAAAAAGAATGAGGTTCATAAATGAGTCTCTGACTGAAGAAGAGAGAGTTCTTCCTCCCCTCTTTTCTAAAACCTAGAGTGTGGTTACCAGGCAAAATTTTAAGACCCTCCCCTCAGGGTTATACTTTTTATCAATAAGTAGGCCTGTGGCTTATTCTCATTAGCCCAAAGTTAAACTTGTCTTTTTGAGCTTAAACCTGAGTAGATACCACTACACACCCATTAGAATGGCTATAACTTAAAAAGACTGACAATACCAAGTGCTGACAAGGATGTTAAGAAACTGAAACTTCTATATATTCCTGGAAGGAATATAAAATGGTACTGCCATTTTGAAAGACAGTTTGGCAGTTTCTTAAATAGTTAAACATATGCTAACACATGACTTGGTTAATTCCACTCCTACATATATTTCTAAGAGAAATTAAAACATACGTTCATGCAAAAACTTGTATGTGAATGATTATAGCGTCATTATTCATAATAGCCAAAAACAAGGAACAACCCAAATGTCCATCAACTGATGAATGGATGAACAAAATGTGGTATAGCCATACAATGGAAACTATTTGTCAATAAAAAGAAACTACTGGTATATAGTACAATATGGATAAACCTCAAAAACATACTAAGTAAAAGAAAGCAGACACAGAAGACTTCATATTGTATGATTCCATCTATCTGAAATTCTAAAAAAGGCAAATATATCAGAGAAAGCAGATCATAGTTGCCTGGGTTGGCAGTGGGAGAGGGAATGTTTTGGGGGTGAAAGAAGTGTTCTAAACCGGATTGAGGTGATGATCACACAGGTCTATAAATTTATGAAAAGTCATTGAACTGTATACTGACAAGAGGTGAGTTTATGGCATATAAATTACAGTTTAATATATTAGTCTAGGACTGCCATAACAAAATACCATAGACTGGGTGCCTTAAACCACAGAAATTTATTTTCTCATAGTTCTGGATGTTAGAAGTCCAAGATCACGGTGCTGGCAGGGTTGGTTTCTCTTAAGGCCTCTCTCCTTGGGTTGCAGATGGCCGCCCTCTTGCTGCCTCTTCACATGGCTGTTCTCTGTACATACTGATTTTTTTTTTTGAACACAAAAATCTTCGTCATGTATAACATTTTAGTTCACAAATTAGGAACTGATAGTTACTGTTTGATTTGTTGACTTATATTTTAGGCTGATTTATATTTTGATATGAATTTTTAATCTATACAGTAATGTTTATTTTTTAAAAAGTACTTCCCTCTCTGAATTCAGACCAGCCGCAGGTTTATTGGAAACATTTAAAAGATTATTTACCTTCCTGAATTTTGTATTTGCAGGATTCTACCCTATAGTAAGCTCACCCTTTTTTAACACTGATGGTGGGTGGTGGTACAAATACTGACTATATAATCTATGTTCTTTTTAAAAAAAATATTTTTTTATTTTTTTATTTTTTTTGTGGTACACGGGCCTCTCACTGTCGTGGCCTCTCCCATTGCGGAGCACAGGCTCCGGACGCGCAGGCCCAGCAGCCATGGCTCACGGGCCCAGCCGCTCCGCGGCACGTGGGATCCTCCCGGACCGGGGCACGAACCCGCGTCCCCTGCATCGGCAGGCGGACTCCCAACCACTGCGCCACCAGGGAAGCCCCTAAAAAATATTTTTGAAATAATTTTGTACTTACAGGAAATCACAAAAATGGCACAAGACAGTTCCTGTGTCTCTTTTCCCAGCTTTCCCCAACAACATCTTATACAATTATAGTACATTATCAAAACCAGGAAATTGACATTAGTATACTATTAAACTTGCAGACCTTAATTGAATTTCACCAGTTTTTTTTTTTTTTTTTTTTCGGTACGCGGGCCTCTCACTGTTGTGGCCTCTCCCGTTGCAGAGCACAGGCTCCGGACGCGCAGGCTCAGCGGCCATGGCTCACGGGCCCAGCCACTCGCGGCATGCGGGACCTTCCCGGACCGGGGCACGAACCCGTGTCCCCTGCATCGGCAGGCGGACTCTCAACCACTGCGCCACCAGGGAAGCCCGAATTTCACCAGTTTTTACATGCACTCATATTTCCCCTTCAGTTTATAGTTCTATGAAATTTTATCACAGGTACGGATTCATGTAACCACCACCACAATCAGGACACAGAAAACTATTCCTCTAGGATTTTGTTGTTTGAGTCTTTATTTTAATCAACTTTACTGAGGTATAATTTGTATATGATAAAATGTACCCATTTTAAGCATACAGTCTCATGAGCTCTAACAAATGTATACACAGATAACCCCACCCCAGACACCATATAGAACATCTCTACCACCCTAGACAGTTCCCTCATGCCCCCTTCCATTCAGCCCTCCTCCATGGCTCTGACTTGTATCACTATACTTTTGCCTATTCTTGAACTTCATATAAATGGAATCTTATAGTGTGTCTTCTCGGGAGTCTGGCTCACTGTTTGGGATTTAAGATTTGAGGCACAGCTTTGATGCTGTGTATGTATATAAAGAAAGTGCAGCCAATTCACATGTAATAATTCACCATGGCAGATTTCTGGTTACTTTTATAATTGTTTTTCATTCTCTGGATTGATATTCCTTTATTTTTAAACATACTGGATTTAATTTTTTTCAAATAAATTGCTCTCCTAACTCCAGAGGTTTAAAAACATTTAGCATTGTTAATTTCTAAATTTAAACATGTTAGAATTGTTCATATCCTTCTACTTATTTTAATTATGCTCCTCTATTTAAATACCTATTCTGAGTATGAAATTCATTGTGGTGTTTAGTGTGGTAATAGTTCTTTTAATAAAGAGGATTCTTCAGGGACACATGTCATTATCATAAACCTTTTATCAGAGGTACAAATAATTGAGGGCGCATGGCTGTTCATTCTAGGACATCAGAAATGGGGAGGTGGCAGGGAGGGCATGAATTCCACATTATTGAAAGGGGGACAGAAATGCTTATCTCCATTCTTTTTTCAATGTTGTCCCATTTCCTTTTCTTATATCCCATCTCTCAACCTCCTTAATCTTTCCCCTTCCATTCTTTTGACCTCTTTCTCTATTTCTTTTTCTCTCTTATTGGACTTCGTCTGTCTCTTCATCCTCATTCTCTTTCCTTTCATGCATTTTTATTCATCTTCCATCATGTGTGCCCTATTTAACTTTCTTCCCTTTGCCTGCTTTGTCTTCCTCTGTCCCAGGCCTTGCAATTGCTGACTTCTCTTCTTAGGAAAGTAGAATCATCATCATCATCATCATCATCATTATTGCCAGGGTCTTTTCCTTTCCCTTTACCTCTAGGATTGAACCCAGGGTATGTATGTCTCCCCAGATGGAGCATTGTTTGAATGAACTTTGTGTACATTGGTTGGGGTATCCCTTGGGAACATGGTCCTCCTGCAACACCCCTGTAATGGGAGGCTCTCTGGTGTAGTGGAGAGAGCAAGGGTTTTAGACAGATGGGTTCAGAACCTGGATTTACCATTTGTTACCTATTTCATCTGAGCTATCTTTTTAACCTCTCTTGGTCTTAATTCCCTCATCTGTCAAGTAAGAGTAACAAACCTATTTTAGAGTTGCCGTGAGCATCAGATGGACAATGCACATCAAGTGCCCAGCTCATCGTATGTAGTCCTGAAGAATTAACTCTCCTCCTTTGCTTAAGGCCTGGCTTATTTTCTTACGTGGGGTAGGGAGGGCGGTGTTCCTAGGGAAAGTGAAGCATAAGCTGGGACTACCCCAGTCATCACCTGTGCTGCAGGATTCTTGCATTTTTCTTTGGCACAAATTCTGCCATATTCCAGAAGAATCAGTTTGGAGATGCCACCATTGAGACCAGTGAATTCTAAAAAGTAGCCATTAAGCTATCGATGCATTGCTCTTTCCAGTTGTTCCCCAGTGTTCCATTTATTCTGTGGGTATTAAGGTAGTTTAAAAAGTCTTCTATTGTTTAAGAGTTTGTCATGTGTCTTCTATTTTAGCAAATTCACTTAATGGTCTTTTAGGGGAAAGGTGATAAATAACTACATTTATTATTGTTTTACTTTTTCACTATTCTGAACTAATAGCAGTCAGTAATAGACTACTACAATTGTATTTACATTCCGATTAGTCTAAACTCAAAGATTTTACACCATTGTCATCTAGGTTCTAGAAACTTCATGTAGGCCCTTTTATGTTTATCAAAATTTTACTTCCTTTGTAGTCTACCCTGTTGTTTCCCTCCTTTTTAGCCTAAAATGTAAAATCTGTTTTTGAGTGTATTTTATTCTATCTCTGGTTCTACTTGTTGATTTTTTTCATCTGGTGTTTCATGGCATTTATTTATGTTTTTATTTTAAACTTTTTATTGAAATATAGTTGATTTATAATATTGTATTAGTTTCAGGTATATAACATAGTGATTCAATACTTTTATAGATTGAATTGCCATTTCAAGTTATTATAAAATAAATAATGGCTATATTTCCCTGTGCTATACAATATATCCTAGTTGCTTATTTATTTTATACATAGGTGTTTGTATCTCTTAAAACCTACCCTTATTTTGCCCCTCCCCCTCCCCACTGGTAACCAGTAGTTTGTTCTCTATATCTGTGAGTCTGTTTGTGATATTAATTCATTTATTTTATTTTTTAGATTCCACGTATCAGTGATAACATACAGTATTTGTCTTTTTTTTGACTTACTTCACTAAGCCTAATACCCTCTAGGTCTATCCACATTGTTTCAAACAGCAGAATTCCATTCTTTTTTATGGCTGAGTAGTATTCCATTGTGTGTCTGTATATATCACATCTTCTTTATCCATTCATATGTTGATAAACACTTGGATTGCTTCCATATTTTGGCTATTGTAAATAATTCTCCTGTTAACATTGGGGTGCATGTATCTTTTTGAATTAGTGTTTTTGTTTTTTTCAGATACATACCCAGGAGTGGAATTTCTGGATCATGTGATAGTTCTATTTTTAGTTTTTTGAGGAACCTCCTTACTTTCTTCCATAGTGGCTGCACCAATTTACACTCCCACCAGCAGTGTACAAGGGTTCCCCTTTCTCTGCATCCTCGCCAACATTTGTTATTTGTAGACTTTTTGATGATAGCCATTCTGACAGGTGTGAGGTGATGTCTCCTTGTGGTTTTGGTTTGCATTTCTCTGATGATTTTCAGAGCATTTATTTTTACATTTGTGTTTGAATTTCAAAAATAAAGCTGTTTTTCAATTCTGGTCTAGTTGGCTTTTACAGTCAGCTTTATTAATTGAAGCTTTGGTTCTTACTGATACGTAATGGGGATAATATTATTAATGTGTGTTCCCAGCTTTCTCCTTTTCCCCACACCCTGCCTGCTGAACAAAAATTTGTCTTTGCTCATTCCACTTCCCACCCCCCACCCCCAGCTCCATCCTCTAAGGATTCTTCTGAGTTTTTCAGCCGGATTCTCAGGCTTTGGGGGATGCAGAAAAGGGAGAAGGGCTGGAAAGAGCTGGGGGGAGGAGAGAGAGAGGGAGAGAGATGTCTTAGCACTGATGGTGAGGAAATGTGAGACTAACAAGACTTGAAAAAGAGAGGAAAGGCATTTTTGTGAGAAGTGGAGATGTGGAGCATAAATTGGATCACCTTTAGAGTTTCTTCAGGGAGCTAAGGTGAGACAGAGTTTTCAATTGCTGTTGGTTGCTCAGCCTTTTCTTGGACTATATTACCATGCTGGGCCTGGTCCACATTGGCTCATTATTTGAGTTACATCTAAATGTTAAGTCACTAAATTATACATTTTTGTTTATATTTAAACAAGTAAGAGAGCCACCATTACCCTCTGTCACTGATCAGTTGACCCCACTCCTCTCTTGTTTCCCTCTGAAATCTCCCTTTCATCAGTCTCCTTTCAAAGGCCACTGCTGCTATCCTATTTCATATCTTTCATCCAGAGAGTAGCCTCTTCAGCGCCATCCCTGCCTTCAATCTGATTCCCCTTTCAACTGCCCACTCTGCTACAGGGTTAACTTTCTAAAATATTTAGAATCCTTTGACTTAGCTTTGCATGGCCTGGGGACCACCTGTCTTTTGGCTCTTGTACCTTACTCATCTCATCTCCTCTGCCACCCCTTCCCCACTCAGCCCTCAGCCACACAAAATGACTCGCAGGACCCCACATACCATATACTACCATGCTCTTGTAACTTTGTACATGCTGTTCCCTCCACAGAGAATGCCCTTACCCACCTGCCCACG
Source organism: Mesoplodon bidens (assembly GCF_964165515.1). Taxonomy (NCBI): domain Eukaryota; kingdom Metazoa; phylum Chordata; class Mammalia; order Artiodactyla; family Ziphiidae; genus Mesoplodon; species Mesoplodon bidens. Next base: position 100,924,921 of record NC_138163.1, read on the forward strand.
CATGCAGTTCTTCTTTCATCTCTCAGCCTTGAAGACTCATTTCACTTGTCACCTCCACTGTGACGTGTTCTTCTTGATGCTCTCTCAGGTGGTTTGCACTTCCCCCTCCTACTGGAGCATTTTCAAACCCCTGTTAGAATAGCCCTGTTACTCTTCTCTGTGTCCTTCACTGAGCTGGAGTGTGCTGGGGATTTTGTGGCAGTTCAGGACATAATGCTTAACCTCTGAAGGTGGCCTCTGAAGCTAGGCAGTGTGAGTTCTAACCCCAGCTGTCCTATTCTCTTATCTCGAGACCTTGGGTAAATTATTTAACTTCCTAAACCTTGACTTCTGTAAAACAAGGATCACAATATTACCTATTTTAGAGCTGTGTTGTGAGGAGTAAATGAGATAGAGTGTAAAAGAACTTAACACATTGCCTGACCCATTATAACTACTTAATCAGAGTTGGCTATTTTCATTTATCTTTGAATTCTCAGAGCCTAGCACAGTGCCTGACACATCACAGGTGCTCAGCGATGTATACTGAATGGCTTTGTAAGAATATTATTTTGTCTCTCCTAATGGCTTTTCACTTTATCTCCAGCGCATTATAATTATTTGGAGGTACCATTCCCTGTTTTGCAATTATTTGCATATAGTCTAATCTCCCTTACTTGACTGTGTAATCCTTGTAGCTGGAGAGATTGTTTTATTGAATGCTGTACCCTCCGCATAGAGCTTTGAACTTAGCAGGTGCTCTGTAACTGGGTTGGTCTGTGTTACTTTGCTTTTGATACAGGAGCCTTTCCATATGAAGTATCCATTTTGTGATCTCAGCTGTTGATGCACTTGTGGGAAGTAAGTGACATACTTTGAAACTAGTAGGACAATCTAATGTACAGGGGAGTCCAGTTTATTGAGTAATTATTAGAAGTATAGAACAGATTCTTTTGATTGGAGGAGAACATAAAAGGCATCTTATCTAAGCATCTTTCTTCTTACTCTTTTGGGAGGAATCCAGCCTTTTAAAGTACATATCTCAAAATGATGGCAAGAAAGAGTGTTTTTGCCTCAGGTCCCATTATTATTCCCTCTGAATATATATATATAAAATACTTGGTAAATTATATATATATATATATATATATATATATATATATATATATATATATATATATATATATATATATATATTACCAAATATTTTTCTTTGTCTTTTATATTGTAGGTGCTGTTTTTCTTTTGTATCTTTAATATTGAATATTTGAATATTCATTTTTCTCTATTCAGTTTATAAAACCCCATGATTAGCAATGGGATTTCTGTTGGATAGGGTTACCCCCTTCTTTTCAACCTAATTATTTTTCCAGGAAGACTTATTTTTAAGCAGTGGGTCTGAACCTCTTCTCTTAGTAATATCAAGTGCTTTTAAATTGCCTTGCCCAATAGATTCCATAAGGATGTGAAAAGACAATTTTAGATGTGGTTTTGACAGTATTTTTAAGCTTCTAGCTTTGCATCCTACACTGATTTATATATTATTCAGTATTTTTATACATTCATTTTCTCTCCAAAGTGCTGTTATATATACATAATTTTCTTAATCCTTTAAATAGTGCTGCACTGTCCTGTGGTGAGCAAGTGTTGATTTTCTAATTTTTGCTAAAAGGTTAAGCAGGGAACAAAGACTTTAAGTGGTTTGCACCAGTTATATGGTTAATTAGTGATACAGCTACAAGAATAATATTCTAGCATTCGAATCACATCTTTTTCCCCTTTTATAAACCATAAAATCAGGTCTTAAGAAGAAGCAGACAAGTAAAAATAAATTTGATGAATGTTTATGCTGTCCATATAGGTTAGGTGCATTTCATCTTAAACCCACCCTAGATTTAGTCATGAAGATTTGAGCATAAATTATAAATGGATTCATGATGATAATATTTTTATAATATGAAAAATTTCTGGAAATCACCTTTCTATAGTTTGTATTTTTTGTCATTTATTTATTGAATTTACCTTTATTGACCATCTCTTATGTTCAACAAGCTAAATGAGATTCAGATTTGTATAACTTGAATTTTCTAAAATGATATGCCTATTTAAACACAGTATCCATAGGAACATAAATTTATCCAAAAAAAGTGAGGAAAAAATGAGAATTTGGAGTGAGATTATAACTTAGGCATTGATATTTAGATGAACCTCTCCACCTTCACAATCCCAATTAAAATGACTTCAAAATTTTTAAATACGGAGAAACCATAATAGTGTTGGAGGCCAGGGGGGAGGTCCATCTTCTTGTTGCAAACTGTGAAGAATTTCCACTAGATACAGTGCAGATGAAATCATATTGAAGAATTATACCAAAACCAACATGCAATTTCACTTCCTAAGAAAGTGACAAGAATTGAGTTGGGGGGTTAGGACAACCTGTAGGGGCTTCCACTTGGCTTACTTTCACAGCTATTGATGGATTAAGAGTGTCACTAGGAGGCCCAGGAATAGTCACACTGAGGGAAAAAGCAGGCCCTGCATTAGGGCATTTCTCTGATGCGACAGGCAATACACACGAAGGACTAGCTATATTCGCTCTGTTCCCGGAGTGGAGGTCGGGTCAATTTATAAAATTTTTGTGTGGAAAAATCTGAAGTTTTTCCTGCAGGGGACTCTCCATGGCCCCAATTCCCTCCCTGCTTCCCTTAACGTGCTGTATATGAATTTCTATCAACCAGCTTCCCACTGAGAGGAGGAATCAGAACATTGGAATGAACGGTGAAGGAAGGAAAGAAGACCTGCCCACCCTATTTTTAGAAAAACAGGATAGACTGCTCTTTGTTCAAGAATGAACAAAGAAACCCAACAGAAGGTTTCTGAAAAGGCTCTGCAACATAAATGGAGGAGAACATAGTATTTAAGAGGCAGAGGAAAAAAATATTTATTTTAAAAATATGCTTTCTATAGGAAAACGAATATTTTTGATAACGATTTGCTTTGTGCTTTCTATTGAGTGCAAAGAAGTATACAAAACAAAGTAAGCGTTTAAAGCAAACTGAAGTGAAGTCTAGAAGGAGAAAAGAGAACAAGAGAATACGTTTAAAATATTGCTGAATGAGACTGTAGGTGAAAAGGAAAGGGAACTTGCTGAAGAAGGAAGAAATGTGAGGAAACTAAAAAGCATTATATGTAGTAAAATTTAAAAAAAAGAAACTGGAGAAAATGAGATGAGTGATGGAAAAGGCAAACTTGAGAAATTCTCCCAGAATGCAGAGGAAAAGGTCAGATATGAGAGCTTGAGATAGGTAATGAAAGGTTGGACAGAGGATGGAGCTCTTATAATATATAGACAATTGTTCCTAAAGAATTAGAAGCTAGATTAAAAGCAACCAAATCAGTTAAGCATGCCATAAGAAAATAATAAAAACAAAACCAACTTTCTAGCCTATAAAAAGACACAGATCTACAGATCAAATGCTTACTGTGTACCAGAGAAAATAACAAAAAAAGAGACCAATAATTAGATATAGTCTGGTATTTTTTATGTTAATTTCAAGGATAAAGCAAAGAAATTACCTAGCATCCTGAGAGAAAAAGTAGTTTAACCCCCAAAGAAGGAGAAGTTGACATCAGAATTCTCTGCAGTCTTAAATGCCAGAAGACAGGGAAGCAATGTCTGTAACTTTTAGGGGAAAATGTTTGTGACCCACAAATTCTAGACTCAGCCAAGGTGTTACTAGTGAAAGCCGCAGAAGGATGTTCTCAGATATATGATTTCTCACAAATATGCCATCCACATACTTTTCCTGAGAAAGTTGCTTGAACATGTACTCCAGCCAGTTGTAAAGCAAATTAAACAGTTCAACCATGAGGGAAGTCATGAAATAAAAGGGTTAGTGGTGAGCAATGGAAACAAACTTATAAGTAATTATAAAATATAAATAAAGTTGAAAACAGTGTAAACATTTTAAATGTTTACTGGAAGATAAAAGCACAATAAACAATAATAAAATGACAAATGCAAGATAGGGATATAAAAAGAAAACATATAGTATTTTTCGCCATTCAAGGGAGTTGTTCCAATAGATGTTAATTTTTGGAATTCACACTTGAACTGACAATTCTTTTTTTTTTTTTTTGAGGTACGCGGGCCTCTCACTGTTGTGGCCTCTCCCATTGCGGAGCACAGGCTCCGGACGTGCAGGCTCAGTGGCCATGGCTCACGGGCCCAGCCGGTCCGCGGCATGTGGGATCTTCCCAGACCGGGGCACGACCCCGTGTCCCCTGCATTGGCAGGCGGACTCTCAACCACTGTGCCACCAGGGAAGCCTGAACCGACAATTCTTTACAAATTAAAAGTAACAATGAATAGAGTTGAAATCTCTCTCAATCAATGGGGAAAAAAGCTTCTTATATCATCTTTCTCTAGGACCTGTAAATATTCCTTCTTTAACTCTGCTTAATAAACATATATACTTTGTGTTTTTAACTACGTTAAAAAAGAAAAAAAAGAAAAAAGACTTTTAAAGTAAAAATACACCAGAACATGAAAATTGTATATAGATTGGTGGTGGGATTTTGTGGCACATAACTCTTCAGTGAGTATGGGCGTGAAAACATAATCATTTTTTAAAAGTATATATAATTTGGGGGCTTCCCTGGTGGCGCAGTGGTTCAGAGTCCGCCTGCCGATGTAGGGGACACGGGTTCGTGCCCCGGTCTGGGAAGATCCCACATGCCGCGGAGCAGCTAGGCCCGTGAGCCATGGCCACTGAGCCTGCGCGTCCGGAGCCTGTGCTCCGCAATGGGAGAGGCCACAACAGTGAGAGGCCCGCGTATCACACACACACACAAAAGTATATATAATTTGGCATAATGAAAATATGAATTTTTTAAAAGAATACATAATGACGTAGAATCACAATTATGTTAAGGAAAGACATTAACAAAACAGTGGGTTCTAGGTAGTAGGAATATCCTACACTTCTTTCTGTTCCTATTTTCATATTTTTGTAATGCATATGTATTAATTTTTATAGTGAGAAAATAAACTTCATTAAAATAAAAAATCCTATAGATAAGGCAGAGTTATAAGTAAGGCAGATTTATAATATTGAATGCTTTGTTCTTCCCCCCCAAATTAAAAATAAACCAAGCATTTAATTAAGGCATTAGAAAAAGCATAACACAAAAAAATACATCTGAGAACTGAAGGAAAAAATTAATAAACTTAAAAGCAGAATTTTATAAATCAGTAAACAGAATAGATTTGAACAAGAAGTCAAAGAGTTGAGTCTTAAAAACAACAGAATTAACAAACTTCTAGTTTATTTACTCAGGAAAGCAAACAAAAATACACAAAATAATGTATTTAAATCAAAAATTCAGAGGAAATAAAATGCACTGCTTATGCTAATTATAAAGTGAAGTGAATATTATAGTAAATATTAAGTAGCAAAGTTGACTCAAGGAGTACAACAGTGGAATTGGCCAATAACTAGGGAAATATTAGAGAAAACCTCCAAAGAGCTACTCCAGTTGTTAAAGTGATTGTCTCTAAGTAGTAGGATTGTGGACTTTTCCCCCCACTTTGTGCTCTTTGGTAGTCTCAAAGCCGCATAACATAGCGAGATCAGCTCCATGCTCTGTGACTGCCTAGAGGGGTGGGATAGGGAGGGACATCTGGATCATGAGGTTTTTTTGGTTCGTTTTTGTGGAATTTTTTGTGGTTTTTTTGTTTGTGGTTTCTTTGGTTCTTGTTTTTTGTGTTTTTTTGTTTTTGTTTTTGTTTTTTTACTAGTAACATGAATAGATGAAACAAGTGTTCTTTACTGTATTCAAGAAATAAGTAGACTTCCGGGTAAGATGGCGCTAGAGTAAGACGCGGAGATAACCTTCCTCCCCACGGATACACCAGAAATACAGCTACACGTGGAACAACTCCTACAGAACACCTACTGAACGCTGGCAGAAGACCCCAGACCTCCCAAAAGGCAAGAAACCCCCCACATACCTGGGTAGGGCAAAGCGGAGAGATCCCCACACAGAGGATCGGTGCCGAGCGGCACTCACCAGCCCGAGAGGCTTGTCTGCTCGCCTGCCGGGGCGCGCAGCGCTGGAAGCTGAGGCTCGGGCTTCGGTCAGAGCGCAGGGAGAGGACTGGGGCTGGCGGCGAGAACTCAGCCTGAAGGGGGCTAATGTGCCACAGCTAGCCGGGAGGGAGTCCGGGAAAACTCTGGAGCTGCTGAAGAGGCAAGAGACTTTTTCTTCCCTCTTGGTTTCCTGGTGCGCGAGGAGAGGGGATTAAGAGCGCTGCTTAAAGGGGCTCCACAGACGGGCGCGAGTCGCGACTGAAAGCGCGGAGCCCAGTGACGGGCGTGGGACGCTGGGGCTGCTGCTGCCGCCGCCAAGAAGCCTGTGTGCAAGCGCAGGTCACTGCCCACACCGCCCTTCCGGGAGCCTGTGCAGCCAGCCACTGCCGGGGTCCCGGGATCTAGGGGCGGCTTCCCTGGGAGAACGCACGGCGCGCCTCGGGCTGGTGCAACGTCACGCCGACCTCTGCCGCTGCAGGCTCGCCCCGCACTCCGTGCCCCTTCCTCCCGCCCGGACTGAGTGAGCCAGAGTCCCCGAAGAGGCTGCTCCTTTAACCCTGTCCTGTCTGAGCGAAGAACAGACGCCCTCCGGTGACCTACACGCAGAGGCGGGGCCAAATCCAAAGCTGAGACCCAGGAGCTGTGAGAACAAAGAAGAGAAAGGGAAACCTCTCCCAGCAGCCTCAGAAGCAGCGGATTAAAGCTCCACAATCAACTTGATGTACCCTGCATCTGTGGAATACATGAATAGACAACACATCATCCCAAATTGAGGAGCCCGGAGTCAGTGCTGTGCCTCTGAGGTGGGAGAGCCAACTTCAGGACACTGGTCCACAAGAGACCTCCCAGCTCCACATAATATCAAACGGCAAAAATCTTCCAGAGATCTCCATCTCAACACCAGCACCCAGCTTCACTCAACGACCAGCAAGCTACAGTGCTGGACACCCTAAGCCAAACAACTAGCAAGACAGGAACACAACGCCACCCATTAGCAGAGAGGCGGCCTAAAATCATAAAAAGTCTGCAGACACCCCAAAACACACCACCAGACGTGGACCTGCCCACCAGAAAGACAAGATCCAGCCTCATCCGCCAGAACACAGGCACTAGTCCCCTCCACCAGGAAGCTTACACAACCCACTAAACCAACCTTAGCCACTGGGGACAGACACCAAAAACAACGGGAACTACGAACCTGCAGCCTGCAGAAAGGAGACCCCAAACACAGTAACATAAGCAAAATGAGAAGACAGAAAAACACACAGCAGGAGAAGGAGCAAGATAAAAACCCACCAGATCTAACAAATGAAGAGGTAATAGGCAGTCTACCTGAAAAAGAATTCAGAATAATGATGGTAAAGATGATCCAAGATTCTATTTCCCAGATCCAAAATCTTGGAAATAGAATAGACAAAATGCAAGAAACAGTTAACAAGGACCTAGAAGAACTAAAGATGAATCAAGCATCGATTAAAAACACAATACATGAAATAAAAAATACTCTAGATGGGATCAATAGCAGAATAACTGAGGCAGAAGAACGGATAAGTGAGGTGGAAGATAAAATAGTGGAAATAACTGCTGCAGAGCAAAATAAAGAAAAAAGAATGAAAAGAACAGAGGAGAGTCTCAGAGACCTCTGGGACAACATTAAACGCACCAACATTCGAATTATAGGGGTTCCAGAAGAAGAAGAGAAAAAGAAAGGGACTGAGAAAATATTTGAAGAGATTATAGTTGAAAACTTCCCTAATATGGGAAAGGAAATAGTTAATCAAGTCCAGGAGGCACAGAGAGTCCCATACAGAATAAATCCAAGGAGGAATACGCCAAGACACATATTAATCAAACTGTCAAAAATTAAACACAAATCATATTAAAAGCAGCAAGGCAAAAACAACAAATAACACACAAGGGAATCCCCATCAGGATAACAGCTGATCTCTCAGCAGAAACTCTACAAGCCAGAAGGGAGTGGCAGGACATAATTAAAGTGATGAAGGAGAAAAACCTGCAACCAAGATTACTCTACCCAGCAAGAATCTCATTCAGATTTGATGGAGAAATTAAAACGTTTACAGACAAGCAAAAGCTGAGAGAGTTCAGCACCACCAAACCAGCTTTACAACAAATGCTAAAGGAACTTCTCTAGGCAAGAAACACAACAGAAGTAAAAGACCTACAATAACGAACCCAAAACAATTAAGAAAATGGGAACAGGAACATACATATCGATAATTACCTTAAATGTAAATGGACTAAATGCTCCCACCAAAAGATACAGATTGGCTGAATGGATACAAAAACAAGACCCATATATATGCTGTCTACAAGAGACCCACTTCAGACCTAGAGACACATACAGACTGAAAGTAAGGGGATGGAAAAAGATATTCCATGCAAATGGAAACCAAAAGAAAGCTGGAGTAGCAATTCTCATATCAGACAAAATAGACTTTAAAATAAAGACTACTAGAAGAGACAAAGAAGGACACTACCTAATGATCAAGGGATCGATCCAAGAAGAAGATATAACAATTATAAATATTTATGCACCAAACATAGGAGCACCTCAATACATAAGGCAAATACTAACAGCCATAAAAGGAGAAATCGACAGTAACACAATCATAGTAGGGGACTTTAACACCCCACTTTCACCAATGGACAGATCATCCAAAATGAAAATAAATAAGGAAACACAAGCTTTAAATGATACATTAAACAAGATGGACTTAATTGATATTTATAGGACATTCCATCCAAAAACAACAGAATACACATTTTTCTCAAGTGCTCATGGAACATTCTCCAGGATAGATCATATCTTGGGTCACAAATCAAGCCTTGGTAAATTTAAGAAAATTGAAATTGTATCAAGTATCTTTTCCGACCACAATGCTATGAGACTAGATATCAATTACAGGAAAAGAGCTGTAAAAAATACAAACACATGGAGGCTAAACAATACACTACTTAATAACGAAGTGATCACTGAAAAAATCAAAGAGGAAATAAAAAAATACCTAGAAACAAATGACAATGGAGACACGACGACCCAAAACCTATGGGATGCAGCAAAAGCAGTTCTAAGAGGGAAGTTTATAGCAATACAATCCCACCTTAAGAAACAGGAAACATCTCGAATAAACAACCTAACCTTGCACCTAAAGCAATTAGAGAAAGAAGAACAAAAACATCCCAAAGTTAGCAGAAGGAAAGAAATCATAAAAATCAGATCAGAAATAAATGAAAAAGAAATGAAGGAAACGATAGCAAAGATCAATAAAACTAAAAGCTGGTTCTTTGAGAAGATAAACAAAATTGATAAACCATTAGCCAGACTCATCAAGAAAAAAAGGGAGAAGACTCAAATCAATAGAATTAGAAATGAAAAAGGAGAAGTAACAACTGACACTGCAGAAATACAAAAGATCATGAGAGATTACTATAAGCAACTCTATGCCAATAAAATGGACAACCTGGAAGAAATGGACAAATTCTTAGAAATGCACAACCTGCCAAGACTGAATCAGGAAGAAATAGAAAATATGAACAGACCAATCACAAGCACTGAAATTGAAACTGTGATAAAAAACCTTCCAACAAACAAAAGCCCAGGACCAGATGGCTTCATAGGCGAATTCTATCAAGCATTTAGAGAAGAGCTAACACCTATCCTTCTGAAACTCTTCCAAAATATAGCAGAGGGAGGAACACTCCAAAACTCATTCTACGAGGCCACCATCACCTTGATACCAAAACCACACAAGGATGTCACAAAGAAAGAAAACTACAGGCCAATATCACTGATGAACATAGATGCAAAACTCCTCAACAAAATACTAGCAAACAGAATCCAACAGCACATTAAAAGGATCATACACCATGATCAAGTGGGGTTTATTCCAGGAATGCAAGGATTCTTCAATATACGCAAATCAATCAACGTGATACACCATATTAACAAATTGAAGGAGAAAAACCATATGATCGTCTCAATAGATGCAGAGAAAGCTTTCGACAAAATTCAACACCCATTTATGATAAAAACCCTACAGAAAGTAGGCATAGAGGGAACTTTCCTCAACATAATAAAGGCCATATATGACAAACCCACAGCCAGCATCGTCCTCAATGGTGAAAAACTGAAACCATTTCCACTAAGATCAGGAACAAGACAAGGTTGCCCACTCTCACCACTCTTATTCAACCTAGTTTTGGAAGTTTTAGCCACAGCAATCAGAGAAGAAAAGGAAATAAAAGGAATCCAAATTGGAAAAGAAGAAGTAAAGCTGTCACTGTTTGCAGATGACATGATACTATACATAGAGAATCCTAAAGATGCTACCAGAAAACTACTAGAGCTAATCAATGAATTTGGTAAAGTTGCAGGATACAAAATTAATGCACAGAAATCTCTGGCATTCCTATATACTAATGATGAAAAATCTGAAAGTGAAATCAAGGAAACACTCCCATTTACCATTGCAGCAAAAAGAATAAAATATCTAGGAATAAACCTCCCTAAGGAGACAAAAGACCTGTATGCAGAAAATTATAAGACCCTGGTGAAAGAAATTAAAGATGATACAAATAGATGGAGAGATGTACCATGTTCTTGGATTGGAAGAATCAACATTGTGAAAATGACTCTACTACCCAAAGCAATCTACAGATTCAATGCAATCCCTATCAAACTACCACTGGCATTTTTCACAGAACTAAAACAAAAAATTTCACAATTTGTATGGAAACACAAAAGACCCCGAATAGCCAAAGCAATCTTGAGAACGAAAAACGGAGCTGGAGGAATCAGGCTCCCTGACTTCAGACTATACTACAAAGCTACAGTAATCAAGACAGTATGGTACTGGCACAAAAACAGAAAGATAGATCAATGGAACAGGATAGAAAGCCCAGAGTTAAACCCACGGACATATGGTCACCTTATCTTTGATAAAGGAGGCAGGAATGTACAGTGGAGAAAGGACAGTCTCTTCAATAAGTGGTGCTGGGAAAACTGGATAGGGACATGTAAAAGTATGAGATTAGATCACTCCCTAACACCATACACAAAAATAAGCTCAAAATGGATTAAAGACCTAAATGTAAGGCCAGACACTATCAAACTCTTAGAGGAAAACATAGGCAGAACACTCTATGACATAAATCACGGCAAGATCCTTTTTGACCCACCTCCTAGAGAAATGGAAATAAAGACAAAAATAAACACATGGGACCTAATGAGACTTAAAAGCTTTTGCACAGCAAAGGAAACCATAAACAAGACCAAAAGACAACCCTCAGAATGGGAGAAAATATTTGTAAATGAAGCAACTGACAAAGGATTAATCTCCAAAATTTATAAGCAGCTCATGCAGCTCAATAACAAAAAAACAAACAACCCAATCCAAAAATGGGCAGAAGACCTAAATAGACATTTCTCCACAGAAGATATACAGACTGCCAACAAACACATGAAAGGATGCTCAACATCTTTACTCATTAGAGAAATGCAAATCAAAACTACAATGAGATATCATCTCACACCAGTCAGAATGGCCATCATCAAAAAATCTAGAAACAATAAATGCTGGAGAGGGTGTGGAAAAAAGGGAACCCTCTTGCACTGCTGGTGGGAATGTGAATTGGTACAGCCGCTATGGAGAACGGTATGGAGGTTCCTTAAAAAACTACAAATAGAACTACCATATGACCCAGCAATCCCACTACTGGGCATATACCCTGAGAAAACCATAATTCCAAAAGAGACATGTACCAAAATGTTCATAGCAGCCCTATTTACAATAGCCCGGAGATGGAAACAACCTAAGTGTCCATCATCGGATGAATGGATAAAGAAGATGTGGCACATATATACAATGGAATATTACTCAGCCATAAAAAGAAATGAAATTGAGCTATTTGTAATGAGGTGGATAGACCTAGAGTCTGTCATACAGAGTGAAGTAAGTCAGAAAGAGAAAGACAAATACTGTATGCTAACACATATATATGGAATTTAAGAAAAAAAAATGTCATGAAGAACATAGGGGTAAGACAGGAATAAAGACACAGACCTACTAGAGAATGGACTTGAGGATATGGGGAGGGGGAAGGGTAAGCTGTGACAAAGTGAAAGAGCGGCATGGACATATATACACTACCAAACGTAAGGTAGATAGCTAGTGGGAAGCAGCCGCATAGCACAGGGAGATCAGCTCGGTGCTTTGTGACCGCCTGGAGGGGTGGGATAGGGAGGGTGGGAGGGAGACGCAAAAGGGAGGGGATATGGAAACATGTATATGTATAACTGATTAAATTTGTTATAAAGCAAAAAATTTAAAAATAAATAAATAAATTAAAAAAAAAAAGAAATAAGTAAAGGAAGATTGTGAGTTTTGACTTAGGCCACTCTGGATGTACTACACTCAGAAAAGACTATATTGCTCACTCCCCTTCCTAAAGAAATAAGGCTGAATTATGGCAAGGTTCTCTCCTGCACGTTAGAAACACTGCAGAGTATGGTCTGTGCATTTGCCATCAAAATTGTAGAGGGAGAGGAGCAGGTAAGGAAAGTATTTTCTCCATGTAAGAAGGAGATCATTTTTTTTTTTTTTGGAAAGGAAACTTACTTTAATTATAATATGTGTATATCCTGTTTATCTTGTTGATTGTGCACTTACAAAAGCAACCATTCATTCACACCCATTTTTAAAATTCGCACTTGGTAATGTCACTTTGCTAGAACCAGATGAATAACATTGTGTTCTCCACAGATCTTATGTTGTGAGAAAGGTAAATGAAAGAGGATGTTAGAATGTGATGAGTGGAGATATGTACAAAATGTGATAAGGGCATCGCAACAGCAAGAGTGTGACTAAGGTCGTGTTTCCAAAGAACTTGAGCTCATTGAATTGTACCTCAAGTTAATCAAATTAATCTAAAAGTAACTTGGAGAAACACCTTCTTGGGTATTTGTGACTCACATTAGCATATCACAGGAAATGTGAAATGAAAAAAAAATCTGAGGAACTTTGTACAACTCATTATTTACCAGAAGTGTGTGCCCGTGGAACCCTCTTCCCTAAAATTGTTTATCACAAGCTCAGGGCTCCAGTGGGTTGAGGGACACACTGTGAACAATGTCTATTTAAAGTGTACATTAAATGGAAAAAAAAACCTTCCTAACTCAAAACATTGGCTTAATTTTTGAACGTCTTCTGTCTTGAAAAATATAATCAAGTTGCACCTTTAACACTGCATCAGCTTCTTTTGTTCTACTAAGGAAAGTGAAGCACTTCAGCTATGGCTTTCTTCTTCTCAAAAGACTGGATTCCCAACAAAGGGGAAATCTATGCTCTATTCAGTGTTATTTATAGGAAATATGAACTGTCAAGTTCCTGGTAGAGCTTGATCTTTTTCATTTATTTCTTTTATTATGGATTACATCTACCTGCAGAATATAGGTGGCCTTTCAACCTTGCCTTGCCTTGTAAATTAAAGAGGAATGCTAGAACTAGGATGGCTTATTACTCTATTCTCTTACTAATATCTGCCACCTCGCCCAAATACTATCATTAACTGCCAGGTGTTAATGAAGTTAGTTATTCATTCGTATGTTAATCCAAGAAATCTTTGCTGAGTGCCTGCTCCGTTCCAGGCACTCTTCTAACATCGGGTGTGTGTACAGTGTGAACGAGACTGACAAGCTTGTAAACTTACAATATAGTGGGGAAGATAACCAATGAACACACATATCTATTAACAACACAATCTCAGACAGGGCTAAGTGCTAGGATTAAATCAAAATAGTAAGTCCAGGATTTTTTTCCTCCCAGGTGAGGTGAACACTTACAGATTGGTGGTCAGGGAGGGCTTCTCTGTGGAGGAGACTTCTGAGCTGAGAACCAGATGGTGAGGAGCCAGCTGATTTTTCTGGATCCTCATAAATAGGCACAAAGGAAACTAGAGAAGTCTGAAGTATGCTGGGCCTCTTTTCATTGATTTAGTTTTCAAGAGTAAAAGAGATTTTCCATTTTAAAAATGGAATTTCTCATCCAGTAATCGGACTCCTAGACTTAGGTGTGTGCCTTGGATGGCAAAGCTGAATTTCCTAACTCAAATGTTTTCCTTAAAATGTGAGTTCATTTTAATTTCTCAAGGAGGAAGGCTGTTTGCCAAATGGGCAGCTGAAGCTCTTCTCTGTTTCTGCCCTTGTGGAGAATGGTATTTCTAAGTGATATACATTTGGGCCTTGTTAAGAATCAGAGCAATTTGAATGAAGAGTTGCTATTACTAGTATGCTAGTTATCTGAAGAGCTTTGGAATTATCCAAGTGTGAGAAGGGAGTTCAGTTCAGATTCAAAACTCATCTCCTCAGTGGTTGTAAAATTCAACCGATTTGGCTCCCATCGATTCTAAGGTCCCCCACAGCCCTCCCTGGCACATTATGACTATTAACTAATTTTTATCTAAATTCACTTCCTCTTAGATGAAATGCTACTGTTGGTTTATCTTTAGAAATAAGAAATTGCAAGTTGAACAGTCACTGAATTTATAAATTTAATAACAACCCATATGGACTATAGAATTCCTATAGTAACAAATACATTTTGGGAACAAACGGAACAAATCACCTAGCTCACTTCTAAAATTCAACATTCCTTGCTTTTTTTTTTTCAGAGACAAGTAGGTGGGTGACTTTAGTCACCAACTGCTCAGAAACACAGGCTGCAGAGAACGGGGATTTGGATTAGCAAGCCAGAACCTTATGGAACTCTTTCTTCTCTACTGACTACCCTGGCACAACTGGGAGGGAAGGAAACCCCTAATAACATCAAGGGCAGTTCCCCTTAGTCTTCCTCCCATCCCACTGCACCCCACCCTACCAGCCAGAAGCAGGAGTCTCATGAAGAAGTTTTGCGGAGAACATCCTGTCCTGGTTTCTTCTGTTCCAATGGGCTTGCCAAACACATCCTTGACCTGGGACACAGGCAGAGTTCAAACCAAGTCTATGCTGTCAGCCTGCTGGTCTCCCTTTTCTGGAAGACTCCTGACTGTGCCCTCTCTGCTTAAATATTGTAGAGGCGTCTAGTGTTCTCTCGTAAGGTGGCCAAGGTGTGGGAGAGTGGCTGTTCTTTGATTCTGGCAATCTCTCGAACCGTATGCAGGGCCAGGCCTGGGTGGGCAAACGGGCAAAGGCTTTTGGGAACTGCACGAGGGAGGAAGTAGGGAGCATCGGTTTCCACGATGATTCTCTCCAGTGGGATGTGTTTCACAGCATACCGGACCCCCCAGGCGTTAGGGTAAGTCAGGACTGCAGTGAAGCCCACAAACATGTTGGGGAAGTAGTCCAGAAGGGGCTTGATGACTGCGTAACTGCCAATGAAGCAATGCCTATGGATCTTGTAGTCAGAGGGCACATATTTTTTCAGGATGACCATCAGATCTTCCTCAGCTCCTCGGCAGTGGATCACCACGGGCTTCTTTAGAGACACGGCCAGCTGCAGCTGTCTCTCAAATATCTTGCACTGCTGTGGGATACGTGTGCTGCACTTATGGGAGTAATCCAAGCCAATTTCTCCATATGCTACAGCCTTGGGGTGCTGTAAGGCTTGCACAATATCGATTTCGTGATACAACTGGTAGTAACGTGCAAAATGGGGGTGACAACCAAAGGCCCCCCAGACCAGATCCTCTTTCAACAGCTCCTCCCATAGACCATCCTTCAGTGTGCGAGGATCAGAGAAATCAGTGATGCACCCGTGAAATTCCTTAGGGAAGGACCAGCTATAGACGTCTCTGAACTCGTTAAACGTCCCTTTGAAAGACAACTTGGAATAGAGCATGTCCAGGTGACAATGGGTATCAATGAAACCCTCCTGTAGGTTTTGTTTCCAGTGGCTCCTTGGCAGGGAACAAGATGCATGTCCTCCCCAAGAATGTGATGGTGTCTCCTCTTGGAGATGGTGTCTCCTCTCCTTCATCCCGGCTTCTGAACTTGTAGAGAAATGAAATGAATGAGAATTCGGAGACTGATCTTCTTCTGATGCCTTCAGTTCTCCGGGCCAGGTTGGGGAGTACACTGGAAGATTGAAGGTATGACCACTCAAGGAACTCTGGCTGCTCTTCCCAGCCTGGGGTGTGTTGCTGCTGCTGCTGCCGCCCATGAAGAAAGAGCAAGGAGGCTTGGGACTACTGGGCCAGTAGCTGACAGAGTCATGCCAAGGACCACTATACAAATTAGGCCAGTAGATGAAAGGCTCAGCTGTGAAGGATGGAGGCGTTGAAATTCTTGCAGGACTGAGTGAGACTGGCTCCTCCTGAGGGAATCTGAGGGCAGAAATCTCATCCACGTCAGACCAGCCACCTCCTGAAGAAGGGTGCTCAATTACCATACTCTTATCTTGATGCTTTTGGATTTGTGAATGATAGTCAGGTCCGCCTAGAAATTTTAGGGCTGGAGAGGCTTCTTCAAAAATGAGTGCCCCTGGGTCACCAAGTGGCTTCTCACGATGTACCATCATTCTCCTGTCACAGAAGTCGTTGATCTCTATCTTCTCTCTGACCTCTGAGGCAGACACTATTCTTTGAGGAGCAGAAAAGGGGACATCCGTGGCTGATCTTCCTCCAGAGCTGGGCTGCTGTCTTGTGCTCCATTCTGTACTAGTGGCAGCCTCTCCTTCTGCCATCAATGTTCCCAGGATGCCCTGGATTGCCTTCACAAATATCATTGAAGAGCCTTGGTCTTGCTGTCTAGCCCAGCTTCTCTGGCCCTCGTCTGCTTCCTCGGTCTCATTATTCTGACCCTCAGCTATGGCTGCAAATTTAGGGTTTACGGAGCTACAGAAACTATGTTTGGAAATACCTGTCAGGTTGTAGGCATCCTCTGGAGAAGCCATTTCTTCTAGAACGGGGCTGGCAAAGCACAAAGGGGATGGCGCTGAGGCGATTCCACGGACGAGAGGAACCCGGAGTGCTCCGAATCAGGTAGTCTTTGGAGGTTGCTCCACCCACACGCGAACCTGAGGAATGGGAAGAGTATAAAGAGAAGTAAAATGAGGAGGTGGAATTTCCCTGACAGGATGAAGCCCAGGAAGCCTTGGCTTGAAGGCCACAAGGACCTCCTTCTGAGCTTTCAGGCACCCGGGCGGCTAGGCTCCCCAGAACGTAATGCAGAGCCCTAAGCTGGCTGGCTGGAGGAGGCCACGTCACTGGGCCCCCAGAGGCATCCGCGTTTGCTGGGGGATCCTACCTAAGTGCCGCTCCTGTGGTCCTTTACCTTGCGCCGCTCCCGCTCCCGCGGCTTAGGGAACTTTCTCCTTTCTTTCACTCGCTCATCACAGTTCTCTGTGTTCCAGAGATGTCGAAGTCCTTCCACTGAGTTTGTGATCTCAAAACTATTTGGAAAAGTCACAAAGATCCAGGATCGACCGAAGGATTGGTTTGGCGCGCAACCCCTCAGCGAGCTCCGGAGAAGAGTGGCGGCGACTTTTTTTTTTTGGTGGCAATTACTTCCGGGGCGTCAAGGCACTTCTGGGGTTTCAAGGCACTTACAGGATATCAAAGCACTTCTGGGACTAGAAAGCTTTTCCATTTGGTTTGGAATACAAGGCCCTTGTGAGATGTCAGAGCCCTCGAAAAGGCTGCAAGGTAATTTAGGGACCCCATACAGGCGCCCCTGAGTTGGGCTGGTGGCCTAGAGGTCCAGGCTGCCGAGGGAGTGCAGGAGGGCGGGGCTGAGCCCAGCGCTGGAGGAGGTGGGGGGAGGGCACAGCTCCTTCCGCCCACCCGCCCTGGCCACCGGAAATACTCCCCCAACACGGGGTCACCCCCCCATTCTGCTTCTACCTCAGGTCTGTTCCCGCCTCTCCACAGCTGCCCCTCCCCCCCGCCCCTGCCTCGTGTGCGTCGCAGCGAGCCCGCCACTGGAGTTGCCGCCATTGCTTGCTTTGTGTTACTCCCCCACCCCGCCTCGTGTGCGTGTGCGTCGCAGCCAGCCCGTCACTGGAGTTGCCGCCATTGCTTGCTTTGTGTTACTGCTCCCCACCCTTCATGTGCGTCGCAGCCAGCCCGCCACTGGAGTTGCCGCCATTGCTTGCTTTGTGTTACTGCCCCCTGCCCCTCGTGTGCGTCGCAGCCAGCCCGCTACTGGAGTTGCCGCCATTGCTTGCTTTGTGTTACTGCCCCCTGCCCCTCGTGTCCATCGCAGCCAGCCCGCCACTGGAGTTGCGGCCATTACTTGCATTTTGTTACTTTCTCCCCACCCCCGCCAGTGTTTTTGAAAAGCATAATTATGGTTTATAAAGCATAGTTTAAGTATACATGGTTTTGAAAACATAATTGTAGTATGTTACCATTTTCAGTCCTGTGGGTTTTTTCCACTGGACATTTGTGCATATCCTAAGCATTTCTCTTATTGCTGCATCGTTTTAAAAAACATCATACTACTGCCTTCGTAATATTCCATAGAATACATACATGTGCCGTAATTCACCAGATCCTTCCTTTCTTGTTAGATCTTTAATTTACCCCATTCTAATTTTTTTGTGTAATAAAAAAAATGCTGCAAAGAACATCTTTGCACGTATGTTTCTCCATATTTTGGTTTGGTTCTTTGGGCTGCATGCCCGGAAATGGAGTTCCTGAGAAGAAGTATAGGAATTTTAAAATGGCTCTTCAGAGCATCACACTACCTCAGAAGAACTGTAATAATTTAAAATACCATGGGTAATGAATAACCCTACCAGGCTCATTTAATAGGAGAAACAAACAAAACCGGCACCTCACTGTTATTTTAATTTGTACTTACCTGATACTTATTTAGAGTGAATATTTTCCTTTTTTAAATTGAACCTCTCCTGCATTTTAAGTTCTGTTTTCATTTCTTTTTAAAGATCCTTTAAGGATTAATTAAAATTTTTTTTATAAATTAAGCTTTTGTCATATGTTCTAAATTTCTTATTTGTATGTTGCTTGTTTTTAATTTATATTTTAGCCTATTGAAGTTATAACTTGTTTTTGTAGTTAAATTTTAATATTTTCTTTCATGATTTTGTCTTTTTCTCTTAAGTCTGGAATGGTCATCCTCCCTTTCAGGGCTTTGCCACATATATAATTTTTTTTGGAGGGTAAAAGCGATTGATTTGTTATATTTAAGCTGATAATCCATCTGGTATTTATTTTGGGTTATAATTTATTTTAAGTGGAGATATACATTGATGGTTTTCCAAGTTAGTACTTTTTTCACTTGCTGATATGATTCCTCTTTCATCATGTGTTAAATTCCTATATGTAATAGAGCCTATTTCCAGACTATCTATTCTTTTCCACACACTAGTGTGTCTCTTATTACTCTGGTTTTGCACTGTTTTAATAACTGAAGCATAATAGTAAGTAAGATATAAAATCTAGGAGAGTTAGGTCTTCTACATTACTCTTAATTTTCATAATTATCTTTAATAGGCTGACTGTTTATCAGATGAAATTAGAATTATTTTTTCAAGTCCTTCCAAAACACCAATGAAATATCCATTTGAAATATGTTATTTTAGTCTGTTTATCCAGAATATACTTCGCCTGTCCTATTATTTGTCAAGTTTTCCTATATAATACTTTCAGAGTTTTATCTGGGTCACAGAGTTTTCATTAAAACTATTTTTAAGTGTTCTGTAATTTTTTATTCTATTGTGAACATACCTTTTTCTTCCACTGTATTTTCAGGTGGTTATTGCTAGTACATAAGAATATTTTTGATTCAGTTGTGGTTATGCTGAAATCTTTTATTTATTCTTAGTTTTTTTAGCATTTCCCTATGCCATTATTTTATCTATCTATAATGATAGCTTTTGTCTCTTTCTTGCTAATATTTTTACTTCTTACATTGTCCAGAACTCCTAAAAAATATTAAATCATGATGTTGGTAGGGGCATTTTTGTTCTGTTCCTGATTGTAGCAGACACATAGTTCAATTACATATAATACTGGATATTTAGGCTATTGTTTTAAAGCAGATGCTTTTTTATCCTGTTAAGGAATTACTCTTGAATTTTAAAACGTATGTGGTAGGAAACAGTTTGAGATCATTATATATTTGCTGTTACTTCCTAATTTAGAAACATCTTTGCATCTGTGAGGAAAATGCTTTTTGTGTAGTTTGCTTATGACTGTTATGGACTCTTGAATTTTGTTTGCTTGTATTTTAGTTAGGATCTTTGCTCTATAAATCATAAGTAGTGAAATTGCTCTGGAACAGTAGTTCTCAACCTAGGCTTGCACACTGTAATCACTTGGGGAGCTTAAAAACCACTGATACCTGGGCCTGACCTGAGGGATTCTGATTTCATTGTGTGTGGGTGTGTATAGGAGTGGATGTGGCCCGAACATCACGATTTTATAAAGCTCTACAGGTGATTCTAATGTGAAGCCAGGGTGAAAACTATTGCTCCATAGTTTTCTTTTTTTTTTTTTTAATACCTTGTGTATTAGGCATTGGAATTCACCTTTGTAGCTTTCCATCTTTTTTGGTATCCTGCGGGAGTTATATAAAGTGGTGCTTTTCTTTTCCTTGAGAGCTTGAAAGAATCTATTAGTAAATCATCCTGGTTGGAGCCTTTGTTGGGGCAATACTTCGGTAATTTTTTTACTTCTTACTTGGTTATTAGTTTATTCATTGTGTTTTGATACTTCACAATTCTTACAGAAAATCACTTATTTAATTGTGGTTTTAAAATTTATGTTGGGCCTCCCTGGTGGCGCAGTGGTTGAGAGTCCGCCTGCCGATGCAGGGGACACGGGTTCGTGCCCCGGTCTGGGAGGATCCCATATGCCGCGGAGCGGCTGGGCCCGTGAGCCGTGGCCGCTGGGCCTGCGCGTCCGGAGCCTGTGCTCCGCAACGGGAGAGGCCACAACAGTGAGAGGCCCGCATACCACAAAAAAAAAAAAAAAAAAAAAAAAAAAAAAAAAATTATGTTCATAAAAGCTTGAATAATTTATTATAATAAGATAACTTACATCTTATAATTTATTACATCTCTATGTCGTGCACTATCTTGTTTCTGATTTTATTTATTTACATTCGTTGATTATCTTTGCTAGTGCAGGGGAGCAAAATTTGCCACCCCAAATAGTGTCTCTTAGGCATGTGGATTATCCTGAGCTGAAAACAGTCAAGGCCCAAAAGGCTAAGGAAGAACCTTTGACTTTCTCCCTAACTGCCTAAAAGAATTTAGATACAGGACCTGTTCAATGAAGGGAGACAGGGAGGAACCTAGCAAAGTGTCAGTTAAAATTCCTCTCTTTCTCCCATTGCTTCTGTATGGCCCAGCAAACGTTTGTTTACCAAACATTTGCTTTTTTTCATCTTCTTGTGAATTGCCTTCCTCCCTTTTGAAGTCTCAACCCCTATCCCCTTCCCCTTCTCTCAGATGGCATATAAGCTTCAATTGCCTAACTTGTCTTTGGGCTTCATATTCTTATGGAGCCCCTATACGTACATAATGAAATTTGGTTTTTCTCCTGTTAATCTGTCTCATGTCAGTTTAATTCGTTAGACCAGTCAGAAGAACCTAGAAGGGTAGAGGAAAGTTTTTTCCCTCCCTGACGCTAGAATCTTACCTATTTTATTTATTAATAAAAACTCTTGAATTTATTTATTGCAGTTGTTTTTCTCCTTTTGAGTTTATCTATTTGTGCTTTTATCCTTTTTTGCTTTAGACTTGTTTTCCTTATAACAAATTTTTGCACTTTCAAAAATTTTTGTTCAATCCATTGCTCACTGTGACTGCATTTCAGAATTACTTGTGGAGCTTTAAAAAAAATACTAATGCCCCTCTTAACTGCCTCCAAGATTCCTGTTTAATTTATTTAGGCTTGGGTATGTTTTTTTTTGTTTTTTGTTTTTTAAGTTCCTAATGAGAAGCCAAGAAGGCTGAGAATCACTGAGTTAGTACATTTACCTGTGTTGGCTGTCTTTAACTCTAAATTCTCATATGTTATAATCTAAATCCAGTAATTTACCCAAGATTACAGATTTGCTTGTATCTTATAGGTTTGTACCTCTTTAAATTTTATTAAATTCTCTACTTATTTTTTGTCTTTTAAAATTTACTCTCCTCACAATAATTATTAGAGGTGACAATATTTGTTTATAGTTACATGATACATTTTTAGTTGTATTGTTTGTGATTGATGGCTATGATTTCTGTAGTTTAAATTTATTAAAAAAAATTTTTTTTTGTAAATTAGCCTTTGTAGGGGAGGAAAATAATTTTCCTTTTACCCTTCTAGGTTTTTGGCTGAGATGCCCCCTGTAATGAAAGACAGCTTAACAGGAGAAAAACAAACAAGTTTAATAGCATGTTTACCTCCTGTATACATGGGAGATACCAGGAAAACTGAGTAACTTTCCCAAATATCCCAAGCCACCACCTTAAATACTAGTTCCAGCTAAAGGCAAAAGATGTTTGGGGTATGGGGAGCCAGTTATGGGAGGTTATCTGGCAAAGCACAGTAAAGGTCGGTACAGTTATGCAGATTTAAGTTCACGCTTTCTCCATTGATGCATTTCTAGAGATATAGTTATCTTCCTTTTTCTGGCACAAAGAGGGAGAAACCCTTAGCAATGGAGATTTCCATTAAAAATGTAAAAGTCTCTTACAAAAGGATAACTTTTACTCACATTTCAGAGCTTCTCCTTTCTCAGCTGTTTCTTAAAAATGATCAGCTCAAGATAATTCTTATGCCAAAGAAGCATATTTTGGGATGTTGTGTTGTGCTGCCCTTCACATATGATAAATTTCTTAAAATATACCATTGTCATGTATAAAGGAGCCATCCTCTATATGCAATACAAAACTCATTATAGTTTATTTCCTTAATTCTGAGATTCCATAGTCATAAGAGAAACCATTGATTTAATAACAGCTTGGGGACTTCCCTGGCAGTCCAGTAGTTAAGACTTCGCCTTCCAATGCAGTGGGTGCAGGTTCGTTCCCTGGTCGGGGAGCTAAGATCCCACATGCCTCATGGCCAGAAAACCAAAACATAAAACAGAAGCAGTATTGTAACAAATTCAATAAAGAGTTTAAAAATGGTCCACATCAAAAAAACATAATAATAACATCTTTTTCCAGAAGAATAAACAACACTGCATTAAATGTACACAAATTTTTATTGTCTACTAACTAACCTATGATAGCATGCATTTATCCTTACTATTATGTACCTTCTTCTTTAGTACCTCGCAATTTAAATCTGAGCCTTTTTCATTAAATAGAACATATTAGACTTATGATGTTGATCTCTTTATAAAATGTTGAGCCTTATTGAATATTACTGGTGCTTCTTTCTTCCCTAACAGCTTCTCTAGGAATTCAGCTGTAAGCTTTTGACACTCAGATGTTTGGTTCCTGAGTAATAGTCTTTATGACTCATGCATTGGTCATACCAGCTTCACGATCTTTTAAAATTCTGTGATTTATTCTGAGAGATTAGACTTTTGTTTTTGCCTTATGATTGCATTGCCTAGCACACGATGGACAATCTTCTAGCATTTTTATGTCAATGCTACATCAGACATTAACATTTTGAAAACATTTTAAGTGAAAATTAGGATTCCAAACTGATGTTAAAATCCAGCTATTTGGGATATGCAGTGCAAAGCAGAGAACTCAGTTGACATGAAAACAGAACTAACTCCTTCCCCACAAGGCTAAATTTACACCTTACATCAAGTTACATCTATGTTCCTCATTAAAATGCATTCCTGACTGCTTTGAGTTTCTTTTGGCTTTACTTGTAGGAAGAATCTGATTTCAGAAATATTAACATTAAATTTTTTTCCATTATATGAGGAAATATCACATATCTAGTATTTAAAGCTAATTGATTTCAGATTTTATATCCTCTTGGCTAGCATCAAAAATCTGAATGCCTTGGGGATCAGGCAGGTAACCTCATATAATACAGGGCTTGTAGAGGCCTGTGGGGAATGGAAGATCACACAACCTGCCAAATGACATTTACATTCCGTTTTCAAGAAAATTACAGCCAATTACATCCTCTAGGACCTTATTTATCTAGTCTCTGCTTGACATCATAAATTATGATGAAACCTTGTATCATAATTATGTTTCTATAAATTTTCATTTCTCGCAGTTTTTATTTTAGATTGTTCTCTCTGGATTCTCTGGTACATCAAGTTCCATTGCAATTAGGTCTTTCACCTTTGTGAGATCACTTTTAATCTCTTTGGTATCTCTTCCCTCAAATGCCATTTTGCTACATTTTACAGTTTCCTCTCCCTCTTCTTTTTCTATCTTTCCATCTCTACTGCTCTGACTTGCTCTCTACCTTTCATGCTGGAGTTCGTCAGCCCTGTATTCTCAGGGGACCAGAACATGAACTATCAGTCTGTCCCTCTTCTGGAAATATTGAAGTCCAACCTAAAATCATGTCTTTCTTTCTCTTTGTTTCCACTGAGCATCGTTTATTCTCTTTCAGTGCATCATTTGCTTGATAAGTATTTAATGATTATATGCTTGACAATATTGTCAGCTGATCTCTGGCAGTTTGGTCATGCACAAATTTATACCAGTAGCATTCAATACATAAAGGTAGGTGGGGTATGAATAGTCTCTCTACACTTTCCTACCCAATTACAAAGAAAAAAAGTTTCAGATTGAATATTACTGTAGGAGCAGAAAACTTTTCCCTTCTTCCCTTCTAGATTCTTTCTCTGGACTAATAGTTAAATTGACATAATACAGATTAATGGAAAAAAAGGAAATTTTGTACATATCAGAGCCCCATAAAAATATGAGACTCTTTGGCAGTCGGGTACTTGATGCTTATATACCATCCTGAGCTAAGTAGACGAGGGTAGAGGTCTGGGGCTTCAAAGATCATTCACAGGAAAATGAGAAGAGCAAGTGTTTGGTAAACAAATGTTTGCCATGCCATGCTGGATAAGACTTTCTGATATAAATAAGTTTTCTCTAGTAATAGCTCTCTTCCTGGTGCAGGTTTCGTGTCTAAGTTCTTTTAGGCAGTTAAGGGAGAGGTAAAAAGTTCTTCCTGGGTCTGCTGGGCTCTGTCTTCAGCTCAAAATAATCCACATTCTAAAGTGGCACCTTCTAGGGTGGCATATTTTGCTCTTCCTCACTACCTCTACTGAAAGCTTGATGGAACCCCAGCTCTCTTGTCCTTTTAGGTGTTCCAACAACATCTTTTCCCCCCCTACTTTAAAAAAATTGAGACAATATTCATATAACATAACATTTACTATTTTAGTGTTCAATATAATTCGGCATCCCACAATTTTTTTAAAAAATTGAGGTAAAATTTACATAACAAAATTAACCCTTAGGCATTTTAAAGCGTGCAGTTCAGTGGCATCTAATATATTCACAGTGTTGTACAACCATCACCTCTATTTGGTTCCAAGACATTTTCATCACCCCAGAAGGAAACCCTGTACCCATCCAACAGCATCTTATCGGAAATGTTCACTCAACACAAATATGACAACATTCTAGTAGTGAGTTTAGCTAACTTTCTAACTGGAATCAGGCCAGATAAATTCCCCAAGAAAGCAGCTGAACATAGGACCGTTTTGGAATGAAGACAAAGGTGCCATTTTGAAGGTATAGGTCTCTGGGCTCACTAGATTCCTAGAACCTGTTCTGGTAAAGACAGTGGCTGGTCAATATTTGTAACTGATCCATTCATTTTGAATACAATTATTTCACTAGCTAAAACTCATTTCTAATATTCTTTATGGTGATTAGCAAAGCCTCTTCTGTTGATCAGAGATAAACTACTGAGGCATTTTGTCAGCCACTTCTGAAGCATGGGCTTCTGATAGAAATTTGCCAAACAATCCTGGAGCATATATTCCTAATTAGGGTAACTGACCACCCCTAGAGGTTAGATTGTGCCTAACAGCCTCACTCACATATACATTGTCTATGTTGAATTAACTTGGTGTTACGACAGATGTACACTTAACTTCTGCAACTTTAATTATAAAAATTGAACAAAAATGAGAGCAAAGGAAGTATTAAAATGGAGCTCTGAAGGAGCCTGTGCCCCAGGCCAAGCTTGAAATGGTAGCCTGAATCTACTGTTCCTTCAATTGTCCTCAATTACCATGTCTTTCTTAGTGTGTGTAAGCAGGTCGTTGTGTTGAGAGTGATTCTAATGGTGAAGGGTATGTATTATTCATACAACATGGCACCTAAACCTAAGGAAGCTATTTCAACTGGTCTTCAACTGAAGAGGCAGTCAGTCTTCTGCTTCAACATGGGAGAAAAACGGGCTGTGTTGTACTTACTGAGAGGCACAGTTTTCCAAAGTAGTTAAGGAATTTTCAAGGGTATTTTTGACTCTCTCTGATTTTTACCGTAACTACTTTAGAATCCACCTCTCCTACCCACGTCTACCCCCCACCCCCACCCCGACACACACAATAAAATGAGGCTGGGTCTAGCATTGAGCTAGGCTCTTTGAGGTTCCTGGAGAAGTGTAGGGTGGGGTCTCCAGTGCATTGGAAGAATTTCAGCTCCGCCTGTTTGAATTGCCTCAAGGCAAGCAACCAGCAGGACCAGAGATGAGAACAATTTTATTATCCTAGAACCAAGGTAGCTTTGTGGTATTTTTAATGAGAAAAAAATGGCAAAACTTATATTCGTCTTGTGGGAAAGAATATTATTTTGTCTGTAACACATACATATGGAATCCCACTGTGAGATTCCAAAGACAGGCGCTAGTTCACTTTATGGTGGAGCTGAATGATGGATTTATTGCTTGAATATCATTTCCTCATTCTAACCAGACAGTGATGAAAATATAAAATAATCTTTATATACTGTAACCTAGACTGTATATCCATTCTCATAGCTGATGTGTAGAATGTCTTCTTGCAAAAACTTCCTCAAATTTTTTCTTTACGTTAACAAAAAGTATACAGGCAGTAGCTTTATTGATTTTAAGTTTGCTGAATTTTTTTCATTTCTTAGTTTCTAATTATGATCCCAACAGGTATTATCTTTTGATGCCTATTTAGAAGATGAAGTGCCTGATAAAATTCAAGAAAACTATAGAATAAGATGCTATAAAATCTACTTCTACCTTGAAGATGACACAATTCAAGTAAATGAACCAGCATTGAAAAATAACGGACTGCCTCAAGGTATCTATTTAAAGCAGAGTTATGGTTCTTTCACTTCTAACTACTGCCTTTATATACTATCTTTCTCTCGCTTTTTGAAAGACCCCATGCTACTGCGTAGGTATCTAACTTGTTGGCAATGGTGAATGTAAACATGCTGATAGCTTGTAGTTATTGATGCTGACTTATCAGCTTTCTACCCTCCACACTTCAACACTGGCCATTTCACTCACTCTTCTGTGTCATCCGTGTATCTTTCACATGCTGCTCTAGTATGAGCAAACTCTCCTGTGTCTTTGACTTTTTTCTTCAAACTCTTTTTTGTCTTTTTGCTATGACCACATTACTTCCTTCATAACACCCTCAGGGGTAGAGGGAAGACTGGTCTCCACTGCCACTTCCAGATTGGGCTTCTCTCTCCTTTCTTGAATTCACTGCTGTTTGCTTCAACAACTCTCTCTTCATCTTCATACCTATTAACTACAGACTTTCATAGTGCTTCAAGAGAGGGCCATTGCTCCTTCACCCCACGTATGCCAGTCATCTTTACCCATACTCCACTTCAGCCAGACAAGAGTTAGCTCTGCAACGTGGCCAATGGAGAAGCTAATCCTAGGTTGCATTAGTAGAAGCATGGCAGAGGTCAAGGGAGGTAATTGATTTCTTCTGTGTGTGCTGTAAGTCCTTTACTTTGGACAATGCCAAGTTCTGGATGCCCTCAAGGGACAGCAACCATGTTGGTGAAAGGACTGAAAATTTATGTGTAAGGGAGAATAGTGAAAAGGGATATTTGTCTGTAAAGGGAAGACTCAGGTGTGCCTGATAAATGTCTTAAGGAATCTAAAGGGCTGTCACATGGGGGAGGGGTGACCTAATTTTCTGTATCCTCAAGGACAGGACCTAGGGGGTCAGAACTCAGGTCAGTAAGAGGAATAATTTTTTGGCAGAGAGGTTCACATACTTAGGACAAGGTACAAGCGGGTGGAAGGACCACCCTGCCTGAATCCTGGGGTAGGCAATGGTTGTCTCTCTCTTTTTCCGTTGCATCAGGCTTTTCTGACAATAGTATGGTTTGGAGACCAGAGTTAAAGTTCAAGGAAGAGCACAGACAGAAGGGACCTTAGGCTAATGGCACACACTTACTCTGTTGGAAAGATGTAGGGACAAGTGGGCCTGGCCACAGCTGTAGCTTGCCAGTCAGCCTGCTGAATAGTCATGGGTTTTATTTGTGTTTCTTGGGCAAAGGACACATGGGGCTAGAATGGGTGTCACCAATGAATGAGTGGCCAAATTAAGGCCTCATGAATATTGAGTACCATGAATATTTAGTGCCTCTTGTATATTTAGTGTATCATGAATATTCAGAGCCCAGGTACCTCATGTATATTTAATACATACTGAAAAATAGTTGTCTCTTGGTCCTCCTATCCCTTTCTTTCTGTGTTTAACATATACACGCTCTACTTACTATCAAATTATCGTTATTTAACACATCTTATGATTTTCTGCCTATGTTGAATAAACTTTTTGCTTACTAACTACTTATCTGGGCCCAGTGCCTCCATATTGATATACCACAGTGGGTTCCATGGGGGAGAAACAGAGAAGTTTTAGGACCGTAGGCCTCTGAGCATAATGTTATGACGAGTCAGTATGCAAAGGACTTCCTTCAGTGCTCATGAGATGGAGATTGTTCTTAGAGCATGGCTTCGTTATGTCTGGATGATTAATTTGGAGCCAGTCAGCATTGTCATGAAGTGTTTGTTGAGCGTCTACTCCATGCTAGGCACTGTGCTGGGTTTTGGGAAAATGGACAAAAGGAATAAGACTCATTATATCCCTATCTCATGGAGCTCGTAGGCAAGCAGGTTGGAGAGGAAAGGGAGCAAGGTGACTAGTCCAGGAGTTTTGCAATTGTTCAGGGTAGAAGTGCTGAGTATCCAAACCAGGACAATGATGGTAGGAAGAGGACATAGGGGAAAGATTGTAGACACATTTGATTGGCAGTTAATAGGCCTTGGCAAGCGATTGAATATAGAGAGTGAGGAAGGGGAATATCTAACGATAAGGTACCTACTTTATCATTATCTCATTTAATCACCCCAGTGACCATCTACAGGAGGTTATCATCAGCTTTTACAGAAAGGAAGCAGGCTTAGAGAAGTAATTTGCTCCATCTGAATCTTAACCGCTTGTCTCAGACCTCATGCTGTGGTTGAGAGGATGGTGATGCGTTAATAGAGCCCAGGAACATGGAGCAAGGAGCGGCATTGGAGTTGGAGCTGGGGTGTGTTTGGGTCATGAGGCTTTTCATGTTGTGTTGGAACATCTGTATGGTGTTGCCCACAAGGCAGGTGGAACCTTAGGATGTGTTCTCAGGAAAAAAGTCAACACTGGAGTTGTGGATTGGGAATCAGGGGTGCCCAGATCATGAGCAGAATCAGGCTGTTGTGCCACGTTGGGAGAGAGCCACTGTTGAGGTGGTGGAAAGAGGAAGAAGATTTGATTTAGTGTTGTGCTTGGTTTTACTGGTGGAGGGAGCAGGTGAGGATTGGTATAGGGAGGCAATATGAACTGTCCTCATGATACTTTGTGTTCCAGCTGTTACAGTATCTACTCCCTGGCTTTTATTTGGAGAATTTGTGGCTTAATGATAAATCTTTTAGGAAATATGGAAATGCTTTGATATTTAAGAAAAGACTTTCACTTTTAAAGTTGGAACTTTAAAGTTAAAGTTAAAAACTTTTAAAGTTGGAAGTGTGATATTTTATTTTGTAAAGGGACAAGAGGTCTTTATACTCTTTTAAAAAAGTTTTTATTGGAGTCTAGTTGATTTACAATGTTGTGTTAGTTTCAGGTATACAGCAAAGTGAATCAGTTATACATATACATATATCCACTCTTTTGTAGATTCTCTTTTCCCATGTAGGTCATTATGGAGTATTGAGTAGAGTTCCCTGTGCTGTACAGTAGGTCCTTATTAGTTATCTCTTTTATATATAGTAGTGTGTATATGTCAATCCCAATCTCCCAATTTATCCCTTCCCCCGCTTTCCCCGCTGCTAACCATAAGGTTGTTTTCTATATCTGTGACTCTATTTCTGTTTTGTAAATAAGTTCATTTGTACCATTTTTTAAGATTCCACATATAAGCAGTATCATATGATATTTGTAGGTCTTTATACTCTTCAGGGTCATTTTAAACATATATAATGCAGTTCTTAAATATTGACAGTAATGTATTAGAAAATGTTTAAAGAATTATTTCAAAACATTAAGAAAATTGACAAGTTTTAATTTCTATGAACATCTGTCTTGCATAAGTGCATTTGTTTAGGTAAGTGACTACTGCTTTAGCAAAAAAATATTTTTTTATACATTTTCACTTAAATGCTTTACTCTGATATTCCCTATCTAAGCTTTGCTCTTTTTTTTTTGTTTAGTTTAGTTTAGTTTTGTTTTGTTTTTTTGCGGTACACGGGCCTCTCACTGTTGTGGCCTCTCCCGTTGCGGAGCACAGGCTCCGGACGTGCAGGCTCAGCGGCCATGGCTCACGGGCCCAGCCACTCCGCGGCATGTGGGATCTTCCCAGACCGGGGCATGAACCCATGTCCCCTGCATCGGCAGGCGGACTCTCAACCACTGCGCCACCAGGGAAGCCCAGCTTTGCTTATTTTTTGATTACCTTCCCCACATGACATCAGATTTACACAAGTGATGGACTGGAGGTCATACGACATCCTGAACCTGCATTAGTGACTTGCATTATGTTTTTATTTTTATTACTTTTAAGGCAAAAGTTCATATTCCTGTAGCTCACTGGCCCCTGTCCAGTGAATCTTAGTTTTATTAAACTCCAAGAAGAAAAATAAAATACATCCTCTATGAGGATCTTGGAAAGGCTTTCATTAAGACTTTTCGATTCTCTCAGCCTCTTGATTTCAAATCTCACATAGGCAGATTCCAAAGGCAAATTGAAGATAGTTATAATGAGTTACTTGAAAATAATTTTTTTTTTTCTTTTTTTTTTTTTTTTTTTTTTTGCGGTACGCGGGCCTCTCACTGTTGTGGCCTCTCCCGTTGCGGAGCACAGGCTCCGGACGTGCAGGCCCAGCGGCCATGGCTCACGGGCCCAGCCGCTCCGCGGCATATGGGATCCTCCCAGACCGGGGCACGAACCCGTATCCCCTGCATCGGCAGGCGGACTCTCAACCACTGCACCACCAGGGAGGCCCGAAAATAATTTTTATGTAAGTAGGAGGGAATGTTATTCATAAAGACTCGGGGGGAAAAAAACCTTAGGAGAAGACAATTTTAAAGTCTCTTTTGAAATTTTCAGAATTTCTGATGGGCTCACTCTGATAAGGACATTTCCCTGAGTGAGACGCAGCTCAAGGGGTATGTACAGAATACATTAGTAATCACGATATGTAATAAGACTGAATTTGTCAGCAGAGTGGAGATACTTGGCAGGCTCTAGCAGTTCCTGTGGAAGGCAAACAAAAATAACCACTGTATCATCAAGTTTTGTTTAGAGAGAAACCGGTCTCTCTTGAAATATTAATTAATTAATTAATTAATATGATGATTCTTGTTAAGGAAGGTCCGTTAGGACAGAGGAAACTTTGGAAATTCATTGAAATGCCTTCTTCAGGCTTTCCTAAATTAAACGATTGGGAAAAAAGAAATGAGCTTACTGAGCCAGGGGCTCAGACCTCAGTGGGATGGGGACACTCAGTTGTGTCTTGAGTGGCCTGGGACTGCTTTTCATGTGCCTGTGGGCCCTCAGAAGGGGTTAGGGGTCACATTTAGGTGCTGGGCACTGATGGTGCTCCTGTTACTTCCATAGGGTTTTGATATTTTCCCAATGAACTGGAAGGTCAGATGCACCTGTTTTTTTTTTGTAGAGCTGACCATTCAGAAATTAGTGCACCTGGATGAATTATAGCCTCCCTTCTTAGTTGCCTCTCCTATCATGTAATTTTTTTAGGGAGGGGGAGTTTAGAATAAGCCAGAAATAAAAGAGGCATCCCTTAGCATGGTGCCAAAATAGGCATTCAGTTTTGTGTAGCTTCTCATCAGAACAACATATTCACGAATCCTTGTTGGCAGAGAGATATATGTGTGTGAAAAGTCAAGTCACTGATGCATGTCGAGGCTTGCTTTCATTTCTTGCCAGGACATCATTCTCTTTTGGGTTAGATGTGTTATATTCATAGAATTTGTTGCTGTTCTGCTGGAATATAGTTAAAACGATGTTATGCCAAGCCAGGAATGTCAGAGGTTAATCCCAGTAGTTTTACCTCCGATTGTCGAACAGAACAACTGTTTGTCAAATGCTGCCAAGTCCCAACTAAGCTATACTAAAGAAAGGATAACCGTTAGAAACATGCCATGATTTTCTGGTAAGGTCTGTACCAGTTGTTCTCAGTGGAGAGCAATCATCAGAATCTCCTGGCCCACCCGCAGAATTTCTGATTCTGTAGGCCTGGGGTCAAGAAATGGCTTCTGGGACTTCCCTGGCAGTCCAGTGGTTAAGACTCCAGTGGTTAAGACTTCATGCTCCCAATGCAGGGGGCCTGGGTTTGATCCCTGGTCAGGGAACTAAGATCCCACATGCTGCGAGGTGCGGCCAAAAAAAAAAGGAAAGAAAGAAAGAAAAAGAAATGGCTTCTACTTGATTTTCAGTGCATCCTTGGTTAAGAATACTGATCTCCACTAGTGACTTGTTTTGGCCCCTCAACAGGGTAGTATTTCATATATATATATATAAATATATATATATTATATATATATATAATCACAAAATAGAAGTCATTTATTTATATTGGGTATATGCTATATCTAATAAGTATGCATCCCATAAAGTGCAATGGTGGGATGGTAGTAGAGTTGCCAGATAAAATACAGGATACCTGGTTAAATTTGTAACTATGCCCCAAATATTACACGGGACATACTTATACTAAAAATTATTCATTCTTGGGCTTCCCTGGTGGCGCAGTGGTTGAGAGTCCGCCTGCCGATGCAGGGGACACGGGTTCGTGCCCCGGTTCGGGAAGATCCCACATGCTGTGGAGCGGCTGGGCCCGTGAGCCATGGCCGCTGAGCCTGGCGTCCGGAGCCTGTGCTCCACAAGGGGAGAGGCCACAACAGTGAGAGGCCCACATACAGCCAAAAAAAAAAAAAAAAAAAAATTATTCATTGTTTATCTGGAATTCAGATTTAACCAGGCATCTCGCTTTTCAGTTCGGTAAATCTGGCAACCC
Organism: Mesoplodon bidens; assembly: GCF_964165515.1. Lineage (NCBI taxonomy): Eukaryota > Metazoa > Chordata > Mammalia > Artiodactyla > Ziphiidae > Mesoplodon > Mesoplodon bidens. The sequence continues at coordinate 100,958,439 of NC_138163.1, forward strand.
CAGAGGGTGGACTTTGTGGAGAGAACTGTCGCTGAATGGAGCAGAGTGGAGTATAGGAGTGGAGGTAAGTCACCGTGAAGATAGGTGCTTAGTGCATGATGGCTGCTCAGTAAATTTCATGAAGAAAGGAAGAAAAAGGGAGGGAGGGAGGGAGGCAAAAAGGAAAGGAATGTGACAGACAATGTCCATAACACAGTGTAGTCATCATGAATGCTATAAGGTACTTTGAGGGATCAGAGGAGGAAACGCCAGTATCCATTAGAGAATAAGGCATTTGAGTGGTACCTCAAACGTTTCTCCAGATAAAGTTGGAAGAGGAAGGCACATTAGTCAAAAGGAACAGCACGAGGTAAAGAGGTAGGAAAGTGGTGAGGCGAGGAGTTGGGAGGTACTGGGAGCAGATCATAGAGTGTGTAAGGAAAACTAGGCAAGAAGGTGGTAATGCAGGAGCAAGAGGACAGAATACCCAACAGGCTGTCATTTGCGGCTCATTCAGTGGGTAGGGGGAGATGCATAGGATTATTGTTTCTTACTGTGATCAAAGATATGGAATTCAAATTTTTTTATTCTTTTGCTGCAAGGCAAGTGTCAAGTTAGCTATATTTAAAAAGTTATTCTCATTAAATCAAACTCCACAAAGATGACATTTTATAAAAATAGAAATGGAATAGTAATTTTAGTGAAGGAATTATAGTGAGCATAAGAGGAAAAGATACTCTGTCATGGCTGATCACAGTGAATGGTCTTAGTATTTGTAGGATACACATGATGACAAGTGGCAATTCCACTTGTATATTCATTCACCCAAGAAGTACCTGCCTCTAGACTGGGATGTACCCTAGGTCTGCAGTGTTACTAAAATGAACTAAACATACTTAAGATAGAAGTGAGAGGTTGGAGTCTTAATTCTTGAAGGTGAATTCCTAAAAACTAAATTTAGTGGTTTGAGCAAAGATCTAAAGCAATTCCGAACTGAATGAAATGAAAACGCATTAAACATAAATGGATATATCATCATTTTGATCTAAACCACAGGGGAGTGTTAGAAAGTTAAAGCTTGCAGAGTATAATCAGATAGCAGGGCCTTTAAAAAGAAAGAGAGATGAGAAATATGAAGATAAAGAAGAGCTTAAAAGCAGACACCTGATGCCTGGACATCTGCCCAAATTGTCTTTATGGACCAATTAAGAAGATAAATATCTGAACATTTCAAGGGCAGATATAGTGCTTTTGTTGTTGTTTTTCCATTTTGTAATGTTATTTTTATTTATATATCTTGATGGTCTTGGGTGCTCTTCAATGTGTGCCAAAGACATGGCATCCTGCATATTTCTTTGATATTCCAGAACAAACTTCTGCTGGTGGAGTTTCTGCCATTTATCATGGAAAACTATAAGCATACAAATACCAATGAATAGAAATTTTAATTCCCAGAGGGCACAGTTGAGAGGTCCCACAAATGTATTTTTGAAAGCTCTTATGTGTAACTACATTTCAAATGCCCACGTTACTTTTCTGATTAACATGGGATCGTGACTTTGGATTTCTCGTTGTTAAAATTTTCTTGTTTAGTGTTAGACCTGCCTTCTCTTTCCAATCCATGAATGGTCAGGACTGCCTTCTGTTACCACAGAGAACTTCCCTGGCCTCTTCTGAGAACCATCTAGTGAGAGGAGTGTGGGACCTAAGATAAGGAAGAGTGTGGACGTTGCAGATATGTGGGCTCCTGGGGGGGGCGGGGACAGGTGACACAGTGGTGTTGACCCTGGCAGGGGATTGCTGCTGCTGGCAAGTGGGCCCTCTCCAGAAATGTACTCTTAGAGAAGAGAGAAGCTGTTCTTTTGGAAGAGCAACTCCATCATCTCTGTTTCACAGTGTCTGGCTGCTCTTCTCCCCCTTTCTATCCTGTTTTGCCTAAGACACTCCCTCCCCTCCTTCACTTAAGTAATTTGTGGCTGTCATACAGTGAGATACAGTTCAGTGCAAACTGTGGAAAGTAATGGTATTTACTTAGAGCTTGAAAAACCCAGGTTCGAGATCTTCTTCTGCCATTTGTGAGTGCATGACCTTGGGCATGTCACTTAACCATCCTGAGCTTTGGTTTTCCCATCCATAAACTGAATATTTGTATTTCATGCATTATCTGCCTGGTGGGATTATTGAAGATTAAATGAGAAAAATATATGAAAGCATATGCTAGGACTATGATGATGATTGTGATGATTACTATTTAAAAGCTCAGTAGGTGGGCCAGTTCTTCCCACCTAGAAAAATATAGGATTTCTATTTGAAGTCTTACTGAACAGAAATCAGCACTAATTTGCTTATTTGAATTTTTATAGTGGAGTACAAATGCAAGATAGATGGAATTCCTAAAGAAGCTCTTGGCTGTTGAATAAATTTCATATATTTAAAAAACTGTCACAATTAAGTTTTTTTGTTTTGTTTTTTTTGCAGTACGCGGGCCTCTCACTGTTGTAGCCTCTCCCGTTGCGGAGCACAGGCTCCGGACGCGCAGGCCCAGCGGCCATGGCCCACGGGCCCAGCCGCTCCGCGGCACGTGGGATCCTCCCGGACTGGGGCACGAACCTGCGCCCCCTGCATCGGCAGGCGGACCCCCAACCACTGCACCACCAGGGAAGCCCAATATAAGTATTTTTAAAGAGATATATAGTGGTTCGTGAAAATACCTGAAATGCCCACGCTTTTATGGGTGTTTAGTATGCAATTTGTTCTAAATGTCTAATCTTGAATGATTAAATAATTTGCATACTGTTTTCAGTGGCATGAATTAAGGGCTAATTGAAGTATAATTTTTTGCCATAAAATTATATCATCTTTTATGTAGTACATTTTAAAATATTCTAGGCCAGTTCTAATTTTATAGTTTTATTATTTTACTTTAATGTACCGAGTAATTAAAAATTGCTACAAAGAAAAGAAGATGAAAATGATTTTAGTTAATTTCCCCTCAACAGAGTGAAAAGATGATTAGTAGAATAATGGAACAGAGCTCAACACAGTTCCTGGCACATAAAGATATTCATTAACTGTTCCTTAATGAATAAGGAATGAATAATTTCTAAGTATTTCTAGACTTTGGGAAAAGGCACCATTCTCAGTGTTATACAAAATGTGGAGAAGATTGCTTGACATCTTTATACTAAAATGCCTCCATACACGGGTCACACAAGCCAATTTTTCTTGAACCATTAGACCCTCAGTTTGCTCTGCTTGTCTTTTCTCCTTTTGTCTTTGCTCCTGGAGTAGATTCTCAGGCTTAAAGTCAGTTTACAGAGGTTGAGAGACAATTCTCCGCAGGTATCTTGCATTTCTGTGGATCTTGCAAGCAGAGACACTGTCTGCTCTTTGTTCTGGATTATCTTTTCAAGGATGTTTATATAGCACACAGCTTTGGAAGACAAAGATAGTCTCTCCTTCTGGAGCAAAGTGCAGGTTTGCTCACAGCCTTGGAACATAGAGGTGATGTCTCCCTCTAGAACAAAAGGCAGACATGTTTACTGTCCAGTCTAATAAAGGTAATTTCTCCCTCTGAGACAAAAGGCAGGGATGCTTATTGCCCTTATAATAGACTCAGGTTCTCTCATCTCAGGGTTGCTGTCCTATAATGTGTAACCTACTGCATGTGCTGAAGTTACCTGGCCCTTGTTGTGTCACCCTGTGGGAATTGGGGCTCAGGAAACTGGTACAAAAATGCTGATGTTCTGGCTACTCTTATTACTGTGAGTAATAAACTGCCCTTTGTCTCTAACCAAAGCATCTCATGTCTTCTACCAGCATCCATGAAATTGTGGCAGGCTAACTTGCTAGCTTGAAAGTAGGATAAACTCTCAAACCCTAAACACTTCTTGACAACAGGTTTCAGCAGTGTTTGGGTAAGTTGGCTGGTATGGTGTGGTGTAGTTGGTACATTCATCTAGTTAGTGAACCTTTTTACCTCCAGTGGCTAATTGCCATTTGGGTGTACTTGGGGACCCTGGGTCCATATTCTTAAGAGGAGAAGTGAATGGGCGTCATAGGGTTGGAAGTAGAAGAGGGGATGGGATCCAGAACCTTTAGCCCAGAGCACTGGTTAAAACTATGAAGCCTCTGATAACTCTCACTTTGGGGGAGTGGATGGGTGGTGGTGGACAGAGTCTATAGAGGAAGAAGGAGGGAGAAGAGGTTGGTAGAGGGAAGAAGATTCCAAGAAGCTTCAAAGCAGCATAAAGTCATTCATGCTTATAGAAGCTGTAAATCATGGTGTTGGCATCTACCATAGTGAAGCTTATTAGCTTACTTTTTTCAACCAAGGGTGTGCATTTTTGTGAGTACTCTGCTTTGGGGTCTTAGTTCCTTGCATACTGTGCTCACATTGAGAGCTAGTGGGTGAAAGTGAGCATGCTTGTTTTGGGAAAAGACATGATGGTAGTGTCTGGCACATTAGGTCACTCTGTTCATACCCCCTCCTCCTTCCCCCCTGCCCTAGTCTTTATGGTTTACTTTAATAGAGTAAACCCTAGTACCACTTAGGCAACTGTAACAACATGCAAGGCTGGTCAAATTACCCTGGGCCTCAGAAGTCTCAGCTCCCTCTGGCACCCTGAGAGTTTGAACATACTGATGCTACTTCTCCAAGAACCAACCCTTTGCCCGCTTCACTGTGGTGGGAAAGCATTCAGGGTTGTTATAAAGATGTACTGTGGTCTCTTTCTGGTGAGCCACGTGATGAAACAATTGTGTTTTATTTCACACCATAGGAATTTTTATCCGGTGTCATTGGATTTCTCTCCCGCCTCCTGATGAGGATCAGTTTTATCCTGTGCATCATTTTAATATCAACATAGACATTGCCTTTTATGGTCGGACATTCAAGATTTATGACTGTGATACATTCACAAAAAACTTTTTGAAGAAAATAGGAGTCAGAGTAAACCCCCCAGGACAGTGTCCAGAAGACCCTTACCTGAAGACACGGAGGGAGGTAAGTTGATTCATCCATGAACTCGTATCTTCAAGATGAGAATCCCTTCAATGTCAATAAAGGGTATTGGTACTCCTGATGCAGATGTGAAAGAACTTTGGGGGCCATGGTCACTGGAGTTGTCCTGTTTTCCTCTGGGCTGGAGGGAAGGCTGGGTGTTGGCTTCGGTGCAGGAGGTGCTCACTTTCTGCCCCTGCCCCCACTTCTCTCCACGGAGAGTCTCCCTTCCAGGCAGTAGGAGTCTTCAGTGAGCTGCCCGCATGGGATGGTTTCTAAGAGTCCGTGATTGGCTTTGTGGTCACTGACAGTGAAAGAGTTGGGTCCACACTTACCTGGCTTTTCTTTTCCCATTTTAGTTGCCTAACTCTGGGAAAATCTTTGCTCCTGTGCTACCGATTTACTGAACCCTTTGGGTACGCCTTTTTCCTTCTTCCTTGGGACTCCCAGCTCCCTTTATGGTGTTATCAGACGCAGAGGTGTTCAGGAGTGAGGAGGGCCATGATTTCGACGTACTCCTATGATAACAGGATGCTTGTTTTCGAAGGCTGACCCCAGCTAGTGTAGGGAGGAAAGAATCAGTGTTAGTAGTATTACTGTAGTCGTTCCAAAGTTTTTTTTAATGATCCCTTGGCCCAAATTTTATGTTTTACAGAAAAATCTGAATACCCAAAAGGGCAAGTGTCATGTGGAAGGTCACATACCTCACCAATCTTCTTGCTGGGCCTTGAACTCAAATCTCTTGCTTCTTATCCTGATTTTCATTATTGTCATTTGTTTCTCTTTTTATTGAAGTATGATTATACACAGTAAAATACACAGAAATTAAGTATACAGTTCGATGGGTCTTAAAAAATGCATACACCCATGTAACCCACATCCAAAATCATGGCATAGATTTCCATCCCCCCAGAAAGTTCCCGCATGCCTTTTTCCAATCTATCCTTCTCCCCACCCAGGGATAAGCACAGTTCTCATTTCTATCCCTATAGATTAGTCTCATTTTTGTTGTTTCTAAAACTTGTAATTAACTTCTTTGCAGAAAGATAACATAAAATTTAGAATAAAAATCTCCTTTGATTCTGCTTTGATCTCTTGTTAAAAGCTGCATGTAGGATCATTCATCTATTCCTGCCTCCTAGCCCCAGCAGAATTACCCTCTAATGCTGTAGGCATACAACCCTCCTGAGAAATATATATTGTTGATCCTGGAATATCTAAGGTGAAATCCCTGTGGCATTATACTTGTGTGTATTGGCATGCAAGGAGATTTATGGTTTGGGTTCATTTCTACTTTTTCCAAATGCCCTAGAAGAAGGAGTCTAGATAAATACAAAAGTCTGTAGACAGCAGAGAAAACCTAAAAGAAATGGATCTATATGATTTACCACCCTTTGCATCTGGCTACATTCATTCACTAACAGCTGGTATTATATGATAGTGATTGTGAATGATGATACATTATATGAAATACTTAGAACACTGTGTTATTTCATAAGTTTATAAGGAAAAAATCTTTTGTTCCAGGAATCAAGAATAAATACCAAGAACAGCCAAGAAATGTTTTAAATAATTTCCTTTCAGATTGGGAGAATCGTTTTAGCATTTATTCCCTCAGGGAGAAAGCTCTTCAATAAATATAGAAATCTGTGGAAAATTAGGAGTTTAGTAAGAGGCTTTTATATTGACTTTAATGCATTTACTTCTCCAGTGTTTGCTGCCTTGAAATGTAAAGTTAAAATTAAACAATTTAACTTGAACTGAAAAGAGCCTCGATGGTATATAATCAATAATGCATTTCTTAGAGGCCTTATAATGCCAAAGAAAGATTTTTCAATCGTTGAAAGTAGAGATCTCGTGATTTCATTTAAATATCATGGATAAGACTGAAGAGCCTCTGGAAAGGCCATCATGTCTCCCCCACTGTCTTGGGATAAGTCTGCACCTAGACTGCCCTGGACAGATACAAAATTTTGCGAACTTACAAGTAGGATTACATAACCCGATGTGGGACTACATCTCCCTTGCTAGTGAGCACTTCCTTATATAACCATCCTATTAGGCTACATTAGATAGAATGGGGGCGGTTTGCTCCAAGACAGGGCTGAGACTGTGCAAAGAGAGGAGTTGGGCTGAGAAGACTGCCGAGCTACTGCTTCCTGATTTGGGGGCCAGAGCCCGCACAGTAGTTCTGTACAGATTGGGAAGTTCTCCATTTGCTCTGCTCGTGTTTCCATGGCCTTTCAGATCTTCACTGTCCAAAGCTTTTGAGCAAAATAAAACTGTGAATATATTTCTTCTCTTTTACCTTCACAAAAATCTTTGGATGAGTAAGAAGCATATACAGATATGAATTTTCAGTGAAAAGAATTTTTTGGTTGAAATATAATTAACATAGACTTGGATGTACAAATCTTAAGCATACCCGTTGACAAGTCTTTAAAAATGTATACAATTTAGTAACCAACACAAAAATCAAGATAGAGAATATTTCCATCACCCCTTGTTCCCCTTTCCAGTCAGTCCTCTCCCCAGAGGCAATAACTGTTCTAATTTCTGTCACCACATATTAGTTTTGTCTGTTCTTAAACAAGAATTTTAAGTCTTTGAGAAAAGTCAGTTTTCAAAAACATTATAGAAGTATATTTTAGTGTGTTAAAATAACAACGAAAGGCTTCCTAATACTTGATTGTCTGTATTTCTAAGGTTGAAACTGGTTATATATGCATATCATGTATGTTGTTAGTTGAAATTTTTAAAAATGTCACTGAATAGTCTATAGAAAAGATACCTTTATATTCTTTGATTGCTTGCGTCCCAGAAGCAACTGTGGAAAAACTTCCACTCTCATTAACCTTTTCTCCATTGGCAGAAGCTAGACTGCATGGAGCCCTTACGTCCCTATGAGTCCTTCGACACTCTGAAACAGTTCCTTGAGTATGATAGGAAGGTTTTGTGTTTCTTCTGCCTGTGGGACAACTCACGCTCAGTGTTTGGGGACCATAGAGAACTCATCCTGCATTACTTTCTGTCTGATGATACCATTGAAATCAAAGGAGTATTGCCACACAACTCAGGAAGAGGTGCTACGTCATTGTTCCTCCAGAGGAGAAAGCTACCTAAGGTGAGCAATGGACTGCTTTCCGAGTTTGCTTGTGGGCTGAAGACTCTAGTCACTCACTGTCTAGAATGTCATGTGTTATGACTGTGTGATGACAAGTCACCATGTATTAGTGCAAGTGTTTAGAAAACTTTCACTTTGTGCCCTCTGTTAACGTACATCTATGAAAGTAATACAGAGGATATGACAAATTGGAGTTGGAATATTCAGGGCTTGAGGCAAGCAAAGGAAAAATGTCAAATGCAAGAGAACTACCTATTCATCATTGAGTTCACTATGAGTCTTATGAAGGTAAATGACTCTCTAGTAAAAGGATTGCTCGTGGCCTTGGGCAGGGCACTGGCCTCTGGCCTCTGTAGCCTACTGAGGAGATCCCATTGTATTGGTCTGGGTTGTGAATACACACACACACACAAGCACACACACACACACACACGCACACACACAGGAGTGACTCTTCTGAGAGTAGCCACCAGTCAGCAACTAGCCACTGGCTAGCAACAATGATAGCTTTTGCATTTTTACTATTAAAAAAGAGTTATCCAAGTGATTTCTACACATGTTTATGGCCATTTGAGAGCTAATGTAACCTGGGTGCAGCAGAAATGGCAGAGACAGAAGACCTGGGTTAGAATTGTGAGTCTGCCACTTAACAGCTATGTGACCTTGGGCAAGTCATTAACCTCTGAGTGTATTTCCCTATCTCTAAAGTGCAGTTAACTAGGCTTCCCTCCTGAGATAACTGTAAAGACTGAATGAGATAATATAGTAAAAAACACTATCTAAGGACCGATAAACACCTATAAGGACACGTGAAAGTATCAAGGCTTATTCGCAGCTCTATGTTATATTTTATTTCTTATTTGGATAAAGTATTTTGAAACTTAATTCTTAGTGCTACTGAAAAGATTACTGTAATGCTCATTTCTGATGCAAACAACCACTGGTTATTTGCTTATCACGGGAGACTCTTCCAGATTCTCTGAGTCTCCTGCCAGAAGTCCTGCTGTGTTGTTTCTTGGGGCGGGGGCAGGATTTGTCCCAGAGCGAACTCTGGGCGTATGCACAGCAGGTGGCCAGGAGGTGCCAGGGAAGCCTGTTTTTAGAATGGCTTTGAAAAATAGGCTAAATATAAAATAATAATGACATACCTGACATTTGTAGTGTTCCTTGACATCAGTTGCTTCATTTATTCGTTCATTCAACAAATACTTAGTAAGTGTCAGCTATGTGCCAGCTCTGGGGTTACAGTGAGAAAGAAAATGGATAAAATCCTGCTTTGTGGAGCTTCCATTCTCGGGAGAGATACAGTAGCAGTGGGTGTTCCCTTGACACTCACAGCATCCTTTGAGAAAGCGAGGAGTAAGTACTGTTGTTGCGGTTAGATGACACAACTGAAGTTCTGAGAAGATAAATGCCTGGCCCCATGTCCTGTAGCTAGGAAACAGCAAAGAGAGAGTTTGCATCTAAACGTACTGTTTTTTCTTTGTTACGTGGCTTACTGACACCCCACACATCATAAGTTCACACATTGCAACTTAAACATATTCTATCACACGTATCTGGCATGATTCAGATTTCTCATGTGTATGGGATAAACGGATCACTATCAATTTCTATAAGTTAGTTCAGATATTTCCTGCCTGGACCACCTCCAGTGCGGGTGGAACTGAGGAGTGCCCTCCTTGGCTTGCTCTGGGCCACAGTTTCTATTAGAGGCTGACTGCACTCCATTGCCAACGAGTGCATCCTTGCTCAGGATCAGGCAGGGTGCTAAGCAAGTAAAGAAGGCAAGGCAGGGTTTCTCCATCAGGGCGTTTTGGAGTTTAAAGATGACTGCCAATGAAACGATTAGAGAGCAACAAAAAGTGGTTTAACCCTGAGGTAGGTGCTACGGAAGTTTGAATTGGGGACAGGCCAGTAGGATGGGAGAGGTCAGGGGGAAAGATGGGACTTTATCAGGGCCTTGAAGGAGGGGGGGAGTGTAGACCAGGCTGCAGCGGGTGGGGAAGCATGGGGAAAGGTGGCTGGAGTCTGTGTCCTGTCTTCCTCGGGATGGCAGAGGAGAACCATACGGTGCCTCTTCCCACTTGAGTCCCTCAACAGGAGCATGTTTGTGTTTAGAGGCCATCCACTATATCTTGATTTGATTTTTATCTTCCAGTATGGCCCCCCTGGAGTCTATCAACCAGGCCAGATAACAGACCAGACAGTTCTCAATGTAGATGGTGGCTTGTCAGAGAACCGAGTGTATGGCTGCCTGTTGGATAAATACAAGATAAGTTACGTTTTATTACTGTTTCCAGTGTGACTTCCCTGGAACCTGGAATGTGGGGTGAGTTACGTGTTCTGCTTCTGGGAGATTGATTGTGAATGAAATCGATGAGTATATAAATGTAGGTGTTGCACTGCTGTTTATCAATAATAAACATGCTTAAGTGCATGTATAAATATATGCATTACACTGCCATTTGGCAGCACTACATTGCTAAAAGAATGTTTTAAAATGTTAATATTGAGCGGTTGTCTTTTGATTTGATTTAAACATTTTGGTTATGAATGATATAATTGATTTTTAAAAATTTCTTTTTCCCTTTTGGGGTGGGTGCCAGTGTCTTTGGTGGGTCTGTGGTGTCAATGTCACGTTCCTTTGTTTTTATTAGCTAGGAAAAGTAGACCAAAAGTTTTACAAAGATAGTGACCTGTCCATAGGAACCACCATCAATGTGTGGGGAAGGAAAGTGCTCCTTTGTGACTGTGATGAATTCATGAAGACTTATTGTAAGGCTAAATATGGAATTGGTAAGTGATATATCTGTCAGTTAGAAAATAATATTTAAAACTTAGAGTCTTTGTTCCCTAGTTAGGTTTGATCTGACTTTTGAGTTTCACATTCTAAGCTCATAATAGCTACCGTTTATTGAGCCTTTGCTAACTGCTGGGCATCTGTTGTCTTATTTATTCCTAACAACAATTCTAGAAGGGTAGGCTCATTATCCCCATTTTAGAGGTGAAGAAACTATGGCGTACAAGGGGCTTACTTGTCGAAGGTCATGCAGCAAGTAAAGGGTGAGCCAAGACTTGAACTTGTGTGCCTGATGCCAAAGGCTTCCATTTGCCCATATAGGCCCCTGCCTCACTAGAGTATGGGGGAAATGCTCTGGTTAAGCAATTGAAATGGAAATCCGAACACTCTTCTTTTCACTGAATTCTTGCTTACCGCAGAGGATATACTTATTTGAGCTCTCTGGGGAATTGTGCCAGTTTGCTCTACCTTTCCTGGTGAGGCTCAGCCAGGCTTCCAGCTTCTCTCTTCTTAGGTATCCATTCCATTCAGATCAGGTTAGCACCGTTCAGAATGAAAACCAGTGATTTATTAAGCACCTACCACATGCAGGTCACTGCAGTAGACAGAGGAGCTGCAGAGTTGTGTAAGGAGTTTCTAGGCCTGAAGGGGAGCAGAGACCTACCGCATGTTAAACGGTGTTATAAGAGTCACAGAAGCAGGTGGAGGATCTGAGGCGAAACCTGAAAAACAAGCCCCTCCATTTGTTAAACCTGCCGGCCAGCTGTGCCCCCACCTGGGCCCTCTACCCCAGGCTCCAGGTACCTACTGGTGCTTGGCGAAGTGGGGTGGTGGAAGATGCCAACCTCCCAGACTGGGGTTTGGAGCTCTGATGGGGGATGTTTACCCCTCTCTGAACCTTGGAGTATTCATATGAGCTCACTTCCTGAGCGATGAGTTGGAAGCCAGAAGCAACCACAGCTTCCTAAAAGACAAGGTGCTTTGTCTTTAGAATGAGACGAGGCCCACCTTACGTGTCTTGGTATCCCCACTGTGTTGTATTCCTGGCCTCCTGGGAATCTTTATATTATGGGAGAAGGCACACAGCATACAAAGGGGCTGGAATAAAAAAGAATTTCAATTTCCCTCCTCTGTACATTAAGGGAACTTGTTCCACAGCATCTGCGTGCCAGATTAGTCAAAATGGAGCCAAATTGGTGGCCTCTTCTTATATTATTTTCTAAAATTAGTCCTATTTAGTGGACACAGTTGAGCATATTTGTTTTAGGGACTGAGGACAAGAAGCAGCCAGGAATGTGCAGGTAGTGGCTGCTGTAGAGAAGCTGCTAGTGACCCTTAGATATTTGGGAAGGATAGTTTGCTTTTTAATAAGTTTAAGTACCTGTTCAGAATCAGCAAGTCTTCAGTGTAGACTTGGAAAATTTTTTTAAATGATATATATATGAAATGAGTCACTGAAGACATTTACCTGTATCCTACTGAAAGATTGCCTTAATTTAAAGGGCGTGGTAAAGGTTCAAAACGTCATATGATCCCTTAAATAGCAAGTCCAACATTCGGTTGATGTTTGTCTGTCAGCTTGATTTTGAGAATATAAAGGTCGCATTTGGGAAAATGAACGTAATGCTGGAGAGACACGGTACACTGTTAGGCTTTTAACGGGTTTGCAGGGAACTTTCAGAGGCAGAGTAAATCCACCGGTGCGCTCCACATCTAGCCATCCTCGGCAAATGTATCAGCTTCAAATGCCCTATGCTCCATTTCAGTTGAGCCCTAGTGCTTAATTTCTTTCTGCTCACTTCTTTTGCTCACTCTATAGACTTACTGTATTACGTTAAAAAAATGTCATTTGTGCCTTTAAGGCTAATATAACGTGAGCATTATGCACTTAAACAGAAAATTATGCAAATGCAAAATTATGATGCATTTTATAGTCACGCTGACTTTTTATATTTCTCATAACATATGTTAAAATACCCCATTTAACAGACACTATTATTACACAACATTTCTTGAGTAACAGCAGTGTACTTAATGTAACTAATGACTGGAAATTATATCCATGATTCAGGGTGGAGGGGAGTGAATCAATATTCTCTGATAATTTTTACATTTGCTTTTCCTGACTTTTGGTAACATTAAATTAATAGACTTAATGTTACTTAGATACAGTTACTTCTGACATTTTAATTTTTTTATAACTCATCTGGTTGTAAAAATTCATGAGACTGACCAAGTTTTATACATTATATTTTGGTATCCTTGAAGCCCAAACCAGGACAAAGTCCTGGCAATAACTGTGGTCACATTTCCTTCCTTGTCAGTAATTGTGGTCTCCACAGGAAGGAGCTGACAACTGCCAACGACACAGCTAGGGACCTCCCTAAGAGGAAGCCAGGGGGAAATTTCTAATGCAGTATACAGCCTGGGTGCTTCAGTACCTTCTCTTACCTAATGCCGCCCCAACATATTTTGGGGGAGAAAAAATGGCAGACAGACTAAGAGATGGAGTTGGCCACAGTCCCAAGAATTGTGCATGAGTAAGCTTTCTATTATGTGGAAGCAGAGGGCTTGATAGAATTCCAAGAGATATATGTAACCCCTGCATAAAACCCAATCTGACTCCTAAAAAGATGTGATTGTTTTGTGTATTTAAGGATTCTAAGGAGAAGGCAACTTCTTCCACAAAACAGTCCAGTGTGAATCCCCCACTAGGCAGCTTGGCCATCCCGCTGGCCCTGGCTTGTCTGCCGGGCGGGAGCTTGTCACTCCCTCATTATTTCATGTGCATGAACACGGACTGGCAGATGGAGGCCTGTCGGACTTTCCTGTAGCCTGAAGGTTGGAAAAGGCTCCAGGGGCTCTAGCAGGTGTTTCTTTCACTGAAGAGACAGGGATTTGAATGTAAACTGTTCTTACCTAGAATTCCTGCCTTGGGTTATTATTTCTTTGTCTATAAGAGGAGTTTCTTATTATCGATTCTTAGTGGTTGGGACAGCCAAAGTAGTAATAAGACCATTCATTCACACTGTTCTCGAATACTTATTAGGCTATACCGACATTAAGGATAAGCAAAAAATTAGAGCACCTTTAATTTTGTGGAGTTGTTTATGGCCGCCTCTGAACTCTTGGTGTTAGAAGCAGCAGGGCATCCAAGATGAGAGTCTAATGATCATTTGAGCAAATTAGCCATCCCAAGGTGCAGTGACAGAGGTAGAATTTGCTTCTAGTCTCTCCACATGGCTTTGATAGAGCTAACAATTAAACCTTTTTTTTTTAACCTCTCCTATGAAGTGAAGAGGGTTGAGGATTAGATGATTTCTAAGGGTTTTCTAGCTAGAGCTAGAAAATTATGTGATTCACTAATTATTTGACCCAAAAATGAACGTCCCACCAAAATCATTTGACCTGGGTATGGGGTACAAGCAGAGGTGGATTTACCTTGAAGTTAATGAAGCTTAAGCTTTAGGGTTCTTTCTTTGCAGGGGCCCCACTCCAAGGCCCTGGGCCTAATTTTGTCTTAATTATTTGACATTTTTAGTCTTTAAGAGCTTCTCCAAAATTATATAAGCTTTAAACCTGGGTCCATATCTGGGTTACTAGTACATCAGAGATGAACTTCGATGAAGGCTCTTTCCAGAATCGTTTCCAAATGAGATGATGAATCGTAAATCACTGTGAAGGAGCATTAAGACATATCCTTTTAAAAAATCTATCACTTCTCAGTAAATTTGTTGCAATCTGGTCAGTGTGGATGGACATTCAATATATATGTTTTTACAAGTCTTTTGGAATTAGAGGAATCAGACTATTTGAAAGACAGATGTGTCTCAGGATCCATCAGAGTGTCAGTTTAAGGAGATATTTGGGAAGATGCTTTGTAAAAAAAAAAAAAAGGTATACTTTTTCATTAAATATTTTTTTAACACCTGAAACATGCAGGATGCTGGGGTGATGGAAAACCAAAGACAGAAAGTTATTCAGGTGCGAGTTCAAACCTTTGTGAATATACGCAATTACCCAGAAAAATGAGATCTTCAGTCAGGGTATCCAAAAAGACTGGATTGTTAAAAAAGTCAGACATGGTGGAGTGGAACAGTTCTCGGCATTTATACACTAGATGGCACTGTGGGTGCAGAGGAAAGCTCTAAATTGATTCTTTTGTTACTTAAATCTGTGGCAAAAATTATGTAGTTGAGAAAACAACACTGTGTTATAAAACCTGTAATATTGGGGGGGAGGTGTAGAATGCATTCTTAATTACTATGAGATTCAATATGTGTTCCTCTTTTGGTTAGGCTGCGTAGATTAGTATATAGAGTTGTATGCGTATGTCCCCTGTTAGAAGAAACCAATCATGCCCCAATTTTCTAATAATCATGCAGAGCTCTCCCTGCAATCCCTATGGTCCTTTTCCTAAAATGAAGGTACCAGTTAGTGGTGTGTTTCATGTAACAATTAGCAATGAAAGGGTCTACTGTAATTCTGCCTAATTCCAAGATTTGAACTTTCTCTTTATTACCAAAGCTTCTCTTTAATTGCCACAAAAATAGCAATAGGAGAGGCTCACCAGTCACTTCCGTACCAGCAGTCTGGCTGCCCCCTTTCACTGAGTCAGTGAGAAATATTTGATGGCATTCTCTTTGCCAATATGTCTTCTGTAAGCAGTTTCTGTTAGGATGGAACAATACTCTTTTGGGGATTCTGCTTGAAGAGATTTCACACAAAGGCTGTTAAGAAGTCTAAGTAAATGTGAAAGTTGAAAATGTTTTCAAATCAGAGTTAGAAACAGCCTCAAACCCTTAGCCTTTTGATCAATCAGTACAAAAAAAAAACTCCCTCAATTTTAAGAGTTAGGTTGCCTTGGATGACAAATTGATGTGAGAGGTATGCGCTAAATCTGTACTCTTCCTTCTATTAGAACTTTGGCAATGGAAAAGGAAATCTTTGCTTATGTGAACCTCCTTTCACGCACTAATGGAAACGCCTATGGGATAGTCAACCTTGGGGAAGAGGTAGAAATTAGATTCCATGGGTTGTTTTGTTTTGTTGCTTTGTTTTGTTTTGTTTTAAGAAAGACCCTGACATCTTCTTTTCCATTTGTGGTGTGACAAACACAGGTGACTGGGATCTGTTGAGTCAATGTATTATTTGCTTTGGAGAACACACTTGCTTCTCAGAGATTGTACAGCCTCACAAATGAGTACCAACAGCTCCTAGGCTATTATAAATATGTCTCTCCTTCTTCACAGATAACAAATGAATAAAGAAAGTCAACAAGTATTTACCACTTAACACTCCCTTTGAGAGTAGGTAGTGGCTGTTTTAAAGGTTTTGTTCGTTTGTTTGGTTTTGGTTTTATTCCTTATTTATTTATTTATTTATTTATTTTTGCTTCATCACATTTCAGTACGATTGCAGTCTTTACTTGGGCAATAACAGAAGCACCCTGGAGTGGTGGTTGGTGAGAAGAAGTTTTGTTTTTGTTTTTGATCTAGACAGTGAAGTGTCATGGCCTGGAGCTGAGTTGGAAGAAAGGGAGAGGGTTTAAAAAGTAGGCACAAGAGGAGGGGACATCAGATGGGGAAGGTAAAGCAAAACACTTAGGAGTCAGTCCTGTTTGGAAAGGAATTTGATTAGTGACTGTTGACTAAAGATAGGACAGGGCTACATTACAGGTTAAAATATGGCATGGGTGGCATAAAGTTCCAAGTTTGAATTTTCCTATCATTGGAAAAATCAGGGAAGAACAAAAAATATTCTGAAATGGGGATGCGATGACAAAAGATAAATGTTTACTTATTCGACACAGTCTCTCTCTCTTTTTTTTTCTTTCTTTTGAACCAATGGCAACTATTGAGTGAGTTTTGTGGTTTTTGTAAACACGATTGAAACCTACCCTCCCAGGATTTTGCTGTGTTTTGTTTGAAAGAGTTTAAAATAGTCTACAAAGATCTCCATGTTCATCTTGAAAACATAACAAACCTTTCAAAACAGCCATAATCAGGGCAAAAAAAAATATTGATGTTTCATCTGCCTTTGTTTTGTTATAGAGAACTTTACCTCGATTTCATGCAAGGCCCCACCTCCTCCAAATATAGAAAGGAAATTTCCACGTTACACCGGCTTTGGTTCTGAAGAGGATTCTCTCTGCTCCTGCATAGGCCTCGTGCCCACACCTCATCAGAGGAACTTCATGGAAAATGACAGGTGCTTGAGGGAACCACTGTTTTAGTCTGATCTTCCCCAAATGTGTTCAGGGTTTATAATATTGTCCTCATGACAAAACAGATGACACTTAATTTGTCTGATTTCAAGTCCAGGGACATGTTGTTATACCTTTTTAACGAAGTTGATTAATATGTAAGTATTACCAGGTTCTTCAGTGGTTATTTTATTTTTTCCAGCTTTTTGAGAAATAATTGACATATAACATTGTATAAGTTTAAGGTATGCAACATAATGATTTGATATATGTATGTATTGAAAAATGATCATCACAATAAGATTAGTTAACATTCATCATTCTCACATAGTTATAGTTTTTTTTTCTTGTGATGAGAACTTTTAAGATTTACTCTCTCAGAAACTTACAAGTATACATTTTCACTAACTCTAGTCATCATGTTGTATGTTATGTTCCCAGAACTTATTTATCTTATTGCTGGAAGTTAGTACCTTTTGGTCACCTTCACCCAATTCTCCCCTGCTCCGCACACCTCTGGCAATCACCAGTCTGATCTCTGTTTCTATGAATTTGGTTTTTGTAGATTCTACATAATCTACATATAAGTGAGATCATGCAGTATTTGTCTTTCTCTGTCTGACTTATTTTACTTAGCATAATATCCTCAAGGTCCATCCATGCCGTCGCAGATGTCAGGATTTCCTTCTTTTCTATGGCTGAATAATATTTCATTATGTGTATGTATCTTATATAAATATAGATATATGTATATATACACACACACACACACATATATATATATATGTTTTTATTTATCCATTCATCTGTCAGTAGACACTTAGATTGTTTCTCTCTTTTAGCTATTGCAAATAATACTGCATTGAAATGGGGATGCAGATCTCTTTTTGGGACAGTGATTTCATTTCCTTTGCATATATATCCAAAAGTGAAATTGCTGGATGATATGGTAGTTCTATTTTTAGTTTTTTGAGGAGCCTCCATACTGTTCTCCACAGTGACTGCACCAATTTACATCCCCACCAACAGTGCACAAGGTGTTCCCTTTTCTCCACACCCTCACATTGAGTGGTTATTTTAATGTGTCATCTGGAAGCTACTAAAGCCATATTATCCACAATCTATATTGCCTTTCCATGTATATGTGTATATATATGCCTTTCCATATATATATCTCCTCAAGATGGTCCCTAAGAAATGGTGTAGAGTAAGAGTCATCAGACTTTTTCTTAAAGGGTCAGGTAGCAAATATTTTCTGCTTTGCAGACCATGCAGCCTCTGTCACAACCACTTAGCTCTGTCATTGTAGCATGAGAACAGCCACAGACAATATGTAACTACACTCCGATAAAACTGTTTATGGACACTGACATTTGAATTTCATATGATTTTTACATATCACAAAATATTATTCTTCCGATTGTTTTCAATCATTTAAAAATATAAAAATCATTCTTTGCTCATAGGCCATACCAAAACAGGTCACTGGCTGTATTTGGCCCATAGGCTGTAGTGGCTTCAGTGATTTATAAGTGTTTTTTAGCATGTTATTTGGCAACTAACGTGGTTTTAACTTGAGAGATTTGGTTGAGTTCAGTAACCATAGCTTGCTCGTGTGGTGGAATATGATTTCAAAAGATGGACTTTCAGGGCTTCCCTGGTGGCGCAGTGGTTGAGAGTCCGCCTGCCGATGCAGGGGACACGGGTTCGTGCCCCGGTCCGGGAAGATCCCACATGCCGCGGAGCGGCTGGGCCTGTGAGCCATGGCCGCTGAGCCTGCGCGTCCAGAGCCTGTGCTCCGCAACGGGAGAGGCCGCAACAGTGAGAGGCCCGCGTACCGAAAAAAAAAAAAAAAAAAAAGATGGACTTTCAGAAGTGTTCCTAATATATATGAGGAAAAATCTGCCTCTGAGTCATGTGTATAGCTGTGAGCACTGCCCATGGCTACTTTTTGCTTCTTCAGAGAATGGAGGCCCTGGAGAAAGAAGTCAGGGGGGAAGAGTGGTGGGAAAATGTTGCAGATGTTTGAATAGGATGCGGGCTAAACACCGAAGTCCTGGCATGAGGGAAATAGTGGATCAGGAGAACCTGTGGAGAAAAATGATAAAGGGAACATGGAGTAAGAGCAGGAGAAGGAGAAGAACAAGACAGCACCCTGAATTTGATAAAAATTTAATGGCGTCAGATACCATTGTAGAATATTTTGAGGTGGAGAGAATAGTTCTGCTCTAACTGTAAACATGGTGAAAATATGTTACGAATTGTGTAGAATGTCTAAAAGGCTGCCTTTGCCCTGACACGATGTCCTTTGTCTTTTAAGAAATAATCTTTTATTTGTAAGGACTTGGGAGTTTTGTTATTAAGTTTCAGAGTTGATGCTACTCAAGGTGTGGCCTCCACACTGGTTAGAAATACAAATTCCCGTGCTTCATCCCAGACCTATCGAGGCCCAATCTCTGTGCGGGGGGCCTGGTACTGTGTTTTAATAAGACTTCCAGGGGGTTCTGGTGATGGGCACCAGGGTTTGAGAACCACTGATTTCGATCATATAAGAGGAACACCAACTCATACTCCATCCTCCCTTATAGGTAGCAGTGTTTACAGTGAAGTTCGAGGGCAGGACTTTTGATGGATGCTTTTCACTAACTGCTGTTTTGAAGGGCAGCCACCAAAGGAGGTGGGCAGAAAGAATGTCCCTATTGTAAAAGGAGAGGGAATTTTTCTTATAAGTAAACAGGATGAAACACGATCCAGTGTGTTACTTCTGGAATCCAGGGGGAAAAGAGTTCCTTGTGGGTAGTTGCCTTAGTCTCTCCTTCTGTCTGCACCATGTCAACTTGCCCACAGAGCACTGACTGTAGACAGCATTCCACGTTCTTGTCATGCTGTTGTGGCCAGAGGATGGTGGTACAGGCACGAATGGGTCTAATTTCTTTTCTTTCTGTCCACTGCTTGTTCTGTGCCAGGAATACACTTCCCTCAAGCTCCTCCCACACAGTGACCTTGTTTCCATAGAAACTGGCACATTCAGCTGGAGACTTATACATGAGTTTGAATAACCCAAGGTTTTAGAACCGTGAGAACCTAAGGAAGATGATCTCACAAAGCATACAAAGAACAGTTTCTTAATGCAAATAAACAAACCATGAATTGAGACGTGCAATACTGCATGATATATATTGATTATATATATTGCTATTAAAAATGTACTGGCTGCTTATTGTTGTATGAGGTTAATGGTGACCTACTGTGAGTCATTGGAGGAGATAGTTTCAAGTTAAAGCGTATGAGGTTTTTGATGGAATGAAGACCTTTATTGTCTGGGTAAAAATTCACTGTGGTGGCCCGCTGGGCAGATTGTCTAGTCTGACTTGGGAAAACCAGAAGAATATCTTTCTCACTGCACCTGGCTGAATTACGTACTTTGTTCTCTGTGTGCTTACAATACTCTGCTGATCATACCTCTCACAATAATAATATTACTAATAAAAAGCAGTTTATGGTTATGGTATGCTAACTACAATACTTGATCTCATTTAATCCTCAAAACAACCTCATAAAGTCGGTAATATTATTGTACCCATTCTTCACATGAGGAAATTGAGGCTCAGAGAGGCTATACAATTTGCCCAAGCTCATACAGCTAATTTTTAGTTGACGTAGGATTTGAACACAAGGAAGTCTGACTCCTAGAGTTCACCTCTCTTGCCCCAGAATCTGTACTTATCACAGTGTGTGGCAATTACTTGTTTATATCGAGACCAAGCACTCCTTGAGGGCAGGGACTGGCTTTATTGCTTCTCTTAGAGTTGGAACAGTGTTGGCTATGTACTTGGGGTTTAATAGATATTTTGTCCGTAAGAGGACGAATGATGAATAAGTGAGTAAGTAGAATGAGCATTCACCCTTTTAGTTCTTAATGATGGATAGAAGAGATGGATGACTTCCTACCAGGAAGGCTATTATCCCAGACTTGTGCTATTCATAATCATATAGCATCTAAAAATTCACGGTTTAATCTTAATCTCTGACTTGTTTCAGATATTGTCCATCTGTTGTCTCCATCAGTCATTTTTTTCCTCTTTAAACCAGTTTCCCCCATCAATAATAATAAGCCTTCATGTCTCTTCTAACCATAAGACTATAGCTATAGCTATCTTTAAGGTTCTCAGCAGGGATGTAGCCCTGGGTGAGCCATTCATTTTCTTAGTCAGCAAATATTTACTGAGTACCCACTATGTGCCGAGCACTGATCTTGGGACACATCAGTGAACAAAACAGATACAAAGCCCTGCCCTCATAGAACTTACATTCTAGCTGCGGAGGCAGATAATAAACAATTAAGGTAATACGTAAGTACATTCTATAGTATATAGAAGGTATTAAAGTGCCATGGAAAAAATAAAGAAGGTAGCTATGAAAAGAATAAAGGGGACTTGGAATATGGGCCTGAAGAGCACCCCT
Source organism: Mesoplodon bidens (assembly GCF_964165515.1). NCBI lineage: Eukaryota > Metazoa > Chordata > Mammalia > Artiodactyla > Ziphiidae > Mesoplodon > Mesoplodon bidens. The sequence continues at coordinate 100,980,016 of NC_138163.1, forward strand.
GGTTTCAATTTTAAATGGTGTGGTTTGGATGGACTTTACTGAGGAGAGGAAACATGTTCTAGGGAGAAGGAACAGTCAGTGTAAAGACCCTGAGCAAGGAGCAGGCTTGGGATGCACAAGGAACAGGCAGGAGGCTGACAAGGATAGAACAGATGAGTAATAGGCAGAGTAGACAGATTAAGAAAAGTAATGGGTGATCAGATAACATAGGGCCTTGCAGACCATTGTCAGGATTCTTTTGACTTCAAGTGATAAGGGGACTCATTGGGAGATTTGAACAGAAGAAGAGTGACTTGATCTGATTTACATATTAAAAGAATGACTGCAGATGCAGTGTTGAGCGAAGACTGTAGAAGGGCAATGGTGGAAGTAAAGACCACTTAAGAGGCTACTGCAGTAGTCCAAGAGAAAAGTTATGATGGCTCCATGAGGGCGAGTACCATGAAAATGATGAGATACAGCAGATTCTGGAAATATTTTGAAGGTTGTGCCAATAGGATTTCCTGGCAGATTGGATATGAGGTGTGAAAGAAGAGAGGAGATACAGATGACTCCCAAGATTTCTCCAACTAGAAAGATGGAGTTGCCATCTAGTGAGATGGGAAAGACTATAGTTAGAGTAGGTTTGAGGCAAGAGCAGAAGTTCAGTTTTGGAACAAGTTAAGTTTGAGATGTCAGATATCAAGTAGAGATGTTAAGTTGGCCGTTAGATATACAAGTCTGGGGTTCCGGGAGAGAGGTCTGAGCTAGAGATAGAACTTTGGAAATCATCAGCATGTAGGTAGTATTTAAAGCCTGAGACTAGAAGAGATCACCAAAGGAGTGAATATACACAGAGAAGTGGATGACCACGTTATTCCTTGTTATCCCTGGGACACCCCAAATAAAGAGATTGAGGAAAAGAGGAGGAACCAGCAAAGGATGTGAAAAGGAATAAGCAAGGAGGTAGGAGCAAAACCAAGAGAAAATACAGGATCCTGGAAGCCAAGTGAAACAAGAATGTCATGGAAGAAGGAGTGATCATTTGTACCACTGCTGCTGATTGGTCGAGTTAGACAAAAATGAACCATTGGAATTGGCATTGTGGAGATAGATCATTGTTGACCTTGACAAGGATAGTTTAGGTAGAGCTAACCTAATGGAAGTGGATTTGAGAGAGAATGGGAGAAGAAGTCAAGACAGTGATTATAGATAACTCTGGGCTGTGTGTAGAAAAAGTTAAGACATGGCTGCTGGACCTAGGAATTTATCATTTGTTTGGAGACAACGGTATTCAATAAACACATTTTTAAAAAAAACAGTCAAGAATACAAGTCTATACAGTGCTAAATTGGGTGCCACGCATAATGGTCGGTGCAGGAGGCGTGAATAGGTGGTCAGCTGGGTGGGCAGCCATGGTCAAAGAGAGCTCTACTGATTGGAGCCCAAATGGATGGACAGGACTCTGGACAGGCATAGGACAGGATGAAGGTGTACCCTGGGGGAGGGGATGACACCAAGCGAAGGCCTGGAAGTAGAAACAAGCACAGTGTGGGGCACTAAGTGAAGTGGCTTGTGTGACTTGAGTAGAGAGTGTATTATTGGCAGTTATGACAAATAGCTGTATGTGTAGGTATTTGAACCTGACTATCAATGGCCCAGGAAGCCAGATTGAGCAGTATAGGTGGTATGATCAGAAGCAGGGAAAATGCTAAAAATTTTTTGAGTGCTGGGCATATTGTGATAAAAAGAGTGTTTAGAAAAGTTTGATAATTAGCTTATTAGCCAAGGAAATGTCTGAAGCTACTTGCAAGTGTTTTTCAAAGTGTGCTCTGGGGATGACTTCATCAGAATCTCCTGGGGAGCTTATTAAAAATGCAGGTTTCTGGAGCTGCAAGCTAACTACTGAATCCATACCTCTGGGGGTAGGACTCTGGATTCTGTATATTTAACAAGCTCCCAGGTGACTTTCATACATGACAAAGTTTGTGAATGACTGGTCTAAAGATTTTGTTTGAGTAGATTATATTCCTGATTGATAAGCTGTCCAGAACACTAGAATTAGGTTAAAAAAAAAGGGCATATTAAACGTGAAAAATCCATACTTAACGTACACTCTTATACATTTATGTAAGTTCTAAGAAGCTAAATTTGCAGTTGTATTCATTTGGCCTGACATTAGACCTCATTCAGTTGTTTGAATGATATTTCAGGCATCTGTAAAAGTATGGGTCTTTCATGAGAAGGGATTACCAAATCTGTTTGTTACTTCTAAATCCAATTATGTACCAGAGAAGATGGTTGAGAAGGTATAGCTGCCCTCCTCCCCTATGCTGTATGAGGTCTGCCTGAAGCCTGGGAAGCTAGGGACTAAGAAAACAGCTATGGAGATCTGGCTGTTTTGCCAGGGCTGCCCTGGGGGTAGCCTTCCAGATTGCTACTTCCCATCTCACTTGAGGCCTCAAGCTGTGAATCATGGCCCCATGCTTTTTCATCCCTCCTTCCTTGGACAATCAAAGAAAGGAGCAGAGAAAAGCACCTTCTGCCTCTGCAAATCACAAATAAGTTTTCCTGTTTGTTTGTTTTTAAATCAGTGTGATCACAAGGAAAGAATGAATTTCAGCATGAGAGACTGAAAGTGAGGACCTCTCTGCTTAGAGTTGTGACAGGGAAGGGATGAAGTACATGGTTTATTTTACTCTGTGCCTCCTTGGGGTAATGATTTTGATTATCAGAGACCTCCCAAAGGGTTCAGTATTTGTCATGAAGTCCACCTTTCACTAGCTGATATCCACAGACATGCTTCTGCTGGGAGACCATAAATTAATTTCTTCCAAGACCAGGCAATCAATTTTGGGAACTTTTGATTCTAGAATTCAATCCCATCTTCATTCTTCTAGACTATTCATGCACAGAATTCTAAGTGCAAATTCCAATCTATACGGATCTTATAAAAACTTTCTACAAACATTTGAGCACTTAGAATGTAAAAAATGTTGTCTCAGACAATGATTAATAAGATGCAGTCCTTGCCTTCAGAAAACAGACTTGTAAGTAATGGCGACTTATGATATGGGTGATAAATGTTACGAAAGGCAGGTCTATCATGTATAATATAGCATTTGAAAGGGAAAAGGTAAACTTTCCCTCGAAGGGAGTTAGGGGGCTGCTGGGGAACTGGGAGAGTGACTCAGCGAGGAGACGATGTGGGGTTTGAAGAAAGATAAGGAATGGGCATGAGAAAGTGGGCAGTGAAATGGGGAGGTGGCTCTAGGCACCAGCAGAGCGCAGCCTCTGGCCTGCTCAGGCAGTGAGGCCCAGGTGCTGTGCTTCCTGCTGACATGATAGTGATTGTTGACCAGCCTCGTGAGTAGGGAACAACCATGTAATGCAGATGGTTTGAGCAGTGTGTTTATGACATCTGTTTTGGGTACATTTTCCCAATGTGTTACCCTGGACATCAAAAGAATAAGAGATATTTTAATAAACTGAGAAAATGCCTCTGCATATAGATTTAGAGCCTTAATAAGAAGGTGGTAGAACTTTTTCACCTCTGAGGGTTTATGCTACTATCTTAAAACCATAGCGCACCTGGGGGATGGGAGGTAGGTGAAATGGGTGAAGGGGGTCAAAGGTACAAACTTCCAGTTATAAAATAAATAAGTTACGGGGATATAATGTATAGCATGATGACTATAGTTAATAATACTATAGTACATATTTCAAAGCTGCTGAGAGAATAGATCTTAAAAGCTATCATGATGAGAAAAATATTTTTGTAACTAAGTGTGGTGATGGATGTTAACTAGACTTACTGTGGTGATCATCTCACAATATATACAAATATCAGATCATTGTGTTGTACACCTGAAGCTAATATAATGTTATATGTCAATTAAACTTCAATAAAAAAACATGGCATACCTTTTGCAGGTTTTTTTACACGCATAATATGTGGAAGATTACTTGTATAATGCTATAACCCTCATTTTTCTTCCATTTAACTACAGCAACATAAGCAATACACTCTGTTTTTTTGCAAAACTAATCACCCACAAGTGTGCTGATGTGGAAGGGACGTTTGTTATTTCATATTTTCTCAGTGATGACACAATTTCAGTGTTTGAAGCTATGGAGAGGAATTCAGGTAAGAGACATACCTCTCACAGCAGTTTCCTCAGAATAATTAACTGTCTCTTCATGTTGAAAGGGACTATGGTCTGATTTTTATAGCCTAGATGATCTAAGAGAGTGGCTTTCTTTTTTTTTTTTTTAACCACTAAAGTTCATTTTACAAAGATCTCTTAAATGCGAACCCAGACATATAAAATGATAAAAGAGGAACAGTTTTGGTTGGCTCAGGACTGGGGGACTTGGGACATCTCCTTTTGGACACTCTCCCTACTTCCTCCGTGGCCTCTGAGGCACCTCTGTGGAATCCAGCAGCTTCAAAATCATGGTCTGGCTACCACCAGTTCCATGCACAGCTAGCAAGACAAGAAGAAATCTGTATTCTTGATAGTACCACGTACGAAATTTTTGTCTAGCTCTAGGACAAGAATCCCAGATTAACAAATTTAATCTTCAGAGTCTATTTCCCTCTGGCTGTTGAGGCTGTTGCCAAGGTTCCAGCTGCAGGGCCCACGGAGTGCCTCTCTGCAGTAGACTGATAGGGTGGCCATTGCTGAAGAGAGCCATTGATTTTGACTTACCAAATTATGGAACTGTAGGGCTCTCTTCTTTGTCCCAACACGTTCAACATTTTTATCTGTGCCAAAGACACACGTTTGAGAAGAATAATCAATGGTGTGCTGGTTAACTGGCTCTCTGAAAAAATTTGAAAAGCTCTATTTTGTACTGTTTGTCAATTTCCATGATGCAAATACCCAAACCATGGCCAATTTCAAGCAACCAACAGTTTTAACAACTGGCTTGCAAAATCCCTTGAAAATTTAACAACCAGCCCTTATGAGCTGGTATGAGCCACTCAGCACACCAATGAATAATGAATCATTTGTATAACTAAGTCAGGGTCCACGGTGATTTGAATAATGGATCAAATCTTAAAATATGAAATCAAATAGGGATGAATATAAAGTCATGCTCTTGAAGGTCAAAAAATCAACTCTATACATCTAGAATGGGGACAATATGGCCAAAACCAATTGCAGCATTCATAAAACAGAAAGGGTGATGGCAGTCAACTACAAGCTTGCTGGTAATAAAGCAGTCCTGATTGAGTACCTACTATTAAACTTAGAAGACCGTTACGTTTTGTGTGTTAGTCCAGGTCCTCCAAGAGGCAAACCCCAAGATGAGATTAAATGTACAAGAGATTTATTAGGGGAAATGCTGGTGAGGGAAAATGTGGCAGGAGCCAGAAGAGGCCAGGAGAGCCATCAGACTGCAGTGCATGTCTGACTCCTGTGAAGGACAGAGGAAAGGGAAAAAGGGGAAGGTCTTAGACTGCAGTGAAACTCTAAGAAAGTTTTGCCAAGGCTGACTGGGAGTCCTGGGACCAAAGTCACCAGCCGGAGGAGCTCCCATCTTGCAGGAATGGGCCTGCCTTAGTATCCCTGCCTTGCTCAGTCATGTGTTGGCAGCAGCCTCTGGGAAGCATGACCTCGGCACAAATCTGGGGATAGATTTCAGAACATAGCAGTTGGAGCCTTCTGTCAACTTTGTTCCCCACAGCAGGCAATCTGAGAAGTACATTTTTATGGCCCCCCACAAATATTATTCTCATTTACCAATGAGAATTCAGAGGGGTTCAAAGAGGTTAAATGACTCCTAAAGATCATCCAGCAAGCAAGTGACAGAGCCAGGATGGACTCCAGCTCTGTTTGGCTACAAAGGCTATGTCTTTCCACCACTCCTGGTTTCTGCAAGTGGTAGGAGTGTGATGAAGCTGATCCCCAAAGCTCATCTGGTCTCAGGTTGTATTCACAGGTTTGAAGATTTCAGTTCACTTTCAGTTAGAAGGTAATGGAGTCCCACATTCAACTCTGCTCACTGCTTTCCAAGAGCTCAAAAACCAAATAATGCCCAGAAAAGAGCAGAGGAAATGGTGAGAATTCTGGAAAGTAAGAAAAATGAGGCATCGCTAAAAGAAGCAAAGATATTTTGCCTGTAGAAAAAAAGAGTTCAGGGGACTCCCATAGTTATCTTCAAACAATTAAGTAAGCTCCTTTCCGGAAATGGCGCATCTTACATTTCATCTGTATGTCAGCAGAAGTATAAGGACAAATAGGTGGAGATGAGCTCAGGTGAGACATTTTCTACCTGGTACTGTTCAGGCAGGCTCTAAAGATGTTCCTAATGTCCCAGTTTCCAGGATGCTTCTGGGCATATAGCAAGTCCTTGCTAAGTGTTTACTTAAGTGTTTGGACTGGGAAGGGAGTGGAGCGAGAAAAGAAAAGGCTGGAATGCCATGCCACTTTTCTTCTTTACACACTCATCTAGGAGGTCTCATTTCTTCACCCACTGCTTCATTCGTCCCTTAAGTACCATACGCAGTATGAGTTCACAAGTTCATAGCTAAGTTGTATGGTCTGTGTTTGAGCATGAAGTAACTCTAAAGACAAGTTGTACTGTTCTCTTTTTTAAAATTAATTTATTTAATTGATTTGATTTTTGGCTGCACTGGGTCTTCCTTGCTGCACGTGGGCTTTCCTCTGATTGCAGCAAGCAGGGGCTACTCTTCGTTGCGATGCACAGGCTTCCCATTGCCGTGGCTTCTCTTGTTGCGGAGCACCAGCTCTAGGCGTGTGGGCTTCAGTAGTTGCGGCACACGGGCTCAGTCGTTGTGGCTCGCGGGCTCTAGAGCACAGGCTCAGTAGTTGTGGCGCACGGGCTTAGTTGCTCCGCGGCATGTGGGATCTTCCCGGACCAGGGCTCGAACCCGTGTCCCCTGCATTGGCAGGCGGATTGTTAACCACTGCGCCACCAGGGAAGCCCTGTATGGTTCTTTTAAAAACAAGACCTACTCATTAACTTTTTTTCTCTTTTCCTATAGGGTATACTGGTGGGATGTTCTTAAAAAGAATTCGTGTTAAGAAGCCTAGACAAGAAGTCTTTAAACTCTCAGAATATATCAAGGCTGAGGAGCTGTATGTTGGAGCCAAAGTGAACGTGAATGGCTACCTATTTCTTTTGGTCAGTGCTGATGTGTATACCTTAAACTACATGGAAAGGAATTCAGATAAGGTGAACTCACTTGGTGTAATTCTTGACTCACCTCTCAGCACTCTGCAGTCTGTGTTTTTCTTACTCCAGGCCTTTTCTTCTTCATCTTGCCACCAGTTTTACATTGTGCTTTCACACATGTGGGCATGAATAATGGATCTGCACGACTTGGCCACAGGTCCCGTCACAGAGGCCAGGGCCTGGTCTCCTCTGTTTATGTGCTGGGTTTTCCACTGTCCAGCATCATGGATGCCAGGCACAGGCAGGAGGCAGGCCCAAGGTTGAATCAAGTTTCCTGGGTTTTCTGCTGACGCTAACAATGTTTTCAGAAAAAAATTCAGCCATGATCGGAAAGGAAGACAATCTGGTGCCACACACTGTGCTGTCCCAGTTAATTGGCACAGGCCTGCAGAGAAGGCCAAGACCTAAACAAACAGAAACCCCAAGGGAACCTGATAGTTGCTGGGATTGCAGCTTCCCATAACAGGAGCCACCTGAGGCCTAAATGGGAATCCAAGGACAAACTGGCAACAGTGAGCGCCAAGAGTTTTTTCATTTGCAATAGTATGGCACGTGGGTACTATTTCTAAAAGTTCCATTATGGCAGTGCCGTTCAGTAAAAATAACATGTTGACAAAATCTTGATTTTTTTTTTTTAAAAGGTGTCACATTTTATTTATTTATTTATTTATTATCTTTGGCTGTGTTGGGTCTTCGTTTCTGTGTGAGGGCTTTCTCTAGTTGTGGCGAGTGGGGTCCACTCTTCATCGCAGTGCACAGGCCTCTCACTGTTGCGGCCTCTCCCGTCGCGGAGCACAGGCTCCAGACGCGCAGGCTCAGTAGTTGTGGCTCACGGGTCCAGCCGCTCCGCGGCACGTGGGATCCTCCCAGACCAGGGCTCAAACCCGCGTCCCCTGCACTAGCAGGCAGACGCCCAACCACTGCGCCACCAGGGAAGCCCCAAAATCTTGATTTTTAAGTGTGAACTAGTCTGGTGTGCAAACACGTATATTTCAGAATCATTGCCTACTATTGAAGAATCTATCTAGAAATAATGTATTTAAAAAGTCTGCCTGAAAATAATAATATTTATGTGCCATTTATATAGATATAGTACCAATTCCGTTTCATTTATATGTAAAATGCTCGGGGTAAGTTGCTAAGGCCAGTCTCACTGTGTATAGCACATTACCCGGATCAGTTTGGGTCCTCTGAGAAGCAGGTACCAAGACAGACTTAGACATGCGAGAGATGTCTTGAGGGAAATGCGTATGAAGGATAAAGGGGGAGGGAACAGGAGTAGGTGGGGAGACTGGGATGTAGGTCTGATCCCTGAGAAAGTAGAGGGAAGGAAGGAGGATGGGGTGGGAAGAGCCTCAGACACAGCGTAGCTCTGAGAAAGTCTGCACCAGGCCGATGGGGAGCCCTGGAGCAAACACTAGTTATCAGAGAAATCCCATGTCAGGCAGGAATGGCCCAGCTCTGGTGCCTCCTTCCTGCTCAGTCACTGGATGGTAAGAGTCTGGGGAGAGTGTGGCCTCCGTGGGGTCTCTGAAAGCTGCAGCGCTGCAGTGATCATGAAGGTGCAGCAGCTGGGGGCTGTCCGCTAACAGTGCTCTTCTCTGCGTGGTCCCTCTTGAGGGCAGGCCTGGGCAGCACCCTCTGGGGCTGCCACACCATCTCTTCATTTGCAGCGTTAGGAACTTGGGTTAGCGTGACACCATGAGCCGGTAGCTCTTCAAAAGCACTGAAGTCAGGTGAGAGGCTCAATAATGGGGCAGTTACATTCCTGGAGACCAGCAGGCTTGGCTAGGAAACCTGACTCCTTAAAAGCTGAGGGGCCTTAGACGTGTATCTTCCCTGAGCTTTGTTTTCCACATCTTTAAAATGGGAGTACCAACAGTGCCTATTTCAGAGAGCTACTATGAAGATTGGATGCAAAAATCTTTTAAGTGCTTAGCTCTATGTGCCCCATAGCAAGCTCAGTCGGTGTACAATTTACAATAGCTGTTGTCACTAGAGCTCCATTTTCAAACACAGTGCAAACCTGTACTTTAATATAAAAAATATATAGCATGAATACACACACACAGACACACACACATATATATCTCATATATATATGAGACATAAAGGGCTTTTCTCCTTTCAGAAAGATAAAAGCAGGGTAGGACATTATCTAGTATCAGCATCCCAAGTGAAAACTGCATTATCTTAAAACTACCCTTAACAAAGACATTCTAAGCAGAGAAAGATTAATATCAGTCTGAGGAGTCTTTTCAAAAGAGCTAATAGATCCTATCATGGAAACAGATTAAAGGAAATGCAAAAAAGGGAGGGAATGCCTCCCCCTTCCCAGGGCAGAGATGAACTTTATTCTAAGTTACCATCAATGTTTTTCTTTTTGTATTTAGTCTTCTCCTTTTCTAGCTCTTGCTCTAGTTATTTACAAGCTTATGCTTTAGTGAATTGAATAAGAAGTATTCTTACAGAGTCAGAAGCCAAATCACAGTGTAGGAGACAGGAACTGGGGGCTGCCTGGAGAGTGAGTGTAAGGGGACTGCAGTGCGTGTATCACCTGGTGGTTGACAGTTCTGGGGGCGCACTCTAAAGATCTGAGAAAGTTGGGGGTCCATTTATTCAATTTTGAATCCCCATGCTCTCCATTAGGGTCTCCCAACATGTTGGGTCAATGTCCAAGGGTTAAAGGGAGGAGGCTGAGGTCCGAGTAGTGGTTCTTTTCTGATTCCTGTGGCCCGCTGTCCCTTAAGTGCATTTCTCTCAGATCTGGCCCTGTGCTAATGTCACTTGTTGTCCTGGAGCCATAGCTGAAGAAATCTGGTCATGTCTTCTCTGTGTTGGTCTCTATGGAAAGACATAGCCAGCTAAGTCAAGGTTCACAGTATGAAGTCTCTTTGCTGGCCACCAGGGAGATTGGGCTCCCCATCTTAAATACCTTTCTTTTCTCCTTTCCAGTTTCCTATGAGCAACATTGAACTTGCCCTACAAAAGATAAAACAAGAAGAATCAAAATCCAGAGAGCTCAAGCAGGTGTTTACAGCTGCTGATTGCATGCACACGAAAATGGTGGATTATAATACATTCAGGTAAGACATATTCTGCTAGCAGTAATCTATTTTCTCCTCAAGATTGTCCAAAGAACAGAAAGAACTCACTTTCTTCCCTAGTGTTTCTTCATTAATTTCCTACGTACTTTTTTTTTACTAGGAATTGGTATTTCTTTACATTCGTATTACTTTGTGGTCAAGTTTTGCCCATTTCTAGTAAATTTTATGCATTTGCATATAAAAGAAGTTCCTAGGGGAGAACAGAGAGGCAAAGGCATAGTATGTCAGTTGGGCACATTGTCTTGTGAATCATGCAGGGCATTGAAGGATCAGGGGAATGCCAGGAAGGCTGCATCTGAATGAGGAAGGCTGAAAACAGTGCAGCTAAGAGCACCCCTCTGAAATCTGAGGAACCTAGGAGGGACATCTCCTTAGGAATGCGATCCAGTTGGAAAAGACAGTGGAAACTTCGGCAGTTATCAGAGGAAAGGTGCTATGTATGCATCTGTGTGTATGTGTGCTCACACACGTATGTATTTTGCAAGACACAAAAATGTAGAAATCAAGGGGAAAATATATGACAGAGGTTAGAAGTATTATAAGAAATCATGAACAATAAAGATATTCTCTAAGGTTAAGCTGAATTCTAGGACTGTCCAGTGACTGACCTAGGCAAATTTCCAAACAGCAGAAACACAGGGAAATTCAAATTCAGGGTCTGGTACAATTGTGAGACTTCTTAGCCTGAAAACAAAGTGAATGGAGCGTTCAGGAGAATGTAAATTAAATCACAGATGGAGGACAAAGGGGACTTTCTCTTTAGGCTGAGAATGCTGGCCCCTAAAAACAATAGTGGCTGAAAGCTATATAGGAAACTCAGCTTGATACAGTCAAGATGTGGCTGAGAAATGAAGACGTGAGCCCAGGAGAGGGTGGCAGGGAGGTCTTTCTAACTTTTGTGTCTGAAGTTGCCTGTTGCATCAATACCTGGTGACCCGAGCCCTCCATTAGGCCCAGAGTGTCCCCAAAGCTCATTTGTTATTTTAACAAAGCTCTTCTGTGCCTCCAAAATATTCTTTTGAGAGCAGCAGTCAGAGGACATATTTTTATTGTTTAGAATTCCCGAGCTTCTGGGATCAATAAGAATTTATAGTTCTTTGTTATTGTTCATAGCAGTACACATGTTCATGGCCTCTTGGAAGATAAATGGAGACAGGGTAAAGAGCAGAGACAATTGCTCAGGCCATGGACTAATGGAAAGCAGTGGAGGGGAAAGCGAATTTCCATCAGAAATGAGGGAGTGGTTTCGTTTTATTATTTTGTGTTCTTTTACAAAAGCGTCCATTCTCCTAGTACTCTAGCAGTGTCTATTGGAAACACTTTAGTAAGTTTATAGGGCTTTGGGGGAAACACTTAGGCCAGGCAGGAGATCCAAGGAGGAAAAGTTGCTCTGCGGCCTGACCCTAATTGTGGGTGGAATAAAGGATGGCCACACTGTGTGATTGCAGGGCGACCTCAGGGCTCAGAAAGATGATCAGAAAGAACTAGCTCCCAATATTTAGGCCCTCTCCTGGCCAGAAATTCCTTAAGACAGAAATCAGATCAGGCTGTACCTGGTTTGAAAAACCCTTCAGTGGCTTACAGTAAGATCCAAACGTTTTACTGCAGCCGGCAGGGCCTTGAGCGATGCAACTCTGTATTTCCAGTGTCATCACTTCTTTTCCTCCAGCTCTGTCCTCTGGCCTTGCTGACCATCAGTCACTTGCTTTCTCAAACACGTCAAGCTCTTTCCCTCCTCCAAGCCTATGCACACGCAGTTCTCTCTGCTCAGAATGTCCACACCACCATCCTTCTCGTGGCAAACCCTGGGACTCATTGTAAAGGCTGCTTCCTCGGAGGGGATTTCTTTCTAGTCTACCTAAAGTAGATCGCTCACTGTTTTTCTTAGCCCCTTGTTTATATTTTTCATAGCACTTAGCACAACTTGCAGTTAAGTTTATTTAGATAGCTGTACTTGGTGTGTGTGTGCCTGGGTGTGTCTTCTCCTATTAGAATGTGAGCTTTCTGAGGAGCGGGGTCCTCGACAGCCCTGTTCACTGCCCTAAACCTGGCACCTCATGCTGGGCTCACTACATATCACAGTTCCTGAATAGAATAATGAGATGCTAGGATTATTCTTGGGGGTTCTGTCTCCAGATGAGAGTGCAGAAGAGGCCTCAAGAGGTCCTGGTCCGTGTGATATGCTTGGTGTCGGGCACTGCGCCATCTGTGGGTCCCTAGTTCATGGTCTTCAGCCCTCTTTTTTGCTCTTCACGTTCTTCCCTGGGCAAAGGCAAAGAAAGTACATAGTCAGTTGCTATCACACCGCATCCTAATTTAATTATGTGCTTGGAGCTTTTACTAGCTAATATTTTTCTTTTATTTCTGTATGGATGTATGAGTGTATATTCTGGCTCTTCTCGCCAGAACGTAACCTCTTTGAGGGCAAGGACCTTCTCTTTCTTGTTTTTTGCTTTAAGTTTATCACTTTTCACAGTGCCTGGGTGTGAATATTTGTTGAGTGGCTGCATTTTATCCAGCCCCCCCTGCTTTGGCTGTCAGCTAAAGGCTGAGTTCTCCATTTAGTTCCTCATGCTCAGACCTTTTTCCTGAGTTATAAATCTTGAAATACGAATGCCTCCGAGACATCTCCCCTTTGGATGTCCCTAAGGCATCCCCAAATAACTTTCCCTAAATTGACCTCTTTTTCTTCTCCCGTAAAGTTGCAGCCGGGGACCCTGTCTTGGTAAAGGCCACCATACTTGTCCCCAGGGCCTGGGCCAGGGTCTACCTTGTCTTTCCCCTATCTTGGCCTCTCCCACCCTCTTGAAATTGCACTTCTTAAACTACCTCTCTCCATCTCTAGCTTCACTGTTGCAGTTCAGCTTTTCATCTGTTCACCTGGACTCCTTGTCTTAACACTCATCCTCCAAAGCTGTGCCAGAGTGACCTCCCTAAAATCTGATCATGTCGTTCCTTTGCTCTAGGGCAAATCCCAACCTTTTAGTGTTTCATGTGAGTTTGGTCATGATCTGACCCTTGCCTCCATCTCTTCCCTTATTTCCATCTCACTCGAATTATTCTTTTGGAGAAGTCACTGTTTATCAAGCACTTACTGTGGACCATGCATCGTGCTAAATGCTTTTCCTGTATTATCCACTGGTAGCCCGTGTTGAGTTATTCGTTTATTTCCCTGCCTCCACAGTTGGCTCCAGCCAAGTACAGTAGGTGTTCGTTGAATAATTTAATGAATGGTCCTATTTCTCAAGGAACATTCTGTCTAAAGTTTGCATCAAACAAGTAAATAATTGATTACCTTGCTCTGGGGAAGGGAAATCTGTCTCTGACTCTAGGGAAGTCAGGGAGAGCTAGTCCTGACTCTCACAAGTCAAGTGACTTGGGCAACTCACTTCACCTACCTACACCTCACTCTTTGGTCCATATAATGGTCTCTAAGGCCCCTTCTAGGCGCTGACATTCTGAAACTTTCTGTAGGTTTATGAATACACTTGTAAAATGTTCCCTTTTCAAATTTGTGCATCGAAGTAGTAGAGTGGGCAGGCAGAGGCAGGACTGCAGTGTAGGCCTCTGGGCTTCACCTCTGTGGCCCTCATTTTCTCCCCTGCTTACATACCTGGCCCTCTCAGTATGTACCTGGCGCCCCAGAGCCCAAGCTTACTGCTTTGGGCAGCAGTCCAAGCCCCGGGCATTTTCTTTCTTCTCAGAGATTTGCACCGCTTCTCAGGGAAACCTTGTGGGCAGGAGCTAATAAACTATCTCTGCATAAGGTGCCATGGTTGATAATGGGTTACTGGATTAACTTGTGGGCCTTCCTGAGATATTTGCCTCAAAATTGACCTGAAGGAATGCAGGGACAGGTGGAAACAGAGGGCAGTTTTGGGAGGGAGTGTTTCTCTTCTGCCTTGTGGGGCTAGCTGGCTCTGCCTCTAGGCTGGACCTATTTCTCTGGGACCCTTTTTTCATGGTCTGCCAGATTGGCCTGTGACAGCCGTGGATTGTAATCGAAGAGAGTGCAGAGAGCCTTTCTCAGAGCCTCGATACCTGACGGGCAGGTTTCAGCAGGGAGCCAGGCAGGGACTAGGCTTGGCAGGGCTAGTGTTTCGTGCAGTTGGGAACATGGGCAGGGTGAGGCTTCCTGATGGGGGCCCTGGACTTAGAACCCTAGGCGACAGCAGCAGCGAGGGCCCTGTGCCAGGGAAGACGTGGCCAGCCCCTCCCTCCAGCCACCTCCCCGAGCCTTGATCTCTCCATCAGAGATGACACCCGCCCCATGTAGCCTGCATGTATTTTGGGTTTCTGTGTGCTCAGTGCTCACCTCTTTTTCAAGGGCAGGGCACATGCCCGGTTCACCCTGGAGTCTTTCCTAGATACCTCCAGCACCCCATGTCTCAGGCCTCAGTGAATGTAGTGAATTATTACACCATTCTTCCTCAGACCCCCATTATCAACTGTGGGATCAGGAGATTTCCTGTGAGCATCAATGTAATAAATCCCAAGATTTACAGCCTCGAGGAAATTTTCGTTCTTGTAAACTTAAAATTCTTCCTGAGAGAGATAGTATAATGTAGTAAACAGATTCAATTTTAGACTTGTAGACTTGCATCCAAATCTCAGCTCTGCCATTTGTCAGCTTGGGGGCCTTGAGTAAGTTGCTGAACAATGTTTCCACCTACAAAATGGGGATGGTAATAATACCTACTGCATAGAGCTGTTGTGATGAATAAATCTGATATAACATATGTAAAGTTCTTATTGTAGCACACTGTAGTGCATAGCGGACACTAGAAAATGAAAACCCTTTATCCCAATAGTTGGAATAGTTTGAAATAGTCACTGAAAATAGTAGTAGGAATTTATGTCCTGTTTTCGATATTTCACTAAGTTCTGTATTTACTCTTGATGAGGTCATTGAAAGCATTCTTTAATAAATGAGGTTGGAAGAAGCCCTTTAAAAACTTGGAGGCCATGAAGGTGGAAAATAAACATCACCGTTGGTGGACCGAGGTTGGGAAACATTAATATAATCCACCCCATTACTGTCCTTTACTTAAAGGAAGAAGATTATAAATTTAGTGCTTAGAAAATTGTAATGATCTCATCCTGATTTATCTCAGACAGTTATCTCTCCTTTTATGTGGTTTTGCTCTTTTTTTGAACAACTCTGTGTACATTGTTATTGGTGTTTTTATTGTAAGCCTAACTAACATCTTTTAAGGAAGCCACTAGTCTATGAATCTATATGAACAGAAGGAAAAACCAAGACAAATTCCAAAAGCACTCAAACATGTACTCTCATCTTGAACCAAGTAGACACTTTGACAGTGTCCATACCATATCTTTGAGATACGAGCCTCAGCATACATTTTTGAAAACAGCATTTTGAACCTTCCTAAAAGCATTAAATATAAATAAATGTGATGTCATAGAAAAAATGCTGGCCTGGGAATCAAAAAGACCGAGATCTTTGATTTGATTCTGTCACTGCCTGATGGTGTTGTTTGTACTGGTGAGGGCTTAGTTTTTAAAAAGCAGAATCCTCTCTGGCTAGTTAAGCAGAAAAGGAATTTTTAAAAAGGATCCTGGGTGGTTCACAGTATCTTTGGAAGGGCTGGAGCAACAAGCTTGAGGCTCAGTTCTAGGAACAGTGCCCAGAACTGGGCTGTAGAACTTGTCTGATGAGAAAATGGCCTCTGTTCCTACTGCACCACCCACACTCGTTGCTACATTTGCGCTGCTGCCAAGAACTTGATTTTACCACAGCCATCACTGCCACTACTTTTGGCAACCTTGTGTCCTTTGCTACCGCTGAAAACTGGACCCCTCTGACACCAAAGGTGGCCACGCCTAGCTGGTTTTCTCTTGTTAATCCCTTCCAAGTCAAGGTCTCATGTAAGCTTCCCCGATTGGCAGAGCCTGGGTCACCAGCATGTTTCTAACTGCAAGGAAGCCTGGGAAATTGAGCTCTGACTTCCATGTTGGGGTGACGGAGAAAATAACCTGGTAATTTCCCCAAATATAGATTGGTGATTTAAAAGGTACCCTCTTCATTTGCTATGACGGCAAATCCAAGCCAAGATGAGCCAAACAGGGGGCATAAAATGACAACATTAGGAACGGAACTCCTTGTTTGTAAACAAACCAAGCAAAACACTTGCCTGGTTTTAGCACTTTGCAAATACTGTTCTGATCCACCCGAGCCGCTAAACAAAATACAAACTCCTCCCCTATATTCCACTACTTTTGCAATCTCTGACACGCCTTTCTGAGTTTCAGTTGCCTTCAGTGAAGGCATTGGATTACTTTCAAGTTCATGGATTGATAGCTGGCAATCGTGTTCTGTTTGGTTTTCGTTTAATGTTTTTTAAAATTAAGACTTTAAACATAAAGGTCTATATTTCTCTCTCCTCTTGAAAAATAGAACCTGGGCCTACGTTTCCCCATGTCAACTGTCAGTTGGGAGTGAGTGGCAACTGTCCGCTTCAGACTGTGCCTGTTCTCTGCACTCTTCCCCAGTCTCTACAATTCCTTATTGTCGTATACCTTCTCCCATTTATCTTACCTGCATATCCCAGAAGGTATTTGACGAGGTAACCCTTGGATTAGATCATTTTAAGGTCCCTTCCAGCCATAAAATTCCATTATTTTGTACCCTAGGTATAGTGGAAATGGGCATTCAGGAACCAATTGTGTAAATAGCCCAAAATAGAACTGGAGACTGATTTTTAAATCAGAACCCAAGTGTGATTTTATATCTAAAAATCCAAAAAACTCAATTTAAAAATGATTAGAAATATTAAGAATATTTAGGAAAGTAGCTAAATACAAGAAAACTACATAAAAAGCAATAGTTTTACTAGTAATAAACAGGAAATATTATGCAATGGGGGGTACTATTCACTATAGCAACAAAAATTATGAAATACCTGGGAATAAATTGGACAAGAAATGTATAAGACTAAAATGAATACAATTTCAAAATTTTATCATATCTCTGAATGGGAAGACACTATTTTAAAAATTCTAATCTGTCCAAATTAATCTAGATTTGAAGCAATTCAAATCAGAATTTACAATGTGGGTTTTTGTTGTTGCTGTTGTTAGATTTGGTTTTGTTTTGCAGGGTTAAGGGAGAGAAATTGGCTCATTGATTTTGAGGTCCCTCAATAAAAATCAGGGATTAAAAAAATGTTGAAAAGGAAGAATATTACAGTCAAGATACTAGAATTTATGTAGTTTATAGATATTTGAAAACACTGTAATATACTAATAGAGGATTAAACTAAAATATCAGTGAAACAGAGTATTAGAGCCCATAAAAGATTCATTTTTATGGACTTTATTATAAGGTACAGAGAAATTCTCAATTCAGCGGACAATGAATGGATTAATAATAAAGGTTTTAGTGATAATTGATTAGGAAACATTTAATACATTTTAATTTTGTGGTAGGTAGGGCACAGTTTCCAAAAACCATAAAGGAAAAGTTGACTGTATTGACTACAGGAAAATTTTCTATTTCTCTAGGCAAAAAATACTGTAAACAAATTTAAAAGACAAGGGACAGACTGAGAGAAAATATTTACAACCAGTATAAGAACCAGGGGATTGACATTAAGGATTTATGAAAAACTGTAAAATCAACAGACAAAAATGGGTTAAGGACAGGAATAAACAATTCTCAGAAGCAATACAAACAGCCTTTAAACCTATGAAAAGAAGCCCAATAATCACGTAAGCTGAAACGACAATAAAATATTTCCACCTATTATATTGGTGACATTTAAAAAGAATGACATAACTGGCTCCAGATGAGCATGTGGGATAACAGGTACTTTCATTTTCTATTGATAGGAGTTTAAATTGGTTCAGCATTTTAGAGGGCAATTGGCAGTATCTAATGCTTAGACCCTTTTACCTAGTCATTGCACGTTTAGAAACTTTTTACTCAGAAAAAATTTGACAAGTGGATTGTAATAGATATGTGTGTGTGTATGTGTGTGTGTGCACACACAATATTTATTGCAGCAAGCTTTGTAACAGCACAAATTTGGAAAAATCAAATGTCCAACAATAGGGGAGTAGTTGGATAAATTCTACTGCTTTGGTTTAAGACTGTACTATTTAGCCATCAGAAAGAATGAGATAGGCCAAATATGCATACTTGAGAAAATGTTCAATGTGTTAGTCAGGTTTGGTTAAGTAATGCTGCAGTAATAACTAACCCCCAAATCTCAGGGAACTAAATCAACAAAGGTTATTTCTTGTTTACTCTGTGTATCCATTGTTGTTGTCAGAGGGAGCTTTGTTCACAGTAGCCACTCAGGGACTGAATCTGACAGAACAGCCACTACCTTGAATATACCAGAGAGAGAAGAGAGCTTTGGAGGGTCAAGCCCAATAAGTCTCAGCTGGGAAGAAATACATATCATTTACACTCAATTCATCGGCCAGTACTAGTCACATGGCTCCACCCATATGTTCAGAGGAAAGAGGGAAACCAGATGTTAGGTAAACAGCACTAATGGCTACCATATATATATCATGCTGTTTTGTAGATAAAGCAAAATTCAGAAGTCTGTATAATATGATCCTATTTATGCCAAAAGTCTAAAGGTTATGTGTGCATGTATATTTATATAAATATTTCAGGGGTTGTGTATCCTTTGAAGAAATCCTAGCAGGCTGCACACCAAGCTGCCTCATTCTTTGATTTTTTTTTTTTTAACAATGAGCAATTGTAGAAAAAAAATTAAAAAGATAAATAAAGCTCAAGCAAATAAAACCAAAAAGCCTGGGCAAAGAGCACTGAGCATTTTTCGTTTCTTGCTTCAGTTTCCAGAAAGAGCTAATGACAAATGCTGGCAGAATGCTTAGAGCAGAAGTCAAGAGTCTCATAATCATAGAGCAGGGTATGAGTTGTTCCACTTAATGCTCTACTCTGATTATTGATTAGAGTCAAATAATTTTAATGTGCTTACTTAAAATTCTTTTATTATGGGCCATAATATTTTAAATTTCTGTTACAAAGTTCCAGAGCTTCGCAATTAAATTTAGGATGGAATCGTTTTTATAATTTTCAAATTCTTGTCAAATTAGCAACAAATTCTTACCCATTTATTTTCCCCACTTAGACTGAATCATTAATATTTTACTATTATTTGCTTTATCATGCATCTCTCCATTCATACACCCCTCTATCCATCCATTAATCCATCTTAACTTTCGTGCATTTCAAAGAAAATCACAGACATCAATTACTTCCCTCTAAATATATCAGCATGCTTACCATTTATTTACATTTTTTTCCTTTTGATATAAAATTTATATTCAATAAAACGCATCAACCTTAAGTATACATTTGCTTAATTTTGACAAATGCATACACCTGTGCAACACAAATCCCTATTAAGATGTGCAACATTCCTGTCACCCAGAAAGTTCCCTCACACCCCATCCTAGTCAGTCCCTGCCCACCTCCCCCATTCAAGGGGCAGCCACTTTTCTGATTTTTTTCACAGTAAATGGCTTTTTTCCTGTTCTAGAATTTCATATAAATGAAATTATACAGCATATATTCTTTTGTGGATTCTCTTATTAAGTATGATTTTGAGAATTATCCATATTGTTGAGTGTATCAGTAATTCATTCTTTCATATTGCTGAGTAGTGTTCCATTGTATGAGAATACCACAATTTGTTTATTCTTTCCCCTGCTGATAGATACCTGGGTTACTTCCAACTTTTGGCTAATATAAATAAACCCGCTCTGAACATTCTTGTACAAATATTTTTGTGAACATAATTTTCTTTCTCTTGGTTACATAATTATGAATGGAATTGCTAGGACATAGGTGTATGTTTAGTTTTTTTAAGAAACTGGCAGACCTTTTACCAAAAGAGGTTATACCAGTTTACATTTCCCCTAACAACGTACAAAGGTTCTAATTGCTTCACAATCTTGCCAACATTTGCTATCATTAGGCTTTTTAATTTAAGCACTCTGGTAGACATGTAGTAGTATCCCATTGTAGTTAAATTTGCATTTTCGTGACAACCCATGATGTTGAGCACTTTTTTTTTTTTTTTTTTTTTTTGCGGTATGTGGGCCTCTCACTGTTGTGGCCTCTCACATTGCGGAGCACAGGCTCCGGACGCGCAGGCTCAACGGCCATGGCTAACGGGTCCAGCCGCTCCACAGCATGTGGGATCTTCCCGGACTGGGGCACGAACCCGTGTCCCCTGCATCGGCAGGCGGACTCTCAACCACTGCGCCACCAGGGAAGCCCCGAGCACTTTTTTTCATGTGTTTATTGGCTATTTGTATTTTGTGTGTGTGTGTGAAGTGTCTTTTCAGATCTTTTGCCAATATTTATTGGTGGTTTGTTGTATTATTATTGAGTTGTTGGAATTCTTTATATTTCCTGGATACAAGTCATTTGTCAGATACACGTTTTGCAAATGTTTTTCTCCCAGTCTCTGGCTTTCCTATTCACTTTCTCAGTGGTGTCCTTTGATGAATACTGTATATATTTTAAATTTTGATGAAGTCCAAATTGTCAGTCTTTTCTTTTAAGGTTATTGCTTTCTGCTTAAGATGTCTTTGGCTGCCTCAAAGTCACCAAGATAGACTCCTATGTTTTTCTCTAATAGCTTTATGATTTTAGCTTTTACTTTTAAGTGTATGATTCATCTCAAATTAAATTTTATATATGCTGTGGGATCAGCATGCAGGTTTATTTTACTTAAATTCTTAAAATGCTTATTCCAAAGTTTTCTATTATAAGCCAGAATATTTTATATTGAAGTAAAACAATTCCAGAGCTTTAAAATATAATTTTGAAATGGAAGAGTTTAAAATTTTTTTAAATTCTTATTAAATTAGTGACAGTGTCTTCCCCATTCATTTTCTTCTTGTTCTGTGACTTAGTTTTGACTATTAAAATTGCAAATTCTCCTTCACAAAAGAAACTGAAATGCTGATCTTTTATACTTCCACCAATTTCCTTATGTAGTACATTCCCACTTCTTGAGAATTGAAATATTCTCACTACATTAATATCCCAGTTAACTGAGGAATGCTAGATACTAATGATCTTGATAACTGAAGGAAACTGTATACTACACATGTATGACAGATTGTATTTTTCAAAGATGGCTGCAGCAGTGTCCAACATGTGAACTTGACACTCGTTCCACTGAGAGGTGGGGTCTATGCCATTTCCCCTTGAATCTTGAGTGGCTTTGTGATTCACTTGTAACCAATAGAATGTGACAGAAGTGATGCTGTGTGAGACAACTGAGGCCAGTTCAGAAAAGATGATGCAGCTTCTACATTGTATGACGTGACACTTACTTTTGGAACCCTGTACTACCGTGTAAGAAGTTCTACCACCTTGAGGTTGCCATGCTATGAAGAAGCCCAAGCTACATAGGGAAACCACTTGTAGATGGTAATTCAAGTGACAGCCCAAACTGAAATCTCAGCTGATGGCCCTTGCCATGCACTGGATTTATGAGCTAAGACACCTTCACATAATTCAAGCCCCCAGTTACAGAATCTCCCAAGTTGAAACTCCAGACCTTCTTTTGTGCCCTGTCAGAATTCCTGACCCACAGAATCCATGAACATAACAAAAGAGTTGCTTTAAGCACTTGATTTTTAGGGTAATTTGTTAAACAACAATATTAACTGAAGCAGCATGCACCAACACATTTTGGGGAATTAGAATACTGAAAATATGCAGCCCTCAAATTAAGTATTCGATTTTTATTTTTTTGAGAAACAGTCTGATGTCTTTTAGTGCCTCAGAGACCTGGCTTCCCAGTTCTTTAACTGCAGAGGTGGAGAAATCCTGTGCCACATCTTGGAAGTTGCTCTTGTGAAAAGACCTCCACATCAGTTAGAACACAGTATATGCTGGGTGGGGAAAAAAAAGTAAAGAAATAATTCTTAGTATGTGTACCTTCCATCTGGAAGAATAGTAGTAAAATTTCCTTCTTCTACCCGAACTGAGCCAGGTGAGGTGGCGGTGGAGGCTTTTGTGAATTTAGATACGTTTTACATCCGAAGAAGAAGATGTGGTCTCATTTTCCAAGAACACATTTGATTTTTTTAGGCACTAATTTATTTTTAAATTTACATACACTAAGATTCACTCTTTTTGGTGTACAATTCTATGATTGTGACAAATTCCTAGAGTTGTGCAACTGCCGCTGCAATAAAGATACAGAACAGTTCCATCACACCTGCCCCCTCACACACACCCCCACCCCCAAAACGGGAATAATGCCTTCTCTTGAGTAAATACCTAGGAGTGGAATGTGTGAATCATACGGTAGGCATATGTTTCACTTTTTGAGAAACTACCAAACTGGTATTTTTTGTTGTTGTTTTAGAAGTTTTTTTTACATCTTTTGTTACATTTTCCCCTGGATATTTCATACTTTGGGTGCCATTATAAATGGCATCTTTTTTAGTGGTTGCCCCAGAGTTTGCAATACTGTACACGTTTACAGTTAGTCCAAGTCCACTTTTAAATAGCACTATACCACTTCATGAGTAGTGAGGAAACCTTATAATAGCATCACGGTCATTCATTTCACTTATACAGAAGCATCTATATGTTCATATACATGTATATGCACATAATTGAATACATTGTTGCTATTATTTTGAGCAAATTATATGTTAGATCACTTAAGAAAAATAAGTTTTTTATCGACTTACTTATTCCTTCTCTAATGCTCTTTTTTTTAACTTTTTCCTTTATATTGGAGTATAGTTGATTAACAATGTCATGATAGTTTTCAGGTGTACAGCAAAGTGATTCAGTTATACATATACACGTATCTATTCTTTTTCAAATTGGTTTCCCATTTAGGTTGTTACATAATACTGAATAGAGTTCCCTATGCTATACAGTAGGTCCTTATCCATTTTAAATATGGCAGTGTGTACACGTCAATCTCAAACTCCCTAACAATCCCTAATGCTCTTTCTTTATATAGATACAAGTTTCTGACCTATATCAATTTCCTTCTTTCTGAAGAACTTCTTTTAAACATTTCTTGGAGGGCAGGTCTACTGGCAACAAATTCCCTCAGCATGTGTTTGTCTGAGAAAGTCTTTATTTCTCCTTCACTTTTGAGGGATAGTTTCACAGGATACAGAATTCTAGCTTGGTTTTTTTCTCTCAACACTTTAAATATTTCACATCACCCTCTTCTTGCCTGCATGGTTTTTGAGGAGAAATAGGATGTAATTCTTATCTTTGCCCGTCTATAGGTAAGGTATTTTTTTCCCTTTGACTTCTTTCAAGATTTTTTTCTTTATCTTTGACTTTCTACAGATTAAATATGATGTGCCTAGGTGTAGTTTCGGGGGAGCATTTATCCTGCCTGGTGTTCACTGGGCTCCTGGATCCATGGTTGGTGTTTGACATTAATTTGGGGAAATTTTAATTTGTCATTGCTTCACGTATTTCTGCCGTCCCTTTCTCTCTTTCCTCTCCTTCTGGTATTCCCATTACATATATGCTGTAACTTTTTGTAGTTTTCCAGAAGTTCTCGGATATTCTGTTCCATTTTTTAAGTCTTTTTTCTCTTTGTTTTTCAGTTTTGGACGTTTCTATTGATGTTTCTATCCTCAAATGCAGAGGTGCTTTCCTCAGCTATATACTAATGAGCCCATCAAAGGCATTCTTCATTTCTGGTAGTGTTTTTGAGCTCTACCATTTCTTCTTGATTATTTCTTAGAATTTCCATCTCTCTGTTATCCATCTATTCCTACATGTTGTCTGCTTTTTGCATTAGAGGCCTTAGCATGTTAATCATAGTCGTTTTAAATTCGCAGACTGATAATTACAACATCCCTGCCCTATCTGAGTCTGCTTCTGATGCTTGCTCTGTCCCTTCAAGCTATGTTTTTTGCCTTTTAATTCTTTGCTGAAACCAGACATGATGTACTAGATAAAAGAAACTCTGGTAAATAAGCCTTTGGTGATGTGGTGGTAAGGTGCCGGGGGAGAAGTGTTCTCTATCGCTATGATTAGGCTTCAGTCTTTTTAGTGTGCCTGTGTCCCTCAGCTGTGAACTTCATAAGTACATTTTAGTTTCCTCCCCCACCCCTCTAGGTGGGATAGGATGGCCGGAGGGGGCTAGATTTGGGTATTTCCCTTCCCTTATGTGTAAGGCTCGAGGGGGCTGGAGTTGAGTATTTCCCTTTCCCAGGGTGGGTTAGGCTCTGATAAAACCCCATTGGTAAAATGGTTTCCCTTGAAGGCAGGCATTGTTAAGAAGGACAGAATGCTCTTGCACATTTCAAATTGGTTACTTTTCTCCTCTCCTGCCGGAAGCCAGAGAGAATTTTTCCTTGATATTCACTGTGAGAACCTGGTAAAGCTCCTGGAGATACAGCTCACACAAGTGTGGGGCTCCCTTGATGACTGGCCTCCCCAGGAGTTTTTATCTCTTAGATTTGTCCACATGGAGCCTCCAGAAACTCATCAGTTACAGTTCAGATTTTCCTACCCTGCTACTGGTTCCCACCGAGGTTTCTGCTTGTGGGTTTCTGCTCTGATAAGTCATGATTCTCTGTATCTGAGTGTCTATTTGTCTTTCCAGTTTGAGGGACAGTGGTTTGCCCAGTGACCTCCCTTCTCAGATGGATCTAAGAAGAATTGTTGATTTTTCAGTTTCTTCAGCTTTTTACTTCCCAAATTGTTTTTTTAAAGTGATTGTATCATCTTCATTTTTACCAAGAGTCTTTGAGAGTTCCAATTCCTCTGCATGCTTACCACACGTGGTATGGTCCATTTGTTTAATTTTAGCCATCCTAATGGATGAGTAGTAGTATTTCATTGTTGTTTTTACTTGAGTTTTCCTAATGATTAATGATGTTAAACATATTTTCATGAGCTTCTTTGCCATCCATAAATCTTTGGTGAAGCCAGAGGAGATTTCAGGTCTTTTTCCCAAACATTTTTTGAGTTTTTTGTTTTCTTGTTCCTGTTTTGTGAGTTCTTTATTTATTCTGGATACAAGTCCCTTATCAGATATATGCTTGCCAAATATATTTGTCTGTGGCTTGTGATTTTATTCCCTTAAAAAAGTATCTTTTGAAGAGAAAAAGGTTTAAATTCTGATTAAGTTCAATTTATCAATATTTGCTTTTATGGATCATGATTTTGGAATTAGATCTAAGAAATCTTTGACTAATTCAAGGTCACAGAAGTTATCTTCTAGAGGCATTATAGTTTTACAATCAGGTCTATGATTCACTTTAAGTTAATTTTTTGTTCGTGGTGTGAAATAAGGATTGAAGCTTTATTTGTTTATATGTAGATATGCATTTTTTCAGCACCGTTTGTTGAAAAAAACACTATCATTTCTCCACTGAATTGCCTTAGAACTGTTGTTGAAAATCAGTGTCCATATATGATGAGCCTTTTTCTGTTCTGTTCCGTTGATCTGTCTGTCTCGTCACTGATACCACGCTTTCTTGATTACTGTATCTCTATAATAAATGTTGAAATCAGGTAGTATTAGTTCTCCAACTTTGTTCTTCTCTTTCAAAGTTATTTTGGCTATACTAGGTTGTTGTATTTCCTTTGGTACTTTGGAATCAGCCTGTCAATTTATATAACAAGCCCTGTTGGGATTTTGATTGCAATAGCATTAAATCTATAGATAAACTTGTGGACAACATTGAGTCTTCTGACTCATGAACATGGTGTATCTCTCCACTTACTTGGAATTTAATTTGTCTCAGACATACTTTATAGTTTTCAGGGTACAGGTCTTGCACATCTCTTGTCAGATTTATCCCTGAACATTTCATATTTTTGATGCTTTTGTAAATTGTATTGTTTTTAATTTTAATTTCCAATTGTATATTGCTAGTATATATAAATAGGATTGATATTTGTGTATTGATCTTATATTCCGATACATTGCTGAACTCACCTATTTGTCCTAATAGCTTTCTTTTTTATTCCATCAGGTTTTTTTATATTGACAGTCATGTCATCTGAGAATAAAGGCAGTTTTACTTCTTTATTTCCAAACTGGATTCATTTGACATCATTCTCTTGTTCCTAAAATTAGGGGGAAGGCATTTAATCTTTTAACATTAGGTGTAATGTTAGTTAAGAGTTTTTGGTAATTGTCTTTTATCAGGTTGCGGAAGTTCCTTGTCATTCCTATGTTGTTGAGTGTTAGATTTTGTCAAGTCCTTTTTCTGCATCTGTCGATATGATCGGATTAGTTGTTTTAGTTTGTTAATTTAATAACTTACATTGATTGATTTTCAAATGTTAACACTTGCATTTCTGGGATAAATTTCACTTGGTCATTATGTTGTTTTCCCTTTTATAGTTGTTGTATTTAATCTGTGAAAATTTTGTGTAGAGTTTTTGCCTGTATCTTCATGAAGCCTCACAGAATGAGTTCTGTGCCTGTAATGGTGACCAGGTCACTTTACCTGTTGGGATTTCATTTCCTTACTTGTAAAAGAAAGAGGCTGGATTGATGATCTATCTGTTATTTTCCATTATTCATATTTATTTTCCCATGATTTACATTTATCTTCATTTAACCCTTTAAATTATTTTGCATATCTTTTATTACATATAAAAGTACAATAGCATAAGCATATTACTGTTAAGTGGTAAATTGAGGGTGACTGCTCAAAAACTTTTCAACGGTGTGGTGCTGCTCGATCAAACAATTTTGGAAACAGTGCTGTATATAATTCTCCTGGCCATCAGGACTAGGCTTTCTCATAGGCCTCAGTCTTTTCCCACCTGGAACACTTTGCTATTAGTCTTTGAGGTTGTATTAGACAATTATATAAAACTCGTCTCATCCTTCAAATAACCCTGCAAGGCAGACTCATTAATCAGCTCAAGGTCACGGGCACAACTGGGATTCAGACCTAAGTCTGTTTGATTCCAAATCTGATATTTTCTCTTTCAAAACTTAAATGGAGGGCTTCCCTGGTGGCGCAGTGGTTGAGAGTCCGCCTGCCGATGCAGGGGACGCGGGTTCATGACCCGGTCTGGGAAGATCCCACATGCCGCGGAGCAGCTGGGCCCGTGAGCCATGGCTGCTGAGCCTGCGCGTCCGGAGCCTGTGCTCCGCAATGGGAGAGGCCACAACAGTGAGAGGCCCGCCTACCGCAAAAAAAAAAAAAAAATGTACATAATGGTAAACACTGTATCCTTTTGTGACTTGCTATTTTTGATCAACATATGATTTTGAGTTATTTCCATGTCAATACATGTAGCTCTGGTTTATTTAGTCTCATTGTTTTATAGTATTTCATTTTATGAATAAACTACAGTTTACCAATTTCTTATTATGTTAGTTTTCTGTGGCTACTGTAACAAAAGCAAACTAGGTGGCTTAAAACAACAGAAGTTTATTCTCTCACAGTTCTAGAGGCCAGAAGTCCCAAATCAGTATCACTGGGCTGAAATAAAGGAGCTGGCAGGGTGATGCTCCCTCTGGGAGAATCTGATCCCTTCTTCTTCAGTTTCTGTGGCTGCTGGCAGTCCTCGGCTTGTGGTATTACTCCAACCTCTGTCTTTACCTTCACATCGCTTCCTCCTCGTGTGTGCGTGCGTGCGTGCGTGCATGAGAGAAATCTCTTTCACTCTCTCTTATAAGGATACATGTGATGGCAGTTAGGGCCCACCTAGATAATCCAGGGTAATCTCGGGTAATCTATTTCAAGATCTTAAATTAATCACATCAGCAAAGACCCGTTTTCCATATAGAGTCACATTCACGGGTTCCGGAGATTAGGACCTGATATCTTTGGGGATCATTCTTCAGTCTCCTGTACTTATGAACAGCCATTTTGCTATTACAGACAGCTGCAAGGGAACATCCTTGTGCATGTCTCTGTGGATATGTGCTAGTTTCTCTAGAATAGGAACATAAAAGTAGAATTGCTAGGCTATAAGCTGTATCTTCAACTTCACTAAGGATTGTTAAATTTTTCTTAGAAAGTGGAAGCATCAATTTATATTTTCATCCTTTGCACATTGCTCATTTTTCTGTTGAGATTTAAGTCTTTTTTAAAGTCTTTGTTCTTGATACATTTTGCATGCGAGTCCTCTGTTGGTTATGTGCATTGCAGATGTATTCTACGTCTGGCTTCTCTATTCACTTCCTGTACTGTGTCTTTTGTCATGTGGAAGTTTAAATTTTTAATTGTAGATGAATTTATGGGCTTTTTTCCGTTATAGTTAGTGAATTTTGCATCCTCTTTAAGAAATTATGAGTACCATATGAATTTCCAGTTGTTCCAGCACCATGCATTAAGTCTATCCTTTTTTTCCCCCAGTGGTTTGTATTGACACATCTGACATATTTCATAGTCCCATATCCATATGAATCTGTTTCTAAGCTCTCTATTTTGTTAAATTTGTCTACTTGTCTAGCCATAGGCTAGTATCACCTGTTTTATTTGTTACTATGGCATCATAAGTTGTGATACAGAGCAGGGTTCTAATTTTTCTTCTTCTGACTATTCTTAAGCTTTTAATTTTCCATATCAATTTTATGACCACTTTCTAGTTCTTTAAAAAGCCAGATTGGATTTTGACTGGAATTGTGTTGAATTTATAGATTAACTAGGGGGCAGAACTGCTGTCACTATGAAATAGAGATTTCCCATCTTTGAATATAGTGTATCTTGTTTTATAATACTGTACAGTTTTGTTGTCATTGCAAATATTGCCTTTTAATTTTAGAATTACATTTTCCAGTTGGTTGTTGCTGGTGTATATGAATGCTATTGATTTTTGTATTTTATTTTTTTGTATGCTGGTCTCATTTTCCCTCTTGAGTCCTCAGAATATGTAGTGTCTTTTGGATATTATTTTGGACCATATCATATAAACTGTAAATAATGACAGACCTGCTTCTTCCCTTTTAATCTATATGAGTTCTTTCTGTTCTTCTTATTATAATATTTTGGCTAACAGCTGCAATGTAATATGTAAGATAAGTAGTAATAGCAGGGATCCTTACCTTTTTCCTGATTTTAAAAGAGGTATTTCTAATATTTCACCATTAAGGTCATAGGTTTCTTGGTAGATGCAGGTATTCTATTTAGGATTTTCACATCTTTGTTCACATAGGAAACAGGCCTATACTTTTACTTTCTCATACTGTCTTTGTCCAGTTTAGATATCAGTGTTTTATAATAGTCTTATAAAATAAGTTTCAGAACATTCACTCTCTGTAAAAAGTAGGTATTATTAGTTCTCTGAAGGTTTTGTAGAAGTTGCGTGTAAAACCATATAGCCATTCCTTTTTTTTCTGTGGGTGGATTTTTTAACTAATGGTTCACTTTCTCTAAGGAGAGTACATGCTATTCTAGATTTCTATTTTTTCTTGAGTTGGTTTTGAAAATTATATATGTTTTCTAGAAACTTTTCCATTTCGTCTAATTTTTAAAATTAATCACCTTTTTAAGCCCTATTACTGTTGATTTGTGCCTTTTCTGTTTTTTTTAAGTCAGTTTTACTAGAGTTATTTGATTAATTTTAAAAAGAACCAGATTTCAATTTGTTAATCCCCCCCAATTTTTACCTTTAACTTCTATTTTATTAATTCCTACTCTTATTTTTATTATGTCCTTCTTTCTATTTTCTCTGTGCTTATTTTCTAATTTCTTGACTTGGACATTTGTTTCACTGATTATCAGTCTTTATTTTCTAAGAAATGCACTTGAGGCTTAATTTGCCTTGTAAATACTACTTTGGCTTTAGTGTGTTTAGTGTTTTTTGTCCTTCCTGTGTAAATATTTCCTAAAATTGGCCAATTAATTATTTGTTTGTTTTTAAATTTTCAGATGTGTACGACGTTAGCTTTATAGTTCTTTTTTCTCTTTTTGTTACATTTAGTTGGAGAATATGGTTTGCATGATACCAATTCTTTGATATTTATTGAGACTTGCTTTGTAACTCTGGGAATGAATAAACTTATTTTCTGAAATGTATTTTTTCTCTTACTTTTGAAGTTTAACTGGGTAAAGAATTCTAGATTTATAGTTATTTTCCCTTGACCTTTTGAAGATATTATTCTGTTGTCTTCTGCCCTCCATTGTGGTTGTTGGTAAGTCTCTTATTAATATAATCGTTCCTTTGTAGTCATATGCCTTTTTTTTTTTCTCTCTGGTTGCCTTTCTCTTTGTTTTTGGTGTCCTGCAGTTTCATTACAGTGTATCTTGGAAGTATTTGTAATTCTTCAATTTGAAAATTATTCTCAGCCATTATCTCTTCAAATCTCTTGTCTGTTCTGTTTTTCTTCTCAAACTCTCAAGCTGTTTTCTGTTTTCCTCTTAACTAGTCAAACTTCTCTCTCTATTCCATGTCTTTTAACCTCTCATTCATTCTTTTCATTGATTTTTTATTCTGTGCTGCATTCTTGGAATTTTCCTTAAATCCGTCATCCAGTTCATTGATTAAGTGACTTTACCTTCCAATTCCTTAAGTGCTGTTTAGTTGTGTGTGCATGAGTGTGTGTGTGTACACGCACTCATGTGTGTTTTAAATGTTTCTGTTATTTTCCATGGCATCTGTGTTCTTTTCTTATGGTTTCTTTATTTTTTAATCTGTTTTGTATTTTAAACATAATAATTTCATAGTCCATTACTGATTTTTGTACTGTTGTCCCAAATTCATGGGGTACTACTCCTTCTGTTACATCTGCTGACTCTCACTCATGGTGGATTATTTCCTTTTATGTTTTCTAAGCTCACCTTAAACTGGACTTTCTTCCCCCACTGCAGTGTTCCTTTGCTGCTTGGGTTGGCCTTTCAGAGTTGTTTTTGTTTCGTTTTGTTTTAAACCCTTTTATTTTGAACTAATTGTAGACTTACAAAACAGTTCCAAAATAGTATGGAGAGTTCTCATATACCTCTCACTCAGTTTCTCCTAATGTTAGCATCTTACCATAGTGCCATTATCAAAACCAGGAAATTAACATTGGTACGATATACTAAACATCTTATTTGAATTTCACCAATGTCTTTTTTTCTTTCCCAGGATCCTATTTAGGATCCTACACAGCATTAGTTGTTCTTTCTTCTTAGTCTTCTGTGATCTATAACAGATCCTCGGTCTATCCTTGTCTTTTATGGCCCTGATATTTTTGAATAAGTTTTTTGAATCAGTTATTTTGTAGAATACCCCTCAACTTGGATTTTTTTTTTTGATGTTTTCTCATGGTTGGTCTAAGATTATGCATTTTTGGCGTAATCTTGTCAATTTTCTGTAAAAATTCTACAGAAATGATGCATCCTTCTTAGTGCATCACATCAAGGAGCTCATGATGTCAATATGTCTTATTACTGGTGATACTGACCTTGATCACTTTATTAAGATGGTGTCTGTCAGATTTCTCCATTGTAAAGTTACTATCGTTCCTTTTGTAGTGAATAAATACCTTGAGAGAGATACTTTGAGACTATGCAAATCCTGCTTTTCCTCAAGCTTTCACCCACTAATTTTAGCATCCAGCAGTAGAACTTTCAGAGTATTGATTTTGCCTCTCCAGGCGGGCTTATAAACTGAACTTAATTTAATCTTAATTTTGATGTTAATTTATTGCCTTGGAGCTTTCCATAGTTAGTGGGTAAAATAAATTTGTACTACAAATTCTTCTTAGTCAGAATATTGGCTTTGTGATCTAGCAGGTAATCTACCCATCTTCCTCCCTCCCTCCCTTTTTTCCTCTCTCCCTCCCTTTTTTCCTCTCTCCCTCCCTTTTTATACAGAGACTCAGAAAAAAGGTCCATTGTCATCTCTCTAAGACAATGGTTAGAGTTTATTAATCCTTCTTTCACTTCAGTTGTAGCCTTTTACAGTTCTAACTTTATACACAGGTTTTGTATGTAGGAGTTCCAAACTGCTACTCACCTTGGCCAGAGGCCTTGTTTCTTGTGCCTGAGTGAACATTAAAATCCAAGCTCTTACCTGTTAATAGTGTTCGATTCCCACCTCCCCCAGGTGCCACCCTGTTAGTTTGTACACCTTCCTCTCTGGCTGTACCAGCTACCTGTATGCCTTGGTACCTGCGACATTTTCTCTCCTTTTTCACAAGCTGAGCCAGCAGTTAGAGTTTCAATTGCTATCTCGTCTACCATTTTGCCACACATAATCTCTTTACTATGCCATACGGACTCTCAACTTACACTGGAGAAAATACAGACTAGACACATTACTGGGGAATGTAACATCATTATAAATACCTATGCTGAAGTGGATTTGTCTTTGCTTGTGTAGACCTAGTTAAAATCAGCTCCACTATTTAAAATCTTAATAACTCTCAGGCTTTTCTTTTTCTATTTTTGAAGCATATCCATTCTTATAGCCTTGAGTTTTATGGGATGCTAGAAAAAATTCTTGGCATTTTAGAATAAATAAACCATATAATGTTGTGCCAAAACAGATAGACTATTTCTTATGTTTCTAAAGAGTGGAAAAAGGACCAACTCTTTTTCTGAGGTTTTATATATACATGTATATTTATACTGTGTTTCTCTTATTTCTTTTTCCATGATTATATTCTTGTGGGAGTGGGTAAATCATTAACAGTGAAACTACTATTTCATCCAAAATACAGTGTTCTAATGGTGTCTTTTTGAAGAATAAAAGCAAGGCAGCTGTGTGGCCATTAGTTGCTAACAAATGACCAGGTTAGTGCTACCCAGGCTTTCTTCTTTAATTAGAGTCCCAGTTTTGTTTTAAAAAATGAAAACAGGGCTTCCCTGGTGGTGCAGTGGTTGAGTCCGCCTGCCAATGCAGGGGACGCGGGTTCGTGCCCCAGTCTGGGAAGATCCCACATGCCACGGAGCGGCTGGGCCCATGAGCCATGGCCGCTGAGCCTGCGCGTCCGGAGCCTGTGTTCCGCAATGGGAGAGGCCACAACAGTGAGAGGCCCGCGTATCACAAAAAAAAAAAAAAAAGAAAGAAAACAGTAACTAAATGCTAATTTTTAGTTCCTAAGAGGGAGAATTATGATGTAACAATTATGATATAAAATGAGAGAATATTACAGAGCAGGAGGGGAATGACACTTAAACCACCATAGGGCAAGCCCTACCTGGCTGTTTTTCATTCAAGTAAATTTTACAACCCAAAGTACTGGGTGTGGAGGGTGTGCCTCTCAGTGTGGTGTTTAGCCATGTACATTTAGCATTCATTCAATAAACATATATTAGGCACCTACTCCTGTATCAGGTCTCATGGTGGGTTCAGAGATGAATGAGCTGCCCTTGGAGAATGCCAGCCTCATCTTTGAACCTCAATCAATCACCACAGGACCTGACACTGATGTTTCTGGGCCACCCAATTCATGTCATTCTCTTTCCACACCATTTGGAAGGGATCTCTCCTTTGCTGTCCAGCTTTCTCCTACCCTTAAAGATATTCCAGTTTACATTTTTTCTCTAAGATGTTCCTGAACACCCCAGCTCACAGTGATCTCTGTCTCTTTGATCTCCTTGCATTTATGGCTGGTGCCACTCAGCACATCTTTTTATTCCCTCATGAATGTTAGTTGAGGAATAAGTGAATGAATACGGGCGTGAACAAAGGCAATGACCTTTGTTTGGATTCAACTTTCATTCAACTTTCAACTACATAGTAGTTAGGATCCTATAGAAAGGGGATTCTTAACTGATTTTGGCCTTCCTTGAAGGAAAGTTCATTCTACTACCGACTAATAATTATAATAATAGCTAATACTTGAGTTTGGAGACTTGAATCAAGATGGTGGAGTAGGAGGATGTGGAACTCACCTCCCTGCACAAACACATCAAAAATACATCTACGAGGAGACAAGATGTATACTCAGAAAAAAAAAATACATCTGCGTATGGCACAATTTTCACTGAAAACTGAAAATAGCAGAAAGCCTCCTGTACATCCAAGGCTATAAGAAAGATCTACATGGAATTGGGTAGGAAGGGAAAAGGAGCAATCAGGTTGGGACCTCTGCCCCTGGGAGGGGTCTCAGAGGAAAAGGGAAATTACACAGGTGGAGACCCTCCTTGGGAAGTGACCATTTCAAGCCACATATTGAGTGCCTCAGTCCTGGGGCCTGACAAAGAGAAGATGAGCCCCCTTGGCTAGTTAGAGAGCCAGTGGGACTAATATGAAGGCTGTGAGAAGCCTGGACTCCACTCATGAGGAGCACACTAATGCTTGCTTGCTACTGAAGCAGGGTGGAATGGGTGATTGAAACTACACAGGTGGCTGATTGGTTTCCTGTGACTGCCCTGGCACACGCCCCAGCCTGAGCCGAGTGAACACTCCAGCACTGTTTGCCTTGTGTTGTAGCTCCACACTGGAGTGAGGGCTGTTATGACTGAGGAAGAAGCCTGGCTAATAGACACTGAGGTGGCTCAAACCCTAAGCAGAGTCTGAGCAAGGAGGGGGTAGCCACTTCTGGTGATCATGCAGGTGGTGCATCAGAGGCGGTCTGGATCTCTGGCAGTGGCCAGACCACCACAGCCCATGCCATGACTCTCACTGAGTACCCACACCAGCCCTTTTTGCTCCAGCACTGCTCCCCTCTTGGGTGAAGGTGCTGGTGCTGGTGCTGGGAGGAGGAACAGCACACACTTAAATGGAACTGAGCCTGCTCAGCCCCGACCCTCAGGGCTTCTGCTTCAGCAACTTGGGACCTGACTCTACCCCTCATAGGGTGGTGATGGCCACTGAGCAGAGGAGAGGCCCCCCTCACACCTTGCTCTGCTCTAACCCCTCCATCTCCAGCCCCATTGTCTACCTAGGTGATACCTGCCAGCACACCCTGAGGAAAGACATGACTTGTGTTTACATCAAATCCAGCTGTCTCACCAAAGCTACTGGGCACATACAGACTGTATAGGGTTGCTCCCACATAAGGATACCTCTTCAAGACCACCATAGGTAACTGTTTCACCTAATTTCATAGAGACAGAGAAAGAAGCAAAATGAGAAGACAGAGGAATTTGTCTCAATTGGAAGCGCAAGAGAAGACCTCTGAAAAAAACAACTTTTGAAACAGAAATAAACAATTTACCAGATAAAGAATTCAAAGCATTAGTAATAAGAATGCTAAATGAATTAGGGGAAAAAATAGATGAACACAGTGAGAATTTTAACAAGGAAATAGAATATATAGTCGAAAGGAACACAAATGACAAATGTTGGTGAGGATGTGGAGAAAAGGGAACCCCCGACATCATTGGTGGGAATGTAAATTGGTGCCGCCACTGTGGAAAACAGTATGGAGGTTCCTCAAAAAACTAAAAATAGGGCTACCATATAACCCAGCAATTCCACTCCTGTATATATATCCAAAAAAACCCCAAAAGTCTCATTTGAAAAGTTACATGCATCCCAGTATTCATAGCAGCATTATTTACAATTGCCAGAGTATGGAAGCCACCTAAGTATCCATCAAGAGATGAATGGATAAAGAAGATGTGGTGTGTGTGTGTGTGTGTGTGTGTGTGTGTATGTATATGTGTGTGTATATATATACACACACATACACACACACACAAATAGATATAGTTATACATTAACTTATATGAACCCCATGGAAACCACAGATCAAAAACCTACAACAAATACACAAAAACAAGAAAGAAAGGAACATAAGCATAGCACTAAAGAAAATCATCAGACCACAAAGGGAGAAAGTAAATGAAGAAGAAAAGAACAGGGAAGAACTACAAATGCAACCAGAAAACAAGTAGTAAAATGGCAATAAATACATACATATCAATAATTTAAGTGTCAATGGACTAAATACTCCAATCAAAAGACATTGGGTGGCTGATTGGATTAAAAAACAAGACCCATCTGTATGCTGCTTACAAGAGACTCACTTCAGAGCTAAAGACACACACAGACTGAAAGTTAGGGGATGGAAAAAGATATTTCATGCAAATGGAAATGACAAGAAAGCAATATTTATATCAGACAAAATGGACTTTGAAACAAAGTCTGTAACAAAAGGCAAAGAAGGGCATTGTATAATGTTAAAGGGATCAGTATAAGAAGAGGATATTTTACTTGTTAACATGTATGCATCCAATATAGGAGCACCTAAATATATAAAACAAATACTAACAGACCTAATCAGAGAAATTGAGAACAATACAATAATAGTAGGGGACTTAAACATCCCACTTACATCAGTAGACAGATCATCCAGACAGAAAATCACCAAGACAACACTGATCTTAAATGACAAAATAGACCAGTTGGACTTAATAGATATCTCCAGGACATTCCACCCAAAAATAACAGGATACACATTCTTCTCAATTGCACATGGAATGTTCTCCAGGATAGATCACATGCTAGGCCACAAAACAAGTCTCAACAAATTTAAGAAGATAAAAATTATATCAAGCATTTTTTTTTCTAACTACAACAGTATGAAACTAGAAATCACTTACAGGAAGAAAAATGGGAAAAGCACAAACATGTGGAGACTAAACAACATTGGTGGGTTTTTTAAGTAAAAACAAATGGGTCCATGAAGAAATCAAAGAAGAAATCAGGAAATACCTTGCAACAAATGAAAATGGAAGCATAACTTTCCAAAATCTATGGGATGCAGTAAAAGCAGTTCTAAGAGGGAAGTTTATAGCAATACAGGCCTACCTCAAGAAACAAGAAAAATCTCATGTAAACAACTTAGCCTTCCATCTAAAGAAATTAGAAAAAGAAGAATAAACAAAGCCCAAAGTCAGCAGAAGGAAGGAAATAATAAAGATCAGAGAGGAAATAAATAAAATAGAGACCAAAAAAAAATAGAAAAGATGAAACCAGGAGCCAGTTCTTTGAAAAGAAAAACAAAATTAATAAACCTTTAACCAGAATCCTCAAGAAAAGAGAGAGGACCCAAATAAAAAGATAAGAAATGAAAGAGGAGAAATAACAACCAATACCACAGAGATACAAAAAATCATAAAAGAATAATATGAACAGTTATATGCCAACAAATTGGACAACCTAGAAGAAATGGACAAATTTCTAGAAACATACAACCTTCCAAGACTGAATCAGGAACAAACAGACAATCTGAACAGACTGAACACTAGTAGTGAAATTGAATTTTTAATAATAAAAACTCCCAGCAAATAAAAGTCTGGGACTAAACAGCTTCACAGGGGAATTCTACCGAACATATAAACAAGAGCTAATACCTGTTCTTCTTAAACTATTACAAAAAATTGAAGAGGATGGAACACTCGTAAATTCATTCTACGAGGCCACCATTACCTGGATACCAAAACCAGACAAAGACAGTATAAAAAAAAATCACACGCCAGCATCTCTGATGAATATAGATGCAAAATTCCTCAACAAAATATTAGCAAATGGAATTCAAGAGTATATAAAAAGGATCATATACCATGATCAAGTGAGATGTATTCCAGGGATGCAAAAATGGTTCAATTATTTGCAAATCAATCAGTGTGATACACCACATTACTAAAAGGAAGGATTAAAAATCACATGATAATCTCAGTAGATGCAGAAGAAGCATTTGACAAAATTCAACATCCATTCATGGTAAAAACTCTCATCAAAGTTGGTTTAGAGAGAACATGTCTCAACATAATAAAAGCCATTTATGACAAACCCACAGCTAACACCATACTCAATGGTGAAAAACTGAAAGCTTTTCCTCCAAAGTCAGGAACAAGACAAGGATGCACACTCTTGCCACTTCTATTTAAAATAGTATTGGAAGTACTAACCGCAGTAATCAGACAAGAAAGAGAAATAAAAGGCATCAAAACTGGAAGGTAAAAAGTAAAACTGTCACTATTTGCATATGACATGACACTACATATAGAAAATCCTAACGTCTCCACCCAAAAACTATTAGAACTAATAAATAAATGGATAAAGAAGATGTGGTATAGATATACAATGGAATATTACCCCACTATAAAAAGAATGAAATTCTGCCATTTGTGACAATGTGGGTGGACCTAGAGGGTATTACGCTTAGTGAAGTAAGTCAGATAGAGAAAAACAAATACTCTATGCTGTCACTTATGTGTGGAATATAAAAAGTAAAACAACGGAATGTATATAAAAAAGCAGAAACAGACTCTCAGATACAGAGAAGAAACTAGTGGTTGCCAGTAGGGAGAGGGAGGCGGGAGGAGATAAGGGTATGGGATTAAAAGACACAAACTAGTATGTATAAAATAAATAAGCAACAAGGATATATTGTCCTGCATAGGAAAATATACCCATTATTTTGTAATAACTTTAAATGAAGGATAATCTATAATAATATTTAATCACTCTGTTGTACAACTGAAACTAATATAATATTGTAAATCAACTACACTTCAATAAAAAAAAGAGCTAATACTTACATGCTACTTACCCCATGACGGGTGCTGTACTAAATGCTTTCTATATACTAACTCACTTAATCCTCACAGCAATCCTTAAAAGTACATACTATTCTTATACCCATTTTGTAGATGAGGAAACTGAGGCACAGAGAGCTTAAGGAAGCTACCCAGGATCACATACTAAGTTGCAGAGCTGGGATTTGCACCCAGCAGTCTAGCAGTTTCATCACAAGTTCTAAGATTTAGAATAAAACTAGGTAAGTTTGACTCCTCATTGTGCCTCTCTAATGCCTTATGGTCTTCACCTGTGAAATGAGAATAATTCAGGAGATGACTGAGGGGATAAAATAAGTTAATATATGTTAAACACCAAGCCCGTAAATGCCCAGTTACATTCATTCCATTCACGTCCCCTCCCCACTGGCCACATGGAACTTATACTTTCTGGTTCTAGAAGGCATGTGTGTGCTTCCAGATGGTCCAGCAGCTGTCTGTACAAACCTTGAGATCTTTGCTCTCATTGAAATTTTCTTTCTTGACTTTACCCTTTCTGGATGGCTCTGTGCTGGAAGGAGCGCAGTTGGGGTGGGATTAAAAAAACTTCCTGGGCATATACCCCTTCAGTTTTTCTTCTATTATGTGTGGTTTTATACTTACTTCTATTTTGCCTTGTTTCAGAAATGGGATTAAGTTGAGTTACTAAGATGCAAACAGTTCTATAACACAAGATGGATATACAAATAATAAAAGTGAGAGAAAAAAAATAAATATAGGAACGAACTGTGGATCCAGGGTGGAGTTGACACAGAGTGTATTTACAGACCATGAAGTCATGGGCGTTTACCAGAGGTCAGCCATAGGCTGGCTCTGACCTTCCTAGAGGTCAGCACCAAATAAGAGACCACGAGCATAAAGCAACAATAAGCCCATTGCTTAGCAGAAGGAATCCTAATACAGAGCACAAGACTGGCCCACCGTTCATCCCCCTCTGGGGCTGAGGCTGCCCCCTGACCCGCTCTCTTCCTCCTCTCAGGGTGGTGGACAATGAGGGGACCC
This sequence comes from Mesoplodon bidens, assembly GCF_964165515.1. Lineage (NCBI taxonomy): Eukaryota > Metazoa > Chordata > Mammalia > Artiodactyla > Ziphiidae > Mesoplodon > Mesoplodon bidens. The sequence continues at coordinate 101,019,762 of NC_138163.1, forward strand.
TGCAGCTGAAGAGAAGCTTCCCCATTGAGCAGAGCTCGCACCCCATATGCAGCATTTTCTGCCCCCTCATGTCCTTCCGCCAGGGGGCCTGTGTGGGTGAGTCCCATGGGGTCGGGGTGTCTGGGTGGCCAGGGAGGGGCAGGGACCAGGGCTGGTGCTGATCTGGCTCAGCTGTCACGACATCCTAATGCCCTGACTTCCTGGGCCTCAAGAACTCTCACACCCCAGCAACCTCACACTTTGAACACAGACCCCCCAAACAGCCCAGAAACCTCACAGCCTAAGACACAGACCCCTCCCCGCCACCAACAGAGAGCTCAGAGACCTCACACTCTGGACACAGAACCAAAACAGCTAGGTGACCTTGCATCTGGGGATGCATCTGGGGTCCACCCCAGAGCCCCCAGTCCCGAGACCTCACACCTTGGACATAAATCCCTCAACACCTCAGAGACTTCACATGCAGGGCACCCCGCTGCCTCCTGCAACACCTCCTGATGGTCTTCTCTCATCTGGGCAGTGACGGGCAGCAAGGACATGTGCGTGCATTTCTTTCATGTGGAGCAGGCAGCCAAGGCCGCTGTCAACAAGCTGCAGGGCCACAGCGCGCCCGTGCTGGATGTCAGCTTCAACTGCGATGAGAGCCTGCTGGCTTCCAGCAACGCTAGCGGCATGGTCATCGTCTGGAGGCGGGAGCAGAAGTAGGAGACTTCCAGCCTTGCCACTGTCCACCTTCCCACCCGCCTCCAGCCCCAGCCTTGTGTTTGTAAATAAAGTCCCTGTGGTTGTGCCGATGGCTGGCTCCCAGGTCTTCTGGGGTTGAGATGGGGGAGAGGGCAGCTCTAGGACCCAAGATGGGATGGGGTTCAGCTCCTCATTCATGCCTTCATGCATTGATTCATTGATGGATTCATTCAACAACCATTTATGAATGTCTGCCATGTCAAAGGCACCACTTCAAGTGTTTTACACAGTCACGCTTTGGACAGACATTGTGGAGCACCTACTGTGCGCCGGGACCTGTTCTAGGCACTGAGGGTACGAGCTGTGACTTAAACTGACAGGAATGGCTGCCCTCGTGGAGCTTACATTCTAGTGGAGACAGGTAGATTATAGACAAAAATATATAATAGGTCAGCTAAAGCTGAGCGTTGTGAGGAAAAAGGGCAGGGGATAGAGTGCAGGACTGAGGGGAGGGTTAGGCTCTTTTTGGTGTCCTGATCAGGGAAGATGTTCCTGACAGTGTGAAATTTATTTTTCTTTAATTTTTATTTTATGTTGGAGTATTACATTAGGTCCTTGTTGATTATCTTTTTTTATGTATAGAAGTGTGTATATGTTAATCCCAAACTCCTAATTTATCCCTCCCCTCCTTCCCCTTTGGTAACCATAAGTTTGTTTTCTATGTTTGTGGGTCTATTTCTATTTTGTACATAAGTTCATTTGTTTTCTGTTTTTAGATTCCACATATAAGTGATGTCACATGATATTTGTCTTTCTCTGTCTGACTTAACTTCACTTGGTCTGATAATGTCCAGGTCCATCCATGTTGCTGTAAATAGCATTATTTCATTCTTTTTTTATGGCTGAGTAATACTCTATTGTATATATGTACCACATCTTCTTTATCCATTCATCTGTCCATGGACATTTAGATTGCTTCCATGTCTTGGCTATTGTAAATAGTGCTGCTGTGAACATTGGGTTGGGTGTATCTTTCTTTTTCTTTTTTTTTTTTTTTTTCTGCGGTACGCGGGACTCTCACTGTTGTAGCCTCTCCCGTTGCAGAGCACAGGCTCCGGACGCGCAGGCCCAGCGGCCATGGCTCACGGGCCCAGCCGCTCCGCGGCATGTGGGATCTTCCCAGACCGGGGCATGAACCCGTGTCCCCCGCATCAGCAGGCGGACTCTCAACCACTGCACCACCAGGGAAACCCTGGGTGTATCTTTTTGAATTTGAGTTTTCTCTGGGTATGAGGCCCTTCCCTGTTCTGGTTGTACCTGCTGCCACCATGTGGGTTAATTCGGCCTGCAGGAGGCTTAGGCCTGAAGTCACTGTGACCGTGACTAGTCACTGTTGCTGCAAATCAGCTCTGGGCAAACTTGACCCTGGGAGTGACCACTGTGTGGCTTAGGAGAGACTGTGCTCCAGCACTTGCTAGAGAATCTCCCTCCTTCCCAGAGTGGAGAAGATGGCTTCTGAAATGGCAGGGAAGTTAGATTTGTGACTGACAACCAGCTTCCCTATTTCGTTTTATCTTAATTCATTCCTGCTCATTTTCCCTTTATTTTTTATAGAAATGTCAGACTCTTAATAGATGAGCATATTTACTTTATTTTTGATTTAGAGCCATTTATGCTTTATAGATGAGGTATCAGCATATGGATTTCTGAATTACGTTTAAAACTGCTATTTTTAGGTCTGATGTTCTGTGGTTACACACTAGGATTCATTACATAATTTAAGCACAGGGTGTTTAGAACAAGGAGCCAGGAACAAGTTCTCATTATATTATCTGGACTGAAAATGATTTCTCACTGACATTATAAAGTTTAATAGTTGCAGCCACTGTCAGAGTGTAGTCCGGTCGATTGCCTAAGTTGTGTCTGTGACTTCTGATTCAGATAAGTGATTTAATTCTCACGTCAGTGCTGCCCTCTCCCAAGCTCAGAATTCTTCATAGAAGACCAAAACAAATAAAAAAATAGGACATGACAGTAAAATGTAAGAAATTTTCCTACTTCAGATTCTGATAAGGAAGTAAATTGTTGTATTCATCAATGGACATATGTTTCTTCCTCTTCTGATTTATTTCCTGGCATAGGAGACCCAGTTGCCTTAATGATGATCTGTCAATTGAGCGTAAACCAAATAGTCTATCTTGGGGCTTCTATGTCATTAAGTGGTCCTAGGGAAGGGCCACAGTAAGGGTTGTACAGATTGTGGACTGCACAATTCTGGAGACACCAAGCATGGAGAGGCTCTTTTCTAGTCCCTCTCTCAGTGGTTGGGGTACTGGGACAAGGCTCCCAGCCTTTTCTCTGCTACTTAATCTTTTTTTCCCTACCAACACCCCACCCCAAATTTGGCTTCTTGGTCTCCAAATCAAAAGCTTGTCTCTCCCTCTGTCTTTCATGTTGACTTGGGCACATTTATTGAGGATGGACATGATTGGATCCCTCCTTTCCTTAACGCCCCCCCCCACACAGATACACATACGCCCCATCTGTGACAGATCCTATGGAATCTGGTTAAGTGCAGCCCCACACCAATGCCCAGACTGCTCTATAAACCTTTTTGTAAGGTTGCACAAACAGAAACTAAACCGTGCAGTGTAGGAGGTTCCATGCAGATTCCAAAAGTGATTTATTGTATGAAAAATTTTTTGTTTATTTGTTTTTAGAACCTAGTTAATGGTCACAACCAGATGTATGATGGTCTCAGCAAGAGCAGACCATTTTGAGAAGCAAACAGACCAAAATAGGGAAAGAGTTGTATTAAAATGTGCAAAACACATATTTTCTGAATTAAAAATTAAACAGGAGGCACTAATAGGAGACTGGACACTGCAGAAAACTCAGTAGTAAACCAGAGAACTATCTTTAGAAACACTCTCAAACAGAGCAAAACAAGAAAGAGATTAAAATGTTGAGAAAGAAGAGAGCAGAAATGGAGGTAGAGAGGGAACTGAACAAGTGGAACTATGGTAATAATCAATGATAATATTTAAAGAAAAATCCTTTTCTAAGTGAAAAAAAAAACATCTGGAAATTGAGAGATTTCACTCTGTTCCAAGCAAAATATGTGAAAAGGGATCACCAGATACACCTTGGTAAAAATTTAAAGGTCATATATGAGGAAAGAATCTTATAAGGAGCATCAAAGCAAAACAAACACACAAAATAAAGCTTGAAAACACCACCACCACCAGCAGAACCAGTGACCTGAAAACCACAAAGATGTGGCTTCAGGTAACGCAAGGAGAAAATGGATCAAATCTTCAGTACTTTGAGAGTAAGCAAATTAGGGACAAGTTTTTCATACATGGAGACAATAGAAATGTTTTTAAATCTTCAAGAAAACGGACTATAATATAGTTTCTTTGATACATTACTCAAAGTAACCTATTACTTTCATAAACTACTCCAGAACATGAAGAGAAAATCAAAATTAAGAACTCAAGGAGGACATCTTATCTTGAAAGACTGGACCAGCATTGAACACTAAAACAGGTTTCACACACACACACACACACATGCACACACACACACGGTTATACAGCTAAATTCAAGGATAAAACATTATTTCAAGAAGTGAATATTGTTAGAAAAATTGAAAAGGAAGATGACATGGTTTGTACCACAGATAAAATAGCCAAATAAAGAGAGTTGGGAAACTAAGGGCTGAATTCTTCATATTTGATCTTGATAGTAAAATCATATTTCATGCTTACCTTTGAAAATCAGTTAGTTATAAGTTTAAAATATTTTAGGGAAATTTCAACTTAACCAAGATAAAATTCCAAATAGAATTGCAGAATCTAATAATCATTTCACAATGTATATGTATATCAAATCATCACATTTAAATATATATAATTTTGTCATTTATATGCCAATAAAGCTGAGTGAAAAAAGAATTCTGAGGAGTGGGACTGGAGCTTGAGGTGGTGAGGAGATCATTATATAACTTTTTATATTTTTTGAATTTGATGACATATTTTATTATTTTAAAACCTATTATTAGGAAACAAAGACAAGCATAAGGCATAGTGTTCCTTTTTAGAAAAATAAATTGCAGAATCTAAGAGCAAACCTAGTGTAGTCTTTATGGCAAAAGACAAGTAGCAATAGAAGGTAATGGCAACAGTACATAAAAAAGTGAAAACAAAACCAGAAGACAGGGGAAAAGAAAGTCCTAGGAGAATTGCTGACCATAAATGTGAACTCCCTGATGGCCCCTGCAGCCATTATGACACATTCTGTCTTCTTGAGGTTGGCATATGATCATCTCTCTTTTACTTTCCTATTTAATTCCTTGAGCTCCCATGGGCCATATTATCAGGAATTCCTCTTGAGGAATAATCAGTATATTCCTCCTGAGGCCTCTTCCCTTCCCCTTCCCCCTTAGTTGTCCAGGAACCCCAGTAGGGTGACTTTGTCCAAGGAGGGTCAGACCACTGTCCAACACCACTGCTGTGGCTCCTTGCTTCACAAAGCTGCTGTGGGACACTGGTCCTGCCAGACTGATGGATGCCACTGGGATGACTTAGCTGGCCAGAAGATCAACGGCTAGGTTTTGCTGTTGTTTTAAGAGAGACATGAACATGTCTATAAGCTGAAGAGAAAGGATCAATAGGGACCAAGAAATCGATGACATAGATGACAGACTGGATAGTTGATGGGTCAGTGGGCAGTTAGGGATGAAGAAGCAGTTAAGGATGGGTCAAGGCATAGTTATGCCTTTGCCCAGTCTCCATCATGGATGGCAGAAAACCTCATCTCCAGGTTAACAGAGAATATAGAGGTCCTGAGATACAAACCTCCCCCATGCCCCTGCATCCACAGCTTCGCATTCCTCCCTTGTCACCTCAGTAGAAAAGGCGTCCCCTCTGCTGTCCAAAGCTAGCTTCCATGATGGCCCTGTTTCCCAGACACTGAACAAGAAAGAGACTGGGACCCATCCTCAGCCAAGCACATCCAACCCTAGTTGATGCCTCTCAGCTCACCCTCTTGCCCTGTTTCCTCTGCCCCAGCAGCCCTTACTGGTATGCCTACACTCACATTGCTTCCTGAGTGCCCTGACGTCCAAATCTCTGTTCATAGTGCTTGCTTGCTTGACATCCTTCAAGAGATTCCCTTCACCTGTGGAAGAAAACCCAGATGCCCCATGTGTGCCTTTCATGATTGGGCCCCACCTGCCAACTCTCTAACTTATCTCTTGCTTCATTTCCCTATGTTCTAGTCATCCTAAGAATCCTGACTGTCTGGCTTCAAATCGTGGCTCCACCACGTACTAGCCGTGTGCCCTTGGGCAATTTGCTAGAGCCCTCTGGGCCTTAGTTCTTCATCTGTAAAATGGGGATAGTCCAAGTTCCTACTTAAAGGGTTGTTGTGAGGTTAAATGAGTTCATACATGTGAAGCAGTTAGATCGCTGTCTGGCATACACTAAGCACGTGATAAATGGTAGCTCCTGTTATTAGTACTTTGCACAGCTCCTAAGATGTACCGTCCTCTTGCTCTCCTTGTGTCTTTGAGGATATGGTTTTCTCCCATTCCTCCCAACCTCCTTCCCCTCCCCACCCTACTTTTCTGACTAGCAAATTGTCCTTCATCTGCAGGGTCTGTCTGCTCTATTGACACCTCGACTGTGGAGCATTTCTAGATTTCCCCCTTGATGTGTATACATGCTAGACTCGATGAGGGGTACTTTTTCTGAGCTGGGCATATCTTTATTATAGCCCTTTTTCTACTTTGTTGACTTGGCCTTCCTCTTGGTCTGTGATTAGCTGTAGGGTGCAGGCATGGAGGGCTGGGAGTCAAATCTAGTCCATTCTTCTCTTATTTTCCATCAGTTGATGTGGCCTGACATGGACTAAGTACTCATTTAGTGTTTGTTGAATGAATGAATGAATGAATGAATAAATAAATGAATACATAGGTAAGGGACATGTGCAGACAGAACATTGTAGAAGAAATATAATTTCCAAGCAAATAAGAGATGTTCAAGTTTATTAGTAATCAAATCACTGTTGATTAAAATGAGACATCATTTTTACCTGATGAATTAGGAAACACTTTTAAAAATGATAGTATCTATTTCTGTGGCCTCTTTCTTGTTGCTGGTGGGAGGGTAAAAGCAATTTAACACCATGTATCAAGATCCTTTAAAATGTCCTTTTCTTTTGCCCACCTAATTGTACTTCTGGGACAGTAACAGAAATAATTTTAAATACAAACAAATGTTTATGCATAAATATGTACATTATGACATTATATAAAAATTTGAGAAAAGCCCACAAAATATCCAATAATAGAAGAATGGATTAGCATTTTGGTTTCAGAAGAATGTGATGATAAGAAATGTATTAGTTAAAGGAAAAAAGCAGACTATAGAATATGTTCACAACTATTAAGAAAAAAAAGACAAGTAGATACCCATGCATAGAAAAGAGAGTGTGAGGAAGTATACCAGAATGATTACTTGGTTATATTTGGATGGTGGGAGTGTGTATGGGGTTTTTTTCCTGCTTTTATATATTATCCAAATTCTCTATATTTAGAAATGTGTTCCTTTTACAATGGAGTAAAGCCAATAAATTTTATATTTTAAAGTGTGTGCTCAGAAACAATTAAGAATCTGATTATATTTTGTTTGATATGTTTTGACATGAGTAAGTCTTAAATTACAAAGTTGATTTTAAGTACCGGAGGGCACAGATCTGGTCTTATGTTCAGCCGATCGTGTGACCAGTAAATAACCTGTGGGCTTATATGAGGTCACCCTCCATGTAAGAACCCACAGTTGTCACAGGGCTTAGCATGGCCTCTAAAACATCACATCTGGCCACCAATGAGAAAGAGTTAAAAACAAAAAGCCAAACAAGTGAGGTTTGCTTGGAGACAAATAATCCCTGAACACAGGGTGTGTGTTAATGAAAAGGAAGGTGGTAGAAAATGAATCACTTTGCTTGTAAATGAAATGCATATTCATTCTTTTCTGCCCACATCACAAGTTAAGCACCATCATCCCGGTGTCCACTTGCTGGATGCAAAAATCTTGACATGATTTAAAAAACAAAAAACAAAAGAAACCTCACTGTTGTCTTAGCTTGCTTAAATGCATATTGTACCAAATTGTAGAAGAATTATAGATGAGCGTTTTAAAGAGTTTCTAAAATTGTACCTCTATGAAGAATATTGCTAATAATATACAGCAATTACTGTTAACTGCATGAGAATATCTCATTTTGTTTGGCTACACTTAAACAACCCCAAAGTTGAGTGCACCAATACATACTGGATTTCAAACTAAATAAATCAAAATTACCATGTACATTCCACTACATGTCAAAACAGGAAAAGCCATAGTATTTGATGTGAAATGAAGATTAGAGCAGTAATAGAGAGAAAACTAGAAGCTGCTTACATTTATTTGGAATAAGAAAACAAGCTCAATGATTTTCAACGCAGATGTACTTTTCTTTGAGAAAATACATCAGAAAATCAATTTACAAAGCAGAGAAATTTGGCAGTAATTATTATACTATCAAAAGATTCTTTAGTTTCCGAAGAACTTATTTCAGAGTTCAGTGTGCTTGCTTGTCGTTAACAACTTAACAGATATGAGAGGAATTTAAAGCTAAGGTGTTAGGTGCCATTGCCAATTAAAAATGACCAAAAAAGGGGCCTCCCTGGTGGCGCAGTGGTTGAGAGTCCGCCTGCCGATGCAGGGGATGCGGGTTCGTGCCCCGGTCTGGGAGGATCCCATGTGCCGCGGAGCGGCTGGGCCCGTGAGCCGTGGCCGCTGGGCCTGCGCGTCTGGAGCCTGTGCTCCGCAACGGGAGAGGCCACGGCAGTGAGAGGCCCGCATACCGCAAAAAGAAAAAAAAAAAAAACAAAAAAAAAAAAAAAAAAAAAAAAAATGACCAAAATGAAGATAGAGTATCTTTATATGTAATAGAGAGTGAAAGGGGGCATCTAATTTGAGTTCTAAGAGTTAAGCATTTGTGCAGAGTCTCAAATCTATCCATTATATAAAGGAAGGCACACCTGGAGCTTATTACTTTATCACTTCAGACTTAAATCCTGAATTTGACGATTTAAAACAAGTGTACCATCTTCCATTTACATTCTGTGATAAATTCCATGATTTCACTCATCAAAGACATTTCACATTTTTCCAAGATAAACTTGCTTAAAGGAAGTAACTCATCTAGTTTAATACAACATGAAACTGTCTTCATTTTGGGATGATGAGAATAAAAATTGCTATTGTTTACTGAGCATTCATACAGCTCCAGGCACTATAGAAAGCTAGATGCTTTTCATACCTTGCAAACTTAACCCTCATTTTTCATTTATTCAGAAAACTATTTATTACAGAGTGCTTACTATGTGTCAGGGGCTATTGAATGTGTTGGGGATTCAGCAATGAACAAAACAGACAAATAGCCCTGCCCTCTGTGGAGCTTACGTTCTGGCAGGGGAATAAAGACGATATACAGAATAAGAAAATAAATGATATACTAGGTTGGTGTATGATGAATGCCACTGAGGAAGAGAGAGCAGAGAAGGGGTTAGGGAATGCCAGACTTACAGGGGGAGGGGTCACACTTTTGAAAAGGATGGTTAGAGAAGGCCTCATGGAGAAGATGACACGCAAACAGATGTGCCTGCCTTGTTTGAGGAAGAGCAAGGAGTGCAGTATGGTGGGTGCAGAGAGAAAGAGAGGGGACGAAGTCTAAGAGAGAGAGCAGAAGAGGGGACACATCATGTCGGGCCTGGTAGGCCATCATGAGGCTTTTGGGTGCAACTTCAGGAGAGATGGCAAGCCCTCAGAGGCTTTTGAACAGAGGCATGATATGATCTGACTTAACGTTTTCACAGGATCATCCTGGCTCCTGCGGTAACATAAAATTCTGTGAAGCAAGTGGTCTTGTCCAATTTCACAGATAAGGAACAGAGCCTCAGAAAAGTTAAAAATTTACCAAAGTTCCCATTTATTAGCAAAATTGTGGGGCTGCAATTTTAATCCAGGTCTGTGTAATTTGGAAGCTCACATTTTCCCCACTAAACCACACTGCCTCCCAATTGCAAACAGGTTGTGACCCAAGCTGGCGTAGATGATTTTCTTATAGTCTGTGGTGACCTCTTTTTTTCTTTTTTCTCCAGAGTCCCTTGGCTTCTCTGGCGAGGCCACCATGTCACACAACTCCAGGGGACACAATTTATACCATAAGTCTATAAATGTTCTCCCTGGAGGTGGGCGGTACCCAGCCAACATGGCCATATGTAACGGCTTTGTTCTCCAGTGAGATTGAAGAGCTCTGTAAATGGTTTTGAGCTATGGTTAGGCTGGTAGCAAAATCTGGTAAGACATTTGTACTGGCTCCATTTGATCTATCTTTCCATTTCTCCTTCCTCTGACACATATTCTACCAGCTGTCCCTACTACTCTCTGCGGTCTGGCAACACACTAGTCCAGCACTATGCCAGGCTAGGATGTAAGTTATGGGAAGTCAGGGTTCTACTCTGTGTGGGCAGCTTAGGCCCACAAGTGACAGAAAACCTGAGGGAATGTAGGATGTGAGCAGGTGTGCCTGGCTTCTGATTAGACAAAGTGAAACACATTTTATTTGTTGAATATCAAATTGAAGGAGATGATACAGGGTGCTATCTAACTGTCATTAAAATTGCTGCTTGGTTTAATTTAGGCTCTACCAGATTTTCTTGTAAGCCTTAGGGCCCAAGGCTTAGACTCTTGAGCCCTTGTTTACATTGAAAGTAATTTTTTTAGTTTGTTTGAAAGACATTGCTTACACTTTAACAATTGGATATGTAAGAAAATACCCTGAGATTCAGACCTTTAAAATGAAGTTTGGGGGCTTCCTTGGCGGCTCAGTGGTTGAGAGTCCGCCTGCCGATGTAGGGGACACGGGTTCGTGCCCCAGTCCAGGAAGATCCCACATGCCGCGGAGCGGCTAGGCCCGTGAGCCATGGCCGCTGAGCCTGCGTGTCCGGAGCCTGTGCTGCGTGACGGGAGAGGCCACAACAGTGAGAGGCCCGCGTACCACACACACACACACAAAAAAATAATAATAATAATAAAAATTTTTTAAAAGACATGGAAAGCAGTGGAATACTGAGGTGTTTAAAACCCAGGCATGCAGAACCCAGCAGATATAAATTTTCACTGCAGTGAGGTCAGGATAATTTCAGTTTATCCAATGAAAAGGAAAATAAACTTTTTTTTTAAACATCTTTATTGGAGTATAATTGCTTTACAATGATGTGTTAGTTTCTGCTTTATAACAAAGTGAATCAGCTATACATATACATATATCCCCATATCTCCTCCCTCTTGCGTCTCCCTCCCACCCTCCCTATCCCACCCCTGTAGAGGAAAATAAACTTTTATGACCTGGTAGGGCTAGAGTAGGTTTAGTTAAAGGTACGTGGTAAGTTTCTAGTTACTGCTGCAGACGCTCTTTTCCCTCATCCTTGGGAGTGTGCCACTTCTTCTTCATGCCATTTTCTACCCTCAAAAAGAAAAAGATTTCAAATGGGTATTTTTCTGACAATAAAAGTAATATTTGATAATTATAAAAATTCAGAAAAAGCAGATATTTTATATATAGGTATAAAATCATTTTTATACCTATATATAAAGAAAGCTCAGCAATCAGGGATAATGCTATAGATGTTTTGGTATGTATCCTTCCAGTCTTTTTTTCTGTGCATATATATGTCAATATGTACCGGTATCTTTAGTTTCATTGGGATCATACTACATTTATCAACATAGCATGGATGTCTTTCATACCAATTAATGCCAGTCAACAGCCTACTTTTCATGGTTGCATAGTGTTCAATTCTGTGCATGTGTCATGACTGATTATTCCATGACCAGTGTTGTAAATGAGCTGGGGGCTTCCCTTGGAGTGCTTCCTCCGTGGTCACTTGGCTCTCTGTCAGAGATGGTTGGTGACTCAGGGTTTCTGAAATTACTTTCTCTTACTTATTTATGTGGGTTAGTGATAGCCCTCAAAGCACAGGTCATGGATGGAAAAGGGAATAGAGAGGTCTGTTAAAAAATCAGCTCAAAAGCCACTGCCTTCAGCTTTCCCTGAATGAGCCCCACTCCATGCGGTCACTCTTTCTTCTGTGTCCCAACAGAAGAGGGACAGAATAGTATGCAGGAGCATGGGCTCTGGAGCCAGACTGCAGGGGTTTGCATTCTGACTTCATGACATTGGACATATTACTTCACATTTCTCTGCTTCAGTGTTCTCATCTGTAAAATGGGGCTAATACTAGTATCTACCTTCTGGGCCAGATGAGATGATCCATGCCAAAAGGACCCAGCAGCACAGGACCTGGCACATAGCAAGAACTCAACAAGGGGTGAGGGTTATTATTATTACTCAGTTCATTCAAGTGGCCCTCCCAGTTAGTAGCTAGGGAGCTCATCTGGATGCCTGGACAGCCCAAATAGATTATAGACTCTGAAAAGTTCAGATGCCAAAGTGACTACAGTGTCTTCCAGATAGTGAGCCCCCGGCCAATGTTACTGATTGATCCTCTAACCCAAACTGACTTGCTGCAATGGTGGGGTCCTCTTGGTTGAATTTGGCCTCCATTTCCCATTAAAAAAACAAAAGCAGAGCAAAACAAAACAAAAACCCCAGAGACCCTAATAAGTGGATGTAGGTGAAATACAGTTCCTTCAGGTAGGTCAACATCATAGCTGTGGGCTTTCCTACACTCTATCTAAGGAAATTCTTGACCAGAAGAACCTATAGATCTCTTAAATGATAGTGAAAATGACAAGAAATATTTAAAAGAACTAAAAACCATATTATTCCAAAAGACCAGTCTATAACAGAAGAACAAATCTTGTATTCCCTCATTTATTTGGGATTCTTGGGAACTGAATTTTTTTCCAGTAAGTAGATTTTCTAGATGGTGGAAGCTTATTCATTTAACTACCGTTAACAGTTTGCATTTTAACCATTTTGATGTAATTCTTTCTAATGCCTGTTGCATGGTTTATGGCTTTCATATAGCGAATATATTGAAAACCTGTCAGCCAATTTGTTAAGCTTTGAGGCCTCATTGTGAATGTGTTCCTGTCATTTGTTTTTTTGTTGTTTGTTTTCTCTGCCAAATGATATCAGTGCCATTTGCCTTTTAAAGACTCAGACAACTGTACCTTTACACAGCTCTTTTCACTTTTCACTTTTTTCTCTCACTGGTAGGGTGTGTCAGTTTTTACTTTTTACTACAGAAATGTGCATAATCGCTTTCCCCATCTCCAAAACACCTTTCTAACTTACTGATTTATAAGTTTTATACCCTGGGAAAACAGAACCCCAAGTCTGTTACTATTTTGTATACAGTAAGGTTAATAGGTATTGAATGAAATCATGTATTTAGTCACAGGATTTTTGACCATTCGAGGACTTTAAGAATTTACTTCCTGGGGCTTCCCTGATGGCACAGTGGTTGAGAGTCCGCCTGCCTATGCAGGGGACGCGGGTTCGTGCCCCAGTCCAGGAAGATCCCACATGCCGCGGAGTGGCTGGGCCCGTGAGCCATGGCCGCTGAGCCTGCGCGTCCGGAGCCTGTGCTCCGCAACGGGAGAGGCCACAACAGTGAGAGGCCCGCATACCGCAAAAAAAAAAAAAAAAAAAATGGAATTTACTTCCTGGTTGTAGGCTGTTATGTGGTAGAAGTTTGACTGTGGGCAAAGTGCCATTTTATTTATAAGCTGTTGTGCTTATTGTTTTCCATTCTAGCACGAGTGCCTTCCTGTTGCTCATAGGTAGAGAAATTAAATTAAAGAAAAATAATAACCTGTCTCTAGGCAGTTGGTAAAGTTTTGTAAAATGGGATATGGATATTTTTAATAGAAAGAAAGGTAAAATAGTCTTAGATATAATTTCTTGAGTGTTTTTCCATTTTCTTTACAGAGAAATAATGATGAGTCTGTCGGAAAACTCACAGACTAAGAAGTTATAACCATTGCACGTCACTACTGGGTGCCTGAGGACCCCCGTCCAGATATGAATGTCCTAATTGCACAGGCCCATGAACAGCTCAAGAAAAATACTTTTGAGAATTTTGAAAGACTCATTGCTACCTGTGTATACCAAGATCGGGAAAAGTAAGCTTTTATTTTATTGATTCTAATAAATCATTTACGTTTCTGTGAACCTGACTAATGAAGGAATTTGTATTTTATCAAAAAGGGCAAAAAGAAAATTGACATGTCTTCTCATACTCCACCATGTAGCAAAGCCACCTTAAATCATTTTTGGAGATTAACTGGGTACAGATATTTCATAGTGATGGATGGTGAGCTTTGCTTGTTGATGGAATAGGGGAGGCCCTGTATCTTCAAAAGAATAGGATTGCCCCTTTGCATTTTCTTTTAATTGGTTTCTAGAGGTTTTCAATTGAAGCATAGTAAATCAATGTTAGAAGGTTTAATTCTGAGATGTCGTCTCTTTACATTATTTTAGTGATAAGTGGGATTTTTAAGTGTGACTTTTATAATACACAGAACAGGGGATTTGCGGTAAGCTTTCTATAGAATATCTTTGAAATTATTTCTCCTTGAAGATAATGAAGCTCAGCATAATCTATTTCGAATACATTTATCGTGTTTGCATTGAGTTTTATTAAGTCACTGTTACAAACAACTGGAGCTCCATCTTAATATGTTTTGGTGTTCATCTTATCCACAGACTGATATAGTGAGGGGTGGGTGGAATACTCAACTGGAGTTAGAAAACCTTAGGTCAAACTCTAGCCTCTGATTTTATTACTACAGACCACTGCCATCTCTTTTCCCCATGACCCCTTCCTTCATCCCCAAACCTGAAGTCTGCACCCAAGTGGCTACCTACATACCCTAAATATCTTTGAAGATCCCATAGTTTATTTTAGTTGTGAATATGTGTTTTTTTTTCCTAATCCATAATACACCCTTGTTGAGTTGTTATAAAGATGGTATTTTTCCTTGAATCTTTAAGCTTCTCTGAGCCTCCTGGAGGATGTGCGGCCTGAGCTTTGCATGACCCTGGCCTTGCCTTCCACCCTAGAGGTACCCCTTCCCAGGGTGAGAATTGTGACCCTCCTTCACTAAAAGAACACCTCCTGGGAAAATGGGGCTAGTTGATCAGACAACTCTGAGGTTCTCCAGATCCAACAAGCTCCAATTCTAGACATAAACATTCTCTTATCATTTTATAACCCCCTGCAGAGAAAGAAGCCCACTTTCTTTCCTTTTGGTTCTAATTTTGCCTGATGCCTGGAAGAACACTGTCTGAGTTAGAACATTGGACAAGCATTTCTGTGCCCTCAGCAGGCTGGGGAAAATGACTGTTGGGCTGGTCTGGAGAAAAAATTGAGGTGAATGTTAAGGCCCCAGTTGGGGCTTCTAGGTTATAAGGTTTGGGTCCAAGGAAAAGACTAGAAAAACACCCTCCAGTCATATAATACTTGTGTTGGAGGCTCTAGATGCCTGTCAGATTAAGAGATGTTTTCAAATATCAGAATCATTTTTGACTAGTGGTCAAGAATGCAGATCGATTACTTAGAGCAACACTCGTGGCTACAGCCTTAATAGGCTGTACTATCACCAACCAAGAATCTGAATCTTGATGGAAAGACCTTTGTAAGGACAGAATCTAGTGACTTCTGAAATGGAAAAATAGTTGGTGAAATGCAGTATTACTGTTTTTCCTTACTGTGATTCCAGTACCAGTTTTCATACTTATTTCCAGGTGCATGCTTTTAGGACACATCTGTGTTTTCTTTCCTATAGAGTGTAATTGTTACTCAAGAGACACAAAGTATATACAAGCCCATTTACTTTGTTTTAATGCAGGGAAAAATTATTACCCAGCAAAGACATCAAAAGGCTGTGCAGGTCCTCCTGATTACCTTTGAATGATGATCTTCTGGGATCCTTACTCTCCAGGTAAGTGAGAACTCCACCCTCATGGGCAATGTCCTGCATATTTTTGTTTCGGAGACTATTCCTGGTTTTACATCTACTTTTTTATTTTTTTTCTTTTTTTTTGCGGTACGCGGGCGTCTCACTGTTGTGGCCTCTCCCGTTGCGGAGCACCGGCTCCGGACGCGCAGGCTCACCGGCCATGGCTCACGGGCCTAGCCGCTCCGCGGCATGTGGGATCTTCTCGGACCGGGGCACGAACCCGTGTCCCCTGCATCGGCAGGCAGACTCTCAACCACTGCGCCACCAGAGAAGCCCTACATCTACTTTTAATTGCCCTTGATTTACCCTTGACCGTTTTTATTTATCACCGATGACACATCTCCATTTAAGTGTTAAAAAGGAAAAATGAGTCATGATTTTGAATGTTAGAGAGCCTATTATGAATTATCATTTTATCTTTTTAACATTAATATATACTTATATGCACACAGATTTCCTGGGACAAAATGAAAATGTACAACCTCATTGGTTATGAGAGTCTTAGATGTAAAATTTAGGGCAGATTTTTCAAAGCAGTAGTTTCTAGTGGCCACAGACATGCGGTAAGAGCACCTCATGTTATTAGCACAGAGCTCTGTCCTGCTAGAACACTAGATGTAAAGTGTAGAGATTATGATGTTGCAAAAGGGAAGCACAGTCAACCGCTTTCTGAAACACCTCAGTTCTTGTACTGACCCTGACTCTTGACTTCTGGCACCACCCTCCTAGCCACCCAGACTCTGGTCATCTTTTATGCTTACCATGGCATGACTCCAGCCCCCCCTCTAGCGTACTTATCTTGATAATTCTGATATTTGGGGCTGTGTTCTAGGCATTGTTATCATTGCTTTGAATACATTACCTCCTTTACTTTGTGAGGACAACTTGGTGAGGTTAGAGCTATTATCCTATCTTACAAGAGGATGCTGAGGTCTAGAGAGATAAAATTTTGCCTAAAGTCACGTAGTCTAGAAAAAGAAGAGCTGTGACTTAACCCCTGAACCTTTAAAATGCACATCTTCTGCTTCTAACCATTTTGAATTATTGTCTACAACTAGCCAGTAGATTAGAATGTCTTGACAGTCCTACCTCCTTTCTACTCTCTCCCCTCCATTCCCGCCATTTTCACTCTTGTTCTGACCCACCTTTCTTCTTGACTGTTGCAGGGCTTCCACATTGGTCTTTCTTCTAACGGCCTCTAAATTTTTAAATCCATCTTTACATTCTTGCAGCTAAGTACCTTCTAAGAGTAAGAATATCATAGTGTCACTCTTCTACTCATAAGCCTTCTGTACCATTTCTTTGTTCTCTAAGGAATGACCAAACTCCTTAGCTTTGAGCTCCTTCTCCCCCTTCTCCATTGTGGGGCTTAGGGTTGTCACTAGGGCATTATTCTCAAGCAGGGGCTGGAGTGGGGAGTCCTCATCTGAGACAAAAATAGAAACAAAAGGAAGCAGACAAAACTAAATCCCATGTGGGAGAACTAGAGTCCAAGGTATCAGGAGGGGAATCAAGAAGAGGCCAATTCAGTTGGATGTGTGTATATGCATTGGATTGACCTGGGGTTATCTTCTAGACTACCAGCTCTATTTGCTTTCATTTGCTAGCAGCAGTATGAGGGATAAATAGGCCATCCCGGTGTAAAGGACCTGAGATGAAATAGGCAGGCTTAGGAGCCCGGTTTCTCCACAGTTATCACATTCCCAAAGCTCGTCTTCTCATTCCCAACAGTCCAGCCAAATGGCTCGTTTAGCATTTCACATGTATTCCTCCTGCATTCCCACTTTTTTGCCTTTTCTCTTGCTGTTTCTTCAGTAGGAACTAGCTTCCAATTTTCTTCACCCGCTGAAAGCTTTTCTTTACGACCCATTTCAAATAGCACCGTATCCATGAAGCCCTCTTGGATTTGCTTGCCTGGCAGTGATTATCTCCTCCTGAGGATTCTCACAGCACTATTTATGTTTCTTTTTTTTGTCTCTTACCTTGTAATGAAGACTTGTGACTAGACATTTGATCCACTTAGATACAGAGACCTGCTTCTAACCTGTTTGATTTACTGCCTAAAAATAAGCAGTAGCTTGTCACATCTTGACAGTTTTACCCCTACCTTGTCTCCTATACTCTTTGAATCTACTTGCTAGCTGTGTAATCTTGTGCAAGATTTTTGACCTGCCTGAACCCCAGATTCCTTACCTCTAGAATGAGATAACACTACCTACTTCCTCGCGGTTCTCAGAGTGACTTGAGATAACATACATAAATTCCCCAGTGCCATAGCACCTGGTACTAAGTACTGACTGGGGACTAGGAGAGGCGTTTCCATCAGGGACCATAGACCACACACTCTGACTTAGAAATGAACTGGAAGAGACCTGCATCCTTCCACATAGAGGAAGCCTTGTTTTTAAACAGTTGGATCTGAATGCCTTTCACACATTAAGCTGTCTTCTAGTCAGGAAGCTGCGGATGTTTATTAGATTATCTCTTGATGGCCTCGAGGATGAGTTGTACTGGAAAGTCCAGTAATGTGGGAGCGTGGCCTCCGGGGGACCTAGATGTTTCCTATCCAGCACTGAGGCCACCAAGTCATCATCCTCTCAGCAGACTGTTTTGTCTTTGCCTTGACGATTTGACATTAAAGGCAGAAAGACGATTCCCCAACTCGTTGCGAAGCCGGTTCAGTCTCAGATCATATCCGCCTCTGAGCCCGGCTTAGCTCCGAGGAGGTCATCCCTCTGAGCCGCTAAGCAGTCTAACTTTGCCTCTAATTGTGCACTGACCCTTCTCCACACTCAGGGGAAACTTCAGACTAATCAGATTAGAAAATGTCTCATTCCCATTCCCCTCTCCCTCCAATATGCCCTGCCACGATTTGGGTCACATGCTTGGTGTTTTGCATCATCTCCGCAGATTCCTTTCAAAGACTGCCCTAATTCCTAATGGGCCCATCAGCCTGCAGCTTACATTTATATTCTGCATTCTTATTGTTCCCCACAGACTCCACAGGGCTTTCCAGAGCCTTGACCAGACTCTCTTTCTACACACCCCTTCTGTGGCACGCTAAGCCAGAGCCCCTCTGACGTCTGCAGTCTCCCGTGGGAGACAGGCCCGGAGTCTGTTGACTTGGTTCAGCACACACTCTGCCCAGGGGCAGTTTTACCTGCCTTGGGATGGAGCTGGGCTGCTGCTGTGTGAATTCAGATCAGGAGACGAAAACCTCTGTGGCTAAAGATTCGGATGATTTCTTTCACCCACTCCAGATTGTCACCTGTGAATTTCTCCTGACCCGGCATGTGGGCACGAAGATTTCCCGTCTACTCCATTTCCATTTCTCTTGTGATTCAGTTAGGTCTTTTCCTTATGAGCAGAAGTCCTGCTGGAATCAGCACTTCAAAATCTCTTCACATCTGGTTACCCAGCCCCTGTCAGTTTGTGCTGTGGTAGCTGGTATGAGGTCACTTTACTTGCCAAACGAAGTCAGAAGTCATTTCACTAATGCACAGAGCATCAGACTTAAATGTTCGAGGTAGTGGTAGCTACTACCCATTCATAATAGGAGTGGCACTCTGTATTGACATAGTGCCTAGGGCCCTAGAATATTTTGTAAATCCTTGAGCACATTAAAAGGTACATTTTAGTGGATGGTAGGCATGATACCTCATTTCATGAGTGCAAACGTTGAGGCATAAGGAGACTCTCAAAGAGCTTGCTTCAGGCCTGAATGGATCTCTAATGGAATTAAAATGACAGCTCCCTAAGATACCCTAAACCTTTGTTTCTATCTGAGCTCCTAGGGGTAGGAACGATATCTCATTCACCTTTGCAGTCCCGGAGACTTGTCCTGTGCTGGTACACTGGGCAGCGGGGAGAAACACATGGGCTTGATTTCTACCAGAGCTGCTTCTGAAGTCCAGCCCTACTGTCTTCTGCCCAGGTGATCCCTGTAAATGGAGTCAACCCCTCTCCGCCTTCATTAGGGTTATTAATATTTCCCCTGTACTAGTAAGCAAGAAATCCTGGTTCTCAAACCATAAGAGGTAGAGAGTATTCTGAGGTCATTCCATACTGTGTTCCTGATGGGACTGGGGAGTAAAGAGGCAGCCTCCTCCCCTAATTGTAGCCTTCCGAATTGGGACTTGGAATAGCTGGAAATTCAAGCGCGACTCTTTCCCCAGCAGCTCTGCCCCAAGCTAGTCTTTTACAGCTGTCTTTGGGCTCCATGGAATGCCTTAGAACTGGCCTCCCAAGAGAGCTGGTGCCTCATCCAGAAATATCAGTTAAAATGGAAAAAGTTAACAGGGCTTTAAAATCATCTCATTATACTCTACCCAGCCTCTCCCTCTGCCCCCGCTCCCAGAGGCATGGTTGGGGCTCAAGTGATTTCACCTAACAATACGTGGCAGTGAAGCTGAGGGGCAAGGGTTGAACCATGTGCTTGCTAATGTTGCAGAGTGTTTGGTGCACTGGGAAGTTTTCAGAGAGAAACCCTCTTCTGTCCCTCTCCTTCTCTCTCTCTCCTTCTCTCTCTCTCTCTCTCTCTCTCTCTCTCTCTCACACACACACACACACACACACACACACACACACACACAGATGCTTTCTACCTTTTCAAATATAAGGTGATTTGGTCCCTAAGGAGATCTGTGCTGGGCTCACAGTTGGAATTTAGAGGCCTGGCGATTTGAGATCACAGGAGTTAACTCATTGGCAACTTGGGCAGTGCCATCTTGCCGACTCCTAAGTTTTTGTGACCAACCGGCTAGGGTGGCCTAGAGCTCCACTTTTTTTCCTTAAGTGTCTGGTCTTTAAGACTCTCACCAGGTGTTTCAGTGTGCACCCCTGGGTTTGTTGGGTAATGAACTGAAACCAAACACAACCAAGTGAGTCAAAAATGCGTCTTCACTACCCTCCCTCCCTTTCAGCCCTGGTCCTGCCGCCAGCCCATTCCCCTAAGTTATGAGATGGCCTTTGCGGCAGAGGGGGACCCATGTTACTCTTCAGCAGAATACAGCTGCTGTGCCTATTACCTCCACAGATGGTGGAAATAAAGCAGATCAGGATTATTCCCCGCAGCAAGGAGATGGATGGCTTCTGCGGTTTTCAAGCCATTCATCATTTTTGGGAGGGGGACCAGGAGCACCTGTCAAATGACACGTTAGACTCACTTCTTAGAACTCCCACCTAGTAAGGCATTGGGAAGCCTGCTTGCGGTTCATTATTATCTAGAGGAGAACCAGAGAAATTGCCTTCCCTCCCTCTTCTTCCACAAACATGTCCTTTAGTTTGTGTAGGGAAGGAAATGGTGGCTTGCCCAAGTATCAAAGGGAAAGAAGAATTTATGGAGGTTTTAGGAAAACACTTTAGCACTGTGAGCTGGGACTTTAAAGTAAGGAGGCTGACTTTTTAACAAGCATCGACACACTTAAAAGCCAGAATTAGTGTTGCCCTTTAGGGCAGTCCCCCTGGAAGGCTGTGCGCTGATTCCAACAATGTCACCATAGAAAGCTCCTCTTTGGAATTGCCTTCACAGCCTTTTCAAAAGAATTTCCTCCAGAGTGGCAAATCTTTGTCCTTTGACCATGAATCAGGGCCTAAGCAAGAGTCAAATGTCATTTGGCAAGGAGCGAAGTAGGGGATTCAGGTGGAGAACCAGGATGCTAACATTTTTGATCAGAAGCACAGCACGACCCTGAAGTAAGGAGATCCATTTTCTATACGATTCATAGGCTTTTCCAAAATACTTTGAAAGGACGGAGAGGATTTGGTGAATGATTACCTGTAGTCATGAGGCAGGAGGGACGGCTGGGGAGATAGTATTCAGGGGAAATTGACCTACTTGTCCTCACTCCCCTAATAATCAAGCGTTCCTCTGTCTCCAAACTGCTCCCTCTCGGCTCCTTCTCCAACCTGGACTGTTTTTAGAGCTGCAGCACTCCTTTGTATCCTAGTCTTTTCTCTCTCACAACCTCATCTAACAGTAGCGTATAGTAGATATAGTGTATAGTAACAAATGAGGGCGTGAAAAATCTCACTGTATCAGTGGTCCAGGGGGAGGAAGCTCTGTGCTGAGCTTTGGAGCATGGAGGAAAACCGGGACATGGTCCCAATGAGTGGTGCTCCTGCCTTGCCAAGTCTGACTTGTATGAGTTTACCACCTTGGAAAGCACGCTTCAAGGTCTCTCATGTGCTTTTTACACTTCTTACATTTTTATTTATGTCAAACGGATACATGCTTTATAGTAAGAAAAAAAAATCAAATCATTCTAAAAAGCTTATTCCGACAACAGCAGTTTCCAGCCACATCGCTCCCCACCTCCCAGACCCGTTCTCAAGAAACAGCCTTTCAGTCCTTCTAGCTGTTTCTGCAGACCTTTAAATAGCATGTACGTACTGCTATTTCTGGATTTCTCATTTTTAGATACTGCTACTACTTCCTGTTAACGATGCTTGAGAATTTAGCATAATATTGATTCCCATTACTGGTGTTCTTTCTGGATGCTCTTAGGATCGTCTCTTTATTCCTGGTGTTCTGGAAGTTCATGATGGGGCTTGTGTGTGTGTGTGTGTGTGTGTGTGTGTGTGTGTGTGTGTCTGTATATAGATTCATTGTGCTTAACAATTTATGGGCCCTTCCGGTCTGGAGACTCTGTCCTTTGGCTCTGATAAATTTTCCATTAATTTTAAAATAATTTCCTTTCCTCCATTTTTATTTTTCTCTTGTGAGAACTCCTATCATTAAGATTTTGGCTCTCTTGAATTTGGATCTTTCTCTCCCCAATTTTTCTTTGTCATTATGATGTCCTTACTAAGGGGTTTCCTCAACTTTACATTCCACCCCTTCTTCTGCATCTAGTTACTACTATCATGTTTTTTTATTCGAAGAGAACACTTTTGGTTCCTATTTTTAGTCTTCTGTTTCTTTTTCGTGGGTGTAATATATCCTCTTATCTCACATCTTTCCCTCTGCTACCTGAATTAACTTTGTTGCTTGATACCTTTTTTTTTTTCCTATTGCCATTTTGACTTCTGTCCTTAATGTTGGAAGCTTTTGGGGTGGGTCTTGTTGATTAGTGGGTTTCACTGCATGAGTCATCTCCTAGCCTACATTTTCATTGGGTACTCCCCAGAAGCCAGAGTTTGGGGCCTTTCAGAGTATTGAGAGGAGAATCCTATCTTCTGTGGGGCTAGGAGGGAGGGTGGGATAGGGGAAAGGAAGAGAATTTAAGTATGGCCACTGGTGTTCTGGAAACAGAAAAGGAGAAGGAAGGGGGCTGAGAGACCCAAGTTCAGTGTAGTGTGTAATGTTCTTCTCTACCCTCCATTATGCTTCCTCTCCCCAAGACTAGAACTGCTTTTGTTGAATTTCTCTGGAGAACAAGCCTCACTCCCCTGTAGGGAAGAGTACAGTGTACAAGGAGATACTTGAGGGTTCAGCTGCTCTTGCTTTATTTAGGCTTTCAAACAGTCCTTGTTTTCCGACCCCCACTGTATCCCTGCCTTTATTGGCACCTGGAGTCTGTAATTGCTGAGCCTCTCAGAAGTGTTGTGGGCCACACTGGCTAATCTTTAAGTGCCCCCTGCCTCTGCCATGGACATTTCGAATTCAGCTTCCCTTCCTCAGCTCTGCCGAGCCAGTTACCAATCCTTAGTCTGATTTCCATCTTGCAAACGATTTTGAAATCTCTCGTCCACTGTTGCCTTGTTTTCCAGCTATCTTTGCCATTGGGGGTTATCACCTATTTTTATTTCTTTGTTGTCATTTTGGTGAGATTTTGGTGGGAAAGGGAGATAAATATTTGTGAGTGACCCATCGTGATTTACTGCAACTCTATCCACTTCCCAAGAGCAAAGAACTCTTCCAAGAAGCATTGGCTAATTTTATCCCTTTTAATTGAAAGATTCTTTGTTCTTTTCTCCCTTGCTCCTTTTGGGGGGATTCCCATATCCATTGAAATCCTCCAAGACAGAACTGAAAAGAGAAACTTGGAGTATTTTACCACATTAACTCAACTCTTCCCTGAGGCCTGGCTTTGGGACTTTGGAAAGATTAAATCTTTCAAACATTTTTCCTCAGAAAGATTTTATACATCATTTCTAAGCTGTGTACTCTTTCATTTACAGCTTTTGATCCTTCCCGAATATCATTTGATTCAGGAATATCCTTCCCAAATATCTTTTGAGATGGGTAAATGGTTAGATGTGTTGAGTCTGACATATCATGAGTTGGGCAGGAAAGAGTGCTGGGGGCCCAGGATTAACAGGTGAGCATGAATAAATATAAGACGGATTGGTAAGGAGGTCTGATAATAGGACTTCCAGTGGTGACTTCCAGAAGTTTTCCTGTACCATTCAGTGCCATCATCCAGGGCAAATGCAGACTTAGGCATGGGGACTCGGTTAGGTAAGAGGAACTGCAGGAAGGCCTTTCTGAGGCCTTTGAATTGAGACTTTGGAATTGAGACTTTCCAGACAAAGGAACCAGAAGGTGCAAATGCCTTGCATTGCTGGGAACGATCTTGGTATGCTCAGAGAGCAAGAAGAAAGCTGGTGTACCTGGAACATTGTGAACAGGAGAGAGTTTTCAGAGGAGGTCAGAGAGGTCAGCAGGGACCAGATTATGTGCAGTTTTATAAACCTTGGTAAGGAGTTCAGCTTGCGTTCTAAGTGGATTAGAAAGCCATTGCACAGTTGTAAACAAGGAAGTAATTGATCAGATCCATGTTTTAGAAAGATCATTCTGGTGGAGGATGGTTTGCAGCAAGGTAAGAGTAGAAGCAACAAGACCAAGATACAAAAGGTATTCCTGTAGTCCAGGTGAGAGATGATGGTGGCTTGGAATTAGTGAATAGTAGAAAATATGGAGAGAAAGAGACTTGTGATATGCTATGGTGGTAGAACCTACAGGATTGGTTAGTGGACTCTGTATGAGGGATGGTGTAATTCTAAATCTGTTTGGTAGTCTTTTGACTGGTTCCCAAATTACTGGGATATTATACTTCTGAAACCTCTAGGATTCAATACGTGCCTCCTGTCATTGATGTGATGGGAATTTACCAACAATTAAATTCTGTATTGTAGGAACAGATGAAGAAATTTTGTTCATTGGGGATCTCATTCAGTCTTCCAGTCTGGTGGCTTTAAATATCATCTATATGCTAATGACTCCCATACTTCTATCTCTAACTCAAACATCTTCCCTGAACTACAGACTCATATACCCAACTGCTCACGTCCCATCAAAATGTAACACATCCAAAACCAAGCTCCCAATCTTTTCTCCCAACCTGTAGCTCCTGCAGTCCTTCCCATCTCAGTTCGGGCAACTCTGTTTTTCCAGCTGCTCAAGCAAAACCCTGAGAGTTGTCCTGAATCCGTTCCTATTCATTCTCCCCCTCACCTCCCCTACACACTATATACAATCCTGCAGGAGTCTTACACTCAAAATATATTCAGGCTTCACCACTCCTCACTGCCCTCCCTCCACTGCCACCACTGTCACCTAAGCCACCATTATCTCTTGTCTGGATTACTGCAGAAGACCGCTAACTGCCCTTGCCACTTTGGCCTTGCCCCTACATTGTATTTGCAATATATCAGCTAGAGTGATCTTCAGAAAATATAACTTAGATCTGGTAACTGTTCTGTACAATATACTCCAATGGCTCTTAGTTGTCCTTAGTATGAAAGTCAAAGGCCCTCCATGATCTCATTCTGTGACCTCAGCTCCTATTCAGAGTATTAGGGAATACTTTTCTTTGAGGCACCATGCTAAAGGAGTTTCTTATAAAATATCTCTACTTGATTGAGTTTTAGTTCTTCTCCCTAAACACATGCAAATAAAAGACATAATGGTCCTGCATTTTGGCTACAAATATTTCCATAAACAGAACATGTCCTTTCAAGGAGTTCAAATGATGAGTGAGCCAAAATTCAAAGGATAAACAGTGGTAGGGGGCAGCATATTGGAGTTGTATCCCAGAATCCTTGGCCAAAGAAAATGTACACAAAAGAATGACTGAATTCCCTTTCCCCTCTTCTGATCACTCTGTTTATTCTACTTTGTTTAGCTTAATGAGTCTATGTAACTTCATCATGTAACATTTAATTTATTGCTGCTAATTGTTATTAGTTTATAAATATGAGCTATTATTTTCTTAATGCTTTGATTAAAAAAAAGAGAAAAGCCTTTTGACTGATTATGAATAGGGTTTTTTTTTTCCTGCTTCTGTTATCACTGAGTTTTCTTATAATTAATTATCCTCTGTTCATCCTAGCAGTAGTAACTTTGCGCACCTCACTTGCTGGTTGGAGGGGCATGTTGAGTTAGAGGTCCTGAGAGAAGGGCAGGAGCCTGGAGCAGGGTGCTTGTAACAGTGCCTTAGTGACCACCTTTGTCTTTTTCTTCAAAAAATTGTGTTACGTAACCAGTATGTGTTTAGCCTTAGAAATTGCCAGAGGTGGTCAAATTCAGAATAGAAAAATAGCATTGAGGTATTACAGTAAGAAATATTTTGTTTGTGTTTAGGTCATTATAGCAATTGTCTTGAAATTTTGGGGTCTTAATTGCCAAAACTTTCTTATGGTTAAGGATAAATTTATGTCAATTTCCATAATTAGGAAATAGCAGTCAAACAGATTAGTTATTTTTGACCTATAGTTTTATGGTGCAGGGTAATCATTTGTTGTTGTTGTTGTTTTTCAAAATGAAAATGGGCTTAATATTTTCTGATTATGAATTTAAAACAATTCAGATGATACAGAAAAGTCTAAAGAAAAAGCAAAAATTACACTCTCTCTTGCTACAGGTAGCTGTTCTTAATAATTCCATGTATTGTTGCTAGACTTGTTAAATGTTGTTTTGTACAAATATAAACCTAAAGTGAGACCATAACTCTACATTCTATTTTATAACCTCCTTTCCACTCAACAATATATTATTAACACATTTCCATGACAACATATATGGATCTACATAACTCCTTTTAATGGCTACATGATAAATGATTAAAGTGCCTTTTATTTTTCCTAAAAATATATTAGTAGACAAAATGAATCTAGGCTTGCTTTAAAGATTTAAAAGGCATACAATTTAAGAAAAATGAAGACGTTTTAAAAATTTTACTGGCATAGTATCAACCTGGTAAACTAAGAGGAACTTCAATACTGTTAACAGAATATAACAATGGTCTTAGCAGCTGAATAAATTAATTTGTTTCTATGGCAACTGCAACAAGTATTTGTTGAACACCTACTATGTGCCAGCATTGATCTAGGTCCTGGGGATACTTTGGTGAATTAGATGTGTGAGGTCTCTGCTCTCAAAGAATTTACATTCTGGAGGGTTAGAAACAGAAAACAAGGTAATAAGAAATAAGAAAAATATCAGTATTGAAGCACATCTAGTAGTATGTTTTCATGGTGGATTTAAGCTGACAGTTTGGTCCTGAAATCTGCAGATTGAGTCAAATCATATGTTATAATTATATTTTTAGGTTTGAAGACAGTGAAAAACAAATAAATTACGAGTCATTTTTCTGTGCCCTGACTGGAGAGTGAATCCGATGCCCGAATTGGAAGCAGTATGGTACATTAAAGAGGTAAAAGTAACACCTGTTTTAAAAACCAGCTGTGGCTACCTCCCTTGCGTTTTTAATATCCTTTATCTTAAAATTATTTTTCAATGTAAAAGAGTAACATCAGTGCTTTTGGAAAGAGCACTATGTATTTCTGGGTATTTGTGTTAAAGTCTAATTCACTTTCCATACTGAGTGAACATCTGCTGTATAAGAGCGTGATTTTTCTTATGCAGCTGAATGTTTTTTAACCCAAGTCGTATCCAATTATATGGAAAATAGGATAATAGGTTACAGTTATAAATAGATACAAACACTGTTATCAAGGGATTCTGGTAATATCATCATAAGCTACAAGAGCAAGTCTCAAATAGTGCATATGTCAAGAATCCCCAGTGTATTTGTGGCTGTGCACGCAGGTTTGCCTTGGGTGAAACATTATAGTATGGAGATGTATATTTCATAGTGGGGCCAAATTTAAAATAAAAATTCAGTAGAAAAATGCTTGGTTAGGGAAAACAGAGTTCATGTGATCGGATGATGCTCTCAACATTCTGGAATTGTCTGAATTCTCTAAGATCTCTTTGGACCAATTGTCTTTAAGGAGTGGGTGGGTGGGTGGTGGTTTGTTTATATTTTAACATGCTGCAGAAATTGATTTTCTTGGGAAAGTCCCTTGATAAAGCAAGTGTCATGTGGTTGATAACTCCCAGAAAGGAGGCATTTATTCCTCCCGGTCTCTGATGACCAGCTCATTCTGGCCTGAACTGGTCTAGTGCCCTTGGGGAGTTCCCTCAGGCATGCAGCTACTCTGGAGTGTCAGGCAGCCTTAGAACTTCCAGATGATTGGGAGACACTGGTGGCCTTTGGAGTCAAACAGAGCTGGGGTTGAATTCTGGCTCTGCCACTTACGTAGCTGAGTGACTTTGGGGCAGTTACTTAACTCATTCATTTATAAATTTAATTCTCAGACAAATCATGTTTAAGTATCCATTCTCAGAAGTTTCTATGCTCTGCGCTGGGGTCTAGAGACAGTCATTATTGCTACCTTAAGGAGGGTTGGGGGGCACAGGAAGTCTTAGGGGAGGTGATGCTTGAAATTTCAGTGATGAATAGTAAGAGCTAGGTAGGAAAAGTGGCATGGTATGCCCAGAGGCATTCCCAACAGAGGCTCTAGGGCATGAGACGACAGGGCTCTTGTGCAGAACCGGAAAGAATTGGTGTGGCTGGGATGGAGGCACAGAGGGAGGAGTGGAGATGAATGAAGCTGGAGATGAATGAAGCTGGAGACACCTGCACGGGTGAGGTCTGAGTATCGTCCTACAAAGTCCGCAGACCGTGGACAAATTTCAAGGAAGAGGGTGACATGATCAGGTATGCCCTTTAAAGGGAGCTTGCTCTGGTTGGGTGGTGGGTAGGTTGGAGAGAGGACAAGGAGACAAGTAGACCCCGTAGGAGGCTCTTGACGACCCTTCGTCACCATAACAACAGCAAACACTTTAAAGCATTTACTATGTGTCAAGCACTGTTCTAAGACCTCAAAATCTATTCGCTCATTTAATCCTCAGAGCAACTTTCTGAGGGTAGATACTTTTTTTTTTGTAACATCTTTATTGGAGTATAATTGCTTTACAATGGTGTGTTAGTTTCTGCTTTATAACAAAGTGAATCAGTTATACATATACATATGCTCCCATGTCCCTTCCCTCTTGGGTCTCCCTCCCTCCCACCCTCCCTATCCCACCCCTCGAGGTGGCCACAAAGCACGGAGCTGATCTCCCTGCGCTATAGGGCTGCCTCCCACCAGCCATCCATTTCACGTTTGGTAGTGTATATATGTGCATGCCACTCTCCCACCCTGTCACAGTAGATACTTTTATCATTCCCATTTTAGAGATGAGGGAGTTAGGGGAACAGCCAGGGTATGGTAGAGTTAGAATTTTAACTCAGGTCTGTTTTACTGCAAAGCATGAAAAAGGAAAAAATCATTTAAATACAGTCGTATTGAAGATATTGGATTTAATTAACTAAAGTCCAAGATACTCTCACAAAAACAAATAAATACTGTCATTTGGTAACCTTTTAATTCTTATCCATGCAAATATGTAATTTTTACATGTAAAAAGAACACTGATAGATGGAGATTATATTCCACCTTTTCATTTAATGTTACAGTATTCTGTGTTGGATATCATCCATTTGTCCCATTGGGACTTTTCTCCAACCCCATCTACCCTGCTCTTCTGAATCCTAGAAAGCTGATCTTTGTGGGCTTCATCAATGGGACCCCTAGCCCTCTGGCCTCCAGTTGGGGGAGCCAATGGGACACACCAGCAGGAGAGTAGAGGGTGGGACGAGACAGAAGTCATCTCCCTCCCTGACAGTCACAAGAGATTGACTGCCTCCTCCTGCCCAGGGCCACAGTACCTGTCTGGAGGGTCTCTCCACATAGCTGTCTACTCCAGGCTCTGGCAGCCACCCTCACGTGCCCCTTCAGCCCCAGGTGGTGGCAACAGTCCCTGGGGGTCTGGAGGATCCCTTGTTGCTTTTCCTAAACACTTGCCACAACTCTGTAAATAGTCTCTTTATTAAACTCTTCTCAATTTACACAGTTTGCATATGTCCGCTATTTCTTCTGGGATCCTGAAAGACACACATACTTATTTTTGCTAGTTAGCAACAGCCTTTGTTGTGTTTTTTTCCTTACTTCCTCCTTCTCTCCTTTTCCATTCCACCCAATCCACCACCCAAATGTTTACCTATGGGTTGGGGGTTTCATCATTTCATGCACAAAAATATAATCATACCACAGGCATTTATCTGCAGTGTGTTTTTCTTAATAGTACACCATGGGATATTTCTCTAGTTTAATATGTGTAGACCTAAGCCATTCTTTAATACTGTAATATGCATATGGAATCATTTATTCATCCATTTCTCTATTGATAGGCATTCAAGTTATTTTTACATTTTTGCCTTTGAAAACATGTGGTATCTTGTTACTTGAATTTTTATTTTCCTGATGACTATTGAGCATGAATGAAATTTAATTACCTTTTGGTAGTACAACCTACAGTAAGAGAGACATTTTTCCCTAGCAACCCAGCATGCACATATACAATGGCCCAAACGTCTCATGAAACAATACTATTCTAACTGCATGTGATGATGTATGATTTTTTTTCTTTCCTTTCTCTTTTCTTTTCTCTCCTCCCGCCTTCTTTCTTTCTTTTGAATGTAGTCCATTACCCATTAAATTGACTTAAGGACCTACAAAAGGATCACCACCCATGTTGGAAGAGGAGTCAGTGCATGGAAAGGCCAGAGATCCACTTTCCCTTTAGCCACCCCTCCCCCATTTCATCTCTTACCTACTCTGTCAACTGGGGCAGTTACTGAGCCATGGACCTCAGGTTCTTTAGAGAGATAGTGTAGAGCAGAAGGTCTGGAATCACATGAAGCTGAACTCAAATCCTTAGCTCTATGATTGACTCACTGGGTGACTGTGTAAGTTATTCAACCTTTCACATTGCCCCATTTCAAAAATGGAGATAAAAGTAGTGCTTCTGTCAGGTTGCTTGTAAGGATTGAATTGATACACGTGAGACACTTATCACAGTACCTGTCCCATAGTAACGGCTTAAATGTTAGCTATTACTGTTGTTCGTAAAATGGAGGTGTCTTACGTCTTCAAGTCAGTGGGCTGGGCCTTGAGGAGTCAACTTCCAAGACTAAGATCAGTGATTCTATCGTTAAACGTAAGAGTTAGAACAGCTACAGAACAGCAGTGTAGCATGAGATAGGGCCTGTGCTTTAGCAGTAAGTCAGCTCTTTCAACTGCTACTCATTTATGGGGAGAAGAACTTTACTCTTAGGGTCTCTTGTCAATTCTGATGACCAAGCCTAGAAGAAGTTCAGTCTGTGGGAGACATTTGGATGGGGCCGTCCTTTTCCAGCCATTTTTTTTAAGAAAAGAAAGAACATAGTTATAAAATGGTACCTGATCAATTTAACCAATTATGAGAACTTAACTAAATTCCAGAGTCTGAAGCACTCTGGTACTCCTGAGCTTGCTATCGTTCCATTAAAGAGGATACAAGATAGCTTGGGAATGGTATCAGTGAGTCTGTAATCTATGTGAAAATATTTACTGTGAATGGGTTGAGTGTAATATTGCATAGTTCAGAGAATAGAATGAGTAATGAAAAGTATAGTGTCTCCTGAACCATATAAGTGTACTTAAATGTTAATATCTAATAATGCCCTGACACACTCTGGGTCAGAGCCTGTCACAGGTTGGGTTCTCCAGGAAGCAGATGGAGTTTAATGTGCAGTATATTTAATTGGGAGAGTCCTTGGGATCAATACCTGTGGAAGGGAGGGGAGGGACATAAGAGTGGGCAGAGGGAGAAGTTGAGCTTCGATGCAGGTCCAAAGACAGCCTTGGCTAGTCCGAAGGGAACTCTGGATCTAGAATGGCCTTTCAGAGCTGTCCTGAGTTGGGCCAAAACGGACTGGACTTTATCCCTGTGGGTTGGTTTAGAAAGGGGTATGACCTGGGGCAATGTGGCTCTTTGCAGCCAAGACAGCTCTGTAGCTGAGGTAATCCCTGAAGGGGTCTCCCAGCAACTGGGCCACCAAGTCCTTCCTCAAGGGGATCCTGGATGGTATATCATGTCTTGGCAACCAACCACTCTTGATTATTCTTGGTATGAACTGGAGGCCTGGACTGTGGCACAGCCTTCTCCACACACCTGCTCCTCTATTATTGTCTGAGCTTTCACCCGTGGCAGGGAACTGAGAAGAAAGTGGTTATGCCAGAAGAGGCCGTGATTGTGGCAGAAGAGGAAGTGGTAGAGGAGTTGGACCAGGTGCGTAGGTCTGTGGGGCCCAGTTGGGCAAACAAAACCTCTCACTTCGAGCTTTGGGGATTGCCAACACTCAGGGAGTCTGCTGTAGCCCAAAAATCATACGTGGGACTTCAGGACAAGATCCACCAGGTTGTGAAAGTGACCCGGCCTTGAATGTGACGTGACAGATTAAAGTTCTGTTGAGAACAAGGAATGGCAGGCTGAGCTCCTGTGTGGAAGTATGGCCCAGGTGGAAGCCAGCAGTGGGGCAGCTGTGTGCTTCCTCCAGTGTATGAGCTGGACAAGCTGTCTCTGGCTGAAGTTCCAGAAGTTACCGGCCTCCACTCGGAACCTGGGTATCCTTACCCTTGGGCTGAATGTTGTCCTCAACGGTCTCTCTTCCATGAACTAGGGATCTTACTCAAAAATGAAAAGAGACTGCTTAGCTGATGAAAGCTGAGCAGGTCTCAGTACTAGATTCAACACCAGTTCCGTTTGCATCAGCATTAATGGATAGGATGGATGGTAGGGGTGGAGATTTGGGACAGCTTCCCTAGCTTGATTAACTACAGTGAATGGAAGCAGGAATGGACAAAAAAAAAAAAAAAAAGAGGAACAGGACCAGGGGCTTTAGCCAACCACAGGCTGAGTAGGGGCATGGTCCGGTACACAGTACTTGGGATTGGAAGGGCCGCACCTCAGGGAGTTCTAGCAGGGAGTCTCTCCAAAACAGGGAGCACACTGATGGGGAATCCTGAAGTTAGCACTATTTAGCAACCAGAGGGGGCCAGTCAGCAGGCTTGAACCAAGCCTTCAGCCGCGACCAGGGGACAGAGCAGGCTGAGTCCCTATACCAGTGAGGTTCTAGCAGGAGACACACGGCCCACTCAGAGGAGTTGGGATATGGATTTAATGCAGGGACTCTTGACAGAGGAGAGGGTAGGGTTAAGGGAACCGATCAGGGCAGTGGAGTGCCCAGGGCCTAGCTAGAGTGGGAAGCCTTTACCATCCCTGGGTCTGGAGAAGCAGGGAGGGACTGGTATTACTGGAGCCCAGTGGAGGAACGTGGTTGGGCAGGGAGGGAGCAGGGAGAGGGGAAGTGGAATCAATACCCTGAACTCTCGCTGCTTCCCATTGGCTGGACCCATTTGGAAGCCAGAGAACCAAGGAAGCTCGAGAAGTGATGTAGTCCACAGAGGTCAGTCTCCCAGGGCAGAGAGCTTGGTGAGAAGGGCAAAAATTGGATCTTGAGGGGCAAATGGAGGATGAGCCAGTACAGTCTGTTACCAGAGTAAAGACTTGGGCTCCAGTGAGCAAGCCTCACAGCCAGCTTTTAAGACTAACAGCTCCTGAAGCTGGGTCTGCTGGATGTTAGGACTGGTCCCTCTGACTCCGATGGGGCTCCACCTACATGTGATTGTTACATGGCATCAGCTCGTAGGCCTGGGGATCAACAACAAAGAAGCAGAATTCACAGAGAGGACTGTGGTTGTAGCGAGTCCAGCTTTGATTTGGTGAGAGGTTTCCCTATGTGGATGGGTGGAAGCTGACTGTCACCCTCCAGGATTGCTGACTGTGGCCTGTAGCCTGGATTCTCAGGAGCTCCCTTGGCCGGGCCTCTGCCTGGCCTCCACTGCAGCCCATGGTGAGCCACTGGGGCTGTCATTTAATTCTCACTCCATTATGTGACTATCTGTGGTCTCAGCATGTTGCCCTGGTGCTGTCACGGCCTAGAGACCCCAATTCCATTCTATTGTGCTTGCTCACAGATGGTAGCTGTAAAACTGGCAAAAGAGGTCCCGCTGTTTAGAGCCTGCCTGGTTAATCTCAGAAGTCACGTTTTAAAAAATAACACTAAATCGGTTCTCATATAAACTTTATAACTTGCACTGTGTGACTGGCATCTTATCCTTTGACGTTTCTGAGAAAAATTGGATGTGGCTTCATTTTACGAGCACTAGAATTGCAGAAGCATTAACAATTGGCTCTAAAGTTTCCTCTTGTCACAACAGGATGCTATATAGCCTTGGCACTGAGGAGTAGGGGACGGTGGGGTACACCTTGGGATATATCTTTGGGCACCCCACTTGTCGAGGATCTCCTTTTGGTATTTAGAGAGTGGAATACCCTGTGACATTTTATTGTCCCAACCATTTTGTGAGAATAAGTATCATTCCCAATTTATAGATAGGAAGCTGAGACTCAAAGGCATTCCTAAAGGTCAAGATTATATAGTTAGGGGCTAGTGCCAGCTCTTTAAGTAAGCGAAGTTATGTCTAATATTTCAAGTTGAATTTAACAGTTGAAATAAAAGATTATTAATCATTCTCATAGGACTTAAAAAAATAACTGGTAAACACATACTGATTATGTAACACAAAGCAGTGACCTAGTAGGAAACTTCCAGAATCTACTGTGATTTAAAGGGTTGGATGATGTCTACTTGAATTGTATGGATAAGACTATCACTAAAGCTAAAAAATATCCATGTCTCCTTGAAAACTTTACTTGCCCCGTAATGCAATTTCAAGGAAAGATTTCTTGTTTAAAAGTTACAACCGTGTTTTAGCTGCAGTCACACAGATGACAACTCTACTGAAGCTTTGTCTAGGGCAAAGAGAAGCAATTGTGAAATATTGGCATTACAGTAAAGGCAGAAATGGATAGGCATATAAGCAAATCTCCTGGTTTTGAGCTTTTCCTTATGTCATCAGAATGCTCTTGATTATCTCAACAAGTATCTGTAAAATTTCTTCCCCAAATTAATTTCAATTTGATTTTACTGAAATTTAATTGTTTTTATGATTTCTGTCAACTTAATTTGATTATTTCCAAGGTCATGTCAACCTAGTAGAAGGAAGAAAATCCAAGAAAACCACAATTTCAATTCCATACACAGTGCTGGATTTTTCTACAAATTCATGGATAAAAACATCCTTTTTTTGATTGAGCAGAGGGGGAGTAGCAGAGTGAAATCACTAACATGACTCTATCAGCCTTACATTTGGGACGAATAAAAATAACCTTGTTTCAGTGAAGCGTGGAATTTAATTGGCTCCCGATCTTTTCCCCTCATGCATCTGGTGGCCAGTACTACAGTAGAAAATTTTAAACTAGAAGGAGACATAATCCAATTAAATTTCCTTTTAAAAATGTCAAAGCAAATAAATCCAGGGCCTATGAGCTCACACACAGCTTTGCTGTTCTCACTGGGCAGCTGCTGTTTACTGGGTTTCCATCCAGTGCCATCTTTGCTTCCCATTTCAAGGATATGTGGTTTTACAGATCGGCAGCTACATTTTTTTTCACCATTGATGAATAAGTAATTTATTGCCAACTTCTCTGACATCTTAAGTAGCTCTAGTGACAGCCAGATTGAAAGCTGTCATGGGGCCCTCTTGCAGACAATGATTTCCAGCCATTTTAGAGTCATGATTTTGCATTATTGCTGAATTTCACTCTGCATTTCATAGTTCTTCCTTCTTCCAGAAAATGCTACGTGGCACATGCTGTTTATGCTCCAGATTAAACTGAATTTTGTTTTGAGATTTGGGTACTGTCTCTGGAATTACCTGGAAGTCACATTGGAGACTTTGGATCCATCCACAGTTTGTCAAGAAGTTGCTTTGTTCCGAGCTATACTGTGACTTTCATAGACATTTTATTAATTTTTAAAAATGCAAAATTGCATAGAATCTTTGACTTCCTCTGGAAGCTGACTCGGAGACAAGGATTTGAGTATAAATAGTTTTTTGGACGAAGTGAAGGGAATAACTAGCAAGGGAGTAGGGAAGTGAGAAATAGAAGAGAAGGAGTTAATACAGGGCATATTATCAAACCAGTAAAAATGTGAATGACCGGAGCATAATGCCTCTGGGAAACACAGGGACCCAGTGGCTGATAGGTACCTCAGCGTTATCCCATCCATCAACTCCTGTCATTGTTTGAGAGCTGTTCCTGAAGTGGGTGAAAATAATGAATTCCCAGGCACTTGTGGCATGTTACAGGGACAGCCAAATCAGGCCTCAGAGGCCAAAGGGAAGGTCTCAGGAGAAGGAATGCAGGTGCTGATGGCTGGAAGTTAGGTTGGTGTGCACCAAAGTGGAAAGCGTGAGAGGATCAGGAGAGGTTCAGGCAGAACCTGATACACACAGATATTTAAGATTCTGATCATGCACCTTTAGGCGGGTGTTTTACAGAAATACAAGCAGGCCCGTCCTCGTCTAGAACAGGAGGGATTGACTGCTGTGGATGAGCTCACCTGTTATAAAATCACCATGCAGTTATTTCCGCTTAAAATTTATGTGCACTGCTGGGAAACAACATGATCTGGAGTTTTCTTCGAATTTTGTAGTGTGGGATGAATAAAAGGTCAGTGAGGACAAAGAATATTTTAACTCACTGCCCAGTCATAAATATTATGTAACGTTTGGAGCATTTGCAGATTTATTAGAACAATTAGGCAGTGGTAGTGAGGGGATTTCTCATGTTAGCAAAGACCTCTTTATTTTACAAAGAGATTGGCCATGTGATTCCTTTAGGTGGACCCAATTACAGGCAAAATTATGAGGAAGATAGATTTTTCCCTCTACTTTACCGATGCCCCATCCCCCCGAGTTTCTTAACTCTTATCTCCTGCTTCCTCCTTCCTTTAGATCCCAATTTGATTCCTGTTAGTTCATTTAAACGAGTACCTGTGAAAATCTCCCTAAAACTGGGGGCTACCTACAATTCTGGTACCAGGTCCAGTGTGTATTTTTCCCCTGTACCAAGCAATTCTCAACAGCAGCTGAGTGTCCTGCAAGTCAACTCAGTTCTGGCACTATCTACCTGGAGATAACCTCAGATCCCACAGATGATGGGCTCAGTTCCACAAGACTACCTCCCCTCCTTCAGATGCCATTCACAAGTCCAGATTGTCGCCTGTGCTTCTGACCAACTGGCTGTGGATTGGAGGTTCCCATGACCTCCTCCTTCGGAGGAGCTGCTCATAGGACTCAGAGAAACACTTTTACTTACTAGATAACCTGTTTATTATAAAAGGATATAACTCAGGAACAGCCAGATGGTAGACATGCATAGGGCAAGGTATGGTGGAAAGGGCACAGAGCTTCCATGCCCTCCCTGGGCTCACCACTCTCCCCACATCTCCACGTGTTTGCCAACTCAGAAGCTCTCCAAACCCTGTCATTTTGGGTGTTCACAGGGGCTTCTTTATAGAGACACGATTGATTAAATCATTGGCCAGTTGGTGAATAAACTCAAATTCCCACCCCTTCCCCTCCCGGGAGGTGTGGGAATGGGGAGTGGAGGCGAGGGACTGAAAGTTCCAACCCTCTAATCACGTGGTTGGCTCCACTGGCAACCAGCCCCCATCCTGGTGCTTTTCAATAATGTTTCATTAACGTAACAAAAGAGACCTTATCGCTCTCATCACTTAGGAAATTCTAAAAGTTTTAAGAACTCTGTGCCAGAAATGGGGACAAAAGCCAAATATATATTTCTTATTATAAATCACCGTATCATATTGCCAATGTACAGACCTTGGGTTCCTCAAGCACTGCAAATATGCCTGTGGCATTTATCAGATATTTAGGCAGAAAAAGTCACTCCCACCTAGAACCTGGAGAAAAGTGACAAAGGGAAATAAATTTGAGGGAAGTGGTATTGATTTTAGAAAGAGAGCATAGGGGGGCTGGAGCAGTCAGGAAGGTATTGTGTGAGCCATGGGATTTAAAGTGATCAGGGTTAAAAGAAATGCATTATTGTTACTTTTGGGGGGGGTAATTTCCTCCCACCCTTCTAGGTTCTTTTGGCTGGTTGAATAATTAAAATGAGATTAAGACAGATTAACAGGAGAAAAAAACAAAATTTAGTTACATGTGTATAGGGAATCCCTATAAACATGGGAGATTCCAAAGACAGTCAGGCAAAATGAGGTTTATCTGCATTCTTGACCAAGGGGCTAAGGAGAAGGGGCTAGGGGTCTGGGACTGCAAAGGGAAGTAAAGCAATTCACAGGAAGATGAAAAGAGCAAATGTTTGCAGGGCCATGCAGAAACAATGGGACACAGTGAGGAATTTTTAACAAACAGACTTTGCTAGGTTCCTCCCTGTCTACCTCACATGTAGTTATCTAACAGTGATAGCTCCATTCTTGGTATAGGCCCTGTATCTAAATTCTTTTAGGCAGTTAAGGGGGAGGTAAAAGTGCCTCCTGAGTCTTTTGTTTTTTAAAAATAATCAACTCTGTATGACAGTCTCTAGGTACAGATGAACTGGTTTGCAAGGCAGAAATAGAGACACAGATGTGGAGGACAAACATATGGACACCAAAGGGGAAAGGGGGGGGGTGGGATGAATTGGGAGATTGGGATTAACATATATACACTAATATGTATAAAATAGATAACATACATATATGTATAAAATAGATAACATATATACACTAATATGTATAAAATAGATAACTAATGAGAACCTACTGTATAGCACAGGGAACTCCACTTCACTGTACAGTAGAAACTAACACAACATTGTAAAACAACTATACCCCAATAAAAAAAATAATCAACTTAAAATAATCTTCATGCCAGAGAGACACATTTTGGGGTGGCAGATTTTGCTCCCCTACATTATTTTTTCATCTTAAATTATCCTTAATTTCAAATCTCGGGGTATTTACTTGAGTTTCATTTACCCAAGTTTGGCTTGTTGCTAATAAATTTAATTCTCATCTCCAAATTCTTGAGTTATCATTATTCCAGTATA
Source organism: Mesoplodon bidens (assembly GCF_964165515.1). Lineage (NCBI taxonomy): Eukaryota > Metazoa > Chordata > Mammalia > Artiodactyla > Ziphiidae > Mesoplodon > Mesoplodon bidens. Next base: position 101,058,684 of record NC_138163.1, read on the forward strand.
AATTCTTCTATTTCTTTTTCTTTTGTTGTTAGGATTTAAATCATGATTCCTTGCTCAAAAAACAAACAAGCAAAAAACCAAACAAACCAAAACTTTTGCTGCCTAATAAGGTATGAGGAAAGATCTTCTAGTATTGACCTGTTTCATGAGAGAATCCTTTACCCAAATAATCTCCTTGTAATGTTATGAATTGCATAATATATTTCTTTTTGTATTGAAAACTTGTGTTTAAAAAAAACTATCAAGGGCTTCCCTGGTGGCGCAGTGGTTGAGAGTCCGCCTGCCGATGCAGGGGACACGGGTTCATGCCCCGGTCCGGGAAGGTCCCACATGCCTCGGAGCAGCTGGTCCTGTGAGCCATGGCCGCTGAGCCTGCGCGTCCGGAGCCTGTGCTCCGCAACAGGAGAGGCCACAACAGTGAGAGGCCCGCATACTGCAAAAAAAAAAAAAAAAAAAAAAAAGAAATATATAGCAGTCCTCCGGCTCCACGGAGGGCGGGGTGGCGCGGTGCCTGGTGCTCTGGCCAGTGGCTGGCACGTGGGGCACGCGGGAGCTCCATCTCGGGTCGGAAATGGGGGCCGAGTGCTCTAAAGAGGCTTGGATGGAGTTGTATGTTGCATCTGTGGAGGGCGGTCTTGGCTCACTTGTAAAGCTTTAGTGTCTTCTAAGTTGGAGGAGCTTATTTAATGAAAAGTGCCACAGGCCGAAAAAGCAAACATGAGGGTAGCAGGTGCTGCAAAGTTGGTGGTAGCTGTGGCAGTATTTTTGCTGGCATTCTATGTTATTTCTCAAGTATTTGAAATAAAAGTGGATGCAAGTTTAGGAAATCTATTTGCAAGGTCAGCATTGGACGCAGTTGCACGTTCTACAAAACCTCCCAGATAGAAATGCGGGATCTCAAAAACTTGCCCTGAGAAGCATTTTGCTTTTAAAATGGCAAGTGGAGCAGCCAATGTGGTGGGACCCAAAATCTGCCTGGAGGATAATGTTTTAATGAGTGGTGTTAAGAATAATGTTGGAAGAGGAATCAATGTTGCCTTGGTAAATGGAAAAACAGGAGATCTAATAGACACCAGATATTTTGACATGTGGGGAGGAAATGTGGCCCCATTTATTGAGTTTCTGAAGGCCATACAAGATGGAACAATAGTCTTAATGGGAACATATGATGATGGAGCAACCAAACTCAATGATGAGGCCCGGCAGGTCATTGCTGAATTGGGGAGTACATCTATTACTCATCTTGGTTTTAGAGACAACTGGGTCTTCTGTGGTGGATAAGGCATTAAGACAAAAAGCCCTTTTGAACAGCACATAAAGAACAATAAGGACACAAACAGATATGAAGGATGGCCCGAAGTTGTAGAAGTGGAAGGATGCATCCCCCAGAAGCCAGACCGATGTGGAGAAAAGTGAAGGGAGCACACTTTCACTTGCTAATGGGAAAGCCCTAACCGAAAACCTACATGTAAGTATTTTAAGAGCATGCAGCCATCTCGGTGTGTGCATGACCATTATCTCTTTTGATATCAGGATTAGTTATTGCTAATGTAAATAGACATCTTTGTAAATAGTCATCATAATGAGCAAATCACTGAACCATTTCTAAGCACATCTCCCTAATGGTACAGTGTTCAGTCTGCGATGATAATGGCATCTTTTAATTCTAAAAGCATTACCCAATAGATAACTGAACAGATTTGAAAAATATATTGATATATATAGTAGTCGCTGTGAAAATCTATCATGGAATAATGTGGATTTTAGGAAGGAGATTTTGTTTTATATATATATATATATATATATATATATATATATATATATTATATGGCTTTTTGATGATAGTATCTTTTAAATTAAAAAAATATTGGGAAGGGATATGGGAACAGATGTATATTTATGGCTGATTCACTTTGTTGTAAAGCAGAAACTGATACACCATTGTGAAGCAATTATACTCCAATAAAGTTGTAAAAAAAATAATAAATAAGTAAATAAATAAAAAGATATTGGGCTAAAAAATATATTTGTATGTGTGTACATGTATATATACATATACACACACATGAAATACACACACATTTTGTATATGCACACGCACAGACGCACAACGATTTACTGCTTTTGGGCATAGGAAGCATATTTCACTAAGTTCCATGTAGCATGAATTGCACAGAACACACCCTAGGAGTTGGTTTAGCCATCATCCATCTGAATGGTCATTTCCTTCTTTACACAGCTGGTTGGCAGTTTGGGCTCAACCTCCAACATCCAACAGGAGGCATTCTTGAAAGAGAAGTGTAGTGTCACTTCAAGAATCATGTTTTTTTTTTTCCTTAACTTTTCTTGTTGAAAGTGGTAGGACCAAATGTAGCCATGTCGGATGAGAGCCAGATGCTTCTGAATAGGCCCACTCCTTTCCTGGGTTTTGGAGGGTAGCCCAGCAGATAAGCAGAGCTCTGGAGCGCTAATACTGGGGTTACGGTCCAGGCTCCTCCACTTACCGGCAGTTTGACTTTGGACAAGCTACTTAACCCTTCTCTTGCCTCAGTTTCCTTTTCTGTGGATGGGTATCATAATAATACCTACCTCTTAGGGTTTTCTGCTACTGACCTAAGAATAAATAGACTGCCAGATATTTCTCCAGCAAAGATGGATTTATTTGGGATCAGCAGAGAACTGCATTTTGGGGTCTGCAACCATGGTAAGCCATGTGCAAGTTCCTTCATGGCAAAGGAAGGAGAACACTTTTATAGAGAGGAAAAGGAAGTTGGGAGAGCAATAATAAAGAGTCCATGGCTTTTCATTGGCTGAGTCCTTACCAGGAAAGAAGAGGAGTCTTTTTCTTCCTGTTGTGCTCTGCTATCATTGCAGGGCATGAAAGCTTCCCCTTCTGGTCTCCTGGCTCTATTTAATTGAAGTTTCTGTTTATTAATTTTTTAAACTGCAGTAATTAAATAGCTCAGTACTTGTAAAACGCTTAAAAGAATGCCTGTCGTATAGTAAATATCCAAAATTTATTATTATCATCATCATCTTCATCACTACTAGGTAATTATGATGCCTATAATCCTGAAAAAGTCTGCTATTAGTTCATCATCATCATAAATCATCTCTTAAGCTAAGGCTTTATGCTTTAGTTATAGATGCCAGTTCTTGGTGCTCTCCTGATTCTGCATTAATGTTATTAATTACCATAGTTTTACATATCACCCATATTTAAGTGACTTCCACATCTTTGCACAGTTCTGGACTCTAGGTCTGTGCTATACAGAGCTCTATTTACAGGTGTTTACCAGAATCTTTACTTTGATAAAGATTTGAGGTACCTATGGGTACCTCAAATAAAAATGCCCAAAATTGAACTTAGTTTCTCCCTCTGATCCTTATTTTCCCAGTTAAAAATGTTTAAAACTCTTCTTCTTCTTGCTTTCCTTATTTTGCTTATAATGTTGCCCTGGGTTGAACATCATCCCGCACAGATTCATGTCTACCAGAACCTCAGAATGTGAACTTATTTGGAAATAGGGTCTTTGCAGGTATAATTAAAACATCTACTGAAAGTTAAAAAGAGGTCATACTGGATTAGAGTGGCCCCTAAATCCAGTAATTGGTTTTATTATAAGAAGGCCATGTTGGGCTTCCCCGGTGGCGCAGTGGTTGAGAGTCCGCCTGCCGATGCAGGGGACGCGGGTTCGTGCCCCGGTCTGGGAAGATCCCACATGCCGCGGAGTGGCTGGGCCCGTGAGCCATGGCCGCTGAGCCTGCGCGTCCGGAGCCTGTGCTCCGCAACGGGAGAGGCCACAGCAGTGAGAGGCCTGCGTACCGCAAAAACAAACAAACAAACAAACAAACAAACAAAAAAAAGAAGGCCATGTGAAGCCAGACACACACACACGCACACACACACACGCACACACAGGGAACAAGATATAGGCAGAGATTGGGGTGATGTATCTACAAGCCAAAGAAATCAAAGGATAGCCATCAACCACCAGAAGCTAGGAGAGGAGCATGGGACAGTCTCCCTTAGAGCCTCCAGAAAGAACCAGCCCTGGCAACACCTGGATTTTGGACATCTGGCCTCCTGCACAGTGACAGAATAAATTTTGTTGCTTTAAGCCTCTCAGTTTGTGGTAATTTGTTATGGCAGCCCTAGGAAACTAATACAGACATCGTCGGCTGTAACTAAATTTAGAAGTCTTAGAACCATCCTTATCTGTATTAGTTTATAAGGTCACCGGTCATATTGAGTTAGGGGGCCTACCCTACTCCAGTATGACTGCATCTTAGCTAATTATATCTGCAATGACCTTATTTCCAAATAAGGTCACATTCTGAGATATCAGGGGGTTAGGACTTCAACATATCTTTTTCGAGGGGACACAGTTCAACCCATAACATGACCCCCTTCTTTTATCACCACTTCACATCAGTCACCTTCCAGGTACTGTATGTTCTACTGCAGCAGAACCTTTCAGATGTAGCCCTTGTTCACCCAGGCTCAGCTGCCCTGGTTATGGCACAGTCATCTCTCCCCAGGATTATTGCAGTAACCTCCAGAGTGATTTTCCTCCTTCATTTCATTCTTCATACATCCAATGAGTTATCTAATAAACTTCCAATCCGATTTCACTGAGACCCACCAGTGCCTTTCCCTAGCCACAGCATAAAATATAAACTACCACAGAAGCCCTCAAGTTCGGCCCCACCTTTTCCTTCCAGCTGCCTCTCTTGCCACTTTGTACCATGTACCCCAAACCCGCTGGGCTAGTCACCCTTTCTTGAAAATAGATTTTTAGGTCTCTAGGCCTTTGCTTATGCTGTTCACTATGCCTAGAACACCTTTCATCACTTTAACCCCCTGCTGAACTGCTCCTCATCCCATAAAGCCCAAGTGAGATATCACTGACTCAGGTTGCTTCCACAATTCCATCACATAGAATTATTGAGCCCTTTCCTGTGTTTCTGTGACATCTTGTGACTCTGGATACTAATTCGGCACTAGGAAAGATTTAACACCTCTTATATGCAACAATTAACCTTGACAGTAGAAATAAAAGCAGCCGTAGTTATGGACTCACCCCCCACCACCATTGATAGTAATATTAATTCACCATTGCAGCATAAGTAAAAAGTGTGTATGCGTATATGTGTATAGATGTATATATACAAGATTTTTGAAATCTCCTTGATGTTACTTATATAATTACATTTTGTTGCAACCCACCTTATCAAAATAATTCTTAAACCTCTTTAGAGTGAAGGTATTTATTTTTTCTGAAATTAACAAATATATACACATATATGTATCGTATATATATATATATATATATATATAAAGCATATGTGTATATGTATTTATACACACGTATTTAAAGTAGCTTATCCCTAAGAACATACCTTGAATGATCTAGTGCTCATTTCACTGTTAGATTGAAGAAACAGTAACCAAGCAGCCAGTATAATACGCTAGCAGTTTGGATTTTAAAAATTGAGTTCTTAATAAAGTATAGGAGGAGCTATCACTGCAATAATGCTGCATAACAACCCCCCCAAATTTCAGCAGTTCACAACAGCAGATGTTTATTTTTCTTGTCCATGGACCCGTAGATCTGCTGGGCTTGGCTCCAGCTGGGCTTTCTCCACCTGTGTCATTCTGGGACCAGCAGCATCTTGGGCCATGTTCTTCTCATGGTGATGGCAGAGGCACAGAGGGCCAAGCCAAATCATGCCAGCACATTAGGGCCTCTGGCTGTGGTATATCTGCTAAGATTACATAGGCCAAAGCCAGCCGTGTGGTCAAGTTCATGTCAAAGGGGCAGGAAAAAGGACTCCATAGGAGGTTCTGCAAATTCACATGGCAAAGAGCACAGTGTATAGTTCTAATACAGGGAAGGACGAAGGATTGAGGGCAAGAATCCAATCTACCACAGAGTCTTTATGATCTGAAAGTCGATGGTAGAAATATCTGCTTTGGAAATAAACTACTTAGCCAAGAGCTTGACAAGGAACAATTTGATGTTGCATTTACAAAGCTGCACTTTGAAATGTAGTTCTAATTATATCCATCTTTGGGTTTTTTTCCCGGAGATGTGAAGATGAGTGGCTTGGGATGCCATCACCTATTCCTGTGAAATACATTTACTATTTAAACCTTTTAAAGGATGTGTTTGGCTTAGAGGAGGAGTAACCATGCAGTTTTGGTTGGTTAACTCCCTTTGATTTCCTGATTTCCTGCTCTAATTTTGCCAAGTTTATTTCAGTAGATATGATTCCATTAAAAACAAAAAAAACAAGGTTCATATTGAATTAAAATCCATATTCCAAAATTAATCTCCTTTTGTCATTTCAGTTTTTCAGAACATCATATTATATTGCTGATGTACCAGTACTATTAAAAATGCCATTTAAAGAAAGGTTGAGCATTCTTATTATACATATGATTTATTAATACCAAGAATCTTATGGTAATTTTCTATCCAACATAATTTGATTCATTACAACACAAAAAGAAAATGACTTTTGACAGCTATATATGACAATATAAAATCAAATTATATCAGAGCAATAAGTTGTGACTCTATTAAACATTTTTTGAAATCTTTTTGACACACGCTTATCACTTATATAATTAAACTTTGTAGCAACTCACCTTTTCAAAATAATCCTTAAACCTCTGCAGAGTGAAGGTATTTATTTTCTGAAATTAGCAAAGCTATGAGAAGAAAAAACCCTCCCTCACAACACATACACACACGAAAAATTGGGGAGAGAAATTAAAACATATGCAGTGTTTATGTTTTTAATGCTCTTTTAATATCTAAAGTTAGCTTGTTAACTTAGGAATATATGCATGTGTATATAATTATAGTATGACCAAAAATGTATTATGTCTGAAATATTTAAGGATGTGAACGCTGAAGATCTTCAGAGGTCTGTTTTGGTTCATTCTCCACATATACATAACCGCCTACCCCAAAGGTTTTAATATTCTAAGACTACAGCATGTTTCCCTTTTGCTTTTCTCTAGTCCTATTTTTAGTTTTCTTCTAGGACTATACATTGTGAGTCTCAGCAGAACTTTTGTCATGTAGTGTATATTCGATTACAAGTCATAACCATGGACCTCTGGGAATTCAGTGTGAAAAGTTTGTCTCAGTGTACCCCATTCTTCAGTGCTGGGTGCTAGGTATCATAAATCCAATTGTCTGGTGTTCTCAGAGACGATGGAGGCCTATGGAGAAGGGTCCTCAACATTGACGTTCAGGGACTGCTCTGAGGGGAGGAAGAGGAACTGATGACATCTCAAGGGCCCCTTCTATCTTCTTATTCTTTCACTCCACATTTGCAGCGTTTTGCCTAGAAATGAGCTGGCTTCTTGGCACTCAGATGTACCAATCCGCTTGACAACAACAGCTCCTTCATTTTTTAAATTTGAAGTTCATCAGTAAACCATTTCTATATATAAACCTAGGATAATTCCACATGTGCCATTGTTAAAATAGATCCCATAGGATTTTCCAATAAACTAGAATACTCAATTTATATACTAGAACCATTTACCCATAAAGTCTAATTTTGACTTCTTGATTTTTTTTTTTCCAAAGACAACTGACAGTGCCAAGCCATTTTGTCACTTTAAGATTTTCCATTCCCCAAAGAGCAAGCTTTTAGAAGGATGACACTTTCCTGGAACTTTTCAGGCTGACACATTCGTCAGTTACCTATTCAACTCTTCAGTCAGTTGTCTTTCCCTCAAGATTTTAAATATGTAGATAATTTAGCCCCTGTATAGGCTTGTAATATAGTTCATTTGAGAAGTAGGAGGAGAAAAGGAAAGGAAGCAAGCCAGTGATATGCTCCTGAGTTTGTAGGATGACAACTGCTTGTTCTGTTACATAGATGTGTGTCACTGCCCTGGTTATTCACAGTACAAGCCCACGATTAGCAATTAAACAGCCATTATAGGAATCATGCCGATAAACATGATACATTGCAGTCATACAGACACTTTAAATAATTATTCTTTTTATAACTAAGCCATATACTGAAGGAGATTTATAATTTAGAGATAATATGCCCATTAGTAAAGTTTATGACCCAATAAACAGCTCCCACTAGTTAATAAATGCCAAAGCCATAAAAACAAAGACTATTAATGTAATAGAATTTCTGTACCTCCCTCTTTTGCTGGTGGTCTCAAGACACTGAAGGGAAATGCTATCTTAGGAAAAACATTTATTCTCGTTATGTAAATATCAATGAATTGTCTTACAGTCCATCTGGAAATCTCCCAGCCCTCACCTCCTTGGTCCCAGGTGGTCCTGAAATGCTGATGCAGTCTGCTTAGGTTTCAAGCAGTAGATAACTCTGGTTTTCAGCACAAATAAACCCTGTGACTCAAATCTTTGGGGGATGTGGGGAAGATGGCCGTAATTTCTGTGTCTCCTCTACCCTCTGAAAAAGAGAAGTCCCAACTATTGCCATTATTCCAGAGCAATAACTTTTCAACGTTTCACCACCTTTGCGTACACTTAGATTTTTGCTGCCTCTTCTCTTTCCTCTAAAAAAGAGAAATCTCAACTATTGTCATTGTTCCTGGGTAATAATTTTTAAAGAAGTTTCACAACCTTTGCATATACTTATATTCTTAGCTGCTAATATTTCTCATTTTGATGGAAAAGCAGGTGCTGCCTGTGGATGTCTGGGTGAGTTGAAGTTTAATATAGGCAAACCTTTTGTACTAAGAACATTGTTTTTCAGTATTCCTGGAACCATGGGAATGATTGATAAAGTCATTTGAAAGCCCAAATCAAATCATGTCTTTGCATAAGGAACTGATTCAAAGCTGTTGAAGTTCACATTAAGTGGTTTGCTGAGTCACTGTTGTAAAGTATGGATGTTGTCAGCAGATTACTCATGTTCAGTGTTTATTTGCCTCCCCCCACCCCGCCCTTTTTAACCTAACTGAACCGTTTGGACCTAACCATTTGAAGAGCAATGTGGATATGTCTATAGGTTGAGTTTATTTATTTATTTTTATTGAAGTATAACTGATTTACAGTGTTGTGTTAGTTTCTGCTGTACAGCAAAGTAACTCAGTTATACATATATATTCCTTTTCATATTCTTTTCCATTATGGTTTACCACAGGATATTGAATATAGTTCCCTGTGCTCTACAGTAGAACCTTGTTGATCCATTCTGCATATAATGCTTTGCACCTGCTAACTCCAAACTCCCAATCCATTCCTCCCCCACCACCTCTCCCCCTTGGCAACCACAAGTCTGTTCTCTATGTCTGTGATTCTGTTTCTGTTTCGTAGGTAAGTTCATTTGTGTCATATTTTAGATTCCACATATAAGTGATGTCATATGGTATTTGTCTTTCTCTTTCTGACTTCATTTAGTATGATAATCTCTAGGTCCATCCATGTTGCTGCTAATGGCATTATGTCATTCTTTTTTTGGTTGAGTAGTATTCCATTGTGTATGTATATCACATCTTCTTTATCCGTTCATCTGTCGATGGACATTTAGGTTGTTTCCATGCCGTGGCTATTGTGAGTAGTGCTGCTGTGAACATAGGGGGGTACACGTATCTTTTTGAATTATAGTTTTGTCTGGGTATATGCCCAGGAGTGGGATTGCTGGATCATATGGCAACTCTATTTTTAGTTTTTTTGAGGAACCTCCATATTGTTTTCCATAGTTGCTGCATCTTTAGTTGGCTTTAGTGCTTACTAAGTAGTTAAAATTTTAGACAATAGAGAGGAGATAAAGAGCATTGTACTTTTAAGTATTACAGTAGTTTAGACATTTTGCCTACTTTAGTCTATGTATTGCCTCTGATCCAATTAATGTCAAACGTACCATTCTTGGTCTTTGTTTTGAAGTTGGTTTTTTGGGAGGTTGTATTGCTTCCAGGCTTTATGGATACCTCAGTCATGAGTTTAGGATATTTAAATTGCCCTTCCTTCTTTCAAATAGTAGGGAATTATTGAACAAAATGAAATCTCTCCAAATTAAAAAAAAAAAAACTCTTGCCTTTCCAACTTGGATTTATTTATCTTACTTTGAGTGAGGACTGCTTCATCATCATAGCCTTTTCCACTTGCTCCTCATTTCCGTGACCCCTTCTTCCATACATTCTGATTTTGCTATAAGTTGGCAGTTGGAGTCTTCACTAGTAGCTTAATGGAACAGTAGGGTTTTCCACAAAATATTTATGTTGCTTCATAGTTCAGAATCCACTGAATAATGAATAGTCATGTTCCCAATTATATGTATATTCCTTTTAGTTAAGAATATAGATTCCTGAATTTTTGAATACCCTTTAGGATTGGTCTGTAAATGGTCCTTCAGACAAACAGCTTCCAAATGATGATATTAAACATATACTCAAGTAGTGAGTCTCTGCCCTAATACTTGTTTGGGCAAAGTTTGAATTGCTTCCAGTTGAAAGCAGGTTAAGACTTTCTCAAAAATGAGTCTCTTCAAGTTGACTGAGCGTCTTCAGAAGCACAGTGCTTTTCAGTTCCCAAGAGAATGTGATGTGTAAAAATGGAAAACCTACTGAGGCAAGATCAATGAAGCTATTTAACAAATAAACCTGGAGTGATAATGGAGCAAACAACATTATTACAAAGGGTAACGCTGACTCTGCAATTAGTTTAAAAGAAGTTGGAATTCACACCCACTCGCCTTCTTCTACCAGGTTATATATTGGTTTAAATAAACATTTTCATTTCGTGTTCAATTACGTTCCCCCAAACTAAGAGTTCTAACACTAGAATGTGCATCTTCTTTGCGTTTGTTCCTGGTCGCCAGTAAAATTCCTTCCAAGGGGACTGCCGAGCCCATTATGTGTCTGGTGCATGGCACAGGAAGCCAAGGGTCAGCACTGCTGCTCAGAAGCAACTGGAAACTGCTGAAAAATGTGGCTGATGAAAAACTCCACAGTGGCTCTGCAAGCAGAGAATTAATGACTGGCTAGAATCAGTAGGAGCCTTTACTTCTAAATACTCATTAGTTTAAGCAGTGAGGCCTGATGTTATGCAAGTTATAGAGGGAAAAGGGGACCGCCCCTCCCCATTGTCTATTTTGAACAGAATATGCACATTTAACTCAAAGTGGTGAATGGTCCAAACACATCAAACCAACTATTCATCAGTCTCCCAGCTTCCTGAGCAACTGCTTTGCTTCTGTATAAAGCCAACAATAGAGGAAATGCTTGTTATGACCCCACTATAATATTAAAATCCAGAGGGGCTGATGGCTTGGTGAAAAACACAAAATACATTCTCCTTTAGAAATAGTTCCACCAAAGTCATCTTTGTGTTTACTTTTTCTTACTTTGCCTGTACAAGAACAGCTGACTGAAAAAGGAACTTGATAAAATTACTTTTGCCTGCTTTTTTCTCCCTTGCTACCACCGTTCTTCCTTCTCGTTGTGAAGCCACTCCCTGCATACAGAACCGGAGCTGACAAGCCATTTCAGACTGCAGCAGATAGCGCTAGTCTGAACTATGACCAGAGAGTGGAGAGAGAGAAGGGGAGGGGCAAGAGATGACAACTGCAGAGGGGAGCCAGATGAGAATAGGGACCACCTTGTGCGTGTCACGTCACATGCTAAAGCGTTCGAACTTCATCCTAAGGGCATGAGAAGTTACTGAAGGATTTTAATCTGGAGAATGAAAAGATCACGTCTGCATTTAAAAATCTCTGGCTGCTTTGTGTGTGTGAACTACAAGAGTGAGTTTGGCAGTGAGAAGGCTGACTATGACGCTGTTGCCAGAAAAGTGATGGCTGGTTTGGATTAATGTAACGTCAGTGAGGTTGTGAGGTTGCTGTGAAGTGGGTAGATTCAGGACATGTTCAGGATGTTGAAGATAAGGGAGAAGAAGAAGTCAGAATTAGGACTGGGTCATTTTGGCAGCTGGGTAGGTGGAGTTGCCATTCATTGTGCTGGGCTATACCAGGAAAAAATCAGGTTTGAGGGGGAATCAAGAATTCTGCCTTGGGCATGCGAAATTAAAATTAGGGTGCCTGTGGGACAGAGAAGTGGAGATGTTGATAAGGCAACTAGATGAACAGGTCTAAATCTCAGCAGAATGACCAGCGCTGGAGATGCACGTTTGATGGTAATTGTGAGCTTAGGTAAGATTGGCTAGGGGGAGCCTGTTGTCTGAGAATCACAGTGCCTAGTGTATTACTTACTAATTTTTTTTAAAGAGCTTTTTTTGTCATACAATGAACTGCACATATTAAAGTGTACAATCTGATAAACTAACACATCTATGTACCCATGAAATGTCATCCCAATCAAGATATAATGAACCTATTCCCCCCAAATTTCCTCACGCTCCTTTGAAATCCCTCCCTTCTACACAGCCCCACTGTAGGGAAGGAAAAATAATTTTCCCTCTACCGTTCTGAGTTCTTGGATGAGACCCCCTGTAATAAAAGACAGATTAACGAGAAAAAACCCAGAAGGTATACATGGGAGATATCCAGAAAAAAGCCGTAACTCTCCAAGGTGACCTAAGCCACCACCTTAAATGCCATCTTCAGCTGAAGACAGAAGAAAGGTGTGTGTTGTGGAGGAGGGGAAGATGACCAGGAAACGCAAGGTAAACAAGGGTTAGATTTGTTTTGCAGGTGTAAGTCAGTGCCTTCTTCATTAATAGGAGCTTCTTGTGATTTTGCACCATCCACACTTCCTGGTACCGAGAGGGTGACATTCTTACAAATGGAGATTTCCATTATAGATATAAACGTCCCTTACAAAAGGATAGCTTCTGTTTTCAGAGCTTCTCCTGTGTCTGCTGTGATTATTTCTCAAAATGGGCAGCTCAAAATAATCCTTATGCCAAAGAGGAGTATTTGGGGGTGGCATATTCTGCTAGTCTTCAACATCCCCCATGCCAGTTAGCTGCTTTCTGTCACTATGGAAAAGTTAGCATTCTCTAGAATTTTATATAAATGGAATTATACAGTAGGTACTTTTTTTTTGTCTGCTTTCTTTCACTCAGCATAATTATTTTGAGATTCATCCATGTTTTTGCATATACCAGTATTTCATTTCATTTTATTGCTCAGTAGTATTCCATTGTATGGATATACCATGTTTAATTCATTCACACATTGATGGAAATTTGGGTTATTTCCAGTTATTACCTATTACAAATAAAGCTGCTGTGAACATTTGTGTACAGGTTTATATGTGGATATATGCTTTCATTTCTCTTAGGTAAATACCCAGCAGTAGAGTGGCTGGATCCAATGGTCGATATATATTGTTAACTAACAAAAATTCAACAAAATGAGTAAATTTAAAGATCAAATTGGCTTTATTAAATGACTCATGAATGGGGCAGCATCTCATCTAGCAAATAGAAAGGAGCTCTGCTGAGCTGTAGAAAAGGTAAACTTTTTGAAGGTGAAAAGGGGGCAGAAAAAGAAAATTACGAGCAAAGAATGCATTGTTTCAGGGACAGTCACCCTCCTAAGGGGAGTGGAAGGGGTCTATTTGGGGGGCGGGGCAGGGGAGATGACCTCACCAGTGCTGACTAGGTAATTCCAGGTTGACTAGCTAAATGTTACATTCCTGGGCGGGGTGGGGGTGTTGAGGTTGCAGTTAGGCTAGATATTAAGTCTTGGTTTGATGACATGGGGTTTAGCACATCATTTGGGGCCTGCTGTCTCCTTTTTAACAATGTTTAACTTTTTCAGTCACTGACAAACTATTTTCCAAAGTGATTGAATCATTTTATTTTCCCTTCCAGCACTGTATGAAGTCCTAGTTCCTCCATGTTTTTGCAAATACTTGGTATGACCAACCCTTTTAATTTTAACCATTCTAATAGATGTGTAGTAGTGTTGCAGGAAGGGGAACCCCTTCCAGGGCCGAAGAGTGGGTTCTTGTCTAACACTCGGAAATGAGTTGTCCAAAGAGACATATGTGCTGACAGAGCAAGAGACTTTATTGGGGAGGGGCGCCGGGCCAAGAGCAGGAGGGTAAGGGAACCCAGGAGGACTGCCCTGCCACGTGGCTCACAGTCTGGGGTTTTATGGTGATGCGGTTAGTTTTCGGGTTGTCTCTGGCCACTCATTCTGACTCAGGGTCCTTCCTGGTGGCGCGTGCATGGCTCAGCCAAGATGGATTCCAGCGAGAAGGATTCTGGGAGGACGGTGGGACAGACGGACTGGCGTCTCCTCTCTCCTTTTGACCTTTCCGGAATTCTTCCAGTAGGTGGTAGCTTGTTAGTTCCGCATTCCTTACCAGGACCTCCTGCTGTAAGATAACTCATGCAAGTGGTTATTATGGTGCCTGGCCAGGGCGGGCGGTTTCAGTCAGTGGTTCCCCTAACAGTAGTATCGTATTATGGTTGCCTATTTTCTAATTATTGAGTTTTGAGAGTACCTTGTATGTTCTACATATAAGTCCTTTATCAGATATGTTATTTCTAAATATTTTCTCCCAAACTCTGGTAGTCTTTTCATTCTCTTGACAGGGCCTTTTGGAGAGCAAAAGTTTTAAATTCCGATTAAGTCTATTTTATCAATTCATTTCTTAATGGATTGTGCTGTTGGTGTTATATCTAATAAATCTTTACTAAACCAAGGTCACAAGGGTTTTCTTTTATGTTTTCTTCTAGAAGTTTTATAGTTTTAGGCTTTTCACTTAGTTTTGTAATCCATTTCTAGTTAATTTTTGTTATGGTGTGAGGTATGTCTCCAAGTTCATTTTTTTTCAAATGGGTATCCAATTATTACAGTACCATTTGTTGAAAAGATCATTGTTTCTCCACTGAATTGCCTTTGTACCTTTGCTGAAAGTCAGTTGTTGATATATGTGTAGATCTATGTGTAGGTCTGGACCTTCTGTTCCATTCATTTGTGTGTCTGTCTTTACACCAATACCACACTGTCTTGATTACTGTAACTTTATAATAAGTCTTGAAATCAGTAGTTTTAATTCTCCAGTTTTGCTCTTCTTTGCATAGTTTAATGTGTACAACATGTTAATCTGATACATTTATATATTGCAAAATGATAACCACTGTAGTGTTAGCTAACACCTCCATCATGTCACATAATTACCATTTCTTTTTTGTGGTGAAAACATTTAAGATCTACTCTCAGCAAATTTCAAGTATACAGTACAACATTTTTGACTATAATCACCATGCTGTACACTAGATTCCCCAGAACTTATTCATCTTATAACTAGAAGCTTGTACCCTTTGACCAACATCTTCCCATTTCCTCCACCCCAAGTCCTTGATAACCATTACTCTACTATCTGTTCTTCTGAGTTCAACCTTTTTAGATTCTACATAAATGAGATCATACAGTATTTGCTTTCTCTGTCTGACTTATTACATTTAGCATAATACCCTCAAGGTTCATCCATATTTTTACAAAATGGCAGGGTTTCCTTCTTTCTCATAGCTGAATAATATTCCATTGTATATATGTATATCTTTACCCATTCATCCATTGATAGAAACTTAGGTTGTTTCCATATCTTGGCGATTGTGAATAATGCTGCAGTGAACGTGGGAATACAGATATCTCTTCGAGATCTCACTTTTATGTTGGAGTAATAATTTTAAAAATGATTACTGTTAGAGTTCTGCTTCTGGCCAAGATGTAGTAACAGGGTCCAGATTTACCTTTCTCCCTGAAAGAACTGAAAAACAGGCAAAATATATCAAACAATGCTTTTTAAGGCACTGGATTTCAGGTAGAGAAGGAGAGTAATCCATGAGAGACAGGAAACAAGTGTGGTGAACCCCACTATTGCCGCAGATTACTGCCTTGAGAAAGTTTCTGGCCTATGGCACAAGAAGAGGGAAACGAAATAGAATATGGTGGCCTCTCTGATTAGAAGAGATGGGACTGAGAGTCTAGGAATACCAAGGTTGCTAGAGTTCAAAAGGACATATTACTTGAGAGAAGAGAACTGCACAGAGATAGAGCTTCAGAGATCTTCAGAAGGCTCCTTGAGTATTCAGTGGAGTACTGAGCAGTGCATGTGTGTGAGGAAACTACCCAAGACTGGGGAACCACCTGAAAGGATTAGAGAGAATGGTACTTAGTGTCTGCACAAAGCTGATAATAGTGCCTATTCTCAACAACCTGACTGTAAAGTCTCTCATGGAGAATTGTACTCAGAAAGTTCTTGCCCCAATAATAAGGAATAATGAACGTTAGATTAAACATGGTTCTTATCCCACTTGACACATTTGAAAAGGAATACCTAAAAGGATCCAACTGTTTCCAAATAATTTAGCTACGTCTCACCAAAAAAAAGCTTAAGCATACTGATAGAGATACATAAATATTCAGCAACCAAAAAGGTAAAATTCACAAGGTCTTGCCTCCAATAAAAAATTACCAGGCATGCAAAGAAAAGGAAACTTCAGCTTACAACGAGGAAAAAAAAGAAATCAATAGAAACTGACCCAGACTGACACAGATGTTATAATTAGCAGAAATGGACAATCAAACAGCTATTAAAACCGTTTTCCATATAGTCAAAAAGTTAAGGAGAGACATGGAATATTTAAAAAGACACAACTCAAACTTCTGTTGATAAAAACTACAGTGTATGAGGTGAGATGAAAAATATAATGAATGGGATTAATGGCAGATTAGACTTTGCAGAAGAAAAAGATTAATGAACCTGAGGACATACTAATAGAAATTATCCAAAATGAAACACAAAGAGTAAAAAATTGGAAAAAAGTGAACAGGACATTGGTGAGCTGCAGGACAGCTTAAAGCACTCTAATATGCAATTATTATAACAGAGGGAGAAGAAAGGGAAATAATGGCCTAAAAATTTCCAAATTTTATGAAAATAAGTAACACATGGATGTAAGAATCTCAACCCAAGCGCAAGAAATATGAACAAAACTATACCAAGGAATATCATAAACAGCTCAAAGCTAGATATAGAGTGAAAATCTTAAAACCAGCCACAGAAAAATGACACGTTATGCACAGAGGAACAAAAATAAGGATTTCAGCAGATTTTTCATCAGGAAAAATGCAGGAAGAAGAAAATGGACTAATGTCTTTAAAATACTGAAGTAGTAAACTGATAATGTAGAATGTTATGCGCAGTAAAAATATCTTTCAAAAATGAAGGCAGAACAGGTACTCAAACAAATATTTATGCACAAATGTTCATAGCAGCATTATTCATAATAACTAAAAATGAAACAACTCAAATGTTTATCAACAGATAAATGGACAAACAAATTGTGGTATTAACATGCAGTGGAATATTATTCAGCTGTTAAAAGGAATGAGGTACTGATATATGCTACAAAATGGATGAACCTCAAACACATTATGCTGTGTGAAAGAAGGCAGACAGAAAAGGTTCACATATTGTATGATTTCATTTATATGAAATATCCAGAATAGCTAAATCTATAGAGACAAAGCAGAGTGGACTGGAAGGAGAGAGGAATGGGGAGCAATTGCTTAATGGATAGAGAGTTTTATTTTGGGTCAATGAAAATGTTTTGGAACTAGGTAGAGGTGATGGTTATACAAAATTGTGAATGTACTAATTTCCCCTAAAAGTTACACTTTAAAATAGTTAATGTTATGTAAACTTCACCTCAATAAAAATATACCAATTGAGCATGGTCTGGAAAACTCAGTATACTAAAGGTGTGAATTCTCCCAAATTGGTATACAGATTTAATGCAATTTCTATCAAAATTTCAGTAAGAATTTCTGGAGATATAGACAACATTATTCTAAAATTTATATGGGAAAGAAAGGAACTAGAAGAGTTATAGCAATCTTGAAAAAGAAGAACAAAGTAAGAAGAATCAGTCTATCTGATTTAAAGATTTATCATATATCTATAATCATCTAGATTGTTTGTCATTGGTGGAATGATAGACACATAAATCAATGGAAGGGAAGAGAGAACCCAGAAATAGACCCACACAAATGGTACAAACTGATCTTTGACAAATGAGCAAAGCTAAGTCAGTGGAGGAAAGATAGCATTTCAACAAATGATACTGAAGTAATTGAACATCCATAAGTCAAAAAAAAAAAGAACTTTGACTTAAACTTCACACTTTATACTATCACCTCAAGATGGATCATGGACTTACATGTAATATGGTAAGCCATAAAACTTTCAGAAAAATAAAACCCAGGAGAAAACATTCAGGGTAAGGGGCAAGTGAAGAGTTCTTAGACTTGATATCAAAAGCATGATACATAAAAGAAAAAGAAAGATAAATTGGACTTCATCACATTTAAATATTTGCTTTGCAAAAGACCCTGTTAAGAGGATGAGAAGACAAGCTACAGACCAAGAGAAAATCTTTGCAAACCATATATCCAACAAAAGATACATATAAAGAAAGCTCAATAGTAAACAATCAATTACAAAAGGAACAAAAGACATGAACAGAAATTTCACCAAAAAATGAAAAATAAGCAGAAAAATAAGCACATAAAAAGACACTCAATATCATTTATCCATTAAGGAAAGGCAAACAGTCACAATGCAATATTAGTACACATCTCTCAGAGTGCCTAAAAAAATTAGTGACAACAACAAATACTGACTGGATGTGGAGAAGCTGAATCTCTTGCACTTTGCTGGTGGGGATGTAAAATGGTATAGCCACTCTATAAAACAACTTGGCACTTTCTTAAAAACTAAACATGTGTTGATGGGAATGTAAATTGATACAGCCACTATGGAGAACAGTATGGAGGTTCCTTAAAAAACTAAAAACAGAACTACCATACGACCCAGCAATCCCACTACTGGGCATATACCCTGAGAAAACCATAATTCAAAAAGAGTCATGTACCACAATGTTCACTGCAGCTCTATTTACAATAGCCAGGACATGGAAGCAACCTAAGTGTCCATCGACAGATGAATGGATAAAGAAGATGTGGCACATATATACAATGGAATATTACTCAGCCATAAAAAGAAACGAAACTGAGTTATTTGTAGTGAGGTGGATGGACCTAGAGTCTCATACAGAGTGAAGTAAGTCAGAAAGAGGAAAACAAATACTGTATGCTAACACATATATATGCAATCTAAAAAAAAAAGAAAAAAGAAAATGGTCAGAAGAACCTAGGGACAAGACGGGAATAAAGATGCAGACCTACTAGAGAATGGACTTGAGGACACGGGGAGGGGGAAGGGTAAGCTGGGACAAAGTGAGAGAGTGGCATGGACATATATACACTACCAAATGTAAAATAGATAGCTGGTGGGAAGCAGCTGCATAGCACAGAGAGATCAGCTCGGTGCTTTGTGACCACCTAGAGGGGTTGGATAGAGAGGGTGGGAGGGAGGGAGATGCAAGAGGGAAGAGATATGGGGACATATGTATATGTATAACTGATTCACTTTGTTATAAAGCAGAAACTAACACACCATTGTAAAGCAATTATACTCTAATAAAAATGTTTTAAAAAAAACTAAACGTGTCCTTTCATATGACCCAGCAACTTCACTCCTGGGCATTTAATCCAGAGAAATGCAAACATATGTTCATACAAAAACCTATATGTGGATATTTATAGCATATAAATTGACTAATTGAAGTTGATCGAACTGTAAAACTTCTGTTCTTCAAAAGATATAGTAAGAAAATTAAAAGGGAAGCCACAGACTCGGAGAAAAAAAATATTTGTAAATAGCATATCCAACAAAAGACTTGTATCCGGAATATATAAAGAACTTTCAAAACTCAAGATTAGGAAAACAAACAACCCAATTTAAAAAATGGGCAAAAGATTTGAAGAGATACTTCACCAGTGAAGGTATTCAAATGGCGAAGAAACACACAAAAAGGAGTTCAACATTATTTGCTCTTAAGGGAATGCAAATCAAAGCCACAATGTGCCACCATTACACACCCATTAGAATGGCTAGCATTTAAAAAAAAATATTAATAATACCAAGTGCTGGCTAGGGTGCAGAGCAATTGGTGGGAATGCAAAATGGTCCACTCACTTTGCAAAATAGTTTGCGAGTCTCTTATAAAGTTAAGCATACCTACCATATGACCCATTGATCCCATGCCTAGGTATATACCCCAGAGAAATGAAAACATGTGTCCAAAGACTTGTATTCAAGTATTCATAGCAGTTTTGTTAATAATAGCCCCAAATTGAAAAGATGTCAGGGACTTCCGTGGCGGTCCAGTGGTTAAGACACCGCGCTTCCACTGCAGGAGGCACAGGTTCGATCCCTGGTCAGGGAACTCAGATCCCGCAAGCCATGGGTGCAAGCCAAAAAAAAAGAGAGGAAAAAGAAGAGACTCCAAATGTCAATCAACTGGTGAATGAATAAACAAGCTATGATGTATTGATACATACAACAACATGGATGAATCCAAAAGTATTATGTTAAGCGAAAGAAGACAGACAAGAGAAGTCTGTGTGATATATTCGTATGACATTCTAGAAGAGTCAAAACTATAGTGACAGAAAGCAGGTCAGTTGATGCCAAGATTGTGGGCAGGAGACTGATTGCAAAGGGCCACATGGGAGCCTTTTGGGATGTTGCAGGTGTTCTAAATCATGACTGAAGTGGTGGTTACATGACTATAAATTTGTCAATATCCATTCGATTTTACACTTAAAATTGGCTAATTTTAGTGCATGTACATTATATGTCAATTAAGCTGATTAAAAAAAATCAATAGGAGTTTCCTGATGTGATGCTCTGAGAAGACACAACACTACCTATGAAGTTTTTCTAACAAAAATATTTAACTAGGATCTACTCTTGAATAAACTCTCAGGCTAGCCAGAGTGTGAGACAGTCTATAAGGCAACTGGCCTGAAATATTGAAAAACTGTCAGTATCATGAGAGACAAAAGAAGGAGACTAAAGGGCCACAAGAACTAAATACAATGTATAATCCTTGATTGAATTCTATATTAGGAAAAGGAAAACTATAAAGAATATAACTGGGACAATTGGGGAAATTTGAGTATGGACAATTTATTAGCTAATGGTACTACTGTATGAATGTTGTTTCCCAAGTATTTTGTTTATGTAAGAAGATGCTCTTGTTTTTAGGAGATACATAGTGAAGATTTTGGGGTGAAGTTCAAGTGTCAAAATGATTGCATCTATCAAGTGGTTCAGGAAAACAAAACAAAACAGGGGGAAGGGGAAGGGAG
This sequence comes from Mesoplodon bidens, assembly GCF_964165515.1. Lineage (NCBI taxonomy): Eukaryota > Metazoa > Chordata > Mammalia > Artiodactyla > Ziphiidae > Mesoplodon > Mesoplodon bidens. The sequence goes on from NC_138163.1 coordinate 101,079,897, forward strand.
GGGAGGGAGAACGTATAAAAAGTTGAACTATAAACAATTGGTGAATATAGGTGGAGAGTATATGGGTATTCATTGTATTATTATTTTAATTTTTCTGTAGTTTTGAAATTTTTCAAAGTGAAAATTTGAGAAATAAACTTGGTTTGAGACTTTGAAATTGCAAGTCTTAAATCAAGACTTTTTTTAAATGATGCATACTCAGTCATATGCTCTCGCTAGAAATATTAATAAACTGACAGAACAAAGTGTTTTTGTACCTTTAACAAACAAAAGTTTTCAATGTAGAAAAATTCAGTGAGAGAAGATACACATTATTCAATACATTCGTTAGAATGTATTTCTTTGGAAAAGAAACCTATATAGCCCACCTGAACATTAATTATACGTGGATTAAAGTTCACTGTCAAAATTCAAACCATAAAAATTGAACATTTATTGACTAAGTATATCTTTGTACTTGGAGAAGACTTTCCAAGTATAAAAGACGTTGAAGGGAGGAGAAAAATATTAATAGATTTGATAATGAAATTAAAACTTTTGGAACATTGAAAACATAACATTAGACAATAAATAGTTTAAGCAGATACAACAAATGATGGCTTATCAGATTTATCTTCAATATGTAAAAAGAATGTCATACACATTTGATAAGGAATATTCTAGGACTAATGGAAAATAAGCCAAGAATTCAGTCACAAAACAGAAATAAAAATGGCTGACAAACCTAAAATTGTATTTAACCTTAAATGGAGTCAGAGAAATATAACTGGAATACTAGAATGAGTCTATTTCTATGAAATCAATGTCATAAATTTTTTAAAGTGGTAATTTCCCTATTGCTGAGGAAAATGGGGAATCCATGCTTTCTCTCATTTCTGGTGGTACAAGTTTTCTAAAAAGCAATTGGAGAATATCTATTTAGAGCCTTAAAATATCCATACTCTAGTAATGCAACCTAAGGAAATAATCAGAGATGCAGACCAAGATTTATGCACTAAGTTAATCTTTGTAACATGTAAAGTAGTGAGGATATGGAAATAGCAGAAATGGCCTGTGATTAGGGGTTGATTAAATCCATTTCAGTACGTACAAGAAAACAATATGATGCAGCGATTAAGAAGCATTATGAAGCATTTTTTAGTGACAGGAATTACTTAAGATATAAATACTAAGGGAAAAAAATCAGAGTTCAAAATTTTATATCAAGAAAATCTCAACCGTTTAAAAATATATGCTTAGAAAAGAGTTTGAAGGAAATAGTCTATAATGTTCACAGTAGTTATTTCTGGGTAATAGTACTTAATTGATTTTTCACTTTTCCTTTGCACTTTTATAAATTCATATTTTCTTCAGAATATATGTTTGACCTATATTAGGAGCACTGACAACATTATTAATTAGAAGAGACATGGGCTTCCCTGGTGGTGCAGTGGTTGAGAGTCCGCCTGCCGATGCAGGGGACACGGGCTTGTGCCCTGGTCCGGGAAGATCCCACATGCCGCGGAGCGGCTGGGCCCGTGAGCCATGGCCGCTGAGCCTGCGCGTCCGGAGCCTGTGCTCCGCAACTGGGGAGGCCACAACAGTGAGAGGCCCGCGAACCGCAAAAAAAAAAAAAAAGAAGAAGAGACGTGGTCTCTGCTCTCAGTTGGAGAAGGAAAGACTGTACCTAAACCTTACTGGATCGGCCCTGGGGCCATCTTGTCCAACTTGTCCCATTCAGGATTCCCTTCTGTGATACCCCTGCCCATTGATCTCTCATCTGCCATGGAACACTTCCCGGACTGGGGAAGGTGGGGAGGGCACAGATAATTTCAGGCAACCCATTTACTGCATAGACAATTCTGATGGTTTGGGAGTTCCTGTCTGTTGAGCTGAAATCAAAATCTTCTAAATGTAATATAACATCCCGTCACTGCCCTTGGGCCAGCTAAGAGTGAATGTACTACCCTTCACCTCCAAATATCCAAATCCAACCACAGAGGACTCCACCGCAACTATTCTTCCTGTGTCCCAGTTTTCAGACCCTTTGAGATCATGGACACCCTAACCACACTACTCAAAGTGTGGTCTGTGGACCAGCAGCATGGACATCACTTGGGAGCTTGTAGGAAGTTAGACTTCTGAATGAAATCTGCATCTTAACAAGATCCTCAAGTGGTTTGTGGGCACATCGGACTTGAAGAAGCACTGACCTTGAGGAGAACACATTCTCGTTTGTCAGCATTTCATTTAATAGGTTCTCTCCAGACTGAAGAATATTCCAATATTTTTGAGGCATACAAAGTGATTGTAAGCTCTTCTGATATGTCCATTCATCATGGAAACTAATATTTATAGAGCTTGTAGCTTTATGCAAGCCACTGTTGTCAGGCACTGTTAAGTGGAAGACAGATGTGAAAAATTAAATCACTACAAAGATCTAAGAGTTTCAGGCCCCAGTGGAAGAGTTGTTGTGAGACATAAGTGATAAATGGCAAAAACATGATGTGGACAATGATAGCTGTTAAGACTAAGAGATCGTCTGAGAACAGGGAGGTTACAGAGGAGGGAGCTTGTATCTGGGCTTATAACGATTAAATGCTCCTGGTAAGGGGCCACACTGTGATCAGCTCATTTCTGGGTATCGTCATGTGGATTTGTGCTCTAGGACAGGGGTTCTCCAATTTTGTGGAGTATCGGCCTCACTGGAGGGCTTGTTAAGACACAAATTCCTGAGCTTCTCAAATTATCTGAGTTTCTCATCCAGTGGATCTGGAGCAAGGCCCGAGAATGTGCATTTCTAACAAGTTCTCAGGTGATGCTGACGCTGCTGGTCTGGGGAGTGACACATTTGAGAACCACTAATTTGGAGGAAATAGCATGGGTCTTGGAGCCAGTTTTTGTTCTGCTACTTAATTTAGGTGGCAAGTAACTTTTTCTTTTTCAGGTTTCTCTTTGAGGAGTAGAGAATTATAATGCCGATTTTACAAGTGTTTGGGGCAAGTAAAGGAAATAAAGGTCTATGAAAGCACCTTAATACATTGCCTGGTATATTGCACGTACTACTAGTTTAACTTAGTTTCCATTCCCTTCCCCAAAGTAATCTTTTTTTTTTTTTTTTGCGGCAGTCGGGCCTCTCACTGTTGTGTCCTCTCCCGCTGCGGAGCACAGGCTCTGGATGCGCAGGCTCAGCGGCCATGGCTCACGGGCCCAGCCGCTCCGCGGCATGTGGGATCCTCCCAGACCGGGGCACGAACCCGTGTCCCCTGCATCAGCAGGCGGACTCTCAACCACTGCGCCACCAGGGAAGCCCCCCGAAAGTAATCTTAATTGATGGTATTAACTGCAACATCTTTGGGAGCAAAGGAATAGTGTTTTGGGTGTGAAGGGCACCTGGCAGTGGGCACATGCCGTTTGTGGAGAACCTGGGGGTGAGCCTTTATACCATCGGCACAAATTGGTTAGTGTCTTTTGTGTGGCTGTTCTGGCTCTTTATTACTCTGATGGCATTCATATTGCCTGGCAGTGCGTAAAAACAAAGATACGTCAAGGCTTAGAGAGACCAGTGCCATTCCAGGTAGTATAGTGCTTAAAGGAATGATTTGAGAAATTGGAAACTAGAACTTAAATTTCACCAGGGAAAGGTAAAAATCTATTTCTAACTTATTAGAACTGAAAATTCTAAGGTAACTTCCTTAGACCTTTTTATTTTTAGGAAATGCAAGCAAGCCTATATATTTGGAAGAATGTGAATGTAGACCTTTCTCCTTTCTCTAATCGGGATCCTCAAATGTCAACACCATGAACAAAATGATTTGGCCACTGAACCTATGCATCCCCATCACAACTTCTTTGGGAAGTACTAGAATCCTTAAAACCCTGAGGTGTTTTTATTCGGGTGCATTTATTCACTTGAATTTTATTCACACTAACAGGATGCATTAAGAAAAAGAAGACCTCTCTATGTGATCCCCAAATTGACATGGGAAACTGATGGATTCTCCTTGTGCCACCATTTGTCCTTGAGTCTCTATGGGAATTTGTGTATTAGGTTATAGATGATAGCTAATTAATCACATAGCAAACTTTTGAAGATTAAGACATAGAACAGGTACATTTTGGTGGATGTGGAGGAAAGAAAGGATCATTCTAAAGCAGAAGTCATTGCCTAGTTGAGTTTGGGACACTTAGGGGTCATCTTCAGGACACCTGAAGGAAGGACATCAAGCAGGAGAATGAGATAGGAAAGGGGGCAAAGTTTTTCCACCCTGCAGTCTCACTTGAGACTAGACTAGGGCCTGTTCTTGTTTCTTTACCGTCTCAATAGCTGTACTTTAACAGAGAAAACATGTCACCTCCCAGATTATGTGTCTTTACTGGCTCCGCTGGTTGCCTTCTGGATCAAATTTAAACTGCCTATTTCAAGAGCCGCCAGGATCCCTTCACTCCAGTGGCGCATTGTATAAATAGCCATCATGGGCAATTAGTGTCTCTGATTTTATTCTCTCTAAATAATGTGGTTGAGTGATGTTTAATATATTTCAGTTTTTCTCTCCCCAAATCATGTCAAGTAAATTATGTTTTCTTATGCCTTGCAAAGTTCATGCATATATCACTTCAACTGTGATTAAAAAGGATAAAGGGGTTAAAAAAAAAAAGGATATGAACCAGCCACTCACTAACATTTTCATGAGCTTAAGACTGTTTCAGTCAGAAGATTTCCTTAGGAAAAATTTTCTATTTTTTTTTTTACAGAAGACATTTTATTTTTATATAGTGAATATTAAGTTACTATATAACATTAAATGGGAATTTTTGATTGTTTATTATTCTTGTCTTTCTTGCCCACCCACACACACCAGTGTTACACATCCTTGTTGCCCGGAATCACTTTAAGCCATCCATAACTCTGCACTCCCATAACCCCAATAGCCGAACAAGAAGTCTGAAAATCAAGGGAGAGAATATTCTCACCTTGGTGGGTTCTCAAGAAATTAACAATATCTGAGGCTCAGTGCCTGAGGCAAAGACTGACTGAGAAGGAGGGGGTTCTAACAGCACTTGGAAGGGGCAGCATGTCACCTAAGTGCCAGGGTATGGTCACAGTAACCACACCCACGAGTGCTGTGCAAACCCTTCTTCACCAGCCTGTGCTCTAAGACTTACCATTTGGGCAACAGGATGATGTAATTCCACTATTTCATCTCGCATTCGATTGTGTTTCATAATCACTGCAGGGCAGGTGGCCACCAAAGGCCTAAAGGCCAAAAGGCTCAAAATTTGTCCCAAAGGATGACTTCAAAATACTGCCTGCAGACACCCCCTCAGCTGCTTTATCAGCACCCCACGCCGCCACCCCACCCTGCAGCGTCTTTCCTTAGTGCTCATGGCCCTCTTGGTGCTGCTGTTTCTACTCACCACCTGCCCCTGGGCTCCTTAACTATGTCTGGTCATACAGACTTGTGTGCTACTGAGCTGATAATCACCCAGCCTACTGCCAACCTAAGCCCTAAAGAATCATCTCAGCCCCATCCAAAACTCTGTCTTCCAGAGAGCCAGAGCAGGAGAAGGCAGGCTTGGGCCCTTCTGCACAAGAGAAGAGATGTGTGAAAGAACTGGGTATGAAGAGGACTTGTAGAGTAGAAGCTGATGGCGGCTCATCAAAGAACGCTCAGCAGTCACCATTTGCATGTACTCTGACCTGATGGCTTCCTACTTCAAGTACCTAGGGCTCTGCCTGAGTGCTTTCTCTGGCCTCCACAGTGACCTAGATTTGCATAGGGGCACGCCGGAAGTGACAGGCAGTTGATGGGTCTAGAGGTAGCCCTCAACGAAAGACTGACAGAAATTGGTGGATAATTCCCCAGGTACTTCAGCTCTTGGGCAGGATAGCTCTGAGGTGTTCTCTATGCAGTCCTCCAGAGGCCCCCAGTGAGATTGGACCCCAGTTGCCCACAGCAGTAATCTTCTCTTTAACTAACTCTGTATTGGTTTCCTTTTTTTCCCTGTCTTACTTACTGCCTCCTACACTATTGCTTCCTGGCATTACCCTTCAAATCCTTGTCTCTGGGTTTGCTTCTGAGGGAACCCAAGCTAAAAGCTAAAACATGGGATGTGTGATGTTGTGACTGCACACATCAGCTGGGACCCTGGTGGGGAGGCCCTAAATGTCATGTTGAGTTGAGACTTTATTCCATGGTGACTGGGTGGTGAGTGCTTGATCAGACTCCTATGCTAGAGGATCATTCTGGAAACAGGGAGAAGAATGGATAAGAGCAGTGGTTCTCAAAGTGTGGTCCCTGGTCCATGAATATAAGAATCATCTGGAAGCTTCTAATACTGCAAATTCTTGCTTCCACCTCAGACCTGCTGTATCAGACGATCTGAGAGTGAGGCCCAGAAACTTGTGCTTTAATAATCATCCCCCCCAGGTAAATCTGATGCCCCTAAAGTTTGAGAACCACTAGATTAGAGTATGGAGGAGAAGCTAGCAGCATGAAGACCATTTATCAGGCTGTAGTGAGAGTCCTACTGAAAGACTATTAAGGTCTGGACTATAAGTTTTGATTCCCTTCTCCCCATTCTTTTTGCCTTGGACTTTGTTCTGCATTCACAGTGTGCTTAATAAATATTTTGGCCTGATGTCTCCCATCCCATTATCAAATAAGTGGGAGCAGCAGTGAGAGGGGCAGGGATGGAGAGAGGTGGGGTCAGGTGACGTGTGGTTCATATGAGGTTCAGCCACCACTGACCACATGGCATTTCCAGCATTATTCCTTTCTCGGTTCTAGGGACAAAGTCTTCCCCTAAAGAAGTTGGGGCATTGGCCAAAGCTGATGTCTTCTTTAAGATATCAGTAGCTACTCCCTCTTCAGAAATCAAGATCCCATGACTTGTGTGTATGGAGCCTGAGAAGTATTGTAAATCCGAGTATGAAATCCCCATAAACTGAGCAATAAAAGCTTTTTAACAGAAATTACTTCCTGAGAAAGGGAACATTGTGTGTGGACAACAGGGAGGGATAGAGTTCTGGGAACATGAATGGGAGGTTTCCTGCGAAGTGGCCTCAAATCCTAAACTACTTTGTGTTAGTTTGAGACCTAATCCATATTATTATTATTTGCTATTGCTTGAAAACCTTTTTTTTTCTTTTATTTTCAGAGTCAGCTTGACCAGGGTCTTTATAAGTCATGAGTTTCAGAACCCCTTAATTACGCCCTGCCACCTCGTCCAAAGGCATCCCAGACCCTCAGTGCCTGCTTATGGAGCTGTGGGAACGCAAAGTCCCCCAATAGTCCCCAGGGCTGGGGTGGGTGAGGGAGACATGGTTGGCAATGGCCCATCCCACTGGGGTACCACCTCCCAGAACAACAAGGCCTTTGACTGAGGCCTTCACTGGAAACCGGATGACATTCTTTGGGCCAAAAGGAGCAATTGGAAAGGTAGTTTTGTGGGTTGGATTCTAAGCCAGAGTTGAAACTAGGCTGTAGCAAGGCTGAAAGAAACCTGGCAGAGGAGGAAAAGGCCCTCCCTGTGCCAGGAACTGCATAAACCCAAGACCAATCAAACAGAACCAGTGTGGTGAGGAAATATTTCTGACTGGCAAAGATGGCTCCACTGTCTAGTGATTTACCGAAAGTGGTAACGGCCAACCTCCTGCTTGGTGGAGTGTGGCCTGTTGAAGGAGAGCCTGGCTGGAAGGATTGCTGTGTTATTTCTCTTTGACCTGGAAAAAAAGTATGCCTCTTCAAGAGGAACTAAAGAGGGGAAATCTTTTGTGATTGTAAAACCTTAAAAGGGCATTGTATTGGGCCTCCCTGGTGGCGCAGTGGTTGAGAGTCCGCCTGCCGATGCAGGGGATACGGGTTCGTGCCCCGGTCTGGGGGGATCCCATATGCCGCGGAGCGGCTGGGCCCGTGAGCCATGGCCGCTGGGCCTGCGCGTCCGGAGCCTGTGCTCCGCAACGGGAGAGGCCACAACAGTGAGAGGCCCGCATACCGCAAAAAGAAAAAAAAAAAAAAAAAAAAAAAGGGCATTGTATGCCCTTCTTAACCAGACAGATTGACCTATTGCTTGAGCTATGTTGCATAAAATTAATGAAAATAAAGATGTATACGGACAAGAATTTACTAGGCATATGGATACTTTTTCATTAACAAAGAAAAATAATTAGCTTGAAGAGCAGGCTACGGTTGGCTACACCAAGGGATTTTTCAGGGTTGCTTTGTAGATTAAATACAAAGCTGTTGTAAAATAACTAAGTGCAAAACCTCATATCAGAAAGACTAATGGGGCCACTGTTGGCCCTGGGCTGGAGAGGACAAATCCACAGGGCCAACTTGGCCCTTTGAAAGCTCCCATAGCAGAGGGGCCACTGGTTGTGACCATTTCTCTCCACTCAGTCCTTGGCTTTTGCAGCATTGTTTCTGGTTGTCCTAACAACCAGCTGTGGAATGATCTATCTGGATACTGAGTAGCCTACTCAGTTCAGTCATTAAAAACTAACTCAGATTTTAACTATTTCAGTGAATTTCATGACGAACATGAACAAATCTGATAGCCATTGGCTTGATTGCTTAGTTATCAATGGGAGGGGCCGGTCAAAGAACCAAGGAAAGGGCCCCAGAGATTGGCTAGTCCAACTTCTTCTTTTTCCAGAACTGAAGCCCAGAGGGGGGCAAGTAACACCCAAGTCACCTGGCTAGTATAAGGTAGAAACAGAATGAGACTCCCAGGCCAGAGCTCCCCACCTCTTTCTACCATCTGGTCAACCCAAAGCACCTACTGTTTATTCACAGAAACAAAACAAACCTATTTTTTAAAATTCTGCTTTTTTTTTTCCAACAGAAGTTAATCCTCCAAAGACATATCTTAATTAAGGTAGCATAAGAAAAATAGCAGCAATAACTCTAAAAATGATGCAAGATAAATATGGGCATACTTTGCAGCTTAATTTATTATGACTTTAGAGGGTTGCAAGAGCTCGCCTTGCTTCTGTGAAACATAGTGCATTTTTGCAATTCCCCTCAGTTATAAATTAATATAGGCCATTAGGGATGAGGCTAATGGCGGATGAAGACTAGCTCATGGGGAATATGCAGCACCTGAGAAAATGAACAGCTGTGGTGTATGGACCCCCAACCAGTTCTGCAAATGACACAACGTGTCACAAAACTAGTCCCCACAGAGGCATATTAATTTTTAATAAATAAACCCAGCCACTTAAGAAAAATGTGCTTTCCTCTCTAAGCATGTTCCCATGTCACTTTATCCAGAGGAGTTTTGGTATAGGTATCAAGGAGCTGTATAGGCCCAGCTTAAGCCAACCTGGGTGAATGCTCTGTGCTGACACTTGGCTCTTCCCTCTTGGAAAGTCGTGAGCTGCTGACTTCAAAGCCTCCATCCCCCACCACCATCCCCAACCCCAGCGTGGCTTCACTCTTCTTTAGTACTTTTTAGAGTTAAATGTCCAGTTCTGCCTTTCCACACCCAGGAAAGTAAATGTAGCCTCCCTTTGTGTGAATAATAATAATAATAGTATCCCACAATAATTTAACACAGAAGGATGAACATGCATCTGGTGTTAAGAATTTTGACTTATTGCATCAGTCCTGGCCTCCCAAATAACTCTCGTTGCCTGCTTACACACACACACACACACACACACACACACACACACACACACACACATGGCCAAAGACAAGCACTAAATGACTGGAGGTGGATGTGCCCTTGGAGAGCCACATTGTACCTGCTAGGCAGTTGTGTGTATCACATCATACCAGGTGATCATCTGGGCTGCCTGGAGTCTCCTGAGTGTAAAAGGAACTGCCATTTGTAATACCTTCCATTGAATGGAAGGTTTGATTTTTCTCACTTTATTTCAATAAGAGAACAATTGACTAGGTAATCAGCTAATGATAAATCACAGTAATGGCCGATGCACCAAAGCTTGGTCCAGTCCAGAGGTGAGGCTGATGTAGGATACAAACAAAGCATACAACTTATTTACTATAAATTAATTTCTCCCTAAAAATCGTCAATGTCTCTCCGAAGGCATCTCCCTTTTATTAGAACAACCATGACACAGTTTTCAGAAAATGGGATCAGGACCATAAATAAGATAGTAAGCCACCATTTGTGACCCCAAGAAATACAGGATGGTGTCGTGTCTTTCACAGGTAATTCAACATAGAGGGTGGTTTTCTCCAAGTGAGAGGAAGAATAGATAAAAAGGAGTCTGTTCCTTCAAGTTCATTGCAAATTTGTATTGGTCATGCAGGAAGATGGCTACTGTAGGATCAATGGTTGAAATAGGAAACAATCTTGACTGATCACTGATTTCCTTATCTTAATTGAGAGGATATCATATATGGAATTGTAAGGGAGGAAAAATAATTTTCCCTCTACCCTTTTAGGATCTTGGATAAGACCATCCTTTTATTAAAAGACAGATAAACAGGAGAAAAACAAACAGAAGTTTAATAACATGTATACCTCTTATATAAATGGAAGATACCCAGGAGAACTGAGTAACTCTCCAAAATGGCCCAAGCCACCACCTTAAATACCATCTCCAGCTAAAGCAAAAGAAGATGTTGTGTGTTTGGGGGTGTGGGGGGAGGTGGGGGGGTGCAGGGGCCAGGTATGGGTGGTTATCAGGAAAAGCATAGTAAACAAGGATAAGGTTGTTATACACATTCAAGTCAGTTGCCATCTTCATTGGTAAGAGTTTCTAGAGATTTAGTCATCCTTCTCTTTCTGGTACATAGAGGGAGACACTCTTACAAATGGAGATTTGCCTTATAAATATCTCTTACAAAATGGTAACTTTTATTGGTTTTCAAAGCTTCTCCCATGTCTGCTGGTTTTTAAAAAATAACCAGCTCAATTTGAGTTTATTTTTGTATATGGTTTGAGAAAGTAGTCCAGTATGATTCTTTTGCATGTGGCTGTCCAGTTTTCCCAACACCATTTATTGAAGAGGCTGTCTTTTCCCCAATGTATATTCTTGCCTCCTTTGCCATCAATTAACCATGTAAGCGTGGGTTTATTTCTGGGCTTTCTGTCTTGTTCGATGACCTATGTGTCTGTTTTTATGCCAGTACCATACTATTTTGATTACTATAGCTTTGTAGTATAATCTGAAGTCAAGGAGCATGAGTCCTCCAGCTCCATTCTTTCTCAAGATTGTTTTGGTTATTTGGTGTCTTTTGTGTTTCCATATAAATTTTAAAATTATTTGCTCTAGTTCTCTGAAAAATGGCCTTGGTATTTTGAAAGGGATTGCATTGAATTTGTTCTACTTAGCATCTCACTTAATTCCCCCCACAACCATAGGAATTATCCAAAGGCAAATTCTCAGTCTTCATATTACTTATTGCCAGTAATTGACCCAATGGATCACTTCCTCCTACTTGAAACACTGTTATTAGCATCCAGGACACTCGGTTCTCTGAGTTTTCATCTTATCTCTGGTCTTCTCATTCTTCCTCATTTACCTGACTTCTAATTGTTGGAGTGCCCCAGGCCTCAGTTCTTGGACCCCTTCTCTTTTCTATCTAAACCCACTCCTTTGGTGATCTCATTTAATCTGAATAATTGCTTCAATATCATAACTATCCAATCTAAATGGTTGAAATATCATAAATATCATGCATGCACACACACATAAAATTCCCAGAACTTCCAGGGCCGACCAAGATAGAGTAAGCCTACTTAGTCTATCTTTCCCACTGATGACAACCGAAAACTCTGGGCAGAATATACAAAGCAACTACCTGATGACTCTGGTAAGTAAACAATAGCAATCAAAACTGGAAGAACGACCAGTACCAGGGAGATTCCTTTTCTTTTTTTCTTCTTGTGTCTCTGGACTTGATATGAGGGTGGCCTGGAGATCTGAGTCACAGAATTTTGAAATGCGGGTGGGCACCCAAAACTCCAATAGAAATCCCACTCTTTCTGGCCAGAGGATTGGAGAAAGAGATCCCTGAGAGCCAACAGTAAGTGGGGGGGTGGGTAATCCTCATTTTTTGCTTTTTTCTCTTTTTGTCTCTCCTGGCTTTGTCTTGGAGGCCAACCCCAGTTGTGGATCTGTACTGCTGTGGTGACAATGTTGGTCACCACATTGTGGAGGTCCACCAACAGGTGGTGCAGATACCTGAACCTTGTCTCTCTGACTAGTGGAACCGGAAAAAGGAATCCCTGTGTGTGAAGAGTGTAGGAGGAAACCCCATTATTTTTTTTCTTGCTGCTTCACCCTGAGGGTGGTTCCAGTGACATAGAATTGTAAGACAGTGTGGTGGGGGAGGGAGGGCTAAAAGTCTGAGAAAAATCCATTTTTCTGGCCAAAGGAATTGGAAAAGGGGGATATTGGGAGCCAGAGAATGTGGAGAAAATCCCAGAGAGAAAAGAATTGGAAAAAGGAATCCCTCTAATTCTGTGTATGAACTAACACAAATCCTGGGCTCACCACCAAGCTGTGCATGAGCAGCACAGACCCAAAAGGAGCAGAGTAAAATCTCTGAAAACTGAGCTGTGATACAAACCACTCCCAAGTCCCAAACACACTCCTGAGTGTCACATATACTGGGCAGTAAAAACAATGGCATTGACTCCTGAAATGATATTTGAACCACCGCCCACAGAAAGCAGGACAAAACTTATGGTCTTAACCTAAGGTGTTTACTTCCTGCTAAAACAACAACAAATCTATTGACATTCCATTCTCAAGAGAATTTTAGCAGGACCCAGTCTCAGAATATAATAGTCAATATGTCCAGAAAGAAATCTAAAATTATTTAACATACAAAGAACCAGAAAAATCTGACCAATTCTCAAGAGAAAGAACAATAAACAGATGCCAACACCGTGATGGTCCAGATGTTTGAATTAGCAAAGACTTTCAAGCAGCTATCGTAACCATGTTCCATGAAGTAAGGGTGAACATTCTTGAAATGAATGGAAAGATAAAAACTCTCAAGAAGGAAATAGAAATTATTATGGAAAGAACCAAATTGAAATTTTAGGACTGAAAAATATGATACCTTAAAATTTTTAAAAAATCACTGGATAACTTCAACAGTAGAATAGAGATGATAGAGGAAAAAGTAAGTGAACTTAAAAATAGGTAATTAGAAATTATCAAATCTGGAGAACTAAAAGAGGATTAAAATTAAAAAGGAAAGTAGAGATTCAACTAATGCTGCTGGAAAACTTGGACACCCAATACGCAAAAGAGAATGTACCTTGACTGTACCTCAAGGCTTGTAAAAAATTAACTAAAAATGGTTCAGAGACCTAAATATAAAACATAAATCCATCAGACTTTTAAAAGGAGATAAAGGAGAATATCTTTGTGACCTTGATTTAGGCAATGAGTTCTTGGATATGAAACCAAAATCATGATCTGTAAAAGAAAAAAATGATAAACTGGGATTCATCAACATTTAAAACTTTTGGGACTTCCCTGGTGGTCCAGTGGTTAAGACTTCACCTTCCAACGCAGGGGGTGCAGGTTCAATCCCTGCTCGGGGAGCTAAGATCCCACATGCCTCGTGGCCAAAAAACCAAAACATAAAACAGAAGCAATACTGTAACAAATTCAATAAAGACTTTAAAAATGGTCTACATAAAAAAAATCTTTAAAAAAATGTAAAACTTTTGCTCTGCCAAAAACTCTTTTAAGAGAATAAAAAAACAAGCTACAGACTTGGAAAATATATTTACAAATCACATATCTGACAAAGGACTTGTAAGCAGACTATATAAAGAATTTTCCATACTCAACAGTATGAAAACAAATAACCCAATTAAAAATGGGCACAGATTTTAATGGATACCTCACCAAAGAAGAAATTTGTATGGAAAATAAGCACATGAAAAGACACACAACATCATTATTCATTAGGGAAAGACAAATGAAAACCACAATGAGACACTATTACACACCTGTTAGGGTGGTTAAAAATAAATTTAAAAAATAATTTAAAATCTGACATTGCTGCGGGAAACACAAAATGGCACAACCACTTTGGAAAACAGTAGGCAGTTTTGAAAACATATACTTACTGGATGACCCAGCAATCCTACTCCTCATTATATATTCAAGAAATCTGAAAACTTTTGTTTACACAAAAGACCATGAATTTTTATACTAGCTTTATCATAACTGCTAATAAGGGGAGACAACCCAGATGTCCTTCAATGGGTCAATGGGTGAACAAACTATGGTACATCCATACAGTGGAGTTGATAAACACGACATGGATGAATCTCAAATACATTGTGCTGAAAAAAGAAACCAGATTCAAAATGCTACATACCGTATGATTTTATTTATATGAATTATGGAAGAGGCAAAACTCTAGGGATGGAGAATAGATCAGTGGTTGCCAAGGGCTGGAGATGAAGGGTGAGTCTGAGTACAAAAGGGTGACATAAGGGATTTTATTAGGATAATGGAACAGTTCTGTATCTTAACTGTGGTGGTGGTTATATGACTATGTATTTTTCGAAGCTCATAAAACTGTACAACAGAAAGCAAGAATTTTTCTGTAAGTTAAGAAATAAAGTAAAAAATTTTTCCATATGTATATCTCCAGATCAGAAATGTCCCCTTCAGTCATATATCTATCTGATATCTGCACTTGGATGTTTAACAAGCATCTTAAATCTAACGTGTCCTAAAGCAAACTCTTGATCTTTTCCCCAAAACCGGTTCCATCTACAGCCTTCCCCAACTCAGTTGATGGCAGTTCCATTCTTCTAGTTGCTCAGGCCAAAATGCTCGGAGCCATTCTTGACCTCCCTCTTTATCTTATATCCCATATCCAATCTACCATAAATCCACTTGTTTCTATGCCTCAAAAACATATTCAGAATCTCATTTCTTCCACTCCTATCAACCTGGTCCAAGCCATCATTGTTTTGCAATGACATTACCCCTAGACTCACTGCTTGTGTTGGGCACAGAGATGTGCCACCCAGTTGCTGTTCCTCTGTGGGAAGCACCATCAGCAGAGAGCCTTCAGCTGTTAACTCCTTCAGAGTCTGCTTCAGCTGCAGACTCCCATCACTCCTGCCACTCCAAAGACACAAGCTTCCTGGCTCTTTCCCAAGCAGACAGGCAAAAGACCTGCCTCAGAGCCTTTGCACCTGCTGTTCTCTTGCTTAACCACTTCTTCGATACCCTCTGTATTAATCTCCTAGGGCTGCCATGAAAAACACCACGAGCTTGGTGGCTTAAAACAAAAGAAATTGATTCTCTCATAGTTCTGGAGGCCAGAAGTCTGAAATCCAGGTGCCACAAGGCCATGGTCCCTCTGAAGGCTCTAAGAGAGAATCCTTCCTTGCCTCTTCCAGCTTCTTTGGTCCAGGTGTTTCTTGGCTTGTGGCTGTATCACTCCAATCTTTGCCTCCATCTTCTGATGGCTTCTCTGTGTCTGTCTTCTCCCCTTCTCTCTTACAAGGACACATGCCATTAGATTTAGGGCCCACCCGGATAATCCAGGATGATCTCATCTCAAGAACTTTAACTTAATCACATCTGCAAAGACCATTTTTCCAAATAAAGTCACATTCATAGGTTCCTGGATTAGAACATGGACATAACATTTTGGGGGCCACCATTCAACCCAAACCCACTGCACCCTCTTAGCTCACTCCTTCACTTCCTTCAAATCTTTCCTCAGTGTACGACCTCCCCACCCCCAACCCTACTTAAAGTGGAAACTTCCCTACTGCCATCCCCTTCCCTCCTTAATTTATCTCCATAGCACTTATCACCATCTGATACGTTGTATATTTTACTTCTTTATCCTTTATTATTATATTAAGCCTCCCTCTCCATTAGAATCAGCAAGGGTTTTTGAATCTGTTGTATTCACTGCTGTACCCCCATCCCCTAGAACAATGCCTGGTGCAGTAATAGTGTTGAATGAGTAATTATTCCTATTTTACAAATGCTTAAGTAGGCATAGAGAGAGATCAAATAATTTGTCCAAATGTGGCATGTCAAAGCAGGTTTCTCGCACCAAAACCCATGCCTCTAATGTGATGACAAACCATCAGGACCAGGACAATTTCCTACTGTGGCAGTGACCTCCAGGGACATCTATTGTCTCAGGGTTGAGGAAATATTGAATTGACTTCTTACCCTTAGACTATCTGGAACACATGAAGTACTTCCCACATCTAAAGGTCTTTTCTGCTCTCAGTTTCTCTTGATAACAGTCCGTGTTAAAGAAGCTTTCCCTTCTAACTAGCCTAACTCTTTCATGTGGCAGTGGAGGTTCATTTCTTCTTCTGTCCTGAGTGGCAAGAAAGAGCAGCTGCTGTTTCCAGTCCCCTTGCATTTGGAGATTATTATCAAGTCGCCCTGTGGGCATTACTTGTCCAGACAAAACATGCCAGACAAGTTCTTTTAGCTTTTTCCAGAAATCTCATTTTATAGTTTCCCTCCGTCTCCCTTCTCCCCTTCCCTGCAATGGGTTTCTGATAAAATGCAGGATGAGATTTTTGGCTTGTAGCATGCACTGCCCTTAGGTGATGTTCTATAAATAATGAATGGAACAGAACAACATTTGCAAAAATGCATGTTTTGGCACAAATTCAATTAATGGTATTGGCACTTGCTAACTTAGCAAATGAATGCATTTTCCCTGGCACCCAATGCTGGTTTCCAGCTCTTAATGCTTATTTTCTGGGAGTTCTATTTACAAACTGTACTTTCATAAATAGCAGAGAATGTTCAGAGGGAGAAGGGAGAGGCAAGTGATTGTCCCACCCAATTCCCAGGTAGGGAGACTGAGGTGGGAAGGGACTCTGCCCCTCCAGGATGGATGGACAGCCTGGGGCTTCCCATAGTGGGTCACACTGATTCATAAAGCTCCAGAGGCCAAAGGCATTTGCTCATTCCATCATGCAAGCTGCTCTGGAAAGCAAGGCCAGATAAAATCCAAGCCGATGTTTAGATGGACATTATTCTGTGCTCCGTCAGCCAGATTCTCAGCCTATGAAGCTTTGTGGCAATGTGTGTGGAGACTCATCTCAGGCTAGTTGATGGGAATTTCTACAATAAGTGAAGCTGAAGCCAAATTCTCAACCAATATAACTCTGTGAATTCCCATAGAATTACATCAGTTGAGAATCTGGCCTATGTGTACATGCATGTATATAACTCACATTATTTTGTGAGGTCAATCATAAAGATGACCATAAAAGTAGAGATGACCATAAAAGTCTCTTCATTACATTACCATCTTAGACTGAGATTCCATGGTGGGATAAAAGGAAAATTATATGTGTGTCTGTGTATATGTGTATATACATATATATGTGTGTGTGTGTGTGTGTGTGTATATGTATATATATATATATAAACACATACATATATACACACATACACATATATACATATATATACTGGATTCTGTACAAGAATAAGGAAACTCCATGCTATTCAAATCCACTGGGGGCAGTTGTGACTTTGTTTTATTTTATTTTATTTTGTTTCTGTCTTCCCAGGAAGTTTTGTTTTCCTCCATTTTTTGTTTGATTGAGGTATGATGAGCCCAGTTTGGGACAGTTCTAATCAACCCTGGACAGATGAGTTCTTTAAATTGCTCAGAAAGCACTTGAGAAGTCCATTCAGGAAGTTCCAAACACTAGAGCAATTGAGAGATGGCTGTCGGTGCTTCCCTCAATGCAGGTGGCTTTTATCTTTATTATGGATTGTTCAGTGAAACATTTTGGTCATTTGAGTTTATTTTCAATGTAACATTTAAACCTGTAAAGAATAATTCCCATATGTGCAAGAGGGAATAACAGCAGAAAAGGAGACATGGAAATTTTCACCTTCTCCCTCCAACCATTGGTTCAGGGCCGACCCGGGTCTGCACTGGCAGAACATATCAGCCTTTCAATGAATGCCATGTCTTGTGCTGTGTAAAAAAGGTTGATGATCTTGGTCTGGTGGGTCTATGTGGATAACTGCCTACATCACTGGCCCGAGCCCAACAGATCTGACTCCAGGGCACAGAAGCTGAAGAGTGGTTGGACCCAATGGAAAGTGTCTCCCATGTCTCTGGATTGAGGCTGATGTGAGACATTCTTAGACAGTCTTTGATGGATTTTCAGTGCCTCCTCTCATCTGACTGTATAGACAGCTCTTCTTCCCAAGGATGTGGGTGGTGTCTCTTCTCTATGGCTTCAAGCTTCTCTCACATTTTAAAGACATTCAATTCAGCCAATTACTGAGCAGATTCTACATTCTCTGGACCCTGGGTTGGGCTCTAACCTGAAAGAGAGAGTCCAAGCCTTAAGGATCTCATAGCCTGGCAGGAAAGGGGGAAGCCAAGGCCATAGCCAGCTCATGGCATCCTGGAGCTGAGCGGCAATGAGTTGCAGTCAACTATGGCTTGGGGGACAGAGAATGATACCGAAACTTGGCCTTTGTGCACTAGTGCCAAATTGAATCTCAGAGTCGGAGTTCTGGGTGACGTAGAATAGAATAGCTTCATTGCTTTGCCAGGCAAAGGGAGACACAGTGGGCTTGTGCCCTTCAAAACTGTGTGACCCTGGGAATTCCCTGGTGGTCCAGTGGTTAGGACTCTGCGCTTCCACTGCAAGGGGCCCAGGTTCAATCCCTTGTCAGGGAACTAAGATCCCCGCAAGCCACAGGGTGCGGCCAAATAAAAAAAAAAAAAAAAAAAAAGGAAGCCTTCTCCATGAGGCTTTCTCCAAAACTGTGTGTCCCTACCCGGGGGTGGGGGGTGGTAAGGAGTTTTACAGCGGGTGGGGTTGCTGATAAGGATCAGGGTGTATGAAGGGCCTGCATTCCTTTAATCTGGCCTCAGTCGGTCTCCTGATGTTCTCTCTGGAACGAAGAATGCTTCATCAAGTAGTTAACATCTTCCATTTGTTGGAGGTTTTAGTTCTGCAGAAAAGCTCAAAGATATTGTTATGTGTATCCCTTGAGGCAGAGCCAGGACCCTGCCCCAAGGCTGCACTATTGGTTCTCTTGACTGCTCCTCCCTTGTCTCCGCATCCCCTCCCTTCCCTAATTAGTGGCTGTTTGAACCTGCCCTTTGGAACTCAGGGAAGGTCATGGAGGCTGAACAGAAAGGCTCCCATGCCCAGGAACCCCACAGGGTCCTGCTAGGTTTCAAGAGGGATCCAACAGAGAGAGGATAGCCAAAGACTAAGACCTTAAAAGATGAGTAGGACTTTGTCAGGAGTTGGGGACGGGGGAGAATGTTCCAGGCTGAGGAAACCCCATGTACAAAAGCACAAAATAGTCAAATATTTGTATGGTTTGGGGAATCACTTCAGTGGCTCCCCTTAGCTGTTATGCTAAAGGGCAAACATGGCAGCATGCCTACAAAGCCCTTCACTTGGCTGGCCTCTCTGCTTCTGAAATTTTTCTTTCATTCTTTCCCTTCCTTTACCTTCTCCCTAAGCATTCTTTTTTTGTTTGTTTGTTTTTGTGGTACGCGGGCCTCTCACTGTTGCGGCCTCTCCCGTTGCGGAACACAGGCTTCGGACGCCCAGGCTCCGGACGCGCAGGCTCCGGGCGCGCAGGCTCAGCGGCCATGGCTCACAGGCCTAGCCGCTCTGCGGCATGTAGGATCTTCCCGGACCGGGGCACGAACCCGTGTCCCCTGCATCGGCAGGCGGACTCTCAACCACTGGGCCACCAGGGAAGCCCCTCCCTAAGCATTCTTAATTCCTTGGACCAAGCCTTCTCACATTGCTGCATATTTGCATTTGCTACCTTAATCACCTTTTCCCTGCTCCTTTTTTCTGAGTAAGTCTCTCACACTTTAAACTCCTCCTAAGCTTTTCCAGGATTCCCTCCCTGACTCCTTCTATCCTCCCCAGAGGTGACATTTGATGTCCCTTGGTATTTTCATGGTTCCACAATACTGTCATTGCTGAGCCCCTTGTAGCAAAGACTGGGCCTCTCAGACCTGTGTCCAAAGCACCTAACACATTGCCTAGTGTTGAGGAGGAAAAACTTTTCCTCTATCCTCTTAGGTTCAGTAATTGGAGGTCTGCAAATTAAAGTGACAAAAGACAGATTAGCAAGAGGGGGGAAAACAGATTTAATTAAGTACCTATGCTCAGGAGTTCAGAAAAAAAAATGTGACCCAAGGAGGTGGTTACAATTTTTACATATCACCTTAATAGGAGATGGGGAAGGGCAGAGGAGTACTTCTGGGAGAACAAATGACTTTTAGGAAGGGCAAATGGGCACTTAAGAGAATAGATAGGAGATATGATAGTTTTATGACAATATCTGTTTGAAGTGACTTCTTATCCAAATGCTGACTTGTGTTTACTTCTCCTCTTCATTGATAAGAGTCAATTGTCCCTGGTTGTGAAACTCCTGGGAGGATATTTATGAGTTTTGAATTATTTGGGGAGGCTTTGCTTTTAGGAAGATAAGGGGAAAGCTAGAAAAAGTCTCTTCCTGCAGCTGTTGAATCTTGAATATCTTCAGTTCAAAATAACCCTTATGTCACTGTGGCATATTCTGAACCCCTTCACTGGCACACGGTAGATGCTCCAAAAACATTTGATGAGCAAATTAAGTATTCCAAACTTGCTCCTTTTCCAATGTTCTCCTTCTCGGTAAAAGGCACCATCACTGGCTAGTTGCCCAAGCCCTAAACCTAGAATTCAGCCTTGATCTGTCTCTTGTGCCACATCCAATTCAGTAGCTGTTCTTGTCAGCTCTGCCTCCAAGATATACCATGAACCTATCCACTCCTCCATCTCCAGTACCATCCCTTCCTCTCAGGAGCCATCGTCTTTTGCCTGGACAACTGCAAGAGCCTCTTCATGTGTCTCTCCCGACTTCCACACTAGTCTCTGCATAATCACCACCCACACAGAAATCAGAGTGACCTTTGTAAAAGGCAAATCTGCATATGTCTATTTTAGCCCCAGATAGTCTGTAGGAAAGCTCACGTGGTCCTATGACATTAGGATGTGCAATCCCAGGAAACTGGAGTGAGGGACGAAGGAAGTGAGGCAGGGAAGGGTGGCGAGCCAATGGAGCGTGTATTACAGATTTAGTATCAAGTGAAACTGATTGCTCGAGCTGATGGGCTGGCTTCCAAGAAGCCATGTAAGGATTGCATCTCAAGACAGTCTGTCCAAGGGGAGGAAGGTGGAGGAATATACCAACTTCTGTCTCCTGTGGGTCAGAAGACATCAGCTCCACATAAGACATCAACTCCCTGCACTTAGGGGTATACATGCCTCCTTGTGAAGGGGGAAAATCCCAAGGGGAGGTGAGAGGCACATGGAGGAGATAGGAGGTGAGGTGATGTTGGATTCTGTCTATTTGAAGTTAATCACAAGCTCATACAGAGCTGGTCACCATTGTACCAGGGCAGACAACCTTGCCAAAGGCACCATCAACAGGTGAGGCTGAGAAGGTCTTAAGTGATGTCTGAGAGGCAAAAAAAAGTCCCCTCTTCAGAGAGCCCTTCAGTGATCACCTGCCTCTACCCAGTCACTCTCTACCAGCTCACTTGGCTTTATTTCCCCATACACTAGTCTCCATCCAAAATGACTCCAGTCATTCTTTCACTTCCTGTTGTCTTTCTCCCTTGACTGGAATGGAAATGCCATGTAGGCTTAGAGCTGGGAGTTCTGAATGCTGGACTCAGGAAGAAAATGTATGTACTTATCTCACTTCCTGACCAGGCTTCCTGAGGCTTCCAGGTATTGATTGGTGAATCAGTCATTGGAGATAAAAAGAGAGAGCTAGAAGAGATCTGCCCCCTTCCCGCAGTCCATGATGGTACCTTTATTTCCATTAATCATAGTAATTCCTGAATTTGGTTACTGCTCCTCCCCATTTAAAATCCTTTGGCAGTTTCCCATTGTCTCCAGGATCAATTCCCAAACCCTCAGGATCTTGTAGAAGACTCTTCTTGATCTGAGCTCTGGCGACCTAGTCTCTGAGCACTTCATCTCCCTGCTTTCTCCCCCCTTCCCTGCCCCCGCCCTGTTCTTTCACGGGACCGCTGAAGATGGATGAGCCGGTCGGACACAGCGCCATTGTGGAGGGCGCCATTGCCGTCTTGTGAGTGGTGTCCTCTAGAGCTCAGAGTGCACAACCTGAACCAGGCAGCCCTGCCCTACCCTTGCCAGCAGCTCTCCAAAACACCCTGCTCACTTTTGTCCCCAGGGACCTTATGCTTCCTGCTCTCTCTGTCCGGAAGGCAGAGTTGACAATGTCTGCCTACCTAAAACCCATCACCTCCTCCAGGAAGCCTTTCCCCCTCCTCTGTGCCCTCATAGCATTCTATGGTATTCTAATCACAGTACCCACCCCACTGTCCTATAACTGAGTTGACCAGGCTCTGTCGTCCTCTAGTGTGGTAGATTGGATCAGAAATGGCCAGAACACACGGTCGATGCATACAACAGAATATTATTCAGCCTGAAAAAGGAAGGGAATTCTGACACGTGCTACAACATGGATGAACCTTGAGGACATTGTGCTAAATGAAATAAGTCAGTCACAAAAGGACAAATACTGTGTGGTTCCAATTATCCGAGGTACCTAATGGAGTCAAATTCATAGAAACAGAAAGTAGAATGGTGGTTGCCAGGGCCTGAGGGGAAGAGGAATGGGGAGTTAGTGTTTAACTGGCATAGAATTTCAGTTTTGCAACATGAAAGGAGTTCTGGAGATTGGTTGTACAACAATGTGAATGTAATTAATGCCATTAAACTATACACTTAAAAATGGTTAAGATAATATATTTTATGTTTTGTGTATTTTACCACAATTAAAAAACTTTAAAAGGGGCTACAACAATATGTTGTATGCCCATATGTTCTGGTCAATCCACCACCACATGACGGAGTCTCTCTCTATTCCCTTTGAACCTGGGATGGCCCTCGTTAACTGCCATGGTAACATAGAAAGTGGAAGAGGTGCTGCTACGTGGCTTTAAAAGGCTGGGTCATCAAAGAGAACACAGCTTCTGCCTGGCTTTCTTGGGAAAGAGGCTTTGGGATTCTGGAGCTACCATGTAGGAAGTCTGGCTACCTGGAGGCCACCATGCCAGAGAGGCCACAAAGAGAGACCACAGAAGATAGATGCCGAAGAAGCAACAGCTGTCCCAGCCTGCAGCTGTGTGAGTCTCCCCAGTGTCAATTGCCAGATTTTGAATGAACCTAGGATGGGTCCAACCCCCAGCTTTTCAGGTGCCCCAGCCAATGACTAGAGCAGATATGAGCTGTCTCCTTTGAGCCCTACCCATGTTACAGAGCAAAAGAAATGTTTTTTAGGATGACCAATGTGTCCCAGCTTGCCTGGGTCTTTCCTGAGTTTAGCACTGAAGGTCTTGCATCCCAGGAATCCCCTCAGTCCTGGGCAAACCAAGATGGTTTGTGTTAACGGGCTGAGTTGTGTCCCACCAAATTCATCTGTTGAAGTCCTAACCCCCAGGACCTCAGAATGTGACTGTATTTGATGACAGGGTCTTTAAAAATATGATCAAGGTAAAATGAGATCGTTAGGGTGGGCCCTAATCCATTCTGACTGGTATCCTTCTTTTTTTTTTTTTTTTTCGGTACGCAGGCCTCTCACTGCTGCGGCCTCTCCCACTGCGGAGCACAGGCTCTGGATGCGCAGGCCCAGCGGCCATGGCTCACGGGCCCAGCCGCTCCACGGCACGGGGGATCCTCCCGGACCGGGGCACGAACCCACACCCCCCGCATCAGCAGGCGGACCCCCAACCACTGCGCCACCAGGGAAGCCCTGGTATCCTTCTAAGAAGAGGAGATTAGGACACAAACAACACACAGACTGAGGGGTGACTATGTGGGGACGCAGTGAGAGGACAGCCATCTGCAAGACAAGGAGAGAGGTTGAGAAGAAACCCAGCTTGCTGACACGTTGATCTCAGACTTATCTCCAGAACTGTGAGAAAATAAATTTCTGTTGCTTAAGCCACCTGGCCTGTGATATTTGTTATGGCAGCCGGAGCAAACTAGTACAGTTGGTCATTGTTGTGGACTAAATGTTTGAGTCTCCCCACCCCAATTCATATGTTGAAGCCATAACCACCCAATGTGATGGTATTTGGAGGTGGGGCCTTTGGGAGGTAATTAGGTTTAGATGGGGTCATGAGGGTGGGGCCCTTATGGTGAGATTAGTCCCCTTATAAGAAGATGAAGAGGGTGAGATCTCTTTTTCCGAACACACACAGAAGAAAAGCCATGTGAGGACACAGTGCAAGCCAGTAAGAGGGTCCCCATCAGGAACCCAATCTACTGACACTTTGATCTTGAACTTCCAGTTTCTAGAACTATGAGAAATAAATTTCTGTTGTTTAAGCCTCCCAGTGTATGGTATTCGTTAGGGCAGCCTGAGCTGACTAAGACAGTCACCCTGGCTGTTATTATATTGAAACCCTAAGTTTTGGGGTGGCTTCTTATGTAACAGCCAATAACCAGGCCACCCTGATGATGAACTCCTTGAGGGGAGGGGTCACGTTTTTCATTATTATATTCCCAGTTCTTCACTTCATGCATAAATATTCTTTTTTTTTAAATTTTCAAACATCAGAAGGACTGGCTGAACAACTGAATACATTGGGGTGGGGGACAGTAACTGTCCCAGATGGGCAGCATCTTAGGTGGATTATGTAACTGGGTTTGAGAATGTCTGAGTACATAAAGCTATGTGACAAGTCGATTGCCCCATCCTTTTCCTTCTGGCAAGCACAGGCAATGTGATTGCTTTTACCTCTGCAATTGCTCAGTGGCCCAAATGTAGTTACCAATCAGACCTTTTGTTTATTTCATCTCCCACCCGGCAGGGGCTATCGGAACATATAAAAATCATCCTGGCTTACATCTGCTTCCCCAGTCATCACTGGCTGGGATTTTGGACCATTATCTGTCTGTAATGATGTCTCCCTTCTCTCAATAGTGTCCAGATTTATTGAATTGGAAAGTCTTGGATCCTTCTGGCTAAGGATGAACCTCCCGGGTTTATGACTCCTCACCTAGGTCTCAATTCAGAGTCACCAACAGCTGCTCAGCACACGCTATTTAGGCTGCAGGTGTAGTTCACTAGTAAAATAAACACCTGATTCACATATGAGAGCGATCCAGAATATTATCCAGATGTTGGGACAAATACAGTGGTATCATCTGTGGGAAAAACACATTAGCTGCTGCGAGGGGCAGAGGCCCTGGACAGAGTTGATGTGCAGCCTGGAGTGTGACGTGCTGGGGTGGTGCATGCCAAAAGGCCACACCAGTGGATCCCACCCTCGAGCTGCAGCCCGATTCTGTCATTGCTGCAAGATTGTTGATTTAGGGATAAACAATCTAGACTAAAGGAAAAAAAAATCGCACAGCTCTCTGCCCAGTTTGGAGCTGGACTCTGTTTGTGGTCTCAGGAGGTTGATCGTCAGTAGAACTGTCTTGGTTCCAGCAGACAGGCCATGGGACACTGAGTCCCCTCACTTCTAGGCTATCTGCTTCCAGCCTATGCATGACTACCTGAGTGGAGGGCAGCAGTGTAGGGGTGGGGATGATGACAAGGATAAGAGGGGTTATCTGGGACTTGCCCAGCTCCCAACTCACCAGTGTTGTGTCAAAGCCCCCAATCTCCCAGCTTGGGAGGGAAGAGGCAGCAGCTGAGAAACAGAAGGTAATTTTTAAGTTCTAAATATTTTTATTGAAGTATAGACAAGCAGAAAAGTACACAAATTATAAATGTACACATCGATACATTTTCTCAAACCAAACACACTCACATAACCAATACCCAGATCAAGAAACGAAAAAAAAAAAAAAAAAAAAAGGGCTTCCCTGGTGGCGCAGTGGTTGAGAGTCCGCCTGCCGATGCAGGGGACACGGGTTCGTGCCCCTATCCCGGAAGATCCCACATGCCGCGCAGCGGCTGGGCCCGCGAGCCATGGCCGCGGAGCCTGTGTGTCCGGAGCCTGTGCTCCGCAACGGGAGAGGCCACAGCAGTGAGAGGCCCGCGTACAGAAAAAAAAAAAAAAAAAAAAAAAAAAAGAAACGAAGTGTGACCTGAAACATCCCAGAAGCCCCTTTATGCTCTCCACTCGTTATCCCCATTCCTAAGAGTGGCCCCTATCCTAACATCTAACAGTACCAATAAGTTTCGTCTGTTTTGGGGGAACGTATATAAATTAAGTCATCAATATATACACTTTTTGGGGTCTGGTTTCTATGGCTTGACATTTTTTTTTTTTTTTTTTTTTGCCGTACGCGGGCCTCTCACTGTCGTGGCCTCTCCCATTGCGGAGCACAGACTCCGGATGCGCAGGCTCAGCGGCCATGGCCCACGGGCCCAGCCGCTCCGCGGCATGCAGGATCCTCCCAGACCAGGGCACGAACCCGCGTCTCCTGCATTGGCAGGCAGACTCTCAACCACTGCGCCACCAGGGAAGCCCTGGCTCGACATTTTATCTGTGAAATTCATCAGTGTGTTGTGTGAAGTTATAGCCCGTTCATTCTCATGGCTGTGTAGTATTCCCTTGTGTGAATACATCACTGTTTATCCAGCCCACTGTTGATGGGCA
Source organism: Mesoplodon bidens (assembly GCF_964165515.1). NCBI lineage: Eukaryota > Metazoa > Chordata > Mammalia > Artiodactyla > Ziphiidae > Mesoplodon > Mesoplodon bidens. Next base: position 101,106,473 of record NC_138163.1, read on the forward strand.
TCTGGGTAATTCCTAGTTGTGACTATTATGGAGAGTGCTGCTATGAACATTATAGTACTTATCTTTTGGTAATATAAGTAAACATTTCTGTTGGATGGAGAGCTAGGAACAGAGTTCCTAGATCAGAACTCTACCTGTCCTAATTCATTCAGGAGAAGTTTGGTTGAAAGAAGTGGAAGCACGGATGCTCATTATTTTGGTGTGTTGCCATTCCAGGGCTAGTCTGAGAAAATTCCAAGAGGAGAAACTGTGGTCTTTCCCCCTTTGCTTTACTTCGTGTGCTTTCTCCTGAGCACATACCCAGGCATGCACACGTGGCCTCCGTTCTCACAAGATGGGTTGCAAAGAGAAGCCTTCTTGAGGTGTTTTGTGGGAATGTCACAAAGACCCCTTGACCCCAAAATGTCCCCCATTGGCCTGATGTCGATATCTGAATTTCCTTGGTAAAACATATAAATGGATGACAAATAGTTGTGGAAAAGGCAATGTTCTAACCTGAAAAACCAAAGCCGACGCTGAGCCAATAAGCCAGGAGGATGCAGGCTGGGGTAATCACGAGGCCAACATGGCATTGAACATGCGATTTGCGAGGGGGTCCGTGTCAGAGTCAGAATTTGTGGGTAAATCTGAGATGAACCCTGGTCCACAATGAAATTCCTTGGGAAGTGTTTAAAAATCCTACAGTGCAGGCCACCCCCAGACCAATCAAATAAGACACTCTGGGGGAGAGTCCCAGGCATCAGTACTTTCTAAGGCTCCTCTGGTGGTTCCAGTGTGCAGCCCAGATGTGATTTTGTTCCCCAGGGTAATTGTTGACCACTTCCGCCAGAGGACATTTGGCAGTGTCTAGAGACATTTTTTGGTTGTCACAACTGGGGGCGGGTGCTACTGGTATTTAGTGGGTAGAGGCCAGGGATGCTGCTAGACATCCTCCAGTGCACAGAACAGCCCCCCACAGCAAAGAATTATCCAGCCCCAAGTGGTGATCATGCCTAGGTTGAGAAACCCTACTCTGGGCAAATTCTCATGGATGATCTCTGTAAAAGTCTGAGGCTTTGTCTCAGCAGACTCTCTTGGTCAGGATGATGAATGATAATTTTGAGCAAGGAAATTTCTCCTCTCTCCTGCCTTCTGGAGACTGATGATGATATCTCCTTCATCTCTTCACCTCCTCAAAGAAGTAACCTGCATGAAAGGAACCAGAAGAAATGAGATGAAAAAATTTACTTCCTTGAAACTAACACAACTTTGTAAATCAACTGTACTTCAATAAAAAAAAATTTTCCATAGCCTCAAAAAAAATTGAATGCAAATCAACCTCATAAAATAGTAACATTATGTAAATGATGAATATTATGCATAAACAATATTAAAAACAGATAAACATTATTTCAGTCAAAATTAAACAAAGGAAATTCACTTCGCTACCTATGTCAATGTCCAACCTGTGTCAGAACCTTGGAATAGAAACTGGGTGACATGCCGTTGTCCTCATCCCTGAGTTGGGGTCAGGTCCCACAGCATGGAAAATTAAGCATAATCTCCTTGAATCAAGATCTCCTTTCATATAAAATTTGAAAAACATTTTTTTTTCTCACTGTATCATAGGGCTCATTTATGACCTGCTGTTGGACTTTTGTGTGATTGTTTCCTAGATAGAGAGATAGTGAAGAAAGTCTACACACAGCATAATGAAATGCCTTGAAAGTGATCTGGACTGTCCCGGACAGCCTGACACCTCTGCCCCAGAATTTTATAGCACACACTCTCTGAATCACTCACCCAATTGAGATGTGGCTTATAATAACATTTAAATGTGTCACATGTTTATATTTTACACCCCAAGGAGAATGTTCCTTAAGAGTATGGATTCTGCCTCCCCCATATTTTAGGAGCTCAGGAAATGATGGTAGAAGGAAAGAGAAAGACATGGAGGGAAGGAGGAAGAAAGGAAAGGAAGGAGGGAAAGGGGGAGGGAGGGAAGGAAGGGAGGGAGGGAGGCTTGATGTGGGCACTGATATATCAGAATCATGTAACTACAGTGATGTACTGACATTCTACAAGGTGTCTGAACGTCCGGGAAACACAGGATACGTTTATTATCAAGCAGTATGTTAGCTACATTTTCAAATGTTTCTAGACTTTATGGACACTCTGGAGTGTATTTATTTATAAGTGACAAATGTGTATTTATAAATACACTCTTTTAGCTTTCTGTAATATAGTGATTGTCATATATTTAATATATTATATATAACTTTTTTTCATAATTAACTATTGGACCCATTGCTTTAAATTTAGAGGTATTTCACCTTAGGAGATTTCTGAAGTTGGAAAAAAATGTACAGAGCATATTATCTGAAATAGAAACTAACATTATTGTTTAAATATACATTTATCCTGGAGGTTCTTGATTTTTTTGGATACTCTGTGTCAAAGAATTTGAAAAAAATCCACTCCAGTTATTTGAGTAATCAGTGGTGATGTCAAGGTTTGGGTGGTGTGTGTCTTAAGGAGACCACCTGCTGAAACAGATCTTCCAGGGACCCCTGCATTGCAGCTTCCTGGGGAGGCTTATTAAAAGAGCATGTTTCTGGGCCCTACTCCAGACTGGCTAAAGCAGAGCCTTAGAATCTTCATTTTTAGCAAGCTTCCGTGGTGATCCTTCTGCACCCAAGAGTCATTGTGTAAAAAGCAACAGATTTTACAAGTCCCCAATGGCACACATGATATGTGCAGATGCGTGGTGAGTAGCAAACTCAATAAGACCCCTTGTAACTAAGGCCAATAAAAAAAGTCTAGTGGAGAGAAGTGCCATGGGCACTGGCAACAGCTGGCTCAGAGCCAGGAGCATCCTTTTGGAGCTGCTTTTACGAGAAGGGGAAATTTGCAATTTGGTTCCTGGAGGAATTGCCTTGTAATAATAATAATAGCAGTAACAACAACAATAATCAAATAGCTAGCAGCCATTGAGTGCCTACTAAATGTTAAATGATGTACTAAGCATATTACACATACATGTATTTAATCCTCCCAATGCTTCTAAAAGGTAGGTACAGTCATTATCTCCATTTTACAGATGAGAAAAATGAGGCCCAGAAAGGCATTTAGCTCACCTAAGATCACACAGCCAGAAAGAAGCAGAGCTGGGCTTCACATTCTGGCAGACCAGCCTCAAAGCCCACCTGTGTGACCACCGAGCCTTGCACTAGGCAATACTTGTTCTTCTGAGCCAAGTGAAGAGCAGAATTTGGACTTATTAACACAGTAATTGAAAGGCTTTGCTTAGAGTGCTCCATTTATAAATAAGTAAGGTGAAATAATTGGGCTTCTACATATGCCAGGCGCTGTTTTAAGCCCTGGATATATAGAAATGAACAAAGCAGTGTGTCTCTGACCTCAAGTTGTTCACAGTCCTTAAGGAGAAAGGCAGGAAGCACATCACCACATGCATCCATGTGAACCTGCAGCTCCCGTTCGTGCTGCTCTGAGCAGGTGTGAAGCACAGAGTCTTTTCTGGATGAGGAAGGCTGGGAGTTTAGACAAGGCATGGCGAGAATAGCTTGTCTCTGCTCCCTGGTGTCTGGGCTTCACCTGGGATGGCTTGAAGCCTGGGGCTGCAGACATCTGGAGATGACTCATCCAGTTGGAGCCTGGGCTGGGATGCCTTGAAGACTGGACTCAGCAGGGTCTGTTAACCGAAGCCCCTACGTGTGGTCTCTCCATGTGGCTCGGGCTCAGCAGATCAGGGCAGCTCAATTCCAAGAGGGAGCATTCCAAGAGGGCCATCAAAGAGTGAATGTTTCAGGAGAACTAAACACAAGCTGTGTTGCCTTTTTGACCCAGAGGTGGAAATTACCCAGTCTTACATTCACCTAGTCCATTGGTCTAGACAGTCATCAGCCTATCCAGACTCAAGGGGAGGGGGGCCATAGATGTTACTCCTCAATGAGTTGCATTCCATGAATAGTCATAGTTTAAAGGGGGAGTTTATTAACCAAGGGGAAGGACTCTTTAACTCCGGACATTTATTTGCTATAGTTGCTGGAAGAGAGGGGTTTGTTTGTTCGTTTTTTAGTGTCTCGTGTCATACCATCAGCCACTTTCAACTGTCCAATAGATTTGACTGGTAGAGGAAAACATCTCAGGGCTTGTGTCACTTCTTCAGATGAATCAGAATTCTGGAGGTGAGACCCAGCAATGTGTATTTTAACAAGCCCTCCAGGTAATTTTTATGTGAGCTAAAGTTTGAGAAACACATTATGCTCTATGGCATAGAACTCCAGAAAAGCTGAAGAATTAAAGATCCCATGCTCCGTCATGAGACCCCCACCTCTTTTCTCTCCGTATCCCACTCCAAGAGTGCTGCCTTCCAGGCTTATGTTTCTTCACTCTTTTTCCCACTCTTTACTACCTTTGCCTTAAGCGTGGAAAATGAAAAGATTCTTTCTCAGGAAACTGAGTGATCCTAGACCAAAGTTCTTTAGTAAAACCAATGAAACAGCTCATTTTTTTGCCAGGTTTCCCTTCAGTGAAGGCTACCAGTTGACAAAGGTTACCCTCACACACACAACCTCCAATCAGCTTAGCTCTGTTAAATATGATAGACAGACAAAGGTCAGCAGACATTTGGAGAAAGCCATCACCCAAAAGACAGAGATCAAACAAGTAAATTCATGAAATGAAGGGACCTAGAGAAAATTCAGGGGACAGAGAAAACTTCAACAATAACAGCAAAGAAAAAATCCAATAATAATTAATGCTCCTAAATTTGTAAGAGAAGACACTGAATTCGTGAATCAAGAACATGACATGATAAAGCAGAACAAATGGAAGATAAGTACAAATTCTTGGAAGTTAAAATAGGGTGTTTACAAGTTTGGGTAGAGGGTTGCAAGATAATGTTGAAAATACTTTTCCCAGGGAATTCCCTGGTGGTCCAGTAGTTGAGACTCCGTGCTTTCATTGCTGAGGGCCTGGGTTTGATCCCTGGTCGGGGAACTAAGGCCCCACAAGCCATGCATTGTGGCCGAAAAAAATTTTCCCAGAAAATACAAAAAAAAGACTAAGAAATGAAACACAGGGGAGAAAAATTAGAAAATCAGATGGAAGGCACATTTCACCAGCCTTGCCACTTTCCCCCAAGGCAGGCCTGGTATTCGGCAAACTTTAAGGTGAGAGCGACCTTTGTCCAGTACCTATATGTGCCATGCATCAAGCTTGCACTGTATGTGTCTGACTGATGTAGGGCTCTAATACAGTGATCTGAACCACTCAGACAGAAATCCCTGAGAGTGAGGAATTGTGCTTCCCTAGAAGAGCACATTGAAGAGTCAATGAGATGTCATGACTCAGGTTCAAGGTGGGCTCCCAAAAGTAAGGTCAGTGCCAATTGGGAGCTAAACCGATACGAGCGAGGGGATGCAAGAGATTTTAGGTTTCGTTTTATTGCCTCCTCCCACCGACCCAAGAAGAAGGGGAAGAGAAAGAGACAGATAGAGAGAAGGCCAAAAGAGGGCCAAGTCACGTGTTTGACAACAGGAGTCATAGTTAACAAAAATGGCGTTGTAAGCTTGTAAGTGCAGGGTGGCAAATATTTGATTCTAAGTGTGTGATTGCTGCAAGGTAAGCCTCCTCTTTATCTTCAGTAATAAAATCTGCTACACACACATGACCTTGCATGAGTGGCTTGATTTGGGGATGGGTGCTAATACACTGGCAAGAGCAGGGGTGACCTATGTCGTACATACAGTGGGGAATCCCGAACAGGACTAATTCAGAAGGTAGAAGAGCTAGTGGCCAGCCATGGCCAGGACAAACATTAACCATCCCCATCCCTTTATCCCCAGTCCCTCCTCAAGTCCCCAGAGAGACTGGGAGAGATTTGAGATCTTCCACACATAGTGGATGCAGTTTGAACAAATGTTTGAAACTCAAGGTCCGGTTACCTTAGTTGACATGTTTTTTTCATAAACCCGATTTCATTTACATTCATGGTAAATCTGCAAGTTAGTCATTATTGCCATGATTTTACAGAAAATGAAGCTTAGAGCGTTTAAAATGGAGGTTAGAAAACTTAGCCCATGCACCCCAGTTTTAAGAGCCAGGCCCCATTGGTTCCAAAGCTTATGCTTCTCCCATTACACCAGGCCCCACAGCTATGACTAATGTGCCAAGTTCAAGTCCTTCAGCCCTTCACTGAAGGCATTGTATAATACTACCGAACTGGTAGCTTTGATAGGGCTCAAAAAACTCTAGCGTGGAGTAGCTTTTGGTCTAAGGTAAGCATTTATCACTATCTATAATATTTCCTGATTGTTTGAGGAAGCTTTATTTTCTTCCCTCCCCCTCCTCCTCCCCCTCCTCTTCTTCAATTCCAAAACCTACTCTTTTTCCTTCCATAAGCAAGAAAGCAAGGGATATAGACAGCCTCATTTATTTTAACTATAAAGGAAGAGCCCTGGGAAGTTAATCAGACTGCCAGGAATCTGGAATTTGCTGATGAATGGACGTTTGGCTGAGCATAGTAAATTCTCAGCTAATTGAAAGCAGATAACAACAGTAATGCATCCACCTTGAAAAACATCACATTCCTAATAAATAATTGGAAATGGCAATCTTTTGACATATGAACTGAGGGGATAAAGTCTTAAATAAATTCCGGACTAATTCCTGTCACATATATTATACTGTATTTAGCAGTTGTGCCATATGAGAAGATTAAAAGCTATAAATCTCTTTGCAACACCATCTATGGCAGTGTTTTTTTTTTTTTTTTTTTTTTTTTTTTTTTTCTTTTTGCGGTATGCGGGCCTCTCACTGTTGTGGCCTCTCCCGTTGCGGAGCACAGGCTCCGGATGCGCAGGCCCAGCGGCCATGGCTCACGGGCCCAGCTGCTCCGCGGCATGTGGGATCCTCCCAGACCGGGGCACGAACCCGTATCCCCTGCATCCGCAGGCGGACTCTCAACCACTGCGCCACCAGGGAGGCCCTATGGCAGTGTTTTAAACCCATAGTAAATAGGAGTGAGGTTCTTAGAATGGCTCATAGAATATTGACTTCCATGATTTTAAAGTTGTGTGTGCAGGTACGTGTGTGTGTGTGTGTTTTGGGGGTTGTTCCCCTCTCTCTTCATCTGAGCCCAGAGTCAGAGGAAACAGATAATTGAAGAGTTCCAGGAGTCATCCCGGTCACCTGCGTGCTGCCACACTGTGCATCTCCTAGGAGGTTCTTGGTAATCCCAGTGATCCATGGATATCACCTGGGAACTTGTTAGAAACGCAGAATTTCAGGCATCATCTTAGATCTACTGAATCAGAATCTGCATTTCAACAGGATCCCCAGGTGATTCATGTGCACATTAACCTTTGAGAAGTGTTGCTCTAGTGTTCATCCCAGGACAATTCTAGACAACTTGAGTGGTAGCAGAGTCAACTGGATTCACCCAGGATTGATTTCACCGCAGGCTCCAGGGTAAGCCTAATCCTCAGGAAGACCTTTATTTTCCTCCTCGCTTGTCCTAGAAGGTGGACCCAGCCTCCTGCCCAGGCCCTGACTTGACACTGAGTTCCAGAAGCCAGGTCCTTGCCCTGCCCCTTCTCTCCTACTCCCTAGTTCAGTCTCTGGGGCCCCAGACTGGGACTCATTTCCTCTGGATTGGGAATCCCTCCCTCGCCAGTCCCCTCCTTAGCCTCCTGGGACTGCAGCCCTGCCCAGGGCCATCTCAGACCCATGCACCTATGGGTCCTTGCCTGCTGTCAGCTTCTTTGAACAGTACTCACCTGCCTGCTCGGTGAGGCCAAGGTGCTGTGCTGGTGGGAGACCACAATAGGCTACTGAAGGAGGGAGAAAATCTCTAATATCCACCCCACTCTGGAATCCTCTGGGATTTCTGGATTATGCAGACTAATTAAGATTTCTGAGGTCAGTTACTCTTCTTTTCCGTATTTATACCACCACATTATTTTTTAATCAAAGTATAGTTAATTTACGATGTGTTAATTTCAAGTGTACAGCAAATTAATTCAGTTGTACATACATATGTATGTACATATATATTCTTTTTCAGATTCTTTTCCATTATAGGTTATTACAAGATATTGAATATAGTTCCCTGTGCTCTACAGCATGTCTTTTTTGTTTATCTATTTTATATATGGTAGTGTGTATCTGTTAAACTCTTAATTTGTCTCTCCCCCCTTTCCCCTCTGGTAACCATAACTGTTTTCTATGTCTGTGGGTCTATTTCTGTTTTGTAAATAAGTTCATTTGTATCATTTTTTTAGATTCCACATATAAGTGATATCATATGACATTTGTCTTTCTCTGACTTACTTCACTTAGTATGATAATGTCTAGGTCCATCCATGTTACTTCAAATGGCATTATTTCATTCTTTTTTATGGCTGAGTAATATTCCAGTGTGTGTGTGTGTGTGCGTGTGTGTGTGTGTGTGTATCACATCTTCTTTTTTTTTATTAGTTTCTGCTTTATAACAAAGTGAATCAGTCATACATATACATCTGTTCCCACATCCCTTCCCTCATGCATCTCCCTCCCTCCCACCCTCCCCATCCCACCCCTCCAGGTGGTCACAGAGCACCGAGCTGATCTCCCTGTGCTCTGCGGCTGCTTCCCACTATCTATCTACCTTACGTTTGGTAGTGTATATATGTCCATGCCTCTCTTTCGCTTTGTCACAGCTTACCCTTCCCCCTCCCCATATCCTCAAGTCCATTCTCAAGTAGGTCTGTGTCTTTATTCCCGTTTTGCCCCTAGGTCCTTCATGACTTTTTTTTTTAATTCCATATATATGTGTTAGCATACGGTATTTGTCTTTCTTTTTCTGACTTACTTCACTCTGTATGACAGACTCTAGGTCTATCCACCTCATTACAAATAGCTCAGTTTTGTTTCTTTTTATGGCTGAGTAATATTCCATTGTATATATGTGCCACATCTTCTTTATCCATTCATCTGTCAATGGACATTTAGGTGGCTTCCATGTCTTGGCTATTGTAAATAGTGCTGCTATGAACACTGGGGTGCATGTATCTTTTTGAATTAGAGTTTTCATCTTTTCCAGATACATGCCCAAGAGTGGGATTGCTGGATCATATGGTAGCTCTACTTTTAGTTTTTTAAGGAACCTCCATACTATTCTCCATAGTGACTGCACCAATTTACATTCCCACCAACAGTGTAGGAGGAGCCCACCAACAGTATAGGATAATCTCTAGGTCCATCCATGTTGCTGCAAATGACATTATTTCACTCTTTTTTATGGCTGAGTAATATTCCATTGTGTATATATTCTACATCTTCTTTATCCATTCATCTGTTGATGGACATTTAGTTGGTAACTTTTAAGAAAGATGCTTTAGCCATCATTTCTTGATGTGTGTTTAAGTACTCCACCAGAAGATATTTTTCTTATATTATCTCCTTCATCCCTCACAACAGCCCAATGAGATATGCATTTTTTTGAAATTTTATTGAAATATACTATATAGTAAAATGCATAGATTTTAAGCATCCAGGTAAATGAATTTTGGTGTGGTAACCCACACCACAGTCAAGATGCAGGCCATTTTCATCACCACAGTGGGTTCTCTTCTGCTCCTTTTCAGTCAATTCTCTCCACTCCAGAGGCTAGTACTATTCTGACTTCTATCCCCATAGATTCGTTTTGGCTCTACTGAGAGTTCATATAAATGGAATTATACAGTGTGTTATTCTTTTGTGTCTGTCTTTTTTCACTCCACATGAGGTCTGTGGGAGGCTGTTATTGTGTTTATTAGCAGTTCCTGGTGAGATATTTTAATCCCCATGTTACCTGTGAGTAAACGGAAGATTGGAGAGATTAGCGAACTTGCCCTGGTCATATGAGAAGGGTCAGAGCTGGTATTAGCATCCTTCTCAGTCTGACTTAAGAATCATCTCAAACTCTCCCTCAGGTTGCACCACACCAAATATTTGAGATTGTATTTTTAAATGAATTCTGTGCTACTGTTCTCTGCATTTGGAGAGTCTCTTTAATTCTCACTGGTGGCTACCCTGTCCTGACTTTTATTAATGAGTTTATGTTTTCACATGGATAGGTTTCTGGTGTCCAGCATTGCATGAGATCTTCAGAGGGGATTTTATCCAGGCCTCCTTGGGAGGAAATGTCTTGAGGTGACCACCAGGGTAGAGTAAATGTAGAGCCCCTCAGAGGTGGAAACTGCCTCCTTGAGATGAGATTAGGGGATGTGATGATTAATGTTATATGTCAATTTGACTGGGCCATAGGGTACTCAGATATTTGGCTAAACATGATTTCTGAGTATGTCTGTGAGGGTGTTTCTGGTAGAGACCAACATTTGAATCTGTAGACTGAGTAAAGCAGATTGCCCTCCCCATTGTGGGTGGGCCTCACCCAATCTGTTGAGGGTCTGAAAAAAACAAAAAGGTGGAGGGAGTATTCACCTCTTCTGTCTGACTGAGTTCAGACATCAGTCTTCTTGCCCTCAAATTGGGATTATACCATTGGCTCTCTGTCAGGCCTTCAGACCTGGGCAGGAACTTATGCCATCAGCCCTCATGGGTCTCCAGCTTACCAACTGTAGATCTTGGGACTTCTCAGCCTCCATAATCTAATGAACCAATCCTTTAAAATAAATCTCCTTTTATCTCTATATCAATAGGTATAGGTATAGATATATCTCCTATTTCCTATTGGTTCTGCTTCTCTGGAGAATCCTAATGCAGGGGACAATTGAATATCTTATTAGTTCTATCCCAACCATTTTGCCAACAGTTTCTGAGAAGAGAGGGCCTTTATCTGCCAGAAGAGAACCAAAATTCCCACACCATCTCTCTCACAGAGTTTGCTGGCTGATCAAATGGGAAAAGAATGAAAAAATGATTTATAAACTGTAAAGTTCTTTATAAAACTAAACTGTTGTTGCACTTCTTCACTCTTGTTTTCTGGGTTGCTTCAAAGTGAAACTTAAGCCAAAAGGATAAGTTAGAACCAATCACCCATCTGGAAAGAACAATTTGACTACAATGCTGGTGCTGTGTGATTGTTTTTACTCTTGGGCCATTCTTTTATGTTTGTTTGTTTTTTTGGGTTTTTTTTTTTGCGGTATGCGGGCCTCTCACTGTTGTGGCCTCTCCCGTTGCGGAGCACAGGCTCTGGACGCGCAGGCCCAGCGGCCATGGCTCACGGGCCCAGCCGCTCCGCGGCATGTGGGATCTTCCCGGACCGGGACACGAACCTGTGTCCCCTGCATTGGCAGGCGGACCCCCAACCACTGCGCCACCAGGGAAGCCCGGCCATTCTTTTATGAATAGAAATATCCACATTTTATTACTTTTAGTTCCTACAGGACTTTCCCCCAAGATGGCCTAGCCAATTAGTTTGTTTCAGTTTTTCTTTGAACATTTAAAATGGAAAGGCCAGATTATATTAAAATAATTATTAAAGAATTAGCTACACAAAAGAGTTACTGTCTCACACCATTCCAGGGAAAGAAAGGAATAAGAAAATCTGGAATTTGGGTTGAGTAGAAGAAAAACTTCCCTGATAGAGCTAATTATTTCATTACAATGGATTAATATTAAGATCATGCCTAGCAATTGAATATCTCCAACAAGATTAAATCTGTAATTTCCTTAGAGCCCATGATTAAATTATTCCTATTTTTCTTTTTTGGCTATTGTAAAACTCCTAGTTTCTTTCACTTTCTTTTGTAGATTTTATAGTAGGACTGTTCGATCATCTCTACAACTTTTCATGCAGACTTTCTGAATTTTTAAATGGTAGAAATCAGAAGGGGATACCCTACAGTGAAAAAATTCTTTTAGCCCCTGTATGCAGTATTCCTGCTTATATGTCTCTCTTGGATCTTTGTTAAATAATAGAGCTACTTAGCTAACATGTTTAGGAATTAAGTCTGCAGGTATTTTAGTCATACATGGGCATGGCTGTTGAATTTTATTGTATTGAATCCTAGCGATTACCTTTACTGATCTCTTTCCTCTTGCTTTATAACTGTTTCCTGAGTTTTACTAGGGGCTTTCAATACTGTAGTCCCTAGATTCCAGGGCAGCTTCTTCCCTGGGATTCCCCATGTCCAGAATGCCATTATGTGTAAACATGTTGATCAGACTTGTTCTGTCCCCCAGGTCACTTTTGTAATGGATTTAAGACTGACCTTCAGGGTCATCGTTCAAGTGTGAGGTCTCATACTACCTTCCCATTGGTGGTAGAGTATAGCTGTTAAGAGCACTGTGTTTATTTGTTGATCTTTGGGCAAGCTAAGTGGTGGCCCTTGATGGGCAATTTAGATGAAGACGCTCTATAAATGTCATGTCCTTGTGCTGTTTCCAAAATGTCATGAGGCAGAGTAGTATGAGGCTTGGACGGACAGACCTAGGGTTTAAAAGCAGGCTCTGCCACTTACTGGCTGAGGGACCTTGGACAAGCCACTTAGCCTCTTTGAGCCTCAATTTCCTCGTCAATAAAATAGAGATAATAATAGCAACCTCACGAAGTTGTCAGGATTATTGGAGTTTGTAAAGCGCTTGGCATAGCCAAGAGATTGCTATTTGGTGACCGCTCCATTCATAATGAGTCTCTGGGTATGAACTTCTGCCCTTCCCCCAAACTGTGTGGTTTGGACTGCATGGATTTTTCTAGTTTGCTAATGAATCTGTTGTTCCAAACAAAATCAAAGGCTCTTTAAAGTCAAGAGCAAGTACGCATATTGTCTATGCAGTGATTTAAGATGGGAAATTCTGTTGAGTTAATTCCTTACAAAGCTATGAAGGTTACTTTCCTGTATCCATTTTATGCTTAGAACTTAACAGTTTATCTTGCTTCAGTTATTCCTACATTTTCCAAAAAACAGAAATGACATGTGTTGTTCTGTAATTTCTGGGGCCATTCCTCTTCAGTTTTTGTTATGTAAGATATGCACAGGCATTTATTTTTATAATTCTCACACACCTTTTTCAGTCCAGACCTTCTCCCAGGTGGCAGACCAGTTGCTTTCCTACATATCCTGGAGTGAAGAAACAGGTCTGGCCCATTCCCCGGACCATTATACAAGGGACTTGTTCATACACGACGTCACAACACATTGCTATTTTCCTCTCCATTTCAGGTGTGACCTGTCCTTATTTCCAGTTCAGTGGGTCACTCACTCATGGGTAGTTTGATGTACTCTAGGTCATTAGTAAAGATGTGAAATAAGGAGTTAGCTGATAGCAAATGCCCCCGCCCCCGCCACCCCACTGCCACAGCTGGCTCAGTTAGAAAGCCCCAGAATGGTGAAAAAGGACACTTTATGTTATCACAATGAACTATTCCCTTTCAGTAACTTATAGAAATGGTACATTCAGAGAGTGTGGAGCATGGCACATGTTTGGTATTTAATGATTGATGAGTTTGTTCCAGAGCCTAAGGAGATGTTTGTAGGCAACACACTAGATTTGATTTGAATCTGGACTTCAAAGTTGTTTCAACGAATTCAAGCAGATTGAAACATCATGAACAAAGGGACGTTGGGATAATGCAAAGTATCCTGCTTAAGTTCACCCTTCCATGGCTTTCCAATTTATGAAAGAGACATCTAACAGAGCTGCTGGGGGTCACTTTCAGATGAGTCCTTATCTAACATCTTTATTAATGACCTAGAGTGTCAGTGTGCCACCCCTAGGAAATTAATGGATCTAGGCATTGATCATCAATGGCTGGTAACATCACAAAGAGACAATCATATATTATGTACTTCCTGATGGAAGAACACACTGCCATTTATGAAGCATTCCTCTCAAAAAGAGCAAGCCTGAATCTGATCAAATCTCTAGATCCTGCGACCAATTTACAGGAAATACAAAGACAGAAAACCTATTAATTGACACCATGAAGATGCAATCCGCAAAATCTAAACTTTAGGGAGTCTACAGGACAAACAATCCAGTGTCTTCACAAATTGAAAGAAAAAAAAAAAGAGATACAAGGAGTATCTACAGAATTAAAGATATTTAAAAGGCAGATTATTCCATCACAATGTGATGACTTTATTTAGATACTAGTTCAAACAAATAAATGCTTAAAAAAGATTTAGGAGATAAATGGAAATTTGAGCACTGATAATCTTAAGGGTGTTTGATAATCTTAAGGAATTATTAATTTTTAAGCTGTGATAATAGTATTGTCTTTATGTTTTTTTAAAGAGTCCTTATCATTTGGAGATGCGTATTGAAATCTTTTTGGATAAGGTGATCTTATGTTTGTGATTTGTTGCAAAATAATATGGGAGAGGAAGAAGTGAGTGAGGGTATAGATGAAAGAAAAGTAGTAGTTGTTGAAGTTGGGTAATAGGGGCTCATTATACTATTCTCTTTCTTTTGTATCCATTTAAACTTTTCCATAATTTAAGAAAAGATAATCCAAGACACTGTGAGATCCTAAATCTCAAGAGAGAAAATAAAATCAAGAAATAGATGCATAGGGCTTCCCTGGTGGCGCAGTGGTTGAGAGTCCGCCTGCCGATGCAGGGGACACGGGTTCGTGCCCCGGTCTGGGAAGATCCCACATGCCGCAGAGCGGCTAGGCCCGTGAGCCATGGCTGCTGAGCCTGCGCATCCGGAGCCTGTGCTCTGCAAGGGGAGAGGCCACAACAGTGAGAGGCCCGCCTACCGCAAAAAAAAAAAAAAAAAAAAGAAATAGATGCATGATGCAAGTGTGAAGTACAGTGATAGGCACCCTATTTAAATTATGCTCAATATTCTATATATGCTTAGATAAAGAGGTGGATTAATTAGCAAGAAAGAGTTTCAACAAGACTTGAAAGATCTTGTTCAAGTTTCTGAAATTGGTACTTGACCAAGCCTGGCTCTGAAGTGTTTGTGTCTTAAGATTTATACCGTTAACCCCCAAGCTATGTGACTACTGCCTCAGGGTATAGGAGAGGCAAAGAATGAAAAAAGAAAACCACAAATCTTATTTATTGGTGGTGTCTTTGTGCCAGGCACTTTACACATATATCTGCTTTTAATCCTAACTTTAAACCTTGAGGTAGGCATTATTATCTCTAGTGTACAGCTGGTGAAACTGAGACTGAGAAAAAGAAAGTCACTTTCTCAGAGTCACATAGCCAGTAAGAAAAGGGTCAGGGATATTCACCGAGTTCAGTCTGATGTCAGAACCTCATGGAACCACTTTCAGGACAGTGGAAAGAAATATATATGTAAACAGCAATAATAATTAGTGTGATAATACCATTGACGTTTGCGTGGATGTGTTTCCTTTACAGGGTGAAGGGGGATCCTATCTTCATTTCAACCAACCAGGGATTCTCCAAACTTTTGTTTTAACATAGTCCTTGTAGCAAATGCTTTTGGTGTTCCACACCACATCGCTTGTGGTGGACAGTTTCCATACACATTTAGAGTCCCACCCCAAGTGTTAGTCACTTCTGTCTGCTTTCAGGAACTCATTCAGCCCACACAGGGTAGTCTGGAAGCGTGTGTGGGTGGAGTTAACACTAGGGGGTGGGAGGGACCTTTCATCAGTGAGAGATGGGAGTCAGCAGATAAATGCTCCACCTTCCCATCTTTGAAGGAACACTTCCAATTCCAAGGTACACTTGGTAGTTCTTCAGGGGGTTCCTAGTAGGACTGAGCTTCAGTTGCCCACAGAGGTAACCAGCTCAACCATGTATTGGCTTTGCCAGCTTCCCTGTCTCATGTTCCCTCTTCCTTCACTCTTGCTTCCAGGATCACCTACCAGATGAAATCCCTGCACCAAGGTTTTGTCTCAGCTCTGTTTCTGGTGGAACTTGAACCCCTTTTAATAAAAAAAATTCTGAGTCCACCCCTAATGAATGCATATTTGTTTATTTATAAATTATATGCATGATTATTTTATTATATATGCTGTAAAATATACACTAAGAAGTTCTGAAAGGATGAAATAAACATAAAAATAAACAATTATTATAAAAATAATTTTTGAATGTCTGTTTTCAGTTTGTTATAGTGTGCACAATGTGTTAGTATAATCATAGTCACTACTTACAAAATTTATAAAAGATAAATGGGCATTCACTGAGGAAGCATATGCTAAATATTTTACTGACGTGATGCACGTAAAAAATTATATAGATCACTGCTATAGACTGTAGTCATTCTATTTTTTGTTAATAAACTTTATTTTAATTTCAAATTCCACTTGTTCACTGCTGGCATTTAGGAAGGTGATTAATTTTTGTATAGTATCCTTGTATTCTGCAACCTTGCTAAAATCACTTATTAGTTCCAGGAGTTTTTTTGTTTGTTTGTGCTTTCAGATTTTCTACACAGACAGTCATGTTTTCTATGAACAAAGATAGTTTTATTTCTTCTATCCCAATCGGTATACATTTTACTTACTTTTCTTATTGCATTAGTTAGGACTTCCAGTACAGTGTTGAAGAGGAGTGGTAAGAGGGGACATCCTTGCCTTGTTCCTGATCTTAGTTGGAAACTTCAAGTTTCTCACCATTAAGTATGATATTAGCTGTAGGTTTTTTGTAAATGTTCTGATTTTATCAAGTTGAGAAAGTTTCCCCCTATTCCTAGCTCACCGAGAGTTTTTAATTATGAACGGATGTTGGGTTTTGTCAAATGCTTTTTCTGCATCTATTGATATGATCATGAGATTTTTCTCCTTTAGCCTATTGAAGTGACAGATTACATTAATTGATTTTTGAACATTGACCTAGTCTCGCATACCTGGAATAAATCCCGCTTGGTAAAAAATATTTTTATTATTATTATTAAATAGAGGAACAAAACCTCTTTTTGATCTTACTAAAATTCCTTTGTAAGTGAAAGCAATGTGATTGAATATGCTTTGTACTTTTGCAAAATCTCAGTTTAACACTTTGTAAAAATGTGATTTGAACGTCTGGTTCTAAGTTTCATTTATTTTGATGAAACTTGGTTGTAATGGCTTGACATGGCTGGAAAAGACATTGACAAAGATGTAAATTCAAAAGGAAGAAGTGGGGCTTCCCTGGTGGCGCAGCGGTTTAGAGTTCGCCTGCCAATGCAGGGGACACAGGTTCGTGCCCCAGTCCGGGAAGATCCCACATGCCGTGGAGCAGCTGGGCCCGTGAGCCATGGCCGCTGGGCCTGCGTGCCTGGAGCCTGTGCTCCGCAACGGGAGAGGCCACAACAGTGAGAGGCCCGTGTACCGCAAAAAAAAAAAAAAAAAAAAAAAAAAAGGAAGAAGTGGATCATTGGCTGCACTGACTAATTGCAACAATCTTCTTTTCAAGCCATATACCAACTCTGCAAAGATTTTTGTTGAAAATTGACTAGTGAATTTCTATCTCTTAATGTCACATTGTTCTAAGAAAACAAATAGAAGATGCAACATTTGGAAGATATCCTCATTTGGAAGATAGGTAAACAGGATTGAAAATTTCATTTCTATTTTTTTAATGTGTGAAGATATGAAAGTTTTTATAAGTGTCACCCATACACATTGTTTTCTGCAACAAAAATAACACAATGAAGGAATCTTCCAAATATCTATGCTCTCTCCATAGCGTAGATTTCTTTCAAAAAGTAGTTAATTTCTCATTCATTTAAAAAATTTCAATTTTTTAATCTCAAATGGATAGATCATGTGCTTTCTTTAGTTTATGCTAAATAACAAAAGTTAGGATCACTTGACATCCTAGTAAAGGTTAGCAAATTTGGAACCCTTATTTAGAGTAAAAAAAAAATGCAGTAGTCATCTTTCAGTTTCACTACTTTTAAAATTCCTTTCCAACAAGATCTTCCCCATATGGTGCAAGCGGAAGATGATTATTACCCATCCCACCAGGAAGTTTTATACAGATTCTGCTATTTAAGGTAATATAATCCATAAACCATAAATCTACCTAAATGAGCATTCAAACTTCAATCCCTCACAAGGCAGGTGGCAAGTGAACTTGTAAGGATGCCTTGGCCATCCCGTTGTATTTAATATTTTTTCTTTTAATCGAGATAAAATTCACATAACATAAAATTTACCATTTTAATCATTTAAAATGTAGAATTCAGTGATTTTTGGCATATTTACATTGTTGTACAACCATCACCACTATCTAATTCCAGAATGTTTTCATCACCTCAAAAAGAAATTTTTTACTTTAAAACAGTCACTCCCCATTCTACCCTCTCCCCAGCCCCTGGCAATTCCCCCATCTGCCTTTGGTCCCCATTGTGTTTTGAAGCTCCCTCCTTTTTCTCAGAATAAGGTGCCTACTGTGTGTCTCATGTGACCTCTGAGAGGATGCCAATTCAACCAGCATACTAAATATCATCAAAGTCTATTTAATTTCTTATTGTTTAAAATTAAAAATATTATGGAAATTCTAGTTATTTCTTTCTGAAGACTGCACCAAACCTTTACTGAACACAGTTCCTAGAATGCTGTAGGTGTTCAGTAAATCACTGTTGGATGAACAAAGCAATTTCCTTCCCCACTTTGAATCTCCCTCTCTTCTCTCTCTCACAACCCTTTCCCTCCCTCCCTCCCTCTCTCTGTCTCTCTCTCTCTCTCTCTCTCTCTCTCTCACACACACACACACACACACACACACACACACACACAACTTTTACATATAAAGCAAATTGAATCAAATAATAACCTTTGTTACTTAAATTTTGGGTAGACAGAAAATTGAATTAGTCACCAAGATCCCTTCTGGGTCTAAAATTCTGTGAGGACACCAACTGGTAGAATGAACAGCAATCATCCTGTTTGCCTGGAATTGAGGGATTTTCTGGGATATGGGGGCAGTCTGGGGCAAACCAAGATGGGTTGTGCCCTTTGCCCCCTGAGCATCTATATATTTGCTGGATGCCATCATGTAGCCCCTCTTACCAGAGCCTCTGCCTTGCAGATGTGGGCCTGGCTCCAGCTACCAGGCTTGCTTCATTCCCCTACTCACAGACACTGCTCCTGGAGCCGAATCCTACTTGTGGGAGCCAGGAACAGTTATCATAAACAGGATTTGGGCACTCCTGGCTTCCTGGCCAAATATTATCAAAATCTCACAATTGTTTCTTTTCTTAAATTGAGGTATGGTTGACTTACAATATTATATTAGTTTCAGGTGTACAGCATACTGATTCAATATTTTTATAGAGATTATACTCTGTTTAAAGTTATTATGAACTATTGGTTATATTCCCTGTGCTGTACATTACATCCTTGTATCTTATTTATTTTATACCTGGTTTGTACCTCTTAATTCCCTACCTGTACCTTGTCCCTCCCCCTTCCCTAGCCCCACTTCACCACTGGAAACCACTAGTTTGTTCTCTGTATCTGTGAGTCTGTTTCTGTTTTATTATATTTATTCTTCTGTTTTATTTTTTAGATTCCACATATAAGTAAAACATACAGTTTGTGTCTTTCTCTGTCTGACTTATTTCACTAAGCATAATACCCTCCAGGTCCATCCATGTTGTTGCAAATGGCAAAATATCATTATTTTTTATGGCCAAGTAGTAGTCCATTGTGTATATATATATATATATATATATATATATATATATATATATATTTTTTTTTTTTTTTTTTTTTTTTTTTTTTTTTGCGGTACACAGGCCTCTCACTGTTGTGGCCTCTCCCGTTGCGGAGCACAGGCTCCACGGCCATGGCTCACGGGCCCAGCCACTCCACGGCATGTGGGATCATCCCGGACTGGGGCACGAACCCGTGTCCTCTGCATCAGCAGGCAGACTCTCAACCACTGCGCCACCAGGGAAGCCCCTATATATATCTTTGACATTTATTCTGTATGTCATGTATCTTAAATCTGTACCTCTGACCTAATTTATTATCATGTACTTTAGACTTGCCCATTCAACTGCTGCCCAGATATTTGCATTCTAATATTGCTTGGACATCTCAAAATATAAATAAGGAAACAAAAGCTTTAAATGACACATTAAACAAGATGGACTTAATTCATATTTATAGGACATCCCATCCAAAAATACACTTTCTTCTCAAGTGCTCATGGAACATTCTCCAGAATAGATCATATCTTGGGTCACAAGACAAGCCTTGGTAAATTTAAGAAAATTGAAATTATATCAAGTATCTTTTCCAACCACACAGTATGAGTCTAGATATCAATTACAGGAAGTAAACTGTAAAAAATACAAGCACATGGAGGCTAAACAATACACTACTAGATAACCAAGAGATCACTGAAGAAATCAAAGAGGAAATCAAAAAATACCTATAAACAAATGACAATGAAAACACGATGACCCAAAACCTATGGGATGCAGCAAAAGCAGTTCTAAGAGGGAAGTTTATAGCAATACAGTCGTACCTCAAGAAACAAGAAAATCTCAAATAAACAACCTAACCTTACAGCTAAAGCAATTAGAGGAAGAAGAACAAAAATACCCCAAAGTTAGCAGAAGGAAAGAAATCATAAAGATCAGATCAGAAATAAATGAAAGAGAAATGAAGGAAACAATACCTAAGATCAATGAAACTAAAAGCTGGTTCTTTGAGAAGATTAACAAAATTGATAAACCACTAGCCAGACGCACCAAGAAAAAAAGGGAGAAGACTAAAATCAATAGAATTAGAAATGAAAAAGGAGAAGTAACAACTGACACTGCAGAAACACAAAGGATCATGAGAGATTACTACAAGCAACTATATGCCAATAAAATGGACAACCTGGAGGAAATGGACAAATCCTTAGAAAAGCACAACCTTCCAAGACTGAAGCAGGAAGAAATAGAAAATATGAACAGACCAATCACAAGCACTGAAATTGAAACTGTGATAAAAAATCTTCCAACAAACAGAAGCCCAGGACCAGATGGATTCACAGGCAAATTCCATCAAACATTTAGAGAAGCGCTAACACCTATCCTTCTCAAACTCTTCCAAAGTATAGCAGAGGGAGGAACACTCCCAAACTCATTCTATGAGGCCACCATCACCCTGATACCAAAACCAGACAAAGATGTCACAAAGAAAGAAAACTACAGGCCAATATCACTGATGAACAGAGATGCAAAAATCCTCAACAAAATTGTAGCAAACGGAATCCAACAGCACATTAAAAGGATCATACACCATGACCAAGTGAGGTTTACTCCAGGAATGCAAGGATTCTTCAATATCTGCAAATCGATCAACGTGATACACCATGTTAACAAATTGAAGGATAAAAACCATGTGATAGTCTCAATAGATGCAGAAAAAGCTTTTGACAAAATTCAACACCCATTTATGATAAAATCTCTCCAGAAAGTAGGCATAGAGGGAGCTTAGCTCAACATAATAAAGGCCATATATGACAAACCCACAACTAACATCATTCTCCATGGTGAAAAATTGAAACCATTTCCACTAAGATCAGGAACAAGACAAGGTTGCCCACTCTCACCACAATTATTCAACATAGTTTTGGAAGTTTTAGCCACAGCAGAGAAGAAAAAGAAATAAAAAGAATCCAAATTGGAAAAGAAGAAGTAAAGCTGTCACTGTTTGCAGATGACATGATACTATACATAAAGAATCCTAAAGATGCTACCAGAAAACTACTAGAGCTAATCAATGAATTTGGTAAAGTAGCAGGATACAAAATTAATGCACAGAAATCTCTTGCATTCCTATACACTGATGATGAAAAATCTGAAAGAGAAATTAAGGAAACACTCCCATTTACCACTGCAACAAAAAGAATAAAATACCTCGGAATAAACCTACCTAAGGAGACAAAAGACCTGTATGCAGAAAACTATAAGACACTGATGAAAGAAATAAAAGATGATACAAACAGATGGAGAGATATACCATGTTCTTGGATTGGAAGAATCAACATTGTGAAAATGACTCTACTACCCAAAGCAATCTACAGATTCAGTGCAATCCCTATCAAACTACCAATGGCATTTTTCACAGAACTAGAACAAAAAAAATTCACAATTTGTATGGAAATACAAAAGACTCCAAATAGCCAAAGAAATCTTGAGAAAGAAAAACGGAGCTGGAGGAACCAGGCTCCCTGACATCAGACTATACTACAAAGCTACAGTAATCAAGACAGTATGGTACTGGCACAAAAAAAGAAATATGGATCAATGGAACAGGATAGAATGTGCAGAGATAAACCCACGCACCTATGGTCACCTTATCTTTGATAAAGGAGGCAAGAATATACAGTGGAGAAAAGACAGCCTCTTCAATAAGTGGTGCTGGGAAAACTGGACAGCTACATGTAAAAGAATGAAATTAGAACACTCCCTAACACCATACACAAAAATAAACTCAAAATGGATTAAAGACCTAAATGTAAGGCCAGACACCATCAAACCCTTAGAGGAAAACATAGGCAGAACATTCTATGACATACATCACAGCAAGATTCTTTTTGACCCACCTCCTAGAGAAATGGAAATAAAAACAAAAATAAACAAATGGGACCTAATGAAACTTAAAGCTTTTGCACAGCAAAGGAAACCATAAACATGATGAAAAGACAACCCTCAGAATGGGAGAAAACATTTGCAAATGAAGCAACTGACAAAGGATTAATCTCCAAAATTTACAAGCAGCTCATGAAGCTCAATATCAAAAAAACAAACAACCCAATCCAAAACCGGGCAGAAGACCTAAATAGATTTTCTCCAAAGAAAATATACAGATTGCCAACAAATACATGAAAGGATGCTCAACATCACTAATCATTAGAGAAATGCAAATCAAAACTACAATGAGGTATCACCTCACACCGGTCAGAATGGCCTTCATCAAAACATCTACAAACAATAAATGCTGGAGAGGGTGTGGAGAAAAGGTAACCCTCTTGCACTGTTAGTGGGAATGTGAATTGATACAGCCACTATGGAGAACAGTATAGAGGTTCCTTAGAAAACTAAAAGCAGAGCTACCATATGACCCAGCAATCCCACTACTGGGCATATACCCGGAGAAAACCATAATTCAAAAAGAGTCATGTACCAAAATGTTCATTGCAGCTCTATTTACAATAGCCAGGACATAGAAGCAACCTAAGTGTCCATCGACCGTTGAATGGATAAAGAAGATGTGGCACATACGTACAATGGAATATTACTCAGCCATAAAAAGAAACGAAATTGAATTATTTGTAGTGAGGTGGATGGAGCTGGAGTCTGTCCTACAGAGTGAAGTAAGTCAGAAAGAGAAAAACAAATACCGTATGCTAACACACATATATGGAATCTAAGAAGAAAAAAAAAAAGGTCATGAAGAAGCTAGGGGCAAGACGGGAATAAAGACAGAGACCTACTAGAGAATGGACTTGAGGATATGGGGAGGGGGAAGGGTAAGCTGTGACAAAGTGAGAGAGTGGCATGGACATATTACACTACCAAACATAAAGTAGATAGCTAGTGGGAAGCAGCTGCATAGCACAGGGAGATGGGCTCGGTGCTTTGTGACCGCCTCGAGGGGTGGGATGGGGAGGGTGGGAGGGAGGGAGACACAAGAGGGAAGAGATATGGGAACATACGTATATGTATAACTGATTCACTTTGTTATAAAGCAGAAACCAAAACACCATTGTAAAACAATTATACTCCAATAAAGATGTTATTTAAAAAAAGATGTGGCACATATATACAATGGAATGTTACTCAGCCATATAAAGAAATGAAATTGAGTTATTTGTAATGAGGTGGATGGACCTACAACCTGTCATACAGAGTGAAATAAGTCAGAAAGAGAAAAACAAATACCATATGCTAACACATATATATGGAATCTTTAAAAAAAATGGTTCTGAAGAACCTAGGAGCAGGACAGGAATAAGGACACAGACATAGAGAATGGACCTGAGGGTACGGGGAAGGGGAAGTGGAAGCTGGGACGAAGTGAGAGAGTGGCATGGACATAGTACACTACCAAACGTAAAATAGATAGCTAGTGGGAAGCAACAACATAGCCCAGGGAGATCAGCTCGGTGCTTTGTGATCACCTAGAGGGGTGGGATAGGGAGGAGGTATGGGGATATATGTATATATATAGCTGATTCACTTTGTTATACAGCAGAAACTAACACAACATTGTAAAGCAATACTCCAATAAAGATGTTAAAACAATGCTTTGGCTATGTCAGCTTCATCCTCATAGCAGTTTCTAGATTCCTCACAGGGTCTTTGAGGGTTTGGGGGTGGGGAAAGCAGATGTAATCAACAGGTACCTTCTCCATCTGTTACACAAGCCTCTTCACATCCAGACCAATCTAGAATCCGACCCCCTGACAAAGCCAGCCATGATGGGCGGTGTCTTAAGGATCACCTCAGAATTCTCCTGGCCTATAGGGGGAAGCATAAGAATATTAGAATTATTTGACAAGCATAATGCAATTATTATTATTTTTTTGGTAACTTGTATTTATGAGTTGTTTGTACAAAAAGATGTCTGGGGAAGAAAGTTTTAAAAAGCTTTATATAAATCTCACTTTTTATATGATCTTGGTAGATAGTTTTAAAAAGTAAAGCATATACGTGGTTAGAAAATTCAAATAGTACATAAATGAACAAAATTGAAGGTAAACATTTCTCTCCTTGCACCTCTAGTCTCTCTCCCCAAAGGCAACTACTATTAATACATTTCGTCTCTCCCGCCCCACCCCCCAAATTATTTAGGTATATACCAAGAAATCAATCAATCAGTCTATCTGTCTAGCCATTCAAATTTCTACCTTTATTTACACACAAAAAATCATTCCATACACACTCTTCTGCACCTTGATTCTTGTAGATATATTTTCATATTAACCCATATAGAACTGACCATCCTTTCTTGGTATTTGCAAAGTGACAGACAAGGAGTATAGCGTAATGGTTAAGAGCATAAACCCTGAAGCCAAAGCAGGGAGAGAAGGAGGGGAAAAGGGAGGGAGGGAGGAAAGGTGGAGAAGAGAGAGAGAAAGAGAGAGAGAGAGAGAAGGGAGGCATGGAGCACAGAATGTACATGTAGGAGCATAAAATGTATATGTACGTCCTGGAGGATGCTACTCCAGAAAAGCTTTTATTCAGGTGAGGCTGTCTACCTCAGAGGGGCAGGCTTTACACTAAGATCAATCTGAATGCTAGACCTGATATCCCCACTCTGGCCAAAACAGGTAAAGAAAGAAATATCTGGGGAGAGTAACAGGTATGACTCAGTAGATACTCTCAGGATTGTAGGAATATTGCAATTCTTAATTGTACTTAAATCAATTTCATTTATACTATGATCCCATCAGGCTGGATTGATAGGAAATCCAAAGCTTTAGAAGCTCCCCCGGGCTTCCCTGGTGGCTCAGTGGTTAAGAATCCACCTGCCAATGCAGGGGACATGGGTTCAAGCCCTGGTCTGGGAAGATCCCGCATGCCACGGAGCAACTAAGCCCATGTGCCACGATTACTGAGCCTGTGCGCCATAACTACTGAGCCCGCGTGCCACAACTACTGAAGCCTGCGCACCTAGAGCCCGTGCTCCACAACAAGAGAAGGCATCGCAATGAGAAGACCGCGCACCACAATGAAGAGTAGCCCCCGCTCGTCACAACTAGAGAAAGTCTGTGCGCAGCAACGAAGACCCAACGCAGCCAAAAATAGATAAAATAAAATTAAATAAAAATTAAAAAAAAGAAGCTCCCCCGACTCCTAGGGTGATGCAAACATCCTGTGGTTTTCCAAGTGACAAGACCACATACACGTATCTTTAAGTCTTTAGGTCAACTGCCATACTTGTGACTGTTGAGAAGTCCTTCCTCACAGCCCATATGCTCCCCTGCTCCCCAGGTGTGCTTGGAGCACAGCGCTCTGCTCTAGAATGGGAGCCCCTGTGGCCAGTGGAAGCTTCCCTAAGGAGTATCTCACAGTCCTTCCCCTATGACGTTTGCTTGGCCCCCAGGCTGCAGATCTGCAGATCTCCTCTATTCTCAGAAGCCACAAAATGCGACCCATCCTGGGTTTCTCTGGCTCTCTCTCCTCTAGACTCACTGCCTTAAGGCATCTCCTCTCCCTGTGGCCCCAGCGGCGCTCCACTTTATCAACTTCAGTTGTCCCACTGCCAGTTTTCTCTGAGATGAGGAAGCCCAGAGTCTGGTTATCAGCTGGAAACAGGAAAAAGAAAAGGGAAAAATACATAGGGAGAGGGAGGACATCAATTAAGACCTCAAAAATTATCTTGTCACATTAAGATGGAACAGAATAGTCTTCCTGAGAGGCCCATCCCTATTCAGGAATGTTGTAGTACGTATACTATTTTTACTCTCCAGGTATGAAAATTAGTCTTTCACTCTTAGATTTCTCTGGTTTCACCATCGAGCGATTATATCCACTATGGAAGAGCCAGTGTTTAATTCTGACAGAACTGCCAATATGGGACAGGGCAGCTTTGAGTGTGAGAATGACACTGGGGCTGGGGGTGTGTGACACTCAGGCTTGGGCAGAAGAGGAAGTGAAGCCTCATGTACGTTGGTCCGGGTTTGAGTCTGGGAATCCATGTAGAGATCTTATCACTCACACAGGATGACAGGGAGAAAAAAGTTCTAGACTAATTTCCACCAAACCTCTTTCCCTCTCAAACCACGAGGCAGTCAGAGAAATCTTTCTTGTTCAGTCCAAGCCAGATTCAGTTTTCCCTGAGGACGTATACTGCCCTGTGGTCTGGAGCGGCCTCTTGCATGGGCCATTCTGCAATCATCTAGAACCCAAAACTTTCAGACTAGCATGCCCCTCTTTACTGAAAGCCCTTTGAAGGCAGGCCTGGGTCTTGGCCAGCACTGTAGTCACCCATGCTTTGCACAGCACTTGGCACACAGCTGGTGTGTAAATGATCTTAGCTGAATGAACAAATAAATGAAGAAAATAATGAACGAGCACGCCAGGGTGAAACAGAGAGCAAAAGTGTGTTAAAAATCACACCAATCAAGAAAATCTCCATGGGATGCTATTTATCACCAACAGCCCTCCCTCACCAGGAGCAGCAGAAAATTCAGTCCTGGGCTGCTTCTTGTACAGGGCAGCCCTGGAGCTGACCTGACCATGGGAGGAAGAAATTGGCATCCTCAGAGCGAGAAGAGCATCACCCAGCCCAGCGGGTCCCAGCTCTAAATTTCTGCCTCTTCCACATCCTGACAGTCTTGGCGGATTTATTCCCCTTTGGTTTTATGATCCAAGGCTTCTCACATTGCTAATACATTACTCATTTTAGCAATATAGACAGCAGGGTCAAACAAGTGACCTAACGGAGCTCACAGGTGACTGATGGCCAGGTAGCCCTGGCTTCACTCAGAGGGGTCACCCGCTATCTCATTCACTTGGGTAAATTTATAACTTTGAAAATTCTAATTTCCACCTCACTCCGCCACCCCCAACCCCATGTCCCACCACCTCCAACCCTAGGGGCTCGGTAAATTATATTGCCTACTAATTGAGCGTGCCACTACTACTGCTCATAATGAGTCAGAGGGATTTGGCTATGTCTGCTCTTCTGGCTTACCCCTCTCATAAACATTCAGAGTGACAAACTTTTTCTTTGGCCTGGGGTCATAAAGAGAAAGAAAAAAATTTAACTTTTCTTTTCTTTTTTTTTCCAACTTAAGACTTCAGTGAAATATTTTCCACCATCCTCAGCAAGACATAATACTTCATGCCACGAAGAAGTTAATGAGAAAAATATGGATGCCCCCATCTGGGGGACCTGCCGGCCATTGTGCCCCTCTGAGGGCCAGTTACTCTCTATGTCTTTTGGAGCTCACTGAGAAGTCTCTGGTTTGAGTCTGGGCCCAAGGTGCTGGGGATTAGCCTGTTGTTTTCAGAGGTCTGCTGTTGCATTTACCTTGAACTTGGATGCCCCTCCCTACTGAACCACCCTTAGAACTCCCTGAGGAGCTGTCAAGTGGGTGAATGGCCTACAGCAAGCAGCACCAAGTGCCAATTACCAAGTACTTCAATACGGCCAATTTCAGATTTTATTTCATCTCTGGGTCAAAAACATGCTTACCTAAAAAAGAAGAGTGCCCAGACTCTCAGCTTGGCATTCAGCTGGTTCCCCACCATCTGGCCACAACCTGCCTTGGCGACCTGAGTTTCCACAACCTTCTTTCCAGCTCTAAGCAAACAGTACTGCCACCGTTGCCTGAACTGTCTTCCTGCCTAAAATACTCTTCAACCAGGCTAAAGCATTTTCCTTTAGAGAGAGGTGATGGGGACACCGGGATAATAGCTGTGTGCTTTTTCACACTGATATTCTATAAATGTTTATTCAACATTTTTAGTAGGTGTGATGGAGGGAAAAGCTAGATTTTTCAAAATTTGGTTTTTATTGAAGTATAGTTGAATTACAGGGTTGTGTTAATTACTGCTGTACAACAAAGTGACTTAGTTATACATATATATATACATTCTTTTCCATTATGGTTTATCACAGGATATGGAATATAGTTCCCTGTGCTGTACAGCAGGGCCTTGCCATTTATCCATCCTATATATACCAGTTTGCATCTGCTAATCCCAAACTCCCAACAGTTTTTTTTAATTAATAAAAATAACATAAAGAAACAGATTCACTTTCTAATTCCCTTCCAAGTGCTCAACACACACCTGCCCCTTTGGACCCTGGACTCAGTATACTTCCAAGTAGAGCTGTTGGACTAGAGGTATTTGCTGTGCTGTGAACTCAGTGGGGAGCTATAGGGGGGAGGGCTGGGTCCTTGGGCCAAGGGCCTTCCCCTTAATGCTCTGTCCCATCCCCCTCCCTCCAACTGCCCCTGGGCCTCTGTTTTGCCCAAGGCCAGCCACGATCTGCTGGGAAGGGAAGGGAATAAGGAGAAGGGAGAAGCAAGCAGTGTCTGAGCCTCAGGAACGTCCCCCCATCCCCTATTTTCTCCCCTTCCCCCTGTTTGAGCCAAGAGCATTGACTGGGAGCTGAGAGGACTTGCAGTCCTTGTAATGAAACCTCCTTCTCCCTGACCTGGGAAGGCGAGGACCAGCAGATAATCCCACTGTTCTCTGCGTTGTGCCTGTATCCTGATGCTCTCAGACAGCTCAGGTTTCATAAAAGTGAATTAAAAACCTCCAAACGTGAAAAAAATCAACCAAATTCTTTGTCTTTTAAGTAGTTTCTGCTCTCTCTTCAGTTTTCTTTTATCATTTTCCAAGTCACATAACTTTTGTGGAAGCGTATTATGGGGTTTAAAAGGCAGTTTATTAAGTCTATCACTCTTTTCTGGTAGGCACTCCGCACCAAATTTTACTCAGGTTCAGAAGTTCGGTTGACTGTAATTAGTCTTAGGTGGGTAGTAAGATCTTTGGAGGTTGTACTTGCGTGTTTGTGTCACAAAACATTCAATGGAAATAGATCAGCAAGGAATATGAATTTACACATATGTAATATGTAAGTATATATATAAATATATTATGTATATATTATTAGGACCCTGTCTTCTTAGGTGGGAGCAGAATCAATTTTACGTTTCACCAATTGAGTGAGAATATGCATGAGCAAACCTGAGTTAATGGGCACCATGTTTATAATTAACTCTAGGATTGTTTTGGGCTCCTCACGGGGCCTTTGTAAGTGAGAATGCTTGGTGGGAATTTGACTCTGCTAGATGTACATTGTTTTCAGACCTGCATACTTCCTCTGAGAAGAATTCCTCCGCACTTTCACCTTTATTATCTCTCTCACCTTTATGTTCTTCCACAATATTCTGGAATGTTCCACAAGTAGAACCTTGTTACTCAAAGTGTGGGCCACAGACAAGCAACATTAGCATCACCTAGGAGCTTGTTAGGAATGCAGACTCTTGGGCCCCATGCCAGAACTCCTGAATCAGAGGTGATCTGTATGCACATTAAAGTTTAAGAAGCTCTAGACTAGAACACACTATACAGTATTCTTTCTGGTCGCTTCCAGGGTGTGACTGGTGAATCTAAAGTTTTCTAATTTTTTTCTCTCTCCCACAGCACTTAGCTGGGCACAGAAAAGGTGTTAGGGGTACTTTTGTTGTAAGATTGGTCCAGTTTTTAGTTGAACCCAACCCTGGAATAAGAGAGAAAATATTCCTTTCATAGTTCTCACTCTAGCTCAACCTTTAGAAGTTCAAGTCTGACTGTTTTTCCAGGAAGTCAAAGAGATATTTTTCCTTCAAGGCCTACGATTTCTATGATTCTTTAATTGGGCTCCAAAGGCTGTTTTTAATTTGACCTCAAGTGCAAATCACAAAGACAACTTTGACAATACTAGTTCCCTTTTGGGCAAAAATACTCCCATTGGAAATTCAAAAAGTGTCTTATTGAGTAAAATGTTTCTTAATTTACTGTAAAAGTGTATTTAGAAAAGCAAATAATCTATGACAGAGCATAGAAGTGTCCACTATTATGAAATCCAATGAAGAATAAAAAGTAAACTGAGCCCTCCAAATATGTTTCTATAATAAAACCAACAACTCCTGACATTCTTGGTTGATCTGTTTGCAGTACGTATCAAATGCAGTTATGCAACGGGCCTAATCTGCTATCTACCTTCAGAAATCTGAGCTTTCAGGGCAAGACTTTAGTTCTAGTTGCATGAAGGCTTCCTGGCCTCCTGGGTTACTGGGATTAAGGATCAAGACAGAAAGGGAAGAAAGCTGCATAAATCTTTGGATTGTGTGTGGGGAGTTAAGGATTGTCACTGGGAACTCATTCTGGAGAGGGACAGAGCTGAAAGGTGTTTGGCTTTCAGATATTTGTTGGTCATTGCTCAAATACTCTTTGGACCTATCCCCCTAAAACTTGCTTCAAGATGCTGGATAAACAACCGTTTCATGTTGGGGAGATAAAGGTGACTTCTGAAGACCTAAAAAGAGTTGCGGTTAAAGCACCCAGGAAGGCTAAAAACTATATTTATTTGAGAGGAAAACACTTCCCTTCTTTAGGAATGAAACAAAACAGAGACCTGCCCCTAAAAGTGGTCCTAAATATGGGTGAGAAGGTGAACTGGAGCTTTGGAGAACGATGAAGACAACCAATGAGGAGGTCTGTGAGCCACTTATGGAAGAGGGTTCTATCTGGGACACAGGTCCCTAATGATGGTGAGTGGGCTCATCACCATCTCCCAAAGCCCCAGTTATCCCAAACCTTGATTGTCCACACACTGATGAGAGATGATTAAACAAGGGTAATGAACATCCATTCATTCACGAGAACAAACATCCATTCATTCATGGGAAAAAACATGTATTCATTAATGAAAACAAACATTCATTCATGAGATACCTACTGTGTGCCAAGCACTGTGCTAGGTGCTGGAATTAGAGAAAGGAATAAGACACCATTCTTTGCTCAACATCATTAATCATTAGAGAAATGCAAATCAAAACTACAATGAGATATCATCTCACACCAGTCAGAATGGCCATCATCAAGAAATCTAGAAACAATAAATGCTGGAGAGGGTGTGGAGAAAAGGGAACACTCTTGCACTGCTGGTGGGAATGTGAATTGGTACAGCCACTATGGAGAACAGTATGGAGGTTCCTTAAAAAACTAAAAATAGAACTACCATATGACCCAGCAATCCCACTACTAGGCATATACCCTGAGAAAACCATAATTCCAAAAGAGACATGTACCAAAATGTTCATTGCAGCTCTATTCACAATAGCCCGGAGCTGGAAACAACCTAAGTGTCCATCATCAGATGAATGGATAAAGAAGATGTGGCACATATATACAATGGAATATTACTCAGCCATAAAAAGAAACGAAACTGAGCTATTTGTAATGAGGTGGATAGACCTAGAGTCTGTCATACAGAGTGAAGTAAGTCAGAAAGAGAAAGACAAATACCGTATGCTAACACATATATACGGAATTAAAAAAAAAAAGTCATGATGGACCTAGGGGCAAAACGGGAATAAAGACACAGACCTACTTGAGAATGGACTTGAGGATATGGGGAGGGGGAAGGGTAAGCTGTGACAAAGCAAAAGAGAGGCATGGACATATATACACTACCAAATGTAAGGTAGATAGATAGTGGGAAGCAGCCGCAGAGCACAGGGAGATCAGCTTGGTGCTTTGTGACCGCCTGGAGGGGTGGGATGGGGAGGGTGGGAGGGAGGGAGATGCATGAGGGAAGGGATGTGGGAACAGATGTATATGTATGACTGATTCACTTTGTTATAAAGCAGAAACTAATTTAAAAAATTTAAAAAAAAGAAAAAAAAGACACCATTCTTCCCTTTGAAACACTTCCAGTCTTGCAGGGAGCCTAGGAAACATATCTAGAAGCTGGTGTGGTCAGTGCTGGTGTGGAGGCATACTATATATAGGATTGGGATTGAGTATCTTGGGGCACCATCAGGGAAGGCTTTCTGATGATTGATCTTGATTTTTCACCCCTCCCTATAGCTATGACTTTTGCCATGTAATGGCAATTCTTCCCTTAGAGTGTATTTCCCCACACTTTGACTTTAGACTTGGCCATGCAACATACTTTGCCAATGGGATGTTTGCAAATATGACTCAAGCAGGGGCTTAAAATGTGCCTGTATGGTTGGGCTTGCACTCTTGTGCTTTAGACACCACCATGAGAAGAACATGCCTCAACTACTGGTCCCGAGAAGAAGACGAGACACACTTGGGACTCCCTTGAGCCAGCTGGACCTGCAGCTTGAAGTAGAGCTTAGCTCTTCTGTTGACTGGCATCCCAACAGAGGGGTAGAGAAAAGAGGAAGAGTTAGGCACGTGCACCTATTAAATACTCACCCTACGTAAGGCACTGTCTCAGGGTCCCAAGCATGAGAACAATGGGAAGAATGAGACACTAGATCATAGTATGTCTGATTAACAAAAGTACTAGCTATAGCTACCATTATTGGGTGCGTCAGTAATGGTCACCGTATTCAACAGTCAGCCCCTGTGCTTAAAATCTAACATTTTTTCATTTAGTCCTCACAATAACCCTTCAGTAAGTACTATTAACATCCCCATTTTACAAATGAGGGATCTGAAGCTCAGAGAATTTTGCAACTTGCCTGGCAGAGCAGGGATTTGAACCCGACTCTCTGACTTAAAAGCCTCAACTCTTAACTATAGAAAAGTGAGGAAGAAGACCCAAGTTGGGACTTCACTCAGGCCTGAATGTGTCTGTTGGTCCCTGCCAGTCTTATCTTCATCCATCTATGGGCTGGACCCCAATAAGTTCTGGAATCAATGGAGGCGTGTCTTGATGGGGGAAGCCCCCTCACCAATAGTTTGAAGGAATGGATATAGCATCTTATTCATTAATAGACATGCCAGGGGGAGTCATTATGCGTCAGGCACTGGGCTGAGCATTGTACATGCATTAACTAAATGAATATCATGCTACCTGTTAAGTATTACTCTTCGATACGGGTACAACTATTATTACACCCATTACCAGCTGGGGAGCCCCAACCATCTCGTTCATTCCACACATTGTTATCGAGCCCCTAATGTGTACCTGACCATGCCCTCAGCACAGGGGAGTGTGGACATGAAACAGATGGGACCTCTGCTCTCATGGAGCTTATAGTGTAGGTTCTGCCCCCTTCCCCAGCCTGGCTCCTTCTTTCAGACTCATTCGTGTCTGCTCAAATAGGCACCATTCACATGCTTGGGAGCCTTGTTGCCTCCCTGCCCTATATTTTGACAGACCTGGATTGCTATGCCCATTTAGATTTAGAGATTTGCTCTGACATACCCTCCCTGTCAAGAGAGGAACATTTGCTGGCCCCAGAGGACTCCCCACTTTCCATTCTTACCCCAGCCCTCCTTGGCTTGTGCTTTCTTTGTGACCAGGAGTTCCCAGCGTGCCCTTGGGCTGGGCCCTCTGCAGAGGTAAGAAGCACAGATCACTTTGCTGTGCTTCCTTTGAAAGCAGTGCTCCTTGGTGGGCTGCTCCGGTAATTGGCTACTTTGCACCTGTGTGGGAGGACGAGCCATTGCCCCCTCTTTGGGTTCACCTACGCTAGCCTCACGGATGGAAGCAAAGTCAATTTCTGTTCCCAAGCACGCAGCAAAGGAAATCACCAGCCTCCATCAAAATGCCGTTCGGAGTGCCAGAAGTAGGTACATGGCAGTATTCTCAGAGGAATCGTCATTTACTTGATGTGCTCTCTAGACCAAATTCCCTTAAAGTAACCGAATTGTGAGGCCTTTGTAATGGTGTCCCTTTTGGAAATGTCAGCTTGCCTTTGATTCACAAGACTTCCCAGGACGTTTACTCAAGTGTGGGCTTTCCCAGAGTTCTTCTGAAGCAAAGCTGTTGGTCATATTCACAGAAAAATGTGGCCCCAGCCCCAGACTGCTGAATCTAGCTATTTTCATGAGGAATAATTTAATATTCAAATAAGCGGTAATTAAAGAGCAACTCTTCCTCCCTTCTCTTCACCCTTCCCTCCCTGACCCATGTGGCTGCTAGAAGCAGGCCATGAATCCTGGGATTGTGAGGCCGAGAGGCCAACTTGATTGCCAGCATAGTTAAGCCAGGCAGCAGAGAAGAAAGTACAATACGGCTCACTGGGTCATAATACCTCATAAATCAAATGGATTTTTCCCAGAATCAAATGATCGTGCTACATTCTGGTTTCCAGTTAGATTTATGAGGGTGTTCTCTACATGAGATACATACCACGATGGACTAATTGGCACAGAAAACAAAGAAATGCAGAGCATTTAGGAACCAAAATATAAGGAGCCTGTTGACCCTAGTCAGGCTCTCTTTCCTGACAAGTTAGTTATTTTGATTCCCATTTGGGGACAGCTCAGGTCACTAATAGCTTCTCGGTGTCCCAATGAAATTGAAAGCAGGGAGAAGGCACCCCCTCCCTGTTGTAGCTATCTTTCGTGTGATTTGCTTCTTGGAAAGTGATTTGGGCTGGCTCTCATTGGGTAGCCTGGGCCAGTAAGGAGAACAGAGCCACTGAGGAGAGAAATTGACCTTTAAGCATCAGCTGAGACACACTGGCGTGGAGATCTTGTGGGCTAGTCTGGGTCTTCCTTACTCCAGGGAGAGTCCAATTCCTGCTTTACAGAAGTGTTATACCACCTGGGAGAACACCCTCAGCCCCCTGCCAAGCTGAGTCAGTACGAATTCCTGTCCTACTTAGAGTTCCAAGGATTTTGTGAAGCCAAAGAGATGTAAAAATGCTTTGGAAGGGGAAAAACTATGAAAGTCATTTGGGGAAAATGGCTGCTTTTCTCTTTGAGCTCGGTGAGCATAAATCAAATGCAATCACCACATAGTTGGGGAACTTCTTTAAAACAAGAAGGCAAAGGAAGAGTCTTCGGTACATTTTAGTGACCTATCAGCACTTGCTCAGGCTTTTATCATCCTGGATGTCTCATCTTGTCTCTGGCACTGAATGCATTTTGCTTTGTTCTTTTGGCTTCGATGAAAAAATAAATAATAAATATGGAAAGCCTGGTTTACCCCAAGCTGGGAGGCAATTCATAATGCATTGCAGGATTGTGACAAATTCTGGACAAGGCCACCATCATTCACATGGCTGTACATTTTGCTAAAGGCTTTTGTAGATTGAGGCTAACCAATTTACTACTGTAGATTTACTACTCTCTGGTCAGTGAGGTAACTGCCAGTGCAAAATTTTCACACAGAGTAAGATTCGAAGCCCTTTGGATAGTCTTTGTGGATGTGATTTGCAACACATGATAGAATATGACCTAACAAACAAAATAAAGGTGACTCAGAGGCAGGGTGTTTAAACCTTGGGACAAAGTATACATTCCTTCCCTCCCTTCTTTCCCTATCTTCTAAACACAGCATTTTTGTTAGCTTAAAATGAAGCTAAAATAAACCTCAGACAGCCTTGAAGCAGATTAAAACCACACAAAGGTCTGTAGCTTGAAGGGATGCACCAAGGGAGAACGGGTAGTACTGCCCACCTGGCCTTGGGCGTGAGTCCTGGGGAGATGGCACTCTTGCCTATGTCTCCAGCTATTTTTAGCACCAGTTCATAGAGCCACATCCTTCTCCCCTCTCATGCCTCCTGAGTCACTCTAGCATGAGGCACCATTGTCCCCAGTCCCCTAAGACTGGCTCTGTCTAGGCTGTCATGATTAGAGAAACGTTTCCTAAAATCTCTTAAAAAGAAAGAAAGTTCTCCGATTGGGGTCTATCTTTTACGGATGATTTATGTACCAGAAATAGACTCTTGCGTACCCAATACCCTTATCGAAATTAATCACTTAAAACATTCTCTTGTTGTTTGCATGTGTAGGGAATAGGCAACAGGAAAATTCTGGAAGAGCCCCTCCGTTTTCCTCAATCTCTAACTCCTGCATGGCTGCTGAAAGGGCAAGGTCTAACTGGTTTGTAACTTTTACAGAACCCACATGACCCCAACTGGGTTGAACATTTTCCAGAGACATACAATACAAAGAACGATATGTTCATTTTGGAAGATTAACAGCTCTGTTTATGCAGTGTTTCTGTGAGAAAGGAGTGTGTTTTCTCCTCTGCATCACTGTAAATTATACACAATAACCATCATGTCACAGAAAACAAGCAAAATTCAATGCAGTTGGGCACGTATTGTTTTTCTCCTTGTTACATAATCTAGAAAATACAAAACACTCAAATATAGGGAGGTTGTAGGCAAGTCAAAGGAATTTTACAGAATCCCTTAGGGAGCTGTGTATACCCTCTCAAAGAACAGGATGAAGTCTTTTATTAGAACCAGGGTCTGTGCTCACTGGGCCCCAGAGGTGTTTGGCTGCCTTGCTGATCCATATCACCCATGTTTACTTTTACTAGACCGGAATGCTTCGATAAGCCAAGATGCGCCCTAATTTTTCATTGGTTGGTAGTATTCTGTGAACCCTCAGACATGCATTTTAACTGAGGAAGCAGATGCTTTAAAGAGCATCCTTTTGCCAAACTGAACTTGATGACTTGCTTTCTTATTTGTTTATAATAGTCTCAAGAGAATAACTTCTTCCTTACACCCCCCACTAGAAAATAACCTTCCTCGAGCTGTTTTTCTACTGTCCGAGGTCACACTCTCCTGTCCTTGGTAGGGTAAACCCAGTGGCAAATGCTGCTTGTTCTCTTCGGCTGGATCTGGCTAACCTGTCAGCCCCTCAGAGGGCAGCTTCTGGAAACCACGGCCCTCTCTGGATCCACCAGTGCGGCTTAGAATAAGTGCAGGTTGAGGATTCAGACAGGGGACCACAGACTCTTGGCTTTCCTTCTTGGCTCCGCCCCTGCCACCCCCAGTCACCCTGGGCAAGTCATTTAAATGTTCTGCTCTTCATTTCTTCCACAATCATAAAATGATAGTCCTCAGTCATAGTTACTTGGGAGAGAAGTCTTTTGTGAACCTGAGATGAAAGGAATGATTGGAAGTACAAAGCCATATAAAGACCAAGGGATTATTACCAATAATTCAGTGACTAGTCTTGGTCAGAATATCCCCAAGAAAAGAGAACATGGGTTGACCTATACCATTATGGGAACTTTGATGTCTTTTTCCCAATTCAAGAAACAAAACTGTCATTGAGGCTAATCAGAAGAGTCTCTTCCACTTAGGTGTCCTGCTTTTGGTGGAGGATGAGGGGCAGGGGAAAGACTGTTACAAATGACCAAGTTGGTCCTTTTCATCCTTATGCGTAGAAACTCCTAAAAAGGACCCAGAGGATGCATGGGTCTAAATGAAAAGCTGTGTTGTGCAGCCACCATGGAAAATACCATGGTTCCTCAAAAAATTAAAAATAGAATTACCATATGATCCAGCAACCCCACTTATTGGTATATATCTAAAAGAATTCGAAGCAGAGTCTTGAAGAGATATTTGTACCCCAATGTTTATACCAGCAGTATTCACAATAGCCCAAAGGTAGAAACCAGCCAAGTGTCCATTGACAGATGAGTGAATAGACAAATGTGGTATATACACACAATGGAATAATATTCAGCTGTAAAAAAGAATTCTGACACATCCTACCTCATGGCTGAACCTAGATGACGTTACGCTAAGTGAAATAAGCCAGGCACAAAAGGAAAAACACTGTTGAATTCCACTCAAGTACCTACTCAGACTCACAGAGACAGAAAGTAGGGTGATGTTTTCCAGGGGCTGAGGGGAGGGAGGAATGGGAAATTGTTGTTTAATGGGTCCAGAATTTCAGTTTGGGAAGACAAAAAGAATTCTGGAAAAGGATGGTGGCAGTGGTTGCATAATAATGTGAATGTACTTAATACCCCTGAACCATACACTTAAAAATGGTTAAGATAGTAAATTTTATGTTATGTGTATTTCACTACAATTTACAAAATGTTTTCATTTTAAAAATTAAAAACAGAAAAAGAAAAAAGAGTAAATGGAAAGTGGGAATTCCCTGGCGGTCCTGTGGTTAGGACTCGGTGCTTTCACTGCCGGGGTCCGAGTTCAGTCCCTGGTCAGGGAACTAAGACTCCACAAGCCATATGGCGTGGCCAAAAAAATGGAAAGTGATAGCACTGGTGAGCTTTCAGATTTCCCCAGGCCGTGGTGCACATTAAGTGTGCATCCAGTACAGTCCAAGACATTGTTCTTTCTCTGGCCTTAGAGCTACATACTGAGAATGAAAGGCAGTTCTTACTGAGTCCAGGGCCATAGAAGGCATTTTTGACAACACAGGCAATCCGGCTTCATCTCTAAAATTCCCAAACATTCTTATGTGCCATCTTAAGATGACCCAGAGCTATCCTGTCCTAATGGGAAGAAACAAGACAAGTCCTCACTCTAAGGGCTGAAGGAATCAACAGTTGATTCTGTTCACTTGCTTGCCAACTGTGTGATGATTTCAGGCCCTGCTGGAAGCCTCGACAGTGCTAGAAAGAGCAAAAATTTTTTTTCACAACTTTATGAGGAGAAGACACCCAAACAGATGGCTTCCTACTCAGACGGTTGCTAGAGTGAGTGCCTGAGTCTCCTTTGGAGAGGCTGAGATGAAAGTTACAATCTTGTGGCATTCCTTGAAGATTCTCACAAAAAGCAGAAAGTAGTATTTCATCACTCTCTTTCTGGACAATTTCCTTTGTTCCCCCCAAAGAAAATCAACTATGGGAATGGCTGGAAGGCCCTCAGCATTTACCCCCCTCCCCCATAAGAGACATAAAGAAATTCTACTAAGTTCCCTAACTTCAATGAATTCAAAAGAAAATCAGACCAAAGGGTGTTCCCAAATAGGCTGAACTCTATAAGACCCCCTGAGAGGGAGGGGTGGAGGGAAGGTAGGCCGTGCTAATTTCTTCCGTAATCACATTTCTGGGCACTGGGGGCAGATGACTCTCTAATACTGTGACCCAAACGTCAAACAAAACCTTTCCCAAGGTTCCTCTAAACATAGTCAAGGCAGGCTGGAACTCTAAAAGTTTTGTACAATTCTAAGGAAAAACAAAGGGAAATAAACACAGACAGAGGTACAAGATTCACAAATAGTTTTTTTGACCCTGGTTTGGTCAGGGTGTTTCCAGGGCTTTTAGCCCATAGGCCCTTTCATGTGCTGTGTTGAGATTTGTGTACTGAAGCCCCAGTTGTCAGGCTCTTACCTGACCCCTTTATATCTCTGCTTCTGTTGCCATCTGACTGGTGCCATCATGAAGCCTGTCACCCAGGGTCTTGGTTAGCCTATAAGGCATCTTTGTGTGAATTTGACAAAGGTGCCCCCTCTGGGCATATGCTCTGTGGTTTCTTCTCTTGGGGAGCAGAGGGTGGCCTGAACTGCAGCCTCAACTTACTCCCCCAACCAGGCACTTTTGCACAGTGAACAACCTGCCCAACTGTACTTAGTGGCCCTGCCCATCACCCAGGGCTTTTCGACATAACTTGATTTCACTTACCAAGTTTCCTCTACCTACCTAAAACCTTATTTTCAGGTCTGGCTTTGGTTTAAAGGAATACTTCTTCTCCAGATAACTGCCATTAGGGAACACATCCCAGTATTCTACTCCTTATAAAGACTTTCTTGCTAGCCTACCAGTATATCTTAATTTAATATCATGACTATATCATTTATATAGTAACCATATATTTGGAATCATAAAGCGGTTATTCCTGCACTGAGAAGAGTTTTTCAAAACAAGGTTAAAGGTCACTGGATAAGAAATAGTTGAACTCAGTTCAGACTTCTAAAGGGCAGTTTCCCTAACACCCTAGCTTTCCAGTTAAACAGCGTTCATGGTGAGCCAGTGTAGAGTCCCCATGTTGATTGCTATCCAATTCTACAGAATTGCAGAAGTAATGTTTTTCTGAGCAAAGCAGATAAGCTTTGTGTCTAGGATCAACATGCTGATATTCAGCAAAACACACATCCTGCTGGGTCCTGCTGTACTCGCTCTCCACACATTCTGAACAGACTGTCTTACAAAAGCAAAGGATCGTTTCCTTGTAGCAAAACACATGTCCCTTGAAAAGGTTGTACCCTGAGTGTGTCTTTGTTGGTGCATATGTGGTGCTTGGGGTAATCTCTCCTTGCCCCGGCCTCCCTGGGCCTAAAAAGACACCGAGTGACAAAAGAAGCCCATAATTTCAACTATTTGTAATCAACAGCATAGACAAGGAGTTCTCCCTTTATAGTTCATGCTCTACAATATTTTCCTATAGAAGCAATGTTATTGGGGTATTCAGGTTCCCAGGTTAGTCTGTATCACCCCCCCAAGAAAAACAACACTAATCAGAATGTACATTTGAGTTGGAATCATTTTAGAATATTTTTAGCAGAAAAGTTTTAGTTAGGATATTATTAGTACAAATAATGTACATTTAGTTGGAAAGAAAGCTTTGGCAAAATGAGTTATTAAGGAAAAAAATTTTTATATATGTGTTTTGTTTGGGGATGAAGGCAGTCAAAAGGCACAAACTTCCAGTTAGAAGATAAATAAGTACTAGGGATGTAATGTACAACACGATAAATATAATATATGTTGCTCTATGTTATGTATGAAAATTGTTAGGGAGTAAATCCTAAGAGTTCTCATCAAGAGGAAAATAATTTTTTTCTATGTCTTTAATTTTGTATCTATAGGAGATGATAGATGTTCACTAAAGTTATTGTGGTAATCATTTCATTTTTTTATTTTTTATTTTTTTTACTTTTTTTTTTACATCTTTATTGGAGTATAAGCTCGGTGCTTTGTGACCACCTAGAGGGGTGGGATAGGGAGGGTGGGAGGGAGGGAGACGCAAGAGAGAAGAGATATGGGAACATATGTATATGTATAACTGATTCACTTTGTTATAAAGCAGAAACTAACACACCATTGTGGTAATCATTTCATGATGTATGTAAGTCAAATCATTACGCTGTACGCCTTAAACTTATACAGTGCTGTATGTCAATTATATCTCGATAAAATTGGAATTAAAAAATACATGTTTTGTTTTTAATGATTTAGAATGCTGGGGTTTGGGATAAAAGCACGCTTGGAAGCATTTGAAAATATAAAATGTGACTGGGGGAATCTTCCAGGTTTCTTTAAAGGTCTGTAGAGGTTACTTGCGATGATTTTCTATTTTGCCTTATTTCACTTTCTGTCTCCCTCATGTTGATGTCTGTTTGGAGCTCACAAATGGAGGAGGGAGAAAAAGTGGAAGAGGGATGGGGGAATAAACAGAGAGCATGTGTAGTAACAGAGACAAGGCAAAGAGGAGCGAAGAGGAGGAGCAGGATCGCCCAAGATGGAATGAATTAAGATGTACATAATCTTCTTTATCCATTCATCCGATGATGGACACTTAGGTTGTTTCCATCTCCTGGCTATTGTAAATAGAGCTGCAATGAACATTTTGGTACATGACTCTATGGCACATATATACAGTGGAATATTAGCCATAAAAAGAAATGAAATTGAGCTATTTGTAATGAGGTGGCTGGACCTAGAGTCTGTCATACAGAGTGAAGTAAGTCAGAAAGAGAAAGACAAATACTGTATGCTAACACATATATATGGAATTTAAGGAAAAAAATGTCATGAAGAACTTAGGGGTAAGACAGGAATAAAGACATAGACCTACTAGAGAATGGACTTGAGGATATGGGGAGGGGGAAGGGTAAGCTGTGACAAAGCAAGAGAGAGGCATGGACATATATACACTACCAAACGTAAGGTAGATAGCTAGTGGGAAGCAGCTGCATAGCACAGGGAGATCAGCTCGATGCTTTGTGACCACCTAGAGGGGAGGGATAGGGAGGGTGGGAGGCAGGGAGACGCAAGAGGGAAGAGATATGGGAACATATGTATATGTATGACTGATTCACTTTGTTATAAAGCAGAAACTAACACACCATTGTAAAGCACTTATACTCCAATAAAGATGTAAAACAAAAAAAAGATGTACATAATCTAAAAGACAAGGAAGGAGGTGGTGGCCAAGCACCATTGGCCCTGGTGCCTGCCACTGCATCTGTTAACAGGAGCAGTCACGGGGTGGGCAGACAAAGGCAAAGGCAAGGAACCAATCACTGGCTGTCCGTATGCAAATGACATTCTTGAGCTGGGTGTTTACGGCTTGGGGAAGACTTTTTGTTCTGGTTAAATCAATTGACAGAAAATATGGAGAACAATTTATCAGTATTAGTTATGAGTCAAATGAACCAGATATTCAGCTAAGTGCTGAACACGCTGCTTCCTCGTTTCTTGCAACCTCTCTATGAGCTACATGCTACGAATAATTCTCCCCATTTTGCAGAAGAGGAAATTAAGGCACAGAAAAAAATACGGAGCTGGTCCCCAACTTACAGAGCTTGTAAGTGAAGGAACTGAGTTCAAACCAGGGAGTCTCAGTCCAAAGCCACATTATGCAGCCCGCATGGAAATGCTAGATAGCTAAATAAATGACTTGTAATCCAAGTGATCAAGTAAATGAGCACATTTCAAACCACAGATTGTTTTTGTGACTCTATCAATTGTTCAGCTGTGTTTCTTGGAGGAAGCAGCTAGAGGATGGTAATTCAAGGTCTGTCCCTCACTCTTTCTCTCCCTTCCTCCCAGCTTCAATCAATAACTAAGCTTTTCATCTTGCCCCTAGGTTCTTCATGACCTTTTTTTTTTCTTTTAGATTCCATATACATGTGTTAGCATACGGTATTTGTTTTTCTCTTTCTGACTTACTTCACTCTGTATGACATAATGGACTTGAGGACACGGGGAAGGGGAAGGGGAAGCTGTGACGAAGTGAGAGAGTGGCATGGACATATATACAGTAAGAAATGTAAAATAGATAGCTAGTGGGAAGCAACCTCATAGCACAGGGAGATCAGCTCCGTGCTTTGTGACCACCTAGAGGGGTGGGATAGGGAGGGTGGGAGACAGATGCAAGAGGGAGGAGATATGGGGATATGTGTATATGTATAACTGATTCACTTTGTTATAAATCAGAAACTAACATACCATTGTAAAGCAATTATACTCCAATAAAGATGTTTAATAAATAAATAAATAAATGAATGAATGAATGAATGAATAAATAAGCTTTTATTCTGTGCGAGGTACTGTTCCAAACTCCGGAGTCTTAAAGGTGAAGGGGATCAGGTCCTGCTCTCAAGGAGCTCCCAAAGCACTAAAAAGACTCTTAAAATGAATGTTCGCTGGGTAGGAACCCCAGGGTTGTAGGAAGGGAACCTCACCTGGTTTGGGGGTGGAGAGCCAAGTAAGATTTCTACACTAACCTGAAGGATGGATAGAGAAGAGTGTTTGATGTAGAGGAGGCAGCGTGAGCAAAAACCCTGAGGATTGTTCTGTCATTTTTCCTCTGAAACAGAAACTGGTCAATTTCATATCACTCAGTGGGGTGTCCCGTTCAAGTGGAGCGCTTGGGGTTGGAGAAGGGAAGGGTCATACTCTGGTGTCTTGGAACCAGCTCCACATTTCTTCCCAATTCTGCATTGAGTGAGGTCAGGTTGATAGCTTGAAATTGACTATGGTAGAAGTACTGATGCTATGGAAATTGGCATCCCTACAGATCAGGGATTTTTATTTCCTGGAAATCTGGTTATTAAACATTTACCAGCACACCACTGGGCACTGGTTCCGGAGACCATCCTACTGCAAATACATCTGTGATACAGCTTTAATTCTGCTTTTCACCTAGGACCAAACATATTTTTCTTGATCTTCTGCATCACCCACAGGCAGCTGCTCTTGAGCCGAAAGTGGGATGGAGATGAGCAAGAGGATGCTGCCGCTGCAATGGTTTCATCACCCCGGTCTCCTTTTGACTGTGAATCTTGCCACATTCACACATGCTAGCATCCTGTGAGTTTTCCCACATTTGCAGCTTTGAAAGTCAAACATATGTTAAAGAATAAACTGACACTGTTTTCCTCAGACATTAATGCTCATTAACACACACCTAGACTCCCACAGCTTCATTTTCACACCTGTAATTTGATTTACATGAATAACTAAGGCTTTGCTTATATCGGCTTGGAGTGATCCAGAAGAAGCTAACATTTCACTTTCAGAAGCAGATTCCTGCTGCACAGATATCAGCAACCTGCTCAGAATATTATCAGAGATAAATAATATGCTCAAAATCCACCTTGCCACACAGACCCAGTTTCCATGGCAAAGGTCACATGGGTTATGATCTTATAGGAAATAAGGAATAGGT
This sequence comes from Mesoplodon bidens, assembly GCF_964165515.1. Classification (NCBI taxonomy): domain Eukaryota; kingdom Metazoa; phylum Chordata; class Mammalia; order Artiodactyla; family Ziphiidae; genus Mesoplodon; species Mesoplodon bidens. Next base: position 101,151,154 of record NC_138163.1, read on the forward strand.
CAGAGGTCAACTAGGTCGAGCATATGACACTTTGTCATTTTCAGTCGTTTGACCTCCCTTTTTTTCCTCTCTCTTTATTGATCTGGCACAGATTTATATGCCCAAAGCAGACTGGGCAAATACCCTTGTGTCCTGTGGATGGTGTCTCTCTCTGTCCCTGGAAAGAAAGGCAGCCAAGAGAGATCAACTCGTATTGACATGGTGAGCTGTAGCAGGTTAGAAGTGGACTTGCTCCATCTGAGAGGCAGAGGAGAAAATTTGATCCAACTCACTGCATGCTGGGAGTTTATTTTTCATATTCAATGCAAATGAGCATCTTCCAATTTATCCATATACTTTTTCTGCAGAAAGAGGAGCTTTTTGTCCTGGAATTCATACCAAATGTTCTGGAGAATTGCATGAATATCTAAATCATTTTATTTCTGCAGATTTAGATGTTTATGCCTTGATGAACAGGCACTAAAAACACATCTCAAAATTAATTGAAAGGGAGAAGGCTGTCCCCTTCTAAGAGCCCATCAAGGAACGAGAAGGTGAAACAGAGAGAAGTGGTTGGATTACCCACCCAACTTGGTGGGATAAGACGCCCTCCCCCAAATCTCCTATTTTCACTCCTAATCAAATGTTTTGTCTGTAGTCAAAAACCACTATTAAAAACCAATACAGAGTTGGCATTAATAATAATGAACAAAATAGTAGGATTTTTTTAAAAGGAGATATTTAAAAGTTTCCATAAATCAACTTTCCAAAAATGCCAATTACTTGATCCCATTCCCTGCCACCACCCCCCACCAATCTTTTTTCCCACTTCCAATGTAGAAGACAGCATAGTTGTAAGAACACGAACTTGGGCTCAAACCCCAGCCCCACTGCTTTCTGGTCATGAGGTTTTGAGCGTTTCACTGATTCTCTTTATGCTTGTTTCCTTATTTGCAAAACTGAGGCACCCATATCTATTGCTTAGAATTGCTGCGAGGATTCCAGGAGATAATGTTTATATAGCACCTGTTCTGTAGTAATATCTCTATACATTTAAAGTCTCATTCCTCGTGTCCAGTTTGGGAGTTCTAATTTGTAAGATGGAAATAAAGAAAAAATGCATAATTCAAGACTTTACAGAAGTGACTGTGGGATGAAGGGAGTAGTGGAGTAGAATCATCATAGCAGATATACAAGCCTATTTTTTTTTTTCTGTGATGCACATGGGGAAGATGTGGCCATGTTTCTAGAGAGATCTTTTGGTAACCTCTCTACACAAAATGTTTTCTATTTTTTCAACAGCTTCTTTCTCCTTCTTTCCTTCCTTCTTCCTTCCTTCCTTGTTGTCCCAACATTTAACTGTATCCTTTCAAATTATCTGTCCTGCGACTCCGTGTGTTACATATGAAAGTCATAGCAAAAACCAGTCTCTAGGAATTGAACTTGACTTTTTCCCATTAACCACCTAACCCTAACCCATGGCTGGACCTGATTAGACCATTGTTCTCAAGTGAGTTTTACAACAGATACCCTCCTCTTCTAGATTGACTTGTGACTCGCAACAGAGATTTGAGGTGGTTTTCTGTGTATTTATAGAATCTTATTTCACATGAAAGACATTTTTACTGTAAACATCTCCATAATCGAAAAAATAGTCAGTACAAAGCAGCTCTCCAAAATCCATTCCATAACCCTCAGGGATCCAGTTCCAGCACATCAACTTTCTTCAAATTAAATTTACAATGACTTAAGAGCCAGATTGGCAAGGGGCCCAGCCTCTTCCATTTGTGTCAACCATCTCCCGTACCCCACCAGTTGCTTAGGGTCTGTGCTCTTGGACACCCGAAAGCCCCTCCATGGTCCCCTCCATCTGCCTGCTGCTGCTGGCTTTGTTACAGTGAAATCTTGCTGGCCCCAGGCCACTGTGGCCCATTAGGAGAGCACAATCTCCCAGCCAGATGGAGTTCAGGCATCCACTCCCGGCAGAGCTACATACACCACTGTTTTTTCCAGTCCTGGGGACTCCATCTCAGGGATGGCAGTACAGCCTCTTTTTACCCCTTGAAACACAAAGTGGTCATTTTCTTACAGATGACCAATAGGCACATGAAATGATGCTCAACATCGCTAATTATTAGAGAAATGTAAATCAAAACTACAATGAGGTACCACCTCACACCGGTCAGAATGGCCATCATTAAAAAGACTACAGGGACTTCCCTGGTGGTCCCGTGGTTAAGGCTTCGTGCTTCCACTGCAGGGGGCATGGGTTCGATCCCTGGTCGGGGAACTAAAATCCCACATGCCAAGCAGCGTGGGAAAAAAATGTCTACAAATAACAAATGCTAGAGAGAGTGTGGAGAAAAGGGAAACTTCCTACACTGTTGGTAGGAATGTAAATTGGTACAGGCACTATGGAAAACAGTATGGAAGTTCCTCAAAAAACTAAAAATAGAACTACCATATGTTCCAGCAATCCCACTTCTGGGCATATATCCAGACAAAACTATAATTCAAAAAGATACACAAACCCCTATGTTCATAACAGCACTATTCACAATAGCCAAAACATGGAAACAACCTAAATGTCCAGCCACAGATGAATGGATAAAGAAGATGTGGTACATATATATTGTACAATGAAATACTACTCAGCCATAAAAAAAGAATGAAATAATGCCATTTGCAGCAACATGGATGCAACTAGAGATTATCATTCTAAGTGAAAGACAAATACCATATGATATCACTTATATGTGGAATCTAAAATATGGCACAAATGAACTTATCTACGAAACAGAAACAGACTCACAGACATAGGGAACAGACTTGTGGTTGCCAAGGGGGAGGGGTGTGGTGGAGGGATGGATTGGGAGCTTGGAGTTAGCAGATGCAAACCATTATATGCAGAATGGATAAACAACAAGGTCCTACTGTAGAGCACAGGGAACTATATTCAATATCATGGGATAAACCATAATGGAAAAGAATATTTTTTAAAATGTATATATATGTATAATTGAGTCACTTTGCTGTATAGCAGAAATTAACACAACATTGTAAATCAACTATACTTCAATAAGAAAATAAATTTTTATAAATACCAACATGGTCATTTTGCTCCTTCTACTTCCCCATGCAACTTAGCTTTTGGCTGGAATGATACCAATTCATCACGGGAGCTCTTGGCTTGATGTAGGTGAGAAGATATTAACAGTTATGCATATCTCTAATTAATAAGAAATTTTAAAATTGCTTTAAAATGAGTATGATTTGTTTTTCAGTTAACGTCTTTGTCAGGATCCTGCAGAAAACAGATGACACACTCTAGGAGTTATTGAAGAGAAAGGGACTATTAATCAAATTGTGGACAGGGTCAAGGGAACCAACAAGGTTGGTGATGCACCCCAGGTACTAACAAAAGTAAGAGGCCATTACCACCCTAGAATTAAAGGGGCAAGTTGTGGGCACTGTTCCTGGAACCCAGAAAGAACTATGGCTTTGGGAGAGGGGCTACCTGACTGATGCTGCCTTGTTGATAGAGGAAACTGTGGCTTGGCAGGGAGGTAGGGTAAGGGTGAGATACATTTCCTGGCCTCTCTCCGCCACCCCTCTGACTTCCTGTCAGTGCCTCACAATGGCCCAACCCAATCAGAAACCATAGGCCTGGTGAGCCCAACTGATGCAGCACCGTAGAGGTCAGCCTCAGGGCACAGAGAGGGGAGGAACATGGGTATGGAAGAGCAAACTGAGGGGCTCGCCAGATGAACATCTTTTAATGCAATAGAAAATATGAGGACTTCCCTGGTGGCGCAGTGGTTGAGAGTACGCCTGCCGATGCAGGGGACACAGGTTTGTGCCCCGGTCCAGGAAGATCCTACGTGCCGTGGAGTGGCTGGGCCCATGAGCCATGGCCGCTGAGCCTGCACGTCTGGAGCCTGTGCTCCACAACAGTAGAGGCCACAACAGTGAGAGGCCCGCGTACCACACACACAAAAAAGAAATGGATGAAAAGATTGAGCATGAAAGGAAATAAAAGTTGGGTGCTGGTCAGTGGAAAAGGTAAGAGAGGAAGGAATGGACTGAGCCATGAGGGACAAGGGATCCTCTCTTCCTGGCTACTTCTCAGAGTGGAATCCTAGAAGTTGCAGCCTAATAAGTCCTCTTTTCATTATACCCATGTAGAGAAGAGACCTTTCCCCAAAAGACCTCACCTTCCAATCCACAATTAGAAATGCAGACCTCAGTTATTGGCTGAGATACCTTCAGACCACCTCCAACCAGGTCATCAATCCCCAAGTGTAAAGACTAATGTATTATACTTTCAGGTTTTAAGATTGGGGAAGGGAAGGAGGAGTCTTCAGTTATCTTCTACTGCACCACAAATCACTCCAAAACTTGGTGTAATAACCTATATGGGAAAAGAGCCTGAAAAAGAATGGATTTATATATATCTGAATCACTTTGCCATACACCTGAAAACTAACACATTGTAAATCAACTATACACCAATATAAAATAAAAATTAAATTAAACAACAAAAAGACAATGATTTATTATTTCTCACAATTCTCTGTGTGGACAGGTCTTAGCTGGCGTCATCTTATGCTTCATGTCACATAGTCGAGATCACTCACTTGACTGCATTCAGCTGGGAGCTTTGTTGGGGTAGCAGCATCTAAGCTGGCCTCTCGTCCTTCAGGGTTTCTCTGTGCGTGGCCTCCCAAAATCCTTTCAGTCATCTACCCTGGGCTTCTTTACAGCATGGCAATGATCTTCCAAAAGGTGTTCTAAGAAGATGAGTCCTTGCATCGTGCTTGCTAATGTCTCATTGGCCAAAGCAGGTCACATGGCACATGATCAAACTCTAAGGCATTGTGGGAGGGTCCTACAGAAGGGCACAGATACAGGAGGTATAGTCAATCCATCAGGGGCCAGGAATGTAAGCCCACCACAGAAAGTGAGAGAATCTGGTCACCAAAGTGCATGAGGGGTCATCACCAAAGTGAAATGATGCAGAAAAGAATCAAGAAATCAAAACTTGCCAGGATCATCCTGCTACCTTAGTTTTATGAAGGTAAATATATGACATGCTCAAAAGTTTGTTGCTGTGAGCGTGAGCAGCACTGCTTCCGGGTTTTATGAGGGTTTGTTTAACATACAGTAATAATGCAATTCTTCATCCAGGAAAGTCATTATTGGAGCTCTTGGGGTAACAGGTTTGCTCTTTAGGTTTAGAGAAAGGGAAAGAGGTGTCTTGGGGAGGGAGGAGGAGTGATTAGAGGGAACAGGAGGATGAAGCTCAAGGTCGTTTTGCACAGGGTAAGGAGTCAGCACAGAACTAGAGCCCAGCTTCTCACCTCCAGCCCTGGACCTAGGAAAATGGAGCTTAATGGAAATGACAGTTTTGTTAAGCTTGACAAAATCCGAGATGTTTATTGAACAAATAGGATGCATTCTGTTTGTAAATAGTTTGTAGTCCTGAAGATTTTGAGTTTGGAGGGGATCCCCAGAAAAGAATCCCCCCTCATTTGTGATGTAATGTTACTCTGCCTCTCTCCTCCCAACCAGGTTAAGGGTGGTAGCTGTGGGTGTTCTCAGATTTCCCTTAGTCCTGAAGGGGTCCCAGGGTGTGGGTGGGACATATCAGTCTCATACTGACTCACTAACTACAAACCCGAAGGCGGTCTTGATGCACACATGGGTGATCCCCGTGTGTACCGCTGTAAAAGCACTGTCTGTTTGTGGGGTGGAGGTGCACGCTGCAACCCACTTAGGGAACTCTGAGTCTCTCCCTAGTGTCTCCTTCTGTTCCAACATGCCCCAACGTGGCCTTATGCTTTCTATTTGCCCTGGAGTATCAGATGCAGAGTAAGATGTGTAAACACATAAACCATAGCTAAGAAGGATGCAGATTGAAAATCTTCAGATGAGTACCAGATTTTAAACACTCAAATGAAGGTTAAATCAAAATAATCCTTTTCAGGCTCTGCCTTCTGGGCTGATTTTGAGCCACATACAGAAATCAGTCTTTTTTATTTCATATTTACAAAAGCCAAGACGAAAAACAGCATTACTGACATTGGTCACTAACCTTATTTATCTGAATAACTCTTAACTCTTCCTATCATTCAAATCTACCTGCAAAGCCATAACTTTGGGCTGGGGTGAACTTGGGGACTGCAAAGAATGGAATGTGCCACAGGTACTAAATGAAACTCTGAAAAAGAATTTTAAAAATTGATCAGAAAATACTTGAGTAAGGGTATCATTGCTGGAATAGTTAGAGCCTTATAAGTTGTCTAGTTCAATAGGGACAACATACATTTAAGTTTCAATTTCTGATATGTTTGTGTAAACATATTTTTCTTTACCTTAAGCAATATTTTATTAAATGGCTAAAAGATCAGTGTCAAGCAGTCTCTAAAAGCCTCACAGCGCTCTCTGCCTGTTAGTATTCACATCCTTGAGTGGGGGCTGGACCTAGTGCCTTGCTCCTAATAAATAGATATCAGCAAAGTTGATGGGATGTCACTTTGAGACTGGGTTACAAAAAGACTGACTTCCTTCTTGCTTGTGATCTCTTAAACACCCTTTCTCTTTTGGAGCCCTTGCTCTGGAGGAAGTAAGCTATCATGTTGTAAGCCACCCTCTGGAGAGGCCCATTCAGCAAGGGACGAAGGGACAGAGGAAGCCCTCCAGGTAACAACCAATGAGATTCTCAGTCCAATAACCTGTGAGGACCTGAATTTGGTCAACAACCATGTGAGTGAGCTTGGAAGCAGATCTTCCCCAGTAGAGCCTTCAGATGAACGCACAGCCCTGCGAACACCTTGACTGTAGTTTTGTGAGAGACCCTGAGACAAAGGATCCAGGTAAACCACACCTAGATTCCTGACCCACAGAAACTGTCAGATAATAAATTTGTTTATAAGAAATAATTAATGTAAATGATAATAAATTTAAATTTTAAGACACCAATTTTGAGGGTAATTTGTTACACAGTAATAGTTAACACAGGATCACTAGTATGGAATGATCGAACAAAAAAACATCTCTTTCTGCTGTTCTCTGCCTATAAAGAACATTATTTCAATATATCTATATAAAATTTTAAAAACTGAGATTTTTACGTAGTTAAAGATTCTAAAACGTCAGTGAAGAAATCTCCTAAAGGGACTAAATAATCAGCAGAAACAATTCTCCCAGGAAGTTCTGGTAAACTGAATATAATGGTCCGCCACAGCAATGCCCCTTGTTAGTATTATAGAATGTTAAAATTCATCTTTGATCAAAGGCCAATTTTTATTCCATATTTCCTTTTTTAAATCTCCACTTCCTCTTGAAGGGAAAGTTATCTTTCACTAACTTGATCTTAATGACATTTTTTTAAAATCAATTTTTATCAACAGAATATGCTGGAATGGACTCCAGAGAGGATATTAATTAAAGCAGTCATATAAACAGAATCATATCTTCTCTGAACAAGTCTTATTTCATGCTTGAGCTCATTTCCACATCCTTTGGAGACAGCCTCTTTTCCAGGAGTAGCTCTAAGCTTGCGTCACTATTGGGAGATGACCATCTTGGCCCATGGCCAGTAGCTTGTTTGTAGGATCCTTTCTCTCCCTCTCTGGCCAGCAAGTTCATCCAACTGAAGCTGTCTGGTCTAACAGTGAAGCAGCTGGATGAAGTCATGGCTGTGATTCAGCCTGGAAACAGCCCATGATGGTTTCTCACAGGTTTGGTGAATGACTGTCCATAGAAGGGAGGTCTCCCCATTTGAAAGGAATTGTATTTCTTCGGTTGAGGCTTGGAACATAGATACAAGTTGAGCTTCTCTCCCACACTTTCTTTCACTAATGGCTCATTAAATAAACAGAGTTGTTAATGACAGAGTGATTTCCCTGCAGATCTTAGAGTTTGTAAAAAAACATCCAATTCATAAACCCAAACCAAGGAAGTTTACATTACGGGTATATGTCTTGGCAGCTTACATGTAAAGAAAATTATAAACATGAGGCCCCCTTGTACAGTCTGCAGCTAGAGTTCAGATTGCGCCATTTCCACTACAACCCATAATTCTAAGGGTCAAATGGGTACAAAGGAAGAGAATACCCTACAGGGGTCTGAGAAGAGTAGGTTGGTGATTTTCCTGACTCAGACTTAGATGCACATCTTCACTCACGCAAGACTAAAGATCAGATTTCAAGAGGACTGAATCGATTTTGAGTGAGAGATGAAACTCCTGATTTCTGTTGATGCAAGTCTGGTGATTTGCATTTCTGGCAGTCAACAACACTGTCAGGCCTTCTGGGCCAGCCACTGTGGGAAACTTCCAGAGTTTTCTATTGAATTGCTTATATGAGAACTTTTGAGAAGAGCTAAGAAATATACTGTACTGGAGAACCTAAAGACTGTTGTGGAATCATTTGGAGAAGCATCAGGGTGAATAAAATGTCTCTGGGACCTGAAGACAGCTCTGTTCTGTCCTGAATTTAGATGAATGTGGGCCCTCAAGAAATGGCCATCTGATTTAGACCACTGATGTCAACTCAGCATTGTCTTGGGGTGGTTGGCCAATAGCAGGGTGCCTTGTCTCAGACAACCAGTGGCCCCCTCTCTAAGAACTGGAACTCTGCTTGGTTGGTAAAGTTCACTGATGATGTGTAGGTTTACTGCTGTACATGAGGGCATGAACAAGCACATGGATCAGAACTAGAAAATTTAGAGATTATAGGCTGTGCCTTGTGGATAATGGGTAGTAGATTTAATTTGTTTTTCTAATTCCTTATTCCTTTCTTGCAATGGAAGTGCACTTCCACGCCCTTTGCCATGTGAGTTTGCAGTGCCCCTCAGGAGCAAAAGATTATCCCTGACCCATTGACTTTGGTCTTGACCATGTGACTTGCTTTGACCAATGGAATGTTAGTAGAAGTGAAAGGGTGTCAGTTTCCTGCTAAGATCTTAAAAGGCATTGTGTATTTCCACTCACTTCTTTATTTGTTTATTTTTTGTCCTTCTGCCATCAACCATGAGAACAAGATGCCCCAGGTAGCTGCTGGCCCCAGAATGAAGAAAAATGTGGAGCAAACCGGAACCCAAGTTGAATCTTGTGGTGGAGCCCAGCTGAACTACAGCTAATCTTCAGATCCCTGAACTAGAAATAAATGCTTATTGTTAAAAGTCATCAAGTTTTAGAGTCATTTGTTACACAGAACTATTTCAGCACAATCCTGATTAATACACTTGGGTGCCTTAGTCTTCCCATGTTCAAATAGTAGGATTTTAATTCCAGCTGAAGAGGTCATTAGTTATCATCTACCCCTACCCCCCATTAACACCAAAGCCATGTCACTGAGATGACAAGCCCCTGGCAGTAAGGTGACAAACTCTTGAGGTACAGGTGTTAGGTAGCAGAGTCAGGGCCTGACCTCAAATATTTATATTCCCATGTCATGAAAAAATAAATCCTTAATTTTACTTAGAAAACAGTTTTCCAATCAAGCAATCATGTGTCATGTTCATATAAACATTGGGTAGGGACTTCCCTGGTGGCGCAGTGGTAAAGAACCCACTGCCAACGCAGGGGACATGGGTTCAACCCCTGGTCAGGGAAGATCCCACATGCCACAGAGCAGCTAAGCCCCTGCGCCACAACTACTGAGCCTGCACTCTAGAGCCCACGAGTCACAACTACTTAGCCCATGTGCCACAACTACTGAAGCCTGCACTCCTAGAGCCTGTGCTCCGCAACAAGAGAAGGCACCACAATGAGAAGCCCCTGCACAGCAACGAAGAGTAGTCCCCACTCACCACAACTAGAGAAAGCCCGCATGCAGCACCAAAGACCCAACGCAGCAAAAAAAAATAAATAAATATAAATTTCTAAAAAATTGGGTATACAGTGTAGTAGAAATTAACCAAGATAATCTATAGACAGATCAAGCCAGGAGGCACCATAATGATTGTGTATTAGTTTCAGAAATTTCCCCCAGGACATTTTATCATCAGCCCAGACATAATATATATTTATATTTTTAAAAACTTGAAGCAGGTGTCTAGTTCCTGAATTCCAACGCTGGATGGGTGAGACAGGAAGAAAAACATTCTATTAGAGATTGAATGTTGATCTGGCCTATCCCATAGTCACCACTTATACAGCCTCAGTTACAAAGATAACTGTTAACTCTTCATTTCTGTTTCATTGTAGAGCTGGATAGTAAGAAAGATGGTTACCTTACCATTTCTCTAAAGATCTTCTGCAATAGGCAGAATTGGATGGAATAAACATGATTAATCCTACCTGGGGGGAGCAAGTTGACTTGGATGATTTTTCACAATTCTTTATTTCAGTGTCATTAAGAAAGTATCTGGTACTTTCAGCTAATTTGATGTTTCTTTATTTTCATAAATACATGGGCTAAGAGTGTTTAAATGCCATCTCTCTACCATAAACTTATCATGCTATAACTTTTCATTACTTGACTCTTTCCTACAGAGTTTAAAAGATTTAAGAAAAATAGTTCCAAAGGACACTCACGTCTTAATTATAAAGCTGGCTTAAGCTGACCTTCATGGGGAAGTCGGTCAATGAAGAGTCTTACAAGCTCAGGACATAGTTCCCTGGAGGGGGACATGAGGTGGGAGACTGGGACCCTTTTTCTTGACTCAGTGTCCTATAGTTTCTCTCCACTCACCTGTGAGTGGAGCAGTAGAGAAGTGTACCCTGATGATGGAAAATGATGAATTACAAAAATGTGACTAGCTCTCCCAGCTGCTCCCCACGGGCATCCCCACACACCCAGACCTCAGCTCCCACACTCCACACTGACCTTGTGAGTGGTTGGCACTTCGCTTTCATTGTATGCACTGCCTTGTAAGTGTCCTTCAGAGAACTTGAAAAATCCAAACATTCTAGTCGATGGGTATATCGGTCAGAGTTCTAACAGGAAATAGCTGACATACTCCAGAAAGATAATTTAAGGGTTGATTGGTATAGGGGAACTACGAAGGATAGTGCAGTAACCTGTAACTAGTAGACACCAAATTGTTACCACTTCTAGGCCTGAAGGGTTGAGGGAAGGAGATGGGTAGTAGAATTGGGAAGGGATGAGTGAGTCTTGGAGTTGTCAGAGAGTTAGCTACCCAGAAAAGGTGGTTGAGGGATGCAGCCCACCCGAGGCAACACTTCAGGCAGGGAACCAAGGCCATAATACCCCGAGCTCACTCTCCTTTATCTCTGATCATCTGAAGATGCTTTCCATTGGCCAAACACAACTGGGGCCAGAGGACATGGGAGCCCTGTTGATGTAGTCCAGACCTGCAGGGTCTGGGCACAGAGCAGGGGAGAGAAAGGTGGAGACTGGAGATGAAGGGACACAGGGAAGATATCTGACTAGTGGATTCACTGATGCATCCTGACTGTCCGCAGATCCTTGGAGACCTTTGAGTGCATAAAAGGCTTCTAACAACCTAGATGTCCATTGACAGATGAATGGATAAAGAAGATGTGGTATACACACACACACACACACACACACACACACACACAACAGAATATTACTCAACCATAAAAAAGAATGAAATCATGCCATTTGCAGCAACATGGATGGGCCTAGAGATTATCATACTAAGTGAAGTAAGCCAGACAGAGAAAGACAAATATCATATGATATCACTTTATGTGGAATCTAAAGAAAAATGATACAAATGAACTTATTTACAAAACAGAAACAGACTCACAGACTTTGAAAACAAACATGGTTACCAAAGGGGAAAGGGGGAAGGGATAAATCAGGAAGTTGGGATTAACATATACACACTACTATATATAAAATAGGTAATCACCAAGGACCTACTGTATAGTACAGGGAACTGTACTCAATACTCTGTAATAACCTATATGGGAAAAGAATCTGAAAAAGAATAGATATATGAACATGCATAACTAAATCACTTTGCTGTACACCTGAAACAAACACATTATAAATCAACAATACTCCAATATAAAATTTTTTTAAAATAAAATAATAAAAGGCTTCTAAGCCATTCACGTATAACTCAGACTTGGTAGTAAGGCTTTTCATTCTTTAATTATTGATGCTAGTATAAATCATGTGGCTAATTCTACAGCTCTTTCGGATATGTTTGTTCACAAATCTCCTCACTTTCCCCCTGGCTATTTTACAGTTGGGCGTGGGTGAAGATTATGTAGCTTATGGTGTGAAAAATGACTGTCCTTGCCAGGACCATCATGTAGTTCTCTAACTGACCAACATCCCAGGGAACCATGTCAGTCTCTTAGACGGACTAAGATTTTCACTGAAACTGCTAGGGATGTGTATTTTGTGTTGCTGAGCCTTGTAATAACCATGCAAAATTTGTGTAAGACTTTCTTTAGTTCAGATTTTGCTTTTGTACCTAGAAGTCAATATTTCCTCTAGATAACAGCACACAAACACATTTAGATATCTCATCGATTGCTTCCAATGAAGTCTTAATAAACGTGGAGAGAAAAGCCCTGAATTGTCCTTAAAGATATCAGGGAAACAGGAGCTCGCACTCTTTTCTGGGACAAAGTCGAGTCAGGCAGACACCTAACTATGTCGCCTTCACCTGCTGATCTACACTAATACAGCAACACCCACGAATCTTCCCTGGAAAATACAACAGAGCAAACACTGCCTGATTCCTCTTCTACTGTGATAAATATGCTATTGAAAGGGGACTGTCCCTTGTCTTCCTGTTGCAGAGCTTCAGGATTGCTAGATGTTGACTTCAGCAGACAGAATCAAGTATCATATGCAAAATTGGAGTTCGGGTAGGATTAAACTGGATGAAAGTAAAAATGTGCAAGAATCACACTCTGCACATAAGACGGTCCTAAGGCACTCTATGTAGGTGTGAAGTCCATAAAAGATGTCAGGCATCATCTAGGAAACGATTAGTAGTGTTGTGGGACATTCAGATTCAAAATGAATCTGACAAGTAGGAAAATGTGTTTCATGACAAGTAGGAAATGTGTTCACTGTCACTGACATTCTTTAAGTATGTCTCACGGACATTTGTCCCCAGCATTGTCCTATCATGCAATGGGAGATGCCAAAGAAGCAGACTCCATGCTTGCCCTAAGGAGACAAAGGAAAGGTTGTGGTCAGGAAACATATTTAGAAAACAGATCGAGGACAGGAACGCATGTGGGATATGTAATTGCTCCTACCTCAGAAATGCAAAGTCGGTGTGAGTGAACCAAGCCAAGAAAAGGTATTGGGACCAGTGGATATTGATGAACACGATGTACATGGGTGGGGAGGTGTGATAAGAAAATGTGTGTGTGTGTGTGTGTGTGTGTCTTTGTACACATTATATAAAGAATATGATCTAAAATGAACTTATTTACAAAACAGAAATAGACTCACAGACATATAAAACAAACTTATGGTTACCAAATGGGGAAGAGGTGGGGAGGGATAAACTAGGAGTTTGGGATTACCATACACACACTACTATATATAAAATAGATAACCAACAAGGACCTACTGTATAGCACAGGGAACTCTACTCAATATGTTGTAATAAACTACAATGGAAAAGAGTATGAAAAATATATATATGTATATATATGTGTGTGTAACTGAATCACTTTGTTGTACATTTGAAAGTAACACAACATTGTAAATTAACTATACTTCAATAAAATACATATATGTTTTTTCAAAAGAATAGGACCTAACAGAGGGAACTGAGAGCTGCCCCCTTTCCCATTCTTCTTTACTATTTCCTTACAGTTCTTTCAAATAAGCAATTCTAGTCCCACACTCCTCATATAAAAGGAAATTGAATATAACAGGAAGATTAAGGGGTTGTTTGTTTTTTTAAAAAAGGTTCTGGATGGCCATATTCTTTCCTTCATGCAAGCCAGGGAAACATTTCTCAACACTTACCCCTATGCCAACCACAAAGTCCTAAATCTGATTTTCCTCTGAATCCAATTTTTAAAGAAGAGCATATCCAAATGTTACTCAGAGAGTACCACCAAAGTGCCTGCGTGAGGGTGGCTGGTTCACAGACCTTCAGCTTCTCATGTCTTTACTACCTCATGAGTGGGCCTTGAAGCGAGTATGAAAACAGTTTTATACTTTGAAAACTAGGTACAAATAATAATAAAACTCTATAATTTGAAAGCTAAAGATGGATGGCTATTATACATATGTATTGTTTTAAAAGATAGAACATTTTAAATAAAACACAAAGAAAAATATTGCTGTCTTTTGTATATGACTTTGATGAATTCTGGCTCTTTCCTTTAACCTGAGTGAGTGAGTTCAGAGGTCTGAAACTCTGAGTATAAAATGATCTTTTCAAATAAACAATCCAGGACGATATAACTACACCCATGTGTAGAGTCTTTTACTACACATGGGGATCTTTCTGGGTTAAATGGTCACTCTCCACTGACAGCAGAACTCTCAAGATCATAGAGCATCTTCACTGGCAACAAGGGAGGAAAAGTTCTCAGTTTCCCGGAGGACTGTCACGCAGAGAATCTAGGGAGAAATAAACCGGTGTATATGTAGACGATTTATATTACTACAGTCTACTCTCAGTTGTGAATGGAGATTTTTAGAAGGGGAATAAAAGGAAAGAAGCGCAGACTCAGTTGCTCTGCTTAATAATACCTTGTGTATTATAAAATAGTTTCCCTAGAAATTTGATGACTTTTACTGATTTAGGCTTTCTTTGATTATTGGGATAGAATTTCTAAAGTTAAGACAACAAATGAGTGCCTTGGGCTGATCCAGAACTGGCATGTGGACAAGGTTAGAGGTAGGTATGTGTTTATAAACAAATAATCAGATAGGAAGCAGGTAACATGTTTCCTTCATTCACAGGAGCTCATTCCTAAGATGAGCTAGGGCACCACGTCCCATATGTACCTCAAAGAAACAGCTGTGACAACTCAGACTGAGCTGGGCAGAAATGCTTTCAGTGAGGAGTCAGTGCCCAGCAATTTATCAGTCTGAAGCTAGAGCTAAGAGACCATAATTATTCCAGCACCTGCCTTGGCTGGTTCCTTGTCCACAAGAACTATGGGCAATATGGCAGCTGAGAGTATACAAGTGAGATTTCAAACACGGATGTTCTTCTGAACTTTAGCTCTTAAAAGGTTGGTCCTGCCCTTTGTTTATTCTAGAAAAACAAGTCCCCAATAATTATTTGATAGGATTCAGCAGAGCAGCCAGAAGTTTTTGTAGGGAGGGGAAGATGAATACATTTGTACTAAAAATTATGTCATGATACTATTCAGATAGTTTTGGTATAGTATAGTTCAGGAATTTCACAGTCTGATTACATGGTTCACTTTGAGGCCTTTTTCTCACAGACCTGAAGCTCTTGGCAGAGGGTCTTTGGAAAACTTGGTTCTGGGGCCCATCAAGAGATGTGCTTCAGGTACTATTTATGGGCAGGTTACGTAGTAATAGCTCTCAGACTTCAACATCTTACAGCTCTGTGTTATTATTATGGGCTTTCACAAAAGTAAAGGAAGCTTGAGCCACAGTTTACCAGAAGGTGACCTTCTGATCAGCAGGTCCCCTGCCACATCTCCTGAAACTGGGTCATTGGCTGTACAGAACCAGCCTCCACCCACTCATTCCTTTGGAAATTTTAGAATTATTTGTAACTAAGTAATATGTTTTTCTTGGATAAGGGATCAACTAATTGCTTATTTTCCTTGGTGCTTTGCAAATCTGACTAATGTTGACTCAGGTAGATTTTATGAAGTTATTTATGCTGTGGGTAATAATTACTTGCAAATGCATTTATAGTTAGAGTGAAGGTTCAACATGTTTCTACAATTCAATTATCCAGTCCTGGGTAATGATTTCTCCCTCTTCTTTTTTTTTTTTTTTTTTTTTAAATTTTTTTTGCTGTATGCGGGCCTCTCACTGTTGTGGCCTCTCCCGTTGCGGAGCACAGGCTCCGGACGCGCAGGCCCAACGGCCATGGCTCACGGGCCCAGCCGCTCCGCGGCATGTGGGATCTTCCCGGACCGGGGCACGAACCCGTGTCCCCTGCATCGGCAGGCGGACTCTCAACCACTGCGCCACCAGGGAAGCCCTCCCTCTTCTTTTAAAAATATTATTAATTGTCCTTAGTTTACTGTTAATGAAGATGGTTTCCTGAATTTTACCTCTCCAGCTCATTACACAGGTCATCAATGTGGAAAACAGAGACAGGGGTAATTTATATTCCTTTTTGAAATACAAATCTGTGATGGTTTGAATCTTCCCTTTGCAATAATTTATATATAGAATATATTGAATGGTGCCAGCTTTTGCTACTGAGGTAATTAAGGATAATAGTCATTATCTCACCAAACTCAATAGCCATTTGCTGCTTGCTTTAGATATTTTCAGTGAAATTTAAAAACATCGTAATTCTTTATTAAGAAAACTATAATTACTAGAAGGAGAAAGTTGTCTACAAGTTGTGAATTGAATTTATTAGTAATTAATTGCCAATACATCCTTGCTACTGTTGAACATGCTACAAATTACTTTTCGAAACGATACGTACTTGAATCATACCTTTTAAGATGTTAGTACTAAGTAATTGACTTTTCTTTGGGTAATAGCAAATTATTTTTCCCCACCCAAGATTTTGGCTTGTATCTCAAAATATTTTAAAACTGAGTTTACCACCAGTCACAGTTTCCACAGGAAACTACCTCTGTGGTAAAATAACTTACAACACACATTTTCTGTACAGCACTACCCATCAGTATTGATTTTCATTTAACTTTTTTTCCCCCTAATGGAGAATTTGAAATAGTATTTCCTTGGGAAAATTACTTGGGAATGTGTGTGAACAATCAAACCTGTGGTATTTTTAAGTCTTACGAAATCTAAACTCAGATGCATTAGACAGAAACCTTAAGGTATTTAAGATTAACGTTGTGCCAGATTCCCTTAGTGTAAAACAAAAAGAAAAATACAACCAGAATAACAAGTATGGTGTATGTGTGGGTGGGTGAGTGAGGGGTATAAGGAAAAAAATTTGGTGGGAAGGAAAGAGACCCCATAGCTGTTAGCTCTCTTCCTGTCCATGGCAAACCATGTATGTTCCCCAAAGATGGCCCAAACCAGTAACTTCCATCTCACACACTCTTCTACAGTGTGGCTTTGACACTCCTCCCATCACGAGGTGGGAGTACAAAGCTGGGTGGACTGTTGGAACTACTTCAACCAATAAAGTATGACAGAAGTAACACTATGAGGCTTCTGAAGTTAGATCATAAAAGGCAACTCAACTGCCACCTTGCTCACTGCAACACTAATGTTCACTGCCCTGAGCCTTCACTGAAGCAGACTGACTACCCTGAAGTCCGCATGCTTTAGGGAAGCCCAGATTAGGCCACATGGAGGGACCACGTAGAGAGGCCCTGAGACATCATGGAGAGAGAAAGAGATGCCCAGCCAAGCCCCAGCTGCTCTGGACCCCTCATTGTTCCATCTGAGGTCACTGGCCGACATTTCATGCCAGAACCGACCAGCAGAGCCCTTCCCGACTTCCTGACTTGCAAAAACTAGGAAAGATAATAAAATGATTGTTGTTTTAAGCCAGAGGTTTTCTTGGCGGGGGGATGATTTGTTTTGCAGCAGTAGTGACTAGAATATGAGTACACTGGCTCAGGATAGGGCACCTGAATGGAGTGGGGATGGAGACAGGTGGGGGAGTGAGGGAGGGAGGTTCATATCTCTGTCTTCCCTATTTTCACCATATTTCCTCAGGGCTCTTCTGCCTCCCCATCTGGCTACCAGGCAGTCTTCTCCTTTACTCCTCCCATCCGGCTTCCTTCGATGAGAAAGTCCCTGCCCTCCACTGGCTGGGAACCTCTTCTATATGTGTAAGACCAAAGTGACAATATCTCTGTAATCCTCCATGAGGTATGAAGTGGCAAACTAGCTAAGAGAACCAGTTGAAGAATACACGCTTTACCAAGCAGCTGGGGCAACTCCACATGACTTGCTGGGGAAAGGAACAGTCCCTGCTCTCAGGGGGCTCATAGTCCTCATAAGAGAAATAGACACAGAAATCAGTAGTACCTTGAGGAAAAGCACTAGATCGAGGTACGTGCAAAGTGTTATGGGAACACAGAGGACTCAGACACAAGATAGCTGACTATACTCTCTCCTGGTCCAGGCAGGTTGCCACAATTCTCTCTCCCTCTTCTCCTCTTCAGACCGCAAGTTAAATTGTTTGTTCCCAAATATAGAGGACCTCTTTAGAATCTCTAATAAATTTCAGAAATCTGCTACAAATGCTATATCTAATTCTCAGGCAATTTAGGGAACAAATGATGATTGAAATATATCTAGTGCAACAAAGGCTCCGGCATTCCTCAGCTGAGATCAACTCATTTCGGAAATATTTTTTTTATCTCCTCTCTCTCCACAGGCAGTCCTATTTCCTTGCACAGGCAATAATAAATGGTTGTTGAACTGGATTAAATTTAGGTGTAACTAGTACATTTACTGAGTTATACAATCCCTTAAGAGACAAACATGTGATTATGAAAATGAGGTTAGAACTCTCATAGCTTAGCTTAGATGAGAAGAAAGAAAGGCAGCATATATGATTGGGGATGCTATATCGAGAGATTGATGATGGTAAGAAGAATGGGAGAAGATGTGTTTTGAAAATTAAAATATATTCCAACTTTTTTGGCTAAAAATGCTAAGTACAAATCAGGCCTTTTCAAGCTAAACTTTGTTTGCACTGGGTAAAGTGCAACTTCCTGTTTTGAAGAAAAGTTTTAGTAGGTTCATAAGCTCTCTTGGGGACTCACTCATCTCCTACCAACATCACATTTGAACAATTTTAAATGTAAATTAGGGAAAATATGGATTGGATTTCATTTGAAACACGACTTAAATAAGAGAAAGAAAAAAAATAGATTTGAAAATTATTGCAACCATTTGAGAGCTCCAGATCCTGGTCAATTTCCATTATCCTCCATCAGCAGGAGGCCCACCAGGGCCGGCAGCTGAGCCTTCAGTGCTCTGTCAGGACAATGGGCATCAGTTTGGCTTCTTAGCCTCACTATAAACAGACACCCAGTTATGGCTCATCTCCCTTGATTCAGACTCGTTGGGGAGACAGTGTCTCAGAATTAGTGAAAGAGTTCATAAACAGAATACTCAGAAAAGAAGACAGTTCTATTTCTTTTGAGTGTAATTAAGAACACTCACGTATCTAACAAACAATTGTTTTCTTGTGCAGTGTTCTCACACTTGAGCACACATCAGAACCCCCTGGAGGACTTGTTAAAACACAAACAGCTGAGCCCCACCCCCAGAGTTTTGGATTCAGTAGGTCTGAGGTGGGGCCTGAGAATTTGCATGTCTAACAAATTCCCAGGTGATGATGATGTTGCTGGTCTGTGGACCACAAGGGAGGACCACCGTCCTGGTGGGCAGACACACTCTTGGGCCTCCTTTAAGGGGCAAAAAAGCTGCATACTTTGCATTCATATATTCACTGATTGATTCAACAAACTGAAAACATAGCTCACTCTATGCCCACATCATGAGTTAGATACGATTGGTTTATGATGAATGTGCCAAAGTTCCTTAAAACAAATATTTTGCTTAGGTAGGATAAAAATGCTTTCACTTATTCTTCTTTTTACTATAGTATTTTCCTTAGCACATTCTTTCTTTGAGAAAGTGCAGAGGTAAACGTCAGCCTGACCTAGATTCAATCATCATGAATTAATGGACTCCAAATCAATAAAACCTTACTGCATTTAATGAAGAAACTTTGTACATTTGAATTTGGTTATCTGATGTAGGAGCACTTTGCTAGTGCTTACCAATTAAATAATTTTCCCATCAATCCTTATTTACACTCTCTTAGATGTTCCATATTAAAATGGGACCAAGGGTCAGTTATTCTCGAGATTAGATTCAAACTAAAAAAGGGCAACGTTGGAATCCCTACTCTAATAAAAGTATGCTTCCTTGCACATGGAAAGATTACATCAGTTCTCATTAAATACAGACTGCACAGAATAACATGAAATTATAAGGAGGAAAAGATCTTTTACTTTATTCTCATCTCCCTTCCTGGTATAGAAACCTTCTCAGATCTGTACATCTCCAATCAATCCAATGCTCTGGAAAGAGGAGCTCACGTCCATCTTTATATCCAGTTCCACTGTTTTATATCCATTTTCTTCATGTGTTCAATCCATAAACACAAGCCTGTAGAACAAATGGCTGCCAATCTCTTTGTGAAAATAAAATCTCATATTTAATAACAATGCTTTAAGAAGATCTCAGCAATGGGGCTCATGGGAAATGGAAAATGTGAAGAGGCAGCAGGTAGTGAAAGGAACATGGGATATGGAGTCCAAGAGCCTAGATTTGAAACTAACCTTCTTTACCTACTTTCTCTGATTTTTTACTTTATTATCTTTAAAATTAGAAATAAGAAAAATAGCTATAATACGGGGGTTCTTATAAAGTTTGAACAAAAATTTAAGCTAAAACTACAGCAAATTATGAAAATGCTATCACAAATAGCAATTATTTATAGTATTAAGTTTCATTATATGTGTTAGACTGTGTCAATGAAGATGACGTATCTATTATTTTTGACTGATAATTTTTGGACTGTTCCTAGCTTTCTGCAATATTCAGTAGATCCTCTTGGCTTGGTTTTCAATGACTAGTATTTGACCACGAAACAAGGTAAATCTCATGTGCCCTAAACCCAGCAAGAAACCCTTCACCTTAACCTCCTTAATGCCATGCTTTATGGCATACATCATCCCATGTTACAACCAAATGGACCTCAATTATGTCTAAAGGCACAATTTACACTAAAAGGAAAACCAATGTTGTCTATTGACTGGAATCACAATCCAATATATATTAGTTTGCCAAGGCTTCTATAACAAAGTAGTGCAGACTGAGTGGCTTAAACAACAGAAATTTATTTTCCCACAGCTCTGGACGCCAGGAGTCCCAGATCAAGATGTCGGCAGAAAAAAAAAAAAAAAAAAAGATGTCGGCAGAGTTGGTTTCTTCTGAAGCCTCCCACTTTGGCTTGCAGACAACCACCTTCTCCTTGTGTCCTTACGTCAGCTTCCCTCTGTATGCGTCTCTCTCCAAATCTCCTCTTTTTATAAGGATGTCAGTCATATTGGAGTAGGCCCCAACTTGGTGACCCCATTTTAACTTAATTACCTTTTTAAACACCCTATTTCCAAATATTGTCACATTCTGGGGAACTAAGGGGTTAGGACTTCAACATATGAATTTTGAGAGGGCACAACTCAGCCCATAACACCATACATAAGCCCATTATCTCTAGTTAATTTTAATGGGATGGAAATGGCAATATCCTTACGTGTCTCCTTTTTACATTTAAATAAAAGCAGTGTTTTAAGCATGTCCTAGAAGTGGTCTTGACCACCAGAGGGCTCCTGTATTTATACAATGAAACATAATTAGAATGACATGTTCAAAATTAAATATAGATTATGAAAGTTAAATACTTGATGTCTGTGCATCCTCAGTGAATCAACCTATAAGCATCTATTAATTAACCTGGTGATGATGATGACGATAGTCGCATTTATTCAGTGGCAATGATGTGTCACTCACCATACCAGGTGCTTTACATATACCATCCAAATTAATAGCCTCAACTCCCTTTTATATTCAGTGCTTTTATAATCTCAATATTACAAATGAAGAATCTGAGACTTGGAGAGGTTAAATAATGACACACAGCTTGCAAGTGGCTAAGTAGAAATATGAATCACTAGCATCATCAATACCAGTTGCATTTATAGCCCTTGGAAGACAGTTCCTAATTAGATTGGAGAGGTTTGTGGACTTCCTGAAATAATACACAAAAAATGCAGAAATGAAAGGTCCAAATTTGCTGTCTGCTTGGCATTTATCTGTAGTCTAGGAAATGTTGATTATTTATATATAACAAAGAGTCAAGGTGGCGCTAATCTACCCTCCACCTTTTTTGTTTTCAGTGCTTGACTCATAGCCCCCATAGTTCCTCCTAAAAGTTTCTCTAGCGGATGTATGAGTTCTATTATCCCTTTAGTTTTATCAATTGTTTTGTCTTGAGCGTATCGGGCTGAGTTTTCTCTCCCTATTAATCAGGACTCTGGGTTGCAAGTGATAGAAATACAATTCACATCAGGTTAAGACCCGGGAAAGGTGGAGCTGCTAGCAGGGACCTCAAACCAGGGACCTGAACTCTATCAAGGCCCTGGTTCATCTTCCCTCTGTGTGTTCACTTCATTGTCTCCCACCACAGATGGGCTTTTTCCATGTGGTAGTAGCCTAGCCGTAACTGTTTTAGGTTTACACCCTCACAGTCTTGGGGCCAGAGAAAGAAAGAGAGTTCTTCCTTCTCAGCTCTATTTAGAAAAATCCAAGGGCAAGACTGATTAGCCTGGCTGGAATTATGCACCTTTCCCTTTAGTAATCACCGTGTCTGGGGAAAAGTGGTACCATGGATGTCCAAGCCTCACCTACATGCTCTTGTCTCTGACTAGGTAGGTGGGATATCATGAAGGGTGGCTCCCAAAGAATCACATGGATGGGGTCAGAAAGGAGCAGACCCCCAAGGAAAAGCCATACTATTCATGGGAAAAAAGGTGGAGATGGGTCCACAAATATTTACATCTAAGATCTACCACTGCAATGACTTTAGCCAGCAGAGGCAATCCTTTTTCCTTCCTGACTCAGAAAAAAAGAGCATAGCAGAGCTGGGTGTCCTGCAAGAGCCTGGACCTAGAATTAAGTGTCAAGTTGACCCTGGCTCCTGAATTTACAGAATTGTTGATCGTCATGCCCAGCAAAATTGAGCACTCTTCATGAATTTTAGTATTTTGTTTATCTTAGTAACCCAAAGTGCAGTTGTTAATTATAAAGAACATTCTTGTTCTGTGAGGTCTATAAAGAACAAACATCCATTGTTTATTGACACAGTGACTGGTATGGATGAACTCATTTTTTCTTGGGCATATTCTTTAGTCCCTGAGGGTCACCGTGCCCACCTCCCCAATCGAAGTGGTTGTGGGGACTTTACAAGAGACCTTGGACATAAACACTCTTTGTGAGAGAAAGTAGAGGGAAGAGGGAAGGCCCCATGTGAGCTCTGCCTGCCCTAGTCTTCCAAATCTAACATTCTATTTCTTCTCCCTTCTCCACACCTAGCTATTTCAAGTCTTGGGATCTTTTCCTCAGAAGACTTCCTAGTCCCTCTGAGCTTGTGTTAAGTCTTCTCTATACTCCTGGGAGTAATGGTTGGAGAGGAGCTGCTAGATCTTTCCGTTTTAGCTTTGATTCGTGCCCTATGCTTTGCCATTTGCTTTTGGGCAAGTCAGCCTTCACTCTAGTTTCTATAAATATACAATTAGGTAATAAGCCAACCTTTCTCCAGGATTTACTGTAAATATACATGAAACAATATTTGTGATTCCATATGGTGCTATGCTGTATGTGTAAAGGGCTCAACAAATGCTAACAGGAAATACATGCCATGTTAGAATAATGTATGAGAATAACCACTTATTGAAAAGTTACTATATGCCACCATTCTACTAAGCATTATCTCAGTTGAGCCTGAATAGGAACTGTAAATGATAGATATTATTATTTCTGTTTTACAGATAAAGTTACTGAATGCCCATTGTCACCCAGTTAGGATGCTGCACAGCCAAGATTTGAACTCATATCTCACTGATATGAGATATCAAAACCTCAGGACATAGAAAGCCCTCAAGACTTCTAAATAAATCCAAGACTACTACAGCCTTGTTATAAAGCTCTTCACTGTCCTATGTATTTAGTTATACTTGTGATCTGTTTGACTCGACCTATTTACTGTAGTATTGTTTTGTATCCCATCTTTTCTGATGGAAATCTCACACACACATTCTTGGATGTGTGAGGAAAATAATTAGGTCCAGACAGATTACAAACCAGCCTGGTTTTTAAAAATTTCAGAACATTAGCTGGGATTAGAAGTTGGACAAACAAACATGATATGTCATAGTTAGTGTGATGGATGATTTTCTATGGGATATGACATGCCTTTTTACATGCCTACCCTATCCTAGCTTGCCCACTCCAGTTTTTGAGGCTAGGAGTTAAGTCTTTCTTTGTTCTCAGCCTTCCCTGCCCCATCCTTGGATCACCAAAGGAAAAGGGTCAGAAACACTTCACATTTTCATTTTTTTAAAGGTTGTTGATGCTACATTTTTCAATGGCATATTTCATCAGTTATAAAAGTAGTGAACAGTTGAAGTAATCTAAACTGTGATTTAAATAGAGGCTGTGCATTTCATTAACAAGATGATCTTTGCCTAAGTCGAAAGGTTTGAAAAATTCCCCCATCTCATTTTCATGTTGTTTAAGTTTTGGCTTCCAGGAACTTTAGACAAAACATACACACAGGGTGGCATATCATACGGCAAAATGAGCTACAGGTCGTATATGCCAGAAGTCTGAGGGAAAAAAAATCAAATGAAAACAAGTGTGTTGGGCCAAATAATAAGAAATAAACAGAAATGAAGTAAAGTCACAAACCCAGCCAGAAAAGAAACAGAAACCCCATAAGAAAACACACTTAAGGAAATCAACAAAATGTGTAGCCAAACGAACATCAGGAAGGTTGTTCCCAGATGGCCATCTCTCCTGGGCAGTCTTCCCCTTGGGAATGGAAAGTCTTTAGCAGGCAGCCAGGCTCCATGCTTTGGGCCCAGAGCAGGGCATTGCCTGTGGAAGGGCCTGGGCCTTGTTAACCTTTGGCAGCTTTTAGTAAGCAGAGGGGAAAGGATTCTTTCCTCAAAGCCCAGCCCTTCCTGGGGAGGCCTCATGGCTGAGGCTCCAAAGTACAGGATTGGGGAAGTGGGGAATGAAGTAGAAGAATGAAGGGCCTTCCCACTTCCCAAAGAAAACAAGATGCTCAGGAGACAAAACAGCGTGTGTTGAAGACCATGAACTTTGTAGTTCACAGCACTGGGTCTGGGTCCTACTTTCCTGTTTGTTCTGTGACCTGAGGTGATCATTGCCACTCTCTGTATCTCAGTTTTCTCATCTATGAAAAGGGACATGGTAATAGCACTTATCTAACAAGGTTCCAGGGGAAATAAATGAGATAATGTAGATAACCACTTAGAATTGTCCTCAAAGTGGTATCTGTTGTTATGTTACTTAAGGTGTCTGTAATGTTAGTGATTGGATGGGGGAGCAGGAGAGGGGTAAGGGGTTCACCAGAAGACAGTGGAAGTCCTATAAGGCAATGAAGGAATACTGCCTTGCCCAGGAAGCTCTGTCCTTGTGAACAGTTTAGTTGTAGTATTCTTATTTGAAGTTTATGAGTTCTAAGTTTTTCTGAGGAGTGAATCCTCTAGGATCTTCCCAAGAACAAATTTGCCCTTCCTGGATGTCCTCAGAATTGTCTGAAACAAATTCTCACACAAATATGTAGATCAGGTATGGTATGGATTTCTCCATGACTGAACCCAAAGATCCTGGCAGCCCTGGAATTTCCTGGGTACCACGAATTGGGTCCAGCAAACCAGTCACCCAGCATGGCTGGCTACAAAACAGACACACGCACCAGAGAATGGAAAATAACCACCACTCCTGTGGGGTTTCCCTGAGCTTATCTGAAACGTCACGGTCTCCAATGGCTGAATCAACACACAGTACAGGGATATAAGGAAAATAAAGATAAAGTAAAGAAAATAAATATTCAGTCTGCCTTAATCTTAGCCAATTCCCAAAAGGTCTATTCACATACCCATTTGTCTCAATTGTCTAGTAACAGAGGGGACACTGTTCGCTCAAACTTGGTGACTCCACCATTGGTGAAATATCAGAGGTTTTTCCCTTTCCTTCCTTTTATAGGAATATGGCTGCTATCTTAGTTAAGTTTAGATTATTCTGTCAAGCAGGAATATTACAGGGGGGTGTATGGACAGTTTGGAGTCCAGTTTTTAAAGTTCCATATTATATATCCACCTTTTGTCTTAGAGGTTGTTGGATGATCAAAACTTATTTCATGATGCACACAGTATGGGTCATGTGGACATTTACCTTCAATTGTAGCATTCTTAACAGCCATTCGTGGTGAAATTGTTAGATAAGTGAATTTTTTCCTTCACAAAAACGTATGGGTCCTGAGTCGCAGTCCCTCAATGCCAGGAGATACTTTGGCAAGCTGATGACTAACTAATCCAATCAATGAATTCCTGCAAGTGTGTTCATGTCCATAATGAATTCGTGTATAATCACTCTTAGGGAATATATTTCCATTTTAACAGGAACTTTCTGAGGTCTTGATGTCTTAAATTAACTTAAAAGAGGGGGGAGATATTTGTACATCCATTTGGGGCACTGACTATTGCCTTGATGATGCTGATTGTCCGCAACCATCAAACATCTTGATGTGTCTTAGAACAGGGATCCCCAGCCCCCTGTTAGGAACCTGGCTGCACAGCAGGAGGTGAGTGGCAGGGGAGCAAAGCTTCCTCTGCCACTCCCCACCACTCGCATTACCACCTGAGCCATCCCCCACCCCCGTTCGTGGAAAAATTGTCTTCCACGAAACCAGTCCCTGGTGCCAAGAAGGTTGGGGACCACTGTCTTAGAAAAAGCATCTGTTGCATCCCTGGATTGTGAGAGTATGGTTGGACAGCATCAGTGATAGCCTGGCAGTTCTACAGAAAATAATTCAGAAGCTCTGTCTCTTCAGGCTTGAACTATTTTATTTATATTGTCAGAGACTTGTGAAGTTACTGCTATAAGGGTGGCCTTGAGGATATTAACAGATTCACCACTAGAATTGAGAAAATCAACCCCAGTCTGTCAAGAACTAGCTTTGTGGTCCTGGGAGAGTCCCTTTACCTCTGCACCTTGGTTTCTTCTTTTTATAATTAGAAGAGTTGGATTAGATGATCTGTAATGTTCTTATAAGGTTGAAAGTTCTATAATTCTAAAATCCATCAGTGAACTCTGCTAGGGTGTTGACTGTCTAAATGTTGAATGCTGATGTATTTTCAGTGAGGTTACTTCAGGGCATTGTGGTAATATCTCACTGGGGACACTGTTTTTTGTCTGAAGATTGATATCTTGCTACAGAGGGTTCTTTTGCATTGCTCCAAGTGCTGCGTTACAAACCTATAAACAGTGTCTTAATAGTTTTATCTTTCCAAGGACCATTGGATGTTCAGTATTTCTTCTACACATCTTCAGTGTACTTATTTTAGCTTCACTTGATTCAAATCCAAAGTTTTTTTGGTTAGAATATTTGTCTTGATGCTTACTTTAGCCAGTGATTTTGTCTGTCCAGTTTGGAAAGCCACAGTGTTGAACAACTGCATGGGATACATTATAGTTTTTCAAACTCCATCCTGCCGTGTTATGTATCTTACCCTTGGAACTCTCAAGGTAAGTAGTCTCCTGGCAATTCCAAACATCATGTGATCTCCCAACATGGATCGTGCCCCTATAAGTGTGATTTCAAATGTTTGCTCTAGCAATTCCACTTCTGAGTTTGTAGCCAAAAGAATTGAAAGCAGGGTCTTGAAGAGATATTGTACACCCAGGTTCATAGCAGCTTTATTCACGATAGCCAAGAGGTGGAAACAACCTAAGTGTTCACCTATGAATGAATGGATAAACAAAATGTGCTATATCCAGACAATGGAATGTTCTTCAGCCTTAAAAAAAGGAAATTCTGACACATGCTACAGCATGGATGTATGAGGACATTATACTAAGCGAAATAAACCAGTCACAAAAAGACAAATGCTGTATAATTCCACTTATTTATATAAGGTATTTAGAGTAGTCAGGCTCATAGAAAAAGAAAGTAGGAGGGTGGTTGCCAAGAGCTGGGGGGAGGGGAAAATGGGGAGTTGCTGTTTAATGGGTACAGAGTTTCAGTTTTGCAAGATGAAAAGTTTCTAGGGATTGCTTGCACGACATGTGAATATAGTTAACACTACTGAACTGTATACTTTAACATGGTTAAGATGGTACTTTTATGTTTTGTGTATTTTACCAAATTAAAAATAAGATTAAAGTCTAAAAAAATTAATTGTTTTCTGCGACTACTTCAAGTTCAATAATTCTGCCACAAGGGCTCACGAGTTTGCTGTTTAGGCAAGTTGTTGGGAGCTGTGTCTGGTCACCTTGTTCTTGGTAGCCTGTTTACGATAAGCCACCTGGGTAATATATTCTGAATGTCAAGTTGAGCTCACAAGTTCGGTGTTAAGTCTCAGCTGTACAGATCTTGTATTTTTCCCTATTTAGCTCAAGGGATTGCACCTTTGGGAATAAGGCATATCCCAAGAGTGCTAGATATTCTCTTGAAACTTTAAGTATCATTTTTGGAGCTAAGCAAGTAACTCTTCTATTGGAAACACGGACATAGCAATCACCCAAACTGCCCCTCAGAGACTTCAAGGATGGCACTTTGTCTGCCTGTCTCATTCACTTTTTTCACACATATCTGATGCTCAATAAATGTTGAAGTATGAAAAGAAATGTCCCCCAGGGTCAGCTTCAAGGGTGTGCAATCTGTGTAGTTATACAGAGACCCACACTCAGAAAGCTCCAGCACTTTGGTTTAGTGCCCTGATGTCACCTTCTTGACCTTCTTAATAACTTTACTTTTGAACTTGTGGTTCTTTTTTTTAGTGAAATCTGATGGAACAAGGGATCATGAGTGTGAGTAGAGAAGATATTAGTGATATGAGTATCCGCTGTTCCTTGCTGCCCCTGCGTATACTGTTCATGATGCCCCACGAGCACAGAATTCCAGTGGACCATGATGTAAGTTCAGGGAGATGCAAAGTGTGTTCAATCTATAACTGAGTAAGTGGGGTAGCTGCTAGCTCTGTGAGGTGATGCTTTCCATTTGGACCAGAACTGTGTTCGATTGCAGGATGAAGGCAATGATGCTCTAAGAAACATGAAGGAACAAGGAACCCTATCAGGTTCTTTCTTACTTGTGTTACTTCCTTGTATTAGCCAACCACTCACACAGAAAATGATGAGATAGAAGGAAAGAGAAAAAAAGGGCAACCCATAATTCCTTCTCCTTCCAGTGTTTCCTTACTCATCAGAAGCCAAGACTGAGAGTGTTTTTTTTCTTTTCTTTTCTTACTGAAGTATAGTTGAATATAATATTACACAAATTACAGGTGTACAATACAGTGATTCACAAATTTTAAAGGTTATACTCTATTTATAGTTATTATAAAATATTGGCTGTACTCCCCATGTTGTACAATGTATCCTTGTAGCTTATTTTATACCTAACAGTTTGTATCTGTTAATGCCCTACCCCTGTATTGCCCCTCCCCACTTCCCTCTCCCCACTGGTAATCACTAGGTTGTTCTCTATATCTGTGACTCTGATTCTTTTTTGTTATATTCACTAGTGTGTTGTATTTTTTTAGATTCCACATATAAGTGAGATAATACAGTATTTGTCTTTCTCTGACTTATTTCACTTAGCATACTAATAGAATGTGTGCATATGAAGAAGTGAAATAAAAACAGTTAGATTCGTTTTGTGCACTATTTCTACTATTCTGGTGAGGACAAAATACCCATGTATGTATGAGCTAGGGAATCTGAATTTCAGTAATTTCACCTGTGGGTTAAATGGCCTTATATTTGCATTTATAACTGGCATTGTGCAATATGAGATTAATGGTAAATTCATGCTAATAATTTAAAATTTTAATTTTTCTTTACTTAGAATGACATTAAATAGCAAATGAAAAACATCAGGACAAGACAAGAGAGAAACTGCAGAAGAAAGGAAAAGGTTTTATATTCTGGTACCTTGAATGGCACCTTTCTTCCTGCTTTTTAAACAAGGGGACCCGTGCTTTCATTCTGTGCTGGGCCCCGCAAATTATGTAGCTGGCTCTGATGTCCCCTACGGCATTTGGCTAGAGTGTGTTTCAGGGAAGTGGGTAGAATTGTCAAAGGGCCTCTGTGTTCAAGGGGTCTTGAAATTAAATTCATGTCTCTGGTTCCAAGGACTAAAAAAACCACAAGACATAGTCCTTGCAAGTTTGTTCTTTGTTTTTGTTCCTCACCCATACTGGATGTGTGGTCAGGCCTGAGGGATTTGAATGAACCACTCACATCCTTAAAGGTTACAATGACAATCACTTTTGTTTCTATAATATTTACCAATGGCACCTGTGCTAATAGTTACGTGTGAAATTAAGTCAGGAACAGATGGAGTTCTAAGGCCAACTGTGGCCAGTCATGGAAAACCTCCTTAAATAGTCTCTGGTGTAATTGTCTGCCCACACTCTGCCCACTTTTCAGGTTTAAATACAAGGCGACATTTGGTATGCATTTCCTGTAATAAAGAAACATGTGATGATTATTCCCAAGATGTTATTTTTAAGACTGTTGTTAACTTTGGTCTGTCTTTGGTTTCTCAGTTAAGGAAAAAGCAACTTGACTCAAAACATCTTTGATTCAAGCTGGGCAACCCCAGCAGAGCAAATCTCCTGAAAAAACGTGAATGAGGACACATCCCCTGTACCATTTTGTAGACAGTGAGGTATAAAATAAGTTGGTGACTCCTGGGAGAGGTCAAACCTTACAATGCCATGTACAACATTGGGAATGCAACTAACACATGAGGCTCTCTGTTTCTATAACAGTCGTAAATAAATATATAGTTATTTGAATATACCATTTTGAGGATAGGCAGGCACCTGCAGCCTTGGTTTTTCTTGCTTTTTATTTTTATTTTTTTCTTGGTTTCTACTTTTAGTATTAAAAACATACCTTGAAAATCAATCACGTTGAAAGGTAATAGCTAATTTTTTCTCTCAATATGAAGGAAGGAAAGACAACATAGATTGAAGCCATTAATTGAAAGAATAAGACAATGTTTGCATTTAAATTGGGAAGGGGTTTGTAATAGAAAAGAAGTCTAGGGTCATGGAGTCGGAACATAGTTGAGTCTGATTCATGCTTAGGTCTTCTGTCTTGTGCCCAATGCTTGTCTTAAGAGATGGGTGCCAAAATAAGCAACGAGAAGGGTTCAAGTAGAGGCTAACACTCCCTGGGGAATGCTAAGAAATGCCCTGCGGTCTCATTCCCATTAGTAGTGAGGTGGTGCCTAAAGGGTGAAAAAAGACCTGGGCTCACTGCAATTTCCAGGAAGGCTTTGAATCTATGAAAATGATTGCAATCCATTTACTCAGCCCTGGAGTGGACATTCTCAGATAAGTGTGTTTGAGATTAAGTGCAGTTTATTTAAGAAGGTATCTGGCCAAGGTTAAGAGTGAGGCGGGCCTCTTTAAATCTGTATTGTATCTATAAAATCCAGCCAATGTTCATAATTAGTGTTAGGTTGAACCATATGAAAATGCTGATGGAGATCTCATATGGTTCAACTTAATACTTAAACATTTCTACTTGCTATTTTCGCAAAAGGATAACTTTATGCTGAAAAGGGAAATGTATTTGGATTGTACTCTATTTCTGCTCCCCCTGTGTTAATTGTGCTGGCAGTAAGGTGAGTCGTTTTTCTCATACACTCTTATCCTAAGTCTCATATGGTTCTGTGTCACCCTTCCAGGCCATTCTGGTATGTAATGATCAGTTGTAGGATATATCGCAAATAATTTATTGTTAATAATAGCTAAAGTGCTGACATTTGTGGATTTTTTACTTTTTGATTTTTAATAAGATAAACCAGAATTAATGTTATGCCTATAATGATGATACTCTCAACCAATTGTACAATAGGCTTTCTTGAGTGGAGGAGAAAAGGCTACCCGTGGAGTGATGCCCATGGGAGAGAGTCACACATGTGACCCTCATATGATAAGAGTTATGGCAGAAAAATCTTGGAAACAGTATGATGCTTGCCCCAGTGGTACAGTGTCAGAGATATAAGTATGATGGTGGTTTGCATTAAGAAGAGAGAGATGGGAATGGAGCAAAGAGGCTTGGATTGAAGTCTCCAGAAGTAGACTCTGACATAAGGATTTGTGTGCAAGTGGATTTTTCAGGAAACTCCCAGAAGAAGTCAGTAAGGAAGTGGAGGAAATAGGACAGTGGAGAAGCCAAGCGAGGAGGGTTTGTGGGCAAAGTCCCATGGAGAACAGCCACCCTTGATCCTGTGGGGAGGTCTGACGAGTAGGTTATACTTCAAAGTCGGCTCAACTCAGGGCAGAGAGGCTGTACTTTCATACTCCCATACCTGTTAGTCTTTGTCTAAGGTCTGGTTGGGCAGGGTGTGGGTTGAAGCTGGGAGGGATGGAAACTCCTAGACACTTCCAGCTGTCATATTTGGGCAAAGCCCTTCAGTAGCTGGAGGATAGTCCTTTGAAGAAGAGTCACAAGGCCATTATTGGCAAAAGCACAGCACAGCCAGTAGATAGGCACATGGGCATAAGAAAAAGGGCTTGAGGGGATCTCTGATTACCCACAGTGTCTGCTACACATCTGAATTCAGAAACACACCATAAAGAAAAAGGAAAAGGGCACAGCTTTAAGGAGCATTCTACAATGCCCAGGGTGCTACAGAACTTGTGCTGTGTCAATCATGTCCTCACAGAAAAACAAATATTTTCAGTCAGTCCACTGCCATCACTACCACCTTAATGCAAGCCACTGTCATCTCTCACCCTACCTAGCTGCCAGGCATCTACTCTTGCTCCCATATGTTCATTCTCTACACGATAGACATGCTGATTTTAAAAAATACAGTGGTGATGCCTGGGGATGAGAGTGAGTTGAGTTTGAGACATTTTAATCAGCCCATAATCATCACTAAACCTGCCCCCTCTCCACATCCTTTGGTAGACACAGTGGACGTTTTCTCAACTTTATGCAGTGGTATGCAGCTTTATGGCACCTCTCATCTCCCGATGCCCACCAACCCTCCTCACCTTCCTCCAAATAACTCCCCTTGTAAGCATCTTACCACTTTCAAATTCTTTCCATGTAGAAATTCTGGAATCACCAAAGTTAAAATGTAAACCTGGTCGTGTGGCTCCTGTCCCTCCAAGTGGTGTTTTTTCCTTTCCACTCATGTGCCAAACTCCCTCTCACCCGACTGTCTCTGCCTTTGTTATTACCTCTGTCCCGAAGTCTCATCCTCTTTCTCCAATTTGGTTTCATCTCAAATGTCCCCTCCTCAGAGAGGTAGTTCTCCATAATCCTTTGACCACTACCTCTGTCCAGCCCCCTTCGAACATGTTACACTGTTTGATTTGCTTCACAGAACTTACTGCTAGCCCATGGATTCATTGTTTATTGTCTGTCCCCCTGGCCAGAGTGTAAGCTCCAGGGGGCCTTGTCTGCACAAGGTCTGTAGACCTCTATAGTAGTGCCTGGCACAGCTATAATAGGTGCTCACTAAATACTTGCTAAATCTGAAGTCAGGCTACCAAAGAAGCATTTGTTTCTAGGCCTGGGCAAAGATTTCACAAGCTTTATCATCAAATCTGTGAGAAATCATTTTTACTGCAGCATTTCAGATGCAGGTAGATAAAGAAGGATGAGTCCTTCTTAGAAGTCTTTTGACAAAGGTAACTGGACATAATTGGATTCACCAACTTCCACACACCCTACTGGTCTGAGCCTACCTAGAGAATGGTGTTTATTTCCAATGGTCATGCTTTGTAATAAGAAAGGTGTCCACAGTCATGTAGCTGAGTAGAGTCAGCCAACAGGCTGCAGCTGCCACATCTTTAGAATCCACTGCCACATTCACACTCTGGCATGACTGAGCACAGCAGGGGTACTACAGTTGGGCTGTTTCAGCCTAACATGGGGCATCTCTTACAGGAAAACTTTATTCTAACTCTCTCCATCTGCTGAGACTTTCTCAGAGCTGCGCTGCAGTCTGTGGCCTCTTCTACTCAATATTCCTTCCTTCCCGCTCTCCCTTCATAGGTATAAAACCCACCTCTTGGTCTAAGCCTCTCCCCACCTACTCCTGTTCCCTTTCCCTTTTTGCTTTCACACAATTTTCCCTCAATAAATCTCTTGCACATCGAATCTTACCTGAGCAGCTGATTCCTGAAGGACTCAAACTGTCATAGAAAGCCTAAATCTTATGGAAAGAATGTATTGATCCTGCGTATGGAATCATCTGTAGAGCTGAAAATATCCATTCGCTTTCTTTTTCTGCATCGATGAAAGTACACTAATATTAAGCTCCTTGAAAATCAGGGGTCCTGAAACCCATTTTTTTCTCCTAGCTGGGATCCCAGTACAGTAGAATTGCTCTAAATTAATTCAGTGAGAATCAATGGTTGTTCGGCTAATAGAAAAAATTCGTTCAATCTGGGAATCCTAAAAATGATTTGTACATTTCTGAAGCTTTTTATTTTAACTCAAAACGTATAAATTTGCATTAATCCCCCAATCTTTGATGAAAGACCAAGGCTTTTTCTTGAGCGTCTCTCTCCTTGCACAAACCACATTCTTCTTTAATCTCCACTTGTTTCTTTAAAGTGAAGCAGGAACTAAAAGATACCTGTCATGCAATCAGAGTGCAAAACTTTTTCATATTTTCCTTAAATTTCTACAGTTATATAAAAAAAATCACGTTGCCTTAATTAAGAATCTGAAGAGACTCCAACTTTGCAACTTTCTTTTTATGCCCATATTTAATCAAATTTTCATGTTTTTGACCAAATCACAGAAATATAATATCCTGACATGAATAGGATGGGCAAGAACCATCACTGAACCTTGGTATGAATCAACTCCATGGGTGGGACCAAAAGTGTGGGATAGTGCTGGGCTCAAGGCTGAGGCAGCAATGAGTGTCTTTTATAGATGAAACAGAGAGCATTGGTTAATTTGGAAAGTTCACTAAGGAGTGGTCGATCAAGAGGACTTTTACTACATGATGCTTGATATAAAATCCTTTAAATTATTAATGGGGAATTCCCTGGCAGTCCAGTGGTTAGGACTCTGCGCTTTCATTGCCAAGGGTGTGGGTTCAATCCCTGGTTGGGGAACTAAGATCCAGCAAGCCACGTGGCGTGACCCAAAAAAAAATATGTTAATGATATTACTTCTGTAGTTCCTTTGGCTCCCTGAGCTGCCTCCATTAGAGGCGGACAGTGATTGATGCTGACTCTATGGTACTAGAACATTCTTTTACACTAGTTAGTCTTGTTCTTTTTTTGGCTCATGAATTCTGTTGGAAATCTGATGAGTTATAGATCCTCTTCTAAGAAAGATGTACATTCACACACACACATACAAAATTGTAGATGGGGTTTTGTCCCTGAATCTCATTTGAAAACTCCTTACTCATAAATTCCATATGCTATAGACTGAATGTTTTTGTACCACCACCACCCCCAATTCATATGTTGAAAACCTAATCCCCCATATGATAGTACTTTGAGATGGGGCCTTTGGGAGATGATTAGGTCATGAGGGTGGAGCCCTCATGAATGAGATTAGTGCTCTTATAAAAGAGACTCCAGACAGCTCCCTTGCCCCTTTCGCCATGTGAGGGCACAGTGAGACGGTGCTCTCTGTGAGGAAGCAGGCCCTCAACAGATGCCAAATCTTCTGGTGCCTTGATCTTGGACTCTTCAGCTTCCAGAACTGTGAGAAATAAATGTTTGTTGCTTATAAGCCATCCGGTTTACGGTACTTTCATTATAGTAGCCCAAACAGATTAAGACGCCATATTGCATTATTAAAACAGACAGAATAAAATAGGCAGTACACTAGCTTGTCACTTTCTAACCGAGGAAATAAAGCATGGACTGTATTTGCCTGATAAGATTGATTCATCATAAATGTCACTGTCTAACTCTTGGAAAAAGACACACCCACATGCACACTCACATTTGCTTAGTTCCCACAGAGAGTGGCAAGAGTCATGCCAATCTGATTCATCTTTCAGGAAGGAAGAGGGAAGTGCAGTGTAAAGCCACAAGCAAGGCCGCAGAGAAGACTTGGTCCTGGACAGCAGCAGAGGTTGGGGCCATCCAAGGGCAGAGCAGTGGTTGTCAGTTGAGTAAGACTGTGTCACTGAACCCCAGATGGACACAGCCTAACAGGGCCTTGGAGATCATCCAGGCCAACTCATTCCATAACTCAGTCCCATCAGATGCAGACTATTACAAAGTTACAAGCAAGAGACCATTCTCTCAAACCTACTATTAACTCTAGGAGGGGCAAGAATTGCTTTCCTGGCCTTGATTAGCATGCAGGTAGTTGGTGCCAAGTGTCTTCCTCTTTGTCCTGAAGATAAAACTTGAAGGCATCATGGTTAGTGCCTACAAGTTAGTGATAAAAGCTGCGTGGGAACTCAGCCCTTCTCCTTCTCTTTCTGTGTTCTTGCTACCAAATCCCACTGCTCCAGGCCTTGAGGACGCTTTTGCAGTTTAGCTAATCTTATTAAAATGATTTGAATGTAAAAACATTTCAAGGACATTCTCATTCCATCCACACTCTCTTCACTTGTTCCTCTGTTCAGGAACAGCTTTGAGGCCTCAGGCATAACTTCCCAAATCACAAATGACATTACTGCTTCTATTTCACAGGCCTGACAGATCAATCTGAACGATGTTGAGTTCCATTTCATAAGAGCCGCTACTAACTTTGTACAGAGTGCCAAAACCCCAAAGTCAAGTGGTTAACACTTGCAATCAAGTACAAGGCAGCTTAAAAGTGGTTAGGATTGCCTCCTCCTTTTGCTATCTTTTTCTAGGGCATTGAAGTGTGACTCATTCATTTATAGACTAACTTAAAATGAACAAGCAATTATGTACAAAGTGAGGTGATAATTGGTAGAAAGCTTCTTTCTCAAGTACCAATCCTTGAGCTGAATAAAGACCTGATTTAGGAGTAGGCATAGAGGAAGCCCAGTGGTAGAAGGAAAGGAGACTTTTATTTGTGCTTTTGGCCACAATGGAAGGAGGATAAAAATGGGGGTTGTGGTAGGTAGAATAATGCCTCTCCCAAAGATGTCCATGTCCTAATTCCTAGAACCTGTGAAGATGTTATGTTAGAAGACAAAGGGGAATTAAGGTTGCAAATAGAATAAAGGTTGCTAATCGGCTGATCTTAAAGTGGAAAGATTATCCTGGTTGGCCCAATGTAATCACAAGGGTCCTTAAAAGTGGAAGAAGTGGGAGGGAGACGTAAGAGGGGGGATATGGTGATATATGTATACATATAGCTGATTCACTTTGTTATACAGCAGAAACTAACACACCATTGTAAAGCAATTATAGTCCAATAAAGATGTTAAAAAAAAAGTGGAAGAGGGAGGCAGAAGGTGAGAGTCAGGGAGATGTGACCATGGAAGAGGTCTGAGTGATGTGATGTGAGAAGGACCTGACCTGTAGTTGCCGGAGGAAGGGGCCATAAACCTAGGAATGCGGGTGGCCTCTAGAAGTGAGAAAAGACAAGGGAATATATTTTTTCCCTAGAACCTCTAGAATGAATGCAGGGCTGGTCACATCTTGATTTTAGCCGTGAGACCCATGTCAGACTTCTAGCCTGTAGAACTGTAAGAAGAAATTTGTGTTGTTTTAAGTCACTAAGTTTGTGGTAATTTGTTACAGCCGCAGATAGAAAAGTAACACGGAAGTGATGAAAGTAAGGGTGAAGGAGATGTTCCTGTT
This sequence comes from Mesoplodon bidens, assembly GCF_964165515.1. NCBI lineage: Eukaryota > Metazoa > Chordata > Mammalia > Artiodactyla > Ziphiidae > Mesoplodon > Mesoplodon bidens. Next base: position 101,188,847 of record NC_138163.1, read on the forward strand.
TTAGGTATGTTTCAGGCAACCTGCTGTTCCCAAGAGAACTGAGGAAGATATACCAAGAGTTGAGGGCTCACAGGCAAAGGTGGCTCTGAGGCTAGAAAACTGGGAGGAGAGACGCAGAAGGAGCTTGGGATAGGGGGCAACCCTTGGAGATTCAAGGACCCTAATCAGGAGTGACCTCCAATGACCAGGGGACAGCTAAATAGATATGGAAACCAGCAGATATAATGATTCTTATGTGCTACTAATTCACTTCTTTCTCTCACTTTGGTTAAGAATCAACATGCAAAGTAGAAATAGCCCTGACCTCAATATTCTCTTGCCAAAGAGTTACGCAAGAAACAATATACTTTTACAAGCATAAAAACACGAACTGAGGAGTACCAGTTACACAATATGGAAGAGATGGTTAGCTGTCCCCATATTTGTTTTTCTCTTCTTCCATCCTAATACAGTTTTTAAGCTGGCACAGGGTGACCCAGGCTTACTTGCTTAGGGGTACAGCCGTGTGACTAAGTTGTAGCCAATGGCATGTGAATTTGTGTGACAAGTGGACACTTGTAAAAGGAAGAGTTGTACCTGTCACTTTTCCTCCTGTCCACTGGCTGAAACGAGGATGTGGTAGCAAGTTGTCTTGGACCCTTCAATGAGGGCAACACCTGGAAATGGTGAGGCAACAAGACAGAAGAAACCTGGACCCTGACAGCTTCTCAAAGAGAGCCCCCTATGTACTTAGGTTTTATATGAGAGAGAAATAAAATTGTGTCTTGTTGGATCCACTATTATTGTGGGTCTCAGTTTCCATGCCCTAAACAATACTGAATATTTCCCCAGATAAGTTGGCTTGAGGTTCTTTCAAGTCAAAATCACTGTGATTCTCTCTGCTTTGCCCAGAGGTAACTTAGACTTTCATAGGCTCTGACTTGACAAAAGAGTTTTGCCACTGTTAGTTTTCTATGGCTGTTGTAACAAATTACCACAAGTAGTGGCTTAAAGCAACACACATAAATTACCTTACATTTATGTAGGTTAGACATCCGACTTGGGTCTTACTGGGTTAAGTCAAGATGTTGGCAGAGATGTATTCCTCTCTGGAGGCTATAGAGGAGACTCTGTGTCCTTGCCTTTCCAGCATTTAGAGGCCATCCACTTTCTTTGGCTTGTGGAACCCTTCCTCTACTTTCAAAGCCAGCAATGTCAGGCTCAATCCCTCCAATGCTTCCACCTCTCTTCTGCCTCCCTCTTTGCTTCGAAGGATTCTTGCAATTACATTAAGCCAGCTTATCAATCCAGGATCATCTCTCCACCTCAAGGTCAGCTGATTAGCAACCTTAATTCCATTTGTAGCTTTAATTCCTCTTTGCCATGTGACCCGCGATATTTAGTTTCTGATGATTAGGTCATGGACATCTTTGGCAGACCATTATTCTGCCCATCTTGGTCTTTTTTCTTTTTTCTTCTGTGCATTCTCCAACCTCCAAAAATTCTGTTTTATGTATATATATGTATGTTCATATGTATATACATACATCTATTTGCTTCCTCTGTCCAATGAGAGGGTCTAGAAACAATGACACTGTAGTAGCAATTGAGTATACCTTGCATGAGAGCTTTGGTTTCTATCTCCAAAAAAGAAATCTGGACTCCTTGAAGAAATAAGTGATTCCAGGGTGGAGTAGAGAAAGTACAAAATGAGTCTGGAACATCTTCTTATGCCAGAAAGTAACAAAGTGCTCAAAGAGCTGTGGAGACAGGTCAAGAGGACATAAGAACTACCTTGAAAGGCCTATCATTAGCTAATCTGAGACAATTTGAGCTTAAAATAAACAATGATAATAAAGGATTATAAACCATTAAATAAAATAAGAATTCATATGTCCATGTGTCTAGGAAAAACTCTTTTGTTTTCCTTCATTCTCACACTGAATATTTCTGACACCAGATGTGTGAGGGTTTTCCCACATTGACAAATTCTCTGACATCAGCTGGGTGCCCTAAAATTCAATTCAGTTCTGACCCTAATCAGAGTTGGTACAGACCCCGCAGGTTAAGGGCTCAGTTCCACAAGACTGCCCCCCACTTCAGGTGCCAATTGATAGTCCCAGCTCGTCACCTGTACTTCTGACTAACCAGCTACAAATCAGAGGTTCCCATGACCCCTTCTCGGGTTTGATAACTTGCTAGATTGGCTCAGAGAATTCAGGAAAGCTGTTTACTTACTACTGCCAATTTGTTACAAAGGATATTTTAAAGGATGAACAGAGCAGCCGGATGAAAAGATACGTAGGGTGAGGTCCAGAAGGGTCTCAAGCACAGGACCTTCTGTGCCTGTGGAGTTGAGGTATGCCACTCCCCTAGCACATGAACATGTTCACCAACCCGGAAGCTCTCCTGACTCCATACTTTTGGAGTTTTTATGGAGGCTTCATCTCATAGGCATGATAGATCATTAACTCAATCTCCAGCCCCTCTCACCTTCCCAGAAGATGGAGGGTGGGGTTGGAAGTCCCTAGCTTCTAATTATGGCTTGGTTTTTCTGGTAACCTGTCCCTATCCTGAATCCAAAGCAATCTACAGATTTAATGCAATCCCTATCAAAATGCCCATGACATTTTTCACAGAACTAGAGCAAATAATCCTAAAATTCACATGGAACCACAAAATGCCCCAAAATACCAAAGAAATCTTGAGAAAAAAGAACAATGTTGGAGGTATAACCCTCCCAGACTTCAGACTATCCTACAAAGCTGCAGTAATCAAAACAGTATGGGGAAGGGGAAGGGTAAGCTGTGACAAAACGAGAGAGTGGCATGGACATATATACACTACCAAACGTAAAATAGATAGCTAGTGGGAAGCAGCCGCATAGCACAGGGAGATCAGCTCCGTGTTTTGTGACCACCTAGAGGGGTGGGATAAGGAGGGTGGGAGGGAGGGAGATGCAAGAGGGAAGAGATATGGGAACATATGTAAATGTATATGTATAAGTGATTCACTTTGTTATAAAGCAGAAACTAACACACCATTGTAAAGCACTTATACTCCAATAAAGATGTAAAAAAAAAAAAACAGTACGGTGCTGGCACAACAACAGACACAGATCAATGGAACAGAATAGAGAGTCCAGATATAAACCCACACACCTATGGTCCATTAATTTATGACAAAGGAGGCAAGAATATACAGTGGAAAAAAGACATTCTCTTTGACAAGTCGTACTGGGGAAAATTGGACAGCCACATGTAAAACAATGAGATTAGAGTATTTCCTCACACTATATAAAAAATTAACTCAAAATGGTTTAAAGACCTAACTGCAAGAATGGAAACCATAAAACTCCTAGAATAGAACATAGGCAGAACATTCTTTGACATAAATCATAGCAATATTTTTTTGTATCAGCCTCCTAAGGCAAAAGAAATAAAAAGCAAAAATAAACAAATGGGACCTAATTAAACTTACAAGCTTTTGCATAGCAAAGGAAATCATCAACAAAAGGAAAAGATAACCTATGGAATGGGACAAAATATTTGCAAATGTTGCCACTGACAAATGATCCAAAATTTTCAAACAGCTCATATACAACTCGATATTAAAAAACCGAACAACCCAATCAGAAAATGAGCAGAAGACCTGAATAGATATCTTTTCCAAAGAAGACATACAGATGTTTAACAGGCACATGAAAAAATGCTCAACATTGCTAATTATTAAAGGAACACAAATCAAAACAACAGTGAGCTATTATCTCACACCTGTGAGAATGGCTGTCACTAAAAAGCCTACAAGTAAGAAATGTTGGTGAGAATGTGGAGAAAAGGGAACCCTTGTACACTGTTGGTGGGAGTGTAAATTGGTGCAGCCATGATGGAAAATGACATGGAGGTTCCTCAAAAAACTAAAAATAGAACTACCATATGATCCAGCAATTCCACTCCTGGGTATCTATCCAGAAATACTGAAAACAATAATTCAAAAAGTACATGCACCCCAATGTTCATAGCAGCACTATTTATAATAGCAAAGACATGGAAGCAACCTAAGTGCCCATCAACAGATGAATGGATAAAGAAGATGAGGCATATATATACAATGGAATGGTACTCAGCCATAAAAAGAAGAGTAAAATAATGCTATTTGCAGCAACATGGATGGAACTAGAGAATATTATGCTTAGTAAAATAAGTCAGATAAAGACAAATAGTGTATGATGTCACTTATATGTGGAATCTAAAAAATAATACAAATAAATGTATACGCAAAACAGAAACAGACTCACAGATAAAGAAAACAAACTTGTGGTTACCAAAGGGGAGAGGGAAAGCAGGGAGAGACAAATTAGGGGTATGGGATTAAGAGATACAAACTACTATGTATAAAATAGATAAGCAGAGGCTTCCCTGGTGGCGCAGTGGTTGGGAGTCCGCCTGCCGATGCAGGGTACACGGGCTTGTGCCCCGGTCCGGGAGGGTCCCGCATGCCGCGGAGTGGCTGGGCCCGTGGGCCGTGGCTGCTGGGCCTGTGCGTCCGGAGCCTGTGCTCCGCGGCGGGAGAGGCCGCGGCAGTGAAAGGCCTGCGTACCACCAGAAAAAAAAAAAAAAAAAAAAAGATAAGCAACAGAAATATACTGTATAACACAGGGAATTACAGCCATTATCTTGTAGTAACTTGTAATGCAATATAATCTGCAAAAATACTGAATCACTATGCTGTACACTTGCAACTAATATTGTAAATCAACTATACTTCAATTTTTTAAAAAAGAATGCAGCAGAGTAATATTCATCGCAGCATTATTCATAATAGCCAAGGGGAGGAAAGAGATGTCCATCAATGAATGAATAGATAAACAAAATGTGGTATATACATGCAATGGAATATTATTCAGCCTTACAAAGGAGTGAAATTCTGACACATGCCGCCACATAGATAAACCTTGAAGACGTTATGCTGAGTGAAATAAGCCAGTCACAAAGGACAAATACTGTATGATTCCACTTATGAGGTACCTAGAATAGTCAAATTCATAGAAACAGAAAGTAGAACGGTGGTTGCCAGGGGCTATGGGAGGGAATAATAAGGAGTTAGTGTTTAATGGGTAGAATTTCAATTTGGAAAAAGTTCTGGAGATGGATGGTCGTGACGACTGCAGAACACTGTGAATGTACTTAATGCTAATGTACTTAACTATATACTTAAAAATGGTTAACAACGGTAAATTTTATGTTACACATATTTTATCACAATAATTAAAAAATAAGTAAAAGGAATAAAAGAGCCTTTCTCACTGAAGCCCTCAGTGGCTGGTCAAGAGCTTAGCATCCAACAAGACCAGAGACACAAGAAGTGCTCAGGGAATCTGTGTTAGGTGCACAAGTCAGTTGTGTCACAATATGTCTATTCTCATTTGTATTTCAAAGGAACAATCATTTCCTGAATTAGCAAACAGTTTGTACTATTTACAGTGCTCCCTCTTTCGTAATTTTGGACATTTGAGGATGATGTGCAAAGCTTATTGGACAGAACATTCTAATTGTGATTGTGATTGCAATAGTGGCCCTGAGTAAACCACACCTCCCTGTACTCTTGCTTTGTGTAGTCCCTTTTCACATTGACCCTGGGCTTCAGCATGTGACTTGCTTTGGTCAGTAGGATATTGTCAAGCTCTACACAGGCAGAGGCTTGATAAATGGTTGCACACTGAGGCTTCCCTACTTGGAAAGCTCACTCTAAGAGCCAACCGACCACCATGTAAGAAGTCTGCCTATCCTGAGATCACTATGCTGTCAGGAAGCTGAAGCTAGCCATGTGGAGCAGCCAAGGTACTCACTCTGTTAAATAAAATAATGGTCCCTGAGGAGGTCCAAGTCCTAATCTTTGGAACCCGGGAATATGTTAAACTACATGTAATGTTACATGTTATGTTCCATGTTAATGTCATATAGCCTATCCACTGTTCTGGTAAGAACAAAATGTATACATGTGTAACAAGCTGTAAAATATAAATAGAGTAATATTACTGATTTTGAATATGAATTAAGTGCTCTTGTATGTGCATTAAAAACTGGTATTGCGGGCTTCCCTGGTGGCGCGGTGGTTGAGAGTCCGCCTGCCGATGCAGGGGACACGGGTTCGTGCCCCGGTCCGGGAAGATCCCACATGCCGCGGAGCGGCTGGGCCCGTGAGCCATGGCCGCTGAGCCTGCGTGTCCGGAGCCTGTGCTCCGCAACGGGAGAGGCCACAACAGTGAGAGGCCCACATAGAGCAAAAAAAAAAACAAAACTGGTATTGCACAGTATAAAGATAAATGGTGAAATTCATATCAGTAATTTAATTTTTTTTTTTTTTTTTGCGGTACGCGGGCCTCTCACTGCTGTGGCCTCTCCCGTTGCGGAGCACAGGCTCCGGATGCGCAGGCTCAGCAGCCATGGCTCACCGGCCCAGCCGCTCCGAGGCATGTGGGATCTTACTGGACCGGGGCACGAACCCGTGTCCCCTGCATCGGCAGGCGGACTCTCAACCACTGCGCCACCAGGGAAGCCCAGTAATTTAAATTTTAATTTTTTGTGACAGATCTTTTGATGGCAAGTAGCAGAAAATTACATAAACTATCTTAGGTTAAAAAAACTGCATGAGGGCTTCCCTGGTGGCGCAGTGCTTGAGAGTCCGCCTGCCGACGCAGGGGACGTGGGTTCGTGCCCCGGTCCGGGAAGATCCCACATGCCGCGGAGTGGCTGGGCCCGTGAGCCATGGCCGCTGAGCCTGCGCGTCCGGAGCCTGTGCTCTGCAACGTGAGAGGCCGCAACAGTGAGAGACCTGCGTACTGCAAAAAAAAAAAAAAAAAAAAAACTGCATGAGGAGGATTTATTATAACAATACAGAGGCATCTCAGAAACTAAGAAACGAAGGCAGAGTACAGGAGGCCCTTGAACCAGGACCTGAAAAGCCATCAGAAGCACAGCAGGGCTCCTCCATCCCTCCAGGGCCACATGCTGTCTTAAACCTGCTTCATTTTATCTGCTTTGTCTCTGTCTCTGTCTCTGTCTCTCTTTCTCTCTCTCTCTCCCTCTCCAGCATGACTTTCTCTGCTTTTTCAGACATTCTGGGTCAAATAGGATAGTCCTAGCCCAACCTTTTCTTTGTTTGCAGTCTTAGCTGCCAGTACAATGACCAGTACCTCTGATTCTCAATTCTAAATTCCTTGGAGAGAGAAAGTGGTCCAGGTGGGTCAATTATGCAGCCCTGGTCCAATCAGCAATGGCCAGGAGGGCAGGGTCAGCTAGAATAAACATGGCCAATAGGGCCAGTGTGTGTATGTGTGTGGGGGGCAGGGAGGGGGCACCTAGATGTGTGGCTGTGTGCACATGCATGAGCATGATGGCATTTTGAGGCAGGCAGATACGCTAGAGATGTTCCTATAACCCAGCTCGTCTAGGCAATAGGAATCTATATGTTCCTGGCGCTGTAACTTCGAAGAAAGTCAGAAGAGCAGGGCAGGTGGTCCCAGATACCAAAGCCAGGAATTCTGGGAGTATAGAGCCAGATACTTGTCTAAGGAAAGCCTGAGTCAGAGCATGGGCTCCTGGGATGCTGCTTCCTGGAACTGTCATACGCCACCCACTCACTCTCAGCTCGGGGAAGTCCAGACCAGTGGGACATCTGGGGCATGGGCATTCAGGAAGCTGAATGTGTGGTGTGGGTGGTGAAGAAACAGACAGCCTGTCTGTGTTTAATCTGTCTCTAGACAACATGCTCTTCTGTGTTTCTCCACCTTTCCTAATGCGTGTCTCCATTTGAGGAATCAAAACTCCCACACCTTTTTAATTGTGATTACATCTTCAAAGTGAATTAATTATTGTGATTAAAATCAAATCTGTAATTATTATATGGATCATTCCTTTCTAAATAAACATCCCTCCAGGAGATTTTGAAGCATCTCTTTGGGAGAATGGAACGCTCCGTCCCATGCCCCACAGCAACTGTATACCACCCCTGGTTGAGAATAACTGATTTCAATCATAAAACAGTCAATTCCATTCCACAGACATTCTTATTCGTGGTAATTATTATTAAATCAACACTTCTGGGATCTAAGAAATGGCCTTAGAGTGAAGATTCATGGGGATACATTTACTTGCAATGAAGAGATAGCCTTGAGCCATTTCATTTTATTAAATTGCCCTTGTATTGGACATTTTTATATCTGCTGTTAAAATGTCAGTTATTTGAGATATGCCCACACACTGTGTCATATTTTCTGATATATAGATAAAATGCAGTTTGTGCAAATGAATAAAATCTCAAATTATATGGCTAGCTGATCTATATATGGCTGGGATAATAAGTATTCCTAGTATGGTACTCCCGCCTACAAACCAAGTGGTAGTCAAGAGCATCATTGTCTTTATTATTCTAACATCTCATCATTTATTTAGAATTGGGTTTATTAAGGCCACCTGTTGTTGCCTTGAGTATTATCAAAAGACTTCAGAAGGGGCTTCCCTGGTGGTGCAGTGGTTGAGAGTACGCCTGCAGATGCAGGGGACACGGGTTCGTGCCCCGGTCCAGGAAGATCCCACATGCCACGGAGCGGCTGGGCCTGTGAGCCATGGCCGCTGAGCCTGTGCGTCCGGAGCCTGTGCTCCACAACGGGAGAGGCCACAACAGTGAGAGGCCCGTGTACCGCTAAAAAAAAAAAAAAAAGACTTCAGAAATCATGTTATTTCAGCTTGAAAGCTAAGTGGTCTTCAGCAAATACTGACAAAAAGTTGTCATGTAAAAATCTCTTTCCTAGAACAATTAAAACAAGAATGCGTTGGGGTGTTCTCTTCTTGCAAAGGTCTAGAGTATTATTTCCCAGAATGGGTTCTGTGTGTTGTCATCAGATATGATGCAGAGAGCAGGAGACGAGGGTCCTTGTGCAAGCAAACACTAAGAGCTTTACCACAGGACAATTCAGAGGCTTTAATACACTAATGCAGAGAATGATAGCCAAGAAGAGGACACACGTGCACTGCTTCAAAACAAATTGGATCACAGAAGTCCTTTTTGAGGACCATGCTAGGAAACTCTAATTCCGTGAGATATAAGTTTGAAGAAGCTCATCTATTGTATGGTGGCTTTTTCAATAATTGGGGTGAAATTCACATAACATAAACCATTTTCAACCGAACAATTCAGTGGCATTTAGTACATTCACATTGTTGTGCCACCACCACTTTCATCTAGTTCCAAAACATTTTCAACATTCCCCAAAGAAAACCCTGTACCCATTAAGCAACGTTTCCCTATTCCCGCCTCCCCCAAGCCTCTGGCAACAACCAATCTGTTATTTCTACAGGTTTAATATGGTGGTTTTATTTTTTAATCGACTTTATTTTTTAAAGAGGTTTTAGGTTCACAGCAAAATTGAGCAGAAGGAGCAGAGAGAGTTCTCATACACCCGCTGTCCCCACACACGCACAACTCTCAACATCCTCCACCAAATGGTACCTTTGTCACAATCATATGTCAGCTTTTTAATGGGATTCTTTTTAATTTATTTTTTTGTTTGTTTTTTTTAAAAATTTGTTGAAGTATAGTTAAATTACAATGTGGTGTTAATTTCTGCTGTGCAGCAAAGTGACTTAGTTATACATATATTTATTCTTTTTCATATCCTTTTCCATTATGGTTTATCACAGGATATTGAATATAGTTCCCTGTGCTACCCAGTAGGACCTTGTTGTTTATCCATCCTATATATAATAGTTTGCATCTGCTAACCCCAAATTCCCAATCCATCCCTCCCCCTTCCCCTCGGCAACCACAAGTCTGTTCTCTATGTCTGTTAGTTTGTTTCTGATTTGTAGGTAGGTTCATATGTGTTGTATTTTAGGTTCCATATCTAAGTGATATCATATGGTATTTGTCTTTCTCTTCCTGACTTACTTCGCTTAGTATAATAATCTCTAGGTCCATCCATGTTGCTGCAATTAATGGGATATTTTAAATGGTTCTTTAAAGCCTTGTTTTCACAGCTCAGATATTTTTATCAGCAGATATGCATGACAAATTTCTACAGAATTGTTCTATAGTTCCACTTTTAATGCTATTGTCCTCTATTCCCCTAATGATGACTACATGAGTTTTTTTTCCCTACTCATCTGCGTCAAAACATTCTAGTTCATGACTGTGAAGATGAAGTGAAAAGATATTTCCTTACAGGTGCTCAGATAACCCTTTGTTGTTGGGTCGCTTCATCTCTTCAAGGTTGGCATTGTGGCTTCCATAAAAGTAGAAGACTAAGCATATGCTATACCTCCTCACCTCCCTGAAACAAGAAGTCTGCTTTCTGAGTAGAATAATGAATGGGTTGTAAGAAAAAGGGAGAACATCTAATTTTAAAATGTAGTCCTCTTTATCTTTGTGTGAAATGCAAAACTTCAGGCCATTGTTGTTTTCATATTAAAATAGCCACTAACTGAAATTTTCAAATTATTTAATTGATCATTCAGCCATTCAAAGGTTATTTGGCAGCCATCACCAAGTCTGTTAGATGCTTTCTAGGAAAACAAACAAAATATAATTTTAAAGAAGATACCTGTCTTAGTTTGAGAGATGTTGCATAGTAGTTAGTAAAATTCTTTAGGCTTGATTAAGCCCAAGTACCCAAAACATGCAACTTGTATTGATTTACTGTAGTTTTCCAAACCTCTTTTCTATAACTGCTCTCTCTAGCTTTCACCCTTCTTGGTAAAAGAAACTTAACTGTAGTTAGTTTTGCATAAATTTAGTCAATCGAGGGTTTTCTTGATCATTTCAAAGCTTTCCCTCTCTGTCCTTGTCTTTGGGGTAATACTTAAGTTCCAACAGGCTCAGTAGGAGGCCAGGTTGGGGGAAAGAACTTCAGCTGAGGAACCAGTGTGGGCCTGCTCTTACTGGTCTCTGCACATCATTGACATTTGCACTCACTGGCACCCGCCCAGATATTTCCATCTGGCCTCTGGTCAATGGTCTCTGCTGGTCACTTGTTTTCATCTTTATCCAAACTGGGAATACTGAAGTTCCACCATTATTCTCTCAGCTACCCCTACCCTTGGGAAGACCTAGCATGGCTTCTTGTGCCATGCTGGAGTGCAGGGGGCCCCCTAAGTCTCCCTTAGGTCCTTCTGCCTGGACCTCTCAACCTTCAAGAGCCACTGTCACTTGCCTACCCTCACTCCACAGAGGAGGGCTTGGGGAGCCTCCTTGCAAGAGTTTACTCCAACTGGAAAGGGAATGCAGGTTCCCATACTCATCTCTCACTCCCTGCAAAAGCCCCTCCCCTGATCTGAATCTCTTTGCTTTGCCCAGTCCAGGTCATTGTGATCTCTTCTCCAGGCTGGTTCTACCGTCCACTTCTTTTGTTTAGCATAGACTTTGTGCCCTGAGACGCCTTGGCTTTTAAAACAGAAAAAGACCATACTCTTGGAAGTCAAATCTTTTGCTCTCAAACTATTGTCCCTGCCACAAGTTTCAAAAGCTGATTTTTAAATTAAAAACCAAAACTGAGTACATTTTGCCCCTGTACTCTGCTCTAACAATTCATTCTTTCCTGAGTTGATGATGCCTGTCACTGGAAGGACAAGGGGAAGGACCCTCAGATCGTATTTCAAATTGTTAACTTGTTTCTCTCTCTGTATCTCAGCAGAGTGTGTTTCTCTCTCTAAGAAGAGTGTAAAGATTAACAAAATATAAGGCTACATTACAAAAGACGTCACAGAGCTGTATTTGGTTATTGACCAAAATGGTATAAATACTGTGCAGTCAGTGGCAGGTCAAATCAATATGGGATGGTCTCAGGGGTTTTCAAAGAGGGGAGGAGGATTGATTGGTTTGTGATATGTAAATCAGTGGAAAGGAACATCTAGTGGATTCCATGTTGAACCACAGAAATGGAAATATACAAAGTGTGGTGTTACAGAAGCTGGCGGAGAAGAAGATTTCAAGGAGGAAATGGTCAACTGTATTAAAAGCTATAGGGGAGTAAAAGAAAATACTTATTGAGAAAAGGCAATGGTGTTAGTTGGAAAGTTCCCATGCATTGGTGTTGGAAGGGCATCCAGTAACATTCTCTGATATTTCAAAGTTATTGAATTCTCAACAGAGCTGGATATATGGAGATTGTAGTAATGGACAAAGAAGGGTAAGACATGTTGGAGTCATGTTGGATAATGGTCCCTGACCCAGAAAACTGCCAGAGCACACTTCCACTGGTCCCTGGGGCTCTGTACCCATAATCACATACCCTGGCGGGGAAGGGATCCATTTGACTTTTAATAAGCATGCAAATGAAAAGAAAGGAGTAATAATATTAGTGTCTGAATACAAACTGGCAAGGTAGTATGTGTAAAATCAACCTTACTTTAATCTATGCTTATAACTGGGAGTTCTATCAGCTGTGCTCAACCATTAGTTATTTATTTATGAGTATTCTAGATGGGCTCTCAAAGCCATATGTCTACAGCAGAAATGCACAAAAGGATTAGCATAAAATCAAACTGCAGTATTAAATTTTAAATTGCATGGCATATTCATAATATTCTTGGATCTCCTTTTCTTCTTTTTAAAGAATTCCTTTCTGTTCAACTTATTTGAAAAGAAAAATGACTTTCACTAGATTATTTTAAAATGAGCTTTGGTTTAACTAGAATGAATATCTTGAAGCCATTTTAGTCTTGTCTTTGTACTGTATATAAAGTGAATACAGAAATCTGCTCAAAATCACGAGTTTGAAAAATCTATAGCTTTAAAGGGCCAATCTATTTTAATTTACTTACTGAATGATCAGCTGGATATGTGATGGAACCGTAAATAACATCCATTTTGAAGTAACTACATGGTGGACATTTTCTGCTAGCCAAATAAGCATTTTGGGGACTTAGTGATAAGAATAAAATCTTGCTCTGAGTCAGGACACTATTAGAGCTGAGTTAAGTGTCTGCCTGCCCAAGAGCTGGATAACAGCTCCATGGGGTGATTGGGAGTTAGACTTCATGGCAAAATGAGGCGGTGTGTCCTCAGTGACAAAAAGAGGAGGAGTGTGTAATTGAATGAATGAACTCGAATGATTGATGGATGACTGTGGAGACATGAAGAGAATGAAATTTATTTAGAGAAGTTCTCAGGTACAAACTTCCATCTACACATGACCATGGGGGTCATAGTCTTTCTGCTTACTTTCCCTATGCTAAGCGCTGACTTGGTGGCCGCACTCCTTCATACATTTCACCAAGATCAGGCAGTGACCTAGGAGTTTGAGAGGCATCAGGAATTTTCAGGAAGGGGAAAAGAGTTTGAAAAGTACAGAGAATGAGTATCATGAAGCACATCTTTACCAAAATAAAGTATGAATTCTGAAAGTTTTTTCTATTCTCATCACCAGGCTTTCTGGATTCATGTATCTGTGATTGAAGATTTTTTTATTGAAGTATAGTTGATTCACAATGTTCCAGGTGTACAGCAAAGTAATTCAGATTTTATATATATATATATATATATATATATATATGTATATATATGTATGTATATATTCTTTTAGATTCTTTTCCACTATAGGTTATTACAAGATATTGAATATAGTTCCCTGTGCTATACAGTAGGTCTTTGTTTGTTATCTATGTTATATATAGTAGTGTGTATCTGTTAATCCCAAATTCCCAATTTATCCCTCCCCCCTTCCCCTTTGGTAACCATAAGTTTGTTTTCTACGTCTGTGAGTCTATTTCTGTTTTGTAACTAAGTTCATTTGTGTCATATTTTAGATTCCACATATAAGTGCTATCATATGGCATTTGTCTTTCTCTGTCTGACTTACTTCACTTAGTATGATAATCTCTAGCTCCATCCATGTTGCTGCAAATGGCATTATTTCATTCTTTTTTATGGCTGAGTAATATTCCAGTGTGTGTGTGCGTGTACATATATATATATGCCATATCTTCTTTATCCATTCATCTGTCAATGGACATTTAGGTTGCTTCCATGTCTTGGCTATTGTAAATAGTGCTGCTATGAATATTGGGGTGCATGTATCTTTTTGAATTAGAGTTTCATCTTTTCTGTATATATGCTCAGGAGTGGGATTTCTGGATCATGTGGTAGCTCTACTTTTAGTTTTTTAAGGAACCTTCATACTATTCTCCATAGTGGCTGTACCAACTTACATTCCCACCAACAGTATAGGAGGGTTCCCTTGAAAAGATTTTTTATAATGGAGGACTCAATTAAGAAATCAGGTCAGTTATAAGTGACAGAGTGCACATTGAGACTGAGGACTCATTACACTTCACCACACCTGTTCGAACACAAGTGACAGAAGAATCTCAGTGGGTTCTGATGTCTGTTGCCAGTGCCTCCTTATAGGATCCATTCACCCTCACTTGATTCTTGAATTCTCAAACCAGCTCAATCCCTCTCTGCCCTGGACCTGCATGTGTGTTGTCCCTCTACCTGGGATGCTTTCCCCTCTTCACAAGCCACTTCCTTCTCATCCTTCAGCTTATAGCTTAAACTGGGCTTCCCCACAGCAGTCTTTCCTGAGGACTCAATCTGGACAGTCCACAATTTGTAACTATTTTTTGTTTGTGCTTATTTGCTCCTTATCCTCTTGATGGCAGGTGATTTCTTTGCTAGGAGTGCTGCAACAAAGTACCACAGACTGGATAATATCAGCAACAAAAACTTATTGTCTCACAGTTCTGGAGGCTGGAAATCCTATATCTAGGTATAGGCAAGGCTGGTTTCTTCTCAGGATTATGAGGGAAGGATCTGTTCCAGGACTATCTCCTTGGCTTGTAGATGACCTTCTTCTCCCTGTGGCTTCACATTGTTTTCCCTCTATGGAAGTCTGTGTCCAAATTTCCCCCTTTTCTATGAACACCAGTCATATTGGATCAGGGCCCACACTAAGGACCTCATTTTAATTTGATTATTTCTGTAAAGACCCTATCTCCAAATACAGTCACATTCTGAGGTACTAGGGAATTAGGACTCCAACATATGAATTTGGGGGAGGAGGTGAGGAAACACAATTCAGCCCATAACGCAGGAATTGCGTAATTTTCTCATTATTCACTGTATGGCTGCTCAGCACCTAGAACAGTATCTGGCACATAATAGACCTCAGCTAATGTTAGCTGATTGAACGAATGACCTACCCTTCCCAGTTGTTTAAGGGATGAGTTACCTTGCAGGTCTAGCACTGAACTTTCTCTTCTGGGCCCCGTGGTTCTTGTATGCTGGGGGATTATCTTATTGCTTCAGGGTCCTTAGTGGGTATAGTCATTACTTTATATAGACCCTGCATCTTTCCTGCAAACTCTTCATCTGACTTATTGGAATACACAAACTACAAGATGACAATGTTTTAAGTGGAACGATTGCATGTCACATAGATTCATACCCTTGTTTACAGAGGTGGACATAGGTTGTCTCCAAGCTTTCTAGTTTACATGGCTCATAGGGTCCATCAGATAAAAACAGGTCAACTGCTCAGGACAAGAGCAATTATCATTGGTTGTTGGTGTTAAGAATGGACAAGAATTTCTCCTGGGTGATACCCTGAAGGTGGCATTGTGTATCATGACAAACTTTAATGTATTTATAATTTCTTTTTTCTTCTGTTTGTTTTTTTTTCTTCAATTTTTATTTTATATTGGAGTATGGTTGATTTACAATGTAGTGTTAGTTTCAGGTGTACAGCTAAGTAATTCAGTCATACATATACATATATCCATTCTTTTTCAGATTCTTTTCCCATATAGGTTATTACAGAATACTGAGTAGAGTTCTCTGTGCTATACAGTAGGCCCTTGTTGATTAACCATTTTATACATAGTAGTGTGTATATGCTAATTTCAAACTCCTAATTTATCCCTCCTCCCTTCCACATTTCCCTTTTGGTAACCTTAAGTTTGTTTTCGAAGTCTGTGAGCCTGTTTCTGTATTGTAAATAAGTTCATTTGTATCTTTTTTTTTTTTAGATTCCACATATAAGTGATATCATATGATATTTGTCTTTCTCTGTCTGACTTACTTCACTTAGTATGATAATCTCTAGATCCATTTATGTTGCTGCAAATGATATTTATAATTTCTGATTATATTAGAGTACATTTTCATTGAAGAAAATATGAAACTTGCAGGTAAGCACAAAAAAGGCATTATAAATAACCCAAAGTCCCAGCATCTAGGAAAAAACCATTGTTAACATTCTGGCGCGTGTTTTCCTGTTTTACGTTATGCATGAATAAAATTTTTAACAAACGTTTCAAACTGCATATTACTTTTCAATCTGTTTTTAATTAAACTATATTTCATGCACATTTCCCCAAGCCATTAAATATTCTTTAAAAATATTTTTAATAGCTTCTTTGTATTTCATTAGATAAAGGCATTTATTTATTGAGCCAATCTTCTATTGTTGGATAATTAATTGGTTTCCAAGATTGACTACCATAAGAAATGATGCTGTGGACATACTTACAGGTAAGTCATTGCAAAAATTTATAATTATTTCCTTAGGACAAATTCCCAGAAGACCAGTGGTCAACATTTAAAAGTTTTTAAACATAACTGACCACTTTTCTGTATGAACGTCATAAAATTTATACTCTGGCCAGCTGTGTTCAAGGGTACCAGTTGCTTACACACGTAACAAAACTTTGTGTACTATAATTTTATTTAATTCTTGTCAGTTTGATACACAAAAGGTGATATGTACCCCGTTGTTTTAATTTGTACTTTATTATTAAAGAAGCTAAAATTTTCTGAAAAATAAAATGATTGGCTCTGCAATTTTGTGAATTACATTTACATGGCCTTTGCCAATTTTAATTTTTTTTTTGATTTGTGAAAGCTCTTTATTGTATATATTTATTTTTAAACTTCATGTGTAGTAGTGATGTGTTCCCAATTTTGTTTATGCTATTCCAATAGAAAAGCACAATATGCTTAAACTTTTAATATGTACTGTTTTTCCTTTATGCATAGGAGTGTAACATTTTTATATAGTCAAATAGACCATTTTTTAAAATGATGTTGCTTTCAGTGTCATGATTAGAAAAGCTTACTGCACTCCAAGGTTAGATAAATGTGTATCTATATTCTCTTCTGGAACGTTCATGTTTTTTTCTTAAAAATTTACATTTTTAGCCCAGCTGAAATCTATTCTGGAATATAATGAAGTTAACTTAATTTTTCCACAAGTATTTAGTCAAATTATATAATAAATATGATTTAAATGACACTACTATCCTATGCTAAATTCTTAAACATTCCTGCATTTGTTCTGGACTTTCTATTTTTCTTACCTTGAATTGTTCGTCTAGTCCTGTGCCCGTACCACATTGCTCAAATTGTTGTGGCTTTATAATATATTTCAACATTTGGTTTCAGATTCCTTCTCATTTTTCTTTTAAAAATTTTCTTGGTTATTCTTTCATGTTTATTCTTCTGGATAAACTTTGAAAGCATTTTGTCAAGTTGCAAGAATGTTCAGTTGGTATTGGATTAGATTAGAAATGTATCACATTTATAAAGCAAACTGGGAAGAATTAACACTTTAATAATAATGAATTTTTCTATAAAGAAATACAGTGTCTTTCTCCATTTTAAACTCTTTTTTAAGTATTTTTTTATTTTATTTACACAGTATAGCACATTTTGAAACTATGGTATATTTTTTGCTTCTTTTGTAGATGAAATATTTATTTTTTAATATGTAAAAGTCATTGATACTTGTATACTTATGTTCTTATCCACCACTTCCTAGTAGTTTTAACATTTTCATGAATGATTTTCTTGAGGTTTCAAGGTAGGTTAAAAAAAATGAAAATAGCATTAGTTTTGTTCCCTTTCTAATATTTATACCTCCTATTCCTCTTCTTGTTTTATTATATTGTTTGGAACTCACAAGAAATCAAAAAGAATAGTGATTATTTTAAGCATCTTTATCTTATTCCTGACCTCAGATGAACAGCCTGTCAGAATCATGTAAAGTGTTGGTTTGCAAAATATGCCATTTATCATTTCAAGAAAGTTTTCTTCTAGTCCCAGTTTACTACACATGTTTATATAATTAATGGATATTTAATTTTATCATCTATTAATTAATTGGGGACATCTATTGAAATTCTGGGTTTTCTCTTCTTGATGTGATAAGTTATGTTAGTAGATTTTAAAATATTAAATAATCCTTGCATTCCTGGTATAAACTCTTTTTCATTGTGGTGTACTATTCTTTTATTTTCACGCTGGATTCAGTTTGCCAATGCTATGTTTAAAGATTTTCGTTTCTACATATTCACTAGATTATTTAATAAGCTTTCTCTCTGAGTGTTTAATCTTTATCAGGCTTTAATACTGGGTTTTGCTAACTTCATAAAATGAATTGGAAGCTTTCCCTCATTTTCCCTACTTCGGAATTATTTTAAACAGCATTGGAATATTATAAAAATGAAAATAACGCAAGAATTCATTTTCGACAAGGTTTGTGATTTCTTCCAGCTTCTGGTCTATTCCAACGTCTTATGTCTTGAACCAGTTGGCAGGACTCTTTCTCAGAAAAGTGCTTCTGGAACGTTAATGTGCATACAGATCTCCTAGGGATCTCATTGGTATGTAGATTCTGATTCATTAAAACTGTACCAGGTAGTTCAAGTAGCCCACTCTGTAGAGAGTCACTTTAATTCACAGAAAGATAGAAGACTATCTAAGGAGAAGGATTATATTTTAGGTCTTGTTCTCTAGCAGCAGACGCTAATTTGAGGACTCACGTACATGTGATTTATTTTAAAAGTGTTCCCAGGAGAAACTGGCATGGGAGTGAGGGGAACAGGGTAGAGGAGAGGAAGAAGCTGAGCAAGGGTGTGTGTTCAGGTGGTGTCCCAGCCTCAGCTTGATCCCACAGGGAGCTCTGGAGGGGGAATTGCAAGTTTGTCCGGACTCCGGGCAAAGGAACTGTGCTTTGTTCTTCTGCAAGGGCTAAGGGCTGTGGGGTCCAAGGGTAAGGTGGGAGTGATGTAAATTTCCTGGTAATTCTTGCTCTAATGCCTGTGGGCAAATTGTTTCGGGTGGCCTGAGGTCAGTGCTCACAAAAAGAGTTGCAAAAGTTGTGGGAGGGGTTACACACTGTTAAAAGGTATCCAAGGGGATGTGGGCAGAGCAATGACAGTACTGGCTTGCTACAGGGTGGATTCTGTATCCATCAAGTAATCCTGCTAGAAGCTGTTTATTTCAGACAAATACTCAGTTTAAAATAGGGCAACAGAGAGCTTAAGACTGTGCTCTCTGATTAGTTGTGACGCTTAGTCCTCCCATACTGGAATACTTTGGCAGAGATCAATTGATCAGTCGCCTGGGAGTAGGGTTGATATCCTTCTGTGAAAAACAAGGAACCATCTAACAAGAATGTGTGCCTGCATGGAAAGCCATAGTAACTTTGCTTTAAGGTGAGACATGGGAAAACCATGGGCAAGGCCAAGATTCTCCTAGAAAATTGTTTTTCATTTACTATGGTGCATAGACACATGGAAAATAAGAGCCTGAAGCTCTACTTCATATAATTTAACAAAAATATCTTTAGCCTGGAATTTTTCAAGGCTTTGGACATTCAAAATATCTCAGGAGGGCTTCCCTGGTGGCACACTGGTTGAGAGTCCACCTGCCGATGCAGGGGACACGGGTTCGCGCCCCGGTCCGGGAAGATCCCACATGCCGCGGAGCGGCTGGGCCCGTGAGCCATGGCCGCTGAGCCTGCGCGTCCAGAGCCTGTGCTCCGCAACGAGAGAGGCCACAGCAGTGAAGGGCCCGCGTACCGATAAACAAAAAAAAATCTCAGTAAAGGACCCAAATTATTTCCAACAATACAAGATAACTAAATAAAATAATGCTTATGGAAATTTAATCTATATACTAGTTTGTAATTTGAGGAAAGTCTATCAAAAATCATGTCTTTAATTTTAGAAAAGATTATCTGCTGCATCTCTTCTTTATACGGTTATTAGCTAGAGTTTCAGCAATCTGTTCAAACCATAATATCTGTATATGAGAATATGTTTGTTATTCTCATCTCTATAGTAGGAGGGCATACAGCTTGTCCAAAAGTGGTCCATCTGAGCCTTAACAAACAACCATTTGCACTATGGCAGATTATATTTTCCAAAGACGGCTGCTATTTATGTGTATATATACATATATACATCTATATCTTTATCTGTATCTATATTCATATCTATCTATATCTATATCTATATCCCATTCATTGTGCCCTTCTACAATATGCTATTGACACTTCTCCATCGAGAGGTGACATCTGTGTTCCCTCCCTCAAGCTTTACCTGTGTTCTCACGGGTAAAGCTTTGTAACTGCCTTGTTCAACAGAATATGGCAGAAGTGATGCTGTGTGACTTCAGAGTCTAGGTCACAATAGGCAATATAGCTCTTTTTCTTGCTGCATTTACCCTTAAACCCAGCCATCATGTTGTGAAGATGTCCAGGCTATGTGAGAGGCCACATGTGGGTGTTCCAGCTGACAGTCCCAACTAGGCCCCCAGCCCATGGCCACCATCGTCAGCCTCAGACATACAAGTGAATGAACCTTTAGAGGACTCCAGCCCTCAGCATTTGAGCTGCCCTGCTGAGGCCCTAGACATCATGCATGATGCGGAGACAAGCTTTTTCTGTGATGTTCTGTCGGAATTCCTGACCCACCAAATCTACAAGAGATGACAAATGATTGTTGTCGTCTTAAACCACTAAATTGGGGGTTAATTTTGTTAACTGAGACATGCACCGGTAATCCATCTTTCCCCACTGATTTAAGACATTGTCATATATCAACCTTCCAAATAGACATGGGTCTATTTATATTTCACTGATCTGTTTAGTCATATTTTTAAGGAAAGTTTCTTTTTGTATCAGTGTATACATATATAATGCTATGGCAAAACAAAACCCCCCAAATCTCTATGGTTTAATATATCAAAGACTTATTTCACATTCACACGAATTCCACTGTGGGTCAGGCAACTCTCTAGGCCAGTTGTCTTCCATTTGGAGATTCAGTGGCACAGGCTGCTTCCCTGTTGTGATGCCACAATCTCAATATATGGCCTCCAGGTCACTGAAGCATGGGAAGACAGAAGTGAAGAGTGTGTATCAGGATGTTAAATGGTTTGACCAAGAAGTGACACCTTTTCTGTCCATTGGCCAGAGCTAGTCACACAGTCCCATCCACAGCAAGGGGGCTGAGAAATGTGGGAGAGTACATGAATATGGGGTGAGTAATAGATGTTTTGCCACACCCTTTATTATTCATTGTTTATTTTTCCAGAAATTTCTTGGCTATTCTCACGCATATATAGTTCCTGACAAATTTTGAAATCCGATATATTAGGTTGTAATTGTTTTTATAAAAAATCAGCTCTTTCTATTTTGGGGGGAAGGAATAAGCTAAAACAAAGAGGGACAAGAAAGTTTCCCTATTTTTCCTGTTGGACATTTGTTGCTCCCTTCCTACCAACCAAGACTCTTTTGGTTCCTGATTAAGCATTACTAATCATGGTTTAATGTCTAGTTCATTTAGCATAGGCCATAACCAATTCCTGGTTCTAGATCCAAAAGTTGAGGAAAGGTCAATGCCATTTTCAAATTTCTTTGATGATTTGCTGAGTAACTGAAACACTGGTCTTAGAAACCTAGACTTGAAACAGAAAATACACATATCATGTGAGGGGAATGCCCAATAATTTAATAGTTGTATAGCTTTGGGGGAGAAGAGAGTAAAATACAGCCCTATTAAAGATAGGATAAAATGTTGCATTCAAAAGAAAAACAAAACTCGCTCAAAAAGCTTTGGAATCATTATATAATTTTAATTGAAGTCTCTGAAAGAGTAAGCAAAGTATGGAATTTTGTCAATTTTATATTTAAATGACAGGTAATTCTCCTTAGCTGAGTGAGGGGAAAACCATGCTTTTAAAATTTTATGTTCATTATGTTTTGTATGTGTAGAAATAGTCCCCCTTTACCTTGGAAAATGACACTTCAGATCTATCTCAGACCTGCCTTATGCGGTAAGTCACAGGTATAATTTTGAGATTATATTGTGCTTGAATGTTCCTTCTTTTTTTTTTTTTTTTTTTGCTGTAGGCAACCAAGAGTCTGCCTGGAGAAGCAGACATTAGGCCTGCTCCAGGCTTCTAAATATTGACATAACCCAGGCAGGGTTCAGTTTGCCAGTTTGCATTCCTTTTTTCTCTTACGTTTGCTCCTAAATTGATCCAGTCCCATGGCTCTGTAACAGAGAACAAACCTGACTCCATATTGGATCTATTCCTTCAGCTCTAACCCTTGTGCTATGTTGCCCGTGCTGGCTTTACACCGTTGTAAAAGAATGTTGCCTAGAGCCTGAAATGTACAGGATAGCTCATTCTTGGGGCTCTGACCTTTAAAGGTATAACAATGTTTCATTCATACAGAGATAAAAAGTTGCAGAGCAGAAAATAACAATTGTGTTGTTGGAGGTTTATAGGAACATTGTGATCAGACCTACATGGACAGCTGCCAGAACAAAAGATTCCTGTACCAAGAAGTTTGCAGCAACCAACCACACCCCCTCCCTTTTTAGTACAAAAGAAGCCTGAATGCTGATTTTGGGACATTAGTCCACCATCTCAGTTTGCTGGCTTTCCAAATAAAGTCACTATTCCTTGCCCTGACAACTCATCTTTTGACTTATTGGCCTGTCGTGCAGTGAGCAATATGAGCTTGGACTCAGTAACAGCTTTAAAAGGCACCTACATCCTGGCGACTCCAAAATTTATATCCTCCATCCAGATCTCTTCCCCGAACTCCAAGTGTTGTCCGCCTCTCTGCTTGGCTGTCTATTAGGCATTTCCAAATCAGAACACTTGATTTCACTTCCACCCCACTACCTGTTCCTTCAACCTTCCTTATTTCTGTCAGTGTTCCATTGTTCAGGATAAAAACCTATACATACTTCTTGATTGCTCTTTTTCTCTTTGAATCATAAAGTCAATGCACCAGCAAGTTCTTTGGGGAATCTAAACTCAGAGTATTTCTAGAATCCAATCACATTTCACCTCTCCACTACTGCCAACGCAATCCAAGTTTTTATGAAGAGGTAAGTGTTAATTTGCTCATGAATTATCCCCTGTAGAGAAGGAATTGGCCTCCTGAAAATCTCCATAGAAATTGGCTAAGACTAGTGCTTAAGGCAATCAATCCTGGTCAACAACAAGCCTTGGACCACAGCCCTCCCTGCATGCCCTGAAAGAGGCTGGTACTTTTCCAATCATGAGCACTGATGAGGCAAATCCCGCTGTTAGCTGTCTTTATCACACAGCAGCAACAAGTTCCTTGAATCCTTCTCTTACTTCAACAACATCAGAAGAGGAGCTGGCAGGATAGGGATGGAAAAAAGTTCTGCTGTATCCAATTGCCACTGTATCATGGTCCCTGATCACCCCAAAGGAGGGACTGGCAGGATAGGGATGGAGCACGGTTCTACTGTGTTATATTGCTGTTACATCCTGGCCCCTCATTATATCAGGGAAGAACCTGTTTCTTCCTTAACCATGCAACTTAAAAGCCCCACATCCCAAAAGTCACACCCCTCTCCCACATCTGGCATCTGTGGTGAAACTACCCCAGAGTGTGAGGGGCATCAGGGAATTCACATATCTGCCCTGGTCCTGTCTTCTTGAGTTTTTCCTGATGAATGATGCTCCTACAGGTCTGATCTGCGTGCCAGCAGATCATTTGTACTTGTTGCACAATAGGTGCTCTATTATGTCCAAATCAGAGCTCCTGATTCTGCATCCCCATCCACTGTATTCCTCCTCTAATCTTCCCTATTTCAATTAAGTGAGAACATCAATCAATCACCAGTTCATACCAAAAACCTAAGTGTCATCGTCAGTTCCTCTTTTATATCCGGACAATAAATCCAATCCATTATCAAGTTCTGCAAGAGCTCTATGTTAAAATATAGTCAGAATTCAACCATGTTTCACTGCATTGGCCTCCTAATCAGACTGCCTATTTCCACAAAAGACCCAAGGTCATCTTTTATACACTTGAATCAGGTCATGTCACCATCTAGTCCTAACCTCCCCAGTGGCCTCCCATTCCATTTAGAATACACTCTACATGTCCTATCATGGCTACGGGGCTCTACATGATTTGGCCTTTATCTCATTTTCTTCTACTCTTGCTCTTGTTCACTCTGCTCCAGCCACAGTCGTCTCCTTTCTTCATCATGAACATGCTAAGCTTGCTCCCATCCCAAGTCTGTCCCTCTGCCTGGAATGGTCTTCTCCTAGCCCTTGAATGACTTACTTCACCCATATCTCTGAGTTCAAATACCACTTCCTCCTGGGTGCATTTCCTGACCACACAATCTAAAGTAGCATTCTCCTTCATGCTAGATCCCCTTATCCTGTCTGATTTTTGTCCTTGCACTTATCATCACCTGAAAGTATATTATATATTTCTTTATGAGATTACCTGTCTTCCTAATAGATTTTCAGCTTCATGAGAGCTGGGACCTTGTCCGTCTTGTTTGCTACTCTATCTCCAAGGCCTAAGACAGGGCTTGGCACTGCTCAAAAATTATTTGTTGAATAAATGAATGAGTGGGACTAAAAAAGTTCTGAAAATCATTTCTCAGATATCTGGGGAAATCGGAGGATCTTTCTGAAAATATAATGATTCATCAATTAGGTAAGGAAAGGCAGGGTTTTCTGTGCTCAGTAAGTGTTTAATAAATACAGATTGAATAAGTAAATGGATAAAATGAAGCTGCCTTTATTCATTGCATAGAACAACTATGGAATACCTCTAAGCCTGTTATTTTTTCTTGACTCAAACCACCAAATATGTTTTTTAAATTAAGTTTTAATTGAAAAAGTCATACTTTTGGGGAAGACAAACTGTTCAATATGTGAAAAAATTCTTTTGGGAAAGATAAAGAAGTGTCAAATATGATGAGTAGTATCATGTATTTGTGTGTAGGGGGAAGATCAAAAAATCTTTGTTTGAACATCCAGTCAATGACTGTTCATCCTTTCAAAAGCATACATTAATTACAAGCTGTCAGTACAAACTCTTATAATAATTCTTTCTCTGTGAAATTGACCTTAAATAGGATTAAAACTGACCTAACATGAATTTGTTGAGCTACTAGTGAATGTAGTTTGTCCATGATCACTGAGACATGCAAAGTTAATGAAAAATCCCTTATTTCTAAATGAAGGTCACATTTTATACAAAAGGAAGGGAATATTTTTCAGTCCTGTGAAATTTAAGAATTTGAGAAAGTTAAGATTTGACAGTAGAGTCTATTATTTTATAGCAAGAACATAAGAAATTGAAGTTCCAATATGACTGAAACCATTCTGTTTCACTATGGAGAAAGTTATTACTTCCCAGCCTGCCAGTAGTTTTATAGGCATCATAATATGGGAGTCAAAGACCTTGGTCCTGTTTATAGCTGGGACTGAGTTCACCATTTCCTGAGGTGTTCTCCAGCAGGGCCTTGCCTAACAACGGCACAGAGCGATAATCTTTGAAATCTAAAGCAGTGTCAGTTCAGTGTCTCAAATAACCTTCACACTGAGCCTCTTAAATTGTTTTTCTTTACCCATAAAACAGATGAAGTAACTGAGTTTGTAAGAAGCGAACAACTTTCTCCAAATTGCAGAGCTAATAAGATTTTCCAGGCTGGGGCAACTGTGGTGCAACTGAGTTAAGGATGCAAAACATGGAGCAACATGAAAGGAAACGATAATCAATTGGACTTAGTAAACCAGTGAGAGGTGCCAATAAGATATTTAAATGGTGAATTCTCAGGAATAAGTGGAAATTCTTGTTTTGAAGTTCAGAAAGTAGACTAAGAACAGAAATGGACCTCGAGGTAACATTTGAGCCATGAACTAGATAAATCACTCAGGTGGGTTAGTTAGAAGAGAATTGAGGCCATGAAGGAAAGGATGCCATGGTAGGAGTGGATCCTATCACAGGATGAAGACTAAGAGAAGAATGAATTTTAAGGAAGAGTTGCTCATTTGTGTCAGGTACTATTGAGGGGTTCTCTGGGGTGAGGAATAAGACCTTTGAAATAAAATGGACATCGAGGTCCTTACCTCTAGCAAGGAGCCCCCAGCGATTTGGCAGGGTACTGATGATTTTAATAGCCC
The DNA here is from genome assembly GCF_964165515.1 of Mesoplodon bidens. Lineage (NCBI taxonomy): Eukaryota > Metazoa > Chordata > Mammalia > Artiodactyla > Ziphiidae > Mesoplodon > Mesoplodon bidens. The sequence continues at coordinate 101,215,088 of NC_138163.1, forward strand.
TATTTCTCACCTAATTAAAAAAGGGCTAATTTTAGAACCATAACGCAGCAAGACAACACACTTTGTTAGAGGATTTGTTGCCTCCTTAAATATAAGTCCTTTTTTTCTCAAATGTTCTTTGGACTGCTTTGAATCCTTGCATTTTTAATTTTGGGTATAAAATAATTTTTCATTATCCTTATGGAGTAACTCATGGACAGAAAGATGTATTTTAAAAGAAAAAGGCTAGATAAAGATCTTAGTTTTTCTATGACACTAACTATGTGGCTCTTAAAGTGATTTTTATAAAGTTCAAAAGGTGCTTAAATTTAGAGCTGAGAGTCTTTTTTCTCTCGTCGTCTTTTTATAAACTAAAGATTGTCTCGAGTTATGCCTTTGATGAGATGTACAGTATGTTGTAAGAAAAGATGTCCTCTCAACGCTTTGAAGATGCTCATAAAATGGTGGAAAAGATGCCAAAAAAGATTATTCACTAAAATTAGCATATATCTAGTGGTTCATTAGCTTGAATTTACATTATAAAATGGTTTATTGAATTGATTGACTGGGTACTTTTATAATGGCTAAAGACTGGTTCTTGACTCTGTGCTTTAGAATTGCCTGGGGAGTTGTTTTTTTCCCCTGAAGCTGTCTCCTTTAATTGGGTAATATTTTTGCAGAAAGAAGGGAGCATGCCATATTGTTGTTTTTTTATAAAAACAGACTTAATTTTTAGAGCAGTTTTAAGTTCACAGCAAAATTAAGTGGAAAGTACAGAGAGTTCCCATATTTTCCCTGTCCCTACACACGCAGGACATCCCCCAGTATCAATATCCTGCACTAGAGGGTACATCTGTTACAACTGATGAACCAACACGGACACCATTATCATTCAAAGTCTATAGTGTACATTAGGGTTCACTTTTAGAGTTGTACATTCTATGGATTTAGACAAATGTATAATGACATGTATCTATCATTATAATATCATACAGAGTATTTTGACAGCCCTAAAAATCCTCTGTGCTCCACCTATTCATCCCTTCCCCTCCCCAACCCCTGGCAAATACTTATCTTTTTGCTGTCTCCATAGTTGTGCCTTTTCAAGAATGTCATATATTTTTGGAACCATACAGTATGTAACCTTTTAGTTTGACTTCTTTCACTTAGTAAGATGCATTTTTTAAAAATTCAGCTTTACTGACATGTAATTGACATATAAAATTGTAAAGAAATACACATTTAAGATTCTCCATGTCTTTTCAAGGCTTCATAGCTCATTTCCTTTTAGCAGTGAATAATATTCCATTGTTTGGATGTACCGCAGTTTATCTATTCATCTGCTGAAGGACATCTTGGTCGATTCCAAGTTTTTGGCAATTATGAACAAAGCTGCTATAAATATCTGTGTGGACATAAGTTTTCAGCTCCTTTGGATAAATACCAAGGATCGCAATTGCTGGATCATATGGTTAGGGTATGTTTCGTTTTGTAAGAAACTGCCACACTGTCTTCCAAAGTGGCTATACTATTTTGCATTCCCACCCATAATAAATCAGAGTTTCTGTTGCTCTCACCAATATTTGGTGTTGTCAGTGTTCTGGATTGTGGCTATTTTAACAGACATGTAATGGTATCTCACTGTTTTAATTTCCATTTCCCTGATGACATATAATGTGGAGCACCTTTTCATATACTTATTTGCCATCTGTGTATCTTCTTTAATGAGGTATCTGTTCAGGTCTTTTGCCCATTTTTTAATCAGGTTGTTTGTTTTCTTATTGTTGAGTTTAAGATTGCTTTGTATATTCTGGGTCATCGCCCTTTCTCTGATGTGCCTTTTGCATATATTTTCTCCCAGTCCATGGCTTTTTTTTTTTTCATTCTCTTAACATTGCCTTTGCGGAGCAGGAGTTTTAATTTTAATGAAGTCCAACTCATAAATTAATTATTTAATGGATTGTGCCTTTGATGTTGTAAGAGGAGCTTTATTTATGTATTTATGTATTTATTTATATTCCTCATCTTCCTTTTGTTTTTTCCCCTAGCTTTATTGAGATATAATTCACATAAAACATTGTGTAAGTTTAAGGTGTACAATATGTTGATTGGATACAATATATATTTCAAAATGATTATCACCATAGCATTATCTAACATCTCCATCCTGTCACATAATTACCATTTCTTTTTCATGGTGAGAATGTTTAAGGTCTACTCTCCTTGCCACTTTCAAGATATAATAAAATATTGTTAACTATAATCACCATGCTCTACATTAGATCCCCAGAACTTATTCATTTTATAAGTGGAGGTTTGTACTGTCTGACCAATATCTTTTTATTTCCCCAAACCCTCAGCCTCTGATAACCACCACTCTATTCTCTGTTTCTAAGAGTTTGGCTTTTTTAGATTCCACATATACATGAGATTATACACTATTTGTCTTTCTATGTCAGACTTATTTCACTTAGCATAATGCCCTTAAGTTTCATCAATGTCATCCCAAATGGCAAGATTTCGTTCTTTCTCACAGCTGAGTAATATTCCATTGTGTGTGTGCATGTGTGAATATATATATATCACATCTTCTTTATCCATTCATCTATTAGTGGAGTCTTAAGGTGCTTCCATATCTTGGCTATTGTGAATAATGCTACAGTGAACATGAGGGTACACATATCTCTTTGAAGGTCCTGTTTTTATTTCCTTTGGAAATAAATCCCCAGAGTGGGATTGCCAGATCATATGGTAGTCCTATTTTTAATTTTTTGAGGAAGAGAGGAGAGCTTTTAAAAATATCAAGTACCCAGTCTCCTGCCCTAAGGAGTCTGTTTTGGTTAACCTGAGTGAGGCCTGGACATCAGCATTTTAACACTCTAGTTAATTCTAAATTTGAGAAGCAGAGGTCTAATGCCATAGTTTCCTTTCTCTACTTTTAGGTAACAACCTTCTATAATTAAAAAATAGACAAACGAAACTTATTATTTGTTTTTCTAGAGATGGCCCAATATCCTAATTTTCTGCTTACCGCTCTGATCTCTTCTTTTCAATCTCACTCAACATAGGTGACCTCCAGAGCTCTATCCTAGTTCCCCATCTCTCTTTAGCTAGATTCTCTTCCTCAGCATCTCCATCGGCTACATAGCTATAAATACCCTCCATAGGGTGACAATGTCCAAATGTCTTTTCTCCAGCTCTGAAATGGCCTCTGAAATCCAAACTTGTATATCACATTATCTTTTCTGCATTCCAACTTGGATGTCTTATAAGAATGTTAAACTGAACCTGTTCCAAACTGAATTCTACGCTTCCAGCCCCAACCTTCACAAGACCTATGCTTCCCTTAGTCCACCATGGGGCAAGAATCAGACTGAAGTTTCCTCTTTTTGTCTTCTCCCACAAACAATTCAGAAGTAAGTCTTGTATATTCTACACACACCCGCAAGTACATCCAAAATCTGTCCACTCCACTCCTCCTGAACTACTTCAACCATAGTGCAAGCCACCGCCTTCTCTTCCCTGGGAGACTTCAGTGACCTCCCTACTTCCACACTTTGCCACTTCCCACTTCCTTATCTGCCCGTGATCCATCTCTACATGTGAACCAGAATGAGTTTCTAAAAAAATGTAAATCATTGCTTTAAAACCCACCAATGAATTGCCGTCCTTTTGCAAACAAAACTGTGTTTGTTTCCAAAGGCTGCCATATCAAAGTACCAAAACCTGGGTGGGTTAAACAACAGAAATGTGTTGTCCCACAGTTCTGGGGGCCATAAGTCTGAAATCAAGGTGTCAGCAGGGCCATGTTTTCTCTGATGGCTTCAGGGGAGAATCCTTCCTTGTCTCTTCTAGCTTCTGGTGTTTGTTGGCAAACTTTGGTCTTCCTTGGCTTATGATGCATTACTCCAGTCACACGGCCATCTTCTCCCTGTGTGTCTTCACATCTTCCCTCTGTGTATGTCTGTTTCTGTGTCTAAAACTCCCCCCCCCTTTTTTTTTTTTTGCAGTACGCAGGCCTCTCACTGTTGTGGCCTCTCCCGTTGCGAAGCACAGGCTCCGGACGTGCAGGCTCAGCGGCCATGGCTCACGGGCCTAGCCACTCCGCGGCACGTGGCATCTTCCCAGACCGGGGCACGAACCCACGTCCCCTGCATCGGCAGGCAGGCTCTCAGCCACTGCGCCACCAGGGAAGCCCCCTAAAATTCCCCTTTTTATAAGAACACTGGTCATATTAGATTAGGACCCACCTTAATGACCTCACTAATTTATCTCTATAAAAACCGTATTTTCAAGTGAGGTTGCATTCTAAGGTACTGGGGGTTAGGACTTCAAAATATTTTATTTGGGGGAGACAATTCAACCAGGAACAAAAACCCAAACTCCCTACAATCAAGCTTTACATAATATATATGGCCCTTGCTTTCATCTCTGACCACATCTCCTACCACTTGCCCATCTCACTCTGTTGCAGCCACCTTGGCATTTCTGTTTGCCAACTTTGCTCTTAGCATTTACTTTCAAATGTAATGTCCACAGAGAAACCAACTCTGGTCACGTTATTAACTCACCCCTCTTCCTGCACTACTTCAGTTACTGTCTAGCTCATTACTATTTCATTTTCCTCATAGCATTTGTCACACTCTGAAGTCACCTGGTGTTTATATTGTCTCTCTCACTGTGGCAGATACTACTGGTTATCTGCTCTTACTATTCATCCTCTTTCATCACTAAGAATCTGACTATGTCTAGTCTGCCATGCACCCAGCTGCAGGGCGTGGATCATGACTGGGTCAGACTGGTCATGGCAATTGTGCTTCCCTTTGCAGAGATTACTGTTGGAGTGGGAATGTGGCCAGGTTCTGGTCAATGGGATGCAAGGGGAAGCCCTTGGGGTTTCTGGAAAGACTTTCCTCCTGATTGAAGAAGCAGACAAAAAACAAGCTCTTCTCTCCTCTCTTGACTCCTGAATTTCAATGTGATTTCTAGAGTTCCACCAGCCATCTTGCGTCCATGAATTGATCTGCTAGAGGAGAACAGAAGCCAACAATGTTGAGCAAGATGGAAGTGGGAGGAGCCTGAGTTTTTGATGATACCATGGCTACTGTACCAACCCTAAAACTATTACTTCCTGATCGAGCGCCATAAATTTCCCTATGTTTTAAGCCATTGATAGTCAAGTTTTTTGTTATTTGCCTTGAAAGTGTCCTTACTGACATACTCCTCCACCATTACCATAGATACTTTGTCTGTCTTATCCAATGCTGGACCCCAATAAGAATGACATCTGGCAGGTACGAAACACTGAAAGAATATTTGTTGAATGAATGTATGAATGAATGAAAGTACCTCTTGGCATCCCTGCCACGCTACTTATCTTTGCTCCTCTGACTCAGTCTTCTTCCACTTACAAAACCTCTCCTTTGTCTCAGACTGCCTTCCCATTCTATTCTCTCTCTTTTAACCTCATCTGGCCCCAGCTCCTAGCCTGGCTCCTCCTCTGTTCCCCACATCCTCCGGGCTCACCACAGCATAGGTTTAGGCCCAGCCAAAAGTCTGACTGTGTGTCACTCCACAAACTCATCTTCATCCTCTGGTTCCCACTCTGTGGCTTCAAAGCCAAGGATGAACCATCCTGATCACGTTATACCCTGCAGTGTCTTCATAAGTGAAAGTTTCTTTCTTCCTTACACTATCACAAACACCTTAAGAACTGGATCTATGTCCTACTTTTAGTTGCATCTCCCACAAATAATAGAGCATTACTGTAAAAGCACAGTTCAGTGAATTTCTGTTGAATAGGGGCAGCGTGTCATAGTGGTTAAGTCCTGGCCTTTTAAAGACAGCAAAGCCAGGGCTCATATCTGCTATTTGCTTGCTTGATCAACCTCAGGGAAATCACCTGTCCACTCAGAGCTTCAGTTTCTCCGCTTACAAAATAAAGAATAATAGTATCTACCTTATAGGATTACTGTGTATCTCTCTAAAAGAGACAATGCATATAGATATTTGTCACAAAGCCCAGTAGAGAGTAAACACCCATTAAATAGTTGCTATTATTATTAATAGCTATGTTTGAATGAATACTATTATATTCATGAGCATGGTAAAGACTAGTATTCTCATAGATAATTGTAAATCATGCCTAGCAGACTGTGCTGGTGTGTTGGGATTTTACACACACACACACACACACACACAGACACACACACACACACATCCCCGCCACACCCCTATCTGTGTCCATGTAGATATGATATCAAATGTTATTGGCTTTTGGTGGGTGTCTTGATAAGTACATATTATATATATGTATCTTGTTATGTACCCACCTAGAAATTTTCTACTTTCAAAATGTTGTAGCAGAGGCTATAGCAGACTGACAATGAATCTGAAACCATTTGTTTGTTTGGAAAAGTAGCTAGGAAGAAGGAGAGGCTACATTTCCATTTGTATGTTAATGACGTTAATTTACCTAAATTTGGAAAATGCAGTGTTCAGGTCAGGACTCCTGGTTGCCAACCTCAAAAACTGTCTCTAGCTAATTAAAGCAGAAAGGAATTTATTGGCAGGATTTGTGGGTGTGGTGATGGGGGGGGCACTTCACAGAATCACCAGGAAAGCTGGAGATCCAGGCTCATAAAATGGTGACAAACACGGATGCAGCCCAAAAGACCAGAATGCTCCAAATGCCATCATGGGTGGACCCTGTGTCCCTGGAACACCCTTTGTCACATGGCTGGGCTCTCTTGCACTTGACATTGGCTGCTGTAACCTCTGGGCTCTTGATTCCAGTGTGCCCATAGGGAATAACCTCTGAATGTCTGCAGGTCTTGGCCACTCCTCCTGAATCGCACATCTGGTGAGCCAGGCTTGGGCACGCCTGGCTCTCCAACTGTTCTGAGGAGGGGAGAGGAAACACCTGCTCCCTTCAGATCCTGCCTCCCACCTGCCTTGGGACTCCCCATCCCTTCGGGGGTATTTGGATGCTGGGCAATTCCTGTAAATATCCACTAGAGCTACCAAGAAAGAGAGAGGCAACCTGAAAACAGAACCAGAAATAAAAGGCTCAGGAGGGTCCCTTGAAGAATTTCCCATCCAGCTGATAGACATCTTCTTCTCCAAACTCTTCCCATCCTGAGTGCATATGAAATAACAGCAGGAGTATTTTCATCCCCTTTGGCATAGATAGACATGTGAAGAGAGTCCTTCTTTCTCAGGAACATTAATGATGACTGGTAAAGTAACCACATGTGGCACAGTGACCTTTCTGAAAAGCATGGTGATGTGATGAAAAGAGTTGCTGGTGCCAGATACCCATTGATAGGCTCAGAAACAGGTCCTCTGGAGCCCAAGAGGCGGAGGCAAGCCTCCCTCTTGAAAGGGGCAGCAGATGGTATTCTTCGCCACCCCTGACAGAATAACGGCTGGAGGGAGCAGTGGGGCTCCATCTGGGAGAGAGCCTGTCTTCTGTGGCCAAGCAATCAATGTGTTTGCAATTTTTACACTTTCTGTGGTGCCTTGCAGAAGGGCAGCTTGTAGGAGGCTGGAAAATTCCAACCAGGAAGAACCACACCTTTTCATGTTACTTCAGAGCAGATAGAGTGGTTCTGAGAACCCAAAGGCAAAAGATAGCAGAGTGGAGTGGTGAACATATGTTGAGAGAAAAGCACAAATTATCAGGAGAAATGAAAATGTTGATGGACGTCAAGCTCTGATATTTGAAAATGTTGGTGGCCAAAGGATTTATCCACCCTCTCGATCTGACCCACAAAATTGAGCCAGAAAATGTGTTCATGACTATTTCCATGGCTCTTACTCAGCTACAAGTCATTTCCCCTTTCAGATTATTTCCATTTTTAAGCTCCAATTTCCATTTGCTTTTTGATCTTCTGCTTTTAAGACATTTCGGCCAATATCATCATTGGCCAAGTGCCAGGTTTTCTTTCAAGGCTTTGAGCTTGTCATTTATCCTTTATCCTTGTAGGTGGATTCTGTTTTGTGACTGGCTGGTCCCAGGTAGACAGGGTTTTCCTGGTAAAGCAAAAGAAAAGGGGCTTCTTACTAAAGGGTGGAGATCAAACTGAAAAATTGAAGACACCTCCTGTAAACATCAGTGACTGAAGTAAAAGTTCTGTGGAAAAGTAATAATGTGATTACCAATTGATGAATGAATAATAAATGACATGATCTAGCTGAACCTGACAGTTTCAGCATCAGTAATTAAGTTTTATGACGTATTTATCACTTTTTTATATTCTCAGTTTAATTCTTCATCAGTGTTCATTAAAAAAATATTCTGGAGCTGGGTTCATCTGACATAAAAAAATTATAAATGGTTCAATGGTTCATTGTGTTTTCCACAAAAGTTGCTGATGGCTTTCTGTCTTCATGTTCAGCTTTTAAGGGCAAGAGTTAGGAAATATTCCCCTTTGTATTCCTACAGCTCATAACAGTATTATCCAGCTAGCAGGCATTTAGCCCACACACGTAGTTACCTTTGTCATTTTTCTACTAGTTGTGGTGCCGTGGGTTGGCTTTACCTGTTATTCTCACACTCACATAACTCGAGGAGGCAAGGACTCCCACTTTGTCATTGTGTCTAAATCAGATCTAGTGTTTTATTCTAAATGATGCCGAAGAAGGCGCTGATTTCAGTTCTATTGTGGATTTAATCATGGATCTGCTGCTAAAAATCATTTACTGGATGAACAACTCAGAAAAGAACTCTCACCACCCACCCACACCGTAATAAAACAGGGCAGAGTTTTGCACTTGCTTCCACAGCATCGCCTGAGAAAGAGTTCTGATTCCCATGTTTCTTCTCTCTTACTGAGAATTTCAACTTCATCTCGGTCAGCTGCTGAATCATTAAGCAGAATGCCACTCTGTGTTTCCGTGTCTTTCGTGCGGACGGCACCTCTAGGGCAGCCACATGCTTGCCAAAGAATTGAATCCCGAATATTATTTAGCCCCTTATTATTTCCATAACACCACAAAAGAAGAAGAAGAAGAAGAAGAAGAAGAAGAAGAAGAAGAAGAAGGGGGTGGGGGACTTCCTCGCCCTTGTTACTCCAATGCCGTTCCCATCGTAAGATGCTCCGTGGAAGGGAGCCTAGCGGTGGGCAGCGGCTGCGAGTCCCCGATACCGGGCGCCTCACATTTCCGTGGCATTCCCATTTGCTAGTGCGCTGCCGCGGCCGCACGCCTGATTGATATATGACTGCAATGGCACTTTTCCATTTGACATTCTCTCTCTCTCTCCCTCTCTCTCTGCCTCTCTCTCTCTCTCCCTGTGTCGCTTAAACAACAGTCCTAACTTTTGTGTGTTGCAAATATAAAAGGCAAGCCATGTGACAGAGAGACAGAAGAACAAAAGCATTTGGAAGTAACAGGACCTCTTTCTAGCTCTCAGAAAAGTCTGGGGAGAAAGGAGCCCTGCGTTTTCCCCCAAGGTAAGCAGGAAAACAGCGCTGACGGCTTGCCTAGGAAATTACTTCTTTCCAAAAGGAGCATTTCATCCTCTCTCAGACAAAGAGACAACCTTTAAATACCACTTAAATGTGCATTAATTGAATTTGCATTAATCTGTAGTGGGCTAGCATTGTGTTTTGTAAATGAACGGGTCTTTGAAGTCGGTGACAGGACAGGGGAGCCTCACAGAGAGGCTGGAAAATCTCTTTGGGTTTGACTGAAAGAGACTGGATTTTCAAACTCTGCGTAGTTAGATGTAACTTTGTAATGGTTCTTATATTTGACCCCGTGAAAGGAGATTGAGAAGCAGCTACTCGCCGACATGGATTCCTGGAGCCCCAGTATCTTCCCCGCCGCCCTCATCCCTCTTAAAACGGGGGCACTTATGAACGCGGGCAAGACTGCAAGTTTAAAAGCGCACTGTTTACTTTTATTACTACTTATGTATGCTGATCTCCTGCCAGGGCTCTGCCGGAGTGCTTAGAATGACTTCAAACAATAGGCAACATTTATTTCTAGCTTTCTGTGTCACGCTTTACAGGAATCCTGTTCCTTTGCACCTTTCTCCCAACTTGCAACATCTTCAATTCCATAGATGCAGTCAGGAGCGCCGGGGAGAGGGGAGGATGGATTTACTATAGGATTTTGATTGGGCAAAAAGTCCGAGGAAATGCATGCTGTTTGCCTTGGCCTTATTGCAGAGGGTTATTTTTAGTAATCAGCTTGTCCCTGCAGCCGACCGATGCTACCCAGTCCAAGCAGTGACCGGGAAAGGATGCTCTCCCAACCAGCACAGGGACCAGGACCTGTAGGAAGGACTCCTACAAACACCTGAGGAATATTCGGAGGGTTCTTGCAAGCTCCTGAATACAAGTTTCTCTCTTTAAATGAACAATTGGGCTGTAGGAGGCCTGGGCATAACTCTTTCTTGGGGGACGGGAAGTTTGACTGTGTACAGAATGTTAATGACTCAGAGCACCCGGTAACTGAGGCTCATTGTAATCGAGGAGCTGAGATAAACCTGCATGAAAGAGGTAGACTCCCTTCTCTGCTGAGATTCAGGTGCAGTAAAGGAAGCTGGGAGTCCCGCGTTCTGTGCTCTGTAACTGTCATGAATAGCAGATATGGATGCTGTGAAACATGTCTCTTTTCATGTATGATATTAGTGTATTTTAATTACAAGGAGCCGGCGTTGGCAAATTGCTCCAACACATAACATTAAATACCAGGTGCATTTGAAAATGTAGAGATGCCTAAAATGCAGAGGTGGCTCTAGGTGTCTATCAAATACAGTGGGGACTACAAGATGCTTCTCGATTGTTTCGACCAAATGCAAATATCTGCCCCCTTTTTTTTTTCTTACCAGTCTGGCTTCTGAAAGTAAACTTTTAGGTTCCTAGAGACCAATATTCATCGTGGAACGGGAACTTGGTTTATGGGGGAACTCCTCTGATTTTCTCTAATAACTAACCTAACAAGCATTGTTGAATGAGAATCTTACTTTTGAATGAGGTAATTTACAATCTTGGGATAGTCATTATTTATTTGAGAAAGCCTGAAAAGATACCATGGATTCTATTGCTATACAATTTTAAACTACTGCTGTTAACAAAGCATTTAGCCGAACCAAAACAGTTTTCTTAAACTATGATTCAGACCATTATATGAGAGGGTCTGAGCACAAAATGCAATGTTTTGCATCATTTACTTTAAAATACATTTAGTTCAGGTAAAAGGAGTGCTGGCTGAAGCCTTCTTGATGACCATGTACCAAGCAGCTGACACCCACAGATGGAAACACGCCTGTGGAGTTTTCAATCTTAATTCATGTTCCGGTGACACTGTCAAGGGGAAAATAAATCATTTTTCAATACATTTAACAATTTCCAACTCATTTATTTTCCTCGGCCCTTGAAAAATGTGGCGAGTTTCTCGGAATTACAGCCACCAATGGTGGCTGGCAATTTTTACTGTATTTTCAGAACTCACAATTCAAGCACTCTTATTCTTATTGGTTAATTATTCATACCCTCATTCTTTCAATAACTTACGCTAGTTCTGACGGATGCAAAGGTGAATGAGACATTGTCCTGCGCCCTAATTCGCAGTCTGTATGCCACCTCCAGTTAGATTTGGGAACAGAAATGGACTTGGCCAGTGGGTAAACTGGTCAATGAGTTCCTTGTTAGAAAGAACTATTTCAAATATCTGCTGGTACCCAGATTTACTGGAAATGATTGTTGCTTATCGGTGGGTTTTCTTTCCATTTATGATAAAGGGGTTCCCCTCAGGCCTTTATCACCGGATCCTGGGGACACGTCACTCACAGCTAGCAGAGCCTGGATCTTTCCTTCCTGGGTAGGAGAAGGCTAGAAAAGGGGCAGTTTATCCTTTCTCTGCTCCCTTGAGCCCCCTTTGGAAAGGACCACGTGCTGTCTGTATCGGGGATGGCTGTGAGTCACCTACTCAGCGACTGACATCAGGGCCACTTGATGAATCATTGAATTAGAAACATGCATGGAGGAAGATGCAGTCACTATCTCCCACCACTTACTTGTCCCACCCCCAGGATCGAAACCAGTGACCTCTGGGCCTGGCCTAAATTCAAGAGGCCCCTGGGAAGGAGTTGCCAGAAGTTGTTCCCCAAACCCAGGTCTCCGTCAGAGCCACTAACAGTGGCGCTTTCAAATAATCCGATCTTGTGTTTTCTGCCTCGGATAGGTTACTGGGGGGAAATACCCTGAAGACAGCATCACCAGAGTCCTTGATTTGGTCCTTATCAGCAGATAATCCCCTGTGGTTGGATTAAAATGCCTCTGACTCCCTGGGGGGCCTGACTCACCCTAGCCAGCCCTCAGCTTCTTGGCCAGCGGCCTTCCAGGCCATCCTCACCTCCTCCCATGACAGTCAGCTAAGGCGACTTTGTCCGGGCCCCCTGCCTGAGCCGGTGGAAGCAGGAGGGATGGGATGGCAGGTGGCAGAACGGAGAAGGGCTAAAGCAGAAGAGGGAAGCTGGGCCATGGGAGGGTGGGTGAGCTCCGAGGCCCAGATTGCTGTGGCCTGCCCTGGCTGTGATCAGCTGTCATTTCCTCTTCGTGTATGACACTGTGGAACATATTAAAATTTCTCTGGGATGGTATGTTTGGAATTCCTCTGATGCCCCACCTCACCAACTTACCCGGACAATAAAAGCAAGGTTGTAAGCCTTTGAACAGCTGGCAGGCTATATATTTCCCCCCTTTCTTTCGCATAATCTAATTCAGAAAAGAATCCAGCTAGACTGGCAGTGCCATGTCTGGGTACTTGTTTCCTGCAAGTCCTTCTTCCACCACCTCCTCCCGCCCTCCCTGGAATCTTCCTGGGTGGCATGTGGCTTTTCTTTGCTTTTGCTCTCCACCACTCCCACCCCGCCCCCTTTTCCCCTCGCCTGAGCTCCTTCCATTGTGAGCTCGCTCTTTGCTCCGCCTGTTTTCCAGACAGCCTGGGTCCTGTTCCATCTGGGGACAACAGCCCATGAGGTCTCCCCATCTCCATAGTATTCCCAGGATGTCATTCTTGGCAGCAGCTCTGCCGGGCTGATAGGATCGGGGGTCTTTTTGGAGCGCCCCGAGCCTGAACCCACTCGCAGAGAGGAGCAGCCTCGTGGCTCGGGCTGCCCTTTAGGCTGCTGGGAGTAGGGCTGGAGTGAACCGGGTTGGCAGGGACAAACATACCATCACAGTGACCCGCACATCTCCGGCGAAGGGCCGGGGGTGGGAGTGCTATGGGAACGCCTGGATGCACTTCGGCCTACATTAAGAGAAATGTGGTTATTCTCTGTTTCAGGGAGAGAGACAAGTGACTTGAAATCAAGCTCCCTGGATCCTTGGGCCCCGCCCTGCCCCCTTTCTGTGTCCTTCCCACATCCTTCCCAAGGAAATAGAAGGACAGACGGGACTTTTAATTTGGCTAGCGCGGGCCTGAATGTCTCTATGAAACCCGTTTTGTGAAAGGGAGAGGGGAGAAATGGATCCTGGGTTGAACCGAACCCAGCATGGGGCTGGGGAGATGGGGAGGGTTTTTTCTTTTTTTTCCTTTCTTTGAACAGCAGAACAACAGATCGGTTTATGAGTTGCAAATGGAAGGAACTGGACTTCTCAATTAGACGTTCCCATTTAAGAGCTTCGTATCACCCCCCCTGTGTGCAGCATCCTTAAAAGATGCTGCTCATGTCCTCGGGACCAAAACGTATTACGGAGCACTCTACAGTACAGGTTCCTAGTCCTTTTCTTTTCCTGGGGGCTTTGGTAGTCTTTTCCGAATTAGCTAAAGTTCAGTAAAAGACCCAAAAGGAAAAATTGAACACAGCTGAATTAAAATGAGTCTTTTCCTGTTAGCTTGACAAGAAGGGGGGGAAAAAAAAAGAAAGGAAAGAAAAGAAAGAGAAGAAAGAACCAACTCCCCTCCTCTGCCACTTCTTGGGTTTTAATATGAATTATTCCATACAAGTCCCTAGGCTAGAGAATCTATTTAAAGACGCCTGGCAGCATAAAGAGAGAGGGTAAAAATACAACCACTCTTTTGTCCATCAAAGGTTTTCTTTGGGAGGACATTAAGAGCCTTCCTATTTTCCTGTCTGCCCCTGCCAGTGGCAACATTCCAGCTGGTAGTACCCACTCCTCATCCTTCAGATCAGCAACCATAAACTTCTGTTTGCGTCCAGGAGAAAACAAAGGGTGGCGAATCCTGCTGAAACCCCTGTGCATGTGCAGCGGGGTGGGCGAGGCAGGGACTGGCTTGGCTGCGCAGGTTGCGTGCTGCAAATTCACACACCCACACATTTGAGTTTTTGAGGAAGATTGCAACGATGGCATTCTTTCTGATGCCAGATGCTATCACGTCTGCAAAGCTTTCTTCTTGTGTGTCTGGCAATAGCTTCCTTGGGTGCCATTCACGCTTACTGTCCCCCTCATCAGAGGGTCTCAGAGTCTGATGGGTGAACCTATAATCACACGCCCAGACCCATTTTCAATAGTCAGAATGTAACACCCCGGATGGGGTTCACAGTCTGGGACAACTACTTTCTTGTTAGAAAGACTACTGACTCAGAAAATGCAAAGAATGGGTAACTTTAGGAGGCGATATATCCTTCATGCTTAGAATCAGGAATTCATCCAATCAGAGTCCATTTCACCCTCATGTCCAAATCTGCACATGAACATGGACTATAGCCTTAAACTCAGTTCTATAAGATTTGCAGTAGATATGTTTTTCTTTTTGTTTTTCTACAAAAGCTAAGAATTTTTTCATACCATTTTCTCTCCTCCAAGGCCGGGCTCAATCCCAACTTTTTCTTTTAAGCTGTGATCCAACCAATTGCCAGATTCTTTAAAAATGAAAGGGCAACAGGTTAATACATTCAAGAAAGTTGATGAGGTGTCAGAAAATTCTCAGGGGCGACCCTTCTGCAGTGCCACCAACCAACAATAGCCCTAAAGATGGAGTCTCCTCCCATCCTTCCATCAATAGGGAATAAAAATAGGCAAAGAGCAGGCCATGGAGAAGCAAAGAGAAAGAGGAAGGATTATTTCTGATATTTAAAATCTGCCACTGGAGATTTTCAAATAGCACAATTTCAGAAAGGGGAGCTTCCCTTAATTTCACCTACGCCCTCCCAGGAAGAGAGGTTTGAACTGTGAAGTTGCCTCCTTTACTTGACATTAGAAAAGGAGGTCAACTCCTACAGTGAAGAAAATATCCCCCTTCCTTAACTCTAAGTGAAATGTAGGCGCACACATTCTTAATATGGATGTGAAGAGTCCAAGAAATCCGGTACTTAAAGTCCAATTTTTCTTTAAAGCACGAGGCAATGTTCAAGGACTTCATACATTTCTGTGATTTCCCCCCCCAAATTACGGAAAATGACTTTTTTTCAGAATTAAAATTTTTCTGTTGAGGTTTGAAATCCAAAGGCAGCACAATGGAAGTGTCACAGGGGAACTGGCAATCAAAAGACGTAGCCAGGGTGTGTGTGGTTTAAGCAAAGCAAAATACGAACAGAAAACCAAAAGCCCAATAAATTCAGAGTGATTAGCAATAAGGGAAACATATTTTTATGTGATTGGCTTTTTTTCATTTTTAAAAAAGATTTGTATTGGAGTATAAGTTAATTTACAATGTTCTGTTAGTTTCAGGTGTACAACAAAGTGAATCAGTTATACATATACATATATATATGTATCCATTCTTTTTCAGATTCTTTTTCCATATAGGTTATTACAGAACATTGAGTTCCCCGTGCTTTAACGTTGCCCCTTTGACATGAGTCTGTGTCCACAAGTGTTGCTTCCAAATTGCCACAGGATTGAATCCAGTATTCAAATCCCATCATTGGGCAGAAAAGGCAAATTGAATGGGGAATGGAAATACTGAGTTGCTCTATTGTTTATGCCCAATTTCTAACTAAGGGCTCTACAGCTGTTAGGTGAGATCACTACCCATCATTCCAAAGTGTGGGTGAGGAGATTCAAATGCAGCTTTGGAAACACTTTGTTGGACACTTTGAAGAAAAGCCAACATACTCTTTTGGCTCCAGGGTAAAAAGGAGCTTGTACCCTGAGCTAACATTGGTTATCTGTCTTCTCCTAAGGCCATACCACAGCCAGCAGTCCAGTGGCAGAGCAAGTGTCAAATTAACTCAGCACCAGGGTCCCCAGAACACCAGGGCACCTTTTCTTTTCCACGGGGAGAGTGTACATTCATGTGTTGGCCCTGGGTTGGGTGTCTCAGAACTTTCCTGCTTTCCTTCCAAAGGGTCTTACACAAAGTAAGTGGTAGAGTGTTTCTCATTCCTCATGTGAAACCCCCTTCCTGGGAGGGAGTGGGTGAAATGAAGGGAACCTTCCCTTTCTGGAATTTTGCTATTTGAAATCATTGAAAGGGCAGTGGCAGATCTGAAACATAAAAATAATCCTTCTTCCGTCTCTTCTGTTACCTCTTTTGTGGCTTTCTCTCTCCCTATTATTGATGAAAGGATGGAAGGGTACTCCATGTTTAGGGCTATTGTTGATTTTTGGCACCCCAGAAAGCCCAGTCCTAAGCCTCTTCTGACAGCTCATCACCATATCAGTCACAGCTTTTAGTGGAGTGGTAGATTTACAGAAATAATCCAAACCCCCAGAGGAAAAGACTTCAGCCGTATCCTGCTTCTGGACACATGGGTAATCAGACTCGGTCATTTCCAATTTATGCAAGGTTTGTTCTCTAAAAGTCAGTTATGTCAACTGTTAAGAACTCAGAATGAGTCTTTCCATAGAAACTGTAGAAGCCCGCAGAAGCCCAGCACAGGAAACAAGACCCGTACCCAATGGGCAACTCTTTTCGACCCAAGTCCCAGCCTAGAGCTTCAGGTACCCTAGCACAGAGGTTCCATAGATGCTTTACTAAGCGGACTGCCTTGCTCTTAACCACATCTGCAGAGAAGAAAACTCTTCTAACCAATCTTCCTCTTCTATCCTGAACCAGAGAGAGCATCATAAATGGCCCCACTAGGGCATGAGGATCTGCAGCTCAATCTGTTAGGAATAAGGGTCATTCATAGGAAAGGTGCAAGAGGGTTGAACTCAGCTTACATCCTCATCATCACCAATTGAAAGAAGTTTAATTCTACCATGATTGACTACTATTCGCTTTCTCCTCTCCCCATTTGGTGGAGACTGGAAAGAAACACTACCAATTTTAAGACAGCTTTAAGAGAAATAAGAGCTGGTTAAGTATCCTCGCTAACTGCTTCCTATTATTAACATGTTATTAATTTATAAACCATATTTGGTACATTCAAACACCAAGTCAACTGGTTATGACGGGCTATTTTTATTTCAGGCCACCAATACAGCCTCATCAAGGGGCTTAGGCACCACATTAGAACTTGTTTGGACTTTTCTGTGATCATTAACTTCTTGAGTAAGCAAGGAACTCTTTGTGTCGTATTTCTTTGGGGAACATGTAGCCCCAAAGCAGGCGAGTACTCTGAGAAGCTTGGGTGGAGTTAGAGAATGTTGGAAATGGATAGAACCATAGAAACATCTCGAACAATCTGTACATTTTGTGAATGAGAAAACTGAGTCCAGAGAAGGCAAGTGACTTGCTCAAGATCACACAGCCAGTGACGGGAAGGGAGGGCTCAGAGCTTGCGGCTCCTCAGATCAGCCTTCCTTCCACCAAAGCAGACAGCAGTAGAATGCTCTTCTGGTTTCAGAGGTTGTGGAATAGTTATCCAATGTTTCTGGCAAATGAATGCAAACACCGGGACATGGAACACAGGCTAGAAATGGGTTGGGGAGAGGAAGAGATGAAACTGTAGGGAAGTGGGAGTTTGGATCACAATGAGAGGTTCTCTGGATTTCATGAAGAAACCAGGATTTGAAGTTTCAGTCAGTCTCTAGGTCCAGTCCTCCCACACCAGTCTTGCCCCAGACTGTAAAACTATTCAATCCAAGGACACACACACAGATAGGGCCACTTGACAGTTGGCCAGAAATTACTTCTATTCCCAGTCCTTCTTTTTCACACCCTTCTTTACCCCAGGCTTGTGATTTATTGCTTCCTCCCTGGGCTCTATTTCTCCTTCCCTTTTGCTTCTCCCATCTCTTTTTCCTCCTCCATCACCATCACCACTGAGTTGGCCATGCCTGCCTAGTAATGCAGGCTGGGAGAAAACAGACCATCCCAGACTGGGGGAACTGTTGTTTAATCCCAAGGGTGTCCTCTTTCTCCTAAGATGGCTCTATGGGGGCAGGCATTGCCTCCTATGCTCTGCCACCTCTATTGTAGAACAGACACCATGAGATGACAAGGGCAGGAGCTGCTCCCTCCCCACTGACCTTGTGGCTGCCCATCCTTGGAGATACCAGGGGCTGGCAGGCTGGAGGGCTGGCAGTGTGTGTGGTCAGGACGGCTGCCTCTGGGGCAGCCCAGGCTTGACTTCTTGGCCACTACTGATGTGCTGCCAGATAGGAATAATATCAAAAACCATTCATTGAGCACGTGGGATGCTTTATAAAATCCAACAGGCTGTTTACAGTTTATAAATTAAGTGTTTGGAAGAGGCATCTGACTTATTCTCCAAGGCATCTAGTTGACTAGATCCAATTGGAATTCTTTGAGTTCCTGGGAAGGGGCTACTTAGCACTTCACACTCTCTGATGAGACTTTGAGTTTCTTGCTTTTTCTAATCCCAGTATGAAGTGTTATCTAGTGGCAAGCTTTCTTCCACATTTAAATCTCTGATTTTTTTTTTGCAATTCCTTTGAGAGAGGCTTTATGTTCTGCCATCTTTACCTTACTCATGCCTGATATGATTGTTTTAAATGACAGTAAATATCAAATAATTCCGTCTGGCACACTGATGTCATTCCAAAGTCACTATATTTCATCTGCTTAATTTGATCTTCTTAGAATGAAGCAAAGGATGTTGCATATGAATTAGATATTAAATGAGTTCATCAGCGTGTCTAAAAAAATTGCCCAGGAAAACAGCAGGCCAAGACTCTTTACTTGTGGATGCAGTGAGCTGGAAGAGGGATCTAGAATAGGACCTATTTTTTCCCCTGACCCTTGAGTCTCATCTGTTAGAGCAAAAGGAGACACATAGTAGGTGCTCAGTGAATATGTGTTAAATATGTATTTGTAGAAAGAAGCCACGGGAGGTAATACCTGCATGTATTATACTGAAAACAGCCCCCAGGGGAAATACGGATACTGAGCACAGCCCTCCCTTGTCTGGCAAGCAGGGCGAGAATAAGGCCACTCTTGGCACATGCCACTTGTCTTAGCCAGTTGCTGGAATAACTTGTGTGAACCCAGCACTTTACCCTTTGCCAGGCAGAAGGTCAGCCCAAGAGTGAGCTGATCTGTAGATACAACACCATCTCTCACCCAGGAGGCTGGGTCTGCTGTAAGCTCTGCTATATTATTTCGCTGAGAATGACAGGTGGGGAAATCTGGGCACCAGTTGTTCTTTTCCACTGGTATCGTTTGGAGGGTAGCTCCAAAGTCGGGCACGCCAGCCTACGTGCCTCTCCTCCAGCAGAGGCTCCACATTGGAGCTATTAGAATGTGGGCTCTGTACGTCGGCCAAGTCCAAGTCTGAGAGACTGTACCCAGAGCATGGAGCAGCCCAGGTCTACTGCGTTCAACAAGAGAGTCGCTTTCTCACTCAATCCATCCTGGCTGGGCTGAGGTTCTAAGTCTTGATAGGTAGCATTTGATTTTTATGCTACATGGCTTTCACAAAATTAAAGCAAGTTAGAATTAATTTAATTTTGAGAAAAATGACAGAAGCTCCTACAAGACAGATGTAGATACCCCTAGGCTGCCATAAAATTGGGATCTCGAGTGATGAAAACTTCCTTCATTCTTGATTTTCCCCTTTGTGAGTGCTTCCCCGGGCACTCTGCACAACCTCACCTGTGCACATCCGGACCAACACAATGTTAAGGCAACTTGACTTAATTAACATCACTCTTTTCTTGAGCATTCTGTTCATTTCTTCAACACAACAGTGTTGGTTCATTCAATTTGAACACAAGGCAAAAATCTCAGTGTTATGTTGCAAGGATCATACCTTTATGCTTCGAGGGTTCTGTGAGTTCTGTGGCATATTTACGCTGTTGCTGGCATTCTCATTTCAGAGTTTAATATAACAACTGAACAAAAAGTATCATGCTTTATGAGCGTGTTGAAATGAAAAATCTATTTCTTATTAGTGGTGAAGCTATATTTCTTCTGTCATTCTTTTATACTTTATCACTACTTCTGGGTTCAGCTTATCATCTTTAAAGAGAAAACCAGATAATAAAGTTACATTCTGTGTGACACTAACTAGCTCTTTATCAGTATAAATGTCATAACATTTGCTTGCAAAATTATTTTATTCACCTTTCAGGAAAAAAATTTTTTTAACTGTGCTTGCAATTCAGAATGTAGCTACTAGGTGGCAGTAGTGCACAAGAACAAAATGGTCCACCTGGAAGAATATTTGACTAAGAGACTAGCATGTCTTCCCATATTTATAAGGAATAAAAGTTTAATACTATTAAAATACTCAAACTGGCACAAACTTTAAACATCCATTAACTTAATTACTATTTTTAAGCCAAGCTTTGATTTGAAAAGAGAAAGTATTATTTTTTAATAAAATTCTGGATAGGCAATACATTCACAAGTTCAGACATCTACAAATTAAAAAAAGTTATACAGCGAAAAGTCTTTCTCCCATGCCTGTCCTCCAACTCCCACAGGTAACTAACTGTACAGTTTCTTGAGTATCCTTCCAGAGCTTCTCTATGTAAATACAAATTAACACAAATATATATTCTTATTCCTCCTTGTTTTAACACAAATCAGTAGAGCTTCTGCATTCTTCTTTATAGAGTTGCATAGTATTCGACTGTATGAACGTTGTGTAATGTATTTAACCAGTCCCCTACTAATGGAAATTTTGTGCTGTTTCCAATTTTATGCCATGACAACCAATGCTGTAGTGAATAACCATATGCTTGTGTGATCTCACATGTAAGATAGTTCTCCGAAGTGAAAGTGCTGGGTCTAAATTATACAGATTTTCAATTTTAATAGATATTGCCAAATTGGCTTCTACAGAATTTGTACCAATTTTTACTGTACTTTCTCCAAAATAGGCCTGTTTTCCCTCAGCCTTGCCAACAGGGTGCATGATCAGACTTCTGACTGGTTGAACAAAGTGTCTCAAAGTACTTTAATTTTCATTTCTCTTAGATGAGTGAGGGTGCCCATCTTCTACATTTAAGGGCCGATTATACTTCCTTTTCTGTGGAATAAATGCAAATGCCAACACATACAACCATACATACACGTATATAGGGTTTTGTTGTCAATGTCATTGCTTGTTTTTACCATCATGCTATGCATGCTTTTCTTTCATTTGCATTGCTCATTTAACCATATCTCCTGGCCATGGCTCCAAAAAGAAGTTGCTGGCAGTGGAGAGGGAAGGTCAGGACTGGAATGTCTGCTTTTCCCCTTCATCCTCTTGCCATTGACTCCTGGGGGAAATATCTGTGAACTGGAATGGTGAAAGGAGAAATCTAATAAATTCTCTTTCGGATACTAATTAAGGCTTCAAAGAGACAGTTAACCATTTGGGAAAATGCAGTCATACTGAAACTCAGGAAATGGTCAGCAATATTGCAGCCTCTGAACATGGAACCCAAGAAAGCTCTGGCTCTTTGAGCTGAGGTCTTGCTGAGTTTCAATGTAATGTGCAGAGGAAAACCTAGAATATGCAGCTGAAATGAAAACAAAAATGCTCTTCTGCATCCTTTGCTGATTTGGAGCTTTAGGCTCAGGTTTGATCAATTTTAATGAAATATTGCCATTAGCATGCACATAAAGGAAAGTGGTGCAAAGTTGCATGAAAATATGGTATCCTCAACTTTAGGATTATCTTCTGCATATGGACATGGCAGTAACTGAATCCATAAGTATCTAAAATGTTGGCATTTTAGAGCAAGAGAGGGTTGCAGACGCCATTTTTCCCACTCCCCTATTCTACAAATGAGGAAACTGGGGCTGGAACAGCTTAAATGACTTGTACAAGGTCCCCCAGCTAATTAATGGAAGTGCTAGAGTCCAGGTGGGTCCCCTCATTACTGTTCCCTGCTCTTCCTGCAATTTACAGGGCTTCCCTGAAACACACATGCTGAAGTTTTGCCATTGCCAGGGATGCTCCACGCTGAAACAGCCCTGTGTCACACACCCTTTTCCTCCTGGGGTCCCCTGCCCCACACTCGCAAGATAGCTAAACTGAGGTTAAGGGGGTCTGGGACCACTATATTAGAGTAAAACTAATTGACTTATATGGACTTGAACTTCTTCATCTTATCAGTGCTTTGCTCTGTTTATTCAGACTGTCCATGCGTAGCAAGCTTAAAAAAAGGTTGTACTATGAAGCAAAATAATCAAACTTTTATCTGAAATAACTTTGAAACTTTTTCTGAAGGTTTAATTATTGTGTTCCTTTTGCTTTAGATGTAATGTCAAGTCCCCCAATTTTCCTAAATGTTTGAAAATATTTTTGATGCTCTCTGTTTGCTGGTGTGATAGTGTTGGCCATGTCTTGGGGGGTGGGGTTAGTGAGGTGATTTGAGGAGATTCTGGACCCAAGTCCTTTGTCCAAGAGGTATATGCTTAAAAGAACAAGGGAAATGTCAGATATGGCATGATCCCACTTTAATGATAAGTCTCTGCTCCAGCAACCACTTACTTTTTCAAATTATACGTGTGCTTGGGCTACAAAGGCTCTTCAGAAATGCGTGAGTCTGTTGGCAAATACACATGTGTTGCCTTAACCGCACTGGAGGCCAGTTAGCATGTGTATTTCCAGTGCAGCTTATCATTGGTGCTGGGTGGCACGGGGCTTCACACAAAAACAGGATGAGCCCAGAGCATAGAAGTGGAAAACTAGGTGGATGGGTGGGTTGGACTTGGACATGGAAAATGTACTTCCTTCCTGTGGAACGTGGCGTGTGCTTCTTAGTGCTGACCTGCCTTCTCTCTAGCCCTGTAAGCTGACATTGACATCAAAGCTTACTGAATAGACCCTCTCATCCCCACCAGCCAGGGATAAGGATGAAAGCACCCAATGGAGTTATGCTCTGGCCAGAACCACTTGACGATGGGGTCAAACTATCCTCCAGCAATTAAAGTCAACAAGTGCTTCCATTAAACCATTGTGTACACCTCCAAATGATTATAAATATGTACCATAAGCTATGGGGGAGGGGTGTGAAATGGATGATAGCTTATGCTAATGACACTCTAGAAACCAATATTCTCCACTCAAAATGACATGGAAGAATTCTACTCAATACCTCCAGGGTTCCATTAGTGTTTCTGGGTAAACGTTTCTGGGGAAAATAATTTCTGTTTTCATTCCAGCTGTGCATCAGATACAGTGATGATGGATTGCGAGTGCAAACAGTAAGACGAAACTCCGGCATACAAAGGACAATGACAACCAGAAAGCTCCAACCAGATCCTGCCCTTTCCTTGAAAGGAACTGGAGCCTAGGAGGTGAAGGCATTTCCAATTTTTAGTCCTTTGCCTCCCTCTGCTGTTCCTCTTGAGAAGTTTTCCCTTACAACAATGAGAAATCATGTACTAGCTGCATCCTTTTCTATGCTCTCCCTGCTGGCGCTGATGGGAGATACAGACAGCAAAACAGACAGCTCGTTCATGATGGACTCCGATCCTCGACGCTGCATGAGGCACCACTATGTCGATTCTATCAGTCACCCGTTGTACAAGTGTAGCTCCAAGGTAAGCTCGATATCTCTGTGAGAGTAGCCTTACTCCCAGAAACAGGAGAGAAGCCCTATTCCTTTGACAAGGGACAGAGAACTCTATGGCTGACCTACAGGGCTTGCCAGAGAATCATCCTTTTAGGGTTTCCCACCGTGCTTTGAACTTTTGTCAGTAAAGCTGCCTAATTGACCATGTACACACCCAGCCAGCTTCTCAAAGTCAATAAGAAAGGTTGGAAGTTTCTCACAATAAAATTGTTGCTAGGCACAGGGTTGGAAGGGTGTGTTTGGTCCCTGGCTGTGAAAATGATGAGCAGTGGTGTCCTTTTTCAAGAAAGAAAATGGCGTCTACAGGTTATCGTAACTCTTTTTCTCTCCACCAGCAATAAAGAGGAAGGGAATACAAGAAATATGATTGAGCAGTAAAACGTACTTCTTGGCGGGGGGGCTCTTCAAAGTGTTTCCTGGTCCATGCCTTTCTCTACCTGCCATGTTTATGTTAAAATGGTTTCAAAACAGAAATGGCATTTTGATAAGTTATCATTTTTACCTTGATATCCATGTCATTCTTGTTTGGAGTAGGTTGTGTGTCTTTTGGCACAGGCAAAAGAGATGTCTCAGTGTTGAGACGGGGTGTATGAAGGAATACTATACTTCAAAGGCCACCAAGAGTGGCCCGCCACCTGGACCACCCAAAAGGGAGGCACATAGTAGGGAAAAATAGACTCAGAAGCAGACTTCTCACGACTCTCACTGCCCCCAGTCACACGAATGAAATTTGCCCACATTTGGTAAATAAGAATTTGTTTAGCCCAACCTCAGAGATTTTCACTTCCAGTCCTGAGACTAAAACCACTTAAATATTCTCATATGGCAAGTATTTTTTTAAATTACCAGTATAATTAAAAAGTTTTGGTAATATCAACCACTAAACTTGAGACCATATAAGTTAATGGCTCTACCCTCCATTTAAAAACATTACGATTTCTGTCTGCCTTTAAAATTTCCATAACTTCTCTGATTATAGCTCAATGATGATGGCTTGTTTTAGTTTAGAGAGATCAGAATTTGGATTAACTCACTTTAACCCAAACTTCCTGGCTCTTATTTGTACTTGTCGAACAAAGAAAAAAAAAGAGTAAATAGATAAATTTTTACAAGCCTGCAATCCCTTCTTAGGAAAAAATATTAAACAAATTGAGAAAAAAAGATAGGACATGTTTTTCCAACTGATTGCTCAAAAACTGTAGGCCTGAGGTAAGGTTGACTAGAGCAATTATTAGTTTCTCCTCCACTCCCCCTATAGAGAGCACTCATATTTAGTGTTTCTTATTCCACGGATGATTTCTCCCTCTGCTGAGTTGTCCTCCATAATCATGATTCTTTAAAAAACGAAAGGAAATAAAATTATTTCAGGGACTTCCCTGGCAGCCCAGTGGTTAAGACTCCTCACTTCAAAAAAAAAAAGAAAAAAAGACTCCGCACTTCACTTCGAGTGCAGGGGGCACGGGTTTGATCCCTGGTCAGGGAACTAATACCCCACATGCCGCGCAGCCTGGCCAAAGATAAATAAAATGTTTAAAAAAGAAAGGAAATAAAATTATTTCAAAGAAAGTGTTCATGTGATGATAGGAAGGAACAGGAAAATTGGAGCATCTCTGAAAACTAAAGAACAATCTGGAAAGATTTGATGAAAAGATGGAGAAGCGCCTTAGCAATTATCACATTAGTTAAGGAAAGGTTGAAGAAGATATAGCCTTAACTCA
This sequence comes from Mesoplodon bidens, assembly GCF_964165515.1. Lineage (NCBI taxonomy): Eukaryota > Metazoa > Chordata > Mammalia > Artiodactyla > Ziphiidae > Mesoplodon > Mesoplodon bidens. Next base: position 101,240,628 of record NC_138163.1, read on the forward strand.
AACCCAATAAACTCACAGTGCTTGAGCATGAGTCCTACAAACAGACTTTAGTTTACCTTTGTTCACCTCTGTTTCTTCCAGAATACCATGATAAATAGAGCAAAATTGTGATTGTAGAGAAATGTTTGTAATTTCATGGGAACAATCTGTTTTCAAACATCCCAAACTATCCCAAATATAGCAATAGTTTTATGTAAATGGTGCTTGCAATTATAAACCTTTCTTCCTTCGCCATAAAATATGCCTGGCAGAATCTCAACTACCCAGACCTTTTCTGGATTAGATTTTCTCTATGTATCCGGGAACAAAAACTGTTTTTCATTTTGAGATATTCTATAATTCTTAACTCTCACAGACTCAGGCTGGTTTTCTCTCTAATGGGTTTCACTTAGAAAAATTGTTCATCTTTACAGACTTGGGATATAAAACATGTAGCCTGTGTCTCAAAAACAACCAATGGGGGTTTTTGCAAAGAGGAGACTAGGGTAGATTTTTCCTCTCTGCAAAAATTCTCCCCTCAACGTGAGATTCAAAGCCCATTATTTACTATCGTTTGCCTGTCAGTTGTTAATGCTTCCCGACTCCCATTTATCCAGTGTCTGGTCTCGGGAAGACAGATAAAGGGGAGAATGTGACCCAGGCTCAGGGAAGGGAGAGCATCTGCTTGAACACCTAATAGGTGTCAGGCACCTCATACTATATGATCTAATCGTTGCTGACAAACCTGTGATGGAAAGCGTTATCATGCCCGTTTTATTGGTAAGGAAAACTGAAACCTGAAAGAAGAATTAAGTAGATCGTTTGATGTCATTTAGCCCAGGAGTGGCAATGTCTGCCTCAGAGCATGCATCTTTCAATTCATGTTTCATTCATTTCATTCAATTCATTCATCTTTCACTTGGCTCTTCCTATTGGAGGAATGCAAATAGAATGTAGGAGCCATCATTTATTTTTTTATTATGATTTTTAAAAATTTTATTGAAGTATAGTTGATTTACAATGTTGTGTTAATTTCTTCTGTATGGCAAAGTGACTCAGTTACATATATACATATATATATATATATATATATATATATATATATATATATATATATATATATATATATATATATATATATATATATTCTTTTCCACTATGGTTTGTCACAGGATATTGAATATAGTTCCCTGTGCTATACAGTAGGACCTTGTTGTTTATCCATTCTATATATAATGGTTTGCCTCTGCTAACCCCAAACTCTCAATCCTTCCCTCCCCCAACCCCCTCCCCCTTGGTTACCACAAGTCTGTTCTTTTTTTTTTTTTTTTTTTTTTTTTTGTGATACGCGGGCCTCTGACTGCTGCGGCCTCTCCCGTTGTGGAGCACAGGCTCCGGACGCACAGGCTCAGCAGCCATGGCCCACGGGCCCAGCCACTCCGCGGCATGCGGGATCCTCCCGGACCGGGGCACGAACCCACGTCCCCTGCATCGGCAGGCGGACCCTCAACCCCTGCGCCACCAGGGAAGCCCCACAAGTCTGTTCTTATATCTGAGTCTGTTCCTGTTTTCGTAGATGTGTTCATTTGTCGTATTTAAGATTCCACATATAAGTGATATCATATGATATTTGTCTTTCTCTTTCTGACTTACATCACTTAATATGATAATCTCTAGGTCCATTCAGGTTGCTGCAAATGGGAGCCACTATTTAGAAGTCCAGGCTCAACTTCCAGTCTGTTGAAAATCATGATTTACACTCAGCAATCTTTGTAGAAAAATAAAAATAGTAGTGAAAGCTTTTCTGGGAGCCTTCCATGAGACTATCTGAACTTGCATCTGGCCAGACCCAGGGACCTTTCGCCCATCTCCCAGCAATTCAGGAAAGTGCTGAGATGGCAGGCAGAAAAGACTGGCCACAGTGATCCACGAAGGAGGTCAGTGTGGCCACAGATTAGGATGCACCTGGTGGCTTTCAGTGGTAACACCTCCTAGGAGTGGGTACAAAAGATTCTGGGAGTGGCAGCTTCATTGACAATCTTCACTGAATTTTTTAGTAAAGGTGGTAAAGCAAACAAGCAGAGGGTCAGTGGTTAGTGGAAATGAGATATCTGGGGAATCTTCAAGGGAACTGAGATCCCAGGCTTTGAAGTGAGAGAGACCTGGTTTCAAATTCCAGCTCCACAGTTGGCCAAATGGGTGACTTAGGGGGAAGTGAAGTCATTCTTTAGTGCCTCAGTTTCTTCCCATGTGAAATGGAGCTAATGCTGTCTCCCTAAAAGTGTGGGTATGGGTATTGGTGATAATATTTGTAACGCATCCAGCCTGGTGTTCGGCATGTAATAGACATTAATAGATGATAGTATGATCTTGATGATGAAGTTATAAAGTGGACAGGTGTTTAGACTCACTTTTCTATTTTAGTCAACCACTGAAACCTCAATAACTATTGGGATCTCCTATAGCCTTAAAGGATTAGGAAAATGAAACTCACTGAGGTTCTTGTTAAACACAGAAACCTGGCAGGGCTGGGGGAGCACGCAGGAGGGCAAAGTAAATGTAAGCCACTGTGCTGGGTGCTAAAAGTGGGGATCAAAGTCAGAGAGAAACAGATCCTGCTGTCTGACCTCCCTTCCCATGTGAGCGGAGGAAGGAGGGATTGGAGGGGGTGCGTTCTGGATTCAGGCCAAGGAGGGGTTTTCAGGAACCGAGACTGGGAAAGCGAGCCAGCTGGGCAGGCCTGTGAAGTCTGAGTTGGGTGAGGAGCAGGAGAGGGTGGCCCCGAGCCAGGAGAGCGAAGAGCCAAGGCATACAGTTGTCTGAACCCTGAAGGGCCACAGGAGCAGCTAGGGGGTGGCCCCAAAGGAGAAGGAGGAAGAGGGGTCGGGGCACAAAGCCTGGGGAAATTCCCTGAGGAGAGGGGACCTGTCATGCACAGGGCTGAGCCTCAGGGTTGAGAGGGGCTGCTTAGGATCCTCAAGCCATCTCCCAGTGCTGCCCCTGAAGCTCACAGCATGGTAGGAGAAACGAGGGGAGTCGGGAGTATTGAGTTTATAACACAGTTGACTAGTGGGCAGATAAAACTTGATTTTTTTTTTTGCGGTATGCGGGCCTCTCACTGTTGTGGCCTCTCCCGCTGCGGAGCACAGGCTCCGGACGCGCAGGCTCAGCGGCCATGGCTCACGGGCCCAGCCGCTCCACGGCATGTGGGATCCTCCCGGACCGGGGCATGAACCTGTGTCCCCTGCATCGGCAGGCGGACTCTCAACCACTGCGCCACCAGGGAAGCCCGACTTGATATTTTTTAAAAAAAGAACAAATGTATACCGTGGTGGGCAGTTGAGGCACGAAAGTAGAAGAAAACACAGACTACATTTTTGCCCTCATAATGCTTACAAGTAAATGGAGGAGAGAGGGAAGGGAAACATTCTGTGTGCAAAGGTCTCTTCAGGTCAGTTTGAGTTGTAACCAGAGTGAAGGGACCGGATTCTAGCTGGAGGTTGACCTGGCTGTCTGGAGATGAGCTGAACAGTCATTTATTGAGGGTGCTGGGGAAGTGAGGAATGGGAGAAGCAGAGGTGAATCATGTTCCTGAGGAGAAAGGGGGGGTGCTTCGAGGGGTGCCATGGAATAAGGGATGCACAGTATTCAGTGTTGAGAAAAAGGCAAAATATGTTTCTCACTCGATTGAGGTAAAATAGCCAAAACTCTATTCTAGGATGGGACAGGTGGGTCTTTATTCTGATATTGATGGAGACCATGGCCTGAGCCAGGAATTCACAGGGGCCCCACGTGACAGGAAAGGAAAGTGGCTTTGGAGATGGCAAGTCTTTCAACAAGAGGTGATGAAAACCATCTGTGTTTGGATTTTCTCTCACTCAGCAGACAGTTGTGTATTGCAGCAAAAGGCCTAACTGTCTAAGAACTGTGGTAGGTCACCAGAGACAGCAGGAGCCTGAGGTCTCCGGGTGCAGTCCTTGGTCTGGACCCAGGAATCACAGCTGGCTACAACCCTCACAGTGTAGCCTGAACTTGCCCTTGACTGACTTTAGCATCTTATGAAACTCAAAGGCTTGGAAGGCTGACTCTCATGGCCTAATAGTATAGCACCGTGGTTTGGAGAGAGAGCTCAGGAATCTGGCTGTCTCAGTTCAGAATCCTGGCCCTCCATTGTACGGCTATGTGACTTCAGGCCGGTAACTTATCCTCTGCCTTTGAATTTCTTAATTTGTAAAGTGGGGAGAGTTTATCTTTTGAAACAGTTGTTAAGTATTAACTTGCCTGTGAAGGGCTTGGCACAGTGCCTGGAGCCTAGTAAACGTTCAATACATGTTACATATCATCATCATTACTGTTCCTTAATTATTACCCAAGGACCTTCCATTACTCTTAGCCTCAGCACATGGAAATCAGATTGAACGTGAAAGAGTCTATCCTTGAGCAAATACCCTGAACCCAACAGCTCTGTTCATGTTACAAGGAACTAGGTATCACATCCAGCTGGAGCCAAGTGACTCCAAGGTTGGGGGGATACAAAGGGGCTGCTGGAGAAGTTGCCTAGCTTCCTAGCATCAAGCCAGTTGTTGGGGGGGAACATCAGATAGCAAAAATTAAACTGGACCAAAAGCAGATAACATGTATCTGTCACCCACCTGAGCCGTGAAAAGTCAATAGAAGTTTGTATGAGCAATAACCACCTATTGAGAACACACTCTTCTAGTGGTGCAGCTCCATGTGGGTTCTTTGTCCAAAAAAATTCATTTCTTGATTTGATAGTGGAGTAGTGTGTACGCTCTTCATTAAGAGCAGTTAAGCACAGTGCAAAATGCAGAGCAGTTAATAAAATACAGCCAAGTCACCCACGTATGAGGAATGTGCATTGACCATAAACTGGGGGCCAATGTGTTATGGCAGGTGAATGGATGTCTGAAGGTGTCAAAGTTTTATGGAACTGAAGGATGAATTGGTTAAGGAGTTAAAGAGTATGTGGTATCATCCAATGAACTGCTGGGAATCCCTGGGAGTCCTCAAATCCCTGGGGGATGGAGCAATGGGCGAGGGTCTTGACAGTGGAGTAGATATTATTTAGGACTGCCATGGTTCTTAGAAGATTCATCTCTGCTTAAGTTTGGAGGTGGTGATGATGTGTCCCAAGAAGCCCATAAGAAAAAGGTCAGACTCGTGTGGTTATGATATGGTTACAACTCCCAGAGGCAGGTCAAAGAAGATTAGAGTAGGGTGTGAGTTGGCACATGCCTCAGGAAAGCATCTTAATATCAGGAATCAGGATATTATAGTGGTTTAGACCAGGGGTTTGGTTTTAGACAGACCTGTGTTTGATTTCAGCATTGCGTTTTACCAGATATGTGAGTTTGGGCAATTTACTCAAATTCTTTAAAGCCTCAGTTTCCTCATCTGTAATAACAGTACAGATAATAATAGTACCTTTCACATAGGATTGTTATGAGAATTAAATGAGATTAAATGTTGTAAGCACTCAATAAATGTTAGCTGCCATCATTATTATTAGCGAAATGATCACTATCTAGTGATGCATCTAGAGCAGAGCCTCTCAAACTTTAACAGGTCCAGAGCCTTGCTGCTCAAAGCGTGGATGTTAGCGCAGCACCACCATCAACCAGAATCTTACAAGAAACGCAGAATCTCTGGCCTCACTCAGAACTAGTCAAGTGCAATCTGCATTTTAACAAGATTCTTAGCTGATTTACATGCACACTACAGTTTGAGAAGCTCTGGTCTGGAAGAGGTCAGAAGTTGTTCATTAAATCTGTAATACAGGTGAGGCGTGGCCAAGACTAAAATGTGAATATCAAGAGTGAATCTGGGGACTTCCCTGGTGGCGCAGTGGTTGGGAGTCCACCTGCCGGTGCAGGGGACACTGGTTCGACCCCTGCTCCAGGAAGATCCCACATGCTGTGGAGCAACTTAAGCCCTTGTGCCACAACTGCTGAGCCTGCACTCTAGAGCCCACAAGCCACAACAACTGAGCCCGCGTGCCTAGAGCCCATGCTCCGCAACAAGAGAAGCCACCGCAGTGAGAAGCCCACGCACCACAATGAAGAGTAGCCCCCGCTCACCACAAGACCCAACGCAGCCAAAAATTAATTAATTAATTTTAAAAAATGATTCATATATATGTATGGATACATTTTTTTTAAAAAGAGTGAATCTGGGAAGCAGGTATTTATACCTTCCATTCCTAACGACACTCGTTCATAGATCTTTATCTTCCAAACTCCCCGCTTGACTCCTGCAACACACACACACAAAACAGGGCTAGATAGAGATGGAATCTATATACAGTTGAACTTTGAACAACATGGCTTTGAACTGCACGGGTCCACTTACATGCGGATTTTTTTTCAATAGGAAATATTACCACAGTACATGATCTGTGGCTGGTTGAATCCTCGGATGTGGAACCACAGATAGGGACGGGCAAGTGTAAATTATATGCAGATTTTGGAATACACGGAAGGTTGGTGCCCTTGACCCCCCATGTTATTCAAGGGTCAACTGTACTGGGCATCTCCCAGAGAGGGGATTTGCATGTATGTTTAGATCCTCAAGGGCCAGATAATCATTTCATGGTGTCTTCTTGGAGGAGAGGGCATTTGAATTTGGCAATGGAGGATAGTTGGTATTTCATTAAGCACAGCCAGGAGAAAAGGACATTCCTGAGAGAGGAAAGGCAAAGGCAAGAGGCAGGGAAATTCGGGGCAGTTCCATGGACTCCTAAGTAATTAAGCTTGATCCAAATAGAGAGTGGGTGATGAGAATGAGAACAGTTGTTAGTGAGATTTGAAAGATATGTGAAAGCCAGGTCGTGGAGGGCCTTAATGCCTGTTCAGGAGTTTGGATTTTATTCTGAAGGCTGGTGGCAGCCACTGAAGGTGTTTATTGTACATGTCTCTGCATTCTCCTTGCCCAGAAAGTCCAGCTCCTGAGGAAGAGGGACCCACTGGATGTGGCCCCAGAGTCTTCAGTGCTGGAGTTCTTGTCCTTCAGGATGAGCTGAAGGCAGAGCTTGAGACCTCGAAGACTTTTAGTGAAATCACTATTGGGTTAGTTCTACAAATGGCCCTAGATTGCTGACTTGGTCATATTATGGACAGTGCTAGTTGCCTTGTCATTCAAGGTCAGCATTTGGTTCACCTGTACATGTATCATTTGGGTATGATGCACTGCCATGTCTCTGCCCTTCTGAATGAAGTCTGTTGGCACAGGTTAGCTATACCCATCCAGACTGAAACTGAATCTCTAAAGACTCCATTTGGGGAGGTGATTCTTTGAAGAACTGCTTAATCTGCCTAATAGGTAATCCACATTAGAGATGAGCAAATTTAACATCACTCCAAAGTGAGATGTCAAGGAACCATTCCCACATACTAGCAAGGGTGAGAAGGGACTGGGAAGACCTCGAACCCTCTCTCTCATTAGAGGGATGGGGCGGGCACCAGGAACTGGCCTGTGTAATATAGACCTATGGCATAATCACTCAAAACCCATTTTAGATCATGTCTGTTTTCCATATCAATGTGCAGGGCAGGCAGGATAGAACTGAAGCTTTAATAAAATCAAAATGACTTACAGCTGCCATTTTCTCCCTGCCTCTGTGGCCTCTCAGAGAAAATAAATCAGTAGGTCTAGTCCAACTTATTCTTCACCAAGCCCTGCTAGTCATTTCCCAATATCTCATATTGTCTTGTTGGTTGTTAAGAGATTGTTGGATCTATCCCAGCATCTTTTCAGATAATGATGTTAATGATCTATAATTACCAGAAGTCATCTTCTCTTCCTTTTGGAAAGGTGGGCAGGCCATTTCCTTCTTTTAATTCTTGGACATTAAATTCTGTCCTATAGGATGATATCAGACTTAATAGCTGGTGAGTTTCAATAATAATTGCTAATTCCTAAAATACCATGAGGTAAATGTCAAACTGTTTCATGCATATTTATGTATCTTTTAATCTTTTATTTGAGTAGTTCTACTTTTTATGTTCTTGTTGTGGGTTCTGGAATTATAGGGCAACATTTTCTCTATCACTTCATATGAAGTTCACCAAGCAAGACCCTCCCACATAAACATACACCAATAACCTCAGGTTTCCCCCACCTTCTGTGCCTCAATGTATAGGGTTGTATAGCTTAATGAATCAAGCTGCCCACCCTACCCCCCCATGACTGCCAGTCCCAAGAAACCATTTATGTATGCATAAATGCATAAATGAGCCTCTGCTCCATCCCTTTAATCTATATGCAAAATATAAAGTGTGTACTTATGTCCATTGTTTGGGGGATAACTTTGGTAGCTTGCACCAGATTCTTAAAGGATCTGTTTACTAAAGCCACATTAAGAGCCACTATAAAGAACATGCAACCTCTGCTACTTCAACCCAAGCTTTATTATCATACTAACCTACTTTTGGAAATGGAGGTGGTCAGAAGGAATGTATCCTAGTATTTGCCCTAAATGACTGAAAACTCAATTGCACAAATCTCAGGATCCTTCAGTGTATAAGCCCAGAAGTGTGATTCCAGGTCCCAAAACATACCCTTTTTCTATTTCACTCTCTTGTTTCAAGTTGTGGTGCCCAGAATATTTCTTCTTAAGTATCACTTAGTTATCCTCTTTTTCTTCTTCAGAAACCATATTCCTTTTCTTTAGTAAATCTCTGCACATAGCAAATTCCATTTCTCTGTAGTCATTCTTTATTTATCCCCTGATGGCAATTTGGAATGACTTTCTACATTTTCAGACTAATAGAACTGGCATGGGTCCAACGGTAGACTACCACCTGTCAGTAGAAATTTCTTTTGTTCTTTGGTTTTTATTTGCACATTGTGGTGGTGGGCCGTGTCCAGTGGTTCTAAACCCTCAGCGCACATTGGAATCACCTAAAGAGCTTGGAAAACCACGAAAGCCTGGGCTCAACTCCAAAGGATTTTAATTCACTTGGTCTGAGATGGGGCCTGGGTGTTGACATTTTAAAAGCGAATTTGCAGCAATGTAGGTGATGCTATAGTACTTTATATTTTTGCTTATAATGACAGCTACTAATTCTTTTTCACTTAAGTTGGGAAATTTCGTTTAATGGCAGCTGAAGGGCCATTTTCAACTGGAAAAATTCATTTATCTCTGTGGTAAGCTTTATCTTGATAAAAATTTGCACTAGTATTTTACCACCAGATGAAAAAAAAGATGAGCATCATTTAAAAATTAATGTATTTAAAATAAAGTACAGAGAAAAACATGTTTATATTATATCAGGCTTCATTTTGAATGAATCTTTTTCCCCAATCCTTACTGTAAAGATCTTGTGCTATAACTTTTTTTTTTTTTTTTTTTTGCGGTACGCTGGCCACTCACTGTTGTGGCCTCTCCCATTGCGGAGCACAGGCTCCGGATGCGCAGGCTCAGCGGCCATGGCTCACGGGCCCAGCCACTCTGCAGCATGTGGGATCTTCCCAGACCGGGGCACGAACCCGTGTCCCCTGCATCGGCAGGCAGACTCTCAACCACTGCGCCACCAGGGAAGCCCTAACTTTTAAAGCCATACAAATAAGAGTGCTAAACTGTGGACTTAAAAGTAGGTGTATAAATATTCTTAAGCAGTATTACTTGGAAAATACAAATAAAATATAACAACCACATAAAATAAACCAATATCATATTTTCTTTACCTGTTAAATATTGAGAGACATTTACATTTTTAAAGTAAACTTTAAAATTATGGAAAAAAATAAAATAAAAGCAAATTTGCCAGGTGATTCCAATGTGTGACCAGGGTTGAGAGCCACTGGTCTTCTCCAGCAGGAACTCATCCAGCCAGGAGCGTTAGGGCCTTTTAAAGGATGCTGTGGGACCTGGCTAAAGTTTGGGCTTCCGCAGTGGGGGTAACCACTTCTTTTCTCTCCCCAGATGGTACTCCTGGCCCGATGCGAGGGGCACTGCAGCCAGGCGTCACGCTCCGAGCCCTTGGTCTCCTTCAGCACTGTCCTCAAGCAGCCCTTCCGTTCCTCCTGTCACTGCTGCCGGCCCCAGACGTCCAAGCTGAAGGCACTGCGGCTGCGCTGCTCTGGGGGCATGCGACTCACGGCCACCTACCGGTACATCCTCTCCTGTCACTGCGAGGAGTGCAGCTCCTGAGGCCTGCTGTTGAGTGGCTTCTGGATGGGACAGTCCCTCCCCCTCGCTGAAGCAGTTCAACCAGCCAGGGAAGGACTGGCAAGGGAAGAGTTAAGGCAAAAAAAAAATATGTAGCAATTCCCACGGGATTCTGCGTATTCTAGTAATAAAGACTCTACATGCTTGTTGACAGAGATACTCTGGGAACTTGTTTTCCATTACCATCTCCTTTCCCTGGTACAATTTCTTTTGGTTCCTTTTCAGATTCAGGCAATTTCCCCCTTGGCACTGAATGCTGTTTGGGTTTCCAACAATTCAGCATTAGTGGGAAAAGTAGGCCCCCATGCAAGAGTGGGTCAGGCTGTCACTGTTTGGTGCAGATTAGGGAAGCATTTACTTTGGAAAGCAGGAAAGCCCAATTCTTTCTGGGACATCATCTGGCTTTTTTTTTCTTTTTCTTTTTCTTTTTTTTTTTCATCTTGTCATTTGGTCTAAGGTTGCCATTGTTGCTACAGGTTACCAATTTCAAATTCCAGGCACCAAGCATGTGGATATGTTTAGCCAGGTTCATTCACAGCCAGCTAACTGACATTGAAATCACTAACAAACAGATTCTCCTATGTGATGCTGGAACTCCTGATAGCCATCATTATTATTCAGAAATGACTTTGGGGAAGTAAAAGTGGCTTAAAGAATTGTCATCTTGAGGCTCTCTCAGATAAATTATGTTAACATGTTGTAAGGGAGCAGACTTTTAAAGACCTGCACAAATACGGATCCTGCACTGACTTTGAAAAAGGCATATATGTACTAGTGGCATGGAGAATGCTTTATACTCATGCATGCAAATTAGACAACCAAGTACGAATCTATTTGTGGGTGTGCTATAGCTTTAGCCATGTCGTGGGCATCATTCTCTAATATCCACTTGTCCATGGGAAGCTTGCTGCCGAAAATGGTGGCCTGGCTCATCTTCTGAACATTTGGTTCAAATATATTTTGGTCCTTGAGGCTCAAAATTTGAGTTATTCCCATGTTTTGAAATAAAAAGAGAGTATCTTCAAAATTTTGATGGTGTAAGGATTGTTTTTTCCTACTCAACATCCTACTAGAGCGCATCCCCTATGGTGTGTGTGGGGGGGATCCAGAAATAGAGGGAGATCGGGTTTCAGAATGCACGGTGGAGGCATTTTTTTGAAATCCATGTACTAGGGTGGGGGGGGGGCTTATGAAATGTGGCCTTTAGTCTCAGAATTTAGCTTGCTGAATGAGCACAAAATCTGATGCATTCTGGCTCCCTTAGCCACTATTCTCAGAAGAAAATAAGTATCCATAAATGAAGTCTGAAGAACCAGAAGGAAAACAAATAGTTCACAAACAATGGTTTCTGTGTCATTGACCGCCCAGTGATCCAGGGCCAATGGTACACATGAGCATTTACAAGAATCCTCATGGTGCTAGCATAGTGCTATATCCACTGCAGGCATCTCAACTCTAACCCAGACTGGCAACTCAGTTTCCAAGGTAACCTTGACACCATGCTGTCTTGGTTCACCAGAGGTGATGGTGCACCCCACTGTTAGTACAGCCAACCTGTGGGGAATTAATTCACACACCATCATCTCTGGGGTTAAATTTATATTTGTGGCTTTGGAACACAATGAAACTAATACTATTAAACCTTGACCTTGATCTTAACCTTCATAGTGACAGAGCCAGCCAGTCCACTAAATTGGAAGTTCTCCCCATTCTGAAGGCAAATGCGAAATGGTAATTTGGACCATTACATGAAGAGAAATTTTGCCATAAAAAAAGAATTAAATTTAATACCTAAAGTTAAATGGTTATAGTTCTTAACCAATAATGAAAGTATTAACTGCTGGTCACATTTATGGCTATTCTTTCATGTCACTGATCAAAAAGCAAAAATAATACTTCTAGTCTTAAAATATCTCTTCCTGGCTTTAAAAACTCAATTTGCTTTGAGAGTCATATGCCCCAAACTCCAGTCTTTATTTCCTTACTACCAATTTGGAACTGGAGGGGGGCAGTTATATGAGTCATTATTTTCCAAATTCTCTTGAAGCCATAGAAAGTGTTCCCTTCAAATTCTTTTATGTGGTCTATTGTCAAAGTTTCCCCCATGGCAAAAAGTAGAATATGCTTGGAACATTAGAGAATCATAGAAGGGTGGCATTGGGAGGGCCATTAAAAAGCTTCCATTCTCTTCTCTTGCTAAATAGATGAGCAAATGTAGACCTGCAGAAATCCAGGAACCTGCCCAGAGTCACACACGTCATCTTGGCTTTGGAGCTAGAACCCAGACTTCCTGCTCTCTGCAGCCATGGGTTCTTCCCTTCCCCTTGCCAGTGAAAGGAGCCCCGCTTTTCTCAGGATCTTGCATGCTGATTATGGTGAATGGGCTGGAAGAGAGTACAGTGAGAGAGAGTACAATTTAATGGGGGCAGGGCTTCCCTGATGACGCAGTGGTTGAGAATCTGCCTGCCAATGCAGGGGACACAGGTTTGATCCCCTGGTCCAGGAAGGTCCCACGTGCTGTGGAGCAGCTAAGCCCCTGCACCACAACTACTGAACCTGCGCTCTAGACCCCGTGAGCCACAACTACTGAGCCCACGAGCCACAACTACTGAAGCCCATGCGCCTAGAGACCGTGCTCCGCAACAAGAGAAGCCACCACAATGAGAAGCCCGCGCACTGCAATGAAGAGTAGCCACTGCTCACCACAACTAGAGAAAGCCTGTGTGCAGCAACGAACACCCAAAGCAGCCAAAAATAAGTAAATAAATTTATTTTAAAAAAATTTAATGGGGGCATATCAAGGCTGAGAAGGAGGAAAAAGAGTTACAGTTTTCCTACAGACCTAAAAATAGCCCTGGGAACTGAGAGAATTTAGACATTATTGGATATTAAGTTACTATGGAATTTGCATTATATCTTTAAAAAATTAAACTTATTTAGCCTTATGTTAATGTCTACCCCTAAGGATTGAGAGAGAACCAATGAAAACATTGATCATTTAAAAACACTACTCGTGGAATGCCTAAGGAATGTCTTCCCCATTTGCTCTGCATGAATAAAGGGAAATTAAAATATCTTATAATCTCAGTAGCTGACATCTTAAAACTCTGTGTGATAATCCACAATGGTGCAGGGCAAGCCTCTTGTAAACTGACCTTGCCCTCATAATTCATAAGCATTTAATAATAATGAGTTAATAGTATAGTGGAAAATGGAGAAGTTTATGGACTGAACTGATTTTCTTGGGATCTCAGTTTCCCAGACCAATCACTTCAGTTTTATTCATGTAACCTCCTGAACTTTCCCCAGAAGTTTAGAATGAAGGACAAATCAACTGTGCCTGGTCCTGAGGAAATAGCAGTTGGCCTTCTGCTAAACTCAAGTGTTTGCTAATCCACTCAACACATTATTTTGTATTAGGTAGAACAGGCTGCCTACACATTATGACTGGGGAACTCTTTGAGGAAGTTGATTTCTTCTTTGTGACGTTGGAGAAATTAAGGTACAGATTTGCTTTTGGTCGCTTCTTCAGGCCCCGTTGAAACATACACACTCGAGCAAGAGAGCTACCCAAGATGGCACGCCAAATGCCTGGGGGACAGGGGTTTGGGAAGGCTTAGATGGGAAAGGGAAGCCATATCCTGCTGATGCTGCCTTCTTCATGACCCCAAGGCAGAGCCACATCCTGGTAGACAGACAAGCCCATTCCCTTCCAGAGCTAGAATAATGGAGAGGCTTGGATCTGGGAAGAGAGGTTCTGCCCATAGCTGTATCATTACACTCCAGGAGGACTATTTGCACATTGAAATAGGCATTACTAAGCCTGTTTCGGTGTGCTAACAGGTACCCAGCAACTACTTGCTGAAGCACAATAGTTCATGAGAAAATGACATCATATGCCAACAAATCAGTTTGCCCGTAAGTCTTCACTATATTAATGAAATATTTTGGTATATTCTACCATAAATCTATGAAAACGTGGGTAATTTCTTTAACTCAATTATGAATGTAATTCCAAATTTCTCATTGATTAAAGACATGCTGTGCCCTCAAATATTAATGCCATCTTCTCACGTGGTAGACAGAACATTTAAAATCTAGCAACCATGGTGAACATGGACATGCATGCACCAGGGAAGGATTTGTTGCCTCAGCTGTCAATCCTTTCCAGGTCTGCCTCAGCTGCAGAGTCACCTTGCCCAAGGGCATGCTCTTCCAGGGGTGGCTCTCACATCCAATGACTGATATGTAGGTGGGGTAATAAGAGGCTGGCTATCTTAGTCTGATGAAAGACAACTCTAGCGGGCAATTCTCTCTCCAGAGCCATCCAACTGGGTTGGCTGAGGCGTGTCAGCTCTACCTCTCTTCCTGCCCGCACTTGCTTCCCTCCTTGTGTTCCACAGGTGCTGATCCTTAATAAATACCCTGCATCGCAAGTTCCATCTCAGCCTCTGACTCTTGGGAACCAAACCTGCAACAGTAACTTTTACATATTTTATTGACCTGTAAAAGAAAGCGATTACATCTACGCCATCTTGTCTTCTTAAGTGGCCAATAATATTTAGGGTTCAAATCAATGTTTCTGCTTCCTCTAAATGCATAGCTTAAACATATGTACCAGCACCTACTATGTGTCAACTAGAATGCTAAATGCTGGAGATACTGCGGTGAAAAAGCCATAACTTTGATTTTCATATGTGCACAACCTAGAGAGGGTGAGAGATGACTATAATAAGTGCACTGGTGACATACAGAGATAATCCACAAAGCTGACAATCTTGTGTGCTTGGTTTTAAGGTGGCCATTTTAAAAGTAAGGAGCTATGACTTTCAATAATAACATTATATTGGTACAGCACTTGCACAGATGGTATCTCATCCTTATGAGGTAAGTTAATTATTACAAAAATCTCATGGATAAGAAACCAGAGGTTGTCTTCTGATCTTAAAGTCTGTGCTTCCTTTGCGATTCCCAAACACCTTCTTTTTCTTTTTTCTAAAGATTGAAGACAGAAGGAAAAGACCACCAAACCATCTTGTGTTGGTATCTGTCAGTTCTCGTTAGTAAACTATGATTCCAGAATGTGAAGAGCTTGTTGACACAAAGCATACAGGGCCTTGACCCAATAGAACTTTAGAGAATGTACTATTCAAATACAAACTTCTGCAGAAAATAAATACGTTTCAAATTATATATGAAACCAAAGCTGTGCTTGTGAGTTTAAAATCCTTTTGTATTTGGCTGTAATCTTTTTTTTTTTTTTTTTTTTTTTTTTGCGGTACGCGGGCCTCTCACTGTTGTGGCCTCTCCCGTTGTGGAGCACAGGCTCCGGATGCGCAGGCTCAGCGGCCATGGCTCACGGGCCTAGCCGCTCCGCGGCATGTGGGATCTTCCTGGACCGGGGCACGAACCCATGTCCCCTGCATCTGCAGGCGGACTCTCAACCACTGCGCCACCAGGGAAGCCCTGGCTGTAATCTTTTGGATAGCTTCAATATACTAGTGTTATACATACGTGGTAAATTGAATGGTTTATTTTTAAATTGTTCAGAGTTAGACGTGGCTCCCTTGGAGCAGTTTGACTTGTGTGGCATGTCACTGTCATCATCATGGTTGTCATCATTGTCGTCATCAGCATCATCATCATTTTTAACCTTGATTAACAGAGTGTAATGAAGCAGACATTGTGCTTAGCACTTTTCTCTGCTTTATCTCATTTAATCCTCCCAACAGACCCTGAGGTTAATATTATCCCCACTTCACAGATAGTATGAATAAATTCTTATGGTTTCTAATCACTGGAGTTTCTTTTTTGGTATCCTAGAATTCTTCATTATCTTCAAAATGATCACCAAACCTAATATTGCCATCATAATCGCAAAGTGTATATAAAGTAACTGTCCATGCATATGCACAGTGGAAATAAACTTAAAGAGGCAAAGATCTTTCCTTCTAAGAGCTGACATTCCAAACCCTGCATATGCTTTGGGTTATTTATTTATTTATTTATTTATTATTTTTGGCTGTGTTGGGTCTTCATTGCTGTGCGTGGGCTTTCTCTAGTGCGGAGAGTGGGGGCTACTCTTCGTTGCAGTACGTGGGCTTCTCACTGCGGTGGCTTCTCTTGTTGTGGAGCACGGACTCTAGGCACGCGGGCTTCAGTAGTTGGGGCTCGCGGGCCCTAGAGCACAGGCTCAGTAGTTGTGGCGCAAGGGCTTAGTTGCTCTGTGGCGTGTGGGATCTTCCTGGAGCAGGGCTCGAACCTGTGTCCCCTGCATTGGCAGTTGGATTCCTAACCACTGTGCCACCAGGGAAGCCCCCTGCATATGGTTTTAAGTAACTAAATTCTTAACAATGTGTCCTCTTCAATTTTATTCTACACCAGCAGTGTGTTTTTCCATAATACTACCATCCAATTGTTTCCTCTTCACATAGGGACAGTATCTGTTGCCTGCCCTTATTAAATTCCACAGCTTCATTTGTGATTCATGACTTTTTAGGTAACTGTCATTGGAAGAAGCCATGAGAAACCATAGCTAACGGAATCATTGGTCCAAAAAAGGAACATGGAAGGCACGTCATCCAACTCTCTTATTCTATAGAGGTTTTTTTGTGTGTGTGTGTGGTACACGGGCCTCTCACTGTTGTGACCTCTCCCGTTGCGGAGCACAGGCTCTGGACGCGCAGGCTCAGCGGCCATGGCTCACGGGCCCAGCCGCTCCGCGGCATGTGGTATCTTCCCGGACTGGGGCACGAACCCGTGTCCCCTGCATCGGCAGGCAGACTCTCAACCACTGTGCCACCAGGGAAGCCCCCTATATAGAGGTTTTTGATGTTGTGTCTCCTGACTTTTCAACCAATGCTCACGCCATTGGCCAGTGCTCTGTTCTTGATTCTTCTTGCATGACAGTCTCCCATGAACCATGAAAATGAATTTTTCATTATTGGTTGAAACCAACATTCTAAGACTTTCTTAATAACTGTTTGCCCACTTTTACCCACTAATTCATAGTGCTCAGCACACGTATCATTGCATGTTAAGAGCATGAACTCTGGGGCCAGGCTGCCTGAATTCATACATTTGCTTGGCTGTTTATTAGCCATGTGACTCCTGGGCAAGCTATTGGGCCTTTCTGTGCCTTGGATTTCCCATCTGTAAGATAGGATGAGTCTATGTATAGACTTCATGGTTCTATTATGAGGATTAAATGAGTTAATACATGATGTGTAGAAACCCAGAACCATGCCTGGCACTGAGTAGCACTATGAGTATTAGCAACCATTTGCATTATGCGTTCAGAGTTCAAACAAGTTGTAACTTCTCTAATAGAGCTTTGGTTAAGCCAAACATTATTCTTATCCACATTTTTCCCCAGCAAAAATTTATGCATTCTTAACATTTCTTGTTATATTACTATATGATAAAAAGTTTTCATTTTTAAGGTTATAGTACTAAATTGGTAGAAATAAATCAGAGCTGGTTGTTATTTTACAGCTTAATTTTTAGCTTGTGTATTCTGCCTTAAAATTACATTCATTAAAAAAATTTTTTTTTTAATTATGTTCATTCTAGTGGCAGAAGACACTTATTAAATCATTTTATTTGCCCTCCTCCATGCATGAATCAGGCTTAGATGAAAACAACTAAAGCAATGAAATGTGCAAGTTTTTAAATATTTTTCTGGGAAATTAATTTATTCTAAAATAATGTACAGCCTTCTCTTCCTCCCATCATTCAATTATTCTCAAAAACCCTGTCTTCTCTCCCCCTGCTTCACACCCCCCCTTAATAATAACTCTTGCAGCTGTGAGTTAACGAGCCTATTCTGAAGTATGTTCTGAGGAGTGGCCTGCTGGAAGAACTTCATGAAGGCACATTTTTGGTTAAATTTAAATTTAAGGACACCAGAGAGTCAGGGACTATATGTTCCACCACAGGGAAGGGAGGATTATATTAAATAGTACAAATTAACGCATCTAAGTCATTTATTCCTTACATTAATTTCTACTTTTCCAGAATAGTACAACTACAGATTATCACAATTTATACATTTTCCCAAAACAGCACAATTATTGATTAGCACAGCTTAATATATCTAAATCATCTATCTCTTACATTAATTTCTATTTTGCCAAAACAGCAGTCATTTACCCAGAGCCAGAAACCTTTGTTGCAAATATTGGATTTGAGCAAAGAGTAGAATATCTAATTAAAATTGGAAAATTACAATTCTATATGACTGAAGCTGTAATGTGAGCCACGTAAATCATTTTTGTTTGTTTGGGATTTTTTTGGCCACACCGCATGGCATGAGGGATCTTAGTTCCCTGACCAGGGATCGAACCCATGCTCCCTGCATTGGAAGCGCAGAGTCTTAACCACTGGACTGCCAGGGAATTCCCCACATAAATCATTTTTAATTTCATAGTAGCCACACTAAAAAAAATTTTTTAAACAGGTAAAATTAATTTTAACAACATATTTTACTCCATCGAATCTATCCCAAATATTATCGTTTCAAGGTGTAATCAATATGAAAATTTATTACTGAGATCGTTCACATTCTTTTTGTCACACCAAGTCTTTGAAATCTGGTGCTTATTTTATAGTCATAGTGCATGCCAATTCCAACCATACATTATTTTGGAAATATATATACTGAAATCCCTGTGAAAAAAAGGGCAAATATGGTGGGCAAGTCTAAGGACAAGATCAAAGAGGTTGAGGCAACAAATTATGGTTGAATTGGTTTAGAACCTCACAAGCAATAGTTACTTGGACATTTAAGAGACTTTACTGTCCACGTGGCTTTGCTCAACAATATCCTAGGAGTCAGGAAACCCAAATGCACTCCTGGCTCAACCACCAACCAGCTGTGTGATCCAGAGTGAGTCACGTTTTCCAATACTCAGTTTTGTAGACCGTATTATGAAGATCTCTTCCCATATCATGAATATTCTTCACACACACAGAGCCCTGCTCTAACACTTACCTATTCTCAAGGTAAAGGAACTTCTAAACAGTCAGTTTCTGTTGTGCTTTCACCACTGAGAAACCTGATATTTTTACTTATTGAGTTTACCCATGTTTCCTTTTCTTCTTTTCAAGAGTTGTACATGGGTGATATTTTATATAAGTGATTAAAAATAGAAGTGAGCTCAACCTACTGTATAGCACAGGGAACTCTACCGAATACTCTGTAATGACCCATATGGGAAAAGAATCTAAAAAAGAGTGGATAGATGTACATGTATAAATGATTCACTTTGCTGTACAGCAGAAATTAACACAACATTGTAAATCAACTATAGTCCAATAAAAATTAATTTAAAAAAAGAAAAAAATAGAAGTAAGCTCATTAAAATATTGCTTTGACCCATCTCGGAACAGAATGAATTGCTGATAATGCATCATTCATTTTGAGAACATTTTTAAAAAAGGTTAAACATGTTACATTTCATGAAAAATGTATTACATTTTCATGATCCTTTCCTCCTAGCTCACTCTTCCTCTTTTCCCTTCTAACAAAGGCAGCAAGCAGCAGATGGATGGGAAGGGATGGGGGTCGTTCAGTGGTGGGAGGGTGGGTCAGCCATCCCTTTGCTTTTGTGTATCGAGGCCCTGGCTATATGCCAGGGGTATTTGAGGAAAAAAGGGAGCGGAGCGATACAGGCTTTTAGGCAGAGTGCTCATTCGTAATTAAGTTGCTTAGTTGCAGGGCCATCAAAGGAAAACTTCAAATACCCTGACAGCAAAACCACCTGTGCTAAAAGCAGAAGCAAGATCGTGCAGGGGAAAGGCAGAGCCGATGGCAGACACTAAGGAAGCACTGAGCAGAGAGGCCATTTTGAAAGACAAAAGCAAGAGCCTGGGCTGTGTGTCAGAGGAACCTGGTGGGCATTGTTAGATCTGAGACTCCGAATCTATTACTGGGGCCCCGTGCTAATGCACGAGAACCTTAAGCCTTTCTTTGTTCACTGTGTTGCCTCAAACAGGAGAGTCTGATTTTAAAATAATAAGCCCATGACATCATTGGTAGAATATTTATGCTGCATCCAGTATTGGGCTAGACACGATGAGTACAATCTCTAATTTAATCCTCTCAACAACTTGGTTGTTAGGTGCATTTTACAGACAGGGAAACCAAAGCTTAGAGAGCTTGAGTGATTTGCTGAGTCTCACAACCAGTAAGGGGCAGAGGCAAACTAACCACAGATCTCTGTCTACTAAGCTTAAGATTCTTTTTCTTTTTGCTCCATCCATTCTCTGTCCCCGCACGCACCAAGGTTTGACCCTCAGAAGTCACGTTCGCATTGGAGGACTGTATCAGAGGGTCAGGATCTAAGGTCAATCTATTTTAAAAAACCTCCTACCACTCAAGTCTTTTTAAGACTAGCTCCTATTTCTAATAGGTTCTTAGTAACTTCTAGGTAATCTGGGGACTCCAGCTTACCACCGGGGCCCTGGAAACTTCCCAAAGAAACTTTTTTTTTGCTTTTTTAAATTAATTAATTAATTAATTTTTGCTGTGTTGGTTCTTCATTGCTGTGCGAGGGCTTTCTCCAGTTGTGGCAAGTGGGGGCCACTCTTCATCACGGTGCGCAGGCCTCCCACTATCGCGGCCTCTCTTGTTGCAGAGTACAGGCTCCAGACGCGCAGGCTCAGTAGTTGTGGCTCACGGGCCTAGTTGCTCCACGGCATGTGGGATCTTCCCAGACCAGGGCTCGAACCCGTGTCCCCTGCATTAGCAGGCAGATTCTCAACCACTGCGCCACGAGGGAAGCCCCCAAAGAAACTTTAAGTCAGACTTCACTTGGCTTTGAATACAAAGGATTTGGGTAAAACTCAACTGGGTTTAACACAACAGAAACCTGCCTGGACCATTTTCTTTTGCTCCTTGCAATGATATAAAATAGAGGTATGGGACCAGGTCGTCTACATCACCTTCCCAGAACCCAGGGCCACACTGATGGTAAAACAGGAGAGGCCCCTAAAGATAATCTAGTTGAACAGACTTGTTTTATGCATAAGAGGATCAGAGAGGTTAAGGCCAGAAACCTAGCAAACAGCAAAGCAGGACTGGAGCCCCCATCTCTCCCACCAAGGCTGATGGCTGTTGGATAACTGCCTAATTCTCCCCGCCCCTCAGCCTCCTCCCCCACTGCACCAATGGCCAAGTTCAGACTAGACCCAATGGCAGTCTGAGCTAAGGAATAACAGGTACCTACAATACAGCAAGCCGATAGAGCTTCTGATAAACATGGCCTACTTGGGAAGGGGGGAGAGGGGTAAATTAGGAGTTTGGGATTAAAATATACACACTACTATATATAAAGCAGATAAATTACAAGGACCTACTGTACAGCACAGGGAACTCTACTCAATATCTTGCAATAACTTTTAAGGGAAGAGAATGTAAAAAAAAAAAATATATATATATATATATATATGTTTATATATATATATGTATAACTAAATCACTTTATTGTACACCTGAAACTAACACAACATTGTAAATCGACTATATTTCAATAAAAAATTTAAAAAAAAACAACCATGGCCTACTCTTTCAAACAGGCAAGCACTACAGATAACATGTACCTCTCCAGAAATATAACCATCCCAGATATATAGCATGTGATAGTGGCCCACTGCTTCATTCTAGGTAGGCAAAAATTTTCAGTGTCAATCACCCAAAGCATTATATATCACAGCAAACAGCATTTCGAGCAACGTTCACACTGGCAAGACATCTGGTATGTAGCCTTTAGATGGTGCTCATGTTCTACTATTAACACAGAGTCTGCAAGAACCTTTATGCTCAGAATCAAGGAGGTGGAAGGGACCTCAAGAATCTGGCTGTATTTCAAACCTCCTTTGCCAGGCCCTGGGAACACCCTCGCAAACACGTTTTGAGGTATCTTGGTAACAATACATTTCTGGGGTGTTCATTTCTATAGCAAGGTTTTGGTCATGCTAAATGTACCAGACTACTCTAGGCCGGTCTCACGCAATCCAGGCCATCAGTCAATACTTTAAATGTGAATATACATCCTCAGAATTCAGATTCATCTTGTGTCTTTGTGCATTGACTAGAGCTTATAACGATCTCGGTTTCTAATGTCTGATTGTGTCGCCAGATTGTTTGATGGAGCCATTCATGTTGTGAGACGGTTTTCTTCGGGAAAGCCTCATTCATTCACTTAAGAAAGAACTGGTGAAACCTACCATCATTCATTTTTTTTCTGGCTCTGAAAAGAGGGGTGGGGGAAAAAACACATCACACCATGGCAACCTTTCTACGGCAGGCTTTTATGTCATTTCTTCTCTTTTCCACACATTGTGAGTTCCTGAGGCTCCATTTGTCTCATAGTCCTGCCAAAAGAGACAATACTTCGCTCTCCAGTTTTTCTTTGCCAATGCAGCGGGTGACAGGCTGGGTCACGGTCACATTGAGAAACCTTTGACATTGTTGAGGTTTTTTATGCAGGGAAGAAAATAACTCCTTGTGCATTCCCATGGACGGCTCTGCACATGTGGGAGCTGACAGAGGTTCCCAAAGTAGGACGCCACACTTAGTATATATACTTGTGGGCATGTGTGTTTGTGTGTGTGTACATGTGTGTTTATATCTGCCCTGAGTGGAGCAGAAAGAAGATCTAGGGAGCGGGGCAGGGTAAAGGTCAGGGAGGAAGTGAAGTTCCCATCCAGATTACCGGGTGAGAAAAAATTGGGGAGAGTGTTGATACCATCATTCTGATGTCTGAAATGCTATCATAGTGGAAAAACATCAGTCTGTCCAGGAAGATCACATAAGGGACAGAATTAGATCCAAAGAGATGGGAGTCTTTGGGAGACAGGATTCAATTCAATTTCAGCAAGAACTTTTTTTTTTTTTAGTTCTTAAAATTAAAAAAAAAAACCCAAACTCTAGCTTACAGAAGAGTTGCAAGAAAAGTACAAAAAACACTCATATACTGTTTACCTAGATTCCTCAGTTGTTAATATTTTGCCACATTTGCTCATGTCTCTCTCTGTTTCTGTCTCTCTCTCTCTCTCTCACTCTTTCTCTATCATATGTATTTTTTCCCTGAATCATATGAAAGTAAATGGCATATAAATATCCCTATATTCCTAAATATTTCATCATGCATTTCATAAGAATAAGGACATTCTTTTACATGACCTGAGTAAAATTATACATCCATACTCAAATTTCAGCAATTATCTGAATGGATCCTTTATAACAATATTTTTTTCCCTCTGATCCAGGATCCACTAGGATAACATTTCTGGTGATGTTAATAAGTATGAACTTTTTAAGATTTGGGGTTTTTAGAAATGAACGGGGCTGTATCAAATATCGAATTTCAAATATCAGCTTGGCAAGTATATCATATAACACTTACCAGTGTGGCAGAATAAAAGAACTATTTAAATAAACAACCTAAACAGCCCCAAACCTTTGTGATTAAGGCTCTTTCTGTCCTGTGTGTGAAATCTGCCTGTCCCAAAGTGGTGAAAATATCCTCTTAGGTCCTCTGCTGGAAGCTTTATAGTTCTAGGTTTTACATTTATGTTTATAATACATCCCCCAAAAGTTTTTTTTGTGTGAATGGAGTGGAGTCAAGGTTCTCTTTCTTTTTCTTTTCTATACAATTGTACCATTTCCATTTCTTTAGAATATTATGGCCCTGCTAATCATCAGATATCTTTCATAGATGAGGAGATTTGGCCAAAACTTTGCACGCAGATGAAAGACTGGGTAGAGGGGACATTGCATTGGGAGGGTGTGGTCATATGAGGCAGAGGGCTTGCATTCCCTTGCCTCAAACATCAGTGGTTGGGGATTCGTCCTGGGGGTCTGAAGTGTCACTTGTGGCCTTCTTACTGAATTTCAAAAGACAAGGGACTTGCTTGTTGCTTTAGATAAACACCTATTAGGGACCTGGCCAAATGGTACCACTCGGAGGAGGTTGTTTCTGCCCAAGAAGCAGCCCCTGAGCGTCCAGGGGAGCCCAAAGCAATTAATACATAGGTGGGAATTCTAATGTGGATTTTACTTGCCAAGTACAGAATATCATACGAGTTTGTTTCAGAAGGAGCTCGGTTGGAAGAGACATTCAAGCTGGGACTTGAAGGAAGGGCAGGAGAGAGCCAGATGGGGAGGAAGGTTAAGATGGCACCGGCATGTATAGGGGGTAGGGCAGCTGGCAGCCAGCAATAGGTAGCCCCAGAGACTAGGTATGGGAAGGGAGGCAGAGGATGGAGAAGCATGGGGATGACAAGGAAAGGGATGCAGCGGTTGACTTGCCTCTCCAGGAACTTTGCACTGTGCTAAGGACTTTTTTTTTTTTTTCTTTTTGCGGTACACGGGCCTCTCACTGTTGTGGCCTCTCCCGTTGCGGAGCACAGGCTCTGGACACGCAGGCTCAGCGGCCATGGCTCACGGGCCCAGCCGCTCCGCGGCATGTGGGATCTTCCCGGACCGGGGCACGAACCCGTGTCCCCTGCATGGGCAGGCGGACTCTCAACCACTGCGCCACCAGGGAAGCCCTTGTGCTAAGGATTTTAGACTTGATTTTAGGTGCATTGTGAAGCCTTTGAAAATTTTTAAGTGTTACTGAGTTTTCTGTGCAAAGAGCTTTCATGCACAGAAAAATATTCTTATAGTTACTTGTGTCTAACTATTGAATTTATCAAAGTAATAAATATAAAAACCTATATTTTAAGCTTTTAAGCTCAACTTATAAGTTACATTTATAACCTTAGTGATTTTTGTATAAGAAAAAGAACCATCACTTAAATTGTTTATTTGATTAACATGCACTTATTTCATAAATTTGACATATCAAATTCTCCTCAATATTTAACACCAGTTTCAACTTTAATTACTCGAATTACCTTAGATATTTCAAACTACATTTACAAAGTTAATACATTTGATTCTCTCACATTTACAAAGGCAGATTCACAAATCTAGTGTGAAAAACTTTCCTAAAATTTAGTAGATCAAATTGTCTTAAGCATTTCAAACATCTTTAAAAAGAGAAAAGAGAAGCCCTCTTGGAGCAAACCTTCAACACTTGTCACTACACTTGTCCAAACAGAACGTTCCCAAAGTGTTCTTGCTTTTAATACCTTCCTTGTGTTACTTTGTTAAGCAAAGGGAAGATATTTACCAGTTCAGTTTAGCTGAGGTTTCTTAGTCAGAAATTCTGGGCTGTAAAAATCTGAGCAGGAGCTTCACAGGCCCTGTATTTTATTATTGTTTCATTTATTTATTTTTTTCTTTTTGGCCACGCCATGCGGCATGCAAGATCTTAGTTCCCCAACCAGGTATTGTACCCATGCCCCTGCAGTGGAAGCACAGAGCCCTAACCACTGGGCCGCCAGGGAAGTTCCAAGGCCCTGCATTTTTTGTGTGTGTGTGTGTGGTACACGGGCCTCTCATTGTTGTGGCCTCTCCCGTCACGGAGCACAGGCTCCGGACACGCAGGCTCAGCGGCCATGGCTCACAGGCCCAGCCGCTCCGCGGCATGTGGGATCTTCCCAGACCGGGGCACGAACCCACGTCCCCTGCATCGGCAGGCGGACTCTCAACCACTGCGCCACCAGGGAAGCCCGGCCCTGCATTTTAAAATTTTCCTGGGATTTGTTTTACTCAAGTATGGTAAGACATGCAGACATGGAAATGACTGCCATGAAGGAATAAGTTCTTACTCACAGATCCCTAGAATCAGGATGCACTCCACGTCATGCAGGGCCACATGGGGAAGCACCAGAGTCAGTCAGGAGGCAAAAAGAGTGAGAGGGAAATGTAAGCAAGAGCCTTTATTGTGGTTTTGGTGAAAAGGAATGAGCAATGCAGGGTAGGCAAACAGAGCAGGCTTAGGATTGAATAGTTTGAATAATTTTGGCAGGCTCTGGGCTGTAAGGATGGTCCCTAGTTGTCTGGTACCTAGCCCTGGGGTGATTTAGGGCAGAGGGGTAGTTTCTTGGACTGCAGGATTCTGAAAAAAGGAAGTAGATGGTGGGTATGGACCAGCCAAAAATAAATAAATAAATAGATAGATAGATAAATAAATAAATAAATAAATTTGTAAATTTATAAAAAAGAAAAAAAAGAAATGCTTGGCTGGGCTGGGCAAGATGGAGGCCAGAACCAGGCACTGGTGTAGCTGTCTTCTGCCCAGAAATGATAGTGGAAGCCATGAGAACAAACAGACAAACCTTTTAGGGGACCCTGGGACCAACCACATTTAAGGGGCGGGTAGGAAAGAGGGAACTGCTGGAGACACCTGAGTGGTTTCAGTCAGAGATGCTGAGGCAAAACCAGGAAAGAAGCAGTTGAGGAAGTGGAGGTTGGCGAAGATCTGGGGGTGGTCAGCAGTGCATCACCTACCCAAGGATTGTGTGAGGACTGGGGGATTTGGTGGCGTTATGGGAAATCTTTGGTGACCTTGGCCAGAGACTTTCCATCAAAGCGCAGAGGAAAGGGGCCTGATTGCCAGGAGAGGTGGACTGTGGGGATCAGAGGCTGCAGAAGTGAGGCCAGCAAGGCAAGTCTACTGGGCTTTTTTCAGATTTCCTGGGCAGTGGGGGAGGAAAGGTCCTGAGGAGTGAGCTCCTGTGGCCTGCTCTGCCCTCTCCAGGACCTGCTGAATCACACGTATTCTTCTCCAGGGCCCTCAACCGCCTTTTAAACAGCATTCATTGCCTTAAATTAGTTTGTATAGTCAAGAAAACTCTTCTCTGACCTTTCAGGATAATTACCACAAGGAGGCAGGAAAGTAATAAGAGCTCTGTTGTTCTGTAACATGTTTGCATGCTTTCGTTATTTTTCAGTACCCAAACCTTGCCTCTGGCATCTTTAAAATGGATTTCCATATTTTTATTGAACTCATTCACTTCTACCTTTCTCCTTTTAGGTATTTCCATTGAGCCCTTTTTTTTTATCATTTAAAAAGTAAATTGCGGGCTTCCCTGGTGGCGCAGTGGTTGAGAGTCTGCCTGCTGATGCAGGGGACACGGGTTCGTGCCCCGGTCCGGGAAGATCCCACATGCCGCAGAGCAGCTGGGCCCGTGAGCCATGGCCGCTGAGCCTGAGCGTCTGGAGCCTGTGCTCCGCAACGGGAGAGGCCACAACAGTGAGAGGCCCGCGTACCGCAAAAAAAAAAAAAAAAGCTAGTCATGTGAGTCGAGTGCTTCTCACATTGCATTCCTCTGACCGTGCTTCCATCATCCTACATCCCCTCTCCCTCTGACTCTCCTTTCTCCTTCTTCCACTTTTAAGTACTGTTGTGATTACATTGGGCCACCCAGATAATCCCAAATGACCTCCTTATCTTAAAGTCAGCTGATTAATAACCCTAATTCCATCTGCAACCTTAACTCCCCTTTACCATGTAACATAACATGTTCATAGGTTCTAGGAATTAGGACATGGACACCTTTGGGGGAGGGCATTATTTCGTTTGTTGCCGTAACTATATACTAGGTTCCAACAAAAGTATAAAACTTCCCAAATGTCAAAATATATCCTCTCTCCAAAAAGAAAGAGAACGAATAAAATAGATTGAAGGAAAAACTGAGGCTCAGAAGTAAATAAGCTAATCATTGGTTGACCCAGGGCTGAAACCAAAAATATCTAACTCCAAATTCCTTGTTCTTTTCATTGTGTCACATGATCAAGTCCAAAGGCTCATCTCCTAAGAAGTGGAATTATGACTGTCAGTCTGGTCCTTGTAAATAAGGAGTCTCTAAAGATAAAAAGATATTTGATTGTGATCAGGATTATTATTCCTAAAGGATGCCAAAAATGAATTGAAGAATGTAGAGGAGATCAAGAGGAGCCGAAGGCATAATTACTACTAATTTAAATGTATAGTAGGATTTTCATGGGGATAAATTGGGTCATTTTTCTTTATCTTCCTGGAAGACAGAAATACAATAAGAGATTTAAGTTAAAAGTGCAATAACTTTAGATCTTCATTAGAAAGAAATTCTTTTCTTTCAAGAGAAGAAAACACTGGAAGAAAAGAAAAACACTGCAGTAGAAAAGGTAGGAATTTTCTGCTGGGGATCCTTGAGTAAAGAAGAAAATAGCAATTAGAGAGAGGTTGAGGCAATTTCCCAGCCTTGAAGAGAGCACCAGGCAAGATGGATGATTTCTTAGGATCTCTCTTAATTCTAACAAGAGATGACAAGATTCTGAACACAGAGTAGAGAGTGTGTCATGTGTCCAAACTCAAACTGCTGTTGTTTCTGACCATCACTGGGCAGTTTGGAAAACTCATCAGACCAAAGTGTAAAGGAAAGCTTAGGTATCAAACATTTGGAAAGTTAATGCTGTTTGCTTTGAGGGAATGAGACAATATGATGGAAGAAACACCCACATAACTTCTCCAGTCTTGGAGGAAGCAGTTAGAGTTGTCAGAGTGAGAGCGTGTTTTGGGTTTTGATTCTGATCAAATTGTGGCCTTGGGCAATTGACTGAACTTCTCTAAGCCTCAGTTTTCTGATCTGTAAAATGGGCATAATAATACGTATGCCAAGGGGTTTTTAGGAAGACTAAATGTGGGAATGTAAGCCAGGTTCTTAAAGATGGGCCTACAAAATGACAGACACCCAGTTAATGATATGTTCCTTCCTCCATGCAAACCATGAAACAGGATGCACTTGATTTGAGATGTTTTCATGTTGCCATTAACAGGCCTGAGCAGCACGTCCTTAAGAGCTACCTTGCTAAGAATGTGCCCTCTGTGCCTATACTTTCTCTCCCCTCCACCATACTCACATCAGCACCCCAAATTTACATTTGAGTGGCCCTTCAATAGATGTTGGGTGGATAAGACCTGCTCCTACTCTCAAAGACAAGGAGAAAACAGAACAGACACAAAGAGACCATTATAGAACAACATGAAAGCACTGTGAGTAGTGTGAGAGCAGCCAGCAGACACTATGGTGCCCTTGGGGTCATAAGGGGCTTGGCAAGATGGCAGGTAGTAAATCTGAGCTATAAGTTGGCCTTTCTGCTGGCATGACTGCACTTTGTTTTTTGGGTTTTTTTTTTTTTTTTGCAGTAGTGGGGCCTCTCACTGTTGTGGCCTCTCCCGTTGCAGAGCACAGGCTCAGGACGCGCAGGCCCAGCGGCCATGGCTCACAGGCCCAGCCGCTCCGCCGCACGTGGGATCCTCCCAGACCGGGGCACAAACCCGTGTCCCCTGCATCGGCAGGTGGACTCTCAACCACCGCACCACCAGGGAAGCCCCCTGACTGCACTTTGATTGGGCGTTCCGGGGGACAGGCACCTCCCTTTATTAACTCCAAAGAAGTGGTTCTAATGGTGAAAGATATGCTGTCTGTAGGAATGGATGTTTTTTTCATTCTCAGGTTACCCTACTTGGTCACTTAATACACATAAGATGCATAGGGTGGCAATCTCTCCAGGGCCATCTGACCTCATCCTAGAAAGGAGAATCCCTCTAAGAGATTTTGTGAATTCCAGCTCTACCAGCAGAGGTGGCACTCAAGATCAGTGCAGGCAGCCTGACTGTGCCTGCCTACTATGAGCCCTAGCTGTGTCTTGGCTCCTTAGTATATATTTCTGAAGATAATTTAGGTAAGTGAATTATGGTTGGCTGGGAGCTAAAGGATCAAAAATAGCCACAAATTCTTCCCCTCCCACCAAGAGGGGTAGTCTATTTCTGCAGCTCTTGAATTTAGGTTGGCCTTGTGATTTGCTTTGGCTAATGGGGAGTTGGCAAACAGGGTGTAAACAGAAGCTTGAAAAGCACTCAATATTTCAGCTGATGCCATTCTAGACCAGCCAGCCCACAGCAGACAGGCAACTGACCCTAGAGCAGAGGTTGGCTGGACAGCTGCCTGTTTGTTGTAAATAAAGTTTTATTGGAAAACAGCCAAGTTCATTCATTCACTGCTATCTATGGCTTCTTTAGCGCTATGCTGGCAGGGTTGAGTAATCATGACTAAGATTGTGTTGCCCACGAAACCTAAAATATTTACATTCGGCCCTTTACAGAAAAAGTTTGCTGACCCTCACCTTAGACAAATGAGGAAGCCCAGTCAAGACCTCCCTAGCCAGTCCCAGCCCAAATTGCCAGTCCATAGAATTACAAATTAAACAATGGTGGTTTTAAGCATTTAATTTTGGAGTAGTTTGCTGAGTAACAAAAACTAACTGGTACAGTCACATAAAGGTTTCTCAGAGAAGTTTGAGAACAACCTGCAGCTGAAGAAAGGTTCAGAAGTCAGATGAAGGTAGTGAGATAGACAGCACAGTGTTTTTTGCCTTTAGCTTTTGACAATGTTTTGGAAGAGGAAATTGGTGTATTTTCATAATAGCCTTGCATATATGTATGAACTGAAAACAGAGCAATTTGTCAGAAGAGTTATTATATATACGGTTCCACACCTATCAATCTATCATCTATCAGTCTTTCTCTGTCCTACGCTTGTAGTGATTGCAGACAGATTAAATAACTGGATGGTACAGCTATAACAGATAGAAGAGACTTTGCAAATAAAGGCGCTTGGATATTAAATTTTTTTTTTTTTTTTTTTTTGCGGTACGCGGGCCTCTCACTGTTGTGGCTTCTCCCATTGTGGAGCACAGGCTCCGGATGCACAGACCCAGCGGCCATGGCTCACGGGCCCAGCCGCTCCGCAGCATGTGGGATCTTCCCAGACCGGGGCACGAACCCGTGTCCCCTGCATCGGCAGGCGGACTCTCAACCACTGCGCCACCAGGGAAGCCCTGGGATATTAAATTTTGACAAAACTTTTGTTAAAATAGTTGAGACTGCTTTCCTTGCTAACTATGAGTGTCAACATAGTATCATTAATTTGTTTCAGTCTCCCAGCGGAATGCACTTAATCCAACATTAAATAAAGGCTGTTTGGTGGTTTTTTTAGTCCTTCAAGAAAGCATGCTCCTTGTGGTAAGAAAAAGGAAGATTTTCTTTTTAACTCCCAAAGAACAGATGCCTTACTTCTGTCTGAGCGCTTGGAACTATATTTCCCCTGCCTCATAATTCCAGGCCCCCGAACTCTGGAAAATAAAATGCCTTTTGGAAATAAGACCACCTCATCATGTTTGTATGCAAATTGCTTATTCATTTTTTTTTTGGTGCCAAAACCCGGGAATTGCTTATTCTTAACCATCCTTTGCATCTGTTTTGAAAAAGCTCATGTAAACAAAGGGACCCCAAATGAAATATTTTGAGTTGGTGGATTGATTTCTTAAACCGACATTTACCAAGATTTATGTGAGAAAATAAGAAATTGTGATTGCCTCCATGGTGTGAAGGAACTAAAGCCAAGAGTTACATAAAGCCATCCAATGTCATCATTAAATCTAAATTTTGTGCATACAATTTCCTGGCACCCAAACCTCACTCAGACTAAATCTTCACTCTCTCATGGATATTTCAAAAGTTAAAATAGATTTTTACTATCACTTATTATGGCCTAGATTTCTGTGGACATTTTCTTATGAAAATATATGATTCATATGATCATCACAACATTTTACTCTTTAATTAAGCTGCAGATTAAATTTACTTTGCTTCATCTGGTAGGGACCACCTTGTTCAGATTCTGATCAATTCTTAGTAAGTATTTTGCTGTTCTTATGAACCCAGGGTATTTGAAATCACCAGACAATATTTTACATACCATTTTTCACATCAATTTTAATTTAAATGATCTCAAAGAAAAAGCCAGAAATATAACATCTTAGCCTTAAGAGACTTATCCCAGAAGCATTTTCTCTGTCTGAAAAAAAAAACAACAAAACACTTCATAATTGTAAATTTGTCATCAAGGCTTATATAATCAGTCACTGGAGAGTCACCACGAGATATATGTTGTGTCTAAGTCATGGAGAAATTACTTGATGACAAAGTAGGACTCACAACTTAAAAATAAAAAATCATCTACAACACCCTACAAAGGCACCTTACTTCTGCAGGCCTTGATGTTTCTTGCTAAAATACTGGTAAATAGGGAATAAAAGGTACAGACATTTTTACAAAGTCTTGGACATGTAAATAGGTAGGTTAAAAAAGTAATAACTCTATTCGTAAAAGGTTTTCAAGCTAAAACAAGTCTCTATCTGAGTACACACTACTTATCCTTTCTTTCTCAGGTCATCATTATCTTTGTGAAAGAGAGCAAACAATAAAGCAAGAAATAAGTTAAACTGTAATCAACATGTTAAAAAACAAATATATCCTGATTTGAGCCAGAGGCATAAATCTTATCTCTGAGGTAAATAATAAGTGGGCAGGCATCCAGTTAATTGGTGAAATGTAATGGTCCAAAAGTGGCCTGCTTTCACAATGAGCACACACTTATTTGCAGCTTAAAGCTGTTTGTATGCACACAAGTGACACAGGCTTCTTTGTTCTAGATATGACATGTCATTGCAAATCAAAATAAATATCTTGCTATATTTCAGTTCATGTGATTTATTACATACAAGTATGATGAGGATTTTTGGCAATTTCATATTCATTGAACCATGGAAGCCCTGTTTTTCCACTTGCAAAATCAACATAAAATGTACAGTTATTATGTAATTAAATACAATGATTAGGAAGATGCGGGTGAAAGGAAGGTTTCAAGGGAGGGAAATTCATTTAGATCGGCATTGAAATCTCTGTGAGCAAAAGGAAATTTTCCTAAACCCAAGAAAAATTCACTTACAACGGTGGTCCTTTCCCTATGTTGTCTGTCAGTTTTTAATCAACTTCATTCTCTACCCTCTTCTACTTTCTTAGGGTTTAATTCCTTTGTTGATTCATCTTTCCACTTTTTCCTCTCTCCCATGCTTTCAGTCGTAAAAAATTCCCCCGTGAGAAGGGCACAAGTGAACAGGACCCGTTCTAATCAGAAAGAAGAATTAGTGCAAATAATTGGCTAATCGCTTTCATAAAAGGAACAAAATTGCCATGTATATTAGTTTGCTCGGGTTGCCATAGTAAAATACCACAGACTGGGTGGCTTAAACAACAGAAATGTACTGCCCCACAGTTCCGGAGGCTGGATGGCCAAGGTCAAGGTGTCAGCAGTTTGGTTACTTCTGAGGCCTTGCCTTGGCTTACAGATGGCCGCCTTCATGCTGTGTCCTCACGTGGTAGTCCCTTTGTGTTGTCTGTGTCCTAACCTACTCTTTTTATAAGGATACTAGTCATATTAGATTAGGGCCTACCCTAATGATCCCATTTTTAACTTATTTACCTCTTTAAAGAACTTGTCACCAAATAGTGTTACATTCTCAGGTTCTGAAGGTTAGGACTTCAACATATGAATTTGGGGGACACATAATTCAGCCCATAACACCATGCTACAGCAAATCAGTGTCTCTCTGCAGAACAAGGTGAAGAGAAGACATTATGCATGTAGGACTTCTTTTTAGCAGCATCACCATCACCATGGTAACCATCTTCCCTCTCTCTCACCTCCTTATCTTGAAATACAGTATCAGGGAAGGTTAGACTGGGAACCACAAAGCCTGATCTGGCTTCTAGTCCTGCCTCTGACATTGTACCTTGGGGAGATTCCTTCAGCTCATTGGGTCTTGGTTCCCCTCTCTGAAGTGTTGGTGGAAAAGATATTCAAGATTTTGTCTATGCCTGAAATTTCACGGTTTCATAATTATATTTATGACTGTACCCATAGGCAAAGTAAGGAAGATTGGAGTTTATTCTAGGACCATTCCTGTTGCTCTGAAATCACTCGCTAGCTCACTTATTACACTATTAAATTGTTCTCTTAGAAGTTCCTTCTTGACAAGTGAAACAAGCCAGACACAGAAAAACAAATTCTGCACCATCTCACCTAAATTAGTCGAAGCAGAGAATAGAATGGTGGTTGCCCGGGACAGGATGGAGGGAGAAGTGAGGAGGTGTTGATCAAATGGTACAAAGTTTCAGTTACACAAAATAAATTCTGTAGATCGATTTTACAACATAGAACCTATGATCAACTATAATGTGTTATATACTTTTAAAATTTCTAAAAAGGTAGATCTTATATTAAGTGCTCTTATGACAAAAGGAAAGAAGAAAACAAAGGGTGCAGGAGGAAACTTTCAGAGGTGATGCATAAGTTTATGGCATTAATAGTGATGACAGCTTCACAGGTGTGTGCTTTTTCTCAAACACATTAAATTGTATACATTAAATATCTACAGATTTTTCTATATTAATCTTGCCTCAATAAAGTGATTTTTTAAAAAGTGCCTTCTTTGGATGAAGACCTTGCCCCTCTAAGCATCTTGTCTAAAATATTACTTTTAGGAGGAGCAAGTATGTAAATAATAATGTGCAACAATGTATCTCAAGATTGGTCTGCTGTTTTTCCAAAGAGTGTAACTGACTGCCTGATTTCAATGTGTATCCCTTCCATCAGTCAGCAAGAAACGTCTATTTAGCCTTTACTCTACAACATATTACTACTAATAATTATAATAGCTCCAATTTATTGAATACCTACTAAGCGATTGGTTTCTGAATCTACCATTTCTAACACTTCGTAGTTCTAGGAAGTAGGTTTTATTATCTCCATTTTTTTTTTTTTTTTTTTTTTTTTTTTGCGGTACGCGGCCCTCTCACTGTTGTGGCCTCTCCCGTTGCAGAGCACAGGCTCTGGATGCGCAGGCTCAGTGGCCATGGCTCACGGGCCCAGCCGCTCCGCGGCATGTGGGATCTTCCCGGACGGGGGCACGAACCTGCATCCCCTGCATCGGCAGGCGGACTCTCAACCACTGTGCCACCAGGGAAGCCCTATCTCCATTTTGCAGGTAAAAATCTTGAGACTCAAAAGTTGATTAGTTTTTCCAGTTGTACATAGCTAGTAAATTTAAATCATGGTCTACTTGATAGCACTTCATCTCTTTCTAATGCCGCATAATTTCAGAACTGATTCTGACAAAGATCTTACTCTCAGGGACCTTGCAGACTAGTAAATGAGCTCAAAGAATAGAAATGAAGTAGGTCATGATGAGGACATGAGGGAAGAACTCTACTTCCTTAGAAGTCGATTACTGCCCAAACATTTTATCACTAGTGATGTTTTAACAGCAGGTCCAGAAGATGATGAAAACCCTGACAACACTGACAATAATGATGATTTCTAGATCAGGAAATTTGAAGATCTTCAAATTTTATCTGTAAGAGGACACCAAGCATGAGATCATTTTAAAACAGACCCCGTAAGACATTTTAAATCCACCTTGAGGACTGACATTTTTTAGTGTTAACTTTTTGCTGATTATAAAAATAATGTATGTTCATCATTGAAAATTTGGAAAATACAGAGAAGTATGAGGAAGAAAATACAGTAGTCTATATTCCTATTTTCAGTGATGATAACATATTTGTGAATGTCATTCTGGTCATTAGTTCCATGAAATTTTAACATGGTTGAGTACTGACTATATATTTGATTTTCTTCCTATTTTTTTTTGTTTGTTTTTGTTTTTGTTTTTGTTTTTGTTTTTTTTGTTTGCGATACACGGGCCTCTCACTGTTGTGGCCTCTCCCGTTGCGGAGCACAGGCTCCGGAAGCGCAGGCTCAGCGGCCATGGCTCACGGGCCCAGCCACTCCGCGGCATGTGGGATCTTCCCGGACCGGGGCACGAACCCACGTCCCCTGCATCAGCAGGCAGACTCTCAACCACTGCGCCACCAGGGAAGCCCGGTTTTCTTCCTATTTTTTAAACTTAGCAACTATATTTTGTCTCTAAATTCTTTGTGAACATTATTAATGATGCAATACTATTTTATTATTTAGATATATCATTTATTTGATTAATATTAGACTGTTTCCATTATTTTATAATTTGAATTTTTTCATGTACAAATAGATGTTTGCATTTAGAATTATTATTGCTAAGGATAGGTTCCCAGAAGTGGAATTACAGAATCGGAAGAGAGGAACACTTTTAAAACTGCTGATAAACATTGCAAAATTGCTTTCACAAAGATAATTCTTATTTTTATTTCCACTGGCAATATAGTAAACACGCATTTCATTTCCCCTTCCTTGCCAATTTTGGGTTTCATCTTTTCTTAATCTTCTATAATTTGATAGGTAAAAACATATTCTATGGCTGAGTAATAGTCCATTGTATATATGTGCCACATCTTCTTTATCCATTCATCCGATGATGGACACTTAGGTTGTTTCCAGCTCCGGGCTATTGTGAATAGAGCTGCAATGAACATTTTGGTACATGTCTCTTTTTGAATTATGGTGCTCTCAGGGTATATGAATATTACTCAGCCATAAAAAGAAACGAAACTGAGCTATTTGTAATGAGGTGGATAGACCTAGAGTCTGTCATACAGAGTGAAGTTAGTCAGAAAGAGAAAGACAAATACCGTATGCTAACACATATATACAGAATTTTTTTTAAAAAATGCCATGAAGAACCTAGGGGCAAAACGGGAATAAAGACACAGACCTACTTGAGAATGGACTTGAGGATATGGGGAGGGGGAAGGGTGGGCTGTGACAGGGCGAAAGAGAGGCATGGACATATATACACTACCAAACGTAAGGTAGGTAGATAGTGGGAAGCAGCCGCAGAGCACAGGGAGATCAGCTCGGTGCTTTGTGACCGCCTGGAGGGGTGGGATGGGGAGGGTGGGAGGGAGGGAGATGCATGAGGGAAGGGATGTGGGAACAGATGTATATGTATGACTGATTGACTTTGTTATAAAGCAGAAACTAATAAAAAATAAAAAATAAAAATAAATAAAAAAAATAAAAACATATTCTAATAGTTACTTTTAGTTTGCAGTTATTTGATTACTACCATTTTCAGTAGTTTATCACAAGCTTACTTAGTAATCGGATTTAGAATTTTGAGGAATATATACTCATAACATGGACTCATTTATAATTTGAGATCATATTTATTTTTGTGTTAATTTCCATTCTCTTTAATTTACAAAAATTTATTAACGTGTTGTGTATAAATGTTTGTTGAAAGTAATGTTCTCAACTTTTCTCATTTGTGTTTAATAATTCTCGACATTCAGTTTTTTCTTTCTGTCAATCACATCTGTGTTTCCAAACACAATCTTAAATTTAAACTTAGAAATTCTGTACATGGAAGTATTAAATATTCATGTCTACTTTTTGTATTTACTTCTTGTATTGTTCGTATTTTCTTGGTTTTGATTTACAGTAATTCTTTACTCCAACTGAAATTTATTTCAAGTATTTTGTGTGGTGAGGATATAATTGATTTTGTTCCCAAATAGCTAAGTAATTTTCCAGCTCATTTTACTGATTAATTCCTCTTTTTGACCACCGATTTATGGTGCCACCTTTATTACACATTACGTGACTACCTGTCAATGATATACAGATTTATTGATCTGTCAAGGAATTCTTGCATCATCTAAAAAAAAGCTTTTAATAATTGAACCTTTATGATGCATGTTAAATATTATTATTTTGAATTTCTGCTTCCATTCAAAATGGAATAACAGGGACTTAGAACAATTTTTAATAGAAAAAAATGAATGAAAACAACAGTTTTCAAACATTGGACATCAGGCAGTGGAGGCCACTGATCCCTGAGAGAGGATAAACAAATGAGTTGAGCAAGTTGAGCCTGCTGCTCAAAAAGAATTTCCTGGCAGCAATGCAGGGAGGGAGAACCCCAGTGAAGCTTAGTGGTTTCCCTGAGTTGAGTTTTCAGGACATATACTGAAGAAGAGAGTGTCTAAAGAGAGTTTTCCACAGATCTTGCATAGGGTCCTTTCAAATGAGAGCTGATCGATGCATGTGCATAAGAGAACTACCAGAGGCTGGGGAATGGAACAATCCAAAAACAGGAGAAGGAACAATCTCCAGAATTCACAGAGTCAAGAATAGTTTTTGATCCTACTAGTTAGACAGTAAAACCTCATAATTCACAGGGCATCAGAGAGAGTAATAACATGGATATTGACTGAATCATGAAATAAAAATTAGACCTTCACTAAAGGCTACTCAGGTCTCATCTTAACAAAGCTTAAAACAAAGCCCTAAAATAATCAAACTGTTTTCAAGTAGCTTAATTACATCCTAGAACAAAGCTTGAAATTTTTTTTAGGAACACAAAAATATCTAACTACCAACAAGGTAAAATTTACAATGTCTAACAACCAATCAAAAATTATCAGGCATGCTATGACAAAGGAAGCAAGAATATACTATGGAGGAAAGGCAGCCTCCTCAATAAGTGGTGCTGGGAAAATTGGACAGCTACATGTAAAAGAATGAAATTAGAACACTCCCTAATACCATACACAAAAATAAACTCAAAATGGATTAAAGACCTCAATGTAAGGCCAGACACTATAAAACTCTTAGAGGAAAACATAGGCAGAACACTCTATGACATACATCACAGCAAGATCCTTTTTGACCCACCTCCTAGAGAAGTGGAAATAAAAACAAAAATAAACAAATGGGACCTAATGAAACTTGAAAGCTTTTGCACAGCAAAGGAAACCATAAACAAGACGAAAATACAGCCCTCAGAATGGGGGAAAATATTTGCAAATGAAACAACTGGCAAAGGATTAATCTCCAAAATTTACAAGCAGCTCATGCAGCTCAATATCAAAAAAGAAACAACTCAATCCAAAAATGGGCAGAAGACCTAAATAGACATTTCTCCAAAGAAGA
Source organism: Mesoplodon bidens (assembly GCF_964165515.1). NCBI lineage: Eukaryota > Metazoa > Chordata > Mammalia > Artiodactyla > Ziphiidae > Mesoplodon > Mesoplodon bidens. The sequence goes on from NC_138163.1 coordinate 101,279,512, forward strand.
CTTACAGATGGCCAAGAGGCACATGAAAGAATGCTCAACATCACTAATTATTAGATAAATGCAAATCAAAACCATAATGAGGTATCATCTCACACTGGTCAGAATGGCCATCATCAAAAAATCTACAAACAATAAATGCTGGAGAGGGTGTGGTGAAAAGGGAACACTCTTGAACTGTTGGTGGGAATGTAAATTGATACAGCCACTGTGGAAAACAGTATGAAGCTTCCTTAAAAACTTAAAAATAGGGCTTCCCTGGTGGCACAGTGGTTGAGAGTCTGCCTGCCGATGCAGGGGATACGGGCTTCGTGCCCCAGTCCGGGAAGATCCCACATGCCGTGGAGCGGCTGGGCCCGTGAGCCATGGTCGCTGAGCCTGCGCATCCGGAGCCTGTGCTCTGCAATGGGAGAGGCCACAACAGTGAGAGACCCACGTACCGCAAAAAAAAAAAAAAAAAAAAAAAACAACTAAAAATAGAGCTACCCTATGACCCAGCAATCCCACTACTGGGCATATACCCTGAGAAAACCATAATTCAAAAAGAGTCATGTACCACAATGTTCATTGCAGCTCTATTTACAATAGCCAGGACATGGAAGCAACCTAAGTGTCCATTGACAGATGAATGGATAAAGAAGATGTGGTACATGTATACAATGGAATATTACTCAGCCATAAAAAAGAATGAAATTTTGCCATTTACAGCAACATGGGTAGACTTGGAAGGCATTATGCTAAGTGAAATAAGCTGGACAGAGAAAGACAAATACAGTATTTCACTTATATGTGGAATCTAAAAAATATAACAAACTAGTGAATATAACAAAAAAGCAGACTCACAGATATAGAGAACAAACTAGTGGTTACCAGTAAGGGGGAGGGAGGTAGTAAAGGGGTGGGGGAGTGGGAGAAAAGGAAAAAAAATTAGAATAGTTGTCCTTTGTGCTGTTGGTTATATATACTAAAGGCAAATGAAATAATATTTGGTGATTTTATAATACTAAAAAAATGCATATGTCCTTTTTCACGGCTGAGTAGTATTCTATTTCATATATATATACCACACCTTCTTTATCCATTCATTTGTTGATGGACATTTAGGTTGCTTCCATATCTTGGCAATTATAAATAATGCTTCAGTGAACATTGGGGTGCATGTTTCTTTTTGAATTAGTGTTTTTGTCTTTTTTGGATATATACCCAGGAGTGGAATTGCTGGATCATATGTTAGTTCTATTTTTAGTTTTTTAAGAAACCTCCATACTGCTTTCCACAGTGGCTGCACCAGTTTATATTCCCACCAACAGTGAGGAGGGTTCCCTTTTCTCCACATCCTCGCCAATATTTGTTATTTGTGGTCTTTTTGATGATAGCCATTCTGACAGGTGTGAGGTGATATCTCATTGTGGTTTTGATTTGCATTTCTCTGATGATTAGTGATGTTGAGCATCTTTTCATGTGTCTGCTGGCCATCTATATGTCTTCTTTGGAAAAACATCTATTCATATCTGCACATTTTTTTTTTTTTTTTTTTTGCTGTACGCGGGCCTCTCACTGCTGTGGCCTCTCCCGTTGCGGAGCACAGGCTCCGGACACACAGGCTCCGCGGCCATGGCTCGTGGGCCCAGCCGCTCCGCGGCATGTGGGATCCTCCGGGATAGGGGCACGAACCCGTGTCCCCTGCATCGGCAGGCGGACTCTCAACCACTGCGCCACCAGGGAAGCCCCTGCACATTTTTTTAATCAGGTTTTTTTCTTGATGTTGAGTTGTATGACCTATTCATATATTTTGGATATTAACCCTTTATCGACCATATCTTTTGCAAATATTTTCTCCCATTCAGTAGGTTTTATTTTTGTTTTGTCAATGATTTCCTTTGCTGTGCAAAAGCTTTGAAGTTTAATTAGGTCCCATTTGTTTATTTTTGCTTTTGTTTCCTTTGCCTTAGGAGACAGGTCCAAAAAATATTGCTACAATTTATGTCAAAGAGTGTTCTGCCTGTTTTCTTCTAGGAGTTTTATGGTTTTCTAGCCTTACATTTAAGTCTTTAATCTATTTTCAGTTTTTTTTTATGATGTGAGAAAATACTCTCATTTTTTTCTTTTACATGTAGCTTTCCAGTTTTTCCAGCACTACTCATTGAAAAGACTGTCTTTTCCCCATTATACATTCTTGCCTCCTTTGTCATAGATTAATTGACCATAAGTGTGTGTGTGTGTTTATTTCTGGGCTCTTTATTCTGTTCCACTGATTTTTGTGTCTGTTTTTGTGCCAGTAGCATATCGTTTTGATTACTGTAGTTTTGTAGTATAGTTTGAAGTCAGAGCATGTGATACCTCCAGCTCTGCTCTTCTTCCTCAAGATTGTTTTGGGGCTTCCCTGGTGGCACAGTGGTTGAGAGTCTGCCTGCCGATGCAGGGGATGCAGGTTCATGCCCCAGTCTGGGAAGATCCCACATGCTGCGGAGCAGCTGGGCCCATGAGCCATGACCGCTGAGCCTGCGTGTCCAGAGCCTGTGCTCCGCAACGGGAGAGGCCACAACAGTGAGAGGCCCGCATACCACAAAAAAAAAAAAAAAAAGATTGTTTTGGCTATTCAGGGTCTTTTTTGCTTCCATACAAATTTTTACATTATTTGTTCTAGTTCTGTGAAAAATGCCATTGGTGTGTTGATAGGGATTGAACTGAATCTGTAGATTGCCTTGGGTAGCATGGTCATTTTAACAATATTGATTCTTCTAATCCACTAACACAGTATTATATTTCCATTTGTTTATGTCATCTTCAATTTCTTTTATCAGTGACATAGTTTTCTGATTACAGCTCTTTTACCTCCTTAGTTAGATTTACTCCTAGGTATTTTATTCTTTTTGATGCGATTCTAAATGGGATTGTTTCTTTAATTTCTCTTTCTGATATTTCATTGTTACTGTATAGAAATGCAACAGATTTCTGTATATTAATTTTGTATCCTGCAACTTTACCAAATTCATTGAGGAGCTCTAGTAGTTTTTTTGTGGTGTCTTTAGGGTGTTCTATGTCATGTCATCTACAACAGTAAAAGTTTTACTTCTTCCTTTCCAGTTTGGAATAAAATTTTGCCATTTGCAACAACATGGATGGACCTGGAGGGTATTATGCTTCGTGAAGTAAGTCAGACAGAGAAAGACAAATACTGTATGTTATCTCTTGTATGTGGAATCTAAAAAATAAAACAAATGAATAAATATAACAAAATAGAAACAGACCCACAGACATAGAGAACAAATTAGTGGTTGCCAGTGGGGAGAGAGAAGAGGAGAGGGGCAAGATAGGGGTAGGAGATTAAGAGGTACAAACTACTATGTATAATATAAATAAGCTACAAGGATATATTGTACAGCACAGGGAATATAGCCAATATTTTATAATAACTTTAAATGGAGTATAATCTATAAAAATTTTGAATGACTATGTTGTACACCTGAAACTACTGCTGTAAATCAACTATACTTCAATAAAAAATGGGAAAAAAGGCATATGCCGTTTGATTGAATGCCCTTTGACTGAAGGATTTCAGTCTTGAAAATCTCCTCCTTACAAGTAAATTACCAGTATATAATGATGTTTGTACAAAAATGCTTATTGTTAGGTGGTTCATAGAGGTAGAATGCTAGAAACAAATGGAATCAAAGAGGGAATGGTTGAATACATTATGTCCATCAACTGTAGACTATTATCCAATCATTAAAAAGAAGGTACCACTTGATTTGGAGGGATTTTTAGAGGAATGTTCAGGGGGAAAAAAGATGCACAAATAAGTGGTTGAGAGTCCGCCTGCCAATGCAGGGGACACGGGTTCGTGCCCCGGTCCGGGAAGATCCCACACGCCACGGAGCAGCTAGGCCCGTGAGCCATGGCCGCTGAGCCTGCGCATCCGGAGCCTGTGCTCCGCAGCGGGAGAGGCCACAACAGTGAGAGGCCCATAAACCGCAAGAAAAAAAAAAAGATGCAAAAATAGATGTGTAGTATGATCCACTTAGTAGTACAAATAAGCTATAACAAACACCCAAATGTGTGTATGTGTATAAATGATTACATAAGCTTGGTAAGAACTATGGAAGGATACATGCTAAGTAGTCAACATGGTGTGTGTGAGTGCACTAGTGCGTGTGTGCATGGGTGTGTGTGTGTGTGTGCAGGAGGACTGGCTGTCGGTGACAGTGGGGGTGTGGATGGAGGAGCCAAGCAAAAGTGAAAAAGGAAACAAAAAGTTTACATTATTGAAATATATGTATATGAACACATGTATGAATTCACGTAAAATTTTAAAAATGCATTTTAAAAAGAATGTTATAAATAACAATGCTTTGTGTGCTTCATATCCATACTTAAACAACTTTGGAATTTGAAGCAGACTCTTACAGATGTCTTTTGTTTTGAGAGCCTTGAGCTAAATAAAGGAAGCATTGTTTTCCTCTAGGAAGGATTTCAGGATCATGTAGTTCATAACTTCTGATCTTACTGCCAAGAAAATATCAGAACCTCAATCTATGAAATACATCCTTTGTTTTATGTCCACATACACACGCCCCCTCTCCATTGCTTTGTCTCAGGCATATACATCTGACCAACTTATTTTAAAATGTTTGTTGTTATGATCAGAATTCAATATTTTATGGTTGTTTCTGAAGCAATTGGAGGATAATATAAAATTTATCCCAGCTAAAATTTTTCATTGCTTTGGATGGTTTGGGTCTGAGCAATTACCTTGAAAAATCAAATAAAGAAGCTGTGCTTTCCCCCTAGAATTTAAATAACACCTGCTTTTTCTCAGGACAGTTGGATCAAGCCCTGTCATGTGCTATTTTACTATAAAGAGGTCCGAGATATGAAGCACCTTGGGCACCAACGTAATTCAGAATGACTTAAAGGGCACCAGCTGAATGAAAGGTGGTATCTTGAATCAACAGATGGGCTTAACAGCATAGGAAAAATACAAGAAGTATTTAAGTCTGAAACACACAGGACAATGTACAAGCTGCTGCTCCTTATCCCTAAAAATTAAGTGAACAAACAAACAAACAAACAAAACCAGAAGGCTTCTTTAGGGGAAGTGAGATTCTCTGGGGTGTTTAAAAAAATGGAGGGACTATGGCTATTGTTTTTATATGGAAATGACAGGAGACTGTGACCAAGAAAGATAAAAATATAATTCAGGCACAATTTTTTTTTTAATCTAACAGCCCTGGAGACTTGTTGCTGTTTGAAACTAACATATATTTGAATCTCAGCATCTAATAGTTTTATAGAAAGTTAACCTCAAGCTTAATTTTTTATGTCTCTCCATCCTGAATTTTGATCACACTGCAGTGGATAACTTGCCTGCAGAATCTAAACATGTGGGAGTTTGCTGCTCAAATATTAATTTTGTGAATTTATTAGTCTCTAAGACAAAGCTTTAATGTGTCTGGATTGTGTGCATAAAAGAACTGTGGAACTACATGCACTGCCTTCCTTGTGGGATATTTTGGTTTGTCTCTATGCTACCAAGTGCACTTAGGGTCAGAAAGAAAATGGATGCAATTGACCCCAAAGAGTACTTTTAACTGGAAATGTAGTTAAAAGCTAACTCTTGAGTGATTTGAACCATCACTCAAAATACCCAAATTCTGGGCATTCCAAGTAACTTATATTCTTTTTGTTTTTAATTCTTTTGAATTTTTTTTCTTGACCATGCTAAATAGTAGGGGTTTTTTTTTCCTAAATTTTTATTTATTTATTTATTTTTGGCTGTGTTGGGTCTTCATTTCTGTGCGAGGGCTTTCTCTAGTTTTGGCAAGCAGTGTCCACTCTTCATCACGGAGTGTGGGGCTCTCACTATCGTGCCCTCTCTTGTTGCGGAGCACAGGCTCTAGACTCGCAAGCTCAGTAATTGTGGCTCACGGGGCTAGTTGCTCCGCGGCATGTGGGATCTTCCCAGACCAGGGCTCGAACCCATGTCCCCTGCATTGGCAGGCAGATTCTCAACCACTGCGCCACCAGGGAAGCCCAATAGTAGGTATTAAGTAAATTTTAGTTGGACAAATTGGTATTTAAAACTCCCCCTTTGAGGCAGTTAATGGTGTAATTGCATCTGCTTTGATTCAGATCCCTCCACCCCTTTCCGGAATGATGGAAATCCATACTCTTGACAGTCTATAGAGTCCCCCACATCCCCTTAGGTTACTGAAGTCAGCAAGATCAGCCTGAAATTCAAATTCTTTTCCAGCTTAAAATTATTCAGCAGCTTCCCTTAATTTTTAGGATACACTTCAAATTCTTTACCCTTGATATGCAAGCAACGTGATTATGCTCCTGTTTATCTCTCCACCTTACCTTCTATCACATCCTTCAGATTCCCTTCCTTTGGGGAACTTTAAGACATCTTGTACAAACAATAAATGCTGGAGAGGGTGTGGAGAAAAGGGAACCCTCCTACACTGTTGATAGGAATGTGAATTGGTACAGCCACTATAGAGACGGTATGGAGGTTCCTTAAAAAACTCAAAATAGAGCTACCATATGAGCCAGCAATCCCACTCCTGGGCATATATCCAGAGAAAACCATAATTCAAAAAGATGCATGCACCCCAATGTTCATTGCAGCTCTATTTACAATAGCCAAGACATGGAAGCAACTTAAATGTCCATCAACAGAGGAATGGATAAAGAAGATGTGGTACATATATACAATGGAATATTACTCAGCCATAAAAAAGAACAAAATAATGCCATTTGCAGCAACAAGGATGGACCTAGAGATTGTCCTACTGAGTGAAGTAAGTCAGACAGAGTAAGACAAATATCATATGATATTGCTTATATGTGGAATCTAAAAAAAGGGTACTAATAAAAAAAATAAAAATAAAAAAATAAAAATAAAAAAATAAAAAAAAGGGTACAAATGAACTTATCTACAAAACAGAAATAGAGTTACAGAGGTTAAAAACTTATGGTTACCAGGGGGGAAAGGTAGGAAGGGGAGGGATGTATTGGGAGATTGGGGTTGACACATACACACTACTATATATAAAATAGATAACTAATTAGGACCTACTGTGTAGCACAGGGAACTCTACTCAATACTCTGTAATGACCTATATGGGAAAAGAATCTGAAAAAAAGTGGAGATACATATATATATATATATATATATATCTGATTCACTTTGTTGTACACCTGAAACTAACACAACATTGTAAATCAAATATACTCCAATAAAAATTTTTAAAAATAGACATCCTGGATGGTGTGCTGCATTCATAGAGCTACTATACCCTTCTCACACAATACTGAGTCTTTCAAAAACAGTCTATTCATCTTACAAATTCTGACTTCTTCAAAATGAATTTTTGTCTGTAACATCCTCCAGAAAGCCTTCCTAGTTAAAACTTAATTTTCAAGTAACAGATACTATTTAGAGGTAGGTTAAAGGGGTGTGTGTTTTTAATAAGTATGGGAACCATGTTTTGGTCAGCAAATCATCATAGAGAAGAGAGATTTTAAGCTAAACCTTTAAGAATGGAGAGGATTTAGATAGGGGAAGAGACTCAGGCATTCTTAGGCAAGAAGGAAAGGTTTCAACGAAAGTATTAGAAGAAAAGGTACTTATGCCAGATTCTGAACTGAATGATTTTAGTATTTATTCTGTTCCCAGTATTACAGTTTATGAGTAGACATTCGTGCTTACCCTCTTGAAGTTAAAGTATAGCATCATGTACCTTTAAAGACTATTAAGTAAACTTATAAGGAAATTTCATAAGAAGATAAGCTCGTGTTATTACAGGGCAATTAGAGACTTTGTAGATTAAAAATAAGGACAATACATACTAAAGAGCTGACAGCGAGATTAAGTAAAATGGATATTGGAAATTCAGTGAGAATTGGCCAAGAAGGAACTCTAGATTTAAATTCCTTGAAATTTAATATACTTTGCCCTAGGTAAGATTTATGGCTTGCATGCTTGTGGTCTTGTATTCTTAGTAAAATGCATCTAAGGCAAAGCCTAAGAATGGCAAAGAGAATGAGTTTAAGCTTACTTTGGCAAAGTAAGCCCTTTAAGGTGTAGGGTACCTGATATATTAATGCCTAGTTACAGGGCAGAGGTCATGGGATCTCAGTGGACTTATTATGGATAGTAGTAAAATTATGTCATGATTTGAAGTCAGTGACATTATCATGAACCAGCAATTAAAAGCCTTTTTCTCCACCTTTTTTTTTCTTTAAAAGAAATGTAATCATAAAATATATAGGTATGCATGAAAATGCACAGATAGTAGTTCCTTCTTTATTCTCAAACTGGGCAGGACCATGCTAAAATGCCATATCTATTCCATGCTCTCTAATGTAGGACAGATCTAGAGACCTAATAGTTCAAAGGAAAGTCACTTTGCCCAGGAGAACAAACTCCATAAAAAACTGTTATTATTTTTGTCTGAGAATGAGATGACCTAGGGGTCAACTTAACAGTGCTTTAAATATACAAAGCACAGGTTGATGAGAGTGAGGTTTATTTTTCCATTTCATTGAAAGAAAAACCAAAGCAAGACTTTAACAGAATGAAGCTCTTAGATAAGATGGAATGAAAGAAGGGCTTTTTGACAATAAGTATCTAATAAACACTCAAATGAATTACTCGATGACCTTGGAAATCTTCCAACCAAATCTTCTGTAGACAATTACAAGAGTGCTGGGCTGGGGATCAAAAGACCTTTAACCCTTAGTCACTAATTAGTTCCATGACCTTGGACAAGTTACTTAGTTTCTCTGGGTTCTAATTTCTTTATCTGTAAAATGACAGCTTTCGACTAATAAAGGACACTTTCAATTCTTACCTAGATTCTCATTTTGCTGAGATGATTCCTATCTCAAGTCAAGGAAATGGAATAGATTTCTTTGCTAGGCTAGCTAATGGCTGACCTCTTATGCTTTTCCTCTTAAAGCACTAATTCCTTCACATTTTCTTATCATTTCATCAGCACTCTGAAATAGAAAAATGCAAAATATCCTTTTTTTCCTAAAGATTCATATCAAACATATATTTACACTGAAAGGTCAAACTTCTATGTTGTTTGAACTTTGATGCTTTGCAAAGAGTACTATATGATTTCTTGGAGCTCTATACAACAATTCACCCAGTACCAAGAATAACTTCTATATGCTATGATGGAGGCAGATGTGTGAGTCCAAATGTGCCCAGAAGAAGGTATTCAGGCCAACTGAGGGGGTTCAGGGAAGGCTTCCTGGAGGACAGGACATTTGAAATGTATCCCAAAGAATGAGTAAGAAAGCATTCTAGTTAGGGTGGCCAGATACAATACAGACACACACTGAAATCTGAATTTCACACAAACAATTTTTTAGCATAATTTTTAGTATAAATATGTCTCAAATATTGTATGGGACACACAATTATTTATTGTTCATTTGAAATTTACATTTAACTGGGCATTCCGATTTTTTTTTCTTTTGCTAAATGTGGCAACCTGAATTCCAGTCTCAGCTCTATCTGCTCTTCTATGCCTCTGACATACTACATTACTCATCTCTCTCCAAGGCAGTATATCCCTTCTATAGCATCTTCCCAGAATGGCCATCCCTGACCATGGGGGCCCCACCCCCATTAAAGTTAATTACTCGCTACTATGTGCCAACCCCATTCTTTAACATTAATCTCTATGTAAAGACATCATACTGTATTGCAATTATTTTTTATGTATTCAATAATATTTTATAAGGAGCCAAAAATACACAGCGGGGAAAAGACTGAGTCCTCAATCAATGGTGTTGGGAAAACTGAACATTCACATGCAAAAGAATGAAATTGGAACCTTATACCACTTTAGAAAACCTGAAATAGATTAAGGACTTAATTGGGATTGTAGGCATAAAACTCATAGAAGAAAACATAGGAGAAAAACACCTTGACATGGGTCTTGGCAATGATTTTTTAGATATGACACCAAAAGTTCAAACAATAAAAGCAAAAAGAAATGAGAGACTTAATCAAATTAAAAATCTGCTGTACAGCATCAGTAACAATAAACAAAATGAAAAGACAATGTACAGAAGGGGAGAAAATATTTTCTTCTTTTTAAAAAAATTTTTATTGGAGTATAGTTGATTTACAATGCTATGTTAGTTTCAGGTGTGTATTACAATTATTTATTTAGTGTCTATCTTACTATTGGAACATGAGCATCTGGAGGGCCATGTCTTATTTATCTTGGTATGTTCAGAGTGCCCGGAAGTAGATGAGATCTCTGTGAACATTTGTTGCCTAAATGAATATATGGATGTAGATATGAGTGAATGGTTCATGTAACACTGATTTCCAAATCAATCAGAGAACAAATAGGAATGACACTTTGAATAAGACCGTTTATATATTTTTTTCTATTTTCTTCTGCACGTTGAGTATATTGGACATTTATCATGTAGTGGATATTTTTCTCCCTTTTGATTGCCCAGGATCTAAACTCCTTTCTTTTATTTGGGGAATCTGCTATTGAATTCACACAATGACATGGTGGGAGACAGGTCCTGGCAACTAGAGCATGGTCATGTGACCCAAGCCCAGTCAATTAATATGGACTTTGAATTTAGAGTGCATTCAGGGTTTGGAAATCAGAATGAATGATAAGGGGAGTTTAGGCTTTATTCTGCCATTGCTAGTGGTGGCCAGCAGTGCCCAAGGGTGACATGCTAACCAGGGAATTTTCCTTCTGCATGACTGTGACAGTCCTGAGTGCTGTTTGTCACCTATCTCCAGTTTTTTTCCTTCTTCTGGGAACATGGTACAACTTTCATTTCTTGGCTGCCTTGTGGTTGGGTGGAGCCATATGACCAGTTATGGCCACTGGCAAGGTTTGAGATGGTGGTTGCCTTATCAGCCTGGGGCCCTGAGTGACTATGCTGAGCAGAGGTCCTCTGTCAACCCAAAATGGATATGTGGATTGAGTAAGAAATAAGCCTTTATTGATTTAAGCTGCTTAAACATAACCTAGGCAACCCTGTAACTTTGGTTCCTGTTTATTTATTAGCCTAGTTCTTTAGTCTTCCCACTGATTCTGTTAGCCAACCTATATCTTTCCAACAAATCTTTGTTTCGTAAGATAGATAGAATTGATCTCAGTTGTTTACTCAAGAATATAAAGTGGCCCACTAGGGATATAGTGACAACTGTGACAGAAGATGGTCATTGCAATGTCCTACCCTTAGTTTGTAAGAAGAAAGTTTTTTGTGCCTAAGAGCTGTTTTCCCAAATTGTTATGAACAAGAAGTAGAATATCCAGGAGGAAAGAACATTGTCAGAAATCCTAACATTTTATGGCTTGGTAGCTATGCTACCTCTGGAATGCAGCTGTCACCCTTACCATTTATCTATTCCTCCAGGGTTGATGTGAAGGTCACATAAGAAATGTCATGTGAAATTGCTCTGTAACTTTAGCAAGGTTGTACACATGTGACAGCTTATTCCTCACCCAGGCTGGGACTGAACCAGTCTAGGCCATGGAGAATTGAAGGAGTCCCATTGCAGTAACTCTTGAGACTGAATTATTAAGTCTTTATGCAAAGAGAAGATCACTGCAACCACTGTGTAAATATGGGAGGAAAGTAGGAACCTTGGGAAGTAAGAAACCAAACCCTAAGACATCAGCTTGAGTTTCATCTGGGTTTGGGTACATGGCATGTTAGAAGAACATCTGCCTGGATGTAAGCTTTTTCTATACAGAATGGATAAATAACAAGGTCCTACCGTATAGCACAGAGAACTATATTCAATATCCTAGGATAAACTATAATGCAAAAGAATATTAAAAAAAATAATGTATATATGTATAACTGTATTGCTTTGCTACACAGCAGGAACTAACAGAACATTGTAAATCAACTATACTTCAATAAAAAAAATAAAAGATAAGTTGCGCTTCCCTGGTGGCACAGTGGCTAGGAATCCACCTGCCAATGCAGGGGACGCGGGTTCGAGCCCTGGTCCGGGAAGATCCCACATGCTGCGGAGCAACTAAGCCCGTGAGCCATGGCCGCTGAGCCTGTGCTCTAGAGCCCGAGAGCCACAACTACTGAAGCCTGTGTGCCCAGAGCCCGTGCTCAGCAACAAGAGAAGCCACTGCAATAAGAAGCCCGCACACTGCAATGAAGAGTAGCCCCCACTCACCGCAACTAGAGAAAGCCCGCATGCAGCAACGCAGCCAAAAATAAATAAAATAAATGAATTTTAAAAAATAAGTAAATCAGGGCTTCCCTGCTGGCGCAGTGGTTGAGAGTCCGCCTGCCGATGCAGGGGACACAGGTTCGTGCCCCGGTCCGGGAAGATCCCACATGCCGCGGAGCGGCTGGGCCCGTGAGCCATGGCCGCTGAGCCTGTGCGTCTGGAGCCTGTGCTCCGCAGTGGGAGAGGCCACAGCAGTGAGAGGCCCGCGTACCAAAAAAAAAGTAAATCAATAAAATAAGTTAAAAAAAAAGAAGAAGAAAACCATCTGCCTGCCCTCCCAAGCTGTCACTGGGATGAGGCCAGAAGCGCTATAGGCTAATGGGGAGAGAATGACATCCAACTGAAGGTTCACTTGAAACCTTGCTTCTTATCATGAGGCAATTGCTTCTGGATTCTTCTACTTGACAAAAGCATTGTACCAGACCCTTCAGGTGCATTGCCTCATATCCTGCTAGCACATCATTTACCCCCACTCTTGAAGTAGCAGCCCGTTTTGCTCAGGTATATGCTCATCGTTCTGTCATTTACCAGTTGTGTGATGTAAGGAAAGCCCCCATGCCTGGTAGTCATAGTGTCCTTCTGTGTGTGTTTTTACTGAGGAGGTGACTTGGGTTTCAAGTCATCTTGTAAATAGCCAAAGGTAAGGCTGTGACCTCTGGAATTTGGACTCTGCTACCCTTGCCCCTCTGACTTTGGCGACCTTTGCCCAGTTAGGAATTCTCAGTCGCTCTGCTATTGCTTGTGTGGCTGTTATTTTTCCTCACAGTGATTGGGTATACACTTACTTTATTTTAGAGTTATTTATAGCTTGGCATTTCTGGTTTTGTACACTCTTACTCTGTTTAGCCTATTTTAAATAATTTTTCTATGAATTACTACTCTATTTTCTTTTCTATTCTTTGACCCTCTAAGATGTATACTTTAAAAAATTCTTCCCTTTGATTATCTCTTCATTTTCTATGACCTTCTATTTTTCAAATCACCTTTATAGTATTTTCATTCTTTTTTTACTTCCAAGATACTAACAAACTCTTTTGATTTCAACTCCTTACATTTTCACCATTTTGTTTAATTTTATTCAAATGTTTAATATGCTAAATATCCCTTCTTACTACAAGTTTTTAACTGCTACCTTTCCCCATCATTTTCCCCATCATTTCTACAATTCACTGTAATTGTAACCTGCTGTTACAGTTTTTCAGGAAGAAACTGTTTTTTTTTTTTTCACATCCAGATCCCAAGCTGAGATATGTTCTTTTTCTTCTGCCTTTCAGGCAGGTGGCTTGTGTCCAATGAGCCCTTTCATTGACCCATTCTTCTTAGTGTTTGGGCTTCATCCAGTGGTCTCAGCTTCAACATCTCATGCAGCATGAGTCCAAAGCACTGCCTCCTATCCTGTGCTGCCCTTAAAAGCCAGTTCCCTTGGTTAGGAAAATCATCAAAGCCGCACTAGAGCTATAGTTTCATATGACCACTTTCATTTCCATCTGCCTCCCAAATTTTAACCCCTCGTGATTCCTATCACTTTCTTATTAACCTGGCCATACATTTATTTATTTATTTATTTAAATTTATTTATTTATTTATTTTTGGCTGCGTTGGGTCTTCGTTGCTGCCATGGGCTTTCTCTAGTTGCAGCGAGCGGGGGCTACTCTTCGTTGCGGTGCATGTGCTTCTCATTGCAGTGGCTTCTCTTGCGGAGCACGGGCTCTAGGCACGTGGGCTTCATTCAGTATTGTGGCGCACAGGCTCAGTAGTTGTGGTGCACGGGCTTAGTTGCTCCACAGCATGTAGGATCTTCCTGGACCAAGGATCAAACCTGTGTCCCCTGCATTGGCAGGCGGATTCTTAACCACTGTGCCACCAGGGAATTCCCAGGCCGTACATTTAAAAAGATGTTTGTTATGTCTCTCTATGTTTTGTATTGAGATAAATTTCACATAACATGAAATTAACCATTTAGAAGTGTACAATTCAGTGATATTTCCTACATTCACCATGTTGTGTAACCACCACCTCTGTCTATTTCCACAACATTTTTATCATCCCAAAGGGAAACCCTGAACCCATCGAGCAGTTAATCCCCCATTTCCCAACCCCAGCCCCTGGCAACCACTATGCTGCTTTTTGTGTTTATGGATTTACCTACTCCGGATATCTCATATAAATGGTATCGTATAATATGTGACCTTTTGTGTCTGGCTTCTTTTATTTAGCATAACGTGCTGTCTGTTATATTTTATCTAGTGTTTTTAGCTGTTTTGGGTTGGGAGAATTTTCAGGACATCTAGTATATACATCATGTTGCTGGAAATAGAAGTCCTATATCTGATTATTACCGTGAGTAGGAAATTAAGGGACGTTACTGAAAATCTTTTTCACTGATATTTATCTGTTGGAGTTCAGAAACTTTCACTCAATGTTTTCTTTTTTTTTTAAAGCAAGAAAAAGAGAGTTTCCTCTAATATTTGGTCAATAATTCCCTAAAACAGTAGGCATTCAAAGTATACATTCATTTTATCCATATTTTGAATACACTAAATTGCACTTAATAAATTACTAGAAAAAGTGAATTTTTTCTAACTTCACTATAGGGAAAAAATTCTTGAATCAGGAAAAAATGTGTTGTGAATACATCTCCTTGCTTATCTCTCCCATAGGGATCAATTCTTAATGAGCTTCCAAATACTAGTTAGAAGTAGCAATTGTTTCTCAAAGTGAGGAAATAGAGTCTCTAGGATAGTATAGCCAGAGGCAAACAGTATGGCACCTACCTCTTTTGATAGAATAATTTTGAATGTGCAAGATTTTCGTGCGGTTTTGAACTGATAGAACAGTGTTTATCAGCTGAAGAGATTTGCCTCTTGGGAGGTTCTCCAGATTTTCAAGGATCTTTCTCCTTTTCCTTTATCATGGGCAATTTTTCTTCTCCCCCAAATTGTAGATGAAGAAACATTTGTTAAAGGTAATCATCTCTGTAATTAGCCAGTAATAATCTGGCTTTCATTTTCAGATGCACTTATTTTAATGAGCAAATCTGATGAGGTCAACACAGGACCACTGAAGACAGGATCTTTGAAGTGAATGTGTGTGATCTTAATGGATGTAGTTCATCATTTGCCTTTTCATCACCCAGTATTCATGTCTCGCAGCACCTTTATTCATCTTAGAGATGAGCTTCTCAAATGCATAGGCCTTATTTGCTCAAATTGTCCCTTATTTGTCTCAGGTGGATAGGAAAAGAATTACATTAGAGACTTCTTAGACATCTAATTCAACCAGTATAGGGTGCTTTCATCTAGACCAATGGTTCTCAACAGGGGGTGTTTTTCCCCCCCAGGGGACATTTTGCTATGTCTGGAGACATTTTTGTTTGTCATAAACAAATGGCGGGGGAGGGGAGAGCAGTGGTGATGCTACTGGTATCCAGTGGGTAGAAGCCTGGTATATCATTTAGGGTTCTCCGGAGAAACAGAACCAGTGAGATGTACATATATAGATGATGAGGAACTGGCTCACCCAACTGTGAAGGCTGAGAAGTCCCATGATCTGCCATTTGCAAGATGGCGATCCAGGAAAGCCAATGGTGTAACTCAGTCCAAATCAGAAAGCCTGAGAACCAGAAGAACCAGTGGTTTAAATTGCAGCCTGAGGGTTGGAGATCAGATGAGATCTTTCAAGTCAAGCAGGCAGGCAGGCAGCAAGAAGGGCAAATTCTTCTTTCCTTCACCTTTTGCTCTAGTTAGGCCCTCAATGGATTGTGTGATGCCCACCTACACTGGAGAGGGCAATCTGCTTTACTAAGTCCAAAGATTCACATGCTAATCTCATCTGTAAACGTTCTCATTGACACACCCAGAAATAATGTTTAATCTGGGCACTCTGTGGCCAGTCAAGTTGACACATAAAATTGACCATGATACCAAGAGTGCTGCTAAGCATCCTACAATGCTCAGGACAGCCCCCATAACAAAGAATCTTCCTGTCCAAAGTGTCAGCTGTGCAGAGGTTGAGAAACCCTGATCTAGCCTGAAGCAATTTCAGAATTTAAATAATGTTCCTTCTTGGTCTCAGATGATTTTTTAAAATTATTTATTTATCTATTTATCCATCTATCTATCTATTTATTTTTGGCTGCGTTGGGTCTTAGTTGTGGCATGTGGGATCTTTCATTGCAGTATGCAGGCTTAGTTGCCCCACGGCATGTGGGATCTTAGTTCCCCTACCAGGGATTGATCCCGCATCCCATGCATTGGAAGGCGGATTCTTAACCACTGGACCACTAGGGAATTCCCTCAGGTGATTTTTAAAGACTTCTAAAAATGCATTTGAAGTCTGCCAGGCCAGAGAAAATGCTGTTCTACTAACACTTTCATAACAAAATGTTAGCAATCTAAGATTTAGTCTCTCACTTTTTTAAAAAACATCTTTATTGGAGTATAATTGCTTTACAATGGTGTGTTAGTTTCTGCTTTATAACAAAGTGAATCAGCTATACATATACTTATATCCCCATACCTTCTCCCTCTTGCGTCTCCCTCCCACCCTCCCTATCCCACCCCTCTAGGTGGTCACAAAACACCGAGCTGATCTCCCTGTGCTATGTGGCTGCTTCCCACTAGCTATCTATTTTACATTTGATAGCATATATAAGTCCATGCCACTCTCTCACTTCGTCCCAGCTTACCCTTCCCCCTCCCCGTGTCCTCAAGTCCATTCTCTACATCTGCATCTTTATTCCCGTCCTGCCCCTAGGTTCTTCAGAACCCTTTTTTTCTTTTTTTTTTTTTAGATTCCATATATATGTGTTAGCATACAGTATTTTTTTTCTCTTTCTGACTTATTTCACTCTGTATGACAGACTCTAGGTCCATCCAGCTCACTACAAATAACTCAATTTCGTTTCTTTTTATGGCTGAGTAATATTCCATTGTATATATGTGCCACATCTTCTTTATGAGGAAACAGGCAGTCTACCTGAAAAAGAATTCAGAGCAATGATAGTAAATGATGATCCAAAATCTTGGGAATAGAATGGAGAAAATACAAGAAATGTTTAACAAGGAGCTAGAAGAACTAAAGAGCAAACAAACAATGATGAACAAACACAATAAATGAAATTTAAAATTCTCTAGAAGGAATCAATAGCAGAATAACTGAGGCAGAAGAATGGATAAGTGACCTGGAAGGTAAAATAGTGGAAATAACTACTGCAGAGCAGAATAAAGAAAAAAGAATGAAAAGAATTGAGGACAGTCTCAGAGACCTCTGAGACAACATTAAATGCACCAACATTGCAATTATAGGGGTCCCAGAAGAAGAAGAGAAAAAGAAAGGGACTGAGAAAATATTTGAAGAGATTATAGTTGAAAACTTCCCTAATATGGGAAAGGAAGTAGTTAATCAAGTCCAGGAAGGGCAGAGGGTCCCATACAGGATAAATCCAAGGAGAAACACTCCAAGACACATATTAATCAAACTATCAAAAATTAAATACAAAGAAAAACAATTAAAAGCAGCAAGGGAAAAACAACAAATAACACACAAGGGAATCCCCATAAGGTTAACAGCTGATCTTTCAGCAGAAACTCTGCAAGCCAGAAGGGAGTGGCAGGACATAATTAAAGTGATGAAAGGGAAAAACCTACAACCAAGATTACTCTACCCAGCAAGGATCTCATTAAGATTTGACAGAGAAATTAAAACCTTTACAGACAAGCAAAAGCTAAGAGAATTCAGCACCATCAAACCAGCTTTACAACAAATGCTAAGGGAACTTCTCTAGGCAGGAAACACAAGAGAAAGAAAACACCTACAATAACAAACCCAAAACAATTAAGAAAATGGGAATAGGAACATACATATCAATAATTAGCTTAAATGTAAATGGATTAAATGCACCAACCAAAAGACATAGACTGGCTGAATGGATCCAAAAACACGACCCATATATATGCTGTCTCCAGGAGACCCACTTCAGACCTAGGGACACATACAGACTGAAAGTGAGGGGATGGAAAAAGATATTCCATGCGAATGGAAATCAAAAGAAAGCTGGAGTAGCAATTCTCATATCAGACAAAATAGACTTTAAAATAAAGACTATTACAAGAGGCAAAGAAGGATACTACATAATGATCAAGGGATCAATCCAAGAAGAAGATATAACAATTGTAAATATGTATGCACCCAACATAGGAGCACCTCAATACATAAGGCAAATGCTAACAGCCATAAAAGGGGAAATCAACAGTAACACAATCATAGTAGGGGACTTTAACACCCCACTTTCACCAATGGACAGATCATCCAAAATGAAAATAAGTAAGGAAACACAAGCTTTAAATGATACATTAAATAAGATGGACTTAATTGATATTTATAGGACATTGCATCCAAAAACAACAGAACACACTTTCTTCTCAAGTGCTCAAGGAACATTCTCCAGGATAGATCATATCTTGGGTCACAAACCAAGCCTTGGTAAATTTAAGGCAATTGAAATCATATCAAGTACCTTTTCTGACCACAATGCTGTGAGACTAGATATCAATTACAGGAAAAAATCTGTAAAAAATACAAACACACGGAGGCTAAACAATACACTACTTAATAACCAAGAGATCCCTGAAGAAATCAAAGAGGAAATCAAAAAATACCTATAAACAAATGACAATGAAAACACGATGACCCAAAACCTATGGGATGCAGCAAAAGCAGTTCTAAGAGGGAAGTTTATAGCAATACAGTCCTACCTCAAGAAACAAGAAACATCTCAAATAAACATCCTAACGTTATACCTAAAGCAGTTAGGGAAAGAAGAACAAAAAAACCCCAAAGTTAGCAGAAGGAAAGAAATCATAAAAATCAGATCAGAAATAAATGAAAAAGAAATGAAGGAAACAATAGCAAAGATCAATAAAACTAAAAGCTGGTTCTTTGAGAAGATAAACAAAATTGATAAACCATTAGCCAGACTCATCAAGAAAAATAGTCTCTCACTTTTCAGTGTTCCAGCTCAAGAAACTTAACGCCTATATTCTGGTTGGATATTTCCCAAAATACAATCCTTAAAACACTAATAGGTGACAAGGGTTCCCCTGGAGAGCTGTAAACAGACCTAAAAATGTAAATTTTTACATTGCATCAGTGTTTCTGATCACATGCAATTCCATAGACTTTTACTGAATTTTGTGGTACTAGTTCTTTTTCTACTGGAAAGTGCAATGAGTAGCATCAACAGCTATGGAATCTTTCTCTGCCGAAGTCATCCTCAGTCAAAAAATGATTGAGAACCACTGCTGTGAAAACTTTTCTTTTCAACAGCTCCTCCCGATCAGCCTCCTGCTGAGATGGTCCATTCTTTCTCTCTGCTACTCTTTTCCTATAGATCTTGGTCTTCCTTCAAGACCTACCTCAAGACCCTTCACACTCATGGATGCATTCATTTATTTGTTCATTCATTACACGCATTGAGAATTTACTAAACACCACTACCACTATGCTAAGGGCTAGGGACATTGGAAAACCCCCCAAAGACAGAGTTCCTTGAGTAGCTCATTGTTGGAGGAATTCTGACCTCTGTTAATACTTCCCTTTCCCTGCACCCCACAATTTAATACTTAATTATATCCTGCTACTTATTACTCTCAAATTGATTTTTTTGGCGTTGATTTCTCCTCCTGAACCAGAACAAGATATCTTTTCAGGCTAGGGTTGCTAGATAAAGTATGGGCCATCCAGTTAAATTTGAATTTCAGATAAACATCTAATGTTTTCAGTATGAGTGTGTTGCAAATGTTGTATGCAACACATTTATATTTTAAAAGATTATTCAAACAGCGAAGTCCTACTGTATAGCACAGCAAGCGTTCTCTAGTGTTTTCCCTACATCTCCAAGGACATATGAGAGAGGCCTGGATGTGCAGTCAGGACTCAAACAAGCACTGAAATAAGCAGCTGTCTCATTCCTTTGAGGAACACAGAAAGTTAAAATATTCGTCCTCCAAAGGTAGGAACAGTGAGTAATTTGTTCTGGTTGATAGTGACATCATAGGTAAATCAGTTGTGATCTGAAGCAGGAGCAGGTTTCCAGGAAATGGTGGAGTTTAGGATGTAACTTCTAAAGTATCAAATTAGGAGAGAAGGGAATCCATGCCCTAGGGATTTTTTTTCTTCCCTCCAGGAGGATAGGGTGGATGACAGTCTGTCTTTTAGTCCCATCCATTCCAAGGTGAGTTTCACATAGGGCATGTATACTGATAATGCAGGGAAACAACTTGTTTCAGTCTCAATTATTTGGATAATTGATCACGGAAATTTAACCACAAATAGTACTTTTTTTCCATCTAGCACTTTGCTAGCAATGAACACTATGCTATTTCTGTGGTCAACATTGTAACTGAAAATACCCGGAGCTGTTCCTGAAATCTCAACAGTGATGAAATGACTTGACTTAAATGCCCAGAAAGCATAAACAGCCATTGCCAAATAGCATCCATTTTGAGCCCAGCAGGTCAGAGTTTCTATTTGCAACCTCAACTACAAGTATTGCTTTTGGGAGCCTGAAAATGCCCTGCTATGTGGAATTGCTTGGTAAATGTCACACACATATAGTCCAAGTATTATATAAACAGGAACTACTGTCACACAAAATGCCATGACAACTTCACGACACGTGAGCTTTTTCATTCTTGTTTTTCATTGCCAGGAGTCCTGCATTTTGGCTGTATAAAAGGGTGCTGTTTTTTGCAGGAGGAAGGAGTATCAGAGATGAAATTACTTCTTGTTCCTATTTAGAGCCTTCTGTCTGTCCCACTGCCTCACTGTTAGGGCCTGCCTGACGCTGACATTGCTCCTTGGTCCCGAGGCTTTAGGTGGACTGCTATACGGACGTGACTGGAGATGTAGACCAAATAGCTCCAAAGGTCTTTTCCAGCTCTGTGGCCCACATCATCATTCCTCTTAAGATGGGAAGGTATTAACTTTTCATCTGTCTTGAGGAGATGGAAAGTTTATTTGAATTTGTTCTAGGTTATTCCAGGTGGAGAACCAAGAAACTGAATAATTTACTAGAGTAGGAAGTAAGGAAGATGGGGAAACTTTATTTTCTTCGGAATACAGTAAATCCTCTATTATCCAACATAATTGGACAGTATTTTTCAGATTAACACAAATTTATCAGCCAATGACCAGTTTTCAAATCTTTTGAACATAATCAAATATGCTTAATAAAATTACAGTAAACAGATTTTTTAAAATATCTTATTCTGAAAAATTTCATAAATGACACAAGTAGAAAGAATAGTATATAAGTGAAGTAAGTCAGACAGAGAAAGACAAATATCATATGATATCACTTATATGTGGAATCTAAAAAAAATGATACAAATGAACTTATTTACAAAACAGAAATAGACTCACAGACATAGAAAACAAACTTATGGTTACCCAAAGGGAAAGGTGGGGGGAGGAAAACTAGGAATTTGGGAGTAATGTATACACACTACTGTATATAAAATAGATAAACAACAAGGGCCTACTGTAGAGCACAGGGAACTTTACTCAATATTTTGTAATAACCTATATGGGAAAAGAACCTGAAAAAGAATATATATGTGTGTATGCATATATATATATATAACTGAATCACTTTGTAGTATGACTGAAACATTGTAAATCAACTATACTTCAATAAAAAAATAACAAAATAATGTATTCCTCATGCACCTATCACTTATCACCCAGCTTCAATATCTATCACCATTCTGCTAGTCTTGCTTTATTTACAGCAATCACTATGTCCTCTTAGTGTATTTTAAAGCAAATCTCAAACACTATGTTGTTTTACACTCAAATATTTAGTATGCATCTCTAACTGTTAAGGATATTTTTATATAACCACCATGCCCTTATCACATATGTCAAAATGAACAATAATTGCTTAATATCATCTAGTAACCAATCCATAGTCAAATTTCTCCATCTGTCCCCAAAATATAATTGGTGTACTCTAATCAAGATCCAAACAAGTCTACACATTGCATTTGGTTGAGCCTTTCAAGTTTCTTTTCTAGCGAGCACAATTTAATCTGTTTTTATTGGACAATTTAGAAAACATTCCAGGATTTCAGAGACTCTTGGGATCCTTAGCATAATAATAATTACACTGCACATGGCCAGATGTCTGTGAGTAAGTGATTATAGTATACAGAACATCAGACTGTGGTTTAGAGCTTTGGGATAGAGAGCTTCTTCCAAGTGATACACAAAGAACCAAAGTGAGACCATGGCCTTTGTCACATAGCTTCTTTCAGAAAAATGTGTAAAAGACTTAGTTGAGCTTTGTTGCCTTTGTTGTACAAATGCTTTAGCTAGCATTTTCCAGTTTAAAACAAACACCTCCAAAACACTACCTAAAGTCAAGACTATCTATTAGAGAAATAACAGTAAAATTTGAAGACATTTCTACTGCAAGAATTTTATGGGTGTAAGGTATGTCAGGAAAGAGCTAATGGGTCATTTTGATTTACTGAGAGAGAAAATACACCGTTTCCAATAGGATGAGAGGCTTCACCAAAGCAGCTAGCTAGGCTCAGGAAATTGGGGAAACCACATGACAGGGGACCAAGAGGGGAAAAAAAAAATCAAGCAGCGGTAACACAGAAGGTTATTGGGTTGGTCAAAAAGTTCGTTCGGTTCGTGAATACATTGTTTAATACAGTTCTTGGTGAAAATGAAAAACGTCTTATTTTTACTTAGAACTGAACGAACTTTTTGGCCAACCCAATACATGAGGTTTCAGCAAAGTGACTCAGAAAAAGGTACCTGAAGAGGGCTAAGATAAGAGGAGAAAAAAATCCTGATACTGTGCATTAATCTGCCATAACAAACTGTCACACACTGGGTGGCTTAAAACAACAGAAATTTATTTCTCAGTTTTGGAGGCTTGGAAATCTGAGATCAGCGTGCCAACATGGTCAGGGTGTGGTGAGGCTTCCTGGCTTGTACGTGGCCACCTTCTCGCTGTATCTTCACGTGGCAGAGGGAGAGAGAGCAGGAGAGAGAGAGAGAGAGAGAAAAGGAGAGAGAGAGAGCTAGAGGGCTTTGGTGTCTCTTTCTAATAAGGGCACGAATCCTATCATTGGGGCCCCGAGGAAACTCATCTAAACCTAATCACCTCCCAAAGGCCCTACCTCTAACTATCATCACACCGAAGAAAGGGCTTCAACATATGACTTTTGGGGGGACACGTAGCACATGGGAACCAAGGGAATGGAAAGGAATGAAGGGCAGGGTCGTGCCAATTGTCTGAAGACAAGAGTGCCACTGTTCTCTTGGGAAATGCAAAGACAGAAAGTATATTGAACAGTTTTCCTACCCCTGTATAGGAAGTGCAACCTATATACGCCTTGGATGGAGCAGGAAAAAATGAAGGTGATAATGTAAGAAGCATGATGCTGACTTATATAAAGTATAGGAAAGCAAGGCTCAAGCAAGGCAGGCAACCGTTTGGATTTTCCAATTAGTTTTGGGTGCAGATAAAGCTGTTAAACAGCTGGACTTAGCAAAGTGCTGAAAACTAGAGTGAAAGCTCTCTAAGGGTAGGGTCTGGGTCTCTACATCATTGCTGTCTTTAACACTTAACAGTGCATCTGCCCTGTGATGGGCATTCAATCCATACATGAATAAGTGAACTATTTAGTCCTCATGGAAATAAAGTGACCACAGGTGTGCAATGGTTACTGTGCACCTGCCAGCCTGGCTATGGCAGGACCTTTGAGGATGTGATAGCATGTTTCCTGTCCTCAAGGTAGACATATGCAATCAACAGAGTTTAAACCGAGTGATAGGGAATTCCCTGGCGGTCCAGTGGTTAGGACTTCACGCTTTCACTGCTGTGGGCGCGGGTTCAATCCCTGGTCGGGGAACTAAGATCAGCCAAGCAGCCAAAAAGTCAAAAAAATAAGATCAAAAATTAAAAATTGGTGTTTTACGGATTCAGTGTAGGTGGAGATGAAGGGGGCCTGAGGACCCCGGAAGGTTAATGTGAGCAGAGAGACTGACCTAGACATTACAGGAGAGGCAAGGGGCTTGGGTAGGGGAAGACAGAGCAGTCTGGTGATGCGTTGGTAAAGACAGGGAATGGGTAAAAAGCGAAGACGCAGGGGCTGGAATGAGCCTGGGTGGTGGTGAGGACGCTTGCTCAAAAGGATATGCATGGGGAATTATGGGGAGGGCCGTTAAAAGCAGGGGGACCAAGGTCAGCTCAAGGGATGCCATGAAGCCAGGTAAAGGGTCTTAGACGTCATGTGAACACCACGGGGGCAAGGTTGATCATATTTTCCCATCTTTTCGCTTAATATTTCTGCATTCGAGTCATTGTTAGGAAAGTTTTACCTACTCCTAGTTTATAAAGGATTTCTCTGAGCACTTGTATAGTTTAATCTTTCACATTTAAATTCCTGATCTGTTTGGAATGTATCCTGGTATATATTGTGAGACATGGATTCAATTTTATCTTTTGCTTTATGGTTATCTAGTTATTTCAGTACCATTTACTAATAACTCTGTCTTTGGGGGGACATGTCAGAAAGACAAAGAAGTCAGCTTGAAGGAGCACCCCAACTCACAGACAATTTGATCAAAATAAATAAAGATAGTAGTGGATTATAACCTACTGAATAAGATAAGGATCCATGAGTCCATCCTGCTGTAAATAATAAGCAAAATACACTGAAGATTTGATGAGGAATAAGATATTTACATAGTCTCAAAGTACCTCTCCATGAAATAGTTATTAACTACAAACGAAAAAAGTAACTTTATAGAAGAAGCCTGGAAGATACCACCTTAACCAAGATACCAAAATTAACATCACTAGTAACGGGACCAATTGAAATTGTACCTGATGGGATGCAATTAGGAGAACACAGACTTCTGTGAGATCCCTACCAAAGATGCATAAAATGAATCTAATCACAAGGAAACAACAGACAAACCCATGCTGAGGGACATTCTACAAACTTCCTTGACTAGGGTCTTCTAAAATGTCAAGATCATGAAAGGCAAGGCAAGACTGAGAACTGTTCCAAATTAAAGGAGTCTAAAGAGACAGCACAACTAAATGCAACATATGATTCAGGACTGGGTCATTTTGCTAGAAAGGACATTATTGGGACAATTGGCAAAATTTGAATGGAGTCTGAGGATTAGATCACAGTTGTGAGACAACATTAATTTTCTCATTTGGGGGGCTGTACTGTGGTTTTGTAGGAGAATGACATTGTTCCTAAGAAAGACACACTAAAGTATTTGGGGGTCGTGGTGATGGGACATCGTGCCCACAATTTATTCTCAAATGCTTCAAGGAATAAAAGGTTCTTTGTACGTACTTGTAACTTTTCTGTAAGTTAGAGACTGTGTAAAACAACACAGTTACAGAGAAAAAACCACCTCCACCTTTTCCTGATTTGAGATTCACCTTTTATCACATGGTAAATTTCCATATGCAATTGAATCCATTTATGCAATTCCATTCCATTGAGCTGTGGATTATATAGTTCATGAATCAATGCCACTCTGTTTTAATCATAGAACCGTTTCTACTGTTAAAAAACAAAATTCAACTGAGTAAATTAAAAAAATCTAATCGGCTTTATTCAATGGTTCATGAATTGGGCCAATATTATAAAATATTGGCTATATTCCCTGTGCTGTACGATATATCATTGTAGACAAGAGATTTTAATAAAATAATAGGTTATAGAATAAATATACAAAAATGAAAGTCCTCCATTAAAGAAAACAACATTATATTCAAATATATAATGAAACAAAAGATCTCATTCACAATAGAAAAAAATTACCTAGGCATAAAATTAACAAGACACATCCAAAACCTATATGAGGAAAATTACAAAACAGTTTGGAAGTATACAGAATTCTACTTGATTGACTAGAAAAATATATCATGTGCTTGGATAAAAGGAGTCAACATCATAAAAATGTATGCTCTTCCCAAGTTAATTTTATAAATTTAACAGATTCCAGTAAAATCTGTCAACCCCCTTTAGGGGTTGCCTCAGCTGTTGAAAGCCGTGTCACCATCCCCAGGCAGCCCACTACCAATGGAGGATGAGGCAGGAGTACAAAGGCCTGGTCCCTGCTCCAAGGGGGAACAAGTCTGCAGGACCATTCCAGTCCCAGAATTCCCTGCACAGTTGGCTGAACCTTCCACTGGGACTGAACTACAGGTCAACTTCTCTAACTTCGTGCTTCCTTCCTTTCCCGTCTGCAGTCCTGGATCCTGAGAGCACTCCCTAATAAATCTCCTGTTCACTAAGCTCTGTTAAAGTGATTAAACACCCTGATGCCTTGATAGCTTATGTGAGCAAACTAATACCTAACCGAGTTCAGGCAGTTGTATCCAAGGAATGGAAATTCAAGAACAACCAATCACAAACAGCCAGCTAGGCTTTCCCAGATAGGCAGCTGCTTAAGCTCTAGCCAATCAAATAATTCCCTTGCTTTGCTTCCTTCTCTGATGTGTAGAAGCCTTGCCCCTAGCTCCTGCCATCCAAGTGCCCCCCAATCACTTTCAGTTTGGCACTACTCCATTCGAATAGATTTTTGCTCAAATAAACTCCTGAAATTTTTCATGTGCCTCAGTTTATCTTTGAACACCTCTATTTCAGAGTCTGTTTCCTGAGTAATCTAGACTGTGACCAAGGCTGTTGGATTTGGCTTTATCTGTGAGGACAGAATCCTCCATTCTTCATGCTTTGGGCACAAGGCTGCTCTCTACCCCTGAAGAAAATTCTCTCAAACTCATTACAATACCACTTAAGTTCCTGGGGAATGGTAAATTCCTGCAGTGTCTCTAGGTTGCCCCCTCTCATAGAATATTTTTCTTCCCTTGTAGATGTGGGTGTCTGACTTGAAAAACATGATGATGCTATATAACTTCTGAAGAGCCCCCCACCAGCCTCGGCTGCTGGTCCACAATCCTGGCTGCACTGCCACAGACAAATGGATCTCTGTGTGCACTGCCAAACACTCATATTCATTATGTAATATATCTACTTAAGATATATTATTTTATGTGAATAGTTATAATATATAATTAATTAATATGGACTACATTAATATATGTATATGTAATATATAGTTCTATGATTATATTCAGTCTATTACTATATGTTTCAGAGGTATGCTCAGGTTTTCTACCTTCTGTAATACATTTCAGGTTTTTGTAGTAGATTGCCCAATTCCCGCTTCACTTATTTTTACAGTTGTTCATAGTTGAAGCCCCTAATGGTCACAACATCCATAGTGAAGAATACTTTTTTCCTTCTTTAACACCTTGATTTCAATCATTTCGTATAAAGTGAATGTCTATTACTTAGAAGAGTTCAAGTAGCTCAAGCTCTAGCTATTAGCATAATTTTGTAATGTGTAACCCTCTCCACCAGGAATATGTCTTGCTGTGATAGCCGTCTATGAGGGGAGATTATTCAACACAGGCAGGACTACATAAAGATAACCAAAGGATTGATTCTGCATCCGTGACCTCACACTATGAAATGAGAATCATATAAATAAGAATAATTAATTTATTCAACAACGAGTAGTTAGTATATGGTGGGGCTCTAATACTCATTTCTAATTTCTTCTTCCCCAAAGAATTGGTGAAAACCCTTAACACGGTGTCCTTGGGAAATGTTCTGAGCTTCTCTTCTTCCTGAGCTGAATAGTCTGCAGTTTGCTCTTCCCCTGTGTGTCCCCTACAATCCTTGTCATGTCATCTGATACGTCACCCCTTGTTTAGGAAACTTTATTGTGATTCGTAGAAATATTCTTAGTCTCGACATACAGTCGTAAAAGAAAAACAACACTTTGGGTCCAGTTGGTTTAGCACTTATGTTGCAAATAAGATTTGTTTTTCTTCATCAGGCTCTGCAACGTGTCTAGGTATATGACCTCTGTCTCTCTGAAGCCTTGGAGCTTGGTGTTTTGGCCTGAGGCCATATGTTCTGGGGCCCACCCCTCTGTGTTGTGCCGCTTTGTCCCAGTCCTGCCCTGTTGTAGCAATGAGGTCATAGAGGAAAGAGGCATCCTCTGGCTCCTTGGGCAGGAAGAGTCATTTCTCTTCCCTCTCAACCCTGTGTCTATGAGCCAGCTCAGAGCATCCATCTCACTGCCGGCCTGTTAAGGGCAGTCGTGAAGACCCACCTGTCCTCTGCCTTGTTCTCTGCCAACTCTGCTTTGATCCAGTTCCTGACCAGTCCCTTGTCCCTGGGGCAGGTCTTTCCTTTGGCATCTCAAACCAGCCTGTGGACTTTTGAGTTGAATCTCAAGCTTCTAGCCCAAAGTCCCGTGAAGGGCTTTGACTTTGAGTGAAGCTAGGCTCCCCCAACTCTCTGGCTGCTTGAGGATGTGATTCCCCACGAAGCAAGTAAGTCCTTGAGGCCAAAGGTAAGGTCTTGGCCCATCGAAAAATCCCCTACTGCCTTTTTGTTGTCCCCAAGGAGGGGATTTAGACACTCTTAGATTAGGATCCAAGCTGATGATGGATTTTTCACTGGGCTGAACCAGAGGCCCTATAATATTTAACCATTGTTAAGTTGTTAAAATTCGTATTTAACATTGTTAAAAAGCAGCGATGGGCTTCCCTGGTGGCGCAGTGGTTGAGAGTCCGCCTGCCGATGCAGGGGACACGGGTTCGTGCCCCTATCCCGGAAGATCCCACATGCCGCGCAGCGGCTGGGCCCGCGAGCCATGGCCGTGGAGCCTGTGTGTCCGGAGCCTGTGCTCCGCAACGGGAGAGGCCACAGCAGTGAGAGGCCCGCGTACAGAAAAAAAAAAAAAAAAAAAAAAAAAAAAAAAAGCAGCGATGGCTGAGACCCTTTCATCATTTGACACTTCCATGTATATTTCAAAAAAGATTAACAGAGAAGTTGGGGAAAGGAAACTGGTAAACTCTAAAGAATCTAATTTTAAAACAAGATTTTCTATTTCCTGTCAGGCTTCCAGCGTTCAAAAACAAGTGAAATGTACAACTTAGATAATATCTGGTGAACTCTGCTCTGCACAGACTGCCTCTTTATTGAAACCTCCTGTGGCATCAAAAGAGACTCACCTAGATATCTGTTAATGAAAAGCTGGACAGCAAGAAAGAAGTAATAAGGACATTTTATCTCTTTGGCAGTCTTCTAATAAAAAAAATGAAAGGAAAGTAAGTTCATTTTAATTGATGAAAGAAACACGGATTTCATCAAGTTGGAAAAGGCAGATAAACACTGCTCAGGGCAAACAGCATTCCTCTGTGCTTCTTGTTTAAAGATGCTGAGCATTGCTCTACTGCAACGTGAATTAGGTTCATGGTAATTGTCTGTTTTCATATTTGGTTTTCCTAGGATTAGCATCATTTCTGATCGATAAGGGAATATTTCCAATGATGAGCACAGTGCCTGACACAGAGCTGGTGTTCAATAAATCATTCTGGAATGGATGAATAAAAGATAATGCAAGATCTCTTCCTGCAGGAATTTATTATCTACTTGGGAAGAGAAACACACACACACACACACACACACACACACACACACACGATGGTTCCTATCATTTTCTTCATTGTTAATATTTCACTGTTATTTTTCATTATTAGTTTTGTAGTGTTTGTAATAAGTCCGAAAGGTGGTCAGAAATGTTCTTTGTACCCTGGACTGTGTCCAATTTTTCCAACTCTCCAGCCTCAAGCTTGCTTCCCAACTCTGCCTGGAGTGCTCATCTTCCTCAGCAGTTGCCTAACTCCTGTTCACCCTTCAAGGCTCAGCATAGTTGATGTTCCATAAATGCTTGTATAATGAACACACATCTTATCATTAAGATCACCTTGAGATAGGTCAGGGGCTCTGGACCGTGGAGCTGGTTCTGAAACTGATGGGGAGCGGAAGCCTGGAGAAGAGTGGAATGTGTTCAAGGTGTGTGGTCCACAGACAGCAGCACTGGCTTCACCTGGGGCTTGTTAGAAATGCAGCTTCTCAGGCCCCGCCCCAGACCTGGGTGATTTGTACCCACATCCAAGTTTAAGAAACACTGCTTTTAGGGCTTCCCTGGTGGCGCAGTGGTTGAGAGTCCGCCTGCCGATGCCAGGGGACATGGGTTCGTGCCCCGGTCCGGGAAGATCCCTACATGCCGTGGAGCGGCTAGGCCCGTGAGCCATGGCCGCTGAGCCTGCGTGTCCGGAGCCTGTGCTCCGCAATGGGAGAGGCCACAACAGTGAGAGGCCCGCGTACAGCAAAAAAAAAAGAAACACTGCTTTTAGAGGCTTCATTTTGCCACATGATACCAAGGGAGAAGATGGACCTTGGCAGTTACCCCACCTGGGAGGCCGAGGACCCTGAACAGGCCTGGACAACTGCCCGGATGTGTCTCTAAAGGCTCCTGTTCCCTCCACAACCAAGGCTTGAGTTCAAGACATTTTTGGCCTCATAGAGCACAACGTAACTGATTACTTTTGTCTGGGGAAAATGCTGTTTGCCAGTGAGTTTTCTCCGTAAACACCATGGAACTGCAGTTCCTCTCCTGGCCTTGCTGCCCGTTGGATATCGAGAAAGGATAGTCAACCTTCACTGGACTCAAAGTTTTATATCCCCAGGCCTCTGGCTGACTTTTCATTGCTGGAACCAAGCAAAAGACATTCCAAGCAGATCTCACAAGCATCCTTTCCACCCAACCCGTCCCACCCTCCTGGATGTGTGATTCTCTTGCAGGCTAGGTAAGGGAACAGAGTGTCCACAGCTAAGGAGCCCACAACTTCAGGGACCTGTGGATGAGTAAGACTTGACAAGGAGGCCAGCACAGGCTGCCTGCTGGGTGAGGCAGTGGGGACGTGGGCTCAACATTCAAACACAAGAGCTGTTTTACACCAAAGCGTGAGAGATGGAAGTTTCCAGAATTCAGCTTAGAGCTGGACCAAGACTTTCTCTGCCACCAGTGACTTCTTAGTCACAGACATGCCCAAACCCTCTTCTAACCTGAGGGCAGCAAGAGCTCAGAATTCTTTGGCAGCCAAGTGGACACACGGACTGGGGTGGGATGAGATAGAGGTGTACTTCAGGCTTCACCAATTCACCAGACCTGGAGCCAGGCCCCCACCAGGCCCACAGCTTCCCTATTCTGAACAGAAGCACTTCACAGTTATTTCTTGAAAAAGCCACAGTACACTGCTTCTTTCTGCTTTTGGTTCTCAGGTGGCTTTCCAGGTGGTATGAAGAAGTACACCTCTGTATTACTTAGAGCTGCCTCAGCTTAAACGTCTGTCATCTCGTTGAATCATCCTACATTTGGCAAAGCCCAGGCCCATGTCCCAGGGCCATGACTAACTCCCCTTGCTGATTCAGGGAGACCTCTGAATTCTACCCTGACCATCCAAGGCCTCACCCTGACACCACCAGTTTCCTGGGTTCCTGCCTCAGCAGCTCCCACAAGGGACACACTGGGTTGCTCAAGGAGCAGCTGGCTGTTTTGATCACTTGGAAACATGAGACTTTTTAAGATAACCTTTAGGTGTTGCATTTGCAATACTAGGGAAGAACCTGCTTGAGTTCACCGTGGACATAAGGGCAGGGAGAGTGGGGAAAGAAGTGGGTATTCAGAAGCAGGTGAGAGGGGTTGGCAATCCCACTCAAGTATATGCCAAGGTAACGGCAATACTGTGTGGTAGATCAAGGTGGGTCTTGGAATCTCCCTGGCTTTTTAGAAAAGCATTATTTCTGCCTTTTTATCTTGCCTTTGCCCCTCGCTAACTACTTTATCTCACTTTCCTCATCTGTAAAATGGGCTGTTGTTAGGTTTAACTGGGAATTATGTATGTAAAATGCTTACTACGGTGCCTGGTACCAGAAAAGCCCTCATTTACTGTTTGCTATTCTCTCTACTGCTCCTTTCCAGGGAGTCACTGGGGTGCTGGAGGAAGACACCCAATCTGCCATCCTCCCAGCCCCCAAGCTGAACAGCGCACCAGGGAAGCTGATGGGAAAATACCGTGCAGTGCAGAAGGCCAAAGGGTGGTGGTTCCAGGCACGGACTCTTGGAGGCCCTAGGTGACGACCTCTCTGCTCCGGAGTCCGCCCTCCCCAGGTTTGAGCGGCGGGGCTCCGGGCGGGGTCGGGGGCGGTGCGCTCCAACCAGGACGGCGCGTAGGCGGGCGGGCGGGGCTCCGCGACCCGACGCCCTCGGCCGGCAATATAGCCGCTCGGCTGAGGCGCTGGTGCGCGGGGGCAGCGCAGCGGGCGGGGGCCGCGAGCCAGACACCAGAGCAGCTGCCACCGAGGTGGCCCGGAGAGGGACGAGCAACATGAGCAGCAAATGCGACGTGGTCGTGGTGGGGGGCGGCATCTCAGGTCAGTGGCGGCCGCGCGCCCTCCTTCCTCCTCCCGGGCTCCGACAAGTGGCCGCCCAGGGAGGCACGCGAGGCGGCAGGGGGGCGGGGTGCCCCCAGGAGCCCCTAGACCCTCCGTGCGCCCGAGGGGATCTAGAGGGTCCCGAGCGTGCACACGGAATCCTCCCTCGGGGGAAGGATTTGGTGCGCCCCTGGACAGAAGCCGGGGGCTGGAAATCTGTTGAAGGTCTGGGGCTGGACTTTGAACTTTTCCCCGGACAGTTGCCAAGCCTGAGCTTGCTGGAATTTTCAAATCGCGGGGGAAGAAAATGGGCAGGGGACAGAGGCTTGCTAGAGGGTGGCATAAAGGTCAGTCACTTTGTTGCAGCCTGACCTGAACACTCTACATCCTTACTTGGAGCAGGCGTGCACCACTGCGTGTTGTTATTCTGGTAACAGGAAAACGACCTTGAACAGCTCCCAGTTCAGAAAGGATTGGACCCTGGGGCAGTCGATTACCAACGACCCTCCTGACCCTGATTCTTTGTGGTTCCATGATTGCCATGTGTCTGCCTGGGGCTGTAGGGCCTTCTTGTCAAACGCCTCTTCTCTCATTCCCTCCTCCCCCCACTCAGTGGCGGTGGCCAAGAAGCCCAACAGGAATGGGGACAGAAACTACCCTCTTAGACACGGAGGGAGAAGGGGGGAGAGAAGGGGGGAGAGGGACCGTGCACACAGCAGGGCCCCCCAGAAAACAGAAGCCAGAAGAGGGATGGGGTCAGTGGGGGAACCCACCCTCTCAGGAGGGTCAGGCGGATCCTATGGGATGGTGTCAGTGGAAATAAGCAATGCTTCCAAAACAGCCTGGCTAACAGACCCCTGGCGATGCTTTGGCTGAACCCCCAGGACCTCCTGGTGCTTGAGCAGTAATTAGGACACCTCCACAAGCCATGAATGTGTTGGCTAAAATATGCCCTAACCAGATCAAAGG
The DNA here is from genome assembly GCF_964165515.1 of Mesoplodon bidens. NCBI lineage: Eukaryota > Metazoa > Chordata > Mammalia > Artiodactyla > Ziphiidae > Mesoplodon > Mesoplodon bidens. The sequence goes on from NC_138163.1 coordinate 101,313,145, forward strand.
AGCAGGGCTCCACCTTGTTCTCTGTGGGGTGGGCAGGGCAGAGGTGCTCTGACTCCCTTGTGCCAGGTGAAGAAGCCAAGGTGTTGGATGTTGGGTGCTGCTCTTCCACTCCAGCCTTCCTCACCTTTGAGTCAGACCTCAGGGGTTACCACTTCTGTCTGCCCGGTTCCTCCTGAGCTCACCCATGCCAGGCTCTGTGGCCGGTGCTGCAGGTACACAGGTACATAAGCACAACAGCATGCTGCGGTAGGCTAAGGCTATATAGATGCCATTGTCTTTCAGTATTTTTGACATCTTCTCTCCTAGAAGAACTTGGACTCAGAATCATATCTACCTAGGTGTTTTAGAAAATATCGCTAGATGCGCCTCCATGCTGCCTTGCACAGCACCCCATCTTAGGGAAGCTGAAGGCTCTCTTTCTGGGCCCCCAAAGTCTTTTTCTTGCCCAACCTATGTCTAACAGGTTCAGATTCTTCTGTTTTCCCTCTTACTTTGGCCTTTCTGATTCATACTCCAAACCTTCAAGCTCACTCAAATTATTCATGTTAGACTCGTATGGGAAGGATAGATAAGGTTTTAGCTATTTTTCCAACAGTGGTGAATCTCTACTCTGACCCCCAAACTCTCCAGACAAGGGACTGGTGAGTAGATCTGCCTTTTCTCAAGAACCGTACATAGAATAGGCATTGTTCTACATGAGGATAACACCAACTAGTCAGCTAGGTTACGAGGGCCTTGTGAAAGGTAAGTGAAGCACTGTGTGTGAAAATGGCTTTGCAAAGTCTGACATATGTATGACATAAGGTCTTACAAGAGTTTTGCTCATTTATTCAAACAGTAGGCATTAGGGCCAGCTGCGGTAGAGGATGCAAAAATGGGTCACATTGTTCTTGTCCTGGAAGATTTGTCCATTCAGGAAGGGAGGTGAGGTATCCACACGAAGGCAGTACAGGGTAGAAAGCGGTAGGTGTCACAAGAGGGGTCCACTCATTAATTCATTATCCATTCATTCAAGGAACATTTGCTTCCTGTCCCACATCTTACCCCAAAGGGAATGAAAGATGAATTAGGCAGAGCCATTGCCCCTGGGGTAGTCACACGCTGAGGCAGGAGGCATAGTCATGAACAAGTAAAACTAATGATCTATGATAGATGCCTTAGTAGCAGGAAGTTCTAGGCAAAGTGCATGTCCAACTCTGCCTGAGAATATCTGGGCAGACTTCACAGAGGAGGTGACACTTGAAGTCGATCTTAAGGAATGGATATGAATTCACCAGGAGACTAGATGAAGAAAGTATTTGAAGCTAAAGAGCAGCTTATATAAAATCACAAATATGTGAGATGTTCTCATGCTTAGGAAACATAAGAACTTCAGTGTGGAGTGTTGGGGGGACTTGGGAGAGACCAAGCTACGAAGGTGGGTTGGGATGAACTGTGGGGAGCCTTGTATGTCATCCCACAAAGATTTAGTTCCTTCTGAGGTCAGTGAACAGCCACTGATGATTTTTCATTCACAGAGTGGCATGTGTCAAGTGACAGAAATATGGTGATGCAGAAAGAGGGACGTGCAGAAGAAGAAGAGCAGGCTTGGGGGAAAGATGGGACATCTAGAGTGGGAGGTGCTGGGTGAACTCCCAGGGAGAGATGTCTAGCAGCTGGAAGTGCAAGGAACAAGTTGGGCGGACAGATTTGTGTGACAGAGACATTTTATCTGAAGCCACTGAAGTCCATGAAATGACCCAAACCAAGAGCAGAAAGAGAAGAGAGGATGCTTGGGACAGAACTGGACAAGGGCGTGCTTACCTCCTCCACTGGGAGGAAGATATTCAGTCATTCTTTTTTCTTTTTTAATAATAATCTTTCTTTCAATTAATTAATTAATTAATTAATTAATTAATTTTTGGCTGCGTTGGGTCTTCATTGCTGCGCGCAGGCTTTCCCTAGTTGCAGCGAGCTGGGGCTACTCTTTGTTGCTGTGCGTGGGCTTCTCATTGCGGTGGCTTCTCTTGTTGCGGAGCACGGGCTCTAGGCACACGGGCTTCAGTAGTTGTGGCACGCAGCCTCAGTAGTCGTGGTGCACAGGCTTAGTTACTCCGCAGCATGTGGGATCTCCTTGGACCAGGGATCGAACCCGTGTCCCCTGCATTGGCAGGTGGATTCTTAACCACTGAGCCACCAGGGAAGCCCTACAGTCATTCTTTAGAGTTTGATGAAAGATATGAGGAAACTGAGAAACTGAAAAACAATTAGTTAACCTCAGATCTTAGCTCAGATGTCATTTCCCCGGAGCAGCCTTCCCAAATCCCTCTAAATGGGATTAGATGCCTTTGTTTAATTTTTCTCTGCCATCTTGTTCCTTTCCATGAGTTTTTAATTGTTCATATATTAATGTCATTTCTTGTTCAATATCTTTCTCCTCCACTAGGCTGTAAGCCTCTGGAGCCCGGGGAGGTGTTTCTTTTTCTCCCTGAGAACCCCTAACCCCAGCTCCAGAGCTCTGCCTGGCCCAGTTAGCACTCAAAATGAGTTGAATTAATGAACTTTAACTTTACACCAACAAAGCAGCAGTTGATTGGATCTGATATTCATATCCATTCACTACCAATCCTTTTGCATGTCCTGCCAAATCATATTGTGAATGGGAAAAGTGGTAAAATCAGAATTTGGGGATTAGTCGGTGACTGACGCAGTGGTTTAAAAGAGTCTGAATTCGGGGCTTCCCTGGTGGCACAGTGGTTGAGAGTCTGCCTGCCGATGCAGGGGGCACGGGTTCGTGCCCTGGTCTGGGAAGATCCCACATGCCGTGGAGCGGCTGGGCCCGTGAGCCATGGCCGCTGAGCCTGTGCGTCCAGAGCCTGTGCTCCTCAACGGGAGAGGCCACAACAGTGAGAGGCCCACGTACTGCAAAAAAAAAAAAAAAAATGAGAGTCCGAATTAGACTCTGTTTTTTTAACTTTGTTAATTATTAAACTTGGGACATTCTGGTCATTCTGGTTAATTCTCTGATAGTTTGCAAAGCTGTCAGCAAATTTTAATCACTCCCTTTGGGATAAACAGATGTACTGGGGGTACAGCTGGTTAATATGTAACTTTTTTTTTTAGTGTTTGAAAAATTCCAAGGCAACTATAGAACAGCTTTTTGTTTTTGGAAATGTGTGTGGTATATACATGCACACCTCCTGAAATCTCTTTCGCCCCAGGAGCAGCTCATCTCTGGAGACTTGGCAGCGTAAATGGCATTTCCCACATGGAGCTGGACAGCAGCATATGGTTTCTGTTCCGAGTCTTGGTTTTAAAGTTTGGTTTGGTAGAACCATGGAAACTATGTTTTGCAATTCTGGAATGGCTCTTGCTCAAGCCTCAAAATAAAAGCTAAAAAGGGAAACTTGAAGCAGAAAGGAGAACTTTTTTCCCCCCCAGGCTTGAGAGAGGAGATCTGGCCATGTGAGGGTGGCAGGCACTTGGCTAAGAGTCTGGAGGAATCAGAGCCAGCTTTCCAAGTGGTAACCAACACCTGGGAGGTGATCTGTGCGGCCAGGAGGGCCAGTTTGCTGTTGGTTGGCAGGAGTGGCCTGGGCAGGGGCGTCAGAGAGGGCCCACGAGGGATCATGAGTTGAGGGACGCAATAGACAGACGTGGCCTGTATGTTAGTGGCAAAAGCCCCACCTCACCTTTGATGAAGAAAGTTGGAGAACTTCCCTGGACTCCTGTAACCCACCTCAATGTTCTAAAAAATAGTAATCGGATAGAAGTGCTTGGAAATTTGTATATCCCGGTCAAGGACAGGATATAGAGAAGCAGTATGGCAGTGTTTAAGCAGCATACATCAAACATCAAACAGACTTGTTATGAATCCCATTTCCTACACTTACCTATTGTGTCACCTTAAAATTTCCCTCACCTCTCTGCTCTTCAGCTGCCTTATCTTTATTTTTTTTAATTTAATTAATTAATTTATTTATTTATTTTTGGCTGAGTTGGGTCTTTGTTGCTGCGCACGGGCTTTCTCTAGTTGCGGTGAGCGGGGGCTACTCTTTGTTGTGGTGCGTGCGCTTCTCATCGCGGTGGCTTCTCTTGTTTCGGAGCACGGGCTCTAGGTGCACAGGCTTCAGTAGTTGTGGCACACGGGCTCAGTAGTTGTGGCTCGTGGGCTCTAGAGCACAGGCTCAGTAGTTGTGGCGCACGGGCTTAGATGCTTCACAGCATGTGGGATCTTCCCGGACCAGGGCTCGAACCTGTGTCCCCTGCATTGGCAAGTGGATTCTTAACCACTATGCCATGAGGGAAGCCCCCAGCTGCCTTATCTTTAAAATGAGACTCCTAATGCCTTTATTGGTGGAGAGGTTGTTGCTAGGATTAGAAAGAATGCACATGAAGGACTGTACACAGTGGTCATTATGGTGTCAACTTGTACCTTTTTTTTTTTTTTGCAGTACACGGGCCTCTCACTGCCGTGGCCTCTCCCGTTGCGGAGCACAGGCTCCGGACGCGCAGGCTCAGCGGCCATGGCTCACGGGCCTAGCCGCTCCGCGGCATGTGGGATCTTCCCAGACCGGGGCACGAACCCGTGTCCCCTGCATCGGCAGGCGGACTCTCAACCACTGCGCCACCAGGGAAGCCCTCAGCTTGTACCTTTTGAAAAAGACATCTTTTTTAGCTTCTAGGGTTTTTTAATCTGTGGGAGCAGAGGCAGGCACCTCTGTGTAATCACATCTCCCTCTTTAGTAACCAGTCATTTTTCTTGCTGTGAGGCATTTATAAGGTGGCAACAGGATGCAAGGTATATACGCAGGCATGGTTCCGGCCTCATCCTGTCCACCCCCATCCCTTGATTCCCTCTGATGAGGAGCCTGAAGAGCTCAGGCTTACCTTGGGCTTCAGAGCCACTAAACCCACTGTGCTCCTCTTCAGAAGACATTTAAAAGCACTAGATCTGGGGGCTTCCCTGGTGGCGCAGTGGTTCAGAGTCTGCCTGCCGATGCAGGGGACACGGGTTCGTGCCCCGGTCCGGGAAGATCCCACATGCCGCGGAGCGGCTGGGCCCGTGAGCCATGGCCGCTGAGCCTGTGCGTCCGGAGCCTGTGCTCCGCAATGGGAGAGGCCACAACAGTGAGAGGCCCGCGTACCGCAAAAAAAAAAAGCACTAGATCTGTATCTCATCACTACCCCAGCCCAGCTGTTATTCCGATTCTGACCTGGTCCTCATTTTCAGCCACCTGACTCCTATCTTAATTATAAGAAATAATAAATGGGACTATTATTTATGTCTTTAATAATATTAATTATTTAATAATAATAAAAGAGCCAGCATTTTGAGTGTTGTCTATATGCTAAATTGAGTAACAGTGAGGTGATCCTAGTATTAACATCTGCCGAGCACCAAATGAATTCAAAATCTTCGTGTAGAAGTCTGTTCTGTGTTTAGAATTTCTGACATGTTTATCTCTTAAATATATATTAAAAATAATTGGAGTCGAAGATTTTTCTTGCAGTTTAGCTGCTGACTTTCGTATATCATCTGAGTTAGTAAATCACATACAAGCCAAGAAAGTAGGGCTGCAAAGCAGCATCCCTGTTACAAGATAATATTCCATGAGTGTGTGTGTGTGTGTGTTAGGGTGTGTACATTCACAGCCACTAGCCACCCCCTCAACCCAAGGTTTGACAGTGGAGTCGACTGGCACACTGCCATTTCAGATCCATTAGTGGTTAGTGGCCATTTTGTCAGCCTGATTAACAATAATAGCCGAGGTCTGCTGTGTGCTTGCCAGATGCCAAGCCCCATTCCAAGCACTTAACATACATTTTCTCTTTTAACCCTTTAAATCGCTTTTTGAAGTATTATCCCTACTTTCTAGATGAGAAAACTAAGGCATGGAAAGGTTACCAACTTTGCTTAAGGTGGCACAGCTGGTTAGTGGTGAAACCACAATTAACGCCATGCTCTTAACCTCTATGCTCTACCAATGCTGATTTCTTCTGCTCCCAGAGAAAATGTCATTGCATGAGCGGTTCCAGCCTCTTAACCTTTGCCCATCATCAGACCAACCATTTCCTCTGTAACAATAACTTAGAATTTGCTTTGATACAATTTGTTCACACTGGAACAATGGAAAAGACATACACACTGAGTAATACAACTGATATGTATGTCATCAAAGTTTGAAAATCAGCTGGTTTACAGCTTAATATTAAAAAAACAAACAACCCAATCCAAAAATGGGCAGAAGACCTAAATAGACATTTCTCCAAAGAAGACATACAGATGGCCAACAGGCACATGAAAAGATGCTCAGTACCACTGATTATTAGAGAAATGCAAATCAAAACTACAATGAGTAGTTGACCTCACACCAGTTAGAATGTCCATCATTAAAAAGTCTACAGACAATTGATGCTGGAGAGTGTGTGGAGAAAAGAGGACCCTCTTACACTGTTGATAGGAATGTAAATCGGTACAGCCACTATGGAGAACAGTATGGAGGTTCCTTAAAAAACTAAAAACAGAGTTACCATATGATCCAGCAATCCCACTCCTGGGCGTATATCCAGAGAAAACGCTAATTCGAAAAGATACATGCACCCCAATGTTCATAGCAGCACTATTTACAATAGCCAAGACACGGAAGCAACCTAAATGTCCATTAACAGATGAATGGATAAAGGTGCGAGATCGATCTATCTATCTATCTATCTATCTATCTTATTCAGCCATAAAAAAGAATGAAAATGCCATTTGCAGCAATATGGATGGACCTAGAGATTATCATACTAAGTGAAGTCAGACAAAGTCAAATATCATATGATAGCAATTATATGTGGAATCTAAAAAATGATACAAATGAACTTATTTATAAAACAGAAATAGACTCACGGACATAGAAAACAAACTTACGGTGACCAAAGGGGTTAGCGGTGGGGGAGAGATAAATTAGTAGTTTGGGATTAACATATACACACTACTATATATAAAATAGATAACCAACAAAGACCTGCTGTATAGCACAGGGAACTATATTCAATATCTTATAATAACCTATAATGGAAAAGAATCTGAAAAAATATATATATGTGTGTATATATATATATATATATATATATATGAATCACTTTGCTGTACACCTGAAACTAACACAACATTGTATATTAACTATACTTCAATTAAAAAATGGTTAAGGGCTTCCCTGGTGGCGCAGTGGTTGGGAGTCTGCCTGCCGATGCAGGAGACACAGGTTCGTGCCCCGGTCCGGGAAGATCCCGCATGTCGCGGAGCGGCTGGGCCTGTGAGCCATGGCCGCTGAGCCTGCGCATCCGGAGCCTGTGCTCCGCAATGGGAGAGGCCACAGCAGTGAGAGACCCGTGTACCGCAAAAGAAAAAAAAATAAAAAAATAAAAGATGGGAGGAATAATATAAGGCCATAGGCTCCAGTTGACAGGTGATATTTCTGTTTATAGGAAGGTAGAAAGTACAGCAAGTCTAGACTAGTAGGATGGGGAGATAATGGGTAATAAAGTTAGAAGGAGGAGGGCAGGATCAAGCAAGGAAAAGCAAAGTGAGTTGGTTACGTTTTTCTGTGGCTGGAAAGAAGGAAGCATTGACAATTTTTACTATAAAGATAAGATGGGCAGTTGTGTGCCTGATAGGTGAAAGAGGGCAACCCTAGAGCCAGGGCAGCCAAAAGATGGGTAGTAATTCAGGAATAGGTTGAGAGGTGATCAGCTGTGTATCATGAATTGAGTTATCCTGAAGCTCAAGGCAGGTCGCAGGAGAAAGGGAGGGGAGGCAAGAATGGAAAGAAGTACTGCAATGGTACACGCTCCTTTTTTCTATTTTGCTGAGAACATACCCAGAAAAGAAGTATCACAAAAAATAGTATTTCCCCCCTGAAGTTTTATAATTGAAATGGAAGGACTTGACTGTATTTTTAAGTTTCCTTTTTAAAAAAAATAAGATCAAAGAGATTTTCTTCCTAAGGGTTGTGACCCAGCTTACTAAATGAGGAACACACATCTTGGGCAATCTCAAACACAAAGTGAGTAGTTCATCCTGTTTTGTAACATAAAAGTTGTCATTGAAACTTGCTGTTTTGTGAGAGAGAGGGCAAAATCAGAAAGCAAGTTCAGGTAGGTTTGGCCTTTCAAATGTTAGTTATGTTACCGTAGTCTCCATTTAATGGCATCTTAAATGTCATGTTCTAGTTAATTTCAACTTCATGTCAGAAGTTTACACTCTTGATCTCATGTCATCTCATCCCTTACCTGGGCCATTTTCCACTCTGGACTCATCATCATCATCAACATTTATCAATTCCACAATGGTGAAGGTGTCCTTCTAGGTCCTTAGTTTTATTTGCTCTCCTTCCAGCCTAAATAATCCCCCTTTTCGTTTACCTTGCAGATATTTGCAATGATTCTTTTATAGTGAATTTGGAATCCTGACCTCATCTTTTGGAATTGGAGCTACTTTTTATTCCTGTGATCCCAGTTGTGTTTCTGTCTTAAATTGTGTCTTTATAATTATGTTTAATTCTATCTCCCTTCTTTGGGTTATTTTCCAGTTAAAGCAACACGCTCTTTGGAAAAGTTTTGTTATCCAACACGGCTCCCTTTCAGATAACTTAGGGTAAAGTGAAGAATTAATAACCAAAGTTCCCTCGAAAATTTTTAGGAAGAAAGGCCACTGATGTAAATGAAATATGAAATCACATTCCTTCTTGGTTATTTACAGCTTAAGGAATTTTTTTGGAGATGCGGGAACATTTTTTTAATAAGGTGAATTGCAGAAATTATATTTATTGTGAAAATCTGTAAGTTACAGAAAGAGACAGAAAGAAAATGAAAATCATCTATAATTGATTCCCCACACACACACACTCAAAACAGCCACTGTTACTATTGTCACCTATATTTTCTTTTTGCAAACCACCTACTGTATTTACTGCACTCGCTGGTAGTTCTTTTTAAATAAATAACATATTATGAATGTTTAACCATGTCTTAAATGCTCTTCTTCTATACGATCTTGATAACTTTATATTATTTCATCTGATTATATTTATTTACCAATCTTCTATTGCTGAACATTTGTGTTGTTTCCAAATTTCTGCTATTTTAAACAAAGCTATTATGAATATCCTTATACCCAAACCTTTGTGCATAACTGATTATTTCTTTAGGAAATTCTTAGAAATAAGTGTTGGGAATCCTTTTAAGGCATTTAGTAATGATTACAAAATTTTCACTCCAAGAAAGTTTCATCAGTTTAAGGTGGAATTTTAATAATGGGCTTCTTAGTTACTTCACTAGGAAACCAGTATTTTTCCCTCTCTGACACAACACAGAGAAAACCATGGTTCTTCACCAGCTCAGTGTTGTAATTTAATGAAATTGTAGGTGCTAGGTTTTGTAAATGATCTTTAGTCTTGTAAAATTTCAGCGGTGGCAAGTAATTCTTGCTCTCTACGACATGCAGGCAAACCACTTTTGCAATTAATGCTCTATGCCTACCATGATTTACTAGGTATTTATATATTTTTATAGTGCTTTAACATTTTTTGAATACCATTATCCTGTGCTTCTAGAAGTTTGAAATCATTAATTAGATAATTCTGTTGTGTTTCAGTGCAGAAAAGAAAAAAGGATAGTCCTGTAGCAAACCATTTTCTATGATTATTTTTACCCGTCTAGATAAGACATGAATATAGCCTTGGTCCACAGTCTATTGTAAATGCTGATCAACCAGCTGTTTCATGTTTTACATTTTAATTTCCTCTCTAGTTTGCATTCAAATTCTATGATAGATTTTGGTTTATTTAGGAGTCCTATAAGATACAGTTGATTGTTTTCAGAATACCCCTTTTATGCTATGCCAGTTAAAGTGAAACAGCCCTTGTTAAGTACTGATGATAAGCACACATAAAGGCATACACTCAAATGAGTTATCCTCATTTGATCAAACATGTTTTCTCATTTTGTTGTTTCTGCAGGGGAGAAAAAGAAGTCAGGTTTGCCCATTCGTTGATTGATTGATTCATTCAATAAACCCTTATCAAGTGCCTTATTTACCAAGCATTGGGCTAGGCATGGGAATATCCAGATGGGTAATCCATGTTTCCATCTTTGAAGGGTACACCAAGCAGAGGGAGGAGCATGCAGCCACATACAGGTGAATTCTCTGAGGGGTGGTGTGTGCTGAGAAAGATAAGTTCATCTGGTTCTGATGACACAGAGGAGAAGAGGATGGCAGTTTCACCTCAGGGCCTCAGAAGACCCAAAGGAAGACTTGGTGATAGGATTTATTAGAGAGATAATTAGCCAATTCAAATATTCTTCCATAAAATATAGCGTTAAGTGGTTGAAATTTAAATCTACATTCTAATATACACATGGCATTGAAATTTCAGGTTTGTTCTTCTTGCTGTTGGCCTTAAAATGGCAGTGTAGTGGATGCTGTAGTGGGCTGCCCAAGCCCCCTTTAGGACAGTTATTCCCCCATCTGCTGAGAGTGTTGGCTGCTGCTTGTTCACAGCTGAGTCCCTCTCTGGAAATTGCCCTTGACTGGGGGGAGCTGACTTCCTGCAACAGATGTGGGGGTATAGAGGCCTGGCCCCCTTGCCTCAATGCAAGACAACTCTGAAGGGCCATCTCAGCTGTGGAGCCCCCTGTAGGATTGACTGAGGCCTATGTTGTGATTGCATTTCAGTTCAACTTCTTCCTCTGTCCAGTCCTGCTTCACTTACATTTTTCTTCGTGTTGAACCCTGATAAGCTCCTATATGCAAATCAGGTTCAGAAGCTTCTTGCCACGGACCCTAATTTAGACAGACAATAATTGAACAGCATTTTTGTTCTGCACATCACAAGATGTTCTAACCACGAAGCTTCAGTCAGTTGGAGGTGGAGGCCATTAAAGGACTTGGCCCTTTCCAGGATTCAAGATGCCAACAGGGCCGGGGAGGGTGGTAAGCCTCATCAGTTCTGGATAATCTCTCTTAGGTGTCCTGAGGGTCCCTGGAACAGGGGTGGATGGTGGAGGCTGACCACTACAGTGGCCCATACAAGCTCTGGGGAATTCCATTCTCTCATCACTCTGTGTGCTGATTTAGAGGTGAGATTCATAGGCTCTGATCTGGACTTGCTACAGATGTGGATGTCTTTCTTTATTGGAGAAATTTGTGGCAGTGCAGCCAAGGCATAAATTATGAAACAGACACCCCTAATCTGTGAAGACGATTCAGGTCAGGAGCCATCCATCTCTCCCAGGCTACCATTTTGGATCCAGCTCAGATTCTGGGTTATTGGCAAAATGGTGCTGTTGGTGTCAACCTCTGTTCTTCCCCTAATACTACAACCATTTCATGCAGCTTCCTGTAGGGTTTCTTATAGGGAATTGGAGATAGTGAAAGTGATTCTAGAAATGGATGATGGAATCCCAGAAGGAGAAGAGAGAAAGTGAGGCTGTGAGGGAGCTGTTGGTAGGATTTGAGTGGAAAGGTTCATAGATCGAGGGTCTTGGGTTAAAGGACATTGATATGAGATGGATTTGAACAACTGAACTAGAAAGATAGAAGATGGTGATTGCAAGGGAGGGTGCTGTAGAGTTTGGACAGGTAACCTTTGACTCTACTTCTTAATGACCATTAATAGCATTTAAATGAGTTGCAACATTTTGAATCAGCATGTCCAGAGATAGTATTCTCTGTGTGATTCAACAAACAATTTAAAGGCCAGAAAAATGAATACCTTTTTAAAAAAATAGTAATCTGCTCCTGGTTTTACAATTGGGCAGAGGACACAACTATGCATTAAGTCCAAGTTTAGGGATGACTTAAGTCTAAATTTAGGGAAGGCCCATCTGCTGGATTGAGAAAGGCAGGAATCCTGTGCTTTGGATCCTGAAGATTCTAAGCAGAGGTTTTTGTTCAAATTGCATGCACATCACTGAAAGGATAACCCCTCAAATGCTGACTTGTGTGTGACTGATGGACGAAGAGTAGGGAGGGGACCCAAAGCAAGGTGCTCAAGGTCTGGCAGTGCAGAGCAACAGGGAGGCAAAGAAAGACTTTCCCTACCTGCTTACTTTTTTGAAGATGATTGGAAAAGCATGGAAAAAGGCAAGGACTATATATAATTCAGCATTATATGAAGTCCAATAGGGACAACACATTGTCACATTCCACGGCAAAACAGAGAGAGGAGAGAGAGAGAGCCTGTCCTTCCCATGCCCTGCCAAACCAAAGATTATAGAGCTAGACTATTAGTATTATAATGACATTGACACTTTGAGGATTCTGTTCTCTGATTGAAAAAGATGAAGCACATTACTTATGGAAATGTCTGTAAAAGGAAATTGTGGGCTAGTTTTTAATCCTGTGATTCAGCCTCTTCTGTTTACTATCTACTGAAAAATCTTGTCTGGCAGCATGCCAATCTGTTTCTGTCCATCTGCTGCTAGCCTTTGATTGAGAAAACATTAAGTGAGGGCCTTCTACGTGCCAGGTGCTAGGAATGAACAATCAGGAAACAGTTCCAGTTTAACACAGGCGTGCGCACACAAGGAATCATGTTAAATTACATTTCCTGTGCCTAGTTATTGTTGATGCATGCACAAAAATGTCCTTTTTCAATGAAAGAAACCTCTGTGTACCTTTCAAGAGATCACCCTTGGACCAAGTTAGAATAGATGCTAAGATAACTTTGGTTTGGGTTTCCAGGTGTTGTGGCCTCTGTTACCTTTTTTAGTCTTACTCATAGATCGTGTGATACTTCTGGCCTTAGGAGGGGTACGGAGAACATCACAAATGCCTTTTCTGTCATGAGAAATCAGGTTGCATGCGGGAACGGCCACAATCTGAAAGGAAATCACATGGGTCGCCCTAGTCGATAAAAGGCAGAACATCCAAAATACACTGCCTGTGATCTGCTTTTCTCCCCTTGTTCCTTTCTCTCTGATTTCGTGAAGAATATGTCCAGAGGGAAATGAGTTTTCTGTAGATAAATCAGTCTGCTGGTCCACAATATTGCGTTTCCAGTGGACAGGTCTGAGAAATGGGGAAAAGTACAGAGGTTGAGCTGACTGCAAGGTAGGCGAGGCAAAAACATTCTATGTGCAAAAGAAAAATCATCTGGGGCTTATGCTTGCTTTATTTCTGGATTTTATTTGTGAACAGAATACTATGAGAAGCTGATGGAAATGAGAGAGCATTTTTTTTCTCCTACTGTGTTCTTTTAAAAGGTATATTTCAGTAAACAGATATTTTTTAAATATGGCTTCCTTTCCCATAGATGAATTCCTTTGAAAGGAATTTATAGGTTTAAAGATTTCATGAGAGCAAGTTTAATACCAGTCCTTAAAATTCAAAGCATAGTGAATTGTAAATTTCCAATGAATATATGTGTGTGTTAAGATATTTGAATACTTTTTCATAGAAAAATAGGGGTTTTTAAAAGTATGAGCAGTTAGAATTTAAGCCACTCTTCAAATCATGCATTCTATATATAAATTCTTGGCATTATTTTTCAATATTTTTAAAATACAGTGGATGAAGCCCTCAATGACAATGAAAAATGATGCCTGCATTTTTCAAGTTACAAGTAATTTGTAAACTGAGAGCTTATTCAGTCTTGCTGCTAAAACCTTTGCAGCTATGTGTGAAGAACACGTGCAAAATATAGTAACAAAAATACAGTATCTGCCTGGTATTTCTAAAGGACCTTGGTTACATATAATTCCGTACATATAAGAAAGGCAATATTAGGGTTTTTTTCCTCCACAAATATATCCTTCCTATAAGGTGGTATGTGCAGTATATTGATTCGTACAATTTTACATGAAGTGGAAAGTCAGAAAGAGATGGAGTGTGGAAACACATTGAAAGCTTTTATTTCTCTCACACTGTTACTTGTCTGGTTGAATATCATTTCCTCTGTCTTTGGCATCTGAGCCTTGTGGTTCAGCACAGTATAAGGGTGTTTGGGTCCTATAACCTGTTATTTAACTAATACTGTTTTCTAGAAGAGTTCCCACTAAGATTTTTCAGCTTCTCGTGCTATGTGTTAACCAGGCATTTTAAACCATCACTTCTCATCACTCCCATGATCCCACCGTTTCATGCTTCCCTCCTTCTCTAGCTGCTCCTTCAGCCTCCTGTGCCAGCACCTACACGCTTCACCTCCAGTGTTCCCTGTTTTGGGAAATAGAATCACCTTCAGACCAGTTTTCAAGTCACGACCCTTGACACTGGTAGCAGACATTGGAGGGGTCCCACCATCTCCCCTCGGCACCCATTCCCATATACAGGGACCTACGGCTACTGAGTGCTGCAAGTCTATGCCTGAGGGCTTTCTCTGGCCACTGGAACCCATAAGGGCTTCCACTCAGGACAGGCCAGCAGTGGGGTGGGGTTAATGCCCCCAGGAACAGCCATCTTCCTAAGACTGACATGATCAATCAATCCCCTCTTAGTTGGAATCACTAAGGCATGTTCTGCACAGTCTCCCAGAGGTCTCGAGTGGGATCAAGCCCCAGTTGCCCACAGTAACAGCCTGCTAGATGCTGTGTCTTTACTGCCTACCTTCCCTTCCTTGTTTCATCTCCCCAGAGTCCTACCGGGGCTTCCTGAGGTCACCTCCCAAATAAGCTAGTGGCATCCAACTCCTTGTTTCAGGGTCTGCTTTTGGATATTAGATACTTTCTTCTTGTCTTATTCCTAAAGTCCTAGTTGCAAAATAATAACTTGGATCTGTCCACCTCACCGTCTCCGTGTCCCTGCAGACCTGGGGTTCCACATGTGGGACCGCTACAGTTCTGAGTCTGCTCATTTAAGTCCCGTCATTTGGTCCAGCCCTTCTGCAGTCCACTCTTTTTCTTTTTCCTTTTTTACTGTGATAAAATATGTATATAACATAAAATTTACCATTTTAAGTGTACAATTCAGTAGCAGGAAGTACATCTATATTGTTGTGCAGCCATCACCACCATCCATCTCCAGAATTTTGTCATCAACCTAAATTGAAACTCTGTCCCCATTCCTCTCTCCCCTCAACCCCTGGTAACCTCCATACTACTTCCTGCCTCTATGAATTTGACTACTCGGGAACTTCACATAAGCGGTATCATACACTATTTGTCCTTTTGTGTCTGGCTTCTTTCACTTGGCATAATGTCCTCAAGGTTCATCCATCCAGTCCTTTCTTACATTAAAGGAAGAATAATTTGTTTTTAGTGGGGAAAGCACAAATTTGATGTTTCTAAGTTACAAAAAAATATTTATTGTCAGAAGTGATGTAAACAAAGTTGTTCAAAGACAAAAGCTAACTACCCATCGGCCTTTATCCCATCCCAACCCTTCTGAGGTGACTTGTGTTGACAGCCTGGCATGTATCCTTCCAGACTTTTCTCCTGGAAGGATAATCTTTCTAAAATATAAATCTCATGAGGTTACTCGTGTGCTTCAGACCCTTCAGCAACCTTCCAAGATCAAGTCCGAAATGATGACTGTGGCCCAGACACATGGCAGACCTGAGAGCTCCCTACAGTGGAAGCCCAATCTCCCATGACTTCTTGTGTTCACTGTGTAGCCACACTGGCCCATTTTCAACTTCTCAAATAATCTACCATGTTCTTTATGGTCTCTGGCCTTTGCACTTGCTCTTCATGTGGATCTCTTCCTAGCTCTCCTCCTGTTACTGAAAGTGGGGTCTGGCTGCTCACCTCTCGAAAGCCAATAAAGAGGTAAGGTTGGTGGAAAGGAAAGTTTGCTTTATGTTGGAGGCCGGCAAGTGGGGGTGGGAGGGAAGGGCAGAGTCCTGTCCAAAGGCCGACTCCCCCCCCACTGACAATCAGGGGGCAAGAACTTTTATAAGCCGAGGGAGGGGGCTACATACAGAAACAGCACAGTCAGCTCTGACAGTCATCTTGAAATTGGTCGTGCGGTGGTCTGACCAGTGTGGTCTTGATTGTTTTAAGTACAGTTAGTCTTTAGTTCCAAGGTCGGTTTGTTCATATATCTTTGAGGCCAGCTCTCAGAATTGTGGCAGCTTATGTCATGGCTCCAGTCTGGTCACCATGTAGTTAACTTCTTCCACCTGTTGGGGGTTTGGTATCTATAAGACAGCTCAAAAAATATGGCTCTGAATATTATCTATAGCCCTTGAGGAGGAACTTAAAGGTCTTTGACTATTTTTAATGACTGAACTATTATTAGTTAGTCTTGTTGGACTGTTTTCCTTTGTTTCTGCATTTTCTCACTTCTCTGATTAAACTTATTCTTTGGCTTAAGTTTTTCCACAGACAAAAGGCAGGTCGAGGACATGGGGGGCAAGGACCATGGGGTCCTGCTCCGTTTTGCTCCTTCCTACCTATGACTTTGGTAACTCTTGATCATCTTTCAGAGTTTATTTTAAAACTTACTTTTTAGGGGGAGGGTCTCCTTATCTGATAGCTTTTCCCGCAAACTACACTGTACCCCCCGTTCTTCCTTCCTATGGCACCTTGTTTTATACCTTTCCTGCTCTCCCTGGGATAAACTCCAGGAGTGCAGACACTCTGTCTTTTTCACCACCTAGCGCAGTGCTTGCACCTAATAAGTTCACAGTAAATATTGATTGGCTAATTAAGCCTTTCCTTGAGAACCCAATTTAGAACTTTGGGTTTTAAATTTCATTTGGACCCCTCTGTGTTATCCCTCTTTTCTGAGTTACTTTAATGTACTTATTATGATGGGTTAGTAACTATTTTTTTCCCAAATAACAGGGTTCATTTTTTTTCAGTTATACATATATGTGTAATCTGTTCTTTTTCAAGTTCTTTTCCCATTTAGGTTATTACAGAATATTGAGCAGAGTTCCCTGTGCTAGATAGTAGGTCCTTGTTGGTTCTCTATTTGAAATATAGCAGTCTGTACGTGTCAGTCCCAAACTCCCAATCTATCCCTCACCCCATCCTTCCCCCTGTAACTATAAGTTCGTTCTCTAAGTCTGTGAGTCTGTTTCTGTTTTATAGACAAATTCATTTGTATCATTTTTTTAGATTCCTCACATAAGCGCTATCATATGATGTTTGTCTTTCTCTGTCTTTTTTTACTTCTTTACTTTTTTTTTACTGTCTTTACTTCACTTAGTACGATAATGTCCAGGTCCATACATGTTGCTGCAAATGGCATTATTTCATTCTTTTTAATGGCTGAATAATATTCCATTCTATACATGTACCACATCTTCTTTTTCCATTCATCTGTCGATGGACATTTAGGTTGCTTCCATGTCTTGGCTAAACAGTGCTGCAATGAACATTAGGGTGCATGTATCCTTTTGAACCGTGGTTTTCTCTGTATATATGCCCAGGAGTGGGATTGCTGGAACATATGGTAGTTCTATTTGTAGTTTTTTAAGGAACCTCCATACTGTTCTCCATAGTGGCTGTACCAATGTACATTCCCACCAGCAGTGCAAGAGTGTTCCCTTTTCTCCACACCCTCTCCAGCATTTATTGTTTGTAGATATTTTGATGATGGCCATTCTGACTGGTGTGAGGTGATACCTCATTGTAGTTCTGATTTGCATTTCTCTAATAGTTAGCGATGTTGAGCATCTTTTCATGTGCCTCTCGGTCATCTGTATGTCTTCTTTGGAGAAATGTCTGTTTAGCTCTTCTGATGATTGGTTAGTAACTATTAAACCACCTAGTTGGCTGGCAAAATTATATTTTTAATGAAGGGAATGTCCTCGTTTTCCCTGAGTCTTCTTGTCCGATTTTCAACACCCATGTCCTCAGCACTTATTTGATGACAGCTATGACTCTAATCTACCATAATACAGGCCACAGTCCCTTATCTGCACTTCCCAAACACCCAGAGCTCTGAAAATTGAAAGTATTTTCAGGAGCTTTCAGTAAGAGCTGACCAGAACTGATGTGTCTGGTTTGCTATTAGTCATATGTTTTACTGCAGACATAATAATGCAGGTGATCTCAGAGTGGTTGTCCCAGTTGTCATTAGGACTATTACATAATATACACCTATGTACTGTTTTGTCACTCTAAAATCTGAAAAATTCGAAGTTCTGAAATGCATTTGGTTCCCAGAGTTTCAGATCAGGCCCATCTTTAAAAATTTAAACCAGGGAGCTTCCCTGGTGGTGCAGTGGTTAAGAATCCACCTGCCAATGCAGGGGACATGGGTTTGAACCCTGGTCTGGGAAGATCTCACATGTCGTGGAGCAGCTAAGCCCATGCACCACAACTACTGAGCCAGGGCTCTAGAGCCCGCATGCCACAACTACTGAGCCTGTGTGCCACAACTACTGAGCCCGTGTGCCACAACTACTGAAGCCCTCCCGCGAGCCTAGAGCCCGTGCTCCGCAACAAGAGAAGCCACCGCAATGAAAAGCCTGTGCATAGTAACGAAGGGTAGCCCCCGCTCACCGCAACTAGAGAAAGCCCGCACGCAGCAATGAAGACCCAATGCAGCCAAAAATAAATAATAAATTAATTAAAAAATATATATATAAACTAGGAGGATGGCATACTTTGGAAAATATAATACCAAAATGAAACAGTCATAAGTTTATTCTGTTCATCGTGAGGTTTTAGTTTGTTAGTTGGTGGGTTTTTGCTAAGGAACACAGTTCATCGTTCTCAGAAAAGACCTGACTATTCCCACCAAACTTTTCAGCAAGAATTCAACATGTAGGAGTACCAACAAAGTTTCCAATTTTAAGCTTTCAGTACTTTGGTGGCAGTGCTTCCATGGCGTCTGCTGTTCTGTCCCTCTGAGTAGGGCCATCATGCTAACTGAACCCCAGAGGACAGTAGGGTTCTCTACTCACCAAAACTTGGCTGACTCTGGAACCTTCCATCTGCTAGTCTCTGCCAGCTCTAGTGTCCCTGCTCTGATCCCCTGAAGCCCTTTGCTGCTGTTTCCACGGACTAGACACGCTGCAGTCGCCCCATCCACAGCACGGCACTGGGAGGTGCTCCTTCTACACCTGTAGGCTGAGGTCTCAGAATCCTCTGGTTGGAACCCCCAGGGAAGACAGTGGCTCCAGAGACCCCTGCTCCAAAGGCCACCACATTTCCCATGCAGCCTGGTATATAAAGATGGGCTGTAGTTATTATGGCAGTTGAAGGAAACTCGGCATTATTTGTAAAACCGAGTTAACAAAATCTAATTCTAAATCTATCTCTCTGTGTCTGTGTTTTTTCTTTTAATAACTTGACCAATTATCATCATTCTAGATCTTTCTAGTGGGGCAAAATATGGCTATTATTTGAGAAAGGAAGAAAGAGTAGCATGTATCTTGGCTTGGGTTCCCCTAGAAGCTGATCCTAAGACAGAATGTGAGTGCAAGTCATTTATTTGGGAAGTCATCCCAGCAGACCCCAGAGGGGTTTGGAAACCTAGAGGAGGTAAGGAAGTCAAAAAGGATGAATTTTCAAGCCTGTTTCCACTGTGGGTGACTGGAGCTCAATCCTGCTGGGGACCCCGGGGGAGACAGTGGAGGATCCTCCTCATTTATCCCCACTGAGTTGTGAGGTAGAGTCAGTCAGGGGCTTAAGTAGAAACGAATGAGGAGGGGATGTAGGGGGGGGGTGGGGCATGGACAACACCTGTTACACATCTTTCATTAAAACCTCAACATAACTTTAAAAAGGTATGATAATAATTGTAAACCTTATCAAGTTCTAAAATTTCATCTTCTCAAAGTTTTTAAATGACCCCTTCGTTGATATATACAATTCACATACCATACAATTCACTCACTTCCAGTGTACAGTGTAATGGTTTTTAATATATTCACAGGGTTGTGTAATCATGACCCCAATGTGACTTTTGAATTTTTTTGACCCCGCAAAAGAAACCCTGCACCCATTTGCAGTCATTCTCCATTCCCCATCACCACCACCACCATCACTACCCGCCTACCCTCAGCCCCTGGCAACCACTAATCTACTTTCTATCTCTAGATATTTGCTTGTTCTGAACATTTCATATAGATGGAATCATACCATAAATGACTTTTATGTCTGGCTTCTTTCACTCAGCATAATGTTTTCAAGGCTCATCCACATTGTAGCATGTATGAATACTTCATTCCTTTTTATGGCTGAATAATATTTCATTGTATGGATAGACCACATTTTGTTTATCTCTTCATTAGTTGATGGACATTTGGGTTGTTCCCACTTTGGGGCTATCGTGGATAGTGATAGTGCTGCTATGAACATTCATGTACAAATTTCTGTGTAGACATATGTTTTCATTTCTCTTGGGTAGATACCTAGGAGTGGAATCGCTGGGTCATATGGTAACTCTATGCTTAACCTTTTGAGAATCATCTTCCTAAGATTTTTTAAAAATTTATATATATAATTTATAATGTATATAATTTAACATATATATAAAATATATATAACATATATATATATAATGTGTTAACTTCTGCTGTACAGCAAAGTGATTCAGTTATATATTCTTTTTCATATTCTTTTCCATTATGGTTTATCACAGGATATTGAATATATTTCTCTGTGCTGTATATACAGTAGCACCTTGTTGTTTATCCGTCCTATATATAATAGTTTGCCTCTGTTAATCCCAAACTCCCAGTCCTTCCCTCCCCTACCCCCCTTGGCAATCACAAGTCTGTTCTCTATACCTAAGATTTTAAAATGTCATCTTCAGTGATTTTCTGGATACCACGTAGTGTGGATGCACCTAGAAAATGGTATTTTGTGTTGCCTTCTGGAAAGAGAAGTTGACTGTATTAGTCCAGGAAACTGGAAGGAGACAGGAGGGGCTTGACCAGCTAAGCTGCCTGCTTCTCCCGTATGCCTTTCCCAGATGGTTGGGACTGGAAGAGATAGATCCTTGGGGCAAAATGCCCCAACATTCACAGGAAAACCCTGACCAAAGAAAATACTTACTGGTGTATTGAAGTATATGCTTATATATAAAATGTGTATATTTACATGAATATAGTTATGTGTATATTTAAGTATAATATTTAACATGTAATAAGTATTTTCCTTAGTAACAATTTTCCTATGAACGTTGGGGCATTTTAGTTGGCCTGTGAGCCTGGAATACAGATCTTGATGCCAAATTCAGTTCCTTAATAGGTGAGCGATAATTGCATTGTATTCATCAGTTTAGAAAGCACAATATAAACAATGTCATTAAGTTCCAAAATTTACAGGGTAATCTAATAAAGATGTATTGGTGGTGTTCAAAGAAAAAGCAATTAAGGGAAACAGCTCCTGAGCCTTAAAAAAAATAATGTACATCCTTCGCTCTTTTCCCTACTGTCATCATTAGGTTGTAACTGAAGTAAATTTCATAAAATTTCAAGTAGTTGAGTTTATTTTTATTAGATTTGATATACAGCTTTGGGAAAGCACTTTTGTCAATTTACTTGCATACAATTTTTTTCTGAAATAGGGAAAGTTAGTGACAATATAAAGGCAGGTAGACTGATTTACAGAGAAGTTTTGCAATTATGTGACTCTAAGTGCTTAATTTTAGGTCTCTAAAAAGTATAAATTTATAACAAAAAATCAATCATTTATACAATGAATCCTGGAAATAGCCCAGTAAACGAAACTACTCATCACAACTAATAAATTTTTTTTACTAATTCTGGATGAATTATTTTCATAAGTTCATTTTTAAGTCTTATCATCCAAAGACAACCACTCTTAACATTTGGGTATATTTTATTTCAGCCTTTTTTCATGCATTTGTTTGTTTTCTCTGTGTGTGTGTCACACATTTATATTTATAGTCATAGAACAGACACAATTTTATATCTTTTCACCTGATATTAAAACATAAGCATTTTCCACATTATTACAGTCTTTATGAATACAATTTAATATCAAATAAGCTTACCATAGCTTACTTAACTAATACCAGATTATTGGACATTATGTATTATGTGTGTGCACTGTTATTATAAACGACACTGCACTAAAGATCTTTAGGAATAATATTTTTTCCACATTTGATATTATTTCTTGGAATTGAATCATAAAGTAATAATTTCCGATTTAAAGATATGGATACTTTAAAGTTTTTGACAGATACTGCCAAATTGCTTCTCTCAAATGTTTTACCAATTATTATTCCAGCCAGCTTTGTTTCATCACATTGTTGGCAGCCTTTAATATCATCCTTTTTTTACAATCTTTCTCAGATTGCAAGTGAAAATGGTATTTCTCAGTTTCTCAAATTGAGAGGTGAAAATGGTTGTTTTTAATTACTAGAAAGTTGAACATTTTTCTTGTGTCTATTAGTCAATTATATTTTCTGGGAGGGCTATTTTTATTTCTTTTTTTTCTTCATTTGTGGTTAGAATCTGGGGTGGAATCTATTCTTCTTTTTGAATAAACCAGTATTTACGTATATGTTTCTTGGTTACAGTTAAAAACTTTAACCAACATGTTTAAATACTCTTTGAGAATGATTATGCCCTTCTAATGCAGGTAGTCTTCTGTGAGCTTCTCGACCCCTTCCAATGTACCGATTTCACACCCAGGTGTATGGCCAAAAGCCACGGGATGATTCTGATACTGCAATTAAAATGGTTTAGTCCAATAAGTAGACTTCCTTGAACATGTTTTCCTTGTGGTATTATTCTATGCAAAATTTGTATTGTGATTCTACTACTTTTACAAACCCCCAGGGGAACGTAGCAGTTTCAGACTTCACCTGTGCTAAGATGACTCCCAAATCACTATGTATTTCCAGCCAAAGTCAACAGATGGGAAAATAGATAACTATTGGCTTTGTAGTTGGGTCAGTTATGAGAGACAAAAGGAACTGGGGAAGTATGAGATACAGATGGACATAGTAAGACTAAGCTAAGAACGTACATGGAGACCCACACAAGGATATACACAGAGTAGAGGAGCCCCAGAAATAGACTCAATGAATCAAACAGAAATTCAGCTGGACAAGGGGGCACAGAAGAACAGAACATCACAGCACAACTTTCTAGATTTAGAATTTTGTTACTAAAGGCTGTTAAATGTATTTTTGCAATTGTGGGTGTAAGTGTTGACATTGGCATTTTCAGTTCCATTTGCTCCTTTGTCTAGGAGGAATTTGTCAAGGATCAGAGGACCCCCAGGTCTGGATTACACCTCCTTTCAACAAGACGGAAGCCACCTCTAATGAGAGGTGGTTTCACCTTTCAACTTGGAATGCAGATTGGTATTACAATTTGGTGCTATGCCCAAAGCTTGGGAGTACAGAGTGTGTTTAAGGTACTTAAACACACACACACACACACACACACACACACAATTTCAGCTAGAGCATAATATTAAAACACATTTAATGTATAAGAAACCTCTGTCAGTAGCTGGTACAACATAGACCAGGTACCTTTCTGTTCCACAACCTAATGGTGCAGGCTTAAGATTTAAATGCTCCAGAGGAATTCATAATTAACAAAGCCTTTAAAATACCTTTTTAAAATATCAGATGCTCAAGTGATCTTCTGCTGAGGAAATAGTTTAGTTTTCTGATGGGTGCCCAGACTATGTTATTGATTAAAGGAAACTCTGTAGCCTTTAGATGTGAGGCAGGCAGGTTGTGGAGCTGACATTGTACTGTTAATATTTGGAGACCTGTATGAATCCTTCTCCAGGTGGAAGACTCCATTTCTATGTTGACACTTTTTTCCTTGCAAATTTTTGGGAATAAGTTTGTAATTAAAAAGATATTTGGAACAGAAAATTTGGGGTTGAAACTTTTAAAGGGCACTTGTGATCAAATGGTCACACTGCCATTAAAATAAGTTTTGTGATACATCAGATTTTGAGTAGAAATGCATTCTGATGAACCCACTAGAGTAAGTGCTTTGCACAATGAGCCCCTGTTCATCCTTTGCAGCTGAACTAGTTGACTTGTCTGAGTTGTTTCATGCCAGCAACAAATATTTATTGAGGATGTCTACATGTCAGATATTCTCCCAGGTTCTGGGAATAAAGTAGGAAACAAAACAACTAAGACCCTGCCCTCACAGAGCTTATAATCTAGTGAGGAGGATCACACAGTAAATAACAAAAAAATCAACCAAATAAATACCTACGTACCTACATACATACCAAGTACTACCAGTGGCAAGTAATCCATGAAAAATAAAATAGATGGTGTGATGGAGCAGAGTCAGGGAATACCTCTTCCTTAGAGGTGAGGTATAAGCTGAGATCAGAGATGTTGAACATGTAAGTATCAGGGAAAAGAGTATTACAGGAGATGGGAACAATTGATGCAAAGCCCATATGGTGGGAACAACTTCGAAGTGTTCAAGGAACAGAAGGAAAATCAACATGGCTGGAGTGGGATGAAGTGGGTACTAAGGCAAGATACACAGGCAAGAGTGAATTCATATGTGGCCCTGTAATAAGTAATGAGGTGGGATTACCTCTTTGCAATGTAAGTCATTGGAAGATTTGAAGCAGGGAAATGTCTTGAATTTGATTTTGCTTTAAAGGATATTCTACCCTATGTAAGTTGAAAACAGAGAAGTTAAGAGTGGAAGCAGTTGCAGTTGCAAGGCTATTGCAATAGTCCAAAGGAGAGATGCTTTCATCTTAGACCAAGGTAGTAGCAGTATGGGTTCTAAGAAATGGTTGTATTCAGGTAGAGTTGACTTACTGATGTATTGATTGGAGGGTGGAGTGGCCAGGAGGAAAAAAGAACAAGGATAATTCCTGGATTTGGGCCTGAACAACTGGCTGAAGTATGGTACCATTACTGAGGTGGAAAAGACTGCAGAAGAACTGGTTTGGTGGAGGGGACTCAAGACCTCTGTTTGAGATATGTTAAGTTTGAGATGATTATTAAATAGCTGAAGGCACAATTAAGTAGGCAATTTCTATATCAAGCTTGAAGTTTCAAGTCTATAGGATTGAGTGAGATCACCCAAGAATGATTTAAAAAAAAAGAGAGATCCAAGAACTGACTCTTGGGGCTCTCCAACATTTAGAAGCTAGGAAAAGGAGAAAATCCAGCAAAGGAGTCTGAGAAGAAGCAGAGTTAGAGAGGAAGAAACCCAAGGAAATGTGTGGCCCAGAAACAAGTGGAGACAGTGGGGTCAAGAAGGAGGACAAGGGAGTTCCCCAGTGGCCTAGTGGTTAGGATTCTGGGCTTTCACTGCCTTGGCCCAGGTTCAATCCCTGGTTGGGGAACTGAGATCCCACAAGCTGCATGGCGCAGCCAAAAAAAGAGACATTAAGGCAGATCCTACAGACATTATAAAGAGAGAGAGAGAGAATAAGAAGGAGGATAAGACGAGAAGCTGCTAAGAGAACAATTAATTTAAGGACCCAGACTGGACCACTGGGTTTGCAATATGAAAATCACTGACATCCTTGACAAGAGTAGTCTAGGTGGAATGGTAGGGATGAAAGCCTGACTGAAGTGAAGTGGAGAAATAGAGGCAATGGGTGAAGATAACTCTCTGAAGAAGTGTTATGAAGAGATGCAGAGGGAAGGGGTTGTAGCTAAAAGGAGATATTGGGCCAGTTAGGTTTTTTGAAGATGAGAGATACCAGAGCAGGTTTGTGTGTCGATGACAGTGATCCAGGAGAGAGGGAGAAATCGATGATTCAGGAAAGAAAGTATATGATTAGAGGATCAAAGCCCTGGGGGGAATAGGATCCAAAGAGAGTGGCGAGGGTTGACTTCCTTAAAGAAGCCACTTCACTTAAGTCATAAGAGGTAAAGAAAGCAGCACATGCAGGCACAGGTGAAGGTATATAGCTGGATTTATTATGGAAAGATGATATTTTTATTTTCTTAATAAAAAATGGAGCAGAGCCATCAGTCAAAGAGGGCTGGGGGCAGGGGAGGTGGTGTCATGGAAGTTTAAGAAGAAAAGGCATGAAATAGCCATTTTGGACAGTGGGAAATTACATACTAAGGTTCAAAAACATTATTCATTTAATTGCATGAAGGTATCTGTCAAATATAATAGTCTTAACTTTAGAAAAGAGATATTAAAATATTCTTCCCGAGGATGATTAATCAAAAGATACTGCTTGGATTGCTCCAAGTCCATGATAAAAATGTTATCAACAGAGAAAAAATTGCTTTACCTCTTCGCTGCTATGGTCAGTGGGCATTTGTCCAATCTATGATAGAATTTATCCATTTGTTTTGTTATAGGTTAAAAAGGTGGTTTAAGACCCAGTCATTTTTTGTGTGATGCACAGTTTGAAGAAATAATAAAACCTGGGATGTTATGCCAATATTGTAAGACGTGGGTCTATAGATAAATCATCTATACTGAATCAAAGGTTGATGAGACATGCTATAAAAAGGCTTGAGTTGCCAATAAGTATTTGTGGGGAGGTGGAACTTAAGGAAGCAGAGGCATGATTAATTCCCTGGCAGGCCCAGCCTGCCTATCATTATATGACAACAGCAGGCCCAATATATGCAAGTAATTTTGCACACATAATCTTTGTTTCAACTCTGCCTGCAAGGTACATCCCTGTTTTACAGACTGGAATTAGGAGGAGTTCAGAAGTTATTTGCCCAAGATTCCACAGTGCCTAAGAGGCAAAGTGGGGTCAGAAGCTCATTCTTCCAATTTCAAAGCCAAATACTTCCTAAGATGTTGGATCCATTCATTGAACAGATATTTGTTGAGTATATACCATGCAACAGGCAATGTTCTAAGAGCCTTATATATTTTGCCTCAATTTCTTTTCACAACTACTTGATAAGGTAGGGAGTAAATACTTCCACTCTTTTACAGGTCAGGAACTTGAGGTTTAAAGGAGGGGATAAATTTAATCACCTAACCAATGGTAGACCCTGAATATGAGAGATGTCTAATTTTTCAGAAAGATGAATATTTCCTTTTTGAAGTGATAAAAAGCCAATTTCACACAAGGAATTTATTAAGACAGTTGGATTGGTAAGGGTTGGGGCCCACTGCTCAGAATGAAATCTAGATATTCTGACTAAAAGCACCTCAATTTGTTTTTGATTTGGGGTAACTGAGTAGATGTCCTAAAGTGAATGAGGAAACTGGATCCCAGCTACAGATACCCCTGAAATAATTTGCCCAGACAGCAACAGATATTTTGTTTTTCTCTACATTTTGGCACTAGTGTTCATTTTTGTGTGGCAGGTTCTCTTCTGATATTAACCTAACAACTGAGTCCAGGACCTCTAACTGAGATTTAGAGTGATCCTTTTTTACTTTTTCTGAGAGTATATTTTTCCCTAAAAAGAATTGAACCTATGAACATACAAGTAAACTTCATCTGAGTTCCATTTGAGGTCCTGTCTTCACAAACATTGACAGCTTGTTTTGGCTTTCCGGAAGCCTTTTATCAAACCACAAGGTGGGTTTTGGCCAGACATGGAGAGCTTTCAACCTATCTCCAAACAGTTGGTATGAAATAACAGGAAAAGCCTCTTTCCAAAAATAATTTGAGTGAAAAGTTTAAAATTATAGAGCTCCCATAAAAGAATGAGGAGACCATGGTGGGTCAGGAGAAGGTAGGCTGAGGCAGAATTTGCATCTAAATCCCCAAGCCATTAAAAAAAATTGATATATAATTGACATATATTAGCTTTAGGTGTACAACATAAAGATTCAATATTTGTATATACTGTATATACTGTGAAATGATCACCACAATATGTGTAGTTAACATGCATCACCACACATAGTTACAAAAATTTTTTTCTTTGGATGAGAATTTTTAAGGTCTACTCTCTTAGCAACTTTCAAATATACAATACAGTCTGATTAACTATAGTCACCATGTTGTACATTACATCCCCATGACTTATGTATTTTTTTTTTTGTGGTACGTGGGCCTCTCACTGTTGTGGCCTCTCCCGTTGTGGAGCACGGGCTCTGGACGCACAGGCTCAGCGGCCATGGCTCACAGGCCCAGCCGCTCCACGGCATGTGGGATCTTCCTGGACTGGGGCACGAACCCGTATCCCCTGCATCGGCAGGTGGACGCTCAACCACTGCGCCACCAGGGAAGCCAGACTTACGTATTTTATAACTGGAAGTTTGTACCTTTTGACCACCCGATTTAACTTTTTTTTCCAGAATTTTTTATTGTGAGAATTTTCAAGGAATTATACACTCATATACCTTGCAACTAGATTGTACAGTTAACATTTTCGCTATATTTGCTTTGTTCCGTATTATCCATCTATCCATCCCTCTCTTTATCTATCAATCCCTCTTTTTTTTATGCATTTCAAAGGAAGCCACAGACATGGGACCTTCTACCTCTTAGCACGCCTATCTTTAACCAGCTTTGTTTGCATCTGCATTTTCTTGTCGTACAACAAGCACAAAAATCACGTTTTTTTGTTCTGTTTTTTTTTTATCACAATGCTTTTATTATAACAAAATTCACATGTTTTTTATTAACACCTATTGATGTCACTCAAATTGCATGCTCCACAGGGCAGACTTTGGGCTAATGCTTTGGGGTTATGAAGACACCACCTATGTAATGAAATTCCAGGTTATTTAAAATTGTTGTCCTGTCTCATGTAGATTAATCACAGAATGGAAAGGGGGTTAATCATTCACTTTACAGATGGGGAAAGTGAGGCCCAGAAAGGTGGGGACTCTTGTTCAAGGTCATACAGCCCAGTAGACCTATTTGGCATAGAGCTTTTCTACAGAATGACAATGTTCTGCCTTGTCCTTGAATGAGGCTATGTTTTCCTTTTACTCTGGTCCTTGCACACCGCTGACTGCCTTGGTCTTTGGCTCACAAGGGTGTTTCAGCGGCAAAGTAAAACTCCTGGGCCAGGCTCCAAGCTAGGCTCCCAAATGACTGCTTTGTAACTTCATTTCTTCCAGTTACTTGTCACATCTCATCCAGATTTCTTTTCCTTGGCAATGTCCACATTTCATTCTGTTCTTCTAGAATTCCAAATTAATCATCTCATTTTTGGTGAAAGGAGATGTTGAAATGAAGAAGTGTTCAAAGTATTCTACAGCAGGCCTGTGACCCTCTTCTGGGCATTTGTAACACCCAGCTCTTTCAGAGACTAAGATCTAGGGAGTGGGTGAGCCAAAGGGGGAATGGTATCTCTCCTATTTTATATTCTACCTTAAAGATGTTTGTGATTCTAAAAATCATGTTGGTAAAATAAATAAAAATCATGTTGGTAATACATAGGAGGGCAATGAGATATTTCACCCTTAAATCACAGTCAAGGAAACTTGACTGGCATCATATGATTATTTTCGATATTTAAAAAACAGTATTCTTAAAGGAGTGTGTGTTTATTTATATATGTTCCATTGAATTTCCAAAAGGTGAATTAAACGATTAGTTTTATATAACAATTTTAAAAATGAAGACTATAACACACAAATTTGGGAAAGACAAGGCTGTAATTTCTGGGTTTGCCTCCTTTTTTCATGGGAGACCATATTGAGGTCAAGCAGAAACAAATTTTGTGTACCATGATTATAATACACGAAAGAGAACCCACTCCTTTCACACGACAAAGACAAGAGCTTGGCTATGAAACGAGGCTCATTATGATTGCTGACATTTTAGGGAAATGCAGTAATTTACATGTAAAGCGTGATGAAACAATTTTTATGGTTTTAAATGTATTCTGAAAGGCCTTGGAAGGCAATGTCATTGTAGTATCTCAGAAGCAGCCGCATCTGGAGAAAGGTTTCTATGGCAACTCATGAAAGCTTGATGTTTTTTTCTCCTTTTCAAGAGCATAAATCATCCCACGGCCTGAGGCTTCAGTAAAGGTCTCCTTTATTTTAGAAGCTATTGCCATTTGTTCTTGTGTTGTATATTTTGACTGTCTAAGAGAAAACAGAGCAAAGGGCTTCCAAGAGGGCTTGGAGTCTTTTTCCTATCTGGGGGCAAGATGTGAATAACGTAATTCTAGACTTTGCTTCTCAGTGATCAAAGTGATGGTACATACACATTGATATGTTTGGTTTATATCATGTGTTGTTTCAGTTTTCAAGAAAGTTGTGATCGGTGCGTTCTCAGGAAAGAGGAGTTAGCCTGGAATGAGGAGGAACTGTTTGGCCAAAGCACCTCTTAATGAGTAGTTCAATGGCGGTATCCTAGAGGGCACTGCGAGACTCTAAATGTCTTCAGATCTCCCTGTAAATGTCTTGGTCCCAGGGTTTTGGGCACTGACAGACTCCAGGTGGTTTTTATCAACATAGTCTTTCCAAGAAGTTAATTAAACATTCTATTTTTAAAACTCGGCATGCTTTGAGAATTGTTTTTTAACAACATTGGCCTTTGTATGTTACAGGAAGTAATGTGACTAATGAAGAACACACAGTAACGCTGAGCAAGCTCTTGAACCTCTCCCAGACTCCATTTTCTAATCTGAAAAATAGGAATAACAATGAGAGCCTCAAAGGCTTATTGTTAAGAACTTAATGTGTGTGAATATTGGAAACTGTAGTGCTGTACAAATATAAGGCGGTTATTATAATTGGTTAGCCGGCTTTCTTTCCAGCTCCTTTTCTTTGAAAAAGTCAAGGGTATCCCTTTACCATTTCCGGTGTGACGAGAAGAAATCAGTTTCAACGTGTGTCAATATTTTAGTTTCCTATACTATATTAAATATATTATGTTTATATAGACACCATTTCAGCCATTTATTTCTTGACTAAGTGTCATCTTTGCTGCAGGGTATTAAATGAATACACTCAACAAACATGTAAGTGCCAACTGTGTACTAGCATCGAGGACACAAAGACTAGATAATTAAATTCTTATCATTCAGGAAATAAGTTTTCTGAGTTTCAAGGCCACGGCATAAGCTGTTCAGGCTGATGCCGTGAAAGAGGGGGTTGTAGTCCAGCCCACACTCTGCTAGCCAAGCACCGATGTGAGCTGCATTCACCCAGAGAAAGGATGCCTTTTTGAAATTCACCTGCCAGGAGTGTGTGCCTTTGTTACCGAGTCCAAGCTCGCTCTGCTCACCGCTCAACTGGCCAATAACGGGAGACAAGGTGTTGAGGCAGGGAATAGAGATTTTACTCAGAAAGCCAGCAAACCAAGAAGATGGCCAGCTAGTGTCTCAAAAGAACCATCTTATGGGGTCTGGATGCCAGTTTCTTTTATAGAACAAAGAGGGGGAGGAGGTGAGGAAGTAAGGTAAAAGGCCATTTGCAAATATCACCTGGAATGGGCAGCCTCAGGGAGGGGATGTGTTAATTTCTTTCTTGCAGGCATTCACACGTGGGTGGGGTCAGGATGTTTCCCTGAACAAAGGCACTTTGGTTTAACATTCACGGAGAGGGGCAGGGTTCCCTGAGGTGCAGGCCATTATGTATAGACAGTATCCTTTTAGTGAACAAAAGCAATGGGAAGCAAAGGTTAAAGTAAAAGAAACAGATCCAGCATGTAGTCAGATTTTGTTCTTCCCTGTAACACCTTCTTGTCATTTACACAAAGGTATGGAATGTGCTAGCAGTGACCCTGATGATTATGTGGTTCATGATGTTCTATGGAAGGCTTTCAGTGTTTCACCTTTAGTAAAGGCTGCTGGCCATGTTTGTTATCTGGAGTCAGAGTGCCTGGATTTGAATACTGGCTCTGCCATTGGCCAGCTGTGTGACCTTGGGTATATTACTTGACCTCTCTGTGCTTCTCTTTTTACATCTGCCCACTTCATAGAGTTGTTAGGAGGATAAATAAATTCTTATATGTAAAACACTTGGAATAGAAACTGGCATGCAGTCAGTGCTCAAAATGTTCCTGTTTTCAGTGATATCTTTACCTGCCTCTACTCTGTGTTGAAGAGTTCAACAATCAGCATCTGAATTCTACCTACAAATGCTGCTTTTCTTTAATGAATTTAATCTCACATTGGTGATATTTTTCTTTTTACCCCAGACCCTTTTGTTTGTGTGTGCGTGTTTGTGTTAAGTAACTGAAAAGGCATTCTCTGTAGAGACATCAAAGAATTCCAGTTCTTTGATCAGAAGGTCACTTGGTTGTTTCTAGAATTTTCTCATAAAACCAATTTGCTTTGTCAGAAGTGACAGGTGATGAGGGCTATTTGCATACTTTTGGCTTTTATCCTTCCTGAGGGAGTGCTTATATGGTTTACCAGTGTTATAAGGGTAGAGATGCTTTGAGGTACAGTGAATTTTTTTTCTCAGTTTCGGTTAACATGATACTTTTTTTTGGTATCTTAAAACTGAGAAAAAGTCCTCATGTAATATTGAAGTACTGATGATTCATAATGTTTTCAAAACAATTAACTTTGCATTTGAAAATGCTGACAAATTCTGTTAAATACCAGGTTTTGATAGGAAGGACATGAGACATATCGACAAAGCAAGAAGAAACCCCTCTGTTACCTGCACTGTGTACTTTTCAGTCTCCTACAGTATGTTACTCTTCGGCCCTTTTCCGTGGCACAAAACTGGAAGCATAGAATGTTAATAAAGCTGCAAACCACTGATGTTTAGGTATTTTAAATAATTTGAGTTTCTAATCCAAATTGAAGTATCCAAATAATTTAATTGAAATAGTCATCACTTTGATGAAACATTTTCCAAGTGAATTACCTGGGAAGGGAGATGAAATATTTTGATCATTTCATGGCATTAGGCTTTAGTCTACCATTAGTAAGGTGCGCCATGCTATGCTTATTCATCCAAAGGAGACTCCCTGAGCCAAAATACTACGGATCCTACACCATTTAGAGGTAACAAATGAGATGATCTTATCAAGGGCCTGTCAGGGACACATAGGGGCTGCCTCTGAAGTTGCCAAATGATCACTGTGAAATAGTAACTGATCCTGCATGTTAAACTCAAGTTTAATTAGCTTTTTAAAAGTACGAAGTCATTATAAGCTTGTTTCTAAATTAGTTGCAAAAATTAAATATCTGTTTAAGAGAAAAATTGATATTTTAAGATTCTTCTATTTAGATGGAAAGCAGAATGTTTTAAGACACTTTGCATCAATCAGTGTATAGATGACTGCATTTTTAACATTTCCTTTTTGGTCCATGGGTGGTGGCTAAGAGTTCAGGTTTGGGGCTGAACCCTGACCCTGCCACTTACTAATTGTATAATCTACGGCAAGTCAGTGAATGTCTGCAAACCTCCATTTTTTTCTTTTTAAAATGAGGATGATAATAACTCTCAGCACTGTGGTGAAAATCCGATGAGCGTTATGTATGAAATGTTATTTCTTCACACAGCAAAGCAATCCTCAATGCTTTATGATGGTGGCTGCTATTACTGTGGGGTTTTTTTTTTTTTAGCCGTTATTCCATTGTGTCAGGAAATGATTGCCTGTTTCAACTGTGCCAATTACATTGTCTAGTGTTCTTAGGGCAAATGTAATTCTGCTACTTTATGATTTTTTTTCACAATAGTATTGCATTTTAAAATTCCCAGACTTCCCAGTGAATGTACCATCTCTCATATTTTTGTTCTATGATAAAATGTGTTAAAAGTTCCAAATGGGGCTCCCCTGGTGGCGCAGTGGTTAGGAATCCCCCTGCCAATGCAGGGGACACGGGTTTGAGCCCTGGACCGGGAAGATCCCAAATGCCGAGGAGCAGCTAAGCCCATGTGCCACAACTACTCAGCCTGCACTCTGGAGCCTGCAAGCCACAACTACTGAGCCCACGTGCCACAACTACTGAAGCCCGCACGCCTAGAGCCCGTGCTCTGCAACAAGAGAAGCCACCGCAACGAGAAGCCCACGCACCGCAAGGGAGAGTGGCCCCCGCTCGCCACAACTAGAGAAAGCCCTCGCCCAGCAACAAAGACCCAACTCAGCCAAAAATAAACAGATAGATAAATTTATTTAAAAAAAGAGTTCCAAATGACTGACATAAACATGAACTCTTGGGAAACAACCCTGTTGTAAGCTGGAGCATTTCTGGATTCTTAGTTGTTTGCTTATTCTTTGATCAATCAAACCATTAGTCCTTTTGCCAGTCATCACTAAGGAATCCCTTGAGATCTTAACAAACTTTTTTTATTTTATTTATAAAAAAGTTTTATTGAAGTATAGTCGATTTAGAATGTTGTGTTGATTTGGAATGTTGTGTTAATTTCTGCTGTCCACCAGAGTGATTCCGTTATACATATATATACATTCTTTTTTTAATATTCTTTTCCATTATGGTTTATCATAGGATATTTAATATAGTTCTCTGTGCTATACAGTAGGACCTTGTTGTTTATACATCTTAACAATCTTAATCAGCTCCGGGCCAGACTCCAACTCCTCAGTTTCTTCTTCAGTTTCCTAAAATTCCCTCCTTCTAAACTTGCAGGGACTTTCTTAAGCCATTGGTATTTGCGTCCATTATTTTTCAAATCAGTTTTTGTCAGTTGATATCCAACAAGCATGCGTGAGACAAGTTGTGAGGTATTTCTAACAACATATTCTCGTATTGCCCTATTTAAAGATATTTTTGTAATTTCTGTTTATGCCTTTTTAAGGCACATGAGCATAAAGAACTCTATTCAATGATTTGATAAGACCCTGGCTTGTTTTAGTAAATGTTTCTGTTTAGCATCAGATATTATTGGGTAACTGCACTTACCCAGTAGTACCTTTTATGGAATATAAAACGCTAGTGTATATGAGTGATGTTGTGTTTCGTTCTGAGCCCTTTTGTTTAAGCCTCAACATGCTCAGCAAGGGTATCTGAATTCCATGATAGCACCTGTTACTAAGGCTGAATGTTATTTCATATTTCATTTGTTGAACTGATGCTTGATAAGAGAAACAGCATTGAATCGTCTGCAATTTTGACTCTAAACAGAAAGGTTTTCTCTCTCTCTTTGTTTTTTCCTTATAAAGGTAAAATTAGGAAACTGGAGTTAAAAATCCAAGCCCTGTATTTCTAAATTAGGGTTCTGCAGTGCTTGTGCACATTGCTCGCGGGGCTGTGGACTGCGGCACCATCACCCCACCACCAACTGGAAGTCCCGGCCTTGCACCCAAGGACAGGGATCGGAAGATGGATTAACTCAAATAATGAAATTTCACATCAGCCTCTTTATTTATTTTTTAATTAATTTAATTTATTTATTTATTTTTGGCTGCGTTGGGTCTTCGTTGCTGCGCACAGGCTTTCTCTAGTTGTGGCGAGTGGGGGCTGCTCTTCGTTTCGGTGTGCGAGCTCTCATGGCGGTGGCTTCTCTTGTTGCGGAGCATGGGCTCTAGAGTGCAGGCTCAGTAGCTGTGGTGTGTGGGCTCAGTAGTTGTGGCTCACGGGCTCTAGAGTGCAGGCTCAGTAGTTGTGGCGCATGGGCTTAGTTGCTCCACGGCATGTGGGATCTTCCCGGACCAGGGCTCGAATCCATGTCCCCTGCATTGGCAGGTGGATTCTCAACCACCGTGCCACCAGGGAAGCCCCACATCAGCCTCTTTAAAAAGAAAAGAAAAGGTTTCTTCTTTTAGGGCAGCTCAGAGAGGGCGAATGAAGCCTCGGCTTTTCATTGTGGCTTTTATAGTAGGCTCATATCTTATGTTCCATGGATTCTTATCAAACCACAAGATACAAGTGTGTGTGGTTTTTTTTAGAATATTCTACTTATTTAATGTTTAAGTATTTATTTATTTATTGTGGCTGCTCTGGGTCTTAGTTGTGACACGTGGTATCGTTGCTGTGGCATGCGGACTTCTTAGTTGCGGCATGCATGTGGTATCTAGTTCCCCAATCAGGGATGGAACCCGGGCCCCCTGCATTGGGAGTGCAGAGTCTTACCCACTGGACCACCAGGGAGGTCCCTACAAATGTGTTTTAAAAACACATTGGTCCAAACAAAGTGAAAAGTATCTTTTGAAATGTAATCTCTCCCTGAAGCAAAAATTGAGAGATGCGATCTATGGAAAGGATGGCTCTGAGGCCCCGTGAAAAGCAATACTCGTAGTGGTTATAGAAACGGACACTGGAACGAAACTGCCCGGCTCTGCTGCTGACTCGTTATGGGACTTTGGACACTTTGTGCTTCAGTTTCCCCAGCCATAAAATGGGAATATCAATAGTACCTTTCACTGAATTCACTGAATTCTCACAGCATTAAAAATATACATTAAAACACTTAGACTAGCATCTCAAATGTTGTGAGCACTATATGAATATTAGCTATTTTTATGGGAATCATTTTTTTCACAATAGTGTGATCTACAAGTCCCAGAACTATTATTTTTAAAAGATGGGATAGAAACTGTTTCATTTATCTGTAAGGCACAGCATCTAGTCATTTCCTTGATTTTGTTTGGTCTCATAAAGCAAACAAGTAAGGTGTTTGGAACTGAGCAAATTCAGTTCATTGTGGTAAGAGCACCAGAGTTCTCTTGTCTGAGAAAACTCTTACAAAACTCTGTAAGTTAAAGATACAGAATTTTAAGATTTGTGAGGTAAAAAACTACATTCAGGATGTACTTATACCAAAAACTACATATTCGAACTCTACGCTAAGCTTTATACTTTATCAAAACTCACTGAACTCATTGGGTAAGGTTTATTGTATGTAAATGTACCTCAATAAAACTTTTTTCTTTTTTAAGTTGAACTCATGATGGTGGGAATGTAGTAGGCATACAATAAATATTTTTGACTACATGAATAATTAAATGAATGAATGAATGAATGGAGTCATTTCATTCTTCGGTGATGGATCATATGGGGAATTAGGACAATTAAGTGGGTTGAATCTTATGTCCTTGGTTTTGAAACTTTACATCAACTTCTAAAAGTTCGGTTTTAATAGTAAAGCTTAGGTCCTTTCACAGGTCCTTTCACATGTTTTGAAGGCCGACTCTACCCCCCCACTCCCCAATTTACCAGATTTTCAGATTTGCCTTGAGAATGGAGTCAGTGGCTCCATTTTGTCCTGTGTCTGCTGGGGCTTATACATTTCTCTTTTGTGTGGCTTTGTGTTTTCTTTCATGTTGTCAGACACATAATCATGTAATTTAGTCTTTAAAGATAGACATTTTGATATAGTGACCAAAGAAGTTTCTAAGATTTGAGACCTTTACCAAAAATGAAATCCCTTTTATTCTTTCTAGAAATAGCAGTGGGTTTCCCAGGCTTGGACTCTGGGTCTCTGTTGAGAAACCCTAGCCACCTGTAAGTTGAATAACTTGAGCATGATGATAAGCCATGTGTATGAGCTAACATGGACTTTTCTCATTGGCTGTTAACATGAGGAGCTGATCTGGAGTCCCTGTAAAGTGTTTGATTCTGATTTTTTCTTGTATTTTCTCCTAGGTATGGCAGCAGCCAAACTCCTGCATGACTCTGGCCTGAATGTGATTGTTCTGGAAGCCCGGGACCGTGTGGGAGGCAGGACTTACACCATCAGGGTAAGACAATAATGATGGGCTGGAGAAACGTGACACTGAAGCTGAGTTTCTTGTTTCTTT
Source organism: Mesoplodon bidens (assembly GCF_964165515.1). Lineage (NCBI taxonomy): Eukaryota > Metazoa > Chordata > Mammalia > Artiodactyla > Ziphiidae > Mesoplodon > Mesoplodon bidens. The sequence continues at coordinate 101,350,561 of NC_138163.1, forward strand.
CTGAAAGTCTTGAACTTCATTTGACTCTTTTTAAGAGAGTGAAAATTACTCTCCACAGCCTCTCAATTTGCTTCCTTTTCAATCCTTTTCTTCTGTCCTTTTTCTCGCCTCATGATACTTGGCACCTGCTCAATAAATGATTGCACCAATAATTAGGTGTTTGAAATACATTAGTGAATAAAACAAAGACCACTGCCCTTGTGAAATGTATGTTCCTTTTTTTTTTAGTCGGAGAACTATATAGTCAACAAACAAAAACAGAAAAGGAGGACCTGCTCTGGTGTCCCTGATTATTAGGAATCCAGTTATGTTTGGACATGTTCAAACATAGGGAGTTTTTCTAGTCACTCTTTTTCAAAGGTTGGTCCTTAGTTGTTTCAAGTGAAGCTAATTCATAACCATATAGAAAACTTGCTACTGAACGTAAGAGCAGTTTCAAAGGTTTGAATTAGGACCAAATATTCCCTAATGCTATCTTTCAAATGTCTGGATGAGCAAACCACAAAAGAAGTGGTCATCTCCTGGATGGACTTAGAGTTTATCATACTAGGTGAAGAAAGTCACACAAAGAAAGACAAATATCATATAATATCACTTATATGCAGAATCTTAAAACAATGATACAAATGAACTTACAGAACAGAAATAGACTCACAAACGTAGAAGACAAATTTATGGTTACCAAAGGAGATAGAGGGGGGAGGGATAAATTAGGAGTTTGGGATTAACAGATACACTCTACCATATATAACATAGATAACCAACAAGGACCTACTGTATAGCACAGGGAACTATATTAAACATTTTGTAATAACCTATAATGGAAAAGAATCTGAAAAAGAATATATATATGTATATATACACATATATACATATATAAAAAACTGAATCACTTTGCTATACACCTGAAACATTGTAAATCAACTATACTTCAATGAAAAAAAAAGAAGTGGTCATTTCCTTTCTCACTTTTCCTCTAGTATTAGGTGCCTCAGAATTAGCCTGAGGTACTAAGTAAAGAGAAATTCATCAATAATTCACAGCTTACAAATCTAAGCCACTAAAACCCAAAGCACGTTGTGGTATGTATTGAGAATGATGGGGTTCAGAAGTCTCTTGCCTATTTCAAGGTCAATCAATTTTGCTTTACATTAAGGAATGATTCAATAACTGTTAAGTTGCATGACTGAAGTAGAGTTGCTAACAGAATCCAGTTTACTATGGATACACCTCAAGGTGTGTCTAGAACCTATGAAATGCCAATTTGCTTATTTCAGGGCTGTCTTTTTTTTAATCTTACAAATAACATTTTCACATATATTTATTTTTTTTTTCCATGGGAAAACAGAACCAAAAAGTTAAATATGTGGACCTTGGAGGATCTTATGTTGGCCCAACTCAGAATCGTATCTTAAGATTATCCAAGGAGCTAGGATTGGAGACCTACAAAGTGAATGAAGTAGAGCATCTGATTCACTATGTAAAGGTAAGCCTGGACCAGCCTTTGAAGGATTTGAAGATTTCTCTATGGGTGTTTTCCATATATGAATTCCACATCCTCCCCTCAGACAATCTCCTTCATCCTTGAATGATGCATATGTATTTTATAAGTATATTTCAACCATTCTGAGAATTTTTTTTTTACTGTTATCTAAAGGAGAATTCTGAACCTATTTGGGAAGGTTATTGTTGAAGTGGTATTGCCCATTTGGTAAAAAGTTTAACAAAACCAATAGAGAAAAAAACATTTGTGATTGATTTATTAAATACCTCTATTAAAATAACTGGGGCTCTTTCATGTGATACAAAAACCTGTGTATAGTTTTACTAATGCTGCCCTAGACTTCACATTATAGAGTATTTGCAATATGTCTAATGTAATATTTTGAAATTTGGTCATTATGTCCTATATATAGGCTAAACTCACTCTCTTAGAGATTTACATAAAAGTAAGTCAAGTCTCAAATTCCATCTTTCATGGGGAAGCTCCATTGATCCCCCCAAATTCCTGTGAGTTTACTGGGTTTCAACTCCCATGAACATTTGTGGCTCAGGGTTCTTGCTTCCATGATACTTATGCTCATTCACATTCATGGCTGGTGACTCTCTTCTTTCCTTTGTTCTATGTCAACCTGGGTTCAAATTCATCTCTTTCTCTTGATTTTCTTCGGACCACCCCAAGCATTTGTGTACAGCAAAATTGAAGTTTTGAACAGTGTGGGTAAGGGGTTCAATTGCAAAAACATAAACAACTTAGAATTGAATACTGGACATTCTAATTGTAATAAGCTCTTCAAACAGTGTGCCCTGGGGATTTCTCACTGGCCACATTTCTCTGTGGATTCCAGTCTCCCACCATGTTTCTCCCTTTAGACTCTTCTGGCATCTCCCTGATCCTTGTTTTCCCAGCATCATTTTCTTGGTCCACAATGTCACTGATGTTCTCTGACAAGCAAAGAGTCACCTACCCTGGACCCCACTCTGAAGTCCCACGGAAGGACTGGCAGAGGTTTTGAATTTCAGTCTTTCCTCTCTCTTCCTCACTTGCCTCCGTAAGTGGAAGCAAGCAGTATAGAGCCAAGTTCCTCACCAGAAGAAATCATCCCCTTAGGAGACAGAAGAGCTCGCAACAGTCAGTTTTGATATACATAACAGTGTTGACACCTGGATATTATTTGTGGGTCATAATATCAAGAAGGACAAATAATAGACTACATTGTGAATCATTTAATAAAACAGGAAATAAACATCTATCTGATTTGGTATAATGCGGGTAACATTTATACATAAATGTTTTGGTTGATGTTCAGATTTTGTTTTATGAGCCTTTTCACCTGCTTCCCTATTTGTCTAGTGGAAAAAGAGACATATGAATTAGAAATGAAAATGTAGCATGGTAATAGAGTGTGATTTGTTGAACATCCATCAGCAACACTTAGTAAACATTCTTCATTGCGTTCCTCGCTTTTATATGTAGCTCATCTTGACTGATTTCTTCTGTCTTTCTTGTCCTAACATTTAAGACTTGCAGAGACTGAATTCCCAGAACACTAGGATCTCTTTTAGGTTTCTCCCGACAAAGGAGCTGACTAGAAATTATATTCACTTTTCTGTCTGTGTGTGGGCAGGGTTTCTTGGCAGTCAGGAGCTAAGTTCAGGACGCTTTGTTTATCTGGAAATCTTACGGCCGACATTATGTTCCTTGTTTGAAAGAGATTGCTTATAGTTATCAACTGTGGAAACGATGTAATACTTGAATTTTTCAGAGTGATGACCGACTAATGCTGCTTTCTTAATGTATTTCGTATAATCCATGTGCAGCTAAGAAACTAGAATTAAGCAGTATCTCTGACTTGATACAGAATAAATATATATGCCAACATTGCTTTGCATGAAATTCAAAATAAATGTTATTGCTTTTGAATTATTACAAAAGGAAAGCATGTTTATTGTAAAAATATAATAAGAAAATGTGGTAGAGAAAAACAGTTTAAAAACCCCTCCAATAATCCTATCTAGAGAAAATCACTCTAAAATATTCTTTTGGTACCTAGATTTTCATGTTCCTATATTGCTGTTTTCTGACTTCTGCTGTACATGTTTGATATACTTACTTACTCTAATTAATTCTCATCCTGACACGATTGAAACACTAATGAATTTATGAAACAAAGGTTTTTTTCAGTCTTGATAATGGTGCTAATTTGACCTCCTTGTGGCTGTATCCAATGAAGCGCTACACAATAATAAATAATAGTAAAGACCTTAGAGCTAAGAAGTCTAAATATTTGTTCTCCACCATCATCACCTCTATGTCTTTGCTCATATGTCATTTTTCTGATTTTGAACCTGTAAAAAGCATCTCAGATGACTCCATCCATTTCTGGGATTATTGAGCAGAACTCTGATAGCTGATCTGCTACTACATGCCAAAGAATGTAGTTCAGAAAGTTGTCTTCTCTGTCATGGTAGGCAGTACTTTGGCCATTTGGACATTACTCTCTATTACCTGTTTCAATAACTACTCTTCCCAAGTGCAAATACTGTTCCCAAGTGGTTCATGCAAATATCTAGTATATTTCTGCCTTGTTTCTTCAGTGGACCTGCATGTATTTCTCAACCCAAAGCCTGAGAATATCAAGAGTATCAAGTGTGTTACTTCTCATATTGTCAGATCCTGCAATCCAAATCAGCCTGCTCAAGGACTCTGTTTTTTTTCAATTTCTTACATGGTCGTTAAAAGAAGACAGAGTTTTACATGCAGCCTTAATAACATTAAGCTAGGGAATTTGGATATGATGGTTGGAATTGAAACTGGTGAAATGGAGCTACTCACAAAATGGGGCAGGGGGGTGCTACAGCAGCCCATGATAGGATAGCTATCCAAAGGAAGGGTGTGTTTCCCAAGAAACGAGGACTCCCAGTATCACCAGTTCTCTGATAGTTCTGGAAGAAATGGTCTGTTGACAGATGGGATGTGCTCATGCTGGGCCCATAACAAGCATGCATCAACCCCTGGTGTGCTGTGATGTGCAGGGCGTTTTTGCTCTCTGCCTCTGATCTGCCAGAAATGTTTCTATCTACTGAGTGGCATTCATTTTTAGTACTACAGGAGATCTGTCTTATGTCACTAAAATGTGGTTTTCCAAAACCTTGTTTGTGATTCAAAGATGTGATACCAAGCTATATTGGGATTTAATTATCAGTGGGAAAAGTGATCGCTTCACCTCAAATCTATATAATTTAGAAGGTGTTTTCTGCACCTCTCAAATCAGTGATGCAGTCCTTCGTGCTTAACAATTACCGTGAAACATCTGTGGAAGTTTTTAATCTGTTTCACAAATCGTCATGCTAATTTCTGCTAGGATAGTTTAGAAGGCAGCTGTTTACATGCCTTGAAAGTGACTTGTGAAAAATGTTCCATTTTAGGGACTATCTCATAATTAAAAAGAAAAGATAAAAAATATAAACCTCTTGGGCTTCCCTGGTGGCACAGTGGTTGAGAGTCCGCCTGCCGATGCAGGGGACACGGGTTCGTGCTCCGGTCCGGGAAGATCCCACATGCTGCGGAGCGACTGGGCCCGTGAGCCATGGCCGCTGAGCCTTCGCGTCCGGAGCGTGTGCTCCGCAATGGGAGAGGCCACAACAGTGAGAGGCCCGTGTACCACAAAAAAAAAAAAAAAAAAAGAAGAAGAGCGTACAGTGGAAGCTAGATCTCTAATGATAAGACCAGTTGAGTGATCTGCTTGGAAGAGATCACTGTCACTCAGTGTTGGGGAACAGCAACAAAATTAGAGGCGAAATGTTGAAAAAGAAAATATTCAAATTTTAATTGCATTTGGTGAATGTAAACTGTCCTATGGTGCAAGACCTCAGCATCTCCCAGGAATCAGCAGACCAGGAGTGCCCAGTCCTCTTCAGACTCTTAGTATCCCCTTCTGCATGCCTCTCCCTCCAATCCTGTTAATCCAGAGAAGCCTGGATCGAGGTCCAGGGTGTACTTGCTTCTCTCACGATGACAGAAGAATCCAGAAACAGGTTAGACAAAATCTTGTATTTCATCCAGGAACAGCTGCCCCTTTCACGTGAATGTCACACATGCCACACAGAGCTCACTGGTTCCGAGAGTCTGCCCGAGCTGAGATGGGCTTCCTGAACCTTCTCTTCCACACCCACCCCCATTCCATTTCATTTATTTGTTGAAAACATATATGTCTTATCATCATGGGAAACTTTTCCCCCAGATGTGTAGAATAGTCATTTCCTCTTCAGCAAGTGAAACCCATTTGTTTAGTGATCATTCTGAAGCTTGTGTTAGTTATTCTGGAAACCACAGTACTCATTTGTGTTCTTTAGAAAATAAAGACAGATTTTCGGCATGTAATAATTTGCTGAAAATGATGCTTTCAGTGACTGGATGTGGAGCAATATTAGGGGATATGAGATGAACTTATTCTAAGCCTTCAAGGTTTCCTTTTAGAATTTAAAATATGATAAAATCAGTAAACATATTCTCTGTGTACAAATACACATGCACACACATCTGGATAAACTTAACAAAAACTAGAGTTGTGGGTAACAGTTTTAAATTATACTGGAGGTGGAGGGTAGAGCATGTATAGAGTTCAGTTATGATGGTGCAATTCATGAAAGGAAACAAGCCTGTAGCTTAAATCCTGTGTGAAATTTTATATGACGTCTATACGATGTCATCAAGGGGTATGGCCAAGTAGCCCAAAGGAGATGCAACGACATGGGCCCAGCTCATCAGAGGATGGTGACTAATAAAGGTGATCATGTAACAGGTGAAAGCTTCAGCAGCCTGTAGGGATTGACAGGAAGTACAAGATGACCTAAAATGTGTTAGCCTAACTCAGCACACCCTCACAGAGCCCACGCCTTTCTATTGGCCTCTGCTGCAACCAGTAAATAATAACAATGGTAACGTTACTCTGGTATGGACATCTAGAACCTTCCAAGTGCTTTCACACTTATGTCTTATTTGGACCTCACAAACGTGAGTCCCAAATAACTGGAAGTTATTTGGCTGTGAACTAGAAGTTTTGTTCCCATTTAACAGGTAAGAATGTAAAGGCTAAAGAGATTAATTGCATATGGCAGGAAGCGATGGAGTCAGAGCATGAACTGAGGCGCCAAGAATACACATTGAAGAGCTCGCTGTCCTCTGGATGGGAGGGTTTCTGTCATTTCCTTCTGAGCCCCAGCACCTAGCTTGCCCCGCTTCCTTCCTGCCAAACTTACCCTCTCACTTCTTGGAAAAACCCTGTTAAAGATCCACCTTTCCTTAAAATGTTCTGCAATTGACTCCAGTGATTCCACTGACTCCTTCCCAAGTCCTGTCTCCTCCTCACTTTCTTGATCACATTTTGTAATTTACAGTTATTTGTACTTTAAGATTATGCACCACACACACACACAACTTATTTCATTTATATTTGACTTTCTTGGATTCTTTTTTTAAATACTTTCACATAAAGAAGGTTTTTAGGTTTGCCTTTTCACTTATAAATATTTCACAAGTATTTTCTAATGTCATTAAAAGTTCTCTGTAGATACGATTTTAATATTCTGTCACAAGAACATTCTGTAATATGGTGGATATTTTGCCAATCGGTTACTGTTAAGCTTCTACACTCTATTCAAATTGTCTAACATGTAATGCACATCTAATATAGGCGACTACTGTGCAGGGCACAGGGCTAAGTTATTGAATTTGAGACAATTTGGGGTGAAGTCGGTGTGGGATTTGTGGGATCAAAGATTTTTCTTTTAATATGAAAAGAAATAAACAACAAAAAAAGGAAAAGTGACTAAATAAAATAAAGCAAAAAAAAGATCCCATGGCACAATTAAACCGGGAAAAGACAGCAGCCATAGATCATAAAATTTGAGAATTGATGACAAGAAAGGGTTTCCAGTCCTGGCTCTTCAATCCCAGAGCTACACCATTGCTGAAAGCAAACATGTTACAAAGTAAAAAATCACTAACAGGGCTTCCCTGGTGGCGCAGTGGTTGAGAGTCTGCCTGCCGATGCAGGGGACACGGCTTCGTGCCCCGGTCCAGGAAGATCCCACATGCCACGGAGCGGCTGGGACCGTGAGCCATGGCCGCTGAGCCTGCGCGTCCGGAGCCTGTGCTCTGCAACAGGAGAGGCCACAACAGTGAGAGGCCCGCGTACCGCAAAAAAAAAAAAAAACCCACAACTCCAACAGTTTCTCTTAGAGCTTCAAGGTTGGTAAGTCTGCCTTTCCCAATCATCCAGGCGACAGTTTTGCCAGTGCTTTACCACTTTCTCTACCTTTCAATCCTGTGCCATTTCTTTTCTGGGCACCTGCACCCTGCCCACTAAGCTAATGGCACACAATTTAAAATTTTGTCGTAGCATCACTCCACTTCAAGGTATCATTAAATGATGATTCCAAATAAAGAACTCAGGAATAATGGATCAGCTTGGATGAAATTGGCACTAAACATTAAATACGTTTAAATAAAGATTTAAACAAAGAATTGGAAGAATTACGACGCTAGTAAAGAATGTACTACAGACCTTTTTTAAAAAAAGCCTTTATATGGTAAAAAATTATATAATCTATAAAATCAGAATGTGGAGAAGGTGAGAAGGGAAGAGGTATAAGAAAGGTGAGGGCTACTGAAATCTTCCTTCATAGCATGAAATCAGTATATACCAAAATTATACTTGTAGCTAATGAAAAAACAAAGGCTCAAATCTCTTAATGATTTTTATGATCTTTTGACTTTATGCTACAGGGCTCCTTCTCTTGGGTTATGCAACATTTATTTGAAGTTTAGCTCTTCCTTCAGTTCCTTCAGTTTATGTTTCTTCCATTAAATTTAAGTACATTTATGTCAGTGAAAACAACAAATATGATTTGATTCTCAGATGCTCGTATTTCTTTCTTTGCCCTTTCTTTCCTCCTTCCTTTCTTCCTTTTTTGTTTCCTTCCTCTTTCTCTCAGTCATCCATTCGTTCGCTTGTCCATCCATATCAACCATCCATCCAGCCAGCCAGCCAGCCAGCCATCTTTCTATATTGTAGACGCTTACACAGAAGTCTGGAATGTAATGTTATAGCTATTTTTTTAACCTGAATGGTACGATTTGAGGTAATTTGTTGCCTTCTTCATTGTATTTTTGAGTACTGCTTGAACTTTTTATGAAGAGCTCCTCTCATTTTTATTTTAAAAAATGCAATTAGAAAAAAAGACTAATTTTTTTCATATTCTTTTCCATTATAGTTTATAACAAGATATTGAATATAGTTTCCTGTGCTATACAGTAGGACCTTGTTGGTTATCCATTTTGTATCTAGTAATGTGTATTTGCTAATCCCAAACTCCTAATTTATCCCTCTCCACCCCTTTCCCCTTAGGTAATGATAAGTTTGTTTTCTATGCACAGACTCTACTTTTGATAGTTTATGGTCTATGAGAAGAGGTTAGGCCCAGTGTTTCCAGCAGATATCTGTGATTCTCACCTGCCTAGGCAGCAGTCTCCTGGGTGACATATCTATTAACAATAACCAAACTGCTTCCAGCCAGGCTTAGTGACTGAGCTTTGACCCTTTGCGTGTAGACAGTCTAGATCCCAAAGCAGCTGTTTGAATGCAAACCCTCAAAGACTCTTATCCTGGTATTACTGGGCCACAGAATTTTCGCAGTGTCTGCTACAGACACACACACACTTCATCACTGACTTTTTTGGTGACCTTGGCCATGTTATTTATGCTTTTGTACCTTGATTTCTCCATTTGCAAAAGATGGACATGTGTACCTGTCCTGCTGAGTGCTTTGAGATTTTAAAGAGAAAGAGAACAGAAGACACTGATTACCATTATTTTCACCAAGAAGCCTTCTGTGATACAATGAATATACTAAGGATGTTTTGATAGAGCTTGTTTCCTTTCCTTTTGAAAACAAACTTTTCTAATAGGCTCTGAGGAGCCTTACTACCAAGTAAAAATTTAAATGGTGAGACACCAGATAGGATAAAGCTTTACAAATTCTTTTCAAAAGAGAACCAGGCCAATAAACTCATCCTGAAAATATTTTTGTGGGCTCCTTACATACTGAAATATAACTTCTCTCACTTTAAAATCCAGTCTTCTCTTCTTTATTTAGTTCCCATATTACTGATAGGCTAGGACATCAGCATTTGGCTGCATCTAGACTCACATGCCCAGACGGAGTAAACAGATAATAAAAAAGAGAAATTAAAATCCCCTTTTTTAGTTGTGTTAACCTTCTAAGTTTCCTTCCGCTCCACTCTTCAGATCCTGGCATATGGGACCATGGTTATTATTTGGCCCAACTGAGACCCTTTCCTTTGGGTTACTAAGTGCTGATGGTCTTGTAGAGCTGTCAGGAGACAGTGGGCATGCCAGAGCTTACTAATCCCTAAATAACCTAAGTTCAGAGAATCAAAATACATTAATTTTCCCCCTTTTGACAAATACGTGAAATCTGGACTACTCATTAAAATAGCTTAAAGCAGCACTCTCTATTAGAAATATAAGATGTGCCACATATGCCATTTAAAGTTTTCTAGTAACCATATTGAAAAGTAAAAAGAAAGAGGTGAAATTAATTTTAAGAATATATTTTATTTAGTCCAGGATATCCGAAATATTATCTGAACTTGTAGTCATATAAAACGTTATTTAATAAGATATTTTACATTCTTGTTTTGTATTAAGCTTTTGAAATTTGGTATGTATTTTATACTTATAGCACATCTTAATTTTGACTCGCCCCATACTAAGCACTTTATAGCTACATAATGGCTAGTGGCTACTGTATGGGACAGCAGAGGCCTAGAAAGTTAGCAAATGCTATGGATTTTTGCAAATGTTTCTAATCCATCTTCAGTTTTTTTAACAACCTGTCTAAAACATATGTCTAGATCTTATAACATAAACCCTACATTATGGCATAGATTAATTTTACTTATTCTAGCAGCTCCAAATATATGGCATCACAAAGAACTTGGAAGTAAACAAAGAGTGAAATTCCTTATGGGCCTGTTGCTTCCTAAGGGCAAACCAGCTTAGAATCCCTTTTTAAAAACTCTCCTAGGTGCCCAGGAAAATGCCATGTCCCTGAGATTTTCATGCATAAGGCAGCGAACAAGTTGGAACTAAACGAGGTCGAGGTGGTCAGAGATACTGCCAGAGAGTGCTTTGGACACTTCTCAAGACCTTGAAGGACATTGCTAAATAAATTTAACGGGCTAACTTCATGGAGAGCATAAATACTTTTTGTATGATGGCATTACCTTAATATTATTTTAATAAAGTTTTTAAATTGTCCCTGACTATGACTGACACTGGAGAAACCACAGAACTGGCCCAAAGTGTTATAAAAGATTATTGGCTTAAAATATAGTTAAGGAAGATTCCCACAAGTAATGAGTTGTAGAGAAGATAAGGCTATAGTTCAGTGGAAGATGTTTATTTATTCATTTCATCTTTTAGCACACATGCTTCATGCAAAACTCTGAGCAAAAGGACTGCAAAGTGACCTGGAGCCTTTTACTTCTGACATTTACTGTTTCCTCTTTTTTAAGTTGGCAAATGTTAAGGGCAGCTGCTACAGACAGCATCAAGTCATGTGCAAACCAAGAAAAAAAAATCACAATTCATAATCACCTATAGTTCAGGCTCTCACATTGAACCAAACACACATGTGCGTTGTGGTTCCTGAAAACTCAGTTCAAAATTGAATTTAATAGCAACAACAATAGCCAACACCGTTTGAGATTTGAATATGTGCAAAGCACCAGTCTAAGCATTTGATACGCATTATCTCAATCCTCAGAAAAGCTTGATGGCCATTATTATCTCTTATTTACAAATGAGGGCACTGAAGCACAAGGTATTTGGGTGATTTGCTCAAGATCCCTCAGTTGGTAAGTGATGGAGTGAGGACTCCAACTCTGATCCACCTCACTTCAGAGTTTGTGTACTTGGTTCCTCAGCTGAGCTACTGACCAACACAGAAATCGTATATAAGAGTTGGGCGGGGGGGCTTCCCTGGTGGTGCAGTGGTTGAGAGTCCGCCTGCCGATGCAGGGGACGCGGGTTCGTGCCCCAGTCCGGGAGGATGCCACGTGCCGCGAAGCGGCTGGGCCCGTGAGCCGTGGCCGCTGACCCTGCGCGTCCGGAGCCTGTGCTCCGCAACAGGAGAGGCCACAACAGTGAGAGGCCCGCGTACCGGAAAAAAAAAAAAAAAAAAAAGAGTTGGGGGAAGTCTCAAGAAAAACAAGGAAAAGGGTAAGGGTGCTGAGAACTGAACTGTGGACTCAACCCTCTTCTTTCTGCTCAGGTTCTTGCCCCCTAATACTACCTTTCTTCTGTCTTATGCCTCATTGCTAATTTTTTTTTATCCCCATTTGACCTCCTGAGACCCACCTGATCTCCTAGTGGCATTAGGAGCCCACGGAGGCCACTGACATGAACTTTCCATCTGGTTAAATAAAGAGCTATTGAGAGACATTGAACCATCTCATTTCATTCTTAATCCAGGAATTTTTAAAAGTATTAAAGCTGCTCATTCTGGTAAGACTGCTGGAACTCTGTTATATCAGATAAATGTGAGAGTAGACAGCCATACACATATCTCACATTCATTTCATTTTCCCACTGCAAACTGTAAACATAATATAGTTAGAAGAAGCATTGCTTTATGTACAACTTCATGCTTAGGCAGAAAAGAGAAGATAAAACAATATATTTAAGGGTGAGCTATGTAGAGTAGATGTTTTGGCAGTTGAAGGGGGGCATTATGATACCTAATGACATTGATCCTTTGGATTAGAAAGGACGAGAGTCTATCTAAAAACATGTTATTTCAAGCTGCTACCTCTCTTTCTAAGGCCAGTGTAGTTGTGCTGCTGCTATTTTAGGAACCTCATATTTCTCCATTGTTACCTCTAGGCATTTCTCCCAGATCATTCTTGACATCTTGTCTATGTATCCAGGCTGGTTTCTTGACTGTAGAACCCTGGGAGAAAAAAAAGCAATAAAAAATAAAATAGAAGAATGAATGAAACTAAATTCTTATTATGGCCTACAAGTACCTACATAATAGCCCCTTCCAACCTCCTGACCCAGCCCACTCTAGTCCAGGCACTCTGGCTTCTAGTGTGTCAAGTTTATTCCTATTCCAGGGCTTTTTCACTTTGAAACATTAAAAATGGCCACATACAGAATCTAAAACAATGATACAATTGAACTTACTTCTAAAACAAACAGACTCACAGACTTCAAAAACAAATTTATGGTTACCAAAGGGGAAATGTGGGGGGAGAGATAAATTAGGAGGTTGGGATTAACATACACACTACTATATATAAAGTAGATAAACAACAAGGTCCTACTGTATAGCACAGGGAACTCTACTCAATATCTTGCAATAACCTGTAATGGGAAAGAATCTGAAAAAAATATATATATATATCTGAATCACTTTGCTATACACCTGAAACTAACACAACGTAAATTAACTATACTTCAATTTTTAAAAAGTTAAAAAAAAGATGGCTAGATGTTCTTTGACACCCCTCCTATGGGAAGGGAGAGGGGGATTCTATGCTCCCTCCTATTGGGAGGGCTCTGTAGCTGATATGACCAGTAGAATATGATGGAAGTGATGCTGTTCCAGTGTTGGGGCCCAGGCCTTAAGAAACTGGCAAATCCACTTCTCTCTTGGAGCTTTGAGTTACATCATGTATGAAGTCCAAATACCCTGAGACCACCATACTGGAGAAGCCACATATACTTACTCTGGTCTCCTGTCCCAGCTGAATCCAGCCTTCCAGCCTTACCTATCAAGGCACTAGACTTGGCAATGAAGTTGTCTTGGACGTCCAGCACAGTCGAGCCTTCAAATGACTCCAGCTCCAGCCTCTCTCTGATATAGCCACACTAGTAACCTCAAGCAAGAACTGCCCAGCTGAGCCCAGTCAAGCCATAGAACTATAAGAGAGAATAATAGGCTAATGTTTTAAGACATGGACTGTTTCTTTATGCATCAATAGATAATCAAAACATACTTGCTATTTCTTCCATTTGGAATGCTCTTTCTCATGTCTCAACTCAAGTATCCCCTCCTCAGAGGCACCTTCCCTGATAACCCCACCTTAAGGAGTAGCCTCTTCCACCCCACCTAATATTCTCTATCCTTAATTTATCCCTTCCCTGCCTTATTGTTTTTTCAATGCACTTACACATGCTTAACATAATATCATATATGTATTCATTTTTCGTATGCCTTCTCCTGGTAGAATGTAAGCTCCATGAAGGCAGAAGTTTGTTTCTATTTTGTCCTCTGAGGTACCGCCAACACTTGGATGAGGACCTGGTGCATAGCAGGCTTTAGGTAAATGTTTTTTGCCTGAATGACTGAAAGAATGGGTCTTTGCCCCTATGTGAGCCTGTCCCTTTTAGAGTACAATTGGGCGGACTTTGATTTGGTATCGTTCTTAGGGGCAAAAGTGAAATATTTTAGTCACAAGTAATCTAGTCTTACATATAACAAATGCCTACCTCATCTAATATCAAGAAACCAGGAGACCCCCGCCCCCATCTCAACACGTACACCACCAGCTTCCACCAAAATTCCACAACTGAAGACTACTTTCTTTGTCCACAATTAAGTTACAAATAAACTTACAAATACAGAGGCAAACAAAACAAATCCTTGCCCTGATGGAGCTTACATGTTAGCTGTGTAGGACCAGGAGTAAACCAAAAAAAATAGAGATATATTTCTATATTTTCAAAATATAGAAAACCCAATTTATATACCTAAAATAAAATTGGAATTAGCCATGTTTGATTTTATATTGCTTTTAACTTGCAGTAACTGACACAATCAAGAAATATGATAAAGTGCAAAATAAAAAAAGGTGTAAAATATGGATTTTCTTAAAAGTGAAGTTAATTTAGATGTACCAAAAATTCATATATTCTTTTGTATGAAACTTTAAAAAAATGCTCATTTTAAATTTAACACTCTCAGCTCTAATGGGTATATGAGTTGATTTTCAAATATATTTTAGAGTTAAAAATTGGTTAACCACCACGTTGTGGAATTATGCAAAAAGCTTTGGCTTTTAAAATCTGTTACTTTTCCCACGTCAAGATTTAATAATTTCTACAAAGGCTTTAAACTTTTTAACCAGATCTGCTAAATCTCCCATATACATTAAAGCGATGTGTAATAAAACATCTGCTCAGCCATATTTAAAAAAATATATATATGTATATACACACACATAATATATATGTTATTGGAAAGTCCCAAGTGCTACAAAGACTGGGAGGTGTGGGGATGTGAGAGAGTGGGATCCAATATCAAATAGAATAGTCAGGTAGGGCCTCCCTGAGGAGGTGACATTCTAACAAAACCTAACTCTCATCTGTAGGGTTTGCATGATGTAAATACTTCACTGCGGCTCAGGTCAACCTACCAACTTATCATTAATTAATACAGAGTTGGGAAGAGAGGAGCACAGTCAGTTCTCCTGAGTCAGCATTCACAAGCCCCAGCGCCACACTGGAAGGTCAGAGGACCTATAGGCAGTTATAAGAACATTGGCTTTTACTCTGGTCATATGGGAATCCACTGGAAGATTTTAAATAGAGAAGTAACGTGATCTGACTTTTGTTTTAAAAGTTATATTCTACAGAAGTTCACTCATGAGCAAATAGATACTCTGTGTGTTTGTGTGTATGTAATGTGTAGCCACACATGTACATATATGCACATGAGCACATGGTTATATGTATATTTCTTCTTCATAGTTGTTAGTTCCCCAGCCACCACTCGGCTCTTGCTTTTGGGTAGATACAAAAGAAGAATTCACATCCTTTCCTGCGAAGGTCTGATCCTCTTTCTTCATTGAGGCATTTAACCAAGAGCCTGCTGAAATAAAAATGCCATACATTATCATGGCTTTTAAGAATATGTTGCTTATTCACCCTTAGAGCTTCTCATAAAAGTGAAATCAGGCACACATTGTGAAGCCTTAAGTTGTAGTCCCAATTAGTTATATTACTTCATTTCATTAATTGGTGATGAAAGTATTCTTAGGATTCTGCTCTGTCCTCCAACTCTGAGGCTCATAGCATTCTATCCAAACGGATTTATGTACATTTAGGAACATAAGGGTTGTCAGCAGACATTCAATAACTTTGAAGGGGAACATTTTGAAACTATACTTTGGCCAGTCTGCATTTCTCATTTCTATGGTCACGTTTAAATTTACTTTCAGTCACCGTAAATTAGCTAGCACCCTGTGGGCTGCTTTGGAATTTAAAGCAGTCATATGAGACAATATCCCTGAATGGAATTTTACAATTGAAGCTATGCATAAGAATGGTGTTAGAGGTATTTTAGGAACCTTCTAAGTTAATAGATTAATTTCGAGTGAGTCTAAATGATACAGATCAAAGGAAGAGAAGATACTTGTATGGTGACAGGCTTCCTGAGCATAAATACATAGGCTTGAAGATGGAAAAAGTGAGATGGCTGAAAATAATGTCCAGAAGAAGAAAGAAGTAAATGCTTATAAATTTCACAGAAGACATGAATATATCTTAAATACAATACATCTTAAAGAGTGTCTTTCCTAGCTATGAGAGAAACAGCCTTTGTTTCAGTGGTCTTTTGCTAATATCTTCCACCAACTTGAAGACGTGTTGGCATTATTATATTAAAGTTCCTCATAGCCTTGAAAATATATTTTTTTGGGGGAAAGTCAAAGATAAAACAACCAGCCCATCTGTAATAATATAAAGATTGGGATCACATAGGTTTAGAACCCAGAGGACCTGGATTTGAATTTCTGACTCACTACTTATTAGCTGTGTGATTTGAGGCAAGTTTCTTAACCTCTCTGAGCCTCTATTTCTTAATCTAAAAAATGAAGATAATGATAACACCTTCCTCATAGGGTTGTTGAGAAAGAGAGAAATGAATTAAATATGTAAATTTCTTGAAAGAATCCCTGGTACACAGCAAACGTACAGAAAGTGCTAGCCACGATGATGATGATGATGATGGTGGTGGTGGTGATGGTGGTGGTGATGGGGATCATGGTAATTATGATGTTTGTCTATCACAATCCTTATTTCTCTTAGCCACCTTCTTCTTGCTCATGACTTCTCCTTTGCAGTGGTGGGTTTTTTTTAAGCATATGGGTGTTGATCAAAAGTACCCCTGAAGTGAATTTCTTTGAAAACTCTCTCTTCCTGAAATGAATTGTTTCAAATAAGCAGATGCCTCTGGGATATTCCTTTCATCTCAGTCCAGCTGGTAAAGTTTGAACTTCCTTCAAGTGTCTTCAGAGTGTATGTGAAATTCACAAGTTGCCTCTTTGCCAGACTTGCCTCTTTCTTCATCTGAATCTCACTCCAGGTTTCTCCTGCCAGGTCTCTTCTCTGCTAGACTCCAGAATGTTTTTCTAATTAGGATCTGCTCAGCATCCTTCTAACTGCCTCAACAAATGACTCCCTCAAATCAACACTATTCCGCCACCAGGGATTAATGTTCATAGCAGCAAAGCTCATTTGGGGGCCAAGGCGACCTTTCTATTTATGCATAAAGTCTCTTTTGATTTATTCCAAAGTGGAGTTCGTATTTCAAAGCATTGAATTTGAAATCTGGGAATCTTCTGACTCATCTAAGTGAATCATCATTTTGGTCTGTACCGTTAGAGATAGTAAGCATTTTCCCTCACACTATTTATGGAGTGAAAAGTTGGTATCTTTACCGGCATTAATCAGTGGCCGACTTTGGAACTGGGTGAGTTATTCAGTGGAAAGTAGAATACGTGTTGTGTTGGAAACGTTCAAGGATATGAATTTCCATCTTGTGAGGACCTCTCCTTAAAGGCAGACTGACTCTGGAGTCACAGCCCTTTGTTCAAGTCCTGGGCTTTCAGTAAATTCGCTATGGACCCCGGGTATGTCATTTACTGCTTCTTAGAACTCTCAAGTTCTAGTCTGTAAAGAGGGACTATTAGCTTCTACCTCCCAGTGTTGTCTTGAAAATTAAATATGATAATATATAAAATGACTTTATAAATATCAGGTACTTTTACGATTCTAAAAAATCTTATGTGGTAGAGAAACCCTTCAGGAGAGAAATTTTTTTTGATAACTTGCTTATTTATTTATTTATTTAAACTTGCTTTTTAGGCACAGTTTTTCTAGACCTAGATCATCACATTTCCTCAGATTTCAAAATGATAGTCTGCTAACCCAAAGAGGATAATTACTGACATCCGAGAAAAAACGCATTGTGAGAAAAATCATTTCTTTTAGAAGTTTTAATCTCTCTCTCTTTCTCTCTCTCTCCCCTTTGATGTTGTATGTGCCTGAGTTACAAAGAGCTTTTTCATCTTCTCATTACTCTGTACAGTTTGGGGACATCAAAAGCATTCGGATAATATCTTTGAAAGACTAGGGACGCACCTGTCGTCTGGCACCTGTGACCCCAGTGAGGCTACAGTTGGACTAGGAAAGGGGTGCAGTTGTTTGGGATTAGTTGAGCTGCTCTCTGAGGCTGGAGTTCAGGGTCCAGGTCTGGAGGTTCAGAGAGTACTTGACAGAGAAGGTGACTAGATGAGCACCTTCCCTCACAAGGGTGTACTGGGGTGAACAGTTGGGATTGATTGTTTCTGCTGGTAAATCCCAGCATGCTGAGTGATGTTGTAAGGGCAGGAAGCTTTGTGTCTTCTGCTACAAAATCATCCATGGGCTCACACAGTGGAATTCCCCTAGAGGACCCCGGGGAGATGTGTTTGGAAAGAGACATTGTATTTATTAAAATTATAACAATAGCATCCTTCTAAGCACTTTACATATAGTATCTCATTTAATCCTTGCTTCAGCCCTGGAGGTAGGTATTATTATCCACGTTGTATAAGTGATGAAAGTGTCGGCGATGTAAAGTAACTTACCTCTAAGGTCACAGAATCAGTCTGTTTCTAGAGCCAACGCTCTGAACCTCTAAAAGACAGTTGGTGAATAAAAAAATGAAATGATGCCATTTGCAGTAACATGGATGCAACTTGAGATTATCATACTAAGTGAAGTAAGTCAGAAGGAGAAAGACAAATGCCATACGATATCACTTATATGTGGAATCTAAAATACGACACAAATGAACCTATCTACGAAACAGAAGCAGACTCACAGACATAGAGAACAGACTTGTGGTTGCCAAGAAGGAGGGGGTTGGGTGAAGGGTGGAATGGGAGGTTGGGGTTAGCAGATGTGAGCTGTTATACATGGAATGGAAACGACAAGGTCCTACCGTGTAGCACAGGGAACCATATTCAATATCTTATGACAAGCCGTCATGAAAAGAATATATAAAAAAATGTATGTGTATGTATAACTGAATCACTTTGCTGCACAGCAGAAATTAACATAACATTGTAAATGAACTATACTTTAGTTTAAAAAAATTAATGAGAGTTGGCCATACCTTTTGTGGAAAGAAACGCGTAGGAACAGTAGTGATGATATTAGTCTGTATTTACACATTTGCCATGGGCGAGGCGCTCTGTTAAGAGACGTATATGCATCATCTCACTGCTTGCCAGCAGTGACCCCATGACATTGATTCTATTAACAGCCACGTTATACAGAGGTCAGACAGTGGAAGTCATTTGCCTGAGTTCACAAGTGGTTACCTAGTGCTGTGTTGAACATCACAAGCTGTGCTCTCGCCTCTAATCGCATGTATGTGGGTGCAAAAAGGGATCCTTTTCGAGTGACTTCTGATGTCTGAGTATTCTAAAATAAGGGTTGGCCATGATTATGATGAAGCCAGTGTCCCTTTTTTGCTAAGACGAATTGTGTTAGGTTTTATTTCTTTAATATCCTACAGTTCAGTCACCTGTGATCTATTTTTTACTCACCACCTCTCTGACGCTAAATATGTGGGGTTTTTCCCACGCCAACCAATTCTTTAGCTCTCTGGACATCAACTGGGTAACCTACAGTTAAATTCAACTCTGACACTACCTGAAGTTACCGTAGGCTCCACAAATTAAGAGCTCAGTCCCACAAAACTGCCCTCACTTTCAGATGCCAGTCGAAATGTCCAGGCCTCGCCTCCTTCTGACTGACAAGCTAGAAATCAAAGGTTTCCCATGACATACTCTTCAGGTTTGAAACTTTGCTAGAACAGCTCACAGAACTCAGAGAAAACAGTTTACTTACTATTACTGGTTTATTATAAAGGACACAGATGAACAGCCAAATGAGGATGTACATAGCGTGAGGTCTGGAAGGGTCCTGAGTGCAGGAGCTCCTGTCCCCATGGAGTTGGGGTGTACCACCCTCCAGGCACGTGGATGAGCTCTAGTTCCCTGACCCGGAGGCTCTCTGAACTCCCTTGCTTAGGGGTATTTATGGAGGTTTCATTTTGTAGGCGTGATTGATTAAATCATTGGGCACTGGTGATTACATCAAGATCCAGCGTCCCCCTTCCTCCCTGGAGGTCCAGGGAGTGATTAGTGGTTGGTTGCCAAGGGAACCAACCACTAATCACGTGGTTGGTTGGTTCCCTTGGCAACCAGCCCCGATCCTGAAGCTATCTAAAGGCCCATTAAGAGTCACCCTCATTAGCATAAACGCAGGTTTGCTTGCAAAGGGTTTGTTACGAATAACAAAGACACTCCTCTCATCCCTATCACTCAGGAATTTCCAAAGGTTTTAGAAGCTCGCCAGGAACTAGAGACAAAGATCAAATATATATCATCACAATGTCACACTGTTGAAGAAGTGTTGACCTAAAAAACTGCATAACGTGAGAGTTGCGAGTTAAGTTTGATTTGGGGCAAAATGAGGACTGCAGCCCAGGAGACAGCGTTCCAGATAGCTCTGAGAAACTGCTCCGAGGAGGTGAGCGGGGCAGCCAGGATATAGAGGAGTTTTGCAACAAAGGGCAGGTAGTCAAAAGATTATTGTTAATTAAAGAAAACCAGATATCTCAAGTTAAGGAATTTGGCACTTTTCTATGTATGGGAAGATGCAGGAGTCGGGGCTCACTGAAATCATTCCTTTGATATGCACCTCAGCTATCTGGGGCCTGTATTTTCACTTGCTGAGTTTCCTCAGGGCTCACCTCAGGGAGTGGCTGCACTCTGATGGCTGCTAGATGGCAGGTATTCTTTTCAGCCCTGAGTTTCCTCAGGGCTCACCAGCTCACGTTGGAGGGCTGCAAATCATTGGTGACTGTGACACCCTTTGTTTATTGATATGGCAGGAAATATTCCATTTATAAATATTCCATCCCATTTATAAATGTTCCATTTATCAGAAGTAAAATTTTCCAAACCATAACATTATCTGTACGAGCATGCAATTTTACAACTCTTTAATAATGGTTATTTTAACAAGCATTTTATCAGTTTTTTTCCTATGAAAAACCACATTGGATTTATTAGTTAAACTGTAATATTAGAGCTGGGGAAACTATCTTTTGTGTAAATTATTTATGGAGGATTTTATGAAGTCTTTTAGTGAGACTAAAATGATCTTTTCTCTAATTTAAGATTACATACAAGTTAATGCAGCTAGCAGAACATGTAAAAATGCATAGAAGGGAAGATTTCAATATTTAGATTTGTTTAAAATTTATTGGAATTTGGGGATCATGTGGATTTTAACTCCCAGGTCCTTTCCTAAATAACTCAAAACATACAGTAGTAATTATTTTTGTAAGGTCCTTGGAAAAACCATTTTTACGATGGCAAATTCACTCTTGCTGCTGGCACAAACCTCCATGTGAACATTAATGGGATTTTTAAATTATGACCTGTGATTAAAAGTGAGCTTTGCTTTGTAGGCCTTCTGTTGCCCAAAAACTGGGTTTGCCCCTTGGTGGCTGTCGGTAGATACCCTCTTGGTGGTTGAGCCAATAGACACAACCAAGCCAAAGTGAGGGAGACGGAAGGATTTATTATTACTTGCAGCAAGTAAGGAGAACACTGGGGATCTTTCCCAAAGCAGTGTCTCCCCAACAGCAAAACTGGGGAAGTTTTAAGCTACAGGTATATGCATAGTCATGAGGGGGCTTGAGCAGAGGAGAATTCAGCATAGGATTGGGGCAAAGGTCTTCAGAGTACCAGCTTCAGTTGACTGAAGTCAGGAGGGTCAACATCATCATTCCAACCTCCACCTGGATGGGGGCGTTAGTTCCTGCAGAACTCAAAGGTATTGCTATGTATATCCTTTGAGGGAGCATCAGGACCCTGCCCCAAGGCTGTGCTATTGTTTCTTGACTGCTCCTCCCTTGTTTCTACATCCCCCTTCCTTCGCTGATTAGCAATTGTTTGAATCTGCCCTTTGGAACTCAGGCAAGGTCAAGGAGGCTGAATGAAGCCCATTTCCTACAAACTAGGAAAGGGAGACACAGAAAGGATTTGTACCCGGGAGCCCCACAGGGTCCTGCTCAGTTTCACTTAGATTTGATTACAGACTTTCTCCTCTCAATTTCCCCCTGTCAGTCTGTTAAACTATGTGAATATGTTTGTAGCAGCTCTGGTAATATTTCTCATTTCCTTCAGCAAGTCTCCGGTGAGGATCACGGAGAGGATTGGGACCTCCCCACTAATCCTCTCCAAAGAAAACACCCCTATTCTCAAAGGAGGTCCCGTTGTGCCTGGTTCTACATGTTTTCCATGAGGTTTGGGCCCCCCCTAGAGCCCAGGGATTGCGAGTCTTTAGACATTGCTATAGTCTGTTGTGCCCATTCCATTGAATGGCTGCTGTGGTGGAGTTACCCAGGAAGCCAACTCTGAGATGGAGATGAGCATGCAGGAGGGTTATTAAGAGGTGCTCTGGGCATCGACAGCTGTAGATAAGAGGGGAGAGAGGCAGGAGTTGGCAGAGGGAGAAGTCAGACTGTTGCAGGAAGGAAAAGGCGGGGTACAAGAGGAGGGTCACGTCCCAGGTCTCGGATGAGTCCCTGGGACGGGCTGCCAAGAGTGGGTCCTTGGCTTCGAGCAGGAAAGAATTCAAGAGTGAGCCGCAGTAAAGTGAAAGCAGGTTTATTTAGAGAGATACACATTCCATAGGCAGAATGCAGTCCACCTCAGAAAGTGAGAGCAGCCTGGGAGAAACACACTTCACAGACCCAAGTGTGGGCCATCTCAGAAGGCGAGAGGCCCTCAAATATGGGGTGGCTCATTTTAATGGGCTGGGTAATTTCATAGGCTAATAAGTGGGAGGATTATTCCAAGTATTTGGGGGAAGGGGCGGGGATTTCCAGGAATTGGGTAACCACCCACTTTTTGGCCTTTTATGGTCTGCCTTGGCCTTTCATGGCGCCTGTGGGTGTGTCATTTAGCATACGCTAGCACATTACAATGAGAGTATAATGAGGCTCAAGGTCTAGTGGAAGTCAACTCGTCCACCATCTTGGATCTATCTAGTTGGTCCTAACCAGTTTATGCAGTGTCCTCAATGGCTGTCATTCTTTTAAAGGTTGTCCCCTGCCTCCTTCCTGTCTCAAAACTGTTATATATTTTCAATGGAAGCCTCTGCTAACTCTGCAAGGGATTCTGAAGATGGATGACACTTCAGAACTGTCCTGAGTGGGGCAGGAGGACAAGACCTTTCTACCCTCACATCAGTCAGTCACTGGAAGTGGGCTTCCCAGAGAAGGCAGCATGACCTTGGGCAAAGTGGTTTTTCTGCAGCTGGGGTCATCTCTGAAGGGGGCTAAGAACCAAGGGCTGCCTGCCAGGAACACTCCTAGCAGGTGAAGAAATAAGACCCTTACTTCTGAATGGGGAGATGGGCAAACATCACAATGTCCACCATACTGACCACTTGGGTAGACCACTCTTCTCTTTAGTAGTTCCAGACAAATCTTTACTTATTGGGGCTTTTGTAGACCTTGACACCTGGCTAACAGAATGGCTGTGGATGGAGAAGCATAGGGGCGTTTGGGGTAAGATAGATGCAGTCATGAATCCTGCTGACTGTACTCTCCATGAAATAGCTCCCTTTACCCAAAAACTGGGAGTTCCATCAAGGGGCTTTGCAATATACAGCCATGTAGCCAGGTGACACCGTGAAGCCAGCCATGTGCCATGTTATAATTATGGTGCTATAATTCTCTCTATGGACCTGCCTTTCCAACTAGACTTTGGAGCTCCTTGAGCCTGGGATTGTATCTTATTTAATTTCTGTGTCTTCAGAGTGTCACGTGGTACCTGTCTCATATCTGTGGTCAGTATGTTTTTACTGAATGAAAGAAATTGTCCAAGTGTTCATAGCACTTAAAACGATGATGCCTAGAGATTTTTCCTGGGCCTTTACAAGCCTATCAGTAAAACAATTTTAATTCTCTTCATCATTTAGCTAAATATAGTGTTAGTTCTAATTTAATAGTTACATTTTGGTTAGGATTTGCTTAGGGCTTTTAAAGTCACAAACACATTTAAGCAGACAGAGTGGAATGGCGATGAGGTGGGCCTTATTGGTGCCTGCTGTTTCCTGTGCCCCGGTGACCATCCAGATCTTGGATCTCCTGCTGCATGAGAGGTGGTATGAACTGGGGAACAGGCTTGACTTTAAGCATGGCTGAATTTGAACCCCTCTCATTAGCTGAGTGATTCTGGTGAAGTTGTTTATCCTGACTCAATCTGTAAAATGGATCAATATACAAAGGTTCATGCAGCATTATTCTAATAGCCAAAAAGCAAAAACAACCCAAATGTCCATCAACAGATGAATGGATAAATAAAATGTAGTCTCTCCATACGGTGGAATATCATTCAGCCTTAAAAAGAAATGAAATTCTGAAACATGTTATTTACTACATCGATGAATCTGGAAAACATTATGCTAAGTGAAATAAATAAGATGCAAAATCCATTTATATGCATGTGGTACCTAGAATAGGCAAATTCATAGAAACGAAAAGTAGCATGAGGGGGTTAGTGGGAGGGGGAAATGAGGTGTTAGTGTTTAACAGATATGAAGTTTCTATTTGAGATGATGAAAAAGTTCTGAAAAGGGATAGTAGTGATGGCTGTACAACATTGTGAATGTACTTACGGCACTAAATTGTATACTTAAAAATGGTTAAAATGATAAATTTGTTAATTTTATGGATGTGAATTATATCTCAATAAAGCTGTTAATAAAAAATAAGGTTACTCTGTGGTGACCTAAATGGGAAGGAAATCCAAAAAAGAGGGGCTATATGTACAGCAGGAACTGACACAGCAGAGTAAAGCAACTGTACTCCAATTATAAAAAATAATAAGGTTAATAACAGTACCTATTCCATAAAATACTTGTGAGGATTAAAAATGATATATGATACATACTACTAAGTATAAAATAGATTAACCAACAAGGACCTATTGTATAGCACAGGGAACTATACTCAATATTATGTGATAACCTATAAAGGCAAAGAATCTGAAGAAGAATATATATATATAAAACTGAATTGCTATGCTGTACACCTGAAACTTACATGATATTGTAAATCAGCTATACTTCAATAAAAAAATTTTTTTAACTTGAAAAAATGATCTATGAGAAGTACCATGCACAAGCACCAAAGGTAGTTGGTACTAAGCATGACCTAGAAAATAAGCATTTGTTTTATGCAAAAGACCGCATGACTCTAAAAGGCAGTGGTGCTTAAGGACGGTGGTGTGCAGCTCTTTCTCTGGCCTTGAGATGGGTGCAGGAATCTTCTCTAATAATAATCCATATGTGTGTGTGTGTGTGTGTGTGTGTGTGTGTGTACAATTGGGTGAGAGCTGTCCTTTCCCAGAGGAAAAACAGAGTGCTTCTCCACTGTACATTGACCCATTTTAACAGAAGGCATATGTTTGACATTGGTCACTGCCCTCCCACCAGCCCGAGCCATCCTGTGGTCAATGGTAAGTGTTGTCAGGACAGACACAGTGGTATTTCAGTTAATCACCATGGGACAGTGACCTGACTTCACAGATGAACTCATCATGAACCCCTTCCAAGTATGTGATTAAAGCATAACTGCCCTCTTGGCATTGCTACTATTTGTTTTGAATCTCCTCTGGCCTCTAAACATGGTTTCAGATGAACACAGCATTAGATTTTTTTTTTTTTGGCTGTGCCTTGCGGCGTGCAGGATCTTAGTTCCCCGACCAGGGATCAAACCTGTGCCCCCTGCACTGGGAGCACAGAGTCTTAACCACTGGACTGCCAGGGAAGTCCCTAGATTTTTATTTATGGGTAGTTGTAGATCATTCATTGTCATTGCTGTAGGGTATTCCATTGTGGGAATAGAACTCAATTTGTTGGTCCATAATACAGTTAACGGACATTTCACATTCTTGTGTATGTGTTTGGAGAGCATTTTCTTGGGCATCTAGAAGTGGGTCGCAAGCTGTATGCATAAGCATCCTTAGTAGGTACTGACAAAGAGTTTTCCAAAGTGGTTATACTATGTCACATTCCCATTAGCAGGACATGACAGTTCTGGTTGCTTCTTTTTTAAAAAAATTTATTATTATTTATTTATTTATTTATGGCTGTGTTGGGTGTTCGTTTCTGTGTGAGGGCTTTCTCTAGTTGCGGCAAGTGTGGGCCACTCTTCATCGCGGTGCACGGCCCTCTCACTATCGCGGCCTCTCTTGTTGCGGAGCACAGGCTCCAGACGCGCAGGCTCAGTAGTTGTGGCTCATGAGCTTAGTTGCCCCGCGGCATGTGGGATCCTCCCAGACCAGGGCTCGAACCTGTGTCCCCTGCATTGGCAGGCAGACTCTCAACCACTGCGCCACCAGGGAAGCCCACTGGTTTCTTGTTAATTGCACCAACACTCGGTATTGTAATCAAATTTGTCAACCTCAAGTCCGTGCCTCTTGGGGAAGAGCCCAAGATAAGTTTCAGTTACACTCCCCGGTTTTATATACAGAGTTGTTTGTATGTGTGCACTTTACTGGAGAGATTACATGGTTTTCTACAGAGTTTCAGAGGGACCCATGTCCCAGAGAAGAGCAAGGACCACTGCTTCAGGTGTTTGGCTTTCTTATAATGGTACACGCAGTGTTTATTTGAGCCAAGATTTCTCTTGGGAAAGCTAAAACTGCTGGGTAGCTGTCTCTGTTTTTGAGAAGCACATTATGGAAGGCCTGAGCACTCTGGCATTTTGCTAGTGCCGATGCATGTTGGGTAATGTGTTGGCAGTGTTCAAAATTACACGCCCTAAGAAAAAGAGATTACATTTTTTGGGATATTCTAGATGCCTGTGCTAATGTGATCTCATAAACACTTACGTGTCTACAAATTGAAAGAGTGAAAAAATTGGAACAGGAAAATAGATTTTAGCTGTAGGCGTTATTCTGCTTTGGAAACAACCTCTTAACGTCAGTGGTGTGTCCTGATGGTTTGCCATGTGATACAGCTGGAAATGGCTAATACAAACAGCAGAGGATTAGGGGCACAAAATCCTGCATCCTTCTCAACACACTGTTATTCTTTGATGTAAATGTATGGGCTGATTTTGGAAACTCTCCCCTGTGGAGGCCTCTGTCTCCATCAGCATGTGTATTTACAACAGATTATGAAAGTAAAGAGGACAAAGATATTGATCAGGTTTTGGGGGGGGAAGAATTACAATTTTCAGCTTCCTAGTTGAAACATTTTATTTTTTTTCAGAAGATACTAACTTCCATTGTATTTAGAAAACATTCAGTCAGTCTTCTGTCTCAGATCCTGAAGAAGTCCTCTTCTTATTTTAAGACTATTTGCCTTAGTCAATTTAGGCTGCTATAACAAAGTACCATAGATTGGGTGGCTTATAAACAATAGAAACTTATTTCTCACAGTTCTGGAGGCTGGGAAGTCCAAGCTCAAGGTTGCTGGCAGATGTGGTGATGCTGTCTGCTCACTGTATCCTCGCTTGCGCAGTCCATCTCAGGATGCTTGCTGGGGCCTCCGCCTGAAATGCTCTGCCCGCCACCCTGCTGAGCACATGGTTTCCCCCTCTCCTCTCATCTTTTCCCTCAAATGGTACCTTCTCAGTGAGGCCTTCCCTGTCCACCTTATTTAAAATTATAATCAACCCCAAACCACAACACCCCCTCTTTGGCTTTCCTACTCTCTTTTTCTTCATAGCACGTATCACTGTCTAATATACGACATGATTTTCTTCTTTATTTTCTTTAGTGTCTGTTTTGTTTGTTTGTTTTGGTTACACCTATTAGAATGTAAGCTCTCAGGAGAGCAGAGACTTTTGTCTGTTGTCACTCACTACTGTACCCCCAGAGCCTGGAACGGTGACAGATACATAGGAGGTGCTCAAGAAGTATTTGTTGACCTATGTGATTTTAAAATTTCTAATAGCTGCATCGAAAAAATAAATGAATAAACAGGTGAAATTAGTTCTTGTTAATCCTCTCGGGTAGCAATGGGGGAGCTACAGCATTATTGACATAATAAACTGCACATATTTAAGGTATAGAGTTTAAGATTTGACATACGTATACACCTGTGAAACCATCCGCACAATCAAAGGTCTTTGTGCCCCTTTGTAATTATATATGTTTAATAGTATATTTTGTTTAACCCAATTTATCAAAGATAGTCATTTTTACGTATATGAAATTGTTAATGAGGTATTTAACATTTTTTCATACCAAGTTTTCAAATTCCAGTGTGTTTTACACTGTGTGTAAAGAAATATTTGTTGAATAAATGAGTGAATGAACTGGCATGGAAGTCATTTGAAGATGGGCTGGACTGGTCCTTGCCTGGGATCAGGAGGGAGAGCCACGGAAAAGATCTGGCTGGTCATTGAACCCATCATCAGCTTCTACCTGGTTTGTAAGAATCTCAAGTGGTTACTGGGTCAAAATGTCTTCCAGAGACCTTCTTTACACCCACTGAGCAGTGGCTCATGGAGCAGAGATCTAAGTAAGAGCTTGAGCTCTGAATGCACAAACCCAAGGTTAAATTCTGTCTCCCCTGGCGTGCAAGCTGTGTGACCTTTGAACAAGCTTCTCAACCTCTCTGTGCTTCAGAACTCATCTGTAAAATGAAACATACAATTAGCAATTTACTGACTGAGTTGTTGTGAGAATTAAATTAAATTATTTAATTAAAACCGTCAGCCTAGTGTCTGACAAATGGTGTTCAATAATTAAGAGGCTGGGAACTTTCATGATCAAGAGTATTGGCCTTTGAATGTCTGAATTGCAATCCTGCTGCCACTTAGCAGTTGTGAGACCTTGAGCAGACGATAATTATTTCACCTCTCTATGTCTCAGCTTCTCCATCTGAAAGGGTGGCTGTGAAGATTAATGAATCAATACATGTAAAGTGCACAGAACGAGGCCTGAACGGGGTAACCAGTCTCTGTCAGCTGTTGTCATTATTGTTTGTTATGATTATTATTCCTGCAAGGCTTTGCCTAATTTCTCAGCCAGTACCATCCCCATCTTCCCTGTTTCTCCCTACATGGACGATTCTGTTGCAGGAAGGGGGACCCCTTCCAGGGCCCAAGAGTGGGTTCTTGTCTAACACTCGGAAATGAGTTGTCCAAGGAGACACACGTGCTGACAAAGCAAGAGACTTTTTTAGGAAGAGGTGCCTGGGCGGAGAGCAGGAGGGTAAGGGAACCCAGGAGGACTGCTCTGCCACGTGGCTCACAGTCTCGGGTTTTATGGTGATGGGGTTAGTTTCCAGGTTGTTTCTGGCCAATCATCTTGCTTGGCCCCTAGTCTGACTCAGGATCCTGCCTGGTGGCGTGTGAATCTCTCAGCCAAGATGGATTCCAGCAAGAGGACTCTGGGAAGTTGGTCCTTTCCTCCCTCTTTTGGCCCCTCCTGAATTCACCTAGTTAGTTTTCAGTGACAGCACCATGTTCCTTATCAGGACCTTCTGTTGTGAGACAACTCAGGCAATCGGGGTCTGGCCAAGGCGGGTGGTTTCAGTCAATGGTTCCCTAACCACTCCAGGCCTTTTCTGTGCTAAGTGCTGCTGGCCTGTTCCAAAAACGTTGTCACTGTTGTCTGCCTCTTCCTCCAGCTTCACCCATGTGATGATGCAATCAGAACCCCGTGCTGGGGCTTCCCTGGTGGTGCAGTGGTTAAGAATCTGCCTGCCAATGCAGGGGACATGGGTTCGAGCCCTGGTCCAGGAAGATCCCACATGCCTTGGAGCAACTAAGCCTGTGCGCCGCAACTAGTGAGCCCGTGCACCACAACTACTGAAGCCCGTGCGCCTAGACCCCACGCGCCTAGAGCTCGTGCTCTGCAACAAGAGAAGCCACCGCAATGAGAAGCCCACGCACCGCAACGAAGAGTAATCCCCGCTCACTGCAACTAGAGAAAGCCTGTGCGCAGCAACAAAGACCCAGTGCAGCCGAAAATAAAACAAATAAATAAATAAATATATTAAAAAAAAGAAAGAACCCCTGTTGACCACAGGTTCCAAGTGCTTAGACATGAGAACAGATAAACAGAGGAAGAAAGCCATTTGCCTAAGTAGAGCTTCCTTCCCTCCTCCCCCATAGGGTAGATTAAATTTCTTTTCTTCCAAACTGGAAATATAGCTCAAAACTTAAGCTTGGTCCTCCTGTTTTGTTTGTGGCCCAAGGATAGTCCTTTCCAAGAGCTGTAAAAGTCATTGAGTTCTAGAGAGGCCGGATGGCCTGCTGCACAGTGAGGAAGGCGACATTCCCATGAACAGCAGAGGAGACACGGAGAGGAAAAGGTCACTGTCGAGAAGCGGGATCGAAGAAAGGCCAGGCCACCTGTTCTTACTGCAGAGACCGGGGTCAATGTGGGGAAATAAGATGGCAAAAGGGCTTCCCAGATGCGACAGACTTCAGGGTGTGTGGTCTTTGCCTCAGAGAACAAGGGTCAGGAGAAGAGCAAGACATCTGGAGCATCAAAGTTGACATTAGTGATGTGCTTGCCTCCAAGCCAGCCCGTCTCTGAGAGCCCTGGCCCACTAGTTAGGGGGAGAATTGAGAAGGCAGATTTCAGATGTTTTTACTGAGCCTGCCGAAGCTCTTAGGCTACAAAATAAGGCCTTGTGATAATCGAGTTGGTTGCTGGTTTTCAGCAAGTCTGCTTTAAAAAGTCAAACACAAATCTTCATGCCAGGGTGTCTGATTCTAGGAATTTACCCAAAGGAGATCAATCAAAAATGTGGGCATGGGGGGCTTCCCTGGTGGCGCAGTGGTTGAGAGGCCGCCTGCCGATGCAGGGGACACGGGTTCGTGCCCCGGTCTGGGAAGATCCCACATGCCGCGGAGCGGCTGGGCCCGTGAGCCATGGCCGCTGAGCCTGCGCGTCCGGAGCCTGTGCTCCGCAACGGGAGAGGCCACAACAGTGAGAGGCCCGCGTACTGCAAAGAAACAAACAAACAAACAAAAACTTCTCAAATCGTGCATTTAAAATAGTTTCTTTGGTGTAAATTATACCTCAGTAAAGTTGGCTAAGAAGTGTGATAGTTAATTTTATGTGTCTACTTGGCTAGGCCACAATACCCACATATTTGATCAAACACTATTCTAGATGCTTCTGTAGAGGTATTTTTTTTTAGATGAGTTTAACATGTAAATTAGACTTTGAATAAAGCAGATTGCCCCCCATAATGTGAGTAGACCTCATGCAATCAGTTAAAGGCCTTAATAGAAAAACACTGAGGTCCCCAAGGAAGACGGAATTCTGCTAGCAGATGGCCTTTGGACTTGAACTGTGACTCTTCCCTGGGTTTCCAGCCAGCCAGCCTGCCCTGTAGATTTTGCAGTTGCCAAGCCTCTACAATTGCCTGAGCCAATTCCCTAAATTAATCTCTCTCTCACTGCCCCCTTGCCCCCCTCCCGACACACACATACATCCTATTGGTTCTGTTTCTCTGGAGAACCCTGACTAATACAAGAAGAAAAGTAAGCCTGTATGATAACTCTTCCCTGAGAATCTTAGGGCCTTGTTGGGGAACAAAGAACAATATGACCATAGAATTAACTATTAAAATAGTTTCTGTAACTACAAAATCAGTGTGAGATGAATCTTTGCCAAATGACTGAGAGTTATTGTGAGATCTTGGTTGACTGTGGACCTTGAGTTACTCCAATTTGGTTGCAAGATGATGTCAGAATGCATGGCCTGACTTCTGACTTAGGTTTTCAAATGAACCTAAAGTGGTTTTTGTGGCTGTACCTGAACTGCCATTAAGTTAAGCCTCCCAGAGATGACATACAAGCTGCCATGTTAGTAATCCTTGGAGAAATATATGCCCTTTGTCTCTGTGTCGAGGCGTCCCTTCTCTTCTGGGAGAACCAGGCAGTGTAAACATGTCACAAAGAGAACCTTGAAATTGTGTCTCTTTTTTTTTTTTTGCTGCACTGCTTGGCATGCGGGATCTTAGTCCCTGACCAGAGATCAAACCCCGGCCACGGCAGTGAAAGCGCCGAGTCCTAACCACTGGACCACCAGGGAACTCCCTAAGTTGTCTCTTCTTTCTGCTTTGACCTTGATCTCTGGGAACTCCTGTGTTGACCTAGCGTATCTGATTCTTTGGAGAAGCTTGCTCGGCCCTGTTTTGTGGCTCTTCCTACAGATACTTGCATTCCTGCAATCGGTTTTTCATCCCCTTCTAACTTGTGTAATATTTATAGTTGTCATTTTCTGACCCTCCACCATGCAGAGTCTCCTGGCTCTGAGATATTTGCAAGTATCATTGGCAAATGAGATTAGGTAACCCCACTTCTGTACTGGCATTTACATTTTACATGATAAGAGTTCCAATTTCACAGAGAAACCTTTCTATTGTGTTTGGTGTGGCACCAAATTTCTTTAGGTAACAGGGAATTTTGCTGGAAATCTTAATGCTAAAAAGTTAAGTTGGGTTCTGAGGACAGGAAGGAACTAAAACACTTGAGTGTATGTCACATATTGATAACATGATTTTGCTTACAGGTATTTAACAACGTGGCATATTTAACTACTTTTCCATTGTAGTAAATGTTCCCTTTTAAAATTATCTTGTATCTCACAGGGCAAATCCTACCCCTTCAGGGGCGCATTCCCACCTGTGTGGAATCCAATTACCTACCTAGATCATAACAACCTTTGGAGGACGATGGATGACATGGGACGAGAGGTAAAGCTTCCTAAAGCTTCTTTGATGACATTTGTATTCTTCATAATAAGTTCAGTCCTTAAAAGAAAGAAGGTGAAGCATGTCAACAGTGCCTAGCACATTGTGTAGCACAGTAACTTGCAGTAGAGATTTGTGAGATGTATAAGTGAACTTGTTTCTAACCTCTAAAAGAATGACATGTCCAACAGGCTGCAATTTGCATACTACTGATGAGGGGGGAGAAGATCTTCTATCATTCAGCTTTCCTGGGATGATGTTTCTAATTTAGAATAGCCTCAGGACAGAGCAAGTAAGACTTCTGGGTCTTTGAGTCACCACCATGCCCAAACCTGCAGCTCTTGAGTAAACACACACAGCTTGACCTGAAACTCCAGTTTAGACACGATCTGGTACATCTGTCTGATCTTTGTTAATGAGTTGATTTTTTAAAATTATTATTTATTTATTTTTGGCTGCGCCAGGTGTTAGCTGTGGCACGAGGGATCTACGTTGCCACGTGTGGTATCTTCAGTTGTGGCATTTGGGATCTTTTAGTCGCAGCATGAGAAATCTTTAGTTGCGGCATGCGAACTCTTAGTTGCGGCGTGTGGGATCTAGTTCCCTGAGCAGAGATCGAACCCGGGCCCCCTGCAGTGGGAGCGTGGAGTCTTAGCCACTGGACCACCAGGGAAGTCCCAAGGAGTTGAATTTCTGAATTGTTCTTTCTAAATTATAATAGTAACTTAGTAGTTGACATTTGGAAGCAGCCTGATTACAACATAGCCTCCATTTATAGCACAGGAAAGGTTATCAAAAATTAAATATGGGGCTTCCCTGGTGGCGCAGTGGTTGAGAGTCCACCTGTCGATGCAGGGGACACGGGTTCATGCCCCGGTCCGGGAAGATCCCACATGCCGCGGAGCGGCTGGGCCCGTGAGCCATGGCCGCTGAGCCTGCGCATCCGGAGCCTGTGCTCCGCAACGGGAGAGGCCACAGCAGTGAGAGGCCCACATACCACACACACAAAAAAAATATGGATAGAGTGAATAGGAAATCTACACAGACAACATGGATTGCGCAGTAAAAAACCACTATTGGGGGAATTTGGAAAACTTGCATTTTCCTTCTTTAAGTTAGAGTTTTGAATACTATTGAAATAGTTATTTAAAATGGAAAATTACATTTGCTTTTCCCCTCTGAATTGTCATCTGAATGTAGATTCCCAGTGATGCCCCATGGAAGGCGCCCCTTGCAGAACAGTGGGACCACATGACGATGAAGGAGCTGCTGGACAAGATCTGCTGGACGGAGTAAGACTCGCCATTAGGCACAGGCATTGACCGTGACTCTCTTTCAGGTTTATTTAGCAATTCCGTTCAGCAGCTATGAAACAAGTAGCTGCTTTGTGTCCATAACCACACCACTGGGCCAGGTGGAGTGCTGAAAAATATTGGAACCATGTCCTGCCCTAAAGATGTCTGTACATCAAACCTACTTCTTTGGAATAGTTTTGCATCACAAAGGTCATATTACCCCCTAAAGTCCTTAGGACAGACCACATTGTGCCACTTCCCTTATTTAGAACAGTTTAAAGATCTCACTTACCAAGCTGTCGATGTAGGGATACTTGTAATACTCCTCACTGGTGGTCAAGTATGGAAAGAGTGCATCAGCACATGCATTTCAAACACCTATGGGATGGAGTGGAATTCTTCAAGGCTTTGAAGAGGAACTTCTAGAGAAGTTCTCTGGATAATTCACAACTGTCCAGGAAACATGGATGACTGGACTGACTGCTCCCCCATTAGGTAGAAATGTGTAGCATTGAAAGAAAGTGTTCATGAGTCAAGTATTAAATTATGGTTGGCAGAGGTGGGAACTATACATGAGCTGTGGAAGCTGTATAGACAGACAGCGTGGAAAGGCCTCCCTGCTCTTGGACAGCAGGGAAAAAGGAAAGGATGGTAAGGGTTCCATCTCAAGCACATGGTGAATTTGTGGTAAGCAAAGTAGGAAAATGGCATTGCTATGAGACTGTTTGCCCATGCCAAACAGCATTAGTTGGGAATGTGGCTCTGGGGTTGATGTCTTCATTCTCTAGGCATTGTTGGGGGTGGGGGGGAAGTTGGAGCACTGGCAACTAAAAGTAAAAAGTTTTTAAGGATATCTGAATCTAAGATATAGAAATAACCAAAAGACATAAAATGTACATACTTCTTCATACATAAATTCAACTTCTTAGAATTTAGCTTAAAGAAGGAGAGAGGAAAGAAGAGAGGGAGAAAGGGAGAGAGGGAGATTCAAAGCATTATTTTTAAAAGGAAAATCTAAATGTCACATAATAGAAGACTGGTTAAATTAATTATGGTTTGTCCAAAAACTGGAATACTCTAAAATCTTTAAAAATCGTGTTGAAGAAGAATATTTAATGGCTTGAAAAAAATCATACTATTAAACAGATAGAAAAGCAGGCTGTCATCAAGTATGTACAGTGTGATATATCATCTCATTTCTAAAAAGAAAACTGTACATTCACTGCAAGCAACCGAGATCCATCAGAATGTTTTTTAACATCTAATATTACAATGCAAACAGTTATCCACGTCATTAAAATTCTTCATCAAACATCATATTCATGGTTGCAGACTATTCCATGGGAAGTGAATACCATAATGCGTTTATTTATTATCATTTGACATTTTAGTTACTTCCAGTTTTTAATCATTACCATTATTATTATATAATGCTCTATGATGAACATGTGCCTCTCCTACGTCTTCAGCCTTTGAAAGCAACCAATTTTGAAAGAGTAAAACCCTTTTATTGTCACAAAATCAATGCCTATTATTAATTACATCCTTTTTAACACTTATCTGATACTATTTACCACTGTTTTAGAATGTAGTTTGTAATACAACTTATTTTGTTTGTAATAAAATTGCAGTATTTACTTTTAAATTTTATACATGAAATTTTCAAAATATAGTGAGTATTTTTTACCTGCATTTGTTTTATAACTCCTGTTATAAAAAGCTTTTAATAAGTTCATTAGGTCTTCTCTCTCCAGAGAGCTTTGAAGCTCATTGAAGATAGGACTAATTATATTTCTTTGGTCTCACAGAGATCTGAGTTTTTCTGCCATAGTCCTTGGCCTAATCCTCCCCTTAGTGAATATTCTAGGCTGTTGGCTGACAAAATAAAGCATTCTGAGACGTTAGGAATATATGAACACAAAGTAATTTTTAAATTTTTCTTAAGCAAGATAAGCATGATATCATTTCCTGGTTTTAAAGGAAGTAATCCCCAGAATATCCAACCTACCGTGGTTCAAACTAAAGCACAATCATATATTCAAAGACTAATGTTGATCGTTCTTTCTGTTATCTTTTATAAAGTGGTTTTCAGAAACAGACTAAATTTATGATGTAGTCACAGCTGTGTAAATACACTTTTTATTTTTATTTTTATTTATTTATTTATTTATTTATTTATTTTTGCGGTACGCGGGCCTCTCACTGTTGTGGCCTCTCCCGTTGCGGAGCACAGGCTCCGAACGCGCAGGCTCAGCGGCCATGGCTCACGGGCCCAGCCGCTCCGCGGCACGTGGGATCCTCCCAGACCGGGGCACGAACCCGTGTCCCCTGCATCGGCAGGCGGACTCTCAACCACTGCGCCACCAGGGAAGCCCAAATACACTTTTTAAAACCTATAACTAGAAAAAGAAATGCACCAAAATGAGTCTAGGGATTATCTTTTGGGAGGCAGAAATGTGGAAGATACTCATTCTCTCATCTTTTTATTTTATGAATTTTCCAAATTTTATATAATATGTGTATATTTTTCATGTAGAAAACATAATAACGTTTATCTTTTAAAGAGTCAACAGGGCAAGGAACACGAAAATGTTATTGCACTAGCTTCCTTGGCCTTCCATCCCTCAGGTATTTTTTTTCTCATTTCTTTTCTCAGTAAAGCTCCTAGAATAAATCAAATAAAGGATTAGGAATGGCCTGGCCCTCCAGAGACAAATTACTTTTAGATCTCCCTTGATTTCAAACCAGGGTTATTTCTTTCTCACCAAATTGGCAACAGTAACAACTAGAATCACAGCTCTATTTTTATATTTAATATCGGTTATCTAGCTAGGGCAACATTAGGTTTTAGTTATTTATGACTCCCTTATACCATCCGAATTCACCTATACAATAAAGAACAAAGAAAACGGGACATCAGGAAGCAGCAAAGGATGTTTTCACTTTGAAGTAATATTTTAAACCAATCTTTGGATATTTGTTTTAGATAGAAGCCAAAAATTGCCTCTGCAAAGAAAGCATGAGTCAGCAATTTCCATCCCTTCAGTTATCATGAGGAATCTTGCAAAACTAACTTGAAGTCACTTCAACATATATGTTACACTATTTGCAGGCTTAATGACGGGGACCGTCACAAAAGTGCTACAAGTAACTGGTATGTGTGTTAGGTGTGATTCTACAAACTTCCAGAGTCAAGGTACACTAGGGTAGAGGAGTGTCCCTTGGTCAATATTTGTCCCTTCAAGGTTGTCAACTTACTGATTTTAAAGCATTTTGAGGTATTAAAGGCATGAAGTTTGAATCAGGTATGATGTGGTTTGCAGTTGTACCATTTAGTGATCTGTGCACTACGTATTATTAACTTCCCTGAGACTCAGTGTTTGGGTTTGTGAACTGGGGAAAAATAATGACTGTCATTTTTGTGACAAATCGATAAGACAATGGGTTTTAAAAACCATGGAGTGTGAAAGAGTTCAATAAATGGAAGACAGTATTATTTATTCCACCCATTGTCAGCACTACCAGGTGGAAAATTCTGCTTCAGGTATAACCAGATTAACAACGTGCAAACTTTATGTCAAAGTCAAAAGCGGGATTGGTCCTAATTAAAGATATCCCAGAGTACACATTACTACTGGTGAATTTTAGGATCTGTTAGATTTCACTGGGCTGTTGGAATTGCATGAGATCATTCACTTTCTGGTGTGGCTTCAGATAGGACATAACCTCTCATTTACCTGCCAACCTCAGGCAAAAGTTCGTCTATCTATACTCTGTTAATCACTTTTTCCCCTCATCCATTCTTTGAGCTGGTCTTCCATTAGACAGTAAAATAACTGAATAGATAACTATGACTAATTCTGTACTTGGTACAGCACCTAGCATATCCTTTGAGCATTATGGATCATTTAAAAATAATGTTTAGGGAGTTTCCTGGTGGCCTAGTGGTTAGGATTCCAGGCTTTCACTGCCGTGGCCTGGGTTTAATCCAGTTGGGGAACTGAGATCCCACAAGGTGTGTGGCATGGCCAAAATAAATAAAGAAAGAAAAGAAAAGTAGCGTTTAATTGATATTT
The DNA here is from genome assembly GCF_964165515.1 of Mesoplodon bidens. NCBI lineage: Eukaryota > Metazoa > Chordata > Mammalia > Artiodactyla > Ziphiidae > Mesoplodon > Mesoplodon bidens. The sequence continues at coordinate 101,388,613 of NC_138163.1, forward strand.
CTCATCAACCATGTATTCATTCAGTCATCTAACAAGTAAGTTATTAAGTGCTTACTATGTGCCAGTCACTATTTTAGTAAAGAGGATACTATGGTGAGCAAGAAAGTTAAGATCCCTGTCTCACTGATTGATATTCTAGTGGGGGAGACAGCAATAAAAAATAATAAACCAATAATTAAGATAAGACAGTGAAAATCGTTTTAAAGCTACCACACTACGGTACAATGATAGAGAATGCCAGGGTGCTGGGAATATAGAAGCTGGTGCTCATTTTTATAGACATATAAGAGTTCATCTTTCTGAGAGGACATTAGAATAAGTAGAGAAGGTACAGGATGAGATAGGAAAGGTAGGCATGGGCTAGATCACTTAGGACTTTGGAGGCCATGGTAAAAGATCTGAATCTTATTCTGGTTTTGATAGGATGCCACTGGAAAGTTTTAAATGAGGGAATGACATGACTTGATTTACACTAGAGAAAGAGCACCACAGAGGGGAGGGCAATAAAAAGCTTTTGGCTTCAAGTGTAGTAAATAGATATTCAGTGAGGACAAGTGGAACGAGACAGACCAGTCTGGAGGAAATAATGCTAATCATCCTGGCAAGAGGTGATGCCAATTTGGTGGTAATGAAGGTGGAGTGATGTGGTGAGAGACAACAGGACTTCCTGATGGATTGGATGGTGGGAGAGTGATGGAAAGAGAGAAATTAAGGTTGATTTCTGGAGTGTTGGCCTTAGCAAGTGGGTGAATGGTGATGCCTTTTACTGAGATGGGGATGCCTAGGAGAGTAGCAAGTGTGTGGAGAGCAATCATGACAGCATAGCATATGGAATACATGCTGATTCTGAGCTAGGTCTTTTGATTAAGGGGAAAATATGTCTCCTATTCCCCAAATCTCTGATGTCATGTTTTATAATATTAGATTCTAGTGACAATTTTCTGCAGTTTGCTAAATTGTTCTCCACTTAGCCAAGTTAAGTTTACTGCTTGAATAATTTCCAGAGAATGAAGAAGATGCTCCCCTGCATTTGCCAGCTTTGCTCTTGTTTCTTCCTGAGCAGATCTTCGAAGCAGCTTGCTACTCTCTTTGTGAACCTGTGTGTCACCGCAGAGACCCATGAGGTCTCCGCTCTCTGGTTCCTGTGGTATGTGAAGCAGTGTGGGGGCAGTGCCAGGATCATCTCAACAACCAATGGAGGGCAGGTACCCATTCATACCCCGACCGTTGAAACAGAAAACCACCACTGCCTAAAAAAGATTGGCATCATCCTTCAGTCATGAAAGGATGGAACAGGAGGCAGGCTTGTGGCTTTCAGAGCTTAATCATAGCAGCTCAAAGTGACTTTTGAAAGGGACAGTCTGTTGTTAAGTACCCAGTGTGACAACCCAGTGGCCAATGTCATTTTAAAATTAGGCTTGTCTCCTTTTTTTATGTACTTTGCAACTTTCAATTTGGATATACATCCGATGATTATTTGGTAAGTTGGTAAGAGACCAGCTGATGAACATAACTTGAGTGCTTCTTGGAAAGCTGAACAAAAAACGTCAGAAACGTATTTTCAGTTTAAAACACAAGCACCACATGGAATTCATTCATTCATTCATTCATTCCTTCAGTGCCTATTTCCTGAACCCCAGCCTTGTATAATGCGCTGTGCTGGGCACAGTAGGAAATGGATTTGAGTTCTTAGCTAATCTCCTCGACAGTCATTTTCCTTTCCTTCCCTTCCTCTTCTTGCCCCCTCCTCCACCTCATCACCCTCTTTCTTCTCCTTCTCCCCGTCCCTTCTCTTTCCCCTTCTCCGTGACCTCCTTCCTAGACCTATTTGAAATAGTCCTTTTAAAAATTAACTGAACTGAAAATTTAGGAGAAGACAGTCAGCTCAACTGTGGGCGTGATCACGCAGAACATTTGGAAGCTTTTGCAGGTGGGTGCGGTGAGGTGAAATGGCCTCGGTGGCCGCAGAAACAGCAGGTACCTGACCCAGGGTGAGACAGACTGTAACAGGGAGTAAGCTGGCCTGGGGATGGGTGGGCCAGCAAGATTCTGAGACTGAGTAACAAGGAAACAGGAAACAGGCCTAGGTGTGCTCAGGCAAGTGGTGGCCCAGCAACTCAACCAAAGGATGCAGGTAGGACACAGAGCAGGGGTCTCGGCCAGGCAGGTGGGACATGAGAGTCAGGCTGAGGATGTCCAGCTGAGTTTGGAGTCTGGGAGTCCATCAGAACATAGCCTGGAAGGCTCGAAAACGTGTAAGTTTGTTGAAAGCCAGCAGTCATTGGTTAGAAAACAATGGTGAAAGACACCACCCACAACGGCAGCATGAAATTGTATATCTCACACAGTAAAGATATGTGAGGAAAACTAGCAACTTAGCAATTTATATCCATTCCTATATTTCCTACCCACCTCTTGGGTCCTTTTTTCTTTCCAGGAGAGGAAATTTGTGGGTGGATCTGGTCAAGTGAGTGAGCGGATAATGGACCTCCTTGGGGACCGAGTGAAGCTGGAGAGACCTGTGATCCACATTGACCAGACAGGAGAAAATGTCCTTGTGGAGACCCTAAACCACGAGATGTACGAGGTAACCAAGAGCCTTAAACCAGGGAGAAGAGACAAGAGTCCCATAGATAATCAGAGCTTAAATAAAGCGAAGAATATTCTAGACTTCATAGACAATGCCTTTGCCAAAAGCAAAAAAAGCTACCTCTATCTGAAAGAAAGGAAAACAGAACCATAATATTTGGGGGTGAGGGGGGAGATTTACAAAACACATATTATCAACCCTCTGTATTGGGCTCCTACATAATTAGAAAATCAAAGAAAATATTTATTTGATAAATATCAAGTGCCTCCTATGTGCCAGGCATTATTCTAGGAGTTGGGAACATAGCAGTGAACAAAAGTGAGGTGGGACGACTGGTCATGCAATTTTAAATAGTTCATCAAGGAAGCCCTCACTCAGAAGGTGATGTTTGAGCACAGAACCCAAGGAGATGAGGGATTGAGCCAGGTGGCTCTCTGGGGAATAGTTTTTCAGGTAGACAAACAGCCAGTGCAAAGGCCCTGAGGTAAGAGCAAGCCTGGCATGTTGAAGTAACAGCAAGGTAGTCAAAATGATGGAATTAAGAGGATTGAGGGGAAGAGTAACAGAAGATGAGATCAGAGATGTGACAGGGGTTCCTTTCATGTATGACCTTGAAAGTGACTGTAGGGAACTTAGCTTTGACTCCAAGTGCGATGGGAAGTCATTGGAGGTTTTGAGCTAGGGAGCAACAAGAGTTCATTTTGATTCTAACAAGTTTGATTCTTCTAGTTTCTCTTTTAAGAAGAGATTGAGTGGGGGATGAGGGTAAATGGGGGAGAAACATTAGAAAAAGAGCACAAACAGCCCACCAGCAATGTTTAACCACGCCATTTTTCTTCCAGGCTAAGTATGTGGTTAGCGCTATTCCTCCTGTTCTGGGCATGAAGATTCATTTCAATCCCCCTCTGCCAATGATGAGAAACCAGCTGATCACTCGTGTGCCTTTGGGTTCAGTCATCAAGTGCATAGTTTATTATAAAGAGCCCTTCTGGAGGAATAAGAGTGAGTACTTTTCTTTGCTTAAAAGGTCCAAGAAACTTGGTGCAAAGTCACACATTTGCGTGTAACTGTTTTTCTTAGAATTTGGACGTAAAACATTCATCCAGGTTCTAAGGTCAGTTCCATCGAGTGAAGTACATTGGCACACACTCATGCAATTAAGTTCCCTTAGAATATGATCAACTCTTTTCATAAATCAGTATAAAGTTTACTAATCCTTTCACAAAATCTTGTGAAAATAGGTTATTAACATTTTCTGATACAGGTTTTTAAAGTATGAGTTTATAGAGCCGTTCACAAAGGTGGGGATTCTGAAAATTTCCAGGCAATTTCTCACTAGTGTCAAGATTCTACTATATGAAATTAAATTCATTTATGCATTCATATATATTCAATAAGTGTGTGGCTCTACTGGATAGAACATTACAGGGATGCCCACTAAAGTACTAGATTCTGCAACGATGGAAATGTTCCAGAGTGGCTCTGTCCAGGACAGCAGCCACTAGCCATGTGTGTGGGTATATCAAACACTTGAAATGTAGCTAGTGAGACTGAGGACCTGAATTTTTCAATTTTATTTCATTTTAATTGCTTTAAAGTCAAATATAAAAAGCCACGCATGGCTATTTCATTTTAATAGCTTTAAATTCCAATGTAAAAATGCCACGCATGGCTACTATATTGGACGGCACAATGCTAGAGTCTTATCACATTGACTCTCATCACAGCTCCTTTTCTTCCAAGAGGAGTCCACGTAAGAACCGTCAGTACCTGGGACTGAGGGCAAAGGGAAGGATGGACTGAAATGAGGAGCTAGATTGCAGAAGGGAGAGGAAGGATGTGCTGGAGGCAAAGGGGGAAAGTTTCATATTCTTACCTTAGGGCGGTTCTTCCTGTATCTACCCCTTTCCACCACACTGCAGCCTCCTGATTCTCCCCCTTTGCACGAAATTCTGTTTAGGACTGTTATTGGATTGGTGCATCAGTTGAACAAGTAATCTATCTTTCACAAAGGACGGTGCAGTGACCCACCATGGAGAGCTCGCTGCTGCTAAGCTGCTTCCTCTCGTGATCCAGGCCACCCGTTTTAGACAGCTGGTTGCTGGCAAGTGGATAAGGTTTAGGACCGTGGAATGGAGATTTTTTTTTTCTCTTCATGACTCAGAATGCCTTTATTTATGGAGAGAATCTCTAGCTTTCCATTCACGTCCGCAGACCTTTATCTTAGGTCTGCAGTGTGCCAGGCAAGTTCATTGTTAGGTACTCGTATCAAAAAGAAAACCCAAGATGCAAACTATTATATATAGGATGGATAAACAACAAGGTCCTACTGTATAGCACAGGGAACTATATTCAGTATTCTGTGACAAACCATAATGGGAAAGAATATGAAAAAGAATAGATATATATGTATAACTGAATCACTGTGCTGTATGGCAGAAATTAACCCAACACTGTAAATCAACTACACTTCAATAAAATAAATTAAAAAAAAAAAAACAAAGAAAACCCAAGTTCTTCATCCTCAAGAAGAGGCTGGGTCTGACTCGGTCCTTATTGGTAATGAGCCTTGAGTTACACTTTAAAAAATGATTGTAGACGTGAGAGCTTCTTCAAAGCATTTTCAATTTCTTTTGAGAAATTGAATGTGTTTCCTCAGCCAACATCTACTGAGCACCTTATTGTATGACAGGCGCTGCGCTAGGCATTGGGAATTCAAAGGCATGTTTCCTTGCCCAGAAAAATCCAGACTTGGGAGGAAGCCAGTCTTGTAAACTGATAATTGCATTACAATGTATTGAGTACACTGTTGGTGTTACCTAGGCTATTATAGAAACACAGCGGAGGGCTCCAAGACTCACATCCAATATCATTCCTGTTACATCGATAAGCAATTCAATAACAATATTTTGAAGGATTCTATAAGGGAATGAAATCTGAGGAAGTTAACTCTTGTAAGAAGGTCTTTGCTTTGCGTCAGACTTTCAACGCCATCCCTAAAGGCACTGTGATTAATGAGTAATACAAAAGCACAGGGAATATGAGTCAACCAGATTCAAAGGGGGTGATTTTTGCAGCCCCAAACAGCCTAGCACAGTGACTGGCACATATGAGGCACTCAGCAATCAATCAGTCAAGATTACTGTTTGTTTGTTTTATAAGTGCAGCATGGTTTGGTTAAAGAGAAGGTAACTTTTTGCCTTTTGATACAGGTAGCCCTAGCCAGTTCTTGCTGCCTTGTAGAATGATTGTCCCAGGAAATGCTTTCCAGTTTCTTAAGTGTGTAATATCTTTGTGAGGTTACAAGGAGGGGCCCCCTCTTCTTTGCTGGTCTCCCACCAAATCATCCTAAGCTCAGCCACCCTCACCATCAACACCCTGCCCTCCCGGGGTCCCTGCAGGGGCAGGGGGTGCATCACAGCCACCTTAGCTTTGCCTCCCATCCCCACTTACCTGGAGAGAGCAGGCTCTTGCCGAAGCCTTATATCTTTCAGTATCCCTTGCTTTTGCTCACCTACACCATTTCTATTTTCCCTTAAATCTAAATGATTTCAACTGAAGTTTAAAATAACAGAAGCAGTACCTGCTTTTTTGTTTTGTTTTGTTTTGTTTTTTGCGGTACGCGGGCCTCCCACCGCTGTGGCCTCTCCCCCTGCGGAGCACAGGCTCCGGACGCGCAGGCTCAGCGGCCATGGCTCACGGGCCCAGCCGCTCCGCGGCATGTGGGATCTTCCCGGACCGGGGCACGAACCCGTGTCCCCCGCATCGGCAGGCGGACTCCCAACCACTGCGCCGCCAGGGAAGCCCAGTACCTGCTTTAAAAAAAAAATTACAGAAGTGAACTTATTCACTATAAAACTTTCAAAAAATAAAAGTGTATGAAAAATGTCCCTCTCCAATTGCCCCTCCCCTTAGGGAACCACTGTTCAAAATGTAAGTTGTTTATCCTTAGAGATTTATTGTAGGCACAGGTAATATTTTCAATATATTGTACATATATATTGAAATGTATATATACTTTAAATGTATATTAAAGAATATGCATAACAGTTATATGCAAATATAATTTTAAATAAATGTTACATACTTTCCCCAAACCATTTTTTTAAAAAATCATAATACACATTATACTGAAATTTGCTCTTTCCTATTAATGGTATGCCACAAACATTTCTCCACATCAGTGCATTTAAATCTACCTCATTTCAACAACTGAATAAACAGTATTTCACTGTATGGCTCTATCAAAATGTACCCGATAGGTATGCTGATGATAGGCATTTCGATTGTTTCCAAGTTTTTGCTATTATACACTATGCTACAATAAACAGCTTCCTTCATATTGCTCTGAAGATTTGAATAGGAGCATTTCCTTTTGATAAATTTGTAAAAGTGCAATTACGAAGTCAATTGACTTGGGTAGACCAGCTAATAATTTTTTTAACTTTCTGCCAATCAGTAGGGGAAAATGTCCCATTTATCTATAATTTGTAAGTTTCATCATTAATAAGGCTTCAGGGCTGTGTGAAATCATTTTGTAAATTATCTATTTATCCTGTGCTTATTAATATTTTTCTGTATGTGTTGCAAATATTTTCTCCCAGTGTACCAGTTTAAAAAAAATTTTTTATGATGGTTTCATACTCCTATGAAATATATCTACATTTCGGCTTTTCTGGACCAACAGTTCTTTTCCACTGATTTTTGTCACTGGGCTCCAAATATTTTTTACAGCCCTATATATAAAAAATTAAACATCAACTACCACTGAATATATTTATTCCTAAATTATGTACATGGACCACTGGAAAAAAGTGTATTGTTTTTCTTATAAAATATACAAGAGTAGTCATTTTTGAAAAGCTGGAATTGAAAAATAAGAATTTCTAATATCTTTCTCCACTATCCAGATGTACAATCTAGGTGTGCACACCCCGCTTTGGAGAACACAGATTTATATTCTCTAATCCTTTGGCAGCACTGTACTATTTTAATCCCCGTAGCTTTATAATAATTTTGATATCTGGTAGGATATTCTCTCTTCATTATTTTTCCTGTAATTTTGTCCTTGGTAAATGTCAGTTATTCTTCCAGATGAATGTGATCGTCTTTTCAGAACTCCTCCTTCCACACTTCACACTCACAAAGCTTCTGAATTATTTTATTCTGAATAGTCCTCTTTGTTACCTCCCATAGGTACAACATCTTCTTTTTTCTCCTTGAGAATGTTGCTTGCCACTTTGGGGGAAATTTCTTCTACTCTTTGTCTTTTTTTCCTGAGAGTTCCTTTTTGTTTGTTAGTTTGTTTCTGCTTTTGTCTTTGCTTCTTTTGTTAAAGAATTTTGTTCAATGTCTAGATGTCCTTGAATGGCCCTTCCTTTTTAAGAGTGAGGCTGGGGCTTCCCTGGTGGCGCAGTGGTTAATAATCCGCCTGCCTATGCAGGGGACACCGGTTCGTGCCCCGGTCCGGGAAGATCCCACGTGCCGCGGAGTGGCTGGGCCCGTGAGCCATGGCCTCTGGGCCTGCGCGTCCGGAGCCTGTGCTCCGCAATGGGAGAGGCCACAACAGTGAGAGGCCCGTGTACCGCAAAAAAAAAAAAAAAAAAAGAGTGAGGCTGAACCAAGCTAACTGGAAGTCCCATGTGCATGAGCAGAGCTCCTGAGCTTTCTACCTACAAATGATAGAACTGCTGCTGATGCCACATGGTTTGTTCTGGCATGAACAGGACTCTTCCGTCTGCCCCTTGTTCCTTCACTTCTGCCCAGTGCACATGCATGGTGCAGAGGCCAACTTTGTGCTGTGAAGGACGTGTCCAAGGAGCCCCTCCACCCAGAAAGCAGGGCCTCCACCCCAGCCAGCCTGGTGTCCTGCATGATCCCTCTGTCCGGTCCAGCAGAACCCCAAGTGACCCGTGTGCCCTTGCTCTTTTCTCTTATCACATCCTGTCCTCTTTCTTCTTATAGCAAGGTGATTCCTTAACTATTTCTGTTGTATTCTTAAATCTTCTTAAATTCTTCAGCAAACTTTAAGCATTTCTCCTTCCCCTATTTCAGTTTTTCGCAATGTTTTTCTTAGCCCCAGTACACCTGAGGGGCATGCAAGTACCCCTCAATCCAGTGACTGACTAGGACGTTGATTCTCATGGATGCAAAGTGGGGAGAGTCGTGGGGGGGGGAGAGAGAGAAGCAAGTGCAGGTAAAAAGGCCTACAGGTGTGTCTGCTCTCACACAGGTCGGGACAGTGCCTACCCTCCAAGTTATTTCTCTGCTCTTTCTTCCTCATTTTGAAACCCACTCATTGGATTTTCTATACAACATTAGTTCCCAGGTCTTCCACCATAATTTTGTTCGAACAACCTCAATTTGCAAGTAAATGATGAAGCAGAAAGAGTGGTACACTGTAGTCGGATCTTATTATAACATTTCAAATTCTGCCCTGACATTTTCACCATTGCTCTGTTGTATTCTTTTGTTGAAATTACATATATTTTGTTCAGGAGGGGAATGAGAGAAGCTCTTTTGTGCAGAATGAGCTGAAATTGTTTTCCAAGGTGTTCCGGAGGTCCTGTTTGAAATGAGGGGTTGGGACTCTGTGCATTTTATTTTATTATTATTTTTTCTATATCCAGCAAAGATATCTTTTTTCTTTTTATTTATTTATTTTTATTGGAGTATAGTTGCTTTTTTTTTACTAGTAGTTTCTGCTTTATAACAAAGTGAATCAGTTATACATATACATCTGTTCCCATATCCCTTCCCTCTTGCGTCTCCCTCCCTCCCACCCTCCCTATCCCACCCCTCCAGGCGGTCACAAAGCACTGAGCTGATCTCCCTGTGCTATACGGCTGCTCCCCACTAGCTATCTACCTTACGTTTGGTAGTGTATATATAAGTGTCCATCATCAGATGAATGGATAAAGAAGATGTGGCACATATACACAATGGAATATTACTCAGCCATAAAAAGAAATGAAATTGAGCTATTTGTAATGAGGTAGATAGACCTAGAGTCTGTCATACAGAGTGAAGTAAGTCAGAAAGAGAAAGACAAATACCGTATGCTAACACATATATATGGAAATTAAGAAAAAAAAATGTCATGAGGAACCTAGGGGTAAAACAGGAATAAAGACACAGACCTACTTGAGAATGGGCTTGAGGATATGGGGAGGGGGAAGGGTAAGCTGTGACAAAGCAAGAGAGAGGCATGGAGTATAGTTGCTTTACAATGGTGTGTTAGTTTCTGCTGTACAACAAAGTGAATCAGCTATGTGTATACATATATCCCCTCCCTTTTAAGGAGGAGGGTGGAAAAGTGGAGGGACCCTGTGCATTTTAGTCATCTGTGTCCTCTCTGCCCTGTCTCTAGATAATCACGAACTAGTTAGCATCGAATAAGTGGCTCCTCATAAAAGGTGAATGTTCAGTCCCTTCTATTTTACAGTAATAGAGTAGCGTTTCTTGAACACATCTTTGGTTTTATCTGATTTCCTGTGAAAGAGGAAAGAGAGGCACACATATTAACAGCAAGGAAAACAAGATTTCATTAAATGTTGGCCTGGATTAATTCATAATATCACATTGCTTCTTTGCAGAGAGGGGCTTACCGTTTGAGTTTTTCACCAAATGTTGGCTCCTTAGCCTTCCTTTTTTTTTTTTTTTTTTTTTTTTTTGCGATACGCGGGTCTCTCACCGTTGTGGCCTCTCCCGTTGCGGAGCACAGGCTCCGGACGCGCAGGCTCAGCAGCCATGGCTCACGGGCCCAGCTGCTCTGCGGCATGTGGGATCCTCCCAGACCGGGGCACGAACCCGTGTCCCCTGCATCGGCAGGCGGACTCTCAACCACTGCGCTACCCGGGAAGCCCAGCCTTACTTTTGACATCAGCTTGTATATTTAGGGTATAATATCTTATTTTCAGCCTTTGGGCTTCTCAAGTTGAAAAATGTGTGCTTCATTGTAACTGCTAAGGGTAGCTTGATAGGGTGATGATGCTTTTTTCCATTTTACTCTTCTCCAAGATTACTGTGGAAGCATGATTATCGAAGGAGAGGAAGCTCCAGTTGCCTACACGTTGGATGATACCAAACCTGATGGCACCTATGCCGCCATAATAGGGTAAGGCATGCTTATGGTGGTGTGATGATCTTCCATGTTGACAACGTATTCCTATACTGTTAATAAATGTGCCCCAAACTTTGTTCAATAATTTTTTACCCAACGTCACTCTTCTCCAAATTCAGCAGTAGGAAAAATCTTATTGCTTTTTAAAAAAATAATGTCTTCGAACAAATTAATATTTAGAAAGGAATTAGAATACCAATAACATTTGAAAATTTGTTATACTAGTTTTCTGCTTCATGTTTAATACTGGGGGTTGATATATTCTGGTAAGCTATCTTTTGTGAAAACATGATATGAAGATTTGACTTAGGGTGTTTCACTAAGAGGGCTTCTTGTGGAGGCTGTGGAGGCATCCATGGTATTTACATGGGATGCTGAGATTTTCCAGGTCCCACTAGAGCGGGGCGAAGACCAGCCCAGTTCTCAGCTTGGCAGGGAAGAGCAGCACAGATGGGGATGTCATGGGCAGTGGTTACCTGGAGCAGCCAAAATTGAGATGGGTCTCAGGATCTGTATGAGTTTATTTCACAGAGCCAAGGGTCAAAACAGGGAGATCAAAGCTAGTTGGTAAGTTGAAGGCAATCGTAGGGCTAGAAATGGAGGTGGATTCTAAAAGGCTGGGCACTAGGGAGATACCATCTTGAAGGTAGAACCAAAGAGAAAGGGCTGGATGAAAATGGAAAGTCTCAGACACATCTAAGATAGATATTTGAGACCCAGGGCATATTCCTGTTGAGCACCAGCCATGCAGTGGGAGATGGGTCAGTCATGGTATTATCCCAGGCAAAAATTATGGCCAGTCATCTGTTCTTAGTCCCTTGAATCCCTAAAACTAGAAGGTGCCTTTTAGTGTCAGGAATGTAACCAGGAAATAGTAAAACATGGAACATAAAATTATATAGTGTATGATTTGTTTCTTCTGGTTCACTTTTAACTTGTACACTAGGCATATGTGTAGCTATAGACATGAGGCCAGGATGAAAGCAGCCATTGATTTCCCCTCCTTTTTCTTGTTTGTATGTTTTAGATTTATTCTTGCTCACAAAGCCAGAAAACTGACCCGTCTTACCAAAGAGGAAAGGTAGGGGGAAAAGTACCTCCTCTTTCTTCCCTCCCTCTCTCTCTCCCTCCCCCACTCCTCCCTTATTTCCTCTGCTCCTCTCTTCCTTCCTGCCCACCTCTGTACTCCATCTCCCTTTCCTTCCTACTTCTTTCTACCCACTTTCAACTTTGCTTAACTTTTAAACTTAAAGACTGCTTATTAATACTGTGTGTATTCCCAACACAACATGTCTGTTATGTTCATTATGAGGGTCTTGTATAAAGGCACAATGCTGATAACTGAAGAACCAAGCATTCGAAATAATATTTATTGAGTTTATCGTACGTAAGATACCATGCAAGGAGCTATGGAGGATACAAAAATGGATATAGCCCAGGAGCTGAAATTTTACTTGGGGAGGAGATAACCAGGTAGACAAATGACCACATTGCAGGGCAGTCTGCAGTACATCCTGCATGAATGATGCATAACTATTACAGATTATAAGTACAGAAGGACTAGTTTCTCTGGAGGTGGCAATTTCTTTCAGCAATTAGCATTCACCACTACTAATTATTTATTCCCACACCACCACTGATAACATATTTACCAACTAAGAGCCCCTGAATTACGTTATGGCACATTCCTAACCCTCACAACCCTGCACCCTCCCCACCACCGTTAGCATGATGCTTTATGACTATTGCCATCACTGTGCTTGGCCAGGGCTATGGAATTCTGACTGACCCACTCACTAAAAAAGTGACCCAAGGGCTTCCCTGGTGGCGCAGTGGTTGAGACTCCGCCTGCCGATGCAGGGGACACGGGTTCGTGCCCTGGTCTGGGAAGATCACATGTGCCGCGGAGCGGCTGGGCCCGTGAGCCATGGCCGCTGAGCCTGCGCGTCCGGAGCCTGTGCTCCGCAACGGGAGAGGCCACAACAGTGAGAGGCCCGCGTACTGCAAAAAAAAAAAAAAAAAATTGTCCCCACTAGAATATTAACATCCACGAAGGTAGGAAGTTTTGTCTGGTGGGTTCACTGCTGGATCTCCAGTGCCTGGGACAGATCTTTTCCCAGTTTGTCTTTTGATCATATTTATGGCTTATCCATTTTATACTATAATAAAAGTTTAACTTTTTATAAAATTAGGTTGATCAGTTTTTAAAATCATTGCTTCCAAATGGTCTATCATGCATAGAAAAGACTTTCCCATTCCAAGGTTATGTTTTAAATTACCCATTTTCCATTACTTTTCTGGTTTCATCTATTATGTGTAAAGCTTTGATCCTTCTGAAATATATTTTGGTGTAAGAAGTCGCATAGGAGTCCAACTTTATTTCTTTCATGGGTAGCCATTTGTCCCAGTGCCATTTTATTGAATAATCTGTCTTTTTGTCATGGGTTTAGAATACTCACCTTTATGATTCTAAATTCCCTTATGTATTTGATTCTACTCCTGAATTTAATTTTCTTTACTCTGTCTGACTGTTCCTCTGCTTGTGCCAAAGTAGTCCATTTATGTAAAAACGAATTAGAAAGAAACAAGGAAGGAAAAAAATGAGAGAGCGCGAGAGAGAGATGGTGGAGGGGGAGAAAGAAGGAAGGAAGGAGGGATGGAAGAGAGGAAAGAAGGGTGGGGAAATAAGGCATTTTCATATACTTTTGTTTGTAGAAAGAGCTCCTGGGTTTAAAATAATAATAGGGATTTCCCTGGTGGTGCAGTGGTTAAGAATCCGCCTGCCAAAGCAGGGGACACGGGTTTGAGCCCTGGTCCGGGAAGATCCTACATGCCGCGGAGCAACTAAGCCCGTGAGCCACAACTACTGAAGCCCGCGCGCCGCAGCTACTGAAGCCCGCGCGCCTAGAGCTCATGCTCCACAACAAGAGAAGCGAACGCAATGAGAAGCCTGCACACAGCAACAAAGTGTAGCCCCCGCTCGACGCAACTAGAGAAAGCCCGCGCACAGCAACAAAGACCCCAGTGCAGCCAAAAGTAAATAAATAATTTAAAAAATACACTTAAAAAAATTAAAAATAAAATAATAATAATACTTTTGAAATCATTGGCCTAACTCTAAATCACCTGTAAGATCCCCTTTAACAATACTATTCTATAAAAATCAGAATGGAAATAAGTCTAATCTCATACCTTAACTGACTAATTATAACTTATGGCTTACATCCAATTCCCCCATAAGACTAAATTTAAGAGCTACCATTTATTGAGCATTTATTACGTATGTACCAGTTATTGAGCTGGAAACGTTATATGCTCTATATCAGTGGTTCTCAAACATAATCACCTGGAAGGTTTATGAAAACACAGTTGCTGCCACTGCTGTTTCTGAGTTAGAAGGTCTGGGATGAGGTCTGAGAATCTGCATTTCTAACAAGTTCCTGGGTGATGCAGCCGCTGTTGCTGATCCTGAGACCACATTGTTTTACCACCATTAGTGAAAAAAATCAGGTGAGTTTGTTGATAAAACCAAAGGTCAGAGAGTTTAAGTAACCTGCTCAAGACCTCATAGCATGGAAGAGGCAGAAACAGAATTCGAAGCTTTTCCTGCTCCGCTTTGCCCATTTCCTCTTCATGGGATGGGGAGAGAAAGGAAGGTGAGCAGGAATCATGTCTCAGTCCTCCCAGAATCTCCAGTGTTTAGGAAATTGACAGCAGGTACACAATGTTTTCTTGAATGGATGAACAAATTGCTGTGTGCCCCCCGTGATGCAGGCAATGCATCACTTTCTTTTCTTTAAAACTATTTGTGGGGGCTTCCCTGGTGGCGCAGTGGTTGCGAGTCCGCCTGCTGATGCAGGGGACATGGGTTCGTGCCCCGGTCCGGGAGGATCCCACGTGCCTCGGAGCGGCTGGGCCCGTGAGCCATGGCCGCTGGGCCTGTGCGTCCGGAGCCTGTGCTCCGCAGAGGGAGAGGCCACAACAGTGAGAGGCCCGCATACTGCAAAAAACAAACAAACAAAAAAACTATTTGTGACCTGACAGATTTAAGATATTGGAACTAGACCAAGGTGCCTTGTTTTGAAAAATTAAAATGAAATGTCAAGTGGAAGCAATAGCTCAGAATCTTTTTGAATGATGGGAATCATAGGTACCTCTTTGACTTTTTCTTCCTTTTCATTTTCACTTATTCTTCCCCCTCTCTTCCCATAGGTTGAAGAAACTTTGTGACCTCTATGCAAAAGTTCTGGGCTCACAAGAAGCTTTGCACGTAAGGCTTCCCAACCCTTCCCTAAGGGAGAGAGATCTTGCTTTGTTGTCAGGGGGCTAGCAGGGATGGGCTTGTGCAAGAAGGGCTCTAGAGCTCAAGTTTTCCCTGATCTATTCTTGGAGGAGTCTGCACCAGAGTTGGTAAACTTATGAGTTGTCCCAGAGAGTATGGGCCCTGGCTGTGCTAGTGGCAGCTTAGGCACCCTGCAACACTGATGTGTTTTAGGTGGTGCTACCCTTGTCCCTGAGTTCAAGGTGATCCCTGTCAGCTGAGTTTCCTAGACATCTTGGCAGGTAGCCTGAGGAAGCTGTGATGTTCAAATTCAAAGTCGTTCCCCTCCCCACTGGGTGGTTAAAGGTGGGATGGGATGGGTAGGGAGGCAGTGCGGTAGGGGCATTTGGTGATAGTCAAAGGGCCCAAAGGGCCCATAACCAGTAGCCATAACGACCTCCTTCATCAATATTTAAAACAATGAACCGACATTCTCGTTCCATTCACAACTGCTGGGTTTTTAATGTTTTGACACGGATTACATCACCTTTTGAAGGCTATTATTAAATCCAGTTATCTGTGCAGCACTTGAAGACAATGGAAAAGGATGTACAAATGAGCAGTTAAAGCATGAGACAAATCTAATAAAGGGGCTAAGAATGTTTAACTTGTTAAGCCTCTTAAATCCAAATCTCTGCAGGGCACGCCATGACCTAGTTCAACAGCTACATGGCTTCATCTTATCCCTCAAACACTTATTTTGCTCAACTTTGCAGTGGCTTGCTTCCTCCTAGTCAAGTTGTTGTGGCTTTTGAATTTGTCATTTTTGTTCATCCTTTTAAAGCAAGAGTTACTTGTTACAGGTGAAACACATGCTCTTGAAGGTTTGGGGGATTCCTCCTCAGTAAATGAACAAGAATGATGAATTGATTGGTTTGGAGAGAAACATAATAATAATGAAGAATGTGTTTTGTTTCATTTTTTGCTTTCATATACCATTTAACAAGTTTAAATATAAGCATAGCCTCTGGGCACAAGTGTAATATGAGTGAGGTAGCAAGACCCAAAGTAGATACACATTAAAAATTAATCCTACCACAGCTGCTAAAATTGACTGGCCTTTCTGTTTAAATGTTCGGTTCAAGATACTTCTCCCTGGTAGATTCTCAAGCTTTTTTGAAGTTATATTCTGAGACACCCTCAGGCTGTGAGATGGTTGTTCAGGGAAAACCCCAGTGGGAGGGGAAAGCAGTTGTGCTCAAGTTCCCCAAAAGTTGATCATTTTTAATATGGGCAAGTCTCTTTTCCTAAGAAGAATGTGGATGATTAATTGCTGGTGATAAAATGAGTTGGTCCTGGGAATTCCTGGCCGTCCAGTGGTTAGGACTCTGAGCTCTCACTGCTGAGGGACCAGGTTCGATCCCTGGTAGGGGAACTAAGATCCCACAAGCCACAAGGCGCGGCCAAGAAAAAAAAAAACGAGTTGGTCGTGCTGTTGTTTGGTGTGTGTCCTGGGAGCAAGGAAAGGTGAAAGATGAAGTCCAACCCTTCTTCTGATCGGCTGGCTGGAGACAGCCAGAGAAGGACACTCACGAGATGGAAGAGGGCCGGGTCTGAGGCATCAGAGCAACTTACACCCCTCAGACAGGGCCTCGTGCTTTTGTAAATAGGATTCGTTACAAATGACTATCCGAAGTCCCATGTGTGACTGCAAATTTTTAAAACAAAACATCTTTTCCAAGTCTATTTTTATGCTCACATTTTTCTCTTAAGACTTGCCATGTTGATTTTATCTTTTCAAAATAATACCTAATGATAACACTTATGTTTAGTTATTGTAATAAAGAGCTTGAACTTTGCAAAATCTCAGCTAATGTTTTGCCTGTTCATGGCAAAAACATACTTTTCAGACCGATAGCTGCCTGCATCGCCATCAACAGAAGTGCCTACATCCCATGAAAACATTAATCCGTCTGTTCTAGCTTCTCTTAACGAAGTTGACTTGCGTGAAAAACATGAATCTGGTCATTCTTTTTCCTTAACAGGCACGCTTTTCTACTTTTCTCATCCTCCTTACTCCAGTAAGCATAAATCCCTTTTTAAACTTGTCTTGAAACCATTAGGCACTAAGAACTTCTTAATACGTAAGGCCAATTTAAACATAGAGCCAGACAATTGCAGCTTATGAATAGTACCTGGGACATGAATGAACCAAGTGAGAAAATTTTCTAAGTCAGAATTTCTTAGAAGTCTATCACCAAGGACATTTACCTGCCCAAAGTCCTATCTCTAAAAACATCGGGATAATAAGGCTCTATTTCAGACAGATACTGATTGTCCAGTAGGAAGCCTACTGGACTGTGTTTGATTTATTCGAGACTAGATTGCTTCCTTTGAGTCTCCTTTGAGTTTTTGTCCCTCTGCCTTGCAGCCGGTGCACTATGAAGAGAAGAACTGGTGTGAGGAGCAGTACTCCGGGGGCTGCTACACGACCTACTTCCCCCCGGGGATCATGACTCAATATGGAAGGTAGAGTAAAAGTGGGCTCAGTTCTAACTGAAACTCCCTGAATCTGAGCCTGTAACTGTAAGAAGGTTCGTGGAGCTCTTCTCCCCTGTTCCTTGTAAATGCTGAAAAAAAATCCCCAAATCCCCAATTTCCTTTGGATCTTGTGAATCTCACTAATGAAGTCATTATAATTCTGCATCATGGTGGTGCCCGTGACTCTTAAGTCCTCTGAAGGAGCAATCCCAATCAATAGAACCAAAGAAGGTGGCAGCATAAGAATAGGAATTTAGATAGAGGGTTCCCTTATATTGTCAGAAGAAGTGTCTTTATACTGAGTTTAGGGCTCAGTGGAACTTCTTCAGTGGGCACTGTATAAGTGCCAATACGGGTACAGCATTATAAAAGCAAATTGTGTTCTAGACTGGGGGTAAAGGGACTTGGGTTCAAACCCCTGATCCTACCAATAACCAACTTTGTCATCCTGGACAGGTCACTTCTCCTCTCTGGACCTTACTTTCCTTAGCAGGTGGATGAGAAAGCACAAGATGGCATACAGTAGACAAGAATCAGTATGTTAATAGGAGCATAAGTTAGTTTTCACATCTTCATTGAGATATAATTCACATACCATAGAGTTCACCCATTCGAAGTGTATAATTCAATGGCTTTTAGCATTTACAGTGTTGTGCAGCCAAGTATGACTCATTGGTGTTCAGTTCATTGTATTTGATGACAACAACAAGGTATGAATTAATAATATAGTAGTAATTATTATGACCATCAAAGTAATACTGAACGAAGCAATCATTTAGTGCCAAGAGCTCAATCTAAGCAAAATAGGAAATGTAGAGTAATGAGTAAAAGGCTGAGTATGCAACAAAAAAAGGGTGTTAGTAAATGTAAATGGCTAATCAATCTGTTTGTGAAAACCAGTCAAAGAAGGATTAAAACCTGCTTGTGAGAGGATACATAATGGCTTTGGTGAGCACTTTGCCCATCTTCCTGAAGATGGCAAAATATCATCTATGAGATCATTCAGAGGGTGCCACCTGATTAGCTACTGGTCATTAAGTTAATTTTTGGATATGCTGATCGTAGAATATGTCAATAGTAATTGTTTCATTCAGCACTGATTGGCTAAGTGCCAACTATTTGCCAAGCACTCTGCTGAAAACTTCAATATATAGGCAGACCTTGAAGATATTGTGAGTTCGGTTCCAGACTACTGCAATAAAGCGAGTCACACAAAATTATTTTTTTGGTTGCCCAGTGCGTATAAAAGTTATGTTTACATTATACTGTTGAGTGTGCAAGAGCATTATGTCTAAAACAATGTACATATCTTAATTAAAAAATACTTTGTTGCTAAGAAATGCTAAGCATCATCTGACAATGCAGGGTTGCCACAAACCTTCAACTCGTGGGGAAAAAAATGCAATATTTGCGAAGCGCAATAAAGCAAAGCACAACAAAACAAAGTTTGCCTGTACCAAGATAAGCCCTCCCTGCTGTAAAGGAGCTGACGGTGTTAGGAGCTAGGGTAGGGATGGGGAGAGGAGAGAATATCAAACATTGACTCAAACATACTATGGTAAGTACTCTAAGAATAGAGGGGCATAAAAATGCCATGGGGGCCCAGGGAGGGATGGGCTAGCCTTAGCTAGAGAAAGCTGAGAAGGCTTCATAATACACATACCACCTGAGAATTGTAGAAGGCAGAGAAAGGCTATTGGGAAATGTATTCTAGGCAGACAGAACCATATGAGCAAACGCTTCCTACAGGAATCTAACAAGTTCATGGAATGTCTGGGGAAAAGTTACACGGCTGGGCCCTATGGGTTATTTTAAGGATAGAATAGAGAGTAAGAAAGGCAGATAGGATCCTTTGCGTCATAAAACACATTTAGGATCCTTTGCGTCATAAAACACATTTAGGAATACAAAACTTAACCTCTCAACAGAGAAAGACCATCAGTTTTGTGATGTGATTAGATTTCTGACCACGGGGGTAGCTAGTTTCATGCTCAATCCCATAAGGAGTGTCAGGAAAATGCCTTTGGAGTGATGGAGTCAGTGGGGGCGGGGCGGGGGAGGGAAGGACACTCACCTGCACTAGCCTGACCCTGACCACATGAAAGAAGCAAGGTAAACCCCGTCATATCAGGCATTTGTGGTGACATGGCAGCACCCTCCTTCATCTTTATTCCTTCTCAGGGCCATGTTTCAGGCTTCACGTGACTAGCTCCAATTTGTAGGATAGAAACTGAGGCAGATCATATCTTACTGACATACCTCTCCATCCAAGCAAGGACAACTGGCCCGCAGGGATTCCCTTGACCTTTCAGGTCCACGACATTTGGGATACTGCAAGGAATTTTATCTTCATGGCCTAGACATTACGCAGTAAATGTTCTGCTTCCAAATGGAAGACAGAGGACAGTATTGACAGTACAACTCTAGTAAAAAAAAAATAAACTCACATTTCTTAAGGTTTTTTACTTTAAGAAATGTGTGTTTATTTCTTAGACTGAAATATTGGGTTGGGTTTTTCTGTAAGATGTTATGAAAACCCGAATGAATTTTTTGGCCAAACCAACACTTGAGTGATTAAGTAGTGGTAAAACACATAAGGAAATATTTTACTCCACCCAGCCACAAGAAGTACACATGGAAATATCCTATAGTGTCTATTCCCTCACCTGCACGAGAAACAGCAGGGATTTTTCTTCCCCAGTTTTGGGGCTTTCTTTTTCCCCAAAGAAAGAAGATTTCCACATGACAAGTGGAGGGAAGATAATCTTCGCCTGTTTGAAATAAATTCTTGGTTTTTACATTTTTACATTCCAGTAGTCAGCATGATTAATTCTCTAAGCCTTTATTCTCTCTTCTAATATTTAATTCTAGGATTTGGCCAGGCCTCCCAGAGGTTTCCAGTTTGGGTTCCATCTGTTTGAAAACAGTGATTCATGTGGTGAAAGCAGCACTGTTTAATGAACATGGAAAAAGCAAAATTACCTTCTCTTGCCGAGAACCCTTCCTGAATACGCTTAGGCTCTCCAGCCCATGCTGGCTATGAATAATTCCAGATTATGCTATGTATTATTATCGGCATTCTAGTATTCTATAGTATCTTCTATTCTCCTTCTTTTTTTTTGCTTGATGGCGACAATAAGGGTAGGTGAAGGAAAACCCACCAATTCAAGCCAACTCATTTGGTTTTCTGTAAAAGGCCCAGTGGTATACAGTGTTGACTAAGACAGCCTGGATGTTAGCTCTGGACATCCACATCCATTATCTGTAATATAATGGAAACCTGGAATAGGATGAATAATGACATGTTGATGGCGCTTCCCTTATGGTATTTTTGTCAGGGTAACAACAAACTGCCCCTTGTAGAAACTAAGTGCTGTGACACTCTGTCCTTTTGTGTAGCATATGGGCACTCTTTGTTAACTAGTGATGATGATGATACACTAGGAGAAGTATATAACATAAAGACAGAGACTTTGACATCTGGTCGACCTAGTTCAAATCCTAGCTCTGCAATTTTCTAGCAAGTGGGTCTTGGCAAGTCAGCACACATTTCTCTAAGCCTCAGTTTCCTCATGTGTAAAATGGGATAATTGTAGCTATGCCATGAAGTTCTTTAAAAAGATTTAAAAAATAATTCAATAGAGGGAGGATGTATAACCAAGTGGTTAAGACTGTGGGCTCTGGAGTCAGATGACCTGGATTCAAATACCGGTTCTGCTACTTACTAGCTATGACCTAGTGTAAATTACTTTGTCTTTGTTGCTGGTTAGATTCCCCAGCAAAGCAGACTCTGAAGCAAAGATGAGCATATAGGATATGTACTAGGGAGAGCCTAGGCATCAACGTCTGTGGAAGGGAGAGGAAGGAAGCAGGAGTGGGCAGAGAGAGAAGTTGGGTTTCTCCCAGTGAAGTTCCAGTGAAGACCTCAGCTGACCCTTCAGGGAGCTCTAGGACTAAGATGACCCTTCAGAAATGTCCAAAGTTGGGGCGAGGGGTCAGGTTTTTATAGCCCTGTGATGATCAGTCACTGGATGCAATTGCTGCTGGAAGGAGGCATGACCTTGAACCAGGCAATTTTCTTTAGTGGAGGCAATTGCCAAAGAGGGCTGACATCAGAAGGCCATCTTCCTGCAGCACTTCCAGCACCTGAGAATAAGTCCTTCATGTTTTTTTTTTGTTTTTACTATATGATTCCACTTATATAAAATACTAGAAAATGCAGACTAATCTATAGAGACAGAAAGCAGATCAGTGGTTGACTGGGGAGGGGGGCCTGGAATGGGCCAAGAGCAGGGAAGAACAGCAAGGTCCTTCATTTTTGAAGGGAGGGCTAGGCAGGGCACCACAGTGTCCACCACAGCCTCTGTACCTCCATATTCTCACCTGCAAAATGGGGATTATAATCGTACTGACCTCATATGGTTGTGGTAAAGATTACTGCACTTAGAAGAGTGTTTGGCGCCCCCCAAAATGTTAACTGTTATAATTTAATGCAGTAAAACTCTTCACACTGGTAGAGCTAAGTGCTCAAGGAATGGTGGTTTTGGAGCCATAGTCATACTCACAGATTTGTTAAATGTTACTAATAGAAAAGGTTTTAAAAATTATTGGATCATGCCCCTTAGGAGATGGGGAAGCCAGAGCTCAGTGAGAGGAAATGATTTGCCAAGTTCATTGGTGGAATGACCAGGCGGGAAACTGGGGGCACGTGTCCCCTCGCTCAAAGTTGGTGAACCAGCTATCCATGTCTGGGCCTATACAGTCCCTCACTTTACGTATGTGAAGCAAATACTTACTTTACCTCCATTGATGTCCGTCCCTTTACCTGTAAGCTCTTGGTGCAGGAGTGAACTTTGGCTTTTATTCCATTTGGTCTGTGACAAAGATCATGTAAGAACTGGGGAACTCATGAACATTATTCCAAAATTGCCAATGGACTTCCTGACATTCAGAGTCTGAGGAAACGGATCAGCCTTGGTCTTTGTGGGAAGGCTCTCCTCTGGCTCTCTGAGACTGACCACTTTTATCTCTTCGCTTTGCTTTCAAGGGTTCTACGCCAGCCAGTGGGCAGGATTTACTTCGCAGGCACGGAGACTGCTACACACTGGAGTGGCTACATGGAGGGGGCTGTGGAGGCCGGGGAGAGAGCAGCCCGAGAGGTAAGGCCTGGGGTCATGGGCTGTGGGGAAGGACGCAACTCATGGGCCTGACAACCAGGTTAAATATGTCTGAGATCCTGGAAGCCAATTCCCCATGAACCCTCATCTGAAGGACAGTGAAACACCTTTTTAACAGTAGTCACAGGTGAAATGAACACCTTAACCCAAAAGTAACAATGAGTCCAAGGTAAAAAGAGTCCATGGGGCAAAAGATCACCATGGCTATACTTGAGAGATAACCTAGGTCTAATATTATAGAACCAAACATGTTTACACTAGGATTCAGGATTCATTTATATATTTTCCCACAGTTCCTCTGATCTCATCCCTATTAAGGTGTGTTCACGGCTATTAAAATTTATGGTGAGTCTAATGGTTGGACCTTCTTATGTTATAGATGGAAGACCTTTTGGGTCTTTTCAAAGGTTCAATGGACTACACTGGCTTTTACCCTGGTGTTTTTGATGGATATCCCAAAAGACATTGTTAGTCCTTTATTTAAAGAGCAGATTAGGAGAAGGATGGTGTCATTTTTGTTATTCACCAAGATGTGCTTTCTTTTCAGATCCTGCATGCCATGGGAAAGATCCCAGAGGATGAAATCTGGCAGCCCGAACCAGAGTCTGTGGTAGGTTATATTTTATGTCATGAATTTAAATCTCTTTCCTCTAAAAACAATTACTTGTGAATAGAACACACTTGTATATATTCACAGGCCTTCCCCTAAGTGATTCAACCCATGAATGTTTAAAGAGATGCCACGGGTTAGGGCAGAGGTGAGGGATTTAGAAGAACTTTGATAAATTTGCAGCTGCCACATGCCTTGCAGATTATTAGGAAAAAATAAATTATTTTTTGGTCGGATGAGACATTACTCGGAGAGTTCTAGACTTATTAAGAACTCAATAAATGTCTGTTGAATAAATCTCTAACCTGGTGATAGGGGGGAGGAAATGAAGATATGTCAGTATCCCCTGTCTGGGGACAAAGGAGTGGAATGAAATGGAGCAGATTTAGGTTAAAAATGCATTTTCAATATACCTATCATTTTGTAATAAAACCCCAGGAAATTTTCCTGACTGGAAGGAAGTATACACATCATAGAGGACAAGGGTCTAAAAGGTCAAAGTTATTCGTCTGTCAAGTGTAAGGTTAAAAACAGTAGCCTGGCCACTCCAAAGTCATTGTCTTAGTGCTTCTGTCAGAGATGGGATTGAGGACTGAGTGGACCACAGATGCATCCACTCAGCAAATACTTATTGTGCACCTGCTCTGCATCAGCCGCTGGGATAATGATACAGCAGTGCTTTCAGAGCTCAACATGTGGTGGGGAGAACAGATGAGAACAAAAAAGCCCACCTACCATGAAGATGACACGCTGAGAATGTAAAAAGAGGGGGTCATCTTAGTTTGGGGACACTGGAAAGGCTCCGAAGGAAGTGAGATATAAACTGAGACTTGCGAAGTTAGTGGTCAGAATTAGTTAAGTAAAGGGCCCAGTGGGGAACGGGGAATGAATGTTCTGAGCAAAGGGAATGTGACGTTTCATGGCCTAGAGGTTGGCAAGTGTGAGTCACGTTCGGAGAACTGGAAGAAATACAGACTTTCTGTACTGACACCAAATATTCTCTGAACCCAGGATGTCCCTGCGAAGCCCATTACCACCACCTTCTTGGAGAGACATTTGCCCTCCGTGCCCGGCTTGCTGAGGCTGATTGGATTGACCACCATCTTGTCAGCAACTGCTCTTGGCTACCTGGCCCACAAAAGGGGGCTACTTGTGCGGGTCTAAAGAGAGGGCATCTGTAACCACACCCTCTTCTGCTTTCTGTTTGGCGTGTGGGTTTGGGGAAGGAGTTGTAACAAAGTTCCATGAAGACACAAAGAATGTAGAGTGAAGTGGGGAGCATGACGATAAGTCAGCCTTCGACCACAGGAAAACACAATATCTCTTTCTCCATTTTGATCTCTGTGTATTGTCTAGTACCTAGCTTAGCACTCTGTTTCACCCATTTCCAAGTTCACTGGTCTCAGAATCTTTACAGTAGTTAAACAGGCTTGTTAAAGGTCCTTGCTATCCTACTGTATACATTGCCCAGGCACAAAAAACTAGCTTTTTCCTACCTCTGTGGCTTTGTGCTTGTCCTTCCTCTTACCTGTAAGGTCCACATCTTCCAAGATGTCTGCATTTGTCCTTAGAATCCTGTATTGTTACAGCTGGAAGAACTTAGACACCACCTTGTCCTTACTTGCTATTTTAGAGTTGAGCAAACTGAAGTCAAGAGAGGTGGGACTTAATTGCCCAAGGCCCACAATAAGCCACTGATATTTTGTTGAGTAGAACACAGGTGCATTGCTTTATCCCATTTCCCAGGGTGAATTTCCCAATCACCCTCTCTACTCCCTGCCATGGTTGCTAATCATGTTGCCCCTTGTGTGGGTTTACTCTGTACTAAGTTGTTTTGTGCTACTCAGTATATTTCCTTAAGTCTTACTGTCTTCTGCAGTGTGTCTTCAGCTCATTTAAATTTTTTTGAGGGTAGAAGTCTTGTCTTTTCTTCCTCTTGTATCCTCCCTTGTATCTGGATACGAAGGTTAGTACACGTTTGGGTAATTAAAAATAAAGTTGATTGACCAGATGTCTGTTGCCTTTTCTTTTTGGGTAATGACTTTCAAGGGTTTTGACAAATCAAATCAAGATCCAATATTAGGTATATAATTGTGGCTTAAAAGCATTGAGTCAAAATTTTCTTGAAGCTCAGATGATGCGTGCATTTGGATTGTGTGATCCATCATGGGTGGTGTCTATGTGAGCACTTGGTAAATGATTTATAATGATATCATAAGGATGCTAAAAGACACAGCTCCTTGCTTTCACCCCCTCTGCCCCCGAAAAAAGGCTGTCAAAATAATTGACATATTAATAAGTAAGATGCTTTAACTATTAAGACAATTATAATATTTCAGTTGACCTTTCATATTCCTTATCAGTGCAAAGCTTTTTAATAGGTACACTCATTGATTTAAACCATAGTTCCATAGTCCATTAAATCCTATTTGAACTACTTTTTAAATGAGATCATCATTTCCAAGTATTCATACCTGTCAACTCCCAAGATGAGTTTTTATCAGGATATATATATATATTTTTTAACATCTTTATTGGAGTATAATTGCTTTACATTGTTGTGTTACTTTCTGCTGTATAACAAAGTGAATCAGCTATATGTATACATATATCCCCATATCTCTTCCCTTTTGCGTCTCCCTCTCTCCCACCCTTCCTATCCCACCCCTCTAGGTGGACACAAAGCACCGAGCTGATCTCCCTGTGCTATGTGGCTGCTTCCCACTAGCTATCTATTTTACATTTGGTAGTGTATATATGTCCATGCCACTCTCTCACTTCGTCCCAGCTTACCCTTCCCCGTCCCTGTGTCCTCAAGCCCATTCTCTATGTCTGCGTCTTTATTCCTGTCCTGACCTTAGGTTCTTCAGAACCTTTTTTTTTTTTAGATTCCACAACTGTGTGTTAGCATACAGTATTTGTTTTTCTCTTTCTCACTTACTTCACTCTATATGACAGTCTCTAGGTCCATCCACCTCGCTACAAATCACTCAGTTTCATTTCTTTTTATGGCTGAGTAATATTCCATTTTATATATGTGCCACATCTTCTTTATCAGGATATATATATATATATTTTTTCTTTTTGCGGTATGCGGGCCTCTCACTGTTGTGGCCTCTCCCGTTGCGGAGCACAGGCTCCGGACGCGCAGGCCCAGCGGCCATGGCTCACGGGCCCAGCCGCTCCGCGGCATATGGGATCCTCCCAGACCGGGGCACGAACCCGTATCCCCTGCATCGGCAGGCGGACTCTCAACCACTGCGCCACCAGGGATATCAGGATATATTTTAAATCCATAAATGACCATTCTCACATGCTGCTTTAGAAAATGAAGGTTGTTTTTCTTAGCATAAATGAAATTTAAGAAATCTCCCAGGATTAATCAATAATAGTATAGTTTCCAATTTTTACAGTGACATTTAGATTCATGAATTTGTAGGAACTTTAGAGACTAAATGAGGAGATTAAAGAACCCACTAAGACTTCTGTAACCATTTTGGTTTGGGGATCTGTCTAGAAATATAATGTATTTGGCCTAGGAGTGTCTTCTTGAGCATGCTCCCCTCGGAAACAGTCCCGCCCACCCTGAGAGTCGTCATACTACTAACTCCAGCACATACATTAAGAAAGAGTCAGATAAGGAATTACCTTCTCCAGGAATCTCCTGGACCACTCATCCTCCAGCTGGGCCAGTGGAGAATGCTCAGTGTTCTCCCAGTGTTACATGCCTAGACTTCTTGTCCTGCACTTACCCTATGATATTGCAGTTGCGCCATCTTGTTAAATTACGTGATTTGAGGTGCCAAGTTACATTCAATATTAGTTACCAAGGTAAATCCTGAGATAGACAAAAATGGGAAACTTTAAATGAAAGACCTAAAAACCAGTTTCTTGTCTGATGAAACCCCTCACCAGTTCTGAGCGTATGAAAAGAGTGGAGAGGGTTTTTAAAAAATTTTTATTTAAATATAGTTGATTTACAGTGTTGTGTTAGTTTCAGACATACAGCAAAGTGATTCAGTTATACACACATATATATATACTTTTTTTACATTCTCTTCCATTATAGGTTATTACAAGATATTGAGTGTGTGTCAAATCTAAAAAATGATACAAATGAACTATTTTACAAAACAGAAATAGACTCACAGACGTAGAACACAAACTTATGGTTACTAAAGTGGAAAGGGGGGGAGGGATAAATTAGGAGTTTGGAATTAAAATATACACACTAGTATATATAAAGTAGATAACCAATAAGGACTTACTGTATAGCACAGGGAGGGGGTTTTGAAGGGATGACTCGTGAAGAAGTCTCTTTAGAGAGAGCTGCCATGCTTTGAGTCCAACCCACCCCAAAAGGGAGGGCCAGGGTTTTACCTTCTCATCCAAAGTCCTATGAGAGGGGCTTCAAGGAGACCCCTTCGAGAGCTTGAGACACCCCAGAGGAATCTAAAGCCTTGGCTTCTGTTCAAGATGCTTCTGACTTGAGAGTGAGGGAATGCTACTAAGACTGCCAGAAAACAGAAGCTGAATGGAGATCAAAATTGACTAACCAGACAATTCTACATTACCTACTCTTTTTAAAAACAATGTATCTGTGCCGTCTTTTGCAGAGAGCTAATTTTCATTTTTCTTCATACTCATTTTCAAAGTTTCAACTGCCTTTTTGACTATATTTTAGTTGAGGTAGCTCTAATAACTGGTTGGATCTGGTTTTCTCTTGGGTAGGTGATGAGTCTCAAGCAGTGATTCTCAGCTGAGGGTACACATCAGAATTACTGGGGTGCTTTGGAAAGACCCGCATGTCTAAGCTTTACATGGAGAGTTTAATTTAGCAGGTTGGGAAGAAGACAAGTGTCTTCATAGATCTTCTCTGTGAAGGTCTTAGCCAAGGGCTAAGAATCACAAGTTCAAAGGTACAGTAGGGCTTGGGCATATGGAGTTGAGCTTTTCTCAGAGGCCTGCTGCTCTGTCTCCGTCCTCTGTTATATCAATGTGAAAAGAAGATGCTTATAATATACTTGGAATAAAAGGAAACAGTGGGACTTCCCTGGTGGCGCAATGGTTAAGACTCCGTGCTCCCAATGCAGGCGGCCCAGGTTCGATCCCTGCTCAGAGAACTAGATCCCACATGCGTGCTGCAACTAAGAGTTCACATGCCACAACTAAGGAGCCCTCAAGCCGCAACCTGGAGCCCGTCTGCCACAACTAAGGAGCCTGCCTGCCGCAACTAAGACCCAGCACAAGCAAATAAATAAATAATAAAAAAAAAGGAAACAGTGTTCCTCTATGAAAGTTAAGCATTAATTCGACATGTTAAAGAGTGAGACATGTTCCCTGGATCATAAGAACTGCTTGACTGGGAATTCCCTGGCGGTCCAGTGGTTAGGACTCCAAGCTTTCACTGCTGAGGACACGGGTTCGATCCCTGGTCGGGGAACTAAGATCCTAAGATCCCACAAGCCGCGTGGCATGGCCAAAACCAAAAAACAAAAACTGCTTGACCAGAGAAAGGCTATCTTGATTGGAAGGCATGGTTGTCTTAGGCTGGGTCCTCCCCAAAAAGTAGAACCTCAAACAAGGGCTTTTATGCAGATAGTTCACTTTTGGAAGTGATTTCAGGGAGCAGAAGTGGGATTAGGAAGAGAGTGAAACCGGGCAGGTGGGAAAGCCAGTCCAAGGGTGCGTTATTGAATTGGTCACTGCTGTGGGCTACTGGGGCTCAGTGCGGCCAGGGACCCTCTGAGGAGCTATGCAGAATGTACCTTAGAAGAGATCACCTGAGGGGACCAAAGAAGGGTGTATTTATCTCCCACTGGCTTAAGTTTTCCTTGAACTGTTAACTCCCTTCCAGTTTTGTCCATGTATCAGAATGGCCAGTGAAGAAGGTGCTATCAGTAACTTGCACATCTGGTTGCTGGCTGCTGCAGCAATGGCTGGAGTGAAAAAATAGGCTGGGATGTTCTGATGCCCAGGAGATGTCCTATATATAGGGCCCAGTATACAACTTAAAAGACAAGTTAAAAGAAGCACAATATGTTTTTGTTTGTTTGTTTTGGTTTTGTCCAAGGGAGAGATTCTGAATCTTAGGGGGAAAAACATCTGTTTATGTGACACTCTTATGGATATTTTAGTTTTAAAAGAATACATCCCAATTTGAGATCTTCAAGGCTGCACGACCATCTACTGATAAGGTCCCAGGCAAGAAAGAGATCGACGAAACACTCTTTGCCATGCCTGTGGTCTCCTTTTAAAAATGTGGTCAGGGGCTTCCCTGGTGGCGCAGTGGTTGAGAATCTGCCTGCTAATGCAGGGGGACACAGGTTCGAGCCCTGGTCTGGGAGGATCCCACATGCCACGGAGCAACTAGGCCCGTGAGCCACAACTACTGAGCCTGCACATCTGGAGCCTGTGCTCTACAACAAGAGAGGCCGCGATAGTGAGAGGCCCACGCACCGCGATGAAGAGTGGCCCCCGCTTGCCACAACTAGAGAAAGCCCTCGCACAGAAACGAAGACCCAACACAGCAAAAATAAATTAATTAATTTTAAAAAAAAGTGGTCAGAAGTGGACCTTTGCACACCAGGCACCTGCTTGTGTGATCCTACTACTCTGGCCGCAACCGATTGGACTAGGGTTGATTTCCTGAGTCAAAGACAGAACTCTATGAGTAGCCAGTGGCCCATGAATTGGCCTGGCCCAAAGTCTTTCTGTGGCAGTGGTGAAGATGAAGTGGACACAAGGAGGGGGCAGACTAAGGCACAGGAATGGGGTAATGATGGCCGATCCTGAGGCAGTGACAGTAGAGTGGCTGCTGTGTCACTTGACCTATCGATGCATCTCAACAGCAATGACCGATGTTCCAGGACATCAGATGACTTGACTGAACCCCAGTGGCCTGACGTCCCCTACTTCTTCACTTCCTCTAGTTTTTCTCTGGAAACTGAGTGTATTTAACAGAGATGTCTTACCTCTGCCAACATTCATCTCCCTCCTATCTGCTTCCTCTTGAACTTCAACTTCTGCTTGTCCCCAACGACCTGGTCCTCTGTCACTGTACACCTTTTAGGATCTTGTCTCCTGGACAATCTGTTAGGATCCCTTAACTTCCATCTTAACCTCGGCTCCAAACTAAGAAGGGCAAGTTCTCATTTCCACAATAAGTTACATCTTGTAACCAAAGAGAATAGTCTAGAATGCTGTGTACTCTAGGAGAATGTATAGGCAACTTGGTGTGATGTGATGGTGGGTTTGTTGTTTGTTTCCTGTTAGTTTAAGTGCTGAGGAAGACTCATCTGAGTTGAAAATTCTCCTGGGGAGTGATCTTAATGACATCTCAGCCTGTGGACACTAGAAACCAAGCTCCTGTATTAGAAATAGCTGATCTAATCAGACCCTGCACTTAGCCAGGGCTGCTACTTTCTGAGGTGATTGTTCTTGGCATTTCTGCTGAGATCACGCAATGAGTCACTGACATGTCATACGCCACTCCAGTGGAAAGACATTCCAGCCTCTGGCCTCCATCCATGATCACTTTGACCTCTTCTTTCACCTTTCTTTGCATCTCTAATCCTCCACCATTTCTTCCGTAAGCATTCTGGTTCAGTTTCTTCTTGAAAATCCATTTCCCTGCGAGGCAAAATGCTGAGTGGCACTGAGCCTTTGTTCTTGACTTTGACATATCTGTTTTACCTCTAGGCCCTTTCATTGTATTTTAGTTTCTTTTCCCTAACCTGCTGTCAAAATCTTTTTAATACCAGAATCTTCCCTGGGTTTTAGAAAATCAAGCAGAAAGTCCTGGAGTTACGTGGGAGCAGTGAGAAGGAGACCACCAGCTGTTTCAGAAAAGACTTAGAGCTGGCCTGGGCCCTAAGCCCCTCACCCTCATGGTTGACTCCTCCTTTCTGGTCTCGTGTTGTCCTCTACCTGCCCTTCTCCTCTTCTGCTGTTTGACCTCCAGTGCTGTCAAACGCTCAGGCCCTTAGTCCACTGGTGAAGCCTGGGTTTGGATAAATATAACTCTTTCTGGAGCTCGAAACTCAGGGATGACGTTGGCCCTTTGGACTATGCATCCCTATATTTTGGAAGCACTCCAAGGACAAAATTGGTCTTCAAAATAACGTCCTCTAAAAGTTGCTTGGAGGGAGTTCCCTGGTGGCCTAGTGGTTAGGATTCAATGCTTTCACTGCCATGGCCCAGGTTCAATCTCTGGTTGGGGAACTGAGATCCTGCAAGCCGTGTGGCGTGGCCAAAATAAAATTAAATAAATAAATGAATACATAAATAAATTAAAAACTGCTTGGAATGTTAAAACCAGGAAATACGTGATGTGTCTTTCAGAAATATAACAGCCTCCCTGCCAACTCCCTGCATCCTTGAGCTTCCTTTGTTTTAGGTACCCAATTCCACAGGCGCTACTTAAGCAAAGGACAATGTAGGCGATGAAACCCCGCATAGAAAGGAGCAGTATAAGGACAAGGCTCACAGAGGGAGCTCTAAGCATTACTGGTCGTTCCCCAACGGCCATCTCTTTTTGAGCCACAAGTTAGGACAGAAGGTTGGGTATTAGACTTATCAATATTCATCCTTCCACTTGCTTCCTAATAGAATCTTGATTTTGTTTAGCTATTCACCCACCACTATGCCTCAGGGTGAGTAGGCTGGCCACATCCTCAGTCCTAAAAGATGGGCACTGGTTAGTCTAAGCTGATCGTGGTGGGCCTGTTTCCTTTGTCAATGGTTACCTTAAGCCTGGGTATGTTACGTAATTCTGGCTAAGCAAAAAAGAAGTCTTCTTGGGGGGTGGGGGGGGTGGGCTGGAGCTTCTGGAAGAGAGTCCGTCACTCTTAAAAACAGACCCATGAAAGAAAAAGTCCCATCCCATCCTTTCTCTGGACATCGTAAGTGTCTGGATGTGACACTTGTAATGGCTGCAGCCATCTGACTTTCAAGCTAAGGGTGAGGCCCATACACAGAAAAGGTCAGGGCCAAAAGAGTCACAAAAAAACTGAGTTGTAGCCCTGATGCACCCTGCTTACAGCCTATCCTGTCTCAGGAGTGCTGGTCATATGAGAAATAAATTCAAAAAGTTTGCATACAGATTTTCTGGTACTTACAGTCCAAAGCATCCTAAAAGATACACCTGACTTGACAAAAATTAAAACCTTCTTCTAAGGCTACCTTTGGATAATAATCATGCTTATTGTTAATTATAATAACAGCTCCTTTCATTAAACATGTATTATATAGAAGACACTGTACATTATCTCATTTTATCATGAAATCACCCCCACCTACATTTGACAGATGAGGAGTCTGAGTCTCAGAGATGCTATGAGGCTAAGGTCTCAAAATCAATAAGTAGTGGACATGGCTTCAAACCTACCTGGGAATTGTTCTTAACCTATGAGTGTTTTCTTCCCTGTCTACACTCCCTGATCCAGCCTTATAAGATCACTTATCCAGAATACTTAGGACCTGCGCTTTTTTTTTTTGCATATATCTTTTTAAAAAATATCTTTATTGGAGTATAGTTGCTTTACAATGGTGTGTCAGTTTCTGCTGTACAACAAAGTGAATCAGCTATACGTATACATATGTCCCCATATCTCCTCCCTCTTGTGTCTCCCTCCCACCCTCCCGATTCCACCCCTCTAGGTGGTCACAAAGCACCGAGCTGATCTCCCTGTGCCATGCGGCTGCTTCCAACTAGCTATCTATTTTATATTTGGTAGTGTATATATGTCCATGCCACTCTCTCACTTCGTCCCAGCTTACCCTTCCCCTTCCCCATACCCTCAAGTCCATTCTCTACGTCTGTGTCTTTATTCCTGTCCTGCCCCTAGGTTCTTCAGAACCTTTTTTTTTTTTAGATTCCATATATATGTGTTAGAAGACCTGACCTTTTTGAATCACTAGTATTTCCAAAGCTTAGACATTTTTATTTTTGAAAGAGCTTTTTCTTGCTCTCTTACCATGCAATCTAGTCCCAACCTCTTCTTGATAATGTTCTTTTGCCTTTTCCACAATGTGGATCAAAGAATGAAAATCATTCAACAATAACTCAACAGATATATATTGAACACTCTCTCTATTCCAGGTATTTTTCTAGGTGCTGGGAATAGAGTCGTGAACCAAAGTGAGAAAGACTCTTTCCTCATGGAATATAAAATCTGATAGGTAGACGGTAAATAAGTAAGTAAGTAAATAAATAAATGCTGTCATATATTCTGTCAGTGGAGAGACGTGTTATCAAGAAAATGTAAGCAAGGTGAGGGGGTGGGCAGAGAGTGATGTGGCAGTGAGGGATGGCTCTAGGAAATTTGGTGGTCAGGTTAGGCTTTGCTGAGAAAGTGACTTTTAAACAGTGGTCTAAATGAAGGGAATGAAGCATGGTGCTGTTTGGAAGAAGAGCATTCCAGGCAGGAGAAACAGGAAGCACAAGGTCCAGAAGGGAGAGGGGATGGTTGGAGTAATAAAGGAAGAGAAAAGGGGCCAGGGTGACAGGAGGAACAGCAGCAGAACACTAGTGGCAGGAAGTGAGGTTGGAGAGTTAGATAGGGGCCAGATCAGGTAGGGAGTCTTAGGCCATATATAGTAAAGGCTTTGGCTTTTATTCTAAATGTGAAGACAATCCACTGGGGGATTTCTAGTAGGGGAGTAGGTCTGACAGATGTTTATTAGAATCATTCTGTGGTGGATACTGTGGTTCACTGCCCACATCCTACCTTCAGGACTGCTGCCCTCATTCTCCCAGCTGCTGGGAGCTGGGAGGCTGACAACTCATGGCTGTGTCCCTTTCTGTGGGCTGAAGAAAGCCCCCAGGCCCAAAGATATGCCCCTTCCTAGGGGGAGCCCACATCCAATGACTGAGCAATGAGGGTGTACAAAGGACCATCCCAGCTTCACAGCTTCCATGGGGTCAGCTGATGCCTCTGTTGCAATTGCATCAGAGTTCAACTTCACTTTCTGCCCCGTTTTGCTTCCTTCACTCCCTCCCAGGTGTTGATCCCAAGGGCACCCTCCAATAAACTTTGTGCATGCAAATCTCCATCTCAGTGTCGGCTTCTTGGGCAATCCAGTCTGTGACACACTTTGCAACGTGGAGTCATGTACAGGAAGAGGGGAAGCAGGAGGCTAGTTCAGAGGCCAGGGCAGTTGTCCAAGCCAGAGACTCTGGTGGCTTGGTGATATCCGTGGACATCCAAGTGGCAATGTTGGGTAGTCTGTTCACTATATCTGTTACAGTTTAGGAGAGAGGTTGGGGCTGGTGATATAATTTGGGGAGCCATGGGATTGAGTGTAGAGAAATGTCTCCTTTCAGCATTTCTGTTATATATTTCTGGAGTTCACACACCTGGTTAAACAATCTGCTGCTATATTTAGGTATTTATTGTCTGCTGCCTCCCCCAAAATTTGAGACAACATCCAGTACATATAAATATAAAGTTAATAAAACAAAAACAGAAAATCAAGGCTCATGCCAAAAGCAGCTGATAGGTGAGCAGTAAGTGGATGAGGAGAATGTGGATGAACAGTTGGACACGGGGAAGGCCAACTGCTACGTAGGTGGGGAATCCGAGGAACTTAGCAGGGACACACTGACCCAGGCCTGAAATGTAACTATTTCATTTTGTCACACTGGTGAAATATTACATCAGAAATCCTGTTGGATTGGGGTTTCTCAAAATGCACATTCAACTCACCAAGTGGATTCCTGGCACATCTCACCCTAGTGTGAATAAGCATCAAATTGTAGTCAACCAGGAATAAAATCTACTCTGAAAATGAACTTCTGGGCAACATCAGCCCAAGGTGACTGCAGGATGTTGGGAGACCCAATGATTCCTCCTTCCCCATGACTTCCTGGGTTCCTCTTTCCGCCCTTCTCCTCCATGTCAGCTTTTCCTCATGTCTCTCCTTGGCTTCCTCCTGGAGCCCTTTCAGTTGGTGACCTCCTCCTTTCCCAAGATCCTGCTGATGCCCAGAAATAAGCCCACGCACCCATGGTCAACTAATCTACAGCAAGGTTGGCAAGAATATACGATGGAGAAAAGACTGTCTCTTCAGTAAGTGGTGCTGGGAAAACTAGACAGCTCCATGTAAAAAAATGAAATTAGAACATTCTCTAATGCCACACACAAAAATAAACTCAAAATGGATTAAAGACCTAGATGTAAGACTGGATACTATAAAACTCCTAGAGGAAAACATAGGAAGGACGCTTTGACATAAACTGCACCAAGATCCTGCTGATGGAGGGAGGAGGGTCCCATGTGCGTCCAGTGCTTCCCAGGGACCAGCAGGGGGATGCTAAAAGATACTTCATGGCTCGGCCTCAGAAAGATGGGTTCCCTATTTGAAAGAGTTACATGAAAAAGTGGATGGGTAAGAGAACTAAAATAAAGATAGGTGGGGGGGGAGGCTGCAGTGAGTTTGATTGGCTTTTTGTCTACCCAGCTGACTGTGACCTGAGACCCTTCCCCTGGGACTTGCACCTGTGAGCAGTACTATTTCCTCTCCCTTGGGCATCCTTCCCTATTGTCAGCCTGGAGAATGTCTACATTTTGTCTTCAGCCAGTCAGCTCCAGAATATCTTTCTTCAGGAAGCCAAGGAGAGGAGAGTCATCTGGGTCCAGTGAGGGTTTTCCCTCGGGGCAACCCATCAAGGCTGTCAGTACCAATCACACTAGAACACCTGGCTTGGTAGGGTGACCCAGACAGGTGAGCGGGGCAGAGCGCAGGATCTCAGGTCGGGCAGGCAGGTGATTTAGTTGAGGTTCCATGGAGACTAGTGCAGGTGGATTCAGGGGCCCAGACCTCAGCAGGGGTATGAAAAGTCATATTCAGCAGGGGGGTGTGGAGGGTAGGAGATTGGCGGTGCCTGGGTTCCAGCTTTATCCCTGCTTCCTAGGGAGACATGGTGAGAACATGGTAGTTAAGGTGCACAGTGCAGACCACTGGCCTAGGACTGGGTCTCAGGCCCCATATTCTCACAAAGGGTCTGCCTGAGGGGACAAGACAGAGGCTCCACGCCCAGTAGCCATCAGCAGTCCCCTGGGAATTCTGTGGGAGGCCTAGCAGCCTCTGCTTCTTGTGTGTGTGTGTGTGTATGGGTCCTCCTGCCTGAACTTGAAAGTGTGCCCTGTCCTGGATTAAGATTTGCTGCTGTTATTCTCTGCCAGCCTCCCGAGAAACCTAGACTGAGGATGGCTGGACACTTGCACGGCAAGCCCATCTTTTCCCCAAACATTCCCTGACCACCAAGACTGTCGTTTCCCTTTGCTTACCCTGGCCATGCCCCTATGTTGCCTCTGCCTCCGGAGATGGAATTGTGCCAGGCACAGGCTCCTTCTTTCTGTCTCAGGGGGACTGGCCATGCAGATCCAGTTTTCCTAGACATTGATCCAGGAAAGATGTTATCTGCCAAGCGCTTGAAAGCACCCACCGGATGCTAAACAACCCTCATATTGTCCCAATACTGTCTTCTCTCTTTACCTAACTAGGAATATCTACTTTGGACAGATTCATGTGTGTGCCTGGGTCTGGGGGCGCAGAGGGTGGAGGAGAAGGTTGGCCTGACTTTGAGAAGCCAGGGGCTGCCCTTTCCGAGTGTGCCCTGTGTCAGTCCTTGCCCTTGAAGTGAGCTGAGGTGAGGCTGGATTTGTTCCTTTCTGTGCTTGTTAATTTTAATTTGTTAATTTTGTATTTCAGCCAGATACCCAGCTTCCCCTCAAGACTGGGCATGTCATAAATGATTGAGTGAAATAAATAATGAATAAATGCTTCTCTCTTGGATTCCAATTTAAATCCAGGGAGCCCTGGTGAGATCTGAGGACTGGTCTTGTCAATTATTTCTTCCAGACTAACCTCCGGTTACTAATTGGCTCATTTAAATTCCTTCTTTTGAGGACATGTTACAATGGAAGTAAGATAATTAAAAGAGCAGCAAACTTGAGTTTGCGGTTGGATACGTTTGAAGCTATGTCATTACCATTATGATACTGGATACCATATGAAAATGTGGTCCAGGGAAACAACAGTCAGTTTTAATCTTTCTCCTGCAAATGATGTTTCATAGTAAAATCTGAATATTAATGGTGATCCTTGATTCTTACTTGCTTATATCTCTATGTGTACCCAAAATACTAGCTTTAAGGCAGTGCTTTCCAAACTTTTTCACATCAAATCACATAGAAAAAAAAATGACTGTATTTGTATGGCATATTTTGTAAATGGATAAGGTTACTCCATGCCTGGAAGCGAGGAGCTTGAGGGCTCCAGGCATGCGAGACACATCCCTGTGCCCAGAGGGCTGATGGCCTCCAGATCGCTGCACACGTAGAACCCATTTGGGGTGGGACTTATCATCTGGGGAGACATCAAACATCATTTAAACAAATATGTAATTTTAAATCT
Organism: Mesoplodon bidens; assembly: GCF_964165515.1. Lineage (NCBI taxonomy): Eukaryota > Metazoa > Chordata > Mammalia > Artiodactyla > Ziphiidae > Mesoplodon > Mesoplodon bidens. The sequence continues at coordinate 101,426,335 of NC_138163.1, forward strand.
TTATGGAGGGAAAGTAAAGATAAGGAATTATGATGGTAATTGTGTAATTAATTGTGAGGAAGGGATTGTCAGGAAAGGCATCTCCTAGGAAGTGATATGTCATCGGTGACCTGAAGGATCTAGCCAAGTGAAGAATGGAGAAAAGAACCTTCCAGAGAGAGGCAAGTGAGACAGAAAAGGACTGGCTATGTCTGAGGATTTATAAGCAGAACTAGATGGCTAGAAGGTTCTGAGGGAGAGAGGAGGGATAGGCGAGGATAGGGAAGCAAGCTGGGGACGGAACACGCGAGGCCTTGGGAACCATGATCCATCACATCCAAAGTGCAACAACAGCTACTGAAGGGATATCGTCTCTGACTGAGGATCAGATTTGCACTTTTAAAGAGATCACTCAGGCTACTGAGTGGTGTGGTTTAAAAAAAACAGGGCATTTTGATAGAAGACTAACGGGAGACATGATAGATAGCTAGTGGGAAGCAGCCGCATAGCACAGGGAGATCAGCTCGGTGCTTTGTGACCACCTAAAGAGAAGGGATAGGGAGGGTGGGAGGGAGGGAGACGCAAGAGGGAAGGGATATGGGAACAGATGTATATGTATAACTGATTCACTTTGTTATAAAGCAGAAACTAACACACCATTGTAAAGCAATTATACCCCAATAAAGATGTAAAAAAAAAATCACCCACCCCAAACTGAAACTTATAAACCCTATAAACCTATAAACTCTATAAACCTATAAACCCTGCCCTAATTTCTGCACTTTGAGACACTGCTGAGACCCTGTCAATGTGATATTCGCCCTTACAGCAGTGAGTCTAATAAACTTAGCTGTGCTTGATCGACATGTTTCCTGGTGGTCTTTTGGGAGGTCAACGGTTGACAAGTGTCTGGTAGGAAGCTCTGTTACCTAAAGGGAGACCTGAGAAGAAGGTTCTCATAAGAGCACAGTACTCAGTTGTGTGCAGAATCTGAAAGAATTTGGATTAGAGAATAGAAATTTATTTGGATTGGAGAATAGAAATTTCTGTTCTCTAGTTTATTAAAGGTGCAAAATTGGAGTCTAGTTTTGTGCTTATGTAAGACAAATACACTTCTCAGGACCACAGATTCCGATCTTTTTGTATCTAAAAAGCAAAACTGGGAAATGGCTATATTCAGGTGCGTGGTGGGGCGGGGGATGGGGCATTGGTGGGAGCAGAGGACAGCCCATGTGGTTTTAAATCATTCAAAGTTCTACTTAATGCTCCAAATTCAGGTGCCTGAAATAGCAGGAATTTGAGGACAGGCCAATACTGGCATTTAACTCTTCGCTTTCAAGAACATCAAGGCCCACGTGGTAGGCTGAATAATGGCCCTGGCAAAGATGTTCACACCCTAACGCCAGAACCTCATGTGGGAAAAGGGATTTTGCAGATGTGGTAAGTTAAGGATAGTAAAATAGGGAGATTATCCTGGGTTATCCGAGTGGACCCAGTGTAATCCTAAGTGTCCCATAAGAGGGAGGCAGGAGGGTCAAAGTGAAGAGGAGGTGATGCGTTCATGGTAGCAAGAGATTGGGGTGATGTGGCCATGAGCTAAGGAATGCTGGCAACTTCTAGAAGGTGGAAGAGGCAAGGAATGGATTCTCCTCTGGAGCCTCCAGAAGGAACCAGCTTTGCTGACACCTTGATTTTAGCCCGGTAAGACCCATTTCAAACTTTTGACCTCTAGAACAGTAAGATAATACATCTGTGTTTTTTTTTTTGTTTTTTTGTTTTTTTTTTTTTTGTGTGGTATGTGGGCCTCTCACTGTTGTGGCCTCTCCCGTTGCGGAGCACAGGCTCCGGACGCACAGGCCCAGCGGCCATGGCTCACGGGCCCAGCCGCTCCGCGGCATGTGGGATCTTCCCAGACCGGGGCACGAACCCGTCTCCCCTGCATCGGCAGGCGGACTCCCAACCACTGCGCCACCAGGGAAGCCCCATCTGTGTTGTTTTAAGCCACTAAGTTTGTGGTAATTTGCTACAAGAGCAATAGGAAACTAATGCAGCCCATAAAATTAAATGGCTGACATAGCAAAGGTATTCATGATGATTGTGAGAGAAGCTGATCTGCTCTCACTCCCTTTGGCACACTTCCCAATGAACTTGACTTCAGGATGCACATTATGGCCTGCTCTGCACAGTTCAACACCAGCAGATGGGCGCCCGTCTGCACCTCCTGTGTTCCCTGGCTGATGCTGATACACTGACCCACGGTAGCTGGCTGAAGACACTTACAGGACAAGCAGAACTCCTTTACTCATTTTCTTAATAAAATCGAATTCACTGCTAGACCTATTTGGTGTCTATTTAGTCTGGGGTGCACGGTTTACCAGCTTAGGTGTCGGTCTTTTCAGGGTGGAGTGGCTGAGGTTCTTTATGTTTAGCTCCACTGAGATCCCATAAATGGAACCTACAGGACTCTTAGGCATCGTTCAACATGTCAGGCACTATTAACCATATATTTTTTGAATTCATATAGCCCAGAATAATATAGGCTGTTTGGGGGACCTCCAAGTTAATCCCAGTACAATATAATGTGTAATCACAATTTTGACTCCCAGTGCTTAGAGAGTAGTTGCAGAAGTTTATTGCACCAAATGACTCCAAGTCAAACTTCCCCAAAACCCTCCTTACATTCTGTCTCGCTAGGCTGTCAAGGCAGCTTTTGAAAACCCCTCCTTCTCTCCACCTGCACTCCAGAGCCCCAAATTGATTTTCTAAATTTTCTCTTCTTCTCCCCACTTCCCTTCTCTTGCTTTTCCCAGATTAGTTCCCTAACCGATTTAAGGTAAAAGCCATTCCACCTCTATCAGCTCTTCCTTACCCATTACCAAGATGGACACAACAGAGGCAGAAGAACCAAGCAGTTCTAACAAAAAATCTTACTGGGAGGTTAGGGCAGTGGAAAGGCTGTAGATACTAGGCATTAATATTTTTGATCCGTGTCACAACCGGAAAGTAAGAGAATCACAGGTAGATGTGTTTGGAGGAAATTCTGGAGGTGACGCCTCTTTAGTTTAGCGAAGGATGAAATTGTCTTGAACACTTCAGGTTTTCCGTTGGAAGGAAACAGCAGTGTTTGGCCAGAAGATGGCACTCTTTTAAAACAAATTTAGGCAGCCCTTTAGCACAGGGGCCTTGGGAGACAGTGAGTCCTAGTTGATAAAGATCTCAGAGTGCGGAGAAGGGCCAGGTAGAAGGGAACAGATGACTGTAGGGGTGAACAATAGTCAGTGGAGCAAAAGGGGTTTAATATTCAGCACTTACTGATGCTTGTTGTGGTTTTCTTTAACATTTAGCCATGCCATCTGCTGTGGTCTGAATGTTTGTATCCTCCCAAAATTCATGTTGAAATTCTAACTCCGAAATTGATGGTATTCAGAGCTGGGGCCTTTGGGAGGTGATTAGGTCATGAGGGTGGAACCTTCATGAATGGGATTAGTGCCCTTACAAAGAGGCCCAGCAGAGATCCTTTGCCCCTTCCACCATGTGAGGACACAGCTAGAAGTCTATGAACCAGAAAGCAGGCCCTTATCAGACGTCAAATCTGCCAGTGCCTTGATCTTGGACTTCCCAGCCTCCAGAACTGTAAGAAATAAATTATTGCTGTTTAAAAGCCACCCAGTTTATGACATTTTTGTTATAGCAGCCCGAACAGACTAAGATACCATCTCATTATTTTTTATTTCCTTTCTCTGCCCTGTGTAGTGTTCTTACCGACTTGCTCCACAGTGATGCTTATAGAGGTTTGAGGACAGATCCTCAAAACCTCCCCTTAAATCTCATGTCCTTCTGGAAACTCCCCCTGCATTCATAGTATCTCAGGCTTTCCTGCCATAGCCACAGTGAATGTGTTGGTGTCTACAGTAGGCTGTTCTCCGCGGGGTAGGCTCTATCTGTCTTGTTCACTGCTGAATCAGGGAACAGAGCCCTAAGTTCTAATAGAGGAGAAGAAATTCTTACTGTTACCCAACACCTTCCTTTGTTTCCATCCTGGTCCTCCAATGTCTCAGCCAGCTTCTCCTGGCTAAGGGCTATGTCTTGCATTTTTACCACAATCTCGGTGGAAAGCGGACAGTGTGGTTTTAAAAAATTAAGCCATTCAGTATTGATGTGCTGCTTACTAGAATGATATCATAGTCAGCAGAGATTATATGCTGACAAAAGAGCTACGATTTCTATCTTGTATAGTGAAGGTGCAGTTTTTCTAATAAACTTTGGCACTGCTCTTATCATCATGGCATTGACACAGCAGAAGATAAGAATTGTCTTGGGATGGGCTGCTGGAAGGGTTATTTCTTGAGGGGAATTTCTGGTCTAAGAGGGCTTTTTTCTAACTTTTTCGCCCCTATCTTTTTGCCCTTAACCAGGTCTTTCTTACCCATTCCAGGTAGTTTTACAAAATGGTTGCTGGCCTTGGTACTCATTTTTCAGGAAATCAAAGGCATCCAAAAAGAATTTGTCATTGACATGATGTAAAAACCAAACCTTGCATTTATTTGAGACCTGAGAACAATTTGGACCTGTGAGTAAAGCCTTCATATGTTTTGCTCGGTTAGGAATCTTTTAAAGGAATTTGAATATAAACATTCTTCTGAGGGGCAGATACTTCCCAGGTCAACCACAGTCCCTACTACTCCCTAATGTCTCATGCCTGCTGCTGTTCATTTTTAGCTGCCTGACTCCTGAAGACATTGGATTTTGGACTCCTGCTTATAAATGCACATTCCCCACACCTCCACCTTTAATTTTTCTATTAGTAACCTGTAGAGGGGGCTCCTTCGTTGAGACAGAGTTTGAATCATTTCCAGAGTACCTTCCAATTTTGATTTTTGATTTTTCTTCCACATAAATAGTGAAGAATACAATCTTCTATAATACAAAAATAGTGCAGAAATACAATCTTCTAAATGCAACTCTCTTACCTAATAGGGATATGTTCACAGAGAGAGCTCCATTCTACCTGTAAAATCAAAGCTCAAGTCCACAATATCTTTTACCTGACAAAGGGCAACTCTCTATATTTTTGGAGTGTGTAAAGCGGATACTGTGGGTGCCCCTCTCTGGATTCCCCAGCTGCAGGGATTCCAGGCGGAGCTCAGTTCACAGCTGCAGTTCCTCACCCAAGGTAACACCCCTTCCTAGAGGGGGATACAGAGGCCAGACCCCTTTGCCTCAATGGGGGACGATTCTGAAGGGCCTCCCCAGCTCCCCTTTAGGATCTGCTGAGGCCCCGGCTGCAACTGCTTCGTAGGTCAACTCCTGCCCAGTCCTGCCTTCCTCACCCCCTTATGTGTATTTCCTGAGAGCCATCCCCAATAAACTTTCTAACCTGACTCTGCATGTCAGAGTCTCTTTCTAGAAAACCCAACCTAAGACAAGCAGTGAACCGAGATACAGAAAGGCTGAGTGACTTGCCCCTGCCGTACTGATAGGCAAACATAGATAGAATTCTGGCAACAAATGCATAAATCACATAATGTTGCTGTGAAAAGAATCCTTGGAAGCTATCAAAGGCAACCCACCCTTTTCCAGACAGGGAGACTGAGGCAGAGAACCAAAGCATTTGTTCAAGGAATCATAAGCTAATTAGGTGCGAAAGCTCTGATCAAACCACATTTTCTGTGGCAGACAATATTCTAGCATTCAATCAGCTCCCAGGAAACCTTGAAAAAAATACAAGTCAAACTGAACTTTGAGAATTTGGAGTCAATACCAGGTGGCTTTTTAAGCCCATCCTCCATGGACAAAGTCTCACTGTGACCTCCTGCTATATGAAGCCATTTAACCTTCAAACCGTCACCTAAATAGAGGAGCCAGGTCTGAATCAGAGTTGATAGTGCACTTTATTAACAAACAAAACAGTACCACACAGGCAAAATCGTACTTCAATGGCAACGCATACACACGTGTACTCCCACGTGTAGCACTGGGGCACGTTTCAGACAGAACATTAGGCGCCAAGTTCACAAACTAAACACAGTTCACAATCCTTCGATATTTTGTCTTCAGGCTAATATAAGTCTTTATTTAATAGCTGTGACAAAAAGGTTAACTTTTCAAATCTCATTCTCAACCTTACTATGGAGTGAGGCTGACTCAGCCTTCAGAGCTGTGAAGCGGCTGACTTAACAGGGCCAGGTTCGATCAGCTGCCTAAACTGACTTGAGTATCTCTGGGTGGAAAAGAAGACCTATGGCATCTTGGCGCTGGACCACCTCGTGTATGTTGGGAGTTCTCAGCTCCAATTTCATGCCTAGGCACACCTGGGCTGGCATTAATTTTTGATAATCTGTAGCTTAATGGGGCTGATCTAATTAGGATGAATTAATTGGTTTGCTAAAAAGTTTGAGAAGAGGGTAAATCACATACTCTGGAGTCCTTCAACATTCGAGACTTAGATATGTTAACAAGCTGATGACTGTTAAAACCATTGCCAGTTAAGTTGAAGTCAGCATTTCCCAAAAGGCGTGTCAGAACCGAGTTATTCAGTAAGCAAACAGAAACGACTGAAATAGATCAGGGATGTGATTTCTCAAAGCAGTTTGGTATAAAGTGCAGCAAGTCCTTATGTATTGGAGCATATCCAAGACAATACCATAACTCCCAAGTTAGCTAAAACACTTTTCAATTGCAAGGTGAAGAGTGGCAGAAAAATCCTGCTCTTTGCTTTGAGGACGTAATTTTGGATTTACAATAAGGTTAATTATGTAATAAACTTGGGTTGGCTCCTCTGGCAATGTTTAATTCCCATTCGATAAAAAGTAGACAGCGGATTAGATTGCGTTATGGGGAGATAATGGAGATAAAAAGGATATGAAACAAAATACTGAATATGGGAGAAGATAGAAGCAGCAGACTCACCAGCTATAAAACAACTTTAGTTGTTTTAGTACAGGGGCAAAGACAAGGGTATCACTATTAAAAATGGTATCATTCTACTATAAACAGTATACTCTGATAAAAGTATAAAATAATCCAGATGCAGAATGATTGACCTGATTAATTTTAAAAAAGGAATTTGAATCTAGCTTATATAATAAATGTGTGGAAGTAGGTCCATCAAAATTTTAATTGATTAAAAAATTTTGGCACATAAAGAATAAGCTTCAGCTAGCTAGAAACTTCATTTAAAATGAAAGGCCTCATTCATCAATGATGCAGGATAAGGTATTACTGGGTATCTACCACATGGGTAGCTGAGTCCACAGAATCTTCTCAACGGCTTTATTTGATCACATATGTGTTGATTTCCCCCAGATATTTATATTAAAAAAAAGATACTTTATGGCTGAAACCTTTGGAAGGGGTTTTTAAAAATCTGACAGTCTTCTTTTTTTGGCTGCACCTCAGGGCTTGCGGGATCTTAGTTCCCCGACCAGGGATCGAACCCAGGGCCCCCGGCAGTGAAAGCACCGAGTCCTAAGCAAGGGGCTGCCAGGGAACTCCCCTGACAGTTTTTAAAATGGGAAAGATGAGAGGTGAGCACTGTTCTGAGCCCACATTTCTCCTAAGACAGAGAACTTAGTCTTGATATATAAAATCACTCAATTTCATGTCTTTTATAAATCTTAATAACTAAGGCAAGTGGGGTTATAGTAAGAGCCCTCATTTCCTTTCAGTATTTGACAGTCTCAAGAAATAACAATCACTCTCGGCGCCCCCTCGATGCTCTTAGCTGAGTGTCCCACGGAGCCCAAAGCGTTTACTTTGAAAAAATTAGTGTTCAAAGCAGGCCCGAAAAAAAAAAACAGAAAGAAATAACAATCAGAAATTTGTCGTGTATTTCAGTACTTATTTGAGAGAAATTGGCATGATGGTATTTAAGGTAACCACGTCGAAGACATGTTTAAGTTAACAGATCTGCCTAATTTTACTATGGCTGTAGGAAAAAAAGAAAAAATATATGCCACTAGGGGCCTTCAGAAGGCCAGGGTGTACCTGAAAAAAGGAAACTACTGCTTCCCTGGAATTGGCAGAGAATGTTATCGACAACAAGCCAAGTGACATCTTCCTTCCAGGAGGACGAGAAGAAGCCTATTGCAGTCGGTCTCACGCAGAGCGAGTCAGGGAGGCCTCCTGGGGGACACTCTTGCCACTATTTGAGTCTGCTCACCTGGGGAGCTACAGACAAGTCACAGCAAGTCAATTTATGCATTCTACCTTGGTAAACACTGTCCTCTTTAAGAAGAAAAAGAGGACAAATACAAACAAACCAGCACGAAGGCTAGATGTCTAGAAACTTCACAGGAATTAGAAGTGGTCAGGAGATTCCTGAGGCAGCCGCCCACAAGATGTTGTCCCCTCACTGGTCTGAGGGCCTGAATCCTACCTCCACTGCTTTCCCTCATCCAAAGTGGGAGCTGCTCACCCCAGGAAGCTGTGAGTCTCTGGGGTCTGGGCCTACACTTCACCCTTTGCTAAGGACTTCAAAGGACAGTCACAGGCTAGGCCTTAGCCTACTCGGCCTCTACAGGGAGAAAGTTAAATGCTTCATTTCTGCGTTCATCAGACGTTTTGTGTTAAAGGGGAGAAAAACAGGACACAGAAACTGTTTCTTATGAGCATGTCAACTTTAACTTCTTGAAATTAAGAAATTGATCACAAGGTTATCTTCTACCAATCAATACGAGCTGGTACAGACAAATCACAAGATGGAGTTTGATCTTACGGAAATTAAGGAGGTGATACACTGAGATCAAACTGAGGGGTTAAATCAGTGCACTTAAAGATGATCCGATGACACAGCCTTTCAATTTGTCAACATTTTGCTTTTGATGATGCTGGGAAAGAGTAAGCAGAAAGCATGAAGCTGAAACTTCAGCATCGGGTCAGCAGCCTGAATTTGCACACCGCAAACCACAGGGCAGTTATTGATGTGGAAAATCCGATGATCTTCAGCAGGCCTGTCACGGAAGGCAGGTTCCTCTCCCAGAAGGTGTGGGTGATTTCTACAGCTGGAACATCCTGGATGAATGAATATAGATCTTTAGCAGAAAACTCTTACACGGACAAGGAGGGGCAAAACATATCTGTAAAATCAGTGTGTGGATCTGCCCTGGAGAGTGGCATCTACAATGACATCAGAGGCTAGAAGATGAGAGATTTTTACGTGCAATTCCTGGTCTATGCAGACGGAGCTGCCAAACTTACCTCTGATTCAGGTTCTTGGACCCATATGTCTTTCTTTGCCACCTTCCCCAAAGCATTCAAGACCTGAAAGAAAGTGGCCATGGTATTATGAAATGAGGTTCTGTAGCTTCGACAGATTCAAGGCCCTGCTGGCCACAGATGAGCCTCGTGCGTGGAGTGAGGGACAGAGAAGTGGACATATAGACCATCAGTGGTAAGATCTGGAAAGAGATGCCAACTATGTTGCTGGACTCGGGAGGGAGAGCGACTCGGCTTCCTGTCTTACCTCTCTAGCTGCCCGTTCTCCGGCCTCTACTGCTCCTTCCATGTAACCGCTCCACTGTGTGGCCGTCTCCGTGCCAGCAAAGTAAATCCTGCCCGCGGGCTGGCGGATCACCCTTCAAGGGAACAGAGAGGTCACACAGAGTTACCTGGGAAGGTGCTGAGGATCAATGACCCAATCACTGCCCTCATCTACCCCGCAGAAGACAAGGAAACTCAGATTGTTTCCAAAACTCCCATGCAACTCAGCCAAAGGTGAAAGGTTCCTCCTTGTTTCCTGGGCCTGCACCAAAGGATCTGGACTTTCAAGCCAGAGAGAATCAGGCCGTCAGTTCATCAATCACTAAAGGTGATGATGACCTTTTTCTAGCCAGCCAGAATTAGAAATATAAGAATGTGCATTAAGATCACACTCAGATCTATGTGCTGCATGTTTCCTGTTTGCAGTCCATTCTGCTACCTACAGTAAGGGGTGAGTTCTTCACGAGATCACATCTGACTGCAGACCCCAGCCATGCAGATACTCCCAGGGTGCCGGGAGGAACCGTGGTGGCGAGTGGGAAGACAGGGAGAGAAACTGATTTCTAGCAAAGGAGAGACCCGAAGGATTATATGTCTATCTCCTTAAAAAACAACCTCTGGTGGGCTTCCCTGGTGGCGCAGTGGTTGAGAGTCCACCTGCCGATGCAGGGGACACGGGCTCGTGCCCCGGTCCAGGAGGATCCCACATGCCACGGAGCGGCTGGGCCTGTGAGCCATGGCCGCTGAGCCTGCGCGTCCGGAGCCTGTGCTCCGCAACGGGAGAGGCCACAGCAGTGAGAGGCCCGCGTACCGCAAAAAAAAAAAAAAAAAAAGATGTTAAAAAAAAACAAACCTCTGGGAGTTTGGGGTTAGTAGATGCAAACTCTTACATATAGAATGGATGGACAAGGTTCTACTGTACAGCACAGGGAACTACAGTATATTCAATGTCCTGGGATAAACCATAATGGAAAAGAATATAAAAAAGAATGCGTATAAGTGCATAACTGAGTCACTTTGCTGTATAGCAGAAATTAACAATGTAAATCAACTATACTTCAATTTAAAAAAAACCTTCTGTACAGTTAGTTTCTATGGATTTATCTAGAGACTGCCTGAGGGTAGCAAAGAAGGCCTTCTCTCCCAAAGGCCTTCACCTCAACCCACTGTCACGCCTTTTTCCAACTCAGGAATCCTTAGCTTCATCTATTCCTGATCCTAATCCCATCTTCTAGAGTCCAGAAGCACTCCAGTTCATCAATACAGTTATCCCTAACAAAGGCTATTCATTCTCAGCTTGAGATTTGACACAAATAGCCGATACTAACTGCCCTTTGGAAAAGGAATTGTAAAAAGCACCCAAGACCTAAGTAGATTTTTCCATGAATCATTTAATCTTTCATCAGATATTGATGATTTTCACTGAAATACTGCACAAGTCTAAAATGATTGATTCTGGCATAAACCTAAAATTGAACTAAAATCATTGTTTATTTAATAATTCAATCAAGAAAAAACAAAAAGCTCATGTAAGATAAGGGTTAACAAACCCTTCTTCCTTCTCTGTGGACACACGTGACCTTGAGTTAACTTTCTAGTTCTGTTCCTCTAGAAACCTGATGAAGGTATAATGCCATATATGTTGCCAGGCAGCACTGCCTGTGGTAAAAATGGCTCTCTTGCATCCCCACATTGGTAAATTGTATCTGGGATGGGAAAACTGTCATGAATTGTAAATATCTGGGAAGAGTCTATAACTTTGGGCTTTCTTTTTTTTTTTGCGGTACACGGGCCTCTCATTGTTGTGGCCTCTCCCGTTGCTTCTCTATTTTTAAGTTTGGCTCATGCCTTGTATCAACTGGTATAGTGTCTGGGTAGTACCTTCCGTACTGAGTCATGATCCCCGGGGGGAAGTAGGCCGTGTAGCAGCCCCCGGAGTACTGCTCCTCACACCAGTTCTTCTCTTCATAGTGCACTGGCTGCAGTTAAATGGGGAGAAAATTTCAAAGGGAAGACAAAGCTGAAAGGCCACCAGTCAACAATAAAGGCTCTTATGTGCTTTACTTTAACAGGAAGTTTACATGAAAAAAAAGCAGCACTGCTCCTGGGCTCTGCGACCACGTGTACTAGAATATTTAGTCCCCTTCTCAGGGCCACCTCTTCCTGTCTCTCATTTACAGATTCAAGGCATGTGTATGTCTCCTTGTTAGAATCTGCACTGCTTAGGAATCTTGAGAGATGAATTTTCTCTACCTCCAGAAAGAGGGACTTTAAATGTGGGAAGTTAATAAAATATAAGGAAAGTATTCAAAGACGTTGGATAGCTACAGATGATTAAAATCCATGAGGGTGAAGATTTTAAGTGTTCTGTGAGAAATAAAATTATAGTCTGTACCAAAAAAAAAAAAAAGCAGCGCTGTTTTTCTAACTTAAGGGGAAACACGACAGTACCAAGTAATGGCCTTTTGTGAGGTACCAACTGACAAAACGTGTATACTTTGACTTTCTCAACCTCTTGCCCAGGAGAGACGTGAAGTATTCCAATATCTGGAAGACAGGGCATCTCCACGCAGATTCTGAAGTCTTTAGGACCCCATCAACAATCAGGCTCTGGAAAGGTCTGCTCCAATCTCCGCATTCTCTAAATAACAGAATTTACTTCCCCATCTACCAAGGCATTACTGCCGAAAAAAAAAAGGCTGGGAGGGAGAAGGTAGAAGAAAAGCACAGTGTCTAAGAAAAAGGCTTTTTTCAGAACCCCTTCTCTCAGCTGGAAATGTGAATGATGGGAATCCTGCTAAAAAGGGAACAATTAAAGATGAAAAATGTTTCCCAAGGGACATGAGAGACCCTTCTCTGATTTCCCTAACACATTCGGCAAGTTTATTCTTTGAACAGTTCAGAGATAATCCCCTGAAAGAGCCCCCAGCTATCTGGTAGGGCCTTTAAAAAGAATTTCATTCTCATAATTGCTTTCAATGGTGGATTGAAAGCACTGCAATTTCTAAATGAAGTGTGAATTGAGTCTAAATGAAGTGTGAATTGAGTCTGCAGATAGAAAAGCAAATTAGTATGACTTTGACCTGGGCAGAGTCCAGATTCGGTCTATCTTATCAAGTATATACTACTGTGTCTTCACCAACAAATGACGATACAGCTGGGATTTTATTTTGCAGCAGTCATTTGACATTGACAAGAGGGCAGGGCCTCTGTTCTGGGAACTTATCTCAATCACCCTGGAGATAATACCTGTAGCTCCTGCCTGTCATTACAACCGGCTGCCAGTTATCCAGTGAACATTTAAACAGCCCAGGAAACTGCTGCATCAGAAATTGCATGCACTGACAGCAGCTTTTAATGGTGTTTTGTGATTGCTGAAGTTAAACCTCCAGTAAGCATATTTCTTCTCTTCGTAACACCGTCAGGAACCCAGAATCTGCTTTGCTTTACCACTTAGAGCAAACAGAGCAGAACCTGCTAGGGATTAAAGCTGGGGATTTCTTACTTGTAAAGCTTCTTGGGATCCTAGCACTTTGGCGTACAGCTCACAGATTTTCCTCTTCCTATAAAAAAGAACCAAAAAATGTTAAGGAAGTAATGACTGATGAGTATAGAATAAACACAATGAGTTCCAGGGCTCTTGCCAATGAACTAGATTTATTAAGGGAAAAATTAAAATCAATGGCCTTCTGTATGAACAGTTCCATGAATCTCTGCACTCAGATTAACTCTTTTCCTGAATACAGTCATGTGCTTTGAAGATGCAACAGAATTTTTCTTCTCTTTTACATTTTTGTCTCTTTCACTACCTAATACCATATCTATTCGGTTAAAATGGGGAAAATGAGATTAAATTCAGTTTTAGGAATTGATTCTAAGTCACTTTTCTGGAATATGTAAAATTCTAAAATAATCTCTTTTACAAGTCTATAGTAAGTATGATGGTGTCTTTTAACTATTCTATATTTATGTTTTAAAGATCTATGAACATATAAAACTCATTTAATCTTTTTTTGTGTGTGTGGCACCGCATGGCACATGGAATCTTAGTTCCCCAACCAGGGATCGAATCGCACCCCCTGCAGTGGAAGCGCAGAGTCTTAACCACTGGACTGCCAGGGAAGTCCCCATTTAATCTTTTAAACATAACGTAAAATATGCTACATCAGGAGAGGCCTACGGTTATTCCAAGCTAATAACCTGTCATTTGACAGAATGGTCTGTGGACACAGTACTGTGTCCAAAGGGCATCTGGGGGGTGGGTGGGCATGATGTGCTATGTGATGTTACCTCAAACAGTCTTTGGTCACCTGCATAATTCATTATGTAAATGACCAGCACAGAACATAGCACATCTTATATCTTAAAAATCAGTAGCTTAATTTATCTAAGCACTTCTTGAAACAGATACATTTTAAACTCACAACCACTCTTGGTGAAATTAAAAAGTTCTAATTTACTAAAATCACCCATTTTAGAAATGAATGGTTCTATTTCAGGAATTGTTTGAACAGATTCCCACTGATCCAGTTATATACTTTAGGTGTTTACCTTCTTTAGTCTTTATATAGTTTAAATACTGAAAGTGCTCCAACATAATAAGGAGCTACTGTATAGCACAGGGAACTCTACCCAAAAGTCTGTAATGACCTATATGGGAAAAGAATCTAAAAAAGAGTGGATATACACCTGAAACTAACACAACATTGTAAATCAACTATACCCCAATAAAACGTTTTTAAAAAGTGCTCCAAAATATTTTTTACAGGCTAATAAGCAACTGTAAAAAAATATGGCAAAGGGTTTAATTCAAATCTGTAAGACAAGCATTAGAAGCTAAAGAGACAAACGGCAAAACATTGTTGAGCCGGGAAGAAAGGGGGGAAGGGAAAGTTATAGTTATTAGTAATAAACAGATTTTAAAAGACGCCAATTTTGGAATTCCCTGGAGGTCCAGTGGTTAGGACTCTGCACCTTCACTGCATGGGGCCCAGGTTTGATCCCTGGTTGGGGAACTAAGATCCCGCAAGCCGTGCAGCACAGCCAAAAAAAAAAAAAAAAAAAGATGCCAATTTAATGTTGCCAAGTTATATTAGAAAATATTTTTTAAATGTGTCCCCAATCTCTCTGAATAATGTGGGACAAAAATGTAACTTTATAAATTTATCCAAATGCTCACACTTACACCATTTATACAGCTCCTTCAAGGAGCTGTTCATACTACAGATCAATAATGATAAAGGAAAGGCAGAACTGGAAGAAGTCTCAAGACTACTGTCCACCTGACTGTCTCTCTCTGTCTAATCCAAGCCCCTCATTTCAGACATAAGGAGGCTGAGGCTCAGTGCACTGAAGAGACTGGCTCAATATCACTCAGCTAATTAATGGCAGGTCAAGGGTCTACTCTCCTGAGCATCCCTCCTATAGTAAGTGCTCAATAAAAATTTACTGAATCAAAATCCATCCTCAGCCAAGTATGGTACCATCTTTCCTATGCTATAATAAGATAGGTGACTGAATCTTACCTACTTCACATGAGTGTTACAAAAAATAATTCTGACATTTTGAGTCAATTAGAAAACAAAAGTATTGACAATCATTATTCTGAAAAACTTAATAATGCTTAACTTATTTTCAGTATATAAAAAATAATAAAATCTTTGTTAAAACAGAGTGAACCTTAAAATCTAATCAACCTACTTCGTAGGCAATTTTTCATTCATGAACAATAAACTAGTAATAACAGAAATATAAGCCATTATTTACTATAGTTCACATTATTAAATAAGTCAAGGATTAGTTCATACAAACACATCAGGAAATTATCTTCTCCATCCCTTCCTCCCATTAATATAAAAATTTTTTAGAAAAGTCATATAAGATAAGGATGTTGGAGCAATGCACTGATGGATTAGCTGGACTCTAAAAATAACACAACATACTTTACTATTTTTTTAAAATTAATTAATTAATTAATTAATTTTTGGCTGTGTTGGGTCTTCGTTGCTGCGCGCGGGCTTTCTCTAGTTGCAGCGCGCGGGGGCTACTCTTCATTGCAGTGCACGGGCTTCTCATTACGGTGGCTTCTCTTGTTGCAGAGCACAGGCTCCAGGTGCACAGGCTTCAGTAGTTGCAGCACGCGGGCTCAGTAGCTGTGACTTGTGGGCTCTAGAGCGCAGCCTCAGTAGTTGTGGCGCACGGGCTTAGTTGCTCCGCGGTGTGTGGGATCTTCCCAGACCAGGGCTTGAACTTGTGCCCCTGCATTGGCAGGCAGATTCTTAACCACTGCGCCACCAGGGAAGTCCCAACAGAACATACTTTAAATGATGGCCAAAAGAGGTCATTGTGCAAGTTGAATTTACCCACGGGTTTCTAAATCTGGCTGCTCACCATAATCACTCAAAAGGCTTGTTAAAAAATACAAGTACTCGGGCCCCACCCCTAACCTACCAAATCATAATCTATCAGCCTCAGAAAAATTTTCCAAACATTCTTTAGGAAATGTTGATGCAGTTGGTCCTGAGAACCATTACTTTAGTCAATGACATTCGGAGTTCTAAGGGTTTTTGCCTTATAAGAATTTTGAGAAGTTTAGCCGCTATGTGGAATCATAACCAAATGTCTACATTCAGGCTGGTATTTATTTTACTATTAATAAGGAGGGAAAGCAGGAAATCCAAAAGAAAATGTCAAGCTTAGTGTGACGTAATGAAAAAAAGCACACATTAGATGCTATTTCTGACTTTGTCAGAAGCTAGCTGCGGAGCCTTGAACAAATCATTCCCCATCACTGGACCCCCAAATTCTTCCTCTATTGAGTGAGTAGGTGAACAATAAAAGGGTTCCCCCTTCCTGACATCAAATCTCATGGCTGCTCAAATAAACAAATCCGTGTGCAAACATGGGAACTTCTGCAGCCTTTCTCTGACTTGCAAAGTCATCAAAGTAACTCTCAAAGCAAGGGCTGGTAGTGGATTTGCTGCTTAATTTTTAAATCAAATGCAGAGAGAAGTATACATTTGCATGCGTATTGGCCCTCTTCAAAAGCTAACAAAGGATTTAGGGTTACCCTAAAGAAGGGAAGCCCAGAAATGTCCAGAGGCAGCCCCCCAACAGCCTAATGAGTGTTTCCAGGTAAGAGTTCCAGGTAAGATTTTACTTGAACAAAGGATTCCAGTGCAAAACAAAGCAAAACAAATACAACAAAACAGAAAGAGAGAAAGGGAGAAAAAAAGAAAAAAGTCATTGTCCTAAAATAATTGTTTTCTACTAGGAAGCTCTTGGGAGAAGGGAACATCAGAGCTGTATCCCAGATAATCAAAGGAGCATACTTTTATGTATACAAGTTGGAATAGGTTGGAAGACCTATGTATGGATTTGCTTTTCAGAAAAAGTACATGTCAGAGAACCTTGGAGAAGGACTAATGGTCTGGCAAGGTGATTGGGACTTGGCCTCTTAAGCTTTATTCACAGCTAACTTTTTTTTATGATTTTTCTCCATCCATTTACTGGGAAAGCCTACCTCTCAACCACTGTAAAATGAACACAAAGATGTGACACTAAATTGATAGACGCATATGGGCAAGGACGGAGTCAAGGGGGCATAGCGAAATACAAAAAGGTTGATTTGTTGGGATTTTGAGATTAATGAATTATTGCGTTTTTCATAATGCCGTTATCCTGTTGTTAGTGCAACAAGCACAATATAAAGCTAACCTTTTATACGTTTCAGGTGTAAATACTTACCTTAGTTCTTTATGGACTTTAGCAAGGCGGTCAGCTTTTCGAGCAAGGATGAAGCTGGAGAGAGAGGTTACATTTGAGTGATTAGGCGACAGTGGTTTATCTTAAGAGTTGTCTCTTTAAGTGTTCTTGCCTCCACCTACTCAGCATTAGTAAACTCTCCCACACCCTCCCATTATTTCCCTCTACTAGAGCAAATGCCAGACTGTCTTCATCTGCCTCTCTGTCCTTCCTGCTAGCCTGTGGGATCCTAAAGGACGGGTCACCTCCTACTCAATATTTTACCCCAAAAGTTTAGCACAGTCCTTGGCATACAGTAGGAAATGAACTGTCAGATGAATTAATGTTGCTTTAAATGATTATCCTGGTAATGACTGTTGCTGTCTGCCAAGTACTTGATAAAAGCTGGAAAAACAAATATCAATAAGTGCTTGTTGGGAATTCCCTGGCGGTCCAGTGGTTAGGATTCTGTGCCTCCACTGCAGGGGGCATGGGTTTGATCCTTGGTTGGGGAGCAATAAGATCCCATATGCCACGAGGCGGGGCCATAAAAAAAAAGTGCCTGTAGTGGCTGCCATGGTGGGCCACCCAGATCCCTCTTCAGGACCAAATGCTCATTACCCTCAGTTCACAACCAAACCCCTCCCTAGCAATTGCACTCTGTAGCAGAGAACTGCCTGGCGCAAGGTCCCATCCCTTCCCAGAATGACTGGCTCTGGAGTGTGGTGGGTACCAAAGCCCACCCCCTCGCCTCAGTGCAGACACCTCTGAAGGGCCATCCCCGCTCCAGAGCTTCCCAAGGGATGGCTTTGGCCTCTGTTGGGGCAACACCGGAGCCCAGCCTCTCCCTCTGCGCAATCCTGATTCCTTCCCTTTCCCCCATAGCAGTTCCTGAAGAACCTCCTGCACCCAAATCTCCATCTCGGAGTTGGCTTCCTGGAAAACTGGCCTAGCACGGTCCTCAAATTCAGTGACTCAGTAAAACTCAGTTATAATCTCTCTGCTTCCCTTTAATCAAATAGATTCTATTTATTATACTGATATTACTAATTGCATGTATATTTTAAAGAATTGAATTGTGACAAGAAATCCTTAGTTATACTATCATTAGAAAACTTTCAAAAAATCCAAATGAGCTAAAGGACAATGAAATTATTTCTCCATTTAAAAAAAGTTTTAGGGCTTCCCTGGTGGCGCAGTGGTTGAGAGTCCGCCTGCCGATGCAGGGGACATGGGTTCGTGCCCCGGTCTGGGAGGGTCCCACATGCCACGGAGTGGCTGGGCCCGTGAGCCATGGCCGCTGAGCCTGCGCGTCCGGAGCCTGTGCTCCACAACGGGAGAGGCCACAACAGTGAGAGGCCCGCATACCGCAAAAAAAAAAAAAGTTTTAAAATTGTATTTTTTTGTTCTAGACCGAAAAGACAAGTAGATCAAGACTGAAAATGCGAGGGCTGAAAACAGGTATTTCATCCTCTCCCTCAAGCCCCCCTCCCAATTAAACTGTTCCTCAATTTGATTGGCAATTCCTTTAGAGTTGTTATTCGAGATCATTCTGGGAAGCAAAGATACAAAGCTGTGGACTGTTTAAGAAATTTGAACCATTGAACTTCTGGGGACATAGTCATGATTTTGGTTGATTTAACTAACACTTTATGTTGTGGCTTGCTGGTAATGATTTTAGTTAAATTTTAGGTTTCTGCAAGAATCAATCATTTTAGACTTATGCAGTATTTCAATGAAAATCACCAACATCTGATAAAAGATGAAATGATTTATCTGAAAACCCTTTTAGATCTTGGGTGCTTTTTACAATTTCTTTTCTAAAGGGCAGTTAGGGTTGGCTATATCTGTCAAATCTCAAGTCATGAATGAAATAACCTCTTTGATCTAATTGTAACAATGGACAACTATCATTGAACTTTCTTTGGTGTTTTATTGGAGAAATTAAACATCCTGGCTTTGGGTTGGGAACATTTCACAGCTCTAAAGTACAAGGTCCTTTCTAGTTTCCAAAAGGCACTAGTTATCATAAACAGTGCTGGGCAATTATACCACCCCTGTCTTCAAGGCTTTCATTGCCTAGAGCAAAGAGCAGGGTAGAGGCAATACAGCTTCAAGGCAAGAACAGGGTGGAAGCAATTGTCCAGATAAAACAGATCAGAGTATCACGTTCTAGGAACTGCCTAAATAAACCCATTACCACCTAGAAGGCTTCCGCAATACATGTCCTTGTTAATAAACGTAAAGAAACGCCAGAAGAGCAGATGCCACAATATTTAATACCCAGGGCAAGAACAACATCAATATTCTTTCATCTACAGTTGGATTGATCTTGACCGACAAGTCTCCTGAAACCTCTTCCTCAACCTCCTGCATTTCTTTGGCACATAGAAGGCGATGGCAAACTGCCCAAACAATCTATGTATTTTCTTGCCCTGGGGGGGGCGGGGGTCAGAGATGAACAGGGTGCAATGTTCCTATAGTCTTTACATTGTGAGCACCTGCCCTTACCAGGGAGGCTGGTGCTATTTCTTATATTTTATAGCCAGAGAAGTGGTTATAAAATGTCTTGTTGGCAGTCCAGTAGCATAGCCTTTTTCTAAGTCCCTAGGGTCATGGGTCTGCTCCTTTTGATTTTGTAATTTCCCTTCAGTGATGCAATGCACATGAGCTCAACTCTCCTCGGGGTGAAGGGGAAAACCACTGGTTTCTAAAAGTCACTGACTGCTATAGAAGCTGTGCTCTTTTATTGCAATGTGGTAGAATAAATAGCCCTTTTGTTTGTATTGCTTTGAGGAGGACTAAAAGACATGGCAACTGGGAGGCTACGGCACTCCTTAGAAATTTCTTTGTGGGAGCCCCGATTCCCTCTCTGGACCCCTAGTCTCCAGAGGGCAGAGCAGCTGTGTGAGGAGAGGGTAGGAGAGAAAAAGAGTCCTCCTCTTCCAGACACAGAACCTTGCCCTGGCCCATCCCTGGTGAAGTAGTCATAGAGTAACCTACTGGAAAAAGTGCCCTACACTCAAGGCCTGGCTCTCCTTTGAACTGCACTTTCTCATTAGTCATCCATCTTATCTCCCAGGGTAACAATTAACATATTTTTCTTCCCTTTTTTTTTTTTTTTTTGGCTGTGCCACACAGCTTGTGGGATCTTAGTTCCTCGGCCAGGGATCGAATCCGGGCCCTCGGTGGCAAAAGCGTGGAGTCCTAACCACTGGGCCACCAGGGAATTCCAACAATTAACATATTGACATTTGCTAGGTAGTGATGTCTAGAATGGAGAAAGGAATAAAGCCCAGAAAACATAACTTTGGAAGATTTTACAGGATAAAGCAGTTCTCATTCCAGAATGGTTGTCAACATCCTGTAGGCAAGGTGGTCTACCATCCCACCTGTCTAGCTGCGCTTTTCACTCTGACCTCCACGTGTAAGTTTATGGGGGAAAGAAACATATGGGCACAAGTTCAAAGTGGTGTTAATTTTAGTAAAGTTTCTCAGTGTTCTTGTGCCACATACTCTATTACTCTAATATTTTCATACATGGAAACATGACATAAATTGTCTGTAGGGTTATTTAGCATTGCTTGAGCTCTAATCCAAAACAACATGTTCTGTCAGCACACACACCAATACACCAACAGAGTTTGAAAAATGCAGAACACCCAGCTCTAACTTACCCCATGATGGCGGGCAGCGATCCATCTGGTTTGGTGTCATCCAGGGTAATTGAAATCGGAGCTTCCTCATCTTCGATGATCATACAGCCACAGTAATCTTAACCAGAAGAAAATCAATAGGAGATTGAGTAACCTCACCAGAGATTTAAGAGGGAGATTATATATATATATATATATATATATATATATATATATATATATATATATATATATATATATATATATAAAACTCTTTTGCTAAGAGGAAGGCAAATCTTAAACTATTGGTCTTTGCCCCAACTCTAGAAGTTATTTCCTATTAAATACGCACACTGACCATACAAGGATGTTTGGTCGGTCACCCAGACACATTAGAAAATGACCCATCTCGATGACCTTTATATAAAGGTCAGGTATGATCAGTGTATGAGTAAAATGAAGATGGCTCTGGAGTCCTGGAATACATGGGAAAGAGGGGGGTGTGTTAGAGGGAATCACCCCTGTGAAACCATGGAAGAAGTGGCAGGAAGGAATCCTTTGAGTATGAGCTGATGGCTTAGCAACAACAGACACCATATCTGCCCAGACTCTGCCTCATTTTATCCTCACAACACCCCAACGGCAGGTCTCATTGTTACCATTTGACACAGAGGCTGAGGCTGAGAGAGGTGAAGTATCATTTGAGGCCACACAGCTAGTAAGCAAGTGGAGACCAGGGATGTGTAACTTCAAAGGAGTGCTCTTTCCATGGTGCTCCTTTGTCTCTGCTCACGAGACATATGCCGGGGGTCTGGTCAATGTGGTCCTGCGACCAGAGGGACCTCTTCCTTCCCCCTCACTGCCATCAAGCGCTCTTGGGGTCATTTTGTGTTGCCTGGGGCTATGAGGAGTGGACGGACTGAGATTTCTGATCCTTTCTCTACCAACTGGAAACACTTATCTTTTTTTCTGTTCAGTGTGTAGCATAAAATGTTCCTAAAAGAGCATGGTCTTGGCTTAATACAATTTAAACATGAATAAGTGCAACCTACCCTTTTTCTTCCAAAAGGCCTCCTTGTAATACATCATGCACTTAATGATAGCCCCCATTGGAAGACGCTGAATTAACTGGTTTCTCTCTGAAGGAAGCTCTGGTCTGAAGTGTATCTTGGCAGTCAAAGTTGGAGGGACGGCACTAATTACGTATCGGCACTAAAACACATAGACACAAGATACCATCTCAAACGTTGAGTCGCAATCTTTGCAGGGAGAGTGAAACATCACATTTGCCATTTTGAATGACAGTAAGCGGTAACAATGTACAGTATGAGGCCACTGTGAGGCAACAAAACAGAATAAGGCAGTCGACCAAGGCTTGTAATTTGGAAGACCGAGTCAGAAATACGCCAGCATTAATTACGCCACTGCTTGGATTATATTTGGTTAGAAGCTGCAGAAGACAGGAGACCTATTTAATATAAGGTTCTCTTTTTTTTTCGGCCTTGATGTGCGGCATGCAGGATCTTAGTTCCCCCACTAGGGATCGAACCTGTGCCCCCTGCTGTGCAAGCGGGGAGTCCTAACCAATGGACCACCAGGGAAGTCCCATTATATACGCTCTTTTTTGACAAAACTGAATTACCTCATAAAGCTGATGATTCAACGTCTCTATCATGATGTTGTCACCTGACTGGTCAACACAGGTGACAGGACACCTCAGCTTCACTCTGTCCCCGAGGAGGTGCATTATCCGCTCGCTTACTTGACCAGATCCACCTACAAACTTCCGTTCCTACAGGAGAAGGCAGGCAGGAAAGGAAATGTTATAAAAGCCCAAGGAAGGAAGATCATATTTACTGCTGATCAGAAACCTCCAGAAAGTCACAGGCCATACCTCCACCCTCTGCACCCTTAACTACTGGAAGAACTCATTAGGACAGAGGCAGTCTACCAAGATACCTCAATCATCATGCTCTACACAGCGTCTGGTGACGAAAAGCTCTTACCAGCTTATAAAATCACAGAATGGCGGGGGAGGGATAAATGGGGAGATTGGGATTGACACATACACACTACTATATATAAAATAGATAACTAATAAGGACCTACTGTATAGCACAGGGAACTCTACTCAATACTCTGTAATGGCCTATGTGGGAAAAGAACCTAAAAAAGAGTGGACATATGCATATGTATAACTGATTCACTTTGCTGTGCACCTGAAACTAACACAACATTGCAAGTCAACTATACCCCAATAAAAATTTAAAATAAAATCACAGAATCAGAAGGAAGGTTCCCCTATACCACTGGCACCTTGACCGAATGCAAATAACAGCAAGTCTGTGGGCTTCAAGTGCCCAAGAGTGCAGTGCATGGAGGGAACCCTGGGACAGGGAGGATGCTGCGCTTCTCCCAGGGGATGCGGTTTCTTTCTTTCTTTTGATATTTTTAATAATTTAATAGTGAAAAAGTGAAATATATAAACCACTTATATGGTATAATCTTAATGAGGAAATACATTAAAATGTTAACAGTAGACGGGGTGAGATTATGGGTGAAGCTTTTGTCTTTATTCTTTATGTTCCAAGTATAAACACAAACGATAATGACCTTCTCTTTGCTAAAAACTGTTCAACTCAAGACAACAACCCTTGATTGATCTCCTTCAGTGGGCAAGGCCCTGGCATTAGGCTCATTAGAAGACACAAACAATATAGCAGACATGAAGTTGCGTGATTTTTGGAACCAAAAAGGCCCACATGTGACCCAGCAGCCAATGGGTAGGGGGGCCTTGGCTTCATAGTCTGTATGGGAATCTAAACTTTCAGAAGATTTCTTTTTTTTAAATTAATTATTTTTTTCTAGTTTCACTGAGATGGGGATGTGGTTTCTAACTCCCCTTGGTTTCTTAAAGTCCCAGCCCAGGGTTGTCTAGGCAGAACAGGCTCATGGTGCCCTCAAGGCTCACCTGGTCATCACCAAATGATGTTCTAAGAATCCAAACCTCAGCTCTTGAGAAATTTTTGCCAAAATGCCTGAAAGTTTCACTGCGGGGGCCGAAGGGTGAAGACTAAGCATCTGCCTGTTCCTCCAGACATTGTGAAACAGTTCCCCTGAGCAGCTCTGTAAGACCACAAGTGCTACACTCACCATGGTCATGCTTCCAGATTAATCTAAGGTCTGTTCTTAATACAGTGCATCTTGTAAGAACCAGGGGGAATGCTTTTAGCCTGCTGTAGAAGATTCTTTGAATGGTTACAAATACATGTAGGTAGACTGAAGAACAGCCAGACATTTGACAATCACCTTCTTCCAGAAAGCCTGTGTCAGCAGCCACAGAATGATTCTTACACTTGAATAACTGGCTATTGTTCTAATGACACAACCACAGTTCTTTATAAAAATATTCCCAAAGCAGTTTAGCCCTAAATTCATGATCCATCCTTCCTCACAAAACTGGGACCATTTAATTTATAATGTGACTTCTGTTTTCCAAGAGTTACTTTGAATGTTAGTATAGTGGAAAGACCATGAACTATTTCCATTTGTGTTCACTATCCACTCCTTCACGTCTAGTATTTCTTGAACTAAACTATTAAAGGATAAGTCTAAGTTCTTTGTAAAGATACTGTGATAATGGTCTGAGATTCATAATGTGAACTGTACCCTCCAAAAGGTCATGTGGAGTTTGCCTAGAAGTATCTTGGCTCCCCTGAATGAGGGATGTAAATATAAAATACGAGTCACGATATCTCAGAAAGTAAAATATAGGTTAAAAAGAATAATGTGGGATTTCTAAGTGTAAAGACACTTAAAAAATGCAACTGCCTTAAGTTTGCTAAAGCTAAGGGTCAAATGGGCAATAACTCTTGGGACCACAAGAACAACTTGGGGACTTCTGGAGATCTCCCAAGGAGAGGAACATTTCATTCAGTTGACAAGGACTCTACACCTCACACTATGAAACAGAACATAAGTTAGAAGTAAACTGATCCTAATTAAACCTTAGTCCATCGAGGCATAACATTCCTAGAAAAGAGATATCCATTTTTTTCCGATAAAGGATAGCCTTGAAACAAAGAATCTCAGAATCTGGAAAATCAGGGAATTAAGATTCTGGTTTCACCACTGGTTTGCTGTGTGGCCAGCCAGTGAGTCAAATGAGTTCATTCATCGGTAATGGAAGTAGTATGGAAGCTGGGCAAATGCTAGTGGGCAGCAAAAATTTAGAAGCCAAGATGTAGAATTTACTATTGAAAGAGTAACCAATATATCACTTGAATTAGAAGAAAGAATAGTCACTTCCATTCTGTAACAGTCAACATAAAATAATAACTCCGAGACACAGAATGGGACAAAAAAGCCTCATGTCTGGAACAGAGATGACTTTAAGTACAATTTTACAAGTACAAGAAATTTTTGGAAATAAGATGATTTTAGTAATTTAGCTCCTCCTACATAAATAGTCTAATTTTACCTTCTTCCAAAAGGAAGGAACTGAATTCCTCAAACCTAATGAATTCAAAATGAAACATTCTTTAGTTGTGAACTTATTTTCAGGAACAAGAAAAGGAAATGAGAAATTTTGTTTTCAGAAAAGTTTTTTGGAGATCGTTTCAAAAATCCATGTTTCAAATTCACTCATGCTTCAAAATATAGAAGCAAGTATTAAGGCAATGAGGGCAAGATCACAAATGAAGTTTAGCGTGAGAATGGACACTCCATACCTGGCCCCCATTGGTAATGGAGAATATCCGAGTGGTGCCTCCACACTGCTTCACGTACCACAAGAACCACAGGGCAGACACCTCGTGGGGTTCAGAGGTCACATTGATATTCACAAAGAGAGATGCAAACTGCCTAGCAGTCCTGGTCACAGAACAAGAGCGGAAGTCAGGAGTAAATACGTACATGCTTCACAGGACATTACCTTTTTAAAACACAATTTAGCATGGCTGGAAAACAGTTCTATTGCTTTTGAAAAAAAACAACTCATGGACTCAATTTCTGAAGGAATGCAGATTTTAACTCTTGGGGAAAATAAACTTTTCCCTTACTTTTAGGAAATTATGGGTTAGTCCAAACATGCGATCCCAATGCAATCTAAAGGGTTAATATGCTTGTCAGAGTTCATTAAGGATATTGTCTTCATTTATTTGAACAAACTTTCTCTCCTTAACACCCCCCCTGCTCCCACCCTGGTCCAGGCTACCACTGTCCCTCACCTGGCTTAAAACAATGGTGGCTGCTCCTGGGCCCTCATGATCCTTCTCTACATTACAGCCAATTAAGTCTTTTAACAGTCCAAAACTTAAACAAACAAACAAATAAAACCCCACTCTGCTTAAAATCCTTCAGTGACATTCAGAGCAAAAGGCAAAAGTCTTGAATATGGTCAATATATCTTGCACCATCAACCTGTCAACAAGTTCTCCAAACTCTCATTCCATCACTTCCTCATGGCATCTTTATGGTCCAGGTATACTATCCACTCATTGCTAAAACGTGTCAATCTCCCCATCTCAGGGCCTTCAGAAGCTGTTCCCTGTTCTCTATACTGGGGGGGGGCGGGGGGAGCATTTCCCACACTATCCAACCTTCACATTTCCCGCCATTATCTGTGGCTAATAACTGGAAAATACCATGCCTCAACCATTTATCCTTCCATCCATCCCATCATTCAGGATTCATTCCTGAAAGAAACCATCCCTCCCCTTCATTATTTTTCCCCATCTACTAAGGCTCGCTACTGGAACATCATCCCCCTCACTAACCATATCTCCTGTCTCCTCCATCCACTATGGCTTATTCCTGAAAGATACCATTCACTACATCGTCCATCTTTCCTGTCTTCCCCCATCACTGTGGCTCACCCCTGTGAGATACCAACACCCCACACCATCTATTGGTCCTGTTTTATCCAATTCATTGTGACTTATTTCTGGAACATATATCCTCCCCATACCCACATGTCTGATCTCCACTCATCCACTGTGCTCATTTGTGGAAGATATATCATCCCCCAACACCATCCATCCTTCAGTCCTGTATCCCCCATCAATTGGCTCATTCCTTTAAGACACCATTCACTCTTCCTGTCTCTCAATAACTGATACATCATTGGAGGAAAGCATCCCCCTCACCATCTATCCTTCCTGACAGTCCCCCACCATTAATTGCAGGTCATTCCTGGAAGATACCATCCTCCTACATCATCCATCTTTCCTGTATCCCCCATATACTGTGATTCATTCCTGGAAGATACCATTGTTCACACCCAGCATGCACCAACCTGTCCCCCACCCCCATCCACAGTGGCTCATTCCTGAAAGATACCATCCCCCACATCACTCATCTATCGTGCATACAGTCCATCCAGTGTGGCTCATCCCTACCTGATACCTTGCACCCAGAACATTCACCCTACCTATCTCCCCTCACAATCACTGTGGTTCATGCCTCATGATACCACCCTTTCACACCATCCACTCTTCCTGTAGCATTCCCCCACCAAGCGCTGTGGTTCCTTCCTGGAAGATGCCATCACTCCAATGGCTTCCTGTCTCCTCCTAACCACTGTATCTCATCTTGGAAGATACCAGTTCCCTCACTATATTACTCCTGCTATATCCCCCATCATTGTGGCTCATTCCTGGAAGATACCATCTCCTCACACAACCATACCATCTAATCTTCCTGTAGACAACCCCCACACACACATAACTGGTGCATTCCTGGAAGATGCCACCCTTCCCCCCCAAACATACACCACTCATCATTCCTGTCTCCCCTCATGCACTGTGGTTCATTCCTGGGAGATACCATATCCTCACTCCATCCACTATTCCTGTCTCTCCCATCAACTGGCTCATTCTTGAAAGATATCATCTCAACATATAATCAACCCTTCTGTTTCCCCCCATTTTACTATGGTTCATTCCTGGACCACACCATCTCCTCACACCATCACTCTTCCAGTCTCCCCCCTACATACTATGGCTCATTCCAGGCACATACCATCCAAACATCATCCATCTTTCCTGTCTTCCCCATCTACAGTCACTGATTCCTGGAAGGTACCATCCCCCCATGCCATCCACTCTTCCTATCCTTTCCATGCACTATGGTTTAATCCTAGGCATACCATCCCCCCACGTCATCCATCCTTCCCCTCTTCCCCTACCCACTGTGGCTCATCTGGAAGATGTGGTGAATGGTATCTTCCTGGAATGAGCCACAGTGATGGGGTGGGGGAAGGAAGAGGGGATGGTGTGGCCCAGGAATGAATCACAGTAGAAAGGGGGGAGACAGGAGCGTCCATTGTATGTTAGTATGGTATCTTCCAGGAATGAGCCAGTTGATGAGGGAGAAAGGAACAGTGGATGGTGTGAGGACGTGGTATCTTCCTGGAATTAGTCACAGCAGGTAGGGGAAGACAGAAAGGTGGATGGGTGGGGGAAATGGTATCTTCCAGGAATGAGCCATAGTAGATGGGGGAAGACAGGAAGAGTATGAGGAGATGGTATCATCCCATTCACAATGACTCACACCTGGAAGATACCATGTTCTCACACCATCCACCTTTTTGCCCCCCCCACCAACTATGGCTGACTCCTGGGACATACCATCCTCCCACACCATCCATCTTTTCTGTTTCCCACATCCACAGTCGGACATTCCTGGTAGATACCATCTTCCCACACCATCCATCCTTCCTGCAACCCACCATCCACTATGGTTTAATCCTGGCATATACCATCCCCTCACACCATCTACCCCCTTACTGTCTCCCCCTATCCACTGTGGTTCATTCCTGGAAGATACCATCCTCCCACACCATATATTTTCCCATATAACCACAATCCACTGTGGCTCATTCTTGGAAGATGGAGTCTCTCACACCATGCATCATTCCTATCTCCCCCAACACTTGTCTCAGTTCTAGAAGATACCTTGCCCCCACCTCATCCACCCTTCCTGTTTCCCCCTACAGTCACTGTAGCTCATTCCTGAAAGATACCCTCCCCTCAAACCATCTAGCTTTCCTGTCGGCCCCTGCCCCCCCCCCCCAACTCACTCTCCTTCATTGCTAGAAGATACCATGGAAACTTCTAGTCTCTCCCCAAAACTGACTCATTACTGGAAGACAACATCTTCCCACACCATCTACCCACACCATCTACCCTTGCTGTCTGCCCCCATTAATTGCATCTCATTCCAGGAACATAAATCCCCCTATCGCATCCATCCTTACCATCTCCCCCTACACTCTGTGGCTCATTCCTGGAATATACCATTCCTCCACACCATGCACCCTTCCTCCCCAACCCCCATCCTCTATGTCTCACTCCTAGAACAACCATCCTCCCACACCATCCATCTTTTCTGTCTCCCACATCCACAGTGGCTCATTCTTGATAGATACCATACACTCATCCTGTCCCCACCATCAACTATGGGTTAATCCTGGAACGTAATGTAACAGGAAAGAGCTAAATCGGACTCCACATTGGACCTCTTTCTTTGACTTTAACCTTTGCTTTTCGTTGCTTTTGTTATTCTAATCATACATAATGGCCTGCCTCAGGGAACCCTGCCCCTCTGCTTTTCAGCTCACAGGGAGACAATCTGACCCCGCCCACCCATGAATGGCTGCAAGAAAGAAGAAACTAACACATCCCCTCACAGAGGCTGGTCATTCCAGGAGATGTTTTGCAAGACTGATGGCCCTTTTACTTTACTTCCTCACCGCCTCTCCCTCTCTGATTCTATAAAAGAAACTGGCATCCAGACTCCGAGAAGATGGTTTTTCAGAGACACTAGTCCGCCATCTTCTCGGTCTGCAGGCTTTCTGAATAAAGTCATATTCCTTGCCTCAACACCTCGTCTCCGATTCATTGGCCTGTCGTGTGGCGAGCAAAGAGAGCTTGGACTTGGTAACAATAACATCCCCCACAGGATCCATCCTTCCTGTCTCTCCCCTTGCACTATGGCTCTTTCCTGGAAGATATCAGTCCAACAAACCATCCATCTTTCATGTCTCTCTCCATGCACTGTGGCTTATTCCTGGAAGACACCATCCTCTCACACCACCCACTCCTCCTTTCTCTCCCATCAACTGGCTCATTCCTGGAAGATACCATACCACCACACTGTCCATCCTTTCCCTTTCCCCCATGCACTGTGGTTCATTCCTGGTGACACCATCCACCAAATTAACCATCCTTACTGTCTCCCTTATGCACTATGGCTTATTTCTGGAAGATACCATCCTGTCACATCATCCACCTTTCTCCATCTATGCCCATCCACTGTGGCTCATTCCAGAAAGATATCATCATTCACATCATCCATCCTTACTTTCTCCACCATCCACTGTTGCTCATTCCTTGATGATACCATCCCCTCACACCATACTCTTCCTGTCCCACCCATCAGCTGACTTTATTCGTGGAAGATATCATCTCCCCACAGCATCCACTCTTCCTGTCTCCTCCATCAACCGACTTATTCTTGGAAGATACCATCTACACATACCATCCCTCTTTCCTCTCTCCCCCATCCTCTGTGACTCATTCCTGAAAGATACCATCATCTCACATAATATATCTCTTATATCCTCCACCAACTGGTACATTCCCCAAAGATACTATCCCCACACCACACACCCTCCCCCCATCTACTGTGGCTTATCCTGGAAGACACCATCCCACCACACCATCTATCCTTCCTGTCTCTACCCACGCACTATGGCTCATTCCTGGCACATACCATCTTCCCACACCATCCATCTTTCCTGTTTCCCCTGTCAACAGTGGCTTACTCTCAGAAGAAACCATTCTGCCACACCATCCACTGTTCCTGTCCCCTGCATACAATATGGTTTATTCCTGAATGTACCAACCCCACACACTATCCACCCTTCCTGTCCCCCTCCATGGTTAATGGCTCACTCCTGGAAGATATCATCCTACTGCACTATACATCCTTTCTGTCTCCCCTCATGCACTATAGCTCATTCCTGGAAGATACAATCCGACCCATCCACCCTCCTATCTCCCCATCCACTGCTGCTCATTCCTGAAGATACCATCACGTCACACCATCCTCAACTCTTCCTTTCTTTCCCATCAACTGGCTCATTCTTGGAAGATACCATCTATATACACCACCCATCTTTCCTGTCTCCTTCCATCCACTGTGGCTCATTCCTGAAAGATACCATCCCCTCACAACATCCATTTTCTTGTTTCCCTCATCTACTAGATCATTCCTGGAATATACCACCACCGCACACCGTCCACTCTTCTAACTCCCCCATCCACTGTTACTCATCCTGCAAGATAACACTTCCCCACTCTAAACACCCTTCCTGTCTTCCCCCATCCACTATGGCACCTTCCATGAAGATTCTTAATTCCCACAGCACCCACCCTTCCTGTCTCCCCCCATCTATTATGGCTCATTCATGGAAGATACCATCCTCTCACACCATCTATCTTTCCTGTTTTCCACATCCATTAGGGTGCATTCCTGGAAGATTCCTTGCCCCAACACCATCCATCCTTCCCTGTCCCTTCCCATCCTCTGTGGCTCGTTCTTAGTTGATGTACTAACTCCTTGGTTTCTGTTTAAAGATTGCTTCAACAAGGAATCTCTCCTTTGCCATCAGACAGGTCAGGTTCCCAGTTTCAGTCTCTCCTAGAATTATGTAATATGTGTATAATGACAGTCTCTCCTGCTAAAAATATATCAACTCGGTGAGGTTAGGGGCCATGCCTAACATGTTCACCACCATTCCTCAGTGCTTCATACTGTGCCTTCACATAGGAGCCCCAAAATGCTGGCTGAATGATCTGTAAGTAACTCAGCTAATAACACAGATTCTCAGTGAAAACATATAGTTTATATTTTTCATTAATATAGACTAGCTTCCCTCCAGTTCTTCTATATTTATATGAAATTACTTTAATATCTTTCCAAATTGCTTCTGTAGCTGACCTCTATATTATCTGAAAACACAATTACTTCTTTTATTGCAAAGCATACAACCGTTTCATTAAAAAAAAGGTTCAGCTTCCTTCACCTACTTTTCTTCTTAAGTTTTAGATTCATTTTATGTTCAATCCTGCTCTGAGTGTCTAAAGGGCCCCCAAAGTTGCTACTGATGGAAAGGTCATTAAGTTTCCTCTTAACTTTTTCCCTATAACTTATGAAGAAAAACACTGCAGTTCAAGATAGGATAGGAACGATCTGAAGGGAAGATAAAAAAATGTTTTAAATAGTCAAGGTTACTTTGTCCAGCAGATTTTTTCGATGAGGTCCTTCATGGTCATCTTATCCCATTCCTCCGCATGTGGTGCCTCCCATGGTGCATCAGCTGGAATCTGCAGAGAAAGAAGGGCCCACATTTAGGTCGGATGGTTACTGCTCACTGCCCTGCCAAGAGGCCCTCAGGAGAACCTCTGAAAACTGGTTTCTCTGTCTATGTTGGACTGTGATTGGCATAGAATTCTATGTATAGATAGCGGTGGGTTTGGGATGGATAGCTCTTTGGATTCTATGCCTTAATGCTGTTGCCAAAATAATAATAATAATACATAAATATATGTATAAGTTAATATGTAATTATGATGGCCAACATCATAATTATTAGTGAAAGCTAACACCCATTTTAAAACTTTGGGGAAACGAATCCTTCTCTCCTTTACTATCTCAAGTGGCATAACATATGGATAAGATCACTATATGTAGGACTCCCGGCAAAAATATGTCACATAAATTCTCAGTGGCAGGGCTTCCCTGGTGGCGCAGTGGTTGAGAGTCCGCCTGCCGATGCAGGGGACGCGAGTTCGTGCCCCGGTCCGGGAGGATCCCACGTGCCGTGGAGTGGCTGGGCCTGTGAGCCATGGCCACTGAGCCTGCGCATCCAGAGCCTGTGCTCCGCAACGGGAGAGGCCACAACAATGAGAGGCCCGTGTACCGCAAAAAAAAAAAAAAAATCTCAGTGGCATAGGTTGAAAACACAGGCACACACATTAGTATCAGAGACATGTGGGTTTGAATCCTGTCCCTTGTTGTGTGGTCTTGGGGAAATTATGTAACCCCTTGGCACTGATTTTCTTCATTTGTAAAGTAGAAATACTAACAGCTTGGCAGAGTTGTTGGGAACACTGGAAATGATATGCATCAACATCCAGAGCAATGTTCCCTGCACTGTGGAAGGATGAATACTAAACATTTGCTATTGATATTTCAGTAACAGGTCATATGCAAGCTGCACACACACTTTACCTCCTTTCCCATGTTATCCATTGTCCGCCACAGATTGTTGTAATCCAGATAGGCAATGGGATTCCACACTGGAGGGAAGGCACCCCGAAATGGATAAGTTCTCCCCTGTAACATTTAAAAGCAAAGGATAATACCTTAAATTAGGATGACATTCAAAAAATCCCAAACCAACCAGCCTAAGAGCCATTTTCAAGGAAACAGGATTCTCTACTGTGTCAAAAAGATCACCTTTGATGGACAGTAAATATATTTGACCTATACAGACCCCAAATTTTAATTAGATTAGCAAGATTTCCCTGGTGTTATATTACCCGTTTTTAATTTACAGGAAATAATAGCCTTGAACTTGTTTCTACTTACATAGAATAAACAAACAAACAAATAAATAAAGGTAGCTCATCCTAGTGTCTCATATTGATGCCACAATATTCTCAGCTCCTGAGTTCCTATCTAATCTCTTTGAAAGGATGTTCCCACTCAGATGAGAGCAGGATGATGACATGGAGGACTGTCTTTGGACCACATACAGGACTGGAATAACAAAGTGGAATATCTCAAACTATGTCTTACGGTTCACACAGGCTAAATAAAGACTGACTAGACTATGGACCATGCCCAAAGTCAAGAATCAAAATATTAGAAACGTAGAATAATGGGCATTTGCCGTTTTGGGTTGTCCAGCATCTGTTCCCCTTTCCTAGTAAGCACTTTGGTTTCTTCTTGGGAAACTGAATCTTCTCCTCTGTGAATAGATGTGTAGAAAGGACAGTCCTGGGTACCATCTCCCATTACAGAAGGCGATGGGTTAGGTTCTTTCTCCCGCCTCGGCCAGGCTGTGAGTCTGTGATATGAGTTTGGCCAATCACACACTCTCAGAGGACTCTGACCCTGCAATGGGTGACCCAAGCACAGAAGAAAGTTGACTCTGGGTTCTCCTTCCCCATGGCAGCATGCTGAGCAGATGCTTCCTGCTATAAAGACCATGGTTGTGGTTCCTGCCCCTAAATTGCTAGAGTTTCCCTGGTCTCTGCCCATTCCCAAGTGTGGCCCTTTAGCCTCCTATTGATTTTGTGGACCCTCTGATATCCTTTCAGTAAATCCTCTCTTGTGAGCCTGAGTTGGTTTCTATTGCTTGGTACCAAAACCTCCAACACAAAGACAGCTAATTATTAGCGGCCATTTACTTCATTTCAGTTGTGTGACAGGCACTGTGATACTGTGAGGGGAGGGTGAAGCCTTAGGAAAAGAGAGCATGTCTAGATAGTTTCTAAGACTTTATTCCCTTTTTTTTTTTTTTTTTTTTTTGGTCTCACCGCACAGCTTGCAGGATCTTAGCTCTTTGACCAGGGATTGAACCTTTGCCCTCTGCAGTGGAAGCACAGAGTTCTAACCACTGGACTGCTAGGGAATTCCCTTTATTTCCTAATTTAATTCCTTTTTCTTTAAAACATCTTGTAAACCTTCCTAAGGTGAAAACATTGTCTATTAATACAATTTTCCACAAGATTTTGATTTTATCAAATAGAAACATATTCAATATTTGTAGAAAGGCTACTGTGTGCACTGAACAATATTAAGAGCTGGATTTTAAAAAAAGGGCTAAAGCAAAACTCCTGACCATCAAGGTAGGGACATGAGACATAAGAGCATTTGCATTCATGTGCGCACATTCATACACACACACTCCAACTGAGTAAGAATATATGGCAGATATTAAGTGACAAAGAAGTAATTTTCTCTTCCACAGTAGCAAATTCAAATAACCTTGGCAGATTATGTGACCTGATTTCTTATCTGAAAATGCTATGCTGCAGTGCTCCAATATAACTTTTTAAGACTCCAAATCCTTTATCATCATCACTACCACCATCACCGCCATTATTACTAACATTTATTGCGATCTTTTTCCATGCCTGGTACTGGCCTAAGCTCTTCATGTGCGTTATCTCATGTAATGCTCACCCCAACCCTCTGGAGGCAAGAACTATTAATATTCCCATTTTATAAATGAGGAAACTAAAGCCCAGGGATATTATCTAGAAAACAGTAGGACAGAAATTTCCTGCTCCCAAAACCCTTGTTTATAAACCTTGAGATTTCCAGCTTCCTATATGGTTGATGGAATGTTGAGATAGCTTTGTCCTAGAGACATCTTAAACTTCCTGATTAAAAGAAAAAGAACTTTGAAATGTGAAACTTATAAATCGTCCACACATCTTTTATGTTTCTAAGGAATAAACAAGGAAACTAAGAAGCTCTGGGGTAACAGGGTCAACTTTGGAAAATGCAGAAGCATGTTCTGAGAGAAACAGGCAGACACAAAAATAACTAGGGAGAGGAGAGAGACTGGGTTAAGTAATAGATCACGGGCAGCCTTCAGAACAGTTGGTTCTTGTTATAATTCTTCCCTTAATTGAAATCGGGAAAAACCTATATGTTCCTTATGTTCAAGTAATAGTCTCATACCAAAGTGATCTTTGCTTTGAAAAAAATTGTTTAAAAAAACCTTCAATATGCTTAATCATCTGGGGACATTAAGTACTATAAATAAAATTCAACAAAATGTGTCCCACATTCCCAATGAACTTCTTCATGGGATGATACCAACCAGAATATGATTTCACACAAGGTCCTAAAGACCCCATGATCTGAGCTTTGATAAACAAAGAGAGGTGGCAGGAGAGGTGAAGAGTTCAGGGAAAGAGAAAGGTCTAGCCTGGCAATCTTTTTTAGAAATGGGAGTCATGGAATATTTTAAAGATCATAAAGGCCCACCATGACATTAATTTTTATGCTGTTGACAGAGGCACCAAGTTGATAAAAGGATTTCATGAGTGTTTCACTCTTAGCAGTTTTTGGTTTTTCTAGTCTTTTTGGGGGGGGCTACGTTGGGTCTTTGTTGCTGCGTGGGCTTTCTCTAGTTGCGGCGAGCGGGGACTACTCTTCGTTGAGGTGCGTGGGCTTCTCACTTTGGTGGCTTCTCACTTTGGTGGCTTCTCTTGTTGAGGAGCACGGGCTCTAGGCGAACGGGCTCAGTAGTTGTGGCTCGCAGGCTCTAGAGCGCAGGCTCAGTAGTTGTGGCGCACGGGCTTAGTTGCTCCGCGGCATGTGGGATCTTCCCGGACCAGGGCTCAAGCCCGTGTCCCCTGCATTGGCAGGTGGATTCTTAACCACTGCACCACCAGGGAAGCCCTGGCTTCTCTACTTTTATTCCACAGAAAAATCTAAATTTGCTAAAGAAATGCATGTATGTGGGAACAGGCACGTACCTCTTCCTTTCTCACAAGCTCCTGGAATGCTTATTTCCTCCATGGCCTGCGTCTAAACTAAACAACTCAAGACTACTTTTTGCATGTGTAAATCTCTAAAGTAGGGCAATGGGAGGGCCTGGAGATGGCTCTTGGCTGCGTGAGAACTGCTTGCGAACAGACCTTCTCAGTATCTTAAATGTGATTCTAGTTTTCTCACAAAAGTGTCAGCTGTTTTGCAATCCTAAACCACTTCTCAGCAAGAAATGCCTTTAAGACCTAAGAGTGTGAGGCAGGATCTCCTGGAATACTTCTACATGGCTACTGCTCTTTAAAAATAAAAATTAAAAAAAAATCTTGGGTAAAAGTCAAGTTCCATTTTGTGCCTATAATATGAAACCTTCCTACCCTTACTAAGTGGCCTTTAATCTCTAAAATGTCTTTGACACAGCAGAAGTTGATGTCGAGTAGAATACAGTGTCCCTGGAACTGTGCCACAAATACTTAAGTTCCTTTGAGAAACCACACCTTCAATCTACCAGTGTTCATAATAAAGGGAGACTATTGCCAGGAGAGGACAGGTTTTTTTTTAATTTAATTTTTTTTATTTCTTGGATGCCCACCCAATTAGGGCAAGGGGAGGGCATTCTTAACACACTGATGCTACTGAGCAAGCTATTTTATGATATTAACATTTTATTATGAAATATGCCATATATGATAAAAATAGATAGCTTAAAGAGGAATAATAGAAATGAACAACCATGTGCACACCATCCAATCTGAGAAGCGTGATATCACCAGAAATTTAGAAGTACACCATGTGCTTCTCCCCATCACGTCCAGCTCCCTCTGCACAAGAGGGAGCCACTGTAGTGAATTTTGTGTTTACCATTCCTTTTCTTTTCTTCCATCTGCCCTGTATACATACGTAGATGATACACTGCTTTGTTTTGCCTATTTTTGAGCTTTATATAAATGGACTAAGACACACACTAATGTCCATTGTGGAGCAGTGAAAATGAATAAACTGTGAACACCACCAATCAACATGGATGTATTGATATCTTTAAAATATGTTGGTGCAGGAATTCACTGGCAGTCCAGTGGTTAGGACTCGGCACTGTCACTACTGGGGCCCCAGGTTCAATCCCTGGTTGGGGACTAAGATCCCACAAGCCGTGCAGCGTGGCAAAAAAAAAAAAATGTTGGTGAAAGAAGCAAGTCAAAGAATACATGTAGTATGAGTCCATTTATATAAAGCTCAAAAATAAAGAGAGGACAGTTTGTGGCTCCCACATCATTCTTTATTGTTGGTCCTATAAGATAAGCCAGCAAGTAGCATTCACTGATTGGCATGTTGGAGAATTTCAGCTCTCTGTACTTTTATAGTTTAGTTAAACAAAAGGAAATGAGTGTTGGGACTTCCCTGGTGGAGCAGTGGTTAATAATCCACCTGCCAATGCAGGGGACACAGGTTTGAGCCCTGGTCCGGGAAGATCCCACATGCCGCGGAGCAACGAAGCCCACGTGCCACAACTACTGAGCCTGCACTCTACAGCCCGCGAGCCACAACTACTGAAGCCCGTGCGCCTAGAGCCCATGCTCCGCAACAAGAGAAGCCACCGCAGTGAGAAGCCCGCGTGCAGCAATGAAAAGTAGCCCCTGGGCTTCCCTGGTGGCGCACTGGTTGAGAGTCCGCCTGCCGATGCAGGGGACACGGGTTCGTGCCCCGGTCCGGGAAGATCCCACATGCCGCGGAGCGGCTGGGCCCGTGAGCCATGGCTGCTGAGCCTGCGTGTCCGGAGCCTGTGCTCCACAACGGGAGAGGCCACAGCAGTGAGAGGCCCGCGTACTGCAAAAAAAAAAAAAAAAAAAAAAAAAAAGTAGCCCCTGCTCACCACAACTAGAGAAAGTCCGCGTGCAGCAACGAAGACCCAACGCAGCCAAAAACAAATAAATAAATAAATAAATAAATAAATTTATATATTAAAAAAAAGGAAATGAGTGGTATTAAAGAATATCATAGGCCAGGGAGGAAAGCTGCCAAATATTTTTCTTTAATCATCTTGAAAATAAACAGATATGTTCTGCATCGATTTAGGAACATGTCTGCCCAACCCATATGAATCCCTTGGCACCCTTCTAGTCCCACTGTTTTGTGACAGGCCTGTAAGAGAAATCTTTTGGTGGTTTATTTTCTATAGTTCATAACAACGCTTTAAATAAAGAAATCATCTAAAAAGAGACCCATTAAATAATATTGTGTTGTATTAGTAGTTAAAAAAATCATCTTCTTCCTCTTTCCATATGCAGGTAGACAAACTCTTTTCAAACATTATACATAGTGCTACTTTACCCAGAAGAAGCCATCATAATCGACATGGAAGCATCTATCCTATCTTTTTTTCTTTTTTTTTGGCCATGTCACAAGGCTTGTGGGACCTTAGTTCCCCAGGGACCAGGGATTGAACCTGGGCCCTCCACAGTGAGAGTGCCGGAGTCCTAACCACTGGACTACCAGGGAATTCCCATATCCTATCTTAATGTATTGGTTCTCCCAAGTAGCCATCTGGTTCCTCTGTTCTTCTTTGCAAGACCCTTTCTTCTCTCATCTACTGACTCCCCTGGGGTCTGATCCTCAGCCTTCCTTGGCCCACCCATTTACCTGGGGAACACATCCATTGCCTGGATTTATTATTATTATATTTGCACAGTCTCATGGTTTGCATTTTTCATGCCTCTGCTCCCTCTACCTCTCACACAACTTCAAGAGCTAGCAGCACATTCCTAAGTTCATGACCTGATTTTCATCTTATGCTCAGTCCCCTCTCTTAGGACTTGTACAGCTAAAACAATTGAGTTGTGCAATCTCATCCCTGGAAAAAGAGAACCATTACACTCAGGTATAAATAATGCCATAACATCAGAATAAAAGGTTTCAAATGCATTGTCATGCCATCTTTCCCAAGGGACTCTAGGTATATACAGACATTACAAACAAACCATTTAATATAGAAATAATATGAGTTCTTCTGGATGCTCTTGGGTAAATAAAGATAACTGAGAGGGCATGGAAAAAATATTTTTCCTCTTTCACAAATGCCATTAACTCAGGAGAACTAGGCAGTTAGAAAAAAGATGAAAATATTACACTGGGAGGATGAGCGGCTGTTTTTCTTTAACAGCTTTATTAAGATATCATTCACATACTCTATAATCCATCCATTTGAAGTGTACAATACAATGCTTTTTAGTATATTCACAGAGTTGTGAAACCATCACCACAGCTAATTTTAGAACATTTTCATCACCCCAAGAAGGAACCCTTACTCATTAAAAGTCACTCTCCATTCTCTCCTACCCCATTTTGAAGAACTGCCAAACTATTTTGCAAAGCAGCTGCCGCCCTTTTACATTCCCACCAGCAATGTATGAAGGTTCCAATATCTCCATATCCTTGTCGACACTTGTTATTGTCTGTCTTTCTGATTCCAGTCATCCTGGTGGATGCAAAGTGGTATATCATTGCGGTTTGGACTTGCATTTCCCTGATGACTAATGATAGCCAAAAGTCAAATCTGGCTTGGTGAGTGGAAGGTCATATTGTTGAGCCCATACATTGTCTCTGGCCTTGATGCCATGGCCACTTTGTATGTGGGCCCACTGAGCAAGTGATAGTGGAAACAGATGGTGTGATGGCTTTGTACTGTGTCAACTTGTTCAGGCTGAACTGGATTTCCCACAGTTTTCTTTCCTATATATTTCTGGTTAGGTTCACGAGAGAGATTCTTATGGGAAATTTAGAGAGTAAAAGTGAAGCAGCCACTCATTTTGTAGTTCACACACATTATTGCTGATTTTCATGGCATGAGATAGCATCTGGGCCTGCAACTACTCCACCCTTCTGGGATCCTCCTTCAGCTTCTACAACTCCTAGGCCTGGTATATGTATTTAGCTCTATGATGAAGGGTCCTGGCTTCTGCAAGACATCCACAGTGTCAAGATCAGAGGCAACAAAGACTGACCTGGACTCCAGCTCACGCTTGTGGGTTCCAGCTTGTTCTTGCTTTCCTCCATCATACATCTATCTTCCCTTCCTGACTGCCTGCCCTTCAAGCTCCAGCATCAGATGCAAAGACAAGAGCCTTACAAAGACTCCCACAATTAGGTAAGGCCAAATCCCTACAATAAATCCTTTAATAGTTTTGCTTATCTCACTGAACTTTGACTGATTATCCTAAGGATGGATCATCTTGCACCTGATTATTAAAGCTTACTCTGCAGCAGATGGCCAATGGTCAGCATTCAACATGGGACACAAGGGCAACCCCAGCCAGTGAGGGACAAGGATAAATTATCTCAGCTTCTCTGTTCTTCATGGGGCAATTCTTTGGCACATTCCACACAGTTCCTCAGGGAGAACTAGGGGGAATTGAGCCTCAGTTGCCCACAGCTGTAACAACTCATTAACCCTTTATTGGCATTTATTCCCTTCCCTCCTATAACACTGTCTTCAGGCTCTATATCTGGAGGTTGGTAAAGTGCTATACTGAGATCCCTTGGATATTCTGAGTGATATACACTCCTATAGAGAGTCTGGGGGGAAATGTGTCTTATACGGAAGTCTACGTAAGTTGCTATTGGTGTTTGATGTGTATAGTCCTTGAGTGGAATAGCTGAGACATTAGAGGGTAGGTGGACAGACCCTTTTGAGAACTTTTTCTTTGGGGACCTAGAGTTTTTAGGGAAAGGTACTCTTCACTGTTACCAGATTTGATCTAGAAAGATCAGTATCACTCTCTAGTGAGAATGAAGGGGCTTTGGTCCCGGTAGAGTAGTGGTTCTCAACCAGGAGTGATTTTGCTCCCCAGTTTATATTTGGCAATGTCTGGAGAAAGTTTGCGTTGTCACTACTGGATGGGGGATGCTGCTAGATATCCTACAATGCACAGGACAGCCCCATTACAACAAAGAATTATCCAGTTCCAAAAGTCAATAGTGCCCTGGTTGAGAAACCCTGCTGTAGAGTAACATATAAATGTGAGTGAGTATCACTAACTTTTCTGGAATCCTACCCTTTCCATTTGCAAGATTCCTGGATTTGTAGCAGAAGTTGCCTCAGAATAACTCAGGGTGCAGGGTGTAGGGATCCTGCTGTCAGGCCTACTAAATTAGGGGTGTGTGGCCAGGCTATCTATGTTTTTAACAAATTCCAGGTAATCCTAATGTTCACTAAAGCTTGGGTCTTATCACATTATAGTGTTTGTAAGAAATTCCTCTTATTCATTTAGCTATGCATGTTGTCAAATTGTTTGAATGAAGAAAAGTAAAAATAAAAATACCTACACCATTTCTTTTTAATCCTTATCTTTATTAAACTTCAAAAAAGACTAAATGAAATGGGGACTTCCCTGATGGTCCAGTGGTTAAGACACTGCACTCCCAATGCAGGGGGCCCGGGTTCAGTCCCTGGTCAGGGAACTACAGCCTGCATGCTGCAACTAACAGAGCCCACATGCCGCAACTAAAGGAGCCCACATGCCGCAACTAAGACACAGCTCAGCCAAATAAATAAATAAATATTTTTTAAAAACTTTAAAAAAAAAGACTAAAGGAAATGATGATTTTTGTTATGGTTGTCCATTTTCTTCATTAATATTTATTTCCTCTTAAATCTTTTTCTTAAAAAATCATTTAGGGGGCTTCCCTGGTGGTGCAGTGGTTGAGAGTCCTCCTGCCGATGCAGGGGACGCAGGTTCGTGCCCCGGTCTGGGAGGATCCCACATGCCGCGGAGCGGCTGGGCCCGTGAGCCATGGCCGCTGAGCCTGTGCGTCCGGAGCCTGTGCTCTGCAATGGGAGAGGCCACAACAGTGAGAGGCCCATGTGCCGCAAAGAAAAAAAAAAAATCATTTAGTTACTTTACTCTTCTTCCTTACATTTTTGATTTTACTATGCCTGGATTCCATGTCTGATTTCTCTTGCTTTTCACTGCTCCAAGGTAAAATCTTGTGATCATAATAAGTGAGATGCATCACAGGGTGGTACATTTGGACAGCTTTTGATAAATTTAGCAAGTTCACTATGTCTTTGAAGATATTCAGAGGTCCACATTATATATGTATTAAGTTTTTAATATACATGTAGGTGTACAGTAGGCATACCTTTGTTTTATTATGCTTCACTTTACTGCACTTCACAGATGCTGTGTATTTTTTTCTTTGTTTTACAAATTGAAGGTTTATGGCAATCCTGTGTTGTCAGATGATGGCTAGCACTTTTTAGCAAAAAAATATTTTTAAATTAAAGTACGTACTTTTTTTATACATAATGCTCTTGCACACTTAATAGACTACAGTATAGTGTAAATATAACTCTTATATGCACTGGGAAACAAATTTGTGCGGCTCACTTTATTGTGATATTCACTTTATTGCAGTGGTCTAGAACCAAACCCGCAAGATCTCTGAGGTATGCCTGTGTGTGTGTGTGTGTGTGTGTGTGTGTGTGTGTGTGTGTGTGTATAATTTGTTTAAACCCAACTGGTACCTGGCAGAGGCAGAGTTCATGTCTTCATGCTTTTGGTTCAGGCTCCCCCAGCCCCTACCTCTGTGCCTCAGTCTCCATGTTAGAAAGATTGGACCTGCAGTGCCACTGAGCTGGATCCTCCATCGAGAGCCTATTAGGATGTGTTTCTAGGCCTGGAGGTTGTAGGCATGAGTGAATACTGATCTGAGAGAGACATGGTCCCAAAGATCTCACCTAGCTGCCTAGGTCGGAAACCACTTCCGCTTCCTTTGATGCACTAGAGCACTTTGTTCATTGCCCATGGCACTTTGCCATTTTCTACAATGTATTAAACGAAATTAAGCACATGTCTTACCTTCTGGACTAGTCTCAACACACCTGAGAAGGACTACACCTCATTTCCTAC
This sequence comes from Mesoplodon bidens, assembly GCF_964165515.1. NCBI lineage: Eukaryota > Metazoa > Chordata > Mammalia > Artiodactyla > Ziphiidae > Mesoplodon > Mesoplodon bidens. The sequence continues at coordinate 101,469,653 of NC_138163.1, forward strand.
ATTGCCTTGTAAATACCAAGGTTCTAAGAAATGCTTATTAAATGAAGGAATAAAAAGAAGAGTGGTGGGCCTCCCTGGTGGCGCGGTGGTTGAGAGTCCGCCTGCTGATGCAGGGGACAGGGGTTCGTGCCCCGGCCCGGGAGGATCCCACGTGCCGCGGAGCGGCTGGGTCTGTGAGCCATGGCCGCTGGGTCTGCGCGTCCGGAGCCTGTGCCCCGCAATGGAGGAGGCCACAACAGTGAGAGGCCCACATACAGAAAAAAAAAAAAAAAAAAAAAAAGAAGAGTGGAATTCTTGCTTTTTTATAGCCCATCTCGTATCACATCTAGTTCCCCCAGGCCCCAGAAAGGGTCCAATCTCTTTCTACACAAATGACCCCCTCTTTTCCTGCCTCAGACAAGACCTTCGAATGAATGCCAATTTTGCACAGATTTTTCCTTATCAATTCACAGGCATACCTTTTCTAAAATAGCCATAATCAATATTACCATCAAATTTACTAGAATGCACTATGTGTAAGGTGTGAAGGGAAGAGAAAGATGGGAGACTCACTTTCTTAGGGAACCTAAATCCCTAAAACCATTTTCTATGTTTGCATTTCTCACTCTGATCTTTCTGGGTGCTATATGAAAATGAGTTCCATGGTCATAAATCTGGGGAATCCTGGTTTATAGTTAGACAGCTTTTTAAAAAAAAATTGCTGGTCCTCATAAGACTCCTAATTTGCTAATGGACATCTTGGCTCTCAAAGACAGGATTAGAATGTGGAGCACTTGCAAAATTTATCTGACCAACAAACCTCCTCTTTTGCAAAGCACTTTTGGGATTAATATTGCTTGGAAAATATTCCCTCAGGCATGCTTTCTTCATATGCTGGCTAGCACTGGTAGGGGCCTGAGAGAACACAGGAAAACATAGGCTAGAAAGAAGACCTACAATAACCAGTATATTTTCCAAATGCTACAAATGGGAATAAATTCTCACACATACCTCTCCTGCACAAAAGGGTACATCATCCCACAATACTGAGTCAAATAGGAGAAATCAAATGAAGTTGTTAGGGGAACCACTGACCGAAACCGCCTGCCCTGGCCAGGCACCATAGTAACCACTTGCATGAGTTATCTTACAGCAGGAGGTCCTGGTAAGGAACGCAGAACTAACAAGCTACCACCAACTAGAAGAATTCGGGAAAGGTCAAAAGGAGAGAGGAAATGCCAGTCCACATGGCCTACCATCTTCCCAGAATCCTTCTCGCTGGAATCCATCTTGGCTGAGTGATGCACGTGCCACCAGGAAGGACCCTGAGTCAGAATGATTAGCCAGAGACAACCGGAAATGAAGCCCATTACCATAAAACCCAAGACTGCGAGCCATGTGGCAGATCAGTTCTCCTGGGTTCCCTTACCCTCCTGCTCTTGGCCCGGCGCCCCTTCCCAATAAAGTCTCTTGCTCTGTCAGCACATAAGTCTCCTTGGACAACTCATTTCCGAGTGTTAGACAAGAACCCACTCTTTGGCCCTGGAAGGAGTCCCCCTTCCTGCAACAAAATCACTTGTACATCTAGCTAAAACTGCAAGTGCTTTGTGCTGAGTCTCAGGTCTGGGCTCTGCCCCCTTGGAACAGGGCAGTACAGAGGAAAAATACATCAGAGCAGGTGGAGTGGGTCCAGGGCAAAGCAAACTTCTTGCCAGAGGGGCTGTTAACTGAGAGCATTCACTTTGTGTATCCCAGTGACCGGGTAGATGCAGCCCTGCCCCTCTACTGGATGGAGTTACCTCGGTGATGGCTCATGCGATCACATGAGCGATCACGATGGTAGAGATGTGATAAGAGCTTGCACTGGGAGGGAGGGTGGACCAGCAGCCATAAGATTCTTAGCACAATCTTCCCAACATTGGACATCAGAAAAGTATTTTTTAATACACTACAGATTGGGGGAAAGTCACAGATACTCAGGACTTCTTGGGTGGGTGCCCAAATAATTATGTAGATTAGCGAGTGACTGCACCCATGTCTGTGTCTCAGGGTTTCCTTTTATCACCTGCTGCTGGTCAGGAAGTGCGAGCCAGTAGTGATTTCCTCCCATGTCTCTAAAGCCTGATGCTTTTTTCAGAGACATTTATCTGTTGGATATGGCTGTGGAAACTAGGCCACTGGGTACTTTGGCAAACACACAAAATTAAATCTCGGCCTGAGGTTCACTGTGTATCGTTTGAGTCTGACAAATTACATGAGAGCTATGGGAATGAAAGCAAACAGACTAATAGTTCGGTAATTATTTTCTTTGTGTGAAAAACCTTATATGAGTAAAGTCTTTTAAATGAAAAGGACCCAGTTCAGCAGCTTTTGGGATCAAAGTGTTGATTACATTTAACTATAATTAACACTGAAATTTTCTGTGATTCCACCTAGAATTTTCTTCTTCTAGTTGCACTAAACCCAAGCACAAGGCAAAAAATAAAATGAAGTGCTATGAAAACAATACTGGGCTGTTCAGATATAAAGTATCAACATTATTTCCATTATTTGTCTTTTCAGTTCCAAGTTCTGTGTCTGCTAAGGTTAATTATCAACTAGGCTTTCACATCTGTCTGTCGTCTGTCTGTCTGTCTGTCTCTTTCTCACTCACTTCTGTAGGACCTTGAACCAAATACTTGCATTCTTACAACTTTCTCCTATCTCTAAAGTAAGAATAACTGTCCCTAAAACTCTGAGATCCACTAGGTTTTCAAAAGGTATTCGTTCATTGAGTTTGGTACACAAGTGAAAAAGCTTGGAGTCCACACCTGAGACAGAAGGCTATATAGTAGCATCGATTTTCTTAAGTGGCAGGACAGGGCGATGACAGGAAAGACTTTCTGGCAGGGTCAGTGGGACAAGAGAACTTCCCGTTTTCAGGAGGCCCAGAATGGACACGATATGGGATTTGAAACTGAGCAGGACCCTGTGGGGGGGTCCTCCCTGTAACAAATCCTTTCCATGGCCCCATTTCTACTTCGTAGGAAATAGGCTTCATTCAGCCTCCTAGACCTTCCCTAAGTTCCAAAGGGCAGATTCAAACAGTTGCTAATCAGGGAAGGAAGGGGGATGCAGAAACAAAGGAGGAGCAGCCAAGAAACAATAGTGCATACTGAACCTGCGCTCTAGAGCCCGCGAGCCACAACTACTGAGCCTGTGTGCCACAACTACTGAAGCCCGTGCACCTAGAGCCCGTGCTCCACAACAAGAGAAGCCACCGCAATGGGAAGACCGCGCACCACAACGAAGAGTAGCCCCCGCATGCTGCAACTAGAGAAAGCCTGCATGCAGCAACGAAGACCCAACACAGCCAAAAATAAAATAAATGAATAAATAAATTATATATATGTTAAAAAAAAAGAAACAATAGTGCAGCGATGAAAGCAGGGTCCTGGTTCCTGCTCAAGGAATATACATAACAATATCTTTGAGTGCTTCTGCAGGAACTAAGGTCCCCACCCAGGTGGAGGATGGTAACTTCAGGCTGAGCACGAGATTCCTGGAGCACCACCCTGTTACCTCACCACCCACCGATCAGGAGAAAGTCACACACCCTGCAGCCCTCACTCTAAATTTTGCCTATGAAAGCTTCTACGCGAAAACCATTGGGGAGTTCGGGATTTTTGAGCATGAGCCACCATTCTCCTTGTTTGGCCCTGCCATCAACCTTTCTCTGCCCCAAACTCCGACGTTTCAGTTTGTTTGGCCTCACCGTGCATTGGGCCCTGGAACTTGCGTTTGGTAACAGATTCATAGGACATTAGGGGGTTTTTAAAGGTTTCAACTATTAGAAGGCTACTCTGCAAAAGTTTATGATTAAGCCTTTGGGTTGGGGTATTTGGGTGTGTGCTCTGAGGTGGGAGTAGGGGCTACAGAGGGAGGAAGTAGAAAGCAAGGACAGGGGAGGCTGGGGGAGATATGAACCTCAAACTGGCAACTACATTCTAACCTGAAAGGTCAGATCCTCTAGGAGTTGGGTAATCACAGAGACTAGAGCAGTTTCTCTTGAGGAAGCTGCTTTTATGTTTCATTCTATTCACAGGGTTCTTTTTGCCATTAACCAAAATGCCAGGGCCCCACTTGAGGAGGTGATCGAAAAGTTCCACAGCCTCAGTGAGAGAAATGCTTTGTGTCTGACCTAATCCCCTTTCTATGCTGCCAGTGAAGGCCAGTCCAAGGCAGGAGGGTGACTTTAGACTACTTCTCAATGAATGGCTAGAAAATGCCTTCTGTAGTGAATTACTTCCTATTAAAAATGAATGAAAGGAAGATGAAAAGCAAGCATTCTGTGGATGGTAGCACAGCAACATGAATGTACTTAATGTCGCTGAATTGTCCACTAAGTATGGTTAAGATGGTAACTTTTATGTCTATTTTATCACAATTTAAAAAAAAATAAATGAAAGGGGAAAATCGAATCATTAACCTGACTTTGCTATATATTGGGCTGTCACTCCAACTGAGTAGAAACTTCATTCTCTAGAAACTAAATCTGAGATTTACTCCTGAAAGTTTATAGGAAAAAGAAAGGAGCCTTTGAGCCTTTGAGCCTTTCCTATGATCCACAGGAAGTAAATGAGGTCTTTTAAAAATGGAGAGGGAAAAAAAGAATGGAAGTTACTAGCAACTGTTTTTTGCAAGCTATGTCTATATATCTTTATACTGAATACTTGATAGATTAGAGTGAAAATATATAAACATTTTGAGTCTCTCTGCTTTTAAAATCCTATGTATAATTATAGTTTAGAGAAAAAAAATCCCTTTTGTATTACTTCATTTCTATGATCAACAAAGAATTTTTTATCATGAACACAGGCCCATTACCACTTGGCTGTCCTTACCTAATTGTCTTTCTTCATCTTCTACTCTGACTTATACAAATTACTTTAAATCCTCTTTTTTCTTTTTTAAACCAGGCAGAGTATAATGGCATAAAATAAAATACTCTTATCTAGATCATACTTTGATTATTAAGTTTACATAAGTCACTTATGAAAAAGAACATACAGCCAACAATTCCAAGCCATGCCCCAGACCTCTAGCCTGAGTATTTTAACACAATAATAGAATCCGTCTTCTTCAGCCTGCTGAGCCTAACTGGGCTGGCCTCGGGGTTTCTCAGGAGTCAATCACTCACTGAAGGCCAGAGGGGGACCAGATCTATGGCTCAGGATACAAGAGAAGAGGCCACTCTGGTGAACAGTACCACATATGACTCCTAGGCACACCCACTCCCCTCCAACCGCTGGAGTCCACAGGAGCCCTTACAGCCAAAGTAGCATCTTAGGACTCCAAAGCCTGTTGGGGTAAGGTGATTGTTGTCATATCTTGGAGCAGTTTATTAAAGGGGTTCACAAGTTAACTCTGCTCACAAGAATAAGGAACGATGTGCTATAACTCACAGAACCTGGGCTCAAGAGATGGAAAGCCTCACTTTGGCTCCTAATCTCTCTGAGTCTCAGTTTTCTCATTTGTAAGGTGGGAGAATGCTTATTACCTCAAAGGATCATTGGGAAGCTCAAATGTAACACAGGTATAGGCACATTACAGATGGAAGGCAACACCAATGCATAGAGCCAGGAGGGATGAATTTAGGTGATTAAAAGAAAGATACGAGGGCTTCCCTGGTGGCGCAGTGATTGAGAGTCCGCCTGCCGATGCAGGGGACACGGGTTCGTGCCCCGGTCTGGGAAGATCCCACATGCCGCGGAGCGGCTGGGCCTGTGAGCCATGGCCGCTGGGCCTGTGCGTCCGGAGCGTGTGCTCCGCAACGGGAGAGGCCACAACAGTGAGAGGCCCGCGTACCGCAAAAAAAAAAAAAAAAAAAAAAGACACGACAATCAACATCCCTACAAGAGCCTAACACCTTTGGCTTCTTGAGTTTCCTACTGAGAGGGGTTGAAAGTGAAAGTATAATTTTCTTTGACAAAAGAAAAGAGTTCTATGAGTTGGTATGGAAAGGTGTTAAAAGCAGCTTAAAAATATATTGTCCCCAATCCAAAGGAAACACCCTATTAGAAGCAAGAGGTCAAAGAAGCAGCTATATCTGGAAGCATTAAGACAAACTGATAAAAAATACATCCTCTGCTTTCAATACAGCCTACTGGCTAAAACAAAGTTCACCTCTTAGCAACAACAAAAAAAATTACTTAGTATTCCAGAACACACACGTTCTGAAAAGCCTGTGATTTCAGTCGTTGGCATAGAAACATGGAGTAAATGGCTGTGGGAAGAACAGAACCAATACTCGGAAAAATTGCTTGCTGAGCTGTTACTATCAGGAAAGCCTATGTTGTTTTAAATAAATCTTTATCACACCATTCTCTAAAAACAAATGTGTGGTCTATATTTATAGTCTTGATTTTTATTTAGAGAGGATGTGAAAAGCAGGGAGAAAGTGAGAATGCATGAAAATGTCAATGTCTCCTTTAAAGTAGTTCCTGCAAAATGCCTTGCTCCATCTCTGGCAGTGTTCTCCCTCTTGACACCCTACCTGCATTATTATGATCTGGAGGAACCCATGGAAAGAAAAAAAAAAGAGGAATCAAGTATTTCTTTCTTCTTCTCCAAGACCTGGCACTGCTAAATTTGTCTCCACAACTCAATGAAACTAACTCATAAAACGATCGTAATGATGGTGCATCTTCTTTACTAATGCAAGTAATCAATCAATCGATCCAAGAGGCATTCAAGTCCACCTGCTTCCTTTACACCTTCCAAAAGAAAAGAATCCATAGAGAACATTTTAAACATATCTAGCTGACACCACTTCAAAGCCACCTTTTAGGTTAAAGACATGATTAATTTATATTAACGTCACAAATCAGATGTAGTCTCCGAAATAAAGCCGTATTGAATTCACAACATTCATAAAACCTGCTCACTGTAGGAACCAGTCAAGAACCCTATTACATGAGAATCAGGATCTACTAAACCAGAATTAGAATAGAGATTCTATTCACAAGATCCATGAAGGATAAAGGCAGAAATGTTAGCCAATATTATTTATTTACTTATCTCCTCCCTTGAGATGGCAAGCTCCATGTGAGCAGAAACTTGGATCATGTATCCACCACTGTATTTCCAGCCTACAACAATATCTGGTACAGAGTTGATTGTCCAGTAATGACTTACTGAAACAGTGAATGAATTTAGCATAACCATACGAACCTTCTAAGAATGAAGCAGATAGACTTAGTCTCTGGGGGAAGGGACAGGTTGGAAAACACCACCTAACATCTGTCCCCAGTGCTTCTGAGGCTCAGGCTTGGAATGCCACATAGTCATGTCAAAACTTGCACTGTAAGCACAATCTAGCAAAGGTCAAGAATAGTTCTCTGGTGAATACTAAAAATCATCCTAGAGTAGGTTGAAACTGGATGCACTACAGTCTGCTGACAGAAGAAACAATGGAGGCATTCTTTAAGGCTGCACATCAGGAAAATTTAAGAGCTGAAGCAATCTGGATCATAAAGAATATGGCTTGGTTTAACTAGACAGTGTCAATCTTCCAGTGATTCACCCACTTCATTTCAGTGTTACAGAAAAGAATACACTGTATTAGATTACAGAAGCTGGGGTTGTCACGAGAGCTGATGCAGAAAGTGTCACAAAGACAATTTGCACTATTAACCCAGTCCACTATCATGCCAGGGGGAAAAGTCCTTTTTTTCCCTAGAAGCGAACAGAACAGTGAGAGTTGAGATATTCTTAAATAAGTGGAATTATTTTTTGCTATACAGTTTATCATCAGTCTTACCTGGAATAGTTAGATGAATATCTTTCTGCTTTTTCCCTAATCCGGCCTCCTCGCTTTCTAGTTTCCTGGTCATTATAAAAACATCCACTACCCTGAGTATTTCTCATGGCAGAAATGATATGATTTATTAGAAACACTAGCAGAAAGGCACTTATTCAGATAAAATAAATTAACCTCTAACTGATGCACTAGTTTTTTTACCTTAACTTTGCTGTCTACCTTGGGTGAAAATATGTGTTCCTTGGCAGGGTAAAGTATGTGAGAGGACAGTTTTAATGGTAAGTATTTATTTATTTATTTATTTGCTGCGCTGCATGGCTTGTGGGATCTTACTTCTGCAACCAGGGATCAAACCTGGGCCACGGCAGTGAAACCACCAAGTCCTAACCACTGGACCGTCAGGGAGTTCCCTAATAGTATTTCTATTCTCCACGTTTTTATTAGATGAGATTGTCTTAAATGAAAAGAACAGTGTTTAGCATCTTAAATATGTGCTTATTTGTAAGTAAATCCTAAAATTCATGAAGAGCATATGCTCAGGGGGTAGGCAGACCACTACTAGTTTTATACCTTTGTTCAAGTCACGTTACCTCACTGAACCTCAGTTTTCTCCTCTGTAAAGTAGAGCATAAGTTTGCTCAGATTCCAGGATAATCATCAGACTCATATGCTTCCCAGTTGGACTAGACAGTGAATTTATACGACCGTTTAATTAGCAGTTTAAACTAAAAGCAAAGCATATTGAGTGCAAAGGATTTGGTTTCTCTCCCTACATCAAATATGATAATACAGGTAAAAATGCTCCATAAAGGTTAGTTGCTATTACTCTTACCTTTGTTATAACTTACTAGTCCGGGTAAACAACATGCCGTGCAGAGATGACAAAGTGGGGAAGCAAAGGAGTTTTTCCTTTTTGATCATGGCCTATTGAAGCCAGCATTCGTAAACACTTTGTATAATTCTTTTGTAGTTTCTTCATTTCTCCCTTGACCTCTGAACCTAGTTTTTCTAAAGGCTACTGGTTTGTTTTTTCATGTGTCTCACTGCCAGACTTTCCCAAGCATCCCAAACCAACCCAGACCAGCTATCAGAGTTTCCCAAGATTCCTGATCTCCCTGATTGCACATCGGTGTGCATATACTTCAAGTACCCTTCATTCCCTGCTCTGAAAGGCCCTGAAGATGCCAGACCCACATGATTGCTGGGGTGGAATGGAGGCTTAAATGTGTCCGTTGAGAGTGATGTGGTTACTGGTGTGGGAATCCTGGCATTAGAATGAGTAAATAACCCCAGTCCTGATGACTCTAGTTCCAGGAAATGGGCTACAATGTCAGATCGGAAACTTGATCTCTCAAGGCACATTTCCAGACTCCAGCTGTTCCATGTTTGGCTTCAGTAAGAAAGAATAACATGGGCAACAGCTGCTGTTTCTTGAGTGGATATCAGCACTTAGAGTTTAAACAATCTCTTGTTTAAACAGTAGGAAACTGCACAACTGAGCTAGACTTCCCAAGAGTCATGGCTAGGTGCAGAGAAAATTATCAAAGTGTGCAAAGAAATGTCAGGTAAGGATGAGGATGAATGACCCATTCAAAGTCTTAAGAAGTGGCCTCAAACTGTTGTGTTCCTTGGGGCCTTAGAACTGCCTCATAGGTGCCTCAGGGGCTGCGTGTGTGTGTGTGTGTGTGTGTGTGTGTGTGTGTGTGTGTGTGTGTGTGTGTGTGTGTGTGTGTGTGTGTGTGTGTGTGTGTGTGTGTGTGTGTGTGTGTGTGTGTGTGTGTGTGTGTGTGTGTGTGTGTGTGTGTGTGTGTGTGTGTGTCTATTTCTGGTGCCTCCCCCACCTTCAGAGGGAGGGGAAGGAAGGAGCCTTCCACTCCTACTCCAGTTGGACTAGAGGTGGGGCTGTAGCCTTCAAGGGCCACAGTGGGTGAGGTGGAGGAGAACCAAGCTGAAGCATGACCACTTGCAGTGATTCCAGGAGTCTGAAGGGATTTTTTTAAAAAGAAGAAGAAAAGAAAGGCAGAGTACTACTTTAAAGCTGAGAACCTACTTTTATGATTGCTTTGAGAAAAAACAACTAAAAGCAAAACCAAATGCTTTCCCAAATAAAATGCTCCCCTATTGGTCAGTTGAGTAAAACATCAGGCTTACCTTGACATATTGAACAAGACGCTCATTTACGTTCACTTTGTAAGTTTCTAAACCCAGTTCCTTAGATAACCGTAAGATCCTGTTCTGGGTTGGTCCCACATAAGCCCCGCCAACGTCTACGTAATCAACATGTTGGTTCTGTAGAAACAGAAAAAGTGTCCAGAAGACTTTAGTTAGAACTCTAAAACAAATGTTTCTATGTCTTATAAAAAATAACCCTGTTTATTTTTTACAATTTAAATGTGCCTTACATCTCTCGTATAAAGTGCCACTGAAAACAGCAAATCTTTCTCCTCCACTCTAACCCTATAGTACACTCATCATTAAGCAATCCCATTTGTCGAGTTATTGGTGAGGCTGATTCAGCAATAACACGCATAAAGAATAAAGAACACTATAGTACGCCCTGCCGATCCAGATCCTTTTCAAAGCATTTAGCTTTATTTTCTATGCTTTTCTTTGGGGTTGTTGCTGGAGGGGTCACCCAGAGTTTTATTAGACCTAATTCTCTGATTTCCAGCAGATGAAAGCTTCAATCAGCCCACACTGGTGGGCTCCTGATCCTATTTTAAAACACTTGCAGGGAAGAATGCTTCATAGGAAAAGAGTACCAAAAGGTATGAAAAGATTCATATACCTAAAAAATATTTTATAAATATGCAAACCTTCCTCCATAAACCAAAATTTACTTTCCACTTCTTAAATGCACTTTTCCATTTTCCCCAGCTTTTTTAGTAACACATTTCCCCATGATTTAACCAATAAATTGTAAAAAAATTAATAAATAAAATAAAATAAAATTGTGCATTGGTGAGTAATAATTCCTCCATGTGTTTGTAATAACTTCTTATGGGTCTGTTTCTATTTTTGTTGTTTATACCAGTTCTAATTCGCATTGCTGTTTCTCCTTGTTTGCCTGATTATTTTTTATTGCGCCCCACTGACTGAATTTGAGAAAATACAGAAATTATCTGAATCCTGGGAGGATTATATCTTTCTCAGAGAGGATTTATGTCTGCTTCTGCCCAGCATCTGGGGACGCTAACAATACTAGATAACTTTATTGCATTTTGTGTGCCTGAGACAATTTGAAGGCAGGTTGAAATGCAACGTGGCCTAGTCCTTTTGCTGTTCACCCTTAGCGCTAGGATGCAGTCCAACCCAAAGCACAAGGAGTTTACCAACACATCCCTCCATATACACACACTTTGGTGGGCTCTGGACTTGACCTTCAGTTGCCCTAGCTTTGTAAGACTTTTGAAAAGTACTTCTCAGTCTCTCACTTGCGTCTTCAGTGGTCAGCAAACTCCCACCTCTCCACCCCCAGGGGAAAATGCAGGTCAATGTTTTCTGGATGTTGGTCTAGTGATTCTTCACTATCTTGTTAGCTCTCTGATGCTTTGAAGGTGTGTGTGTGTGTGTGTACACAGTGTAATTTGTCTAGTCTCCTTATATGTAGTGGGAGGGTTGGGATAATTTACCTAATCTGTTATTTCCAGAAAATCGATTGTCTAGAATTATGCAACCTTGCCTTCCTGGGGTAATATAACCTGATATTATCTTTCCGTTGCAAGATATGCTTTGCTAACATTTTGTTTAGAATTTTTATATCTGTGTTTATAAGTGAGACTGAGATTGCCCCATGATTCTCCTTTCTTCTTCAGCCCTTGTCTGTTTTCTTGTATTACAGTACTGTTAATCTCATGAGTTAGAAATCATACTTTCTTCTATTCTCTAGAAGGCGTTCATATATAAATAGAATAATCTCTTCTTTGAACATTAGGTAGAACACACCTGTAGAGCTATCTAGGCTTAGTGTTTTCATTGTGGGAAAAATTTAATTTACAGGTTCAATTTATTTTGTGGTTAAAGCACTACTCACATTTTCTATTTCTTGAATCAGTGTTATTTTTTATAAATTATATTTTCTCATCATATATACATTTCTTATGTTTCAAAACTATTGCTTTAAAGTTCATGACCTCTTCTTTTCATTTATTTATTGTTTATTGTATCAGTAGTTATATCTTCATTTTCACCCCTTTTATTGTTTAGAGATGTCTCTTTTTCCTTTTCCTTGAAAAATCTTATCAGACACTTGTCTAGTTTTAATAGGACTCTTCAAAGAATCAACCTTTGTTTCATTGATCATCTTTATTGAGTATTTTCTATACCATTGATTTATGCTCTTTTCCCCTCTTTTTTGGATTTTTTATACTCTTAATTTTCTAATTCCTTGCATGCTTAGCTTATTCATATTGAGTCTTTTGTTCTTTTCTAATAGAAAAATTTAGGCTATGAATCTTCCTCTAATATGGTTTTAGCTACATCCACAACTTTATTTTAGTATTTCCATTATTGTGCGGCTTTAAGTATTTTCAAATTTCCATTACAATTTCTGTCTAGATCTATGTTTCTAAAAGTTTTGTCATGTTTTAATTTCTACAACTGGAATTTTTTTAGTTATCTTTCTGTCATAACTGCATTGTGGTCAAAGAATATGGATTATATGATATCAATCCTTGAGGCTTACTTTATGACCTAGCACATGGTTGATTTTCAAAATTTTCCATTTCTGCATGAAAAGAACATAGTCTTCTGTTAGGTAATATGCATGTTTTATACATGTCCATTAGAAAAAGATTAACTGTGCTCAGCCTTTGTTTGCTTCATTTATTATTGACTTAGAAAAGTATGTTAAAAATCCCCTACACTATTGGGCATTTATCTTTGATTCCTGTCAATTTTGCTTTATATTTTGAGGCTACATTATTCAGTATATACAAGTTTAGAATTGTTCGGTCTTCTGGGTCTTTTATCACTATGTATTGAAACTTAATTCAATGAAACATTTTTTTGTTTAAACCTTATTTTGTCTGATATTAATATAGGTAAAATAGCTTAGATTAGTATTTGTATACTATCTTTTTCTATCTTTCAGTTAGAGTTTTCTTTATTCTGACATTTCCCCCCTTTTAACTGAGACGTCTAACCCATTTATATTATTATTTCTTTTAAAATGTCTTAACTTTACTTATTTTATTATGGCTTTCTATTTGTCCCACTTTAACAGTTTCATGCCTGATTTCTTTTCTTCTTTTGGATTAAGGGTTTTCTTCCTTTTGTTTTAAGTTTTTCTTCTACTTGTTTGGAAGTTATACTGTCAGGCCTATTTTTTTTCTAGCTGTATTAACATGCATACTTAATATATTCTAAAGTTTATCAATATATTGTCTTTCTATTGAAAAATACAAAACCTTCATGCATCAACTGTGATCACCCTTCTTCTAATCTGTAAACCATAAAAGTACCTTGCTTCAGGTTTATTTGTCTCCCAACAAATTTGACGTTATTTTGTTTTATTCTGTTGATGTTGCTGAATTTTATTTAAATATTTACCAGTATCTTTGCTCATTGTCTCCTCTTAAATTTCAGACCTTTTATTTGTTATCATTTTCCTTCTTCTTAAAACACAGCCTTTATAATTTCCTCTAATCTGGGTCCTAAACTCTCTATTTTTGTCAGTCTGATAAAAAGATAGTTCTAGCAAGTAACAAATTCTGGTTATTTTCTCTTTCTCTCTCAGAACAGTGAAGATATTGTTTATCTTCTGGCATCTATTTTTTGCTGTTGAAGGGTCACTCATAAGTCTAATTACTGATTTTTTCAGAGTATGCATAATTTGTCTTTCTCTTTTTTAAAAAAAATTACTTTTAGACTTGAATTTTTTTAAGATCTCTTTTCTTTGGTATACTGCAGCTTCTGTGTCCGGGTGAGAATTTCTTTTCCTTTTTCATGCTGTGGATTTGTTAGGTTTCCTGGTATCTTCCAACAATGCTGGAAAATCCTCAGCCATTATTTTTTCATACTATCATAACACTATCTTTCATGTCTTAGCTGCTCCTGCCCTTGCCCCACATAACGTATTTTCCAATCTTTATCTCTGAACTGCATTATAGATAATTCCTTCTGATCTAGTTCACTCATTCACTTCAGCTGTGTCTAATACACTGTTTAATCTGTCCCTGAGTTTTTTCATTTTAATCAGTACATTTTCATTTCTAGAAATTATTTTTAAACTACTTGATCATTTTTTTAAGTTTCTTTTCCCTGCTGCTAATTTTAAGCACGTCTTTTCTTTAAAACATGCTACAGTAATTTTTTATTCTGTGTATACTTCAACTATTGCAAAATCTTTCTGGATCATTTTTTCTATTTATTTTCCTTGTATGCTGTCACTTTTGACTATGAGTTGCTGATTTTCCTTACAACTTTTTCTGTGTAAGTTATTTGAGGCCTGGGTGGAAATGATTTGAGTCTATTTCTGCCAGCCACCTTGGCACTTTAAATATTCTGTCCAAGGTTTTTCACACCATATAGGTAGTGTAAATTTAGATTGAAGCCATGGATGAAGGCAAGCTTTATTTTTCTCCCTTTTAGAATGGTAAGGTTTATTTCTCTTTCACTTTCATGTACAGAGTATAGCACAGGGGATTCCAATTTGGAGTGTTTCCTATTAAATTCGCTACCTTCAACAGGTTCTGGATTTTATTTCCTGTTCCCTGCATGCCATACAGCCATCACAGTGGAATTGCAGAGTCTTCAGGGTTCAGTAGACATTCAAGGTGAAAGTCAAATTTTGAGCTCATTTAATCCCTAGGCTTCATGTTTTTACTTTGCTTTGGGGATTCATTAGTTCATTCAACAACTGTATCTTGAGTGCCTACAAGGTGCCAGGTACTGTTCAAGAAACTTCTGTTACATCAGTGAACAAAATAAAAATCTCTGCTCTCAAGGGGCTTTCATTTAGTCGGAAGAGACAGAAAATGAACCACAAACATAATAAATAAGTATCTTAGAAGTTGATAACAACAGTGAAAAAGAAAAAAAAAACAACTAGAGAAGGACAAGGCAGATTGAAACTGCAGAGAAGTTTCAGAAGATTTCAGCTTCAAATACAAGGGACATGTAGGCCTCTGAGAAAAGGTGATATTTGCGTAAAAGACTTGAAGGAGGCGTGGGAGTTATCTATGTGCATATTTGGGACAAGAGCATTCCAGGCAGAAGAAAGAGCCACTGCAAAGATTCTAAGGGAGAAATTTGCCTGGTGTGTTCAAAAAACACAGGCCAATGTGTCTGGAACAGAGTGAGCAAGGAAAAGAGAACTGGAGATGAGAGTAGAGAAGTTGCAGGGCGGGGGTGGGGGGGAAGGGGGCAGATCATGGTACGCGTCACAAGACATTGAAAGGACACTGGCTTTTACTGTGAGTGAGAACGGCAGCCTTTGAAAGGTTTTGAGCACAGAAGTGCCAAGATCTGACTTAGGTTTGAAAGGCTCATTCTGGCTGTTGCACTAAGGCTAGATTATAAGGGGCAAGGGTAAAAAGCAGGGAAATTATTTAAGAGGCTATTGCAATAATCTGCCCTAGAGATCATGGTGGCTCCCACAGGTGGGTGTCACGGAAGCAGAGGGAAGGGTTGAATTCTGGGTATATTTTGAAGGCAGAGCCAAAAGAATTTCCTGACAGAATGAATGTGGGGTCTCACAGTGTTGAACATGACTCCCGAGTTTTTTTGGGAGTTGCCATCCTCCTTTACCAGGAAGGCTGCTGGAATAGTGTTCTTTTTTTTTTTAATCAGTTTATTGGATTTGTTTCTTTTTATAATATAAATTTATTTACTTATTTGTTTGTTTATTTTTGGCTGTGTTGGGTCATCTTTGCTGCACGCAGGCTTTCTCTAGTTGCGGCGGGAGGGGGCTACTCTTCATTGCGGTGCATGGGCTTCTCACTGTGGTGGCTTCTCTTGTTGCAGAACACAGGCTCTAGGCACGCAGGCTCAGTAGTTGTGGCTCGTGGGCTCTAGAGCGCAGGCTCAGTAGTTGTGGCACACAGGCGTAGTTGCTCTGCGCGGCATGTGGGATCTTCCTGGGCCAGGGCTCGAACCCATGTTCCCTGCATTGGCAGGCAGATCCTTAACCACTGCGCCACCAGGGAAGCCCCTGTTTCTTTTGCTTTATTTTGCTATTGAGTTGTATGAGTTCCTTATAATTTGTTATTAACCCCTTATCAGATAGATGGCTTCCAAATATTATCTACCATACTGGTTGGCTGCCTTTCATTTTGTTCATGGTTTCTTGTGCTGGGGATAAGCTTTTAATTTTTATTTTATTTTATTTTATTTATTTAGGCCATGCCACACGGCATGTGGGATCTTAGTTCCACAACCAGGGATCGAACCCGTGACCCCTGCAGTGGAAGTGCAGAGTCTTAACCACTGGACCACCAGGGAAGTCCCTAGAATAGTGTTCTTGATGAAGAAGAAAAGAAATTCAGTTTGGATGTGTGAAGTTTGAGATGTCTGTTCAACATCCAGGAGATCTGCAAACTTCTAACTTCAGGGCAGCACAGTATATATATATATATATATATATATATTTTTTTTTTTTGCGGTACGCGGGCCTCTTACTGTTGTGGCCTCTCCCGTTGCGGCCTCTCCCGTTGCGGAGCACAGGCTCCGGACACGCAGGCTCAGTGGCCATGGCTCACGGGCCCAGCCGCTCCGCGGCATGTGGGATCTTCCCGGACCGGGGCACGAACCCGTGTTCCCTGCATCGGCAGGCGGACTCTCAACCACTGCGCCACCAGGGAAGCCACCCAGCACAGTATATTTTATTCAGCATTTTATTTTAAGAGGGAGAGTCAATCAGGCTTCCACTCTGCCATAATACCAGAAGTGATCTGTTCCTTTGACTTCTTTCATCTGTCCCTCATATAATCCTAACTCTCCCTTTTACTGACTATTGGTGTTGTGCTCCAAACCTTCTCTAGTCTCCAACATCCTTTTTAAGACAGGAAGCACAAAACTGAAGTCAGTATTCTAATAAAATTTAACAAAGACACTAATAGAATTCTTGGGAGTTTCCAAAAAAGATGTCTTTAGAACACAGACACTATTTAAAGTAAATAATCCTAAGTGAAGTAGTAAAAAGCATGAGGCGTTTTACAGAATGCTTCTATACAAAGTCGAAACATTTGAAAGGAGGTGCCCCAGATTCAGCATGAATATACTGGAACTGTAATACCATATTCTGCTGTGTTGCCCCTCAGTCTTTAGGGTCTTGCGTTTGATCTCATTATTCAGTCTTTGAAGAGGCCACAAACATGCAACTATATTAGGAAACAAATACACCAACCCTGTGGTAGCCTTGCAGGCATTTCAACTTAATTAATTTGGTCCTGAAGAATTATGGGGGAATCGCACTAGGAAAAATTGGGAAGCTCTGAACAAATAGAAGATCTATATGAACAGTTGCCAAGTGACAATATCAAATTTGACATTTCGATACTTAAAGATCCAGAGTAATTTTTATGGCATCTCCTCCCCAAATCCAAATTGATTATGCTAGTAGAAGCAACTGTAAGAATATTAAATTCAGTTTCTGATTAAATACCATTTCTGTCCCTGCTTTGTAAAGCCCCCCCGCTTTTCCCTTTTATTTATTTGAAATCTTATAGATGTCAAGTCCTACTTTCTAAGCATTTCAGAGTTCCTCTCTCACATACCTAAAGGGAATTTTAATATGATGCCTAATACGCAATAGTTCCTTTATGGTGCTGACATATATAAATGATGTAGCAAGAAAAAGCAGCCTGGAACAATAACATAGATGGGGCTAAGCATGTTGGAATTCTCATTTCCCTTGTACAAAGAAACTTGTTCTTAACTGAAAAATCCGTAACACGACGGATGCTCCTATGTAATAACCAAACGGTTTTAGAGATAAGAAAAGTAGGGCAAAGGGACAACTTAATACCTATCTCCAAAATAAAGGAATGTTTTTCAGAAAATGACAGGAGAAGCATATCTAACAAGCTGGTACAGGCAGAATATGCAATCTTTCTTTTGCACTACAACACATTGCCTTCAATTAGAACTTGAAGTTGGAGGGAGCTTCAAGTACATTTAGATTATATCTCACTGCCCAGATGAGAAAAGTGACATGTAAAGTGCTAATAGTACTTACCCAAGGTATGACAGTGTGTCGGGCCAGTACAGGGGCCAGAATCCCAGTCTCCTCACTCCCAGACCAATAGCCTCTCAGAGGACTACATCTGAGGAGGTACTCAAATTCTCCAAATGCAATTAATCTGGATTCACATTAATTTAAAGCAAGCGAGCATACACCAAAGAGCTGCACTTCTGTAGCATACCCTATGGATCTTATCAAAATGCAGAGTCAGATTCAGCAGGTCTGGGACAGGACCTGAGATTCTGCATTTCTATCAAGTTCCAGGGTGATTCAGAGGCTGCTGGCCCACAGGTTACTTTGAGTAGCAAGGCTGTAGGGTACTCTTAGAGCTGAGCAAGGTAAAAATAGGCTTATGATACATCCCTGTACATCTAAAAAGGCAGAAAGTGAATGACAGAAGGGGAGCTTGGCTTGGTGTGACTGAAACGGCTGGTACAATATCCTAGTTCAGATGTTGGTTGGCTATTTCATATCCATTTATATTCCCCCTTTCCCATGCCTGCTTCTATTATGCAGCCTGGAAATGTTAAAGACTTGCTTTCCCAGGCTCCCTAGCAGCTCAGGGTAGCTGTGTGCCCCAAACCTAGCCAATGAGACTAAAGCAAATGTCTGCTGGGGTCTTCTGGTAAAGGAAAGGCTTTGTTGCAGATAAGACTGGGCCCGCCTCTTCACGCTCTTTGCTGCCTTGAATGAGGACTTGATGCTGACAGATGCTGCAGCCATCTGGTTACCATTAGGCAATAAGCCAACATTAAAAGAATGGCTGAGCACAAAGACAGAAAGAGCCTAAAGATCCGATGACAAAGCTGAACCCCTGCCCCAGCCTGGACTACCTACCACCAGACTTCTTATGTAAAATAACTGAATGTTTGTATTGCTTAACCCATTGTTATTATCACTGCATAAGCCACTCTGTTATAAATCTGACACATCTTCTAATTAGATAGAGGCTTCCTCTCCTTCCAGTCACTTCAACAGTCTGGTTTTGTCCTTACTGCCAATCCCCAGCCTTGAGCGCTCTGTTTCTGTGCTCTAGCAAGGGGGCTCATTAGTGACCTTCTCAATGCCAAACACAAGGGCCGTACTCAGCCTTCATCTTGTGTCAAATGCCCCTGGCATCTGATTCGATTTATCATCCCTTCTCTTTCCTCTGCTGATGTTCATGGCACCGCCCTAATCTGGTCTTCCTCCCCAGCCTCCACTGCTTCTCTCTGGCTCCTCTGCCTCTGCACCCCCTTTAAATCTGCATGTTCCCCAAACTTCCATCTTTGTCCATACTTCCTTTCTACCTTACATCCTTCCCTGTGTACTTTCATCAGTTCCAGATTTTAACATCCTGCAACCATTTCTTCAAATAGTAGTAAACACCAGTTGGCATGCATTTTTCCAAAATGGTGATGTAAGCCCAAGTATAAAAAGGCAGTGATGTAGCAAGAACTGGGCTTCCTTATGTCTAGCTGACCCCACCGGAGCAGCACACCTCTTAGGGAACAAGGACTAAAGAAAAAGCTACACAGAAATATGCTACATTTGCCTCTGCTTACTGTGGTCACACTTCTGTTAAGTTGTGGATTCTTGGATAAATAAATAAGGAACCTATACTGTGTGTGTATGTCTGTGTGTGTGTGTGTGTGTGTGTGTGTGTGTGTGTGTGTGTGGTGAATGTACAGTCACTTCAAGTCCAGCCAAACCCTAACCTCACCTGAGACGCTATATACTCTATTTAGGTCTCTAGTATGGAAATGATGACGCTGTATTGAAGTTATTTGTTCACGTTTGTTTTCTTCACTAGAATGTAAGCTACTGAAGGTCAGAAGCTGTCACTCTTTGGTGGGTGCTTGTTGAAAAGAACAGATACTTATTTAATGCAGTAGTTTAGGGTTATGGAGGACCAACGGCTTAACTGCATAAACTCTTGAGATTTCCTCCAGCTCTGTGACTTCCAGTGACCCCCATCTCTAGTTTGTGTGAGATTTTATACGTAAGTATTAAAATCATTTACCCTCACTGTGTATGTTCTTCCTCCAACTCTGTCCCGGGCTTCTAAAACCAAAACATTAACTTCATGTTCTGCTAAGAGTTTGGCAGCAGATAATCCTAAAAGGAAAAAAAAGGAAAACAAAGTCGAGGAACATACTAACACCTACATGTGAAACATTCAACATTTAAACAGGTCTACATATAATATAAATGCAGGTATCAGACACAATTCATTGATTGTGCTATCTAATAAATTCTGAGCACACTGTGATGAACTAAGCCACCAATTTTATAATCTAGCATATATTACATTATGTATCATAAGTTAATTTTATTATCTATCATAAGGTTGGTTGAAAAAATGTAATAATTTAAAAAATATATTTTGGGGTTTTGGTGATAATCATATGTAAGGGAATTTGTTGAACCCCTAAATCAACCTTTATCATGCCACTCTTCTAGAAATCCTGATTGTATAAACAGAAGTATGTTTTCCTGGAAATTCCCCCTGGCTTACACCAGCCCCCAGTATCTCTGTGCTTTTTTCAATTTAAAACCCCCCTATAATGACCTCCTATCATTTATACCTGGATTACATGCTTGCTATATCATGTTTTCCCCGCTAGATTAAAAGTTACCAAAGGCAGGAACCATGTTTCATACTTTATTTATTGGCTCAAAGCTGAGTACAGACTTTCACTCATAAACAAAAACCTTCATAAAAGATAGATTTTTTTTTTTTTGTGGTACACAGGCCTCTCACTGTTGTGGCCTCTCCCATTGCAAAGCACAGGCTCCAGACGTGCAGGCTCAGCAGCCATGGCTCACGGGCCCAGCCGCTCCACGGCATGTGGGATCTTCCCAGAACCGGGGTACGAACCTGCATCCCCTGCATCAGCAGGCAGACTGTCAACCACTGTGCCACCCGGGAAGCCCGTAAAAGACAGGTTTTTAAACCCAGTATAGTAAGGGAATCCCCTGGCAGTCCAGTGGTTAGGACTTGGTTCTTTCACTGCCGTGGCCGTGGTTCATTCCCTGGTCAGGGAACTAAGATCCCGCAAGCCACACAGTACAGCCAAAAAAAGGCAAAAAACAAACAAACAAAAGTATAGTAATACCAGAAAAGTAGAGGAAAATGTTGTGGATTAACATTATATCAAGGGTACATGCTATCAACATGAGTTATCACTGATGTTAATCTTGCTCACCTGGCTGAGGTAATGTTTGCCAGGTTTCTCCACTGTAAAGTTATTCTTTTTTTCCCCTTCCATGCTATACTCTTTGGAAGGAAGTCTATGTACAGCCTGCACTTAAGAAGTAGGGAGGTATGTCCTACTTCCTTGAGGGTGGAGTATTGACATAAATGATTTGAAATTCATCTGCACAGGAGATTTGCCTCTTCTCTCCCATTTATTTATTTATTTAACCACTGACTTATATCCCCATGGAGTCATACATAGTTGTTTTATACTTTGGGTTATAGTCCAATACTATGTTATTTATTTTGTTGCTCAAATTGTTTCAGCTTTGGTCACTGGGAGGCTCTTGTGTCCCTTTGACGTGCCTTCATCATTTTGTGTGTATGCGTGTGTTTGAGCACTTCCTTACTTTCTGGCATTAAGAGATGTTCCAGGCTCATCTTGTCTTTCTCTGCCCAGCCCTACTATCAGCTATTTCTTCAGTGAGCCTTGGTTCCTTTTATTGGAGAACAGTATTAGAAATCAAGATCTGGGGGGCTTCCCTGGTGGCGCAGTGGTTGAGAGTCTGCCTGCCGATGCAGGGGACGCTGGTTCGTGCCCCAGTCCAGGAAGATCCCTCATGCCGTGGAGTGGCTGGGCCCGTGAGCCATGGCCACTGAGCCTGGGCGTCCGGAGCCTGTGCTCCGCAATGGGAGAGGCCACAACAGTGAGAGGCCCGCATACCGCAAAAAAAAAAAAAAAAAAAAAAAAAAAAGAAAGCAAGATCTGGGCTCTAGGTGTGCCCATCACTACTGGGCTATCATTGCTTGTGGGACTGCTCAGCTCACAGAGTAAGGAAATAAATGTCTGTATACACATTTTAAAATCTATCAATACATTTTTGCACTTCAAATGCTATCTTATACCTAGTTATCTTTATCCTCCTATTACAAAAAATACGAAGCAGACTACACAGATAAATATACTTCAAGGAGAAAAAAAAAGTTAGAATTTAGGGTGAAAGAGAAATAAGAATGACACCAGGGATAAGTTTAGTAAAATGATACAAATGATACCTAAATATGTATACCAGTGGTTGAGGAGAGGAACTATTCTTAGTGATTTTAAAACTCAGTAACTTGACAGTTCTAATGGTATATATCCTAAAGACAAAAAAGAGCTGCAAACATTTTGTTCAGTAATCATTTTGTGGGTGCTAGGATTAGAACTATTATTTTGAGGCCATTATGTATGTAATGTGGAATAAAGCAAATGAGTAATCAGGCTGCTGTCACTGAGATCCAGGGTTTTGGGCCTGGAGATCAGGAAATTTGGATGAAAGAACAATGAAATTAAGTGCAAATTTAGGGCAGGAAATGTACAAGATGGGTCTGGAATCTCAAGTCACCAGAAAGCAAGGAGGCTAACAGAGACCACGAGGAGTATGACAAAAAGGCTCAGAAACCTACCTAGGTGAACTCTCACTGGCTAGAGATGGAACAATTTGAGTATCAAGTAAAAATAACAGGGACTTCCCTGGTGGCACAGTGGTTAACAATCCGCCTACCAATGCAGGGGACTCGGGTTTGAGCCCTGGTCTGGGAAGATCCCACATGCTGTGGAGGAACGAAGCCTGTGTGCCACAACTACTGAGCCTGCACTCTAGAGCCCGTGAGCCACAACTACAGAGCCCGTGTGCCACAGCTACCGAAGCCCGTGTGCCTAGAGTCCGTGCTCTGCAACAAGAGAAGCCACCACAATGAGAATCCCGTGCACCGCAACAAAGAGGAGCCCCCACTGGCTGCAACTAGAGAAAGCCCGCGCGCAGCAAGGAAGAGCAAACGCTGCCAAAAATAAATAAATAAATGAACGAATGAATAAATAAATAAATAAATAACAACAAAGGCAATGACTTAAATCCACTCGTAATAATACTAAACAAACAAACAAAACCTCTCACTGGTCACCTTTGGAGAATGCTAAGGAACCAACTTATCATTAAAAAAAACAAAAAAGGAGCTTCCCTGGTGGCGCAGTGGTTGAGAGTCCGCCTGCCGATGCAGGGGACACGGGTTTGTGCCCTGGTCTGGGAAGATCCCACATGCCGCGGAGCGGCTGGGCCCGTGAGCCATGGCCGCTGAGCCTGCACATCCGGAGCCTGTGCTCCGCAATGGAAGAGGCCACAACAGTGAGAGGCCTGCGTCCCGCAAAAAAAAAAAAAAAAAAGAATTTGGCATTCATTCTGCCCTACTTATTTGCACCAAACCTTGAAGCAACCAAATAGCTAACAAAGGGAGGTTTCGCCGTATAAAAGTATGCTAGCTAATAAGTGAAGACAGGAATAATTAGAACATCAGCATTTTGCAACCCCTAATGAATTAATAGATCTGGTGCAATGATTGTCAACAGCTGCTAACATGACAAAAAAAAGAGATAACCAGATGTTACTTGCCTCTTAATGGAAGCACATACCACCATGTATGAAGTAGTTAGAAAGAAGGAAGGAAGGAAGGAAGGAAGGGAGGGAGGGTGGGGAGAAAGGGAAGGAGCAAACAAACTAAATTCTAATGTGATCCAGCCTCTAGATCTGATACTTAGGGGCCAGAAAAACATGTTAAATAATACCACTGGGATGCAATCAACAAAATCTAGATTATAGGATTTATACAGGAGTACCCTGGGTTTTTCTGTTTGTTTGCTTTTTAAAACAACTTGCCCCCTCCTGCTCTCTCTCTCCTTTACCCTTCACCAGCTTTTCCTACAATAAACCTCTTACATGGCTAGTTATGTCTTGATGTCTGCTCTCAGAGAAGCCAGACTGACAACAGTATTTTGTTCATATGCAGAATGGTATGAAATATACATAGCCAGAGTTAAGGATGAGTTTGGGTCTGTAAGATTTAAAATGCAGGGAGGCTAAACCATAATATCCAGCACTGCTGTCTGCTAATGTTTGACTCCTTCAAGTACAGTGTACCCTTACATTGCTGACATCCACCCAAGATTTAGGTGTGCAACGAATATTTGGAATCTGCTCACAAAGAAAGGCATCCCGTGACTGTTTAAATAAATGCAAACTAATGTCTGCAAACCTTGGTGCAATATGTTTTCTGGGACACAGCCAAAGGCTTCTTCTGCTGACCATGATAAAAAAAAAAAGGATGAAGGTGTGATGAAAAACATGTTTATGCATAAATCTTTGTTGTTATGTCTGACTATTTCTGTAGGATTAAGTCTTAGAACGGAGATTACTAGGTCAAAAGATTTGAATAATTTTTAGGCTCAAAGCACCACTCTATATTTAAAAGCAGAGAAATTCAAGATGCAAAAAGTTGAATTTCTTCCCAGTTCCCCTTAGTCAATCTAACCATAAACCAATTAGATAGATAAAAACACCCTTGGGTTTGCCAGAATTACTCGAGTAGCTCCTCTTCTAAAGAGAAGCAGAGGTGGCTCTGAATTCCAGCCGCAGTGGGACCTGCAGCTGTCCAGCCCCCAGAGGCAGCCTGGCAGTTGGTTTAGCACTTTACATCCTACAGATCAATTTCAGGTGCCTTTCCTGTTGCCTCTCACAACCATTCTTCAGAATAGATTTCATTACCCCATGTTCCAGATAAGGATACCAAGTGCCTGATATGCCCACAACAAAGTCTCCTGAAAAGTGAAAATTTTTACTTCTTACACCCTCACTTATAAGGCTGCAGCCTTAATAAAATTGAATCTAGTGTGTAATTCTCAACAAGTTTTGTGAGTGGGGTTCAGTGCCAATAGTAAATAAACACTACTCCAGAGGCTAAAGGAGGAGAGGGAAGCAGGGCTAGCTGAGCCAGGACAAATGAGCACACCAGTGACAAAGGTCGTTTCGCACTTTGGCATTTAAGGATATAAACAAAATTAAAAAGGTGGATGGACCTAGAGTCTGTCATACAGAGTGAAGTAAGTCAGAAAGAGAAAAACAAATACTGTACGCTAACATATATATATATATATGGATTCTAAAAAAAAAATGGTTCTGAAGAACCTAGGGGCAGGACAGGAGTAAAAACACAGACGTTTTAGAGAATGGACCTGAGGACACGGGGAAGGGGAAGGGGAAGCTGGGACGAAGTGAGAGAGTGGCATGGACATAGATACACTACCAAACGTAAAATAGATAGTTAGTGGGAAGCAGCCACATAGCACAGGGAGATCAGCTCGGTGCTTTGTGACCACCTAGAGGGGTGGGATAGGGAGGGTGGGAGACGCAAGAGGGAAGAGATATGGGGATATATGTATACATATAGCTGATTCACTTTGTTATACAGCAGAAACTAACACACCATGTAAAGCAATTATACTCCAATAAAGATGTTAAAAAAAATTCCCAAAATAACAAACAAACAAACAAAAAAGCTGAAAAAAAAAAGGTTGTCTCTGCATTACAGGAAAATGATTGGCCCTATCTTGGCAAGGAAAGTTTAAGCTCTTAGTTTGAGAAATAAGGAACATGTTTAAAACATTTAAAAGGGATTCCAGAAAAATGGTTTCCAAAAGGTCTTGGAATTTGAAGGGGGAAGATTTAAGTCATTTAGAAAAATATTTTTTTAAGATGCTGAATAAATTGGGGGGGGTAATGTTTCTGTTTGCATGTTTATTGTGAAGAAGACTCTGATAAGGAACTTCCATGATAATTTAAAGCTAGAAAATACAGAATATGGAAATACAATCAAGATGCCATTAGAAAAAGTTATTTTTGAATAATAACTAATAACTAATTTTGAATAAATAACTCAGTAAGTCATAAATAAAGCACAGGCAAACACTTGCAGTCCAGAAAGGCTTTTTCTAATATATTGACTGTGGCTGTCTGTTGATTCGAATGGAAAAAAAAAAAAAACTAAGATAATGTCTGCTTACATCTTGAAGCAGGCATCTTGAATTATATTCCTTAATTCTTTTTTGTTATTATTCTGTGTATCACTATGCATTCTACCCTCCCCTCACTACAAAATTCAGTAATCACTTATAGAAAAAAAATCATATGTCAACTCCACAGATTAGTTTAAGGGCTTTTGACATAAATTTCAAAATAAATAAATAAAAGCCTGTCTTTTTTTTTTGGTAAATGGGATAAAATTGTTAGAAAAGAAAAAGTTTTTAAGTCTGAAGATAAGTCACCAAATACAATGTTGCTACTAAAAAACAGATTTTATAATCAAATATTTTTTTACTTTCAAATCAAATATTTGTTATGAAAAGAGAAAATCTCATATTAAACCTATTTCATCTTGTTCCAAAGAAATATAGATTAGCCAAAGTTTAGAGCATTGTGCATTATAGCTCTTCCTGTCATTCATTTTCTATCATTTAATGGCCACACAGAATCTAGGACAATAGAAGAAGCCTGCTTCCCACCCACCTCTCTTGGCACCCTTCCCCACCTCCAAGACAGGGAAAGGGTTTAGCATAGGGGCATGCTGGTAAATGGTTAACAACCATCCCTGGCCTCAGGGGATGGAGGGGACTCCTGATTTGCAGCATTTGGATTTCCATGGTGTATATACACTCTCCACATGGCTGATTCAAAATCACCAGTGTGATTACTACCAATGTGATATCATTGACCGTGAAACTGGGAAGAGAAGTGTTCAATCAGGATCAGTCCTTTCATGACAGTAGAAGCTGGCTCCAACACACACTGTCAGACCTATAGACTCCTGGCCTCAGGTCAGAGAGGGGAAGGATAAACAAGTTTGGGAGAGAGTCTATTAGATCAGCAAGTGTATGAGATTCATTGGTGTCCTAGACTCTCAAGTGCCCTAGTGTCTAGCCTGTGAATCTCCCATGGGTGTGTTTGAAGGAAGAGGTCTAAGTGGGCACTGGCAAAATATCCCTGCCCCTGCACCAAGAGCTCTTCCTCTCCCAAATCATGGCAAACTGAGCCCATTAGAAGGAAAAGAGCCCCGAACTCCCAAATGTCCTGTCGTTTTCTGTGACAGTAGAGAGCCTGGAGAAGCTAAATGCACAGAGTTTGTTAAACCCCTATTATGTATATAAGGATCTGATCACTTTCAAAATGCAAAATCCTGAAATAGGGAAAATAGCAGATTATGGCACAAGAGAAACTTTCATCACTTTGCAATTAAGTATTTTAAATAGGAATAATGAGTTTAAAACAATATGGGCTTCCTTGGTGGTGCAGTGGTTAAGAATCCGCTTGCCAGTTCAGGGGACACGGGTTCGAGCCCTGGTCCGGGAAGATCCCACGTGCCGCGGAACAACTAATCCCGTGCGCCACAACTACTGAGCCTGCGCTCTAGATACCGCGAGCCACAACTACTCAAAACCGTGCCTAGAGCCTGTGCTCCGCAACAAGAGAAGCCACCACAATGAGAAGCCCGCACACCGCAACGAAGAGTAGCCCCCGCTCTCTGCAACTAGAGAAAGCCCGCACCCAGTAACGAAGACCCAATGCAGCCAAAAATAAATAAATAAAATACATAAATTTATTTTAAAAAACCCAACAATATAATTCCTCTTCTGGTTTCTCTCTCTTCAACCATTTGGGTTTTAGAGAAACCAACATAAAATAGGTCAATGGATTTATTAGAGAGGCTTAAAAAAAAAAACAAAACCAAGTCTGCTAAAAGCACACCTCATATGAGAGTTCAGGCAATTGTTAATCCTGGTTATTAGATCAGGAGAGCCTGGGTGAGATGATGTATCCAGCCAGCAGTGCTGTTGCCATGGCAACCTCAAACCAAGCTCCAGCTTCTTAAAGCCACTGCCCATGGAAACTGTGTTTCCACAGATTCTGCAGTGCTTCCAATGTCCTGAGATGGTTACATCCCCACAGAAATGGGATAGGAAATGATTTAAGCCACACAGCACACCTGGAGAAGGAATTAATATCAGCAACAAAGGCTTTGAGGAAATGGTCCTTTGCTTCCTGGGCTATAAATCTGTACCCCTGCCTTCTCTACCTCACCAAGGGCTCTTTCCTTTACCTTACTTCTTCAAGTACATTCACATTATGAAAAAAGAGAAATTTGTCCATTTGACTCGTGCTACCCTTCAACTATTGATTTTCCTTCTACAACAAATGATTAGAACAAACCTTGAAATGTAGCATATTCCCCATGAAAAATGTCCAGTGACCCCACTTTCAAAACGGACAAGTGATATAATCATCTGTCACAAGCTGCTGTATTTTTCTTCTTAGCACACATCACCACCTGGCACTCTATATACATCAGCTGCTTCCAACCACTGCAATCTTAGCCACTCTTGTCCAAACCATTGTGGCCTTTTGCCCTTGTCCAAGGCAACATGACCTCTTGCCCAGAGATCTGCCTCTTAACTAGTGTGTTATATGTGTTAGACACCTTTGCATCCCTAGAATAGAGCCTACCGTGTTGCAGGTGCTCAAACACTCATTGCAATGAACAGAGGAACCACATACCAAGAAAAGAAAACCATGCTCACCTGGATGAGGGCAACGGGGAAGTTTCTAATGCTACTTAGATTATATTTATCTCAAGCAACTAAGAAAGACGGACAAGGACAGGGTGTCTGGTCATTTAAACCTTTATGCCCAAGTAAATTCGCAGATTCTTAATACTACTAGTACATTTTCTGGTCTCTGAACCAGTATTATGCTTTTTTAGCAAAAGACAATGGAGAATATCAATGTGCATACAAACTTGTCCCCAATACCTACATACATACAATACAGCCATTCTTATTATCTATCACCTATCTATCTACCTACCTATATCTATATCCATCTGTATTTTGTGCTTCCTTTCAGAGAAATAATAACCTGCTTTTGAAAATGCCAAATCTTCTGATCCCTTTGATAAGCTAAAAAGACAGAACTGTCTCAAATGATAAATAGATAAAAGCTAACAATTAACTTCAATTTGCCCTGAATTCACAGACTCGTTGTCTAGACAGTCCTAATTTATTTGATTATTGTTCAGCATTCATCTTCACTTTAGATAAATGGATCTCACATGACTTAGGGAATGCAATTAGTCCTTAATTCATTATTTGCCCCATTCTTTCACTGAAACTGAAAATACACCAAGGGTACTCCACACTGCTGTCCTCAGATGCTGCACACTAGGATGCACTGTGGTTAGGAAGCAATTTCCAAAATGTTTTATGGAATACTAGTCCTCAAGATGCTCTGGGGAAAAGTATCAATGTTCATGGAAGTTGGGACATATGCTGTTTCTCCTTCTGGGAAGTGTATGGTGCACACTGGCATATTAAAGGCTCTGGTAAGTCCTGCAGGGAAGAGATTCGTTTAATTTAGCATTTCTCCACCTTTTGCCTTAAAAAAAATTACATCTCAAAAAATGCACTTTGGGAAAGCTGGTTTCAGCTCTTAAAATACTGTCAAATATTTACAGTAATAAACTCACCTGGGCAGGTCCCAAGTGAACAACGCCTAGAGCACAAGCTAAGTGTTGAAGCAAAGTTTTAGTGTAGTTATGGCTTATGTTCTGCTGGCTCTCCTAGTTCTTCCTGTTTATTTTTTAAAGTGGTATTTTTCTTCAACTTTGACGTTCACCACCACCTATGAATGTGTATAGTGTACATCACATATTAAATATTTTAAGTTAATTTTCTATTATTCAGTGAAGTGATCTCTGACCAACAGAATTCTTATCTAACTGCACATTTGGACTCTTGGACTGAATACTCCGAGGAAAATAAAATGTACAGTCAAACAACAGTTCATACTAAAGTTTTAGAAGCAATGTTCCCAAAGAAGGAAAAAAGCAAAACCCATAAATTTTGCTCAAATCACATAGTGAGTGCTCGATCAATATTTATTGAATGAATAAATAAATGAATGAATGAAGAATACATGCAGACATGCAAGAAAAAGGTCTTTCACGTAAGCCACAGCTCACAGCTAACTCATTTAATCTGAAAAAAAAAGTCACCTGAAAGGTCATCCTTGTTACATTTCAGAATTTATCCAAAATCCACAGCACTTCTGTCAAGCATTATTTTCTCCATGAAACCCTTTCCTGTCTGTCATTTCCTTCTCCCTTTTTGTGCCACCACTGAAGCCCTGAACCAACCTCAAACACCAAGGGCACTTCAGGTTCATGGTTGTAACCCCTGCTACATAGAGGGGTCCCATGCCTCACACGGTCACTGGAGAGACAAATGGACTAACATAAATTAAGAGAACTTAACTCCTCCATTTGGGTCTGAATTTTGTCAGATGCCTTCAATGACCAATGTTCTTTATAAAGTAATTACAAATGCATATTAAATTGAAATGCGTATTTAATATCGATGGCTTCAATTCAGTACGTAAAACCTGTAAACACCAATCTTAGAAAACTATTTAAAACTCACATAGACCACCATAGCCTTCCATTTTCTTCACCAATATCGTCTCCCCAAATTCTTTCTTTTCAAAACATGGCAGGTTCACTGTTATATTTATCATGGTCTTAAGGTAGTAAATGCAGGTGCCTTATTTTTCAGCCTAGATTTCTTGACTGTTTTTATTATTGTCTATTTACATATTCATTACTGGTAACTGTCTAATGACCTAATAAATCCTTTGAATTCTTATTTTTCTTATTTTTCACCATTCTGTGAGTCTCAGGATCAGCCCCAAATCTTTATATTATAGGGACAGTGACAGTGAAGACGTTTCCATAATATCAGATGTTGGCCTGGTGCAGGGAAAAAAAGGCTATGCATAAAAATATGCTTTTAGGGCTTCCCTGGTGGCACAGTGGTTGAGAGTCTGCCTGCCGATGCAGGGGACACGGGTTCATGCCCCGGTCCGGGAGGATCCCACATGCCGCAGAGCGGCTGGGCCCGTGAGCCATGGCCGCTGGGCCTCAGCGTCCGGAGCCTGTGCTCTGCAACGGGAGAGGCCACAACAGTGAGAGGGCCATGTACCACCGAAAAAAAAAAAAAAGCTTTTATTTTTGGTGAAAAGGTCCAATAGCTTTCATCAGATATTCAAAGGGATACTTGCTCCAAAAGGTTAAGAACCACTGATCTAAACTATTCAAATAATTGCTATACATTGTCCTAAAACCACCAGGAATGGACTTTTCAAAAAGGAAATAAATTCTTCATATAAAAGTCATCCATCCTAATAGGGTGCCTAATATTTTAAAATTTAAATGTTCACGAAGCAGGGGAATTTCCTGGTGGTCCAGTGGTTAGGACTCCGTGCTTCCACTGCAGGGTCACAGGTTCAATCCCTAGTCGGGGAACTAAGGTTCCACAAGCCAGGCAGCCAAAAAAAAATAATGTTCATGAAGCAGTCACATGCAATGTAATATAGTCTAAAACATGAATTACTGTGAAACAACAAGCCACTAGTTTTTAGAGCGTCAAGCCTCAAAGTAAAACAATAATAAAAGTTTACTGCAGTTCTATGAATGAGCCTATAAAGCAAGCCTAAGTGAGGTGGGGTATATTCCAAGGTCAAGTTATGCCACTAAGAATTTTGTGGCATTTGGTAATTCATTTGACCCTCCTGTGCCTCCGTTTTGGTCCCTTTGAGCTATTACAGGCTGCAATTCTGTGACCCTTGAACATGGTGAATATGTAATTAACTCAACTCTCAAAGCTTATCACCTGGTTTTTATGTTCTTATTGACAGTCTTACCTAATAAATCAACTGAATATTGCTGTAAAGTAGGATTTCTTTCCTTTGGCCTGGCAACAACTAGAAAAGGGCTTTTAAACTAAGGCTCAGAGGAGCCATGGGAAAGGTGTGAATGAGCACCTGTAAGGCAGACCCAGATCCTGATTTAAGTTAGTGTAGGATGTCAGTATGATGGATGATGAAAACCATTTCCAGAATGCAACATGGAAGGAAGAAGTGTTGGGGAGAGGGTCCAAAAGAGAAAGCTGAAGACATAGACCTTTAAGAAGCCAACTATACTGAAAAAGATACTGGAAGATATATCATACATAACGTAATCCAACCTCTCATTTTACAGCTGACAGAACTGTGGTTCAAAGATTTGAAGCTGCCTTAATTCATAAGACTAGATGAGAACATAATAAAGAACAGATCACCCGAAGGAGAACACAAATTGCTGGTAAAGCTGTAAAACATTTTTCAAACAAAAGGAGAAAGCAGTCCTAACAATCAACTTGTCTCAAACACTTACAACATTTAAAAATGTAACTGACTTCTTTTGGTTCATTTTGTGCAGTTCTGATCACTCAAATTTAAAATGAAAAGTAACTGTCATTATGAAATCTATCTCATACATGCAAATGTAGTCTTCAAACCAGTGCTCATTGCATGTCTACACTCTTGCAAACCCCTGTATGTGACATGAAACTACAATATTACCTCAGTCTTTTTGGGTATACCTGCATCCAAATACTGGCAAGATTTATCATATGTAAAATATGTGTATGTCACACCTGTACAAAGATCGTATGACCCAATATTTGCCAATAACAGACTTCCACATTTCCTTTTCTTAATTATTGGTCTCTATGATCCAATTATACTATAGCTATACTATACTTATACAATTATACTATACTTAGATCTATTGGGTTTTGTTTTGTTTTCCTTTTTTGGCTGCACCACGTGGCCTGCGGGATCTTAGTTCCCTGACCAGGGATAGAACCCATGCCCCCTGCAGTGGAAGCACGGAGTCTTAACCACTGGACTGCCAGAGAAGTCCCTAGATCTATTGTTAAATATATTTTTCACATTAGCTGAGTATTATGTATAGATTCATATCAATTAGTACTGGCCAAATGCTAAAACTGCCCATTAAATGTCAGATAAACCCCAAAGCTCATTCAACTATGAAGATATCGAAGAATCAGAACCCAAATAAATGTAATTCTTGTATTCTTTCTTCAACATTAAAAGTTAATAAAGTAAAAGAATCCTCATGGGCTTCCCTGGTGGCACAGTGGTTGAGAGTCCACCTGCCGATGCAGGGTACACGGGTTCGTGCCCCGGTCCGGGAAGATCCCACATGCTGCAGAGCGGCTGGGCCCGTGAGCCATGGCCGCTGAGACTGCACATCCGGAGCCTGTGCTCCACAACGGGAGAGGCCACGACACTGAGAGGTCTGCGTACCGCAAAAAAAAAAAAAAAGAATCCTTGCTTATTTTTTTGAGAAAACAAAATTAGGGCCAAGAAGTGTTCTGAAAGGCAGAAAATTCATGCTTAGCTGGCAGTGAACCTCAGAGTACCTAAATAACCAAGGCACTGAAACTAAGTGGCATATTTTTTAATGTAAGCTTTCCTTAATCACTACAAAACTGTACAGTATGTGTTGCCAAGTTCTGAGTTAAAATGCCTAAATCACTCCTAGCAGAAATGATTCTTCAGGGTGATGTATTTCAGCAAAAAGGGAAACTGTGGTACGTTGTGGACTCGCTGGCAGGATTCAGAACATTAGTCAATCTTCTTACGAAATAGCTTTTCTGTCTCCGATGATGAGAAAGATTCCATCCCAGCTGCTCTTACACAGCACAGTGTTCTGGGCGGCTATGCTCTCAGTTCTTTTAGTGGAGCTCAGCTCGTGGATACAAATATAGGGAGGTTCTATTGCTTAGTCACTATTTGGAAAAAGCTCTCTCTCCAAGACACTTGGAATTTAATTTCAAAAAAACATGGAAAAATTCTGATCACCCAGGACTATCTGGTGTTATGATGAAAGCGTTTTTGCTGTGCCCTGGCTAACTGTGGGGCAGATGTGGCACACTGGGGTAATCTCAGCAACTACCAGGATCACATCGCTAGAGGCACAGTAGGCAACTGTCTTCCTCCAGTAGAACTCGTCATGGGTTTAAGTTAAACACTACTCATGTATGACTTAGGGCTTCCTGACTCTGTATCTGTGCTCCTCCATACTCTCTTGTTTGGTGTGTCTTTTTTCCACCCTCTTATCTCTACCTGTTAAAATCATACTTATCTCTCAAGGCCCTGGCATTTTCTTCAGATTCATAATATTAATATTTCTCTCATTCTATGCATGTCAATTATTTTCTCACTTGATCACTTCTTGCAAGAGGATGGGGCACCTTGTGGGCAAGGACACTTCTTACTCCTCATTATATACTTCTTGCCCCGTGATCTAGCTACTGCCTGGCATATGGTAGAGGCTCCCAAAATGCTTGAATGAGTCCAGGCCCCAGGGCCACCCCTACCCATAATGAGCTGCTTTGAGGGGTACAGAATTCCCTTTCCCTAGATGTGTTCAAAGCTACAGCCAGATAATTACTAAGGAGATGCCGTCGAGAGGATTAAAATCTTACATGATTGGACTAGACTGTCTTTTAAAAATTCCTTTGGCCCAAAGACTCTGAAGTATGCACTGTCCCCTGGAGGTGGGCGTTTTCCCCCCCTCTTTTCCTTTTATTCTCTCTTCCTAAAGAGAGCTAATTCAGAAATTCTCAGTTAGGAGCAGATTTTAAAATCTTATACCACTGGGTTTCTGTCACTTGTTGTATCCGTGTCAGCTTATGAGTAAGAAGTAGCATGTAAAGTCAGTGACTCAACTGCTATATTTAAAATAACATCAAGAAAGAGGACATAAAATAAGTTCAAATGGTCAGATATAGATTACAAGCTCCACAAGAGGAGAGAAAAATCAAGAGAACCAGAATGATCAAGGAAAAGAGCGTTAATTGGTATTGAAGAATGGATAGGATGTAAATGTTCAGAGAGAAGCACTTCCGTGTTAGGAAAAAAACAAAAACAGGGAAGGAATGGAGGGACAAAATAAACATGGTGTAGTACTGGAGACAAGAGAGCAGTGTGACTAAAGCTATGTTAGGGATGGTGGGAAATGCTACTGGTCCAACAAGGTGGGACTAGATATGTGGAGGGGTGGGTGGAGCTTGCAAGGCTGGCAATATACTATTGAACATCCTGAGCAGAACAAGGTGATGAAAGAAGTGTTTAAAACAATCAAGTCTGGGATGGACATGAAGGGAGAGCCCAAAGTGTGGCCACTGGGAAGATGGTCATAACCTGGTGAGTTGAAGGGGTTAAGGGTCTGTCCGGGGGATGGGGGAGACACAAGAGAGGAAACAGCCCAAAGGAGGAGTTAGAAGGATCTGTTGACTGGGTATATAAGATAAAACAGAAGGATGTGTCAAAAATGATGGAAAGGATGGTGGTACCAAGAACAGAGTCAAGGAAGTGAGGAAGAGAAGCTAGGTTGGAGGGCAAGGAGGCTTTTGAACATGTTGAATATGAAGTAAGAATAAGACAGTCAAGTGTGAAATACCCAAGAGCAGATAAGCTATGGGACAGGAGTTGGGAGAAAGTAAAGGACTCAAACTAGAGACTTAACAGTTTCCTATAGATAAAGGGAAAGGTGAGGCCTTAGAATGAAAAAGAGAGGGAGTGCATAAGAGCCCCAAAGTGATGAATAGCTGAACCTCGAGGTCATTTCAAAAGTAGAAGGTCGGTCGCAAGAATATGGGCACAATGAAAGGAATGGAAAAGGAGCAAACAGTGTGGGATAAAAATTCAGGATCCAGTAGTGTCACAGAAGGCATGAAAGAAGTTTCAAAAAGGACTTGGTGATAGATGATGGATGATGGATAAGGACCAGAGCATGTTGAAGGTACCATTATACTACTTACAAATGAGTGCGGGGTGGGGGCTTCCCTTCTCAATTACTAATAGAGTACATAAAATTACTTAATTGGTGAGTGGGAGGAAAAAGGGATTTTGTGGCTGTAAGACATGCTGTTCCATGATTTTTAATGACAAAAGGGAGATATATTAAGATGCTGCTATTCTTTGTGCAGAGATAGTTATAAAAAAATGAAAGATAATTCTGTTCATATGGACTGCTTTTGAGGAATTGAGGATGTGTACGCTTCTGGGAGCTATTTTGTTATATAATAGGAATAACACTGCAGATGCAAAGTATTGGCCATATATTATAAGTATGTGGGTAACATGTTAAAATGTGCCAGTTCTGACAGAAGAAATATCCAAAAGCATTTAAAACTGATATGGGGACTATTAAGTAATTCATGGGATACTGCTAAGCACACACAAAGATGAGGTGTTTCTGAGCTCGAGAACCCTTGGGAAGTAATGCCTCTCACCTGCTCGTGAAACACCCAGTCTGTGTGCAGGGTTTATCCTAAGCCAGACTTGCATCTACTTTCATTTTAGTTGTGAACCATCTGGCAAGACACCACAGCCAGGAAGCAATGTTTCTGGTCAGTTTGGGTGTTAAAATCAAATCTGACTGATAAGAGATGATATTAAAGGAATCCCAGTGCCTGTTCCACTGTCACTGATGAAGTGGAAGTTGGGTTCTGGAATAGGACTGTGAACTACTGTGCAAGAAATGCTCTCTTCTTCCCCCAAGTGGAAATGAACAAATTAATAATTAATAGTGACCGTGGAAAGATCCAGGTTTTGAGGAGCCTGAAGCTTATATAATTTGGGTGCCCTCTTCAAGAAAAAAAAAAAGAATGCAAAAAGACAAATACAAGATTCAGTATGAAACTGGTTATTTATTTAGAATGAGAACCAGAAGCGACCTGCAGTTGTAAGGCCATAGAGCATAAGCATCATCAGCTACATGGTAAATCCAATTCTGCGCACGATCAACTACTTGGAGTAAAGTGTGGAAAGGGAGAGACAGCCAGTCATCAGGCAGAGAAAAAGTAACAGACAAAACGCTCCTTAAGGAATACTGGAACACAGAACAAGAAAAAGACAAGAATAAAGTCCCAGAAAGAACCCTGAATTGTGAAATATGAATGGTATAGAGATGGGAATAGAGACAGAACTCCTAATCAATTTACACAACACATTATCATCATAGTTATTTTCCAGTGATGAACAATCCCATTGCTTCTAGGAGGCTCACATACAAGAACTAGGCTTTTAGAAACACCAGTCCACTTCATTGCAGGCAGTCAACAAGTGTTTGTTGAATGAATAAATAAGCTAATAAATAAGCTAATAAATGAATGAAGGGAAACAAGAGAAGTACTTCTTTTTCGTACTCTCCACAAGGATCTGCTTTCCTGATGCTCTGACATACATGCATGTTTTTGTTGGCACTGGCTGGAGTTGTCAAAGCAACAGCTCATGCCAATCTCTTCTCTGGTGATTAGGACTGTTATCCGAAACAGGCCAAGTCAAAAGCTATCTTCACCCAAAAGAGTCTCCTCAGAAGGATTATACATAAAAATGGCTACTTTGGGGCACTCTACTTACTCCCTCCCACCTTATTTTTCCTTCTTTCAGGTATATTTCAGAAATGATTAACATTCTCCCAGGTTGTGGACAGACTAGTGTGGGACTCTAGTTAGAGCTGAAACACAATTCCTAAATTTCAGACATTTTACCAATTATGACAACATGTGACAAATTTAATATATCAATCATGATGAGGGTTCCAGGAAGATATGGGAAAGCCTTATGCATCACTCAGCTGGTCAGCTACAAACCCAAGCCAGGACCAGAGGAACCCAGGCTTGCCAGCTGGCTCATCACAGGGTAAGATTCAGGCAGTGGGAAAAGACACAAACAGGACATTCCCTTATCTGCCCTCAGCCCCTGCTTCACAGAGAGGTTCCCTTTGGATAATAAATGCCCTACACTTTCTGCAAGTTCTAAAAAAAAAATGGCTGGAGTAGGTTAAAACTAAGAGCCCACCTCTCTCCCCCCGCCCCCACTTTTTTTTTTTTTTAAAAAAAAAAACCTTTTCCTAAAAGATTCTTCCTCCTTCCTCTCCAGTTACCAAATTTTCTAAGGAAAAGCGCTTTGAGAAGAGGAGGACTGGAATAACACTCAATACTACCAAAATCCGTATACTGATGTTCTGTTTAGGGCAAAGGGCATGAAATCAGGAAGGCAAAGCAGCTACCTCAGGAATTAGGAGTGAGGGTCTTAAATGGGAGAAAATCATCGCCACTTCCCCGGTTAGGTGATTTGACATCTGCAGAGTTACCTCCGTTTCTAGGTTTTGTAAAATAGGGACGAATAAAGTACCCACCTTACAGGACAGCTGAGGATTGAGAAAATCCACGTAAACTGCTAAATATAACTGCACGGCAAGAGCTAATTAAATGTTAGTATTTCATAGTAGTAGTAAAATTATTGTGCCTGCCTCCCCCAGTTCACACCACCAGCAAACCCGGCTCAACCCCACCCCCTCCTCGCAGGATCCGGGGCCGGCCACCGTTGCACTCTCGCATGCACAAGAGAGACCCCCACCAAACGCCACCTTGCGGCTGCAAGTCCCTCACCCCAGGCCGGCCAGGGTCCCTCAGGCTATAGCGCTACGGTCCACACTGACCTGAGATGCCGCCTCCTATCACGACTACGTCGAACATGCGTCCCGCTCTATTCGCCTTCTCCTGACTCTCCATGCTCTGGTCGAGGCTCTCCGGGGTCGTGGGTAGAGGAGTGGGGCCGGCCAAGGGCGGAGCGGACTTTTCTACCGACTCTCGGGGGGAGCCCGAGGGCGGAGCCGATTCCTCCACCGATACCCGGGCGGAGCCCGGCGCTGAGGGCGGAGCGGACCCTGGTACTGGTACTCCCGGGGAACCCGGGGGCGGAGCCGATTCTTCCAGCGATGTTCGGGGGTAACCTAGCTCTGAGAGCTGGGTGGACTCTTGTGTCGACACTCGGGAGGAGTCCGAAAGCGGGATAGATCCTCGTACCGACCTCTCGGGGGGG
This sequence comes from Mesoplodon bidens, assembly GCF_964165515.1. Classification (NCBI taxonomy): domain Eukaryota; kingdom Metazoa; phylum Chordata; class Mammalia; order Artiodactyla; family Ziphiidae; genus Mesoplodon; species Mesoplodon bidens. The sequence continues at coordinate 101,508,454 of NC_138163.1, forward strand.
GCTGAGAACCGAGGTCGGGGCAGACCCTTGTACCGATTCTCGGGAAGAGTCCAAGAGCGGGGCAGATCTTGGTGCAGATAGCCGGGGCGAGTCGGGCATGGAGACCTGGCTGGACTCTTGTACTGACAGTTGGGGAGAGCTACTGGGTGTAGGAGGTCCTCGTACCGAACCCCAGGGGAAGCCGGATACTGAGGGCGGGGTGAACCCAAGTAGTGACACTTGGGGAGTGTTACTGGGTTGTGGAGGTGCTGGTACCTATATTTTGAGGAAGCTGGGCATCGAGCGCGAGATGGATTCTTGTACCGAACCTTTGAGGGAGTTCTTGGTTGTAGAAGTTCCTGGTATTGATACCCGGGTGGAGTCGGGTACTGAGGGTGGGGCGGACCGACGTCGGGACAATCGGGGGGATACTGAGGGCGGGACAGATCCTTGTATAGATGCCCGGGGGTTGCTGGTGTCCGAGTTAGAGGCTGGGGCGGCTCCGTCCGAGGTGGTTGAGCGGGTCGCAGACATAGGGATCCGGTCGGTCTGGAGGCGGGCGCCAAAGCCCCAGAGGCCAACCTTGGTGTCTGTGTCAATTCTTAGGCCAGGAGCGTGGCTGAGTTGGGAGGGCGCGCTGTGTCTCCGGGAGCACCCCGCGTCCGCTGCGGACGCGTTCGACAGGGGGTTGGAAAACTGACGGGAGAAGGTCCGCCACTCTAAATGGATGCTCTACATGCGCGTAGAGGACGAGGCCGCGCACAGGCGGAGGCCGGGTTCGAGATCTGCGCAGCGGGGTCCCCGACTCTGGGAGCGCGCTGTGCCTCGCGCCCGCTCCCGCCGCCGCCACCTCCGCCGCAGCTGAGTTGTGTGCGCTCATTGTTCTGGAGCGCGCGCGGGGGGAGGGCCTGGGGGGCGATGTTCTGCTCTCCTCCGCCCCTCCCTCACGGGCGCGCGTCTCTCCCGCCCAAGCTGGCCTGGATCCGCACCCTCGGAGACCCGCCCCGAGAGCCGGGCCCACTGCGGGGTGGGGAGACGAGGCGCTGAAGCGGCCTGGCTCCGCTTTCCCCGCCTGTACGCGGCGCGCGCGCGCGGGGAACCCTCCCGCCAGGTGTGGCCTGGCGGCGCCACCGAAATAGGGGGTGTGGCCTGGCGAGAGTGTGGGCGTGGCCACATGGGGTTTCAACCTGGTGATTTTATTCTTTAACTAAAAGAGGAGGACTGGGGGTGGATAGGGGGTGGGCTTAGGGAAGCGGGTACTGAAGGAAGCGGACCGAGAAGTGGTCGCAGGGCCACCCCCCCACCTGGTTTGGCTCTTTTGTGACGTCACAAGGAGCCTGTGCGGTCTGCGCAGTCGCACTCCCTCCCTCGGGAGGGGTTTGGGGTGGGAACTGCCCCCAGGGGGAGACTTTGCAGTTATTGGTTGTCTATGGGGTTTTTCAAGCTGAAGTTCTTAACCAAAATCGAAGCAAGTAGGCGAGAAAATTAAGAACTCAGCTATCACAGATTAAGTGGGACCTGCAGTTTAAAAGCGAAGGTCAATGGATGACTAAGGTGCAGAACCAAATTAACACGTGTTTCCCCATCCTACTGAAAAGAGGACTATTTAGTGCGTATATTTTATTGTGCAGTCAGCCTCTTGTCTTGCTAGTTTTGTCCCTTCCTTAAATTTCCACCTTATCCTCCTAGAGCTGAATTTGTCATCACTAGAGCCCTCAAAAAGATGTAATTTTGACATGAATTCAGAGTAAGTGTTGAGAACTCTAGGAAGTTAACTAGTATCCATTCCCACTTAAAAACATTTCTCTTGCTCACCTGCCCACCTCCCCCCTCCATTTGTATCAAATAGTATCTTGTTGAAGAAACTGTAAAGAAATACAGATTTAGTTTTTTCTTTATACAGTTTTAATAGCTTTTACTTTCTAGCAAAGGGGTTGAGACATGACTAAATTGTCTTAGACTTTGAAACAAAGAAAGAGGAAATAATAAAGAATTCAGCCCTTTCTAATGTGATTCTGTCCAACTTTCTCATTAGTCCCATTGCTTTATTTTCATTCAAATATTTGATTTCATACTACGTGCTAGGCACAGGGCAAGGTACTTGGGATACACATGTGACACAAGACAGCTGGAGACCTTCAGTGACATACAGCCTACTAGAGGAGCTACAGAGGAAATAAACCACATGCTTGGTGTGTCAATTCAAACTCTGATAAATATTATTTTGGAAAGGTCCATAGTGATAAAGTGTTTGGGCGTCTAGATCATTCTGGAAGTTAACTTTGGGAGGGGGGTATGTAAAAATGTCCTAGAAAGAGAGAACAATGTGGATCGAGGCCCTGTAGTAGAAAGAAACATAGTTCATTGGAGTAGCTGAAAGGCAACCCATGGAGCTATGGCAAGGGGACAAGCGCAGGAGGCAAAACTGCTGAGATCAGCTGGGCCAAAGTGAGATCCTCAGTCTGTATTCTAAAGCAGTAGGAGTTCAGCTAGAGATAAAAATGTGGGAATCTTATTAAATAAATAATGGATGGAATAGATGGGCAGAAATATGAGTATTTTATCTCTTCATTTTACTTGTTTGTATTGTATGTTTTACCTTTTGTAATAAAAACAGTACAAGTTATTTTAAGATAGATATGTAAATAATTGTGACATATTCTACAAGTATTATTTCCTCCCTTTGAGGCCTTAGGCAAATTACTTAACTTCTCTGTGCCTATCTCCTCAACCAAAGAATCTCTTAAGTTGTTGTATCAGTCAAGATTCCAGCAGAAAATGGCACACCTCATTTGAAGAGAATAGCACAAAGGAAGTATTTTAAAAGATGTGGGAAGGGAATTCCCTTGCGGTCCAGTGGTTAGGACTCCGAGATTTCACTGCCGAGGGCGCGGGTTCAATCCCTGATTGGGGAACTAAGATCCCACAAGTGGCACAGTGTGGCCAAAAAATAAATAAATAAAAATAAAAAGATGTGGGAAGATGGAGAGAAACCACAAGGAATCGTGCAGTACCCGCAGGCTGGTGACAGCAAGAAGGCATGACTATAAAGGGGTAGGGGGAGAGAGCAGTAATCAGAACCTGGTGGCAGAGGTGTTTAGAAAGGGCTACCTGACACTAGCTGTGGCCTTTAGTTCAGAAAGGCAGTCAGTCCACAGGAAACCCAGAGAGAGGGAGCCAAGACATATAAACACCCAACCTCCCTCTCCTCCCTCCCTCCAACAGTCTCCTGCTGGTCCTCTCCATTGACCCAAGCCAATCAGAAGTTAGAAGGCAAGGAAGCCTGTTGATGCAGTCCATACAGGTCAGCCTTCAGGGAACATAACAGGTTAGAGAAAAGTGGTGGGTACACCTGGAAGGGCCAAGAGAATCTCTGTAGTGAGGTTTCAATGAGCAAATGAATATAAAATACCTGGATAATTAGTCAATTCTTGCCCACATTTTAATTTCTAAAAACTACACTATATTCATGTCACGGACTGTTATTTACTTAACCATTATCCTCTTACATTAAGCATTTAGTACTTTCCATTTTTTATATAATACATAACATGGGGTTGAACATTTTTGTGACTAAAATATTGTACATATTTCTTAGAATTTCCTTGAGATAGAATCCTAAAAGTAGAATTATGGGTAAGAGAGTGGTGGCATCTTTAAAGCTCTTTGATTGAAATTACCAAATTTCTTGCCCAAGAGATTGTCCAGATTTATACCTCATCAGCAATGTCAAAGAATGGCTGTCTTCTTACCACCTCAACTCCAACATTAAGCAAGTTAACTTTTTAACCTTTAACTCGAAAGTTGAAAGTCAACATGGTATTGCTATTCTAATCAGTGTTTCTTTGGTTATTAATAAAACATTTTCTTCACATATTTAATAGCCATTTCAATTTCTTCTGTAGTAGATGATCAACTCCTGTCTTTCTGTAGTTGATTTCTGTAAGTGCTTTATATAATAACGTATTAACCACTTGCTTGGTATTTTCACTGCAGATAGCTTTTACAACTTATATTTTAGTATTGTTTATGGCATTTTACATATGCAAACATTTTAAATGTATGTGAGTCTATCTATTCTTTAGTGACTTCTTCCGTTGCTTTTAAACAAATTTTATTTATTTATTTATTTATTTATTTACTTACTTACTTATTTATTTTTGGCCACGCCACTGGCTTGCAGGATCTCAGTTCCCTGACCCGGAATTGAACCCCAGCCATGACAGTGAAAGTGCCAAATACTAACCACTAGGACACCAGGGAACTCCCTTCTGTTGCTTTTAAACTTAGAGAGCTGAAGGGATAAAATCTATGTTTTCTTTGGTTTTTTGACGGTTTGATATTTTAAAACTGAATTATTTAATCCTAATCTATTGGTGTGTATTTTGTTATGTGCTGTAAGGTGAGGGTCTAAATAACACCCCTCCCCCCCACAAACACACAAATAGTTAATCAATCATAACAAAACTATCTGTTGAAGAATCCTTGCATTCTCCACTGATTTGTTTTACCTCATATAACACATATACTGAGATCTGATTTTGAACTCTTTCTTTTGTTATATTGACCTGCTTATTTTGTCACATTGCCATCAATGCCACATTGATTTACTTACTGTTGCTTTTTAGTAGGTTTTACCAGAAGGAAGGATTAATCCCTTCCCAATGCTCTTCCTTACAAATTATTTACTATATTCTTATATATTCTTTCTATTAATATATTCTTATATATTTAAATGAATTTTAGAATCATTTCATCAATTAAAAACTCTGTTGGTGGGACTTCCCTGGTGGCACAGGGGTTGAGACTCCGTGCTCCCAATGCAGGGGGCCTGGGTTCAATCCCTGGTCAGGGAACTAGATCCCACATGCATGCTGCAACTAAGAGTTTGCATGCCACAACTAAGGAGCCCACCTGATGCAACTAAGACCCAGTGCAACCAAAAATAAATACTAAAAAAAAAATCTCTTTTGGTTAATTTAATTGGGATGATGATTATTCCTAAACGTGGATCTAGGAAATTTATATTTGGCAATCTCTTTTAACATCTTTTTAAAAGATGTCTTTATTTTCAGAATACTTATAGGAAATTGTTTTATTTATCGCTGAAATTAAACAATTTTGTGAGAATAATATGAGTCTGAGAGTGTGAGTGTGTGTGCGCATATGTGTGTGGTATAAATACTTTCAATCTGTGGATTTTTAATTTTGGGTTTTTATTAATCCCCATGCTAGGACAGTTATTCTTCTACTCTAACTTGTATTACTACATCTGTTTTAAGTGGTTTCTTCCTGAGAAACACCTGTAATTATGTTATTAGAGCATCCTTCTATGTCCTTTATCATTATTGTCATCTCTTTGTCCGTTTCCTCTGAATTCTGAGAGAGCTAATCATATGTATCCTTCATATTACTCATTTAATTTTCTGCAGTTCTAATTCATTCTTTACTGTTTCTACTGTAGATTTTGACTATGCCATTTCAGTTAGGTTTTTTTAAAAAAATTTAAATTCTTATTTCATCCAACTCACTTTCTATTTGCCATGTATATCTCAGTATAGTTTTTTTCTTTTGACTTCCTAATTTTGTTTCACAGAGATCTAGTTTTATGCATTCAGCATCAACTGTTTTTGAAAAGGCTCTTCTCTGTCTGCAGATATGGATTGCGTTCTCATACACTGCTAATTCAAGTGCAAAATGGTACAACCCCTGTAGAGAAGAATTTGGTAATATCTAACAAAATCACTTATACTTTCACCCTTTGAACCATCAGTCCTAAATCTAAGTATTTACCATAATGATACACTTCCACAAATAGGAGAAAAACATAATTTATTGTGGAATTACTTTTAACAGCAAAATATTCAAAACAATTTACATGCCCATATGTAGGAAACTGGTTGCATAAACTTTGATATGTCTACACAATGAAACACTATGCAGCCATTTAAAGAAAGAATGAAGATGGTCTCTAGGAACTGATATGAGTGATTTTCAGAATATAAGTGATAAAATCAAAGTTTGAAAAAATACATATCTTTATGTGTATATATATGTGTGTGTGTGTATGTGTGTATTTGTACCTTCATGTAAGAAAAACATTAACTTATATTTGCAAAAAGAAACACAGGAAGGATAAATCATAAATGGAGAAATGTATGACAGTGCAGTGGAGGGGGTAGGGATGGAGTAAGATTTCTCTGAGTATTCTTTTTTAGTGCAACTTCCATTAGGGGTCTTCATGGGTTCAACTAAAACCTTCAGACTCACAAAACTACCATGGGCCAAATTTGGCATCTCACACCTAACTTTTGGGAGAGTGGATTGGTACTCAGAGCAACTATACACGCAACAATAAGGAAATGCATAGTAATATGTCACAAATATGCCAGTGGAGCTCATGCAGTCTTCAAACATTATGCTTACAAGGAATTTTTTCATGGCATATGAAAATTATTATATTACATTGAGTGAGAAAAGCATGATAAAAATGTAAATGGCATGTGGTCTCAATTGTATAAAGCAAAATGTATAGGGTGGAGAATCACTGAACCATTAAGCTAAAAATTTTAGTTTTTTTTTTTTTTTTTTTTTGCGGTACGCGGGCCTCTCACTGCTGTGGCCTCTCCCTTTGCGGAGCATAGGCTCCGGACACGCAGGCTCAGCAGCTATGGCTCACGGGCCCAGCCGCTCCGCAGCATGTGGGATCTTCCCGGACCGGGGAACGAACCCGCGTCCCCTGCATCGGCAGGCGGACTCTCAACCACTGCGCCACCAGGGAAGCCCTTTAGTTTTATTTTGAAATAATTATGGACTCACGGGAAGTTGCAAAAATAGTGCAGAGGTCCAGTCTACCCTTTTTTCAGCTTCCCCCAATGGTAACATCTTATGTAACCATAGTACATTATCAAAACCAAGAAATGCATTTACAAAAGTTGGTACATGCTCACCAGCAGCACTGAAGTTATTTCTGAATGATAGTACTCATAAGCCCTTAGCAATAAGACTTGATTTATATACATATCACTACTGAAGTGCTAACAAACACTTTAAGTTTTTAAAATATTTATTTATTTATTTGGCTGTGCTGTGTCTTCGTTGCTGCATTCAGGATCTTCCTTGCGGCATGCGGGATCTTTAGTTGTGGCATGCGAACTCTCAGCTGTGGCATGTGGGATCTAGTTCCCCGACCAGGGATCAAACCCAGGACCCCTGCATTGGGAGCATGAAGTCTTAGCCACTGGACCACTAGGGGAGTCTCTAACACTTTAATTTTTAAAATACTGTTATTAGGTATAGTCTGAGTAAGATATGTAGTCTAGTTAATTGTATTGTCAATGTCAATTTCCTGGTTTGGCCCTCCACTCTCCTCTCCACTCTCCCTCCCCATCCCCAGCTCCCAATACACACACACATTCTATGCACCAGCAAGAGCAGCGCAATGATTCATAATTTTTTTTTTTACTGTGCTGCTTCTTGGGCTTCATTCTCCCTCTGTATGAATTTTTGCCTGGATATTCTCTATCCATTCTTCTAGACCAAATCCCAAATGAGGCTGCCACAGGTTGTGTTCTCTGTGAAGCAAAACTTAGTTGGAGCTAGGAATGCAAAAGTTTTATTAGAAAAGGAAAAGGGCAGAAGCAGGATAGGTCAGGAGCCAGCAGGCAGCAGTGCAGCTCTAACAGTCTCTGCCGGCTTAGTGGGAGCTCCAAGCAAAGGGTGCCCACTAGAGGAGCCCCACATTGGGTGGGAATGGCCAGTCTGGAGTACCAGCGCCTTGCTCAGTCATTACTGGGAGTTGCCCTAAGAAGACTGCTTTTCCTTAATTATTGGCTTGTGCTTCCCCAAGAATATTGTCAAGGAGGCTGTAAAGTTGAGGCAGATCCTGAAGAAAATCACACCTAGAGCCCATTAGCTAACCACACTCCTCACTTCTGGGCAGAGGGTCCTTTCTTTTTTTTTTTCTTTCTGTCAATTAAAAACAATTTTTTTATTGAGGTACAGTTAATTTATAATGTTGTGTTAGTTTCAATTGGACAGCCAGGTGATTCTATTTTATATATATATATATATATATATATATATATATATATATATATATATATATTCTTTTTCAGATTCTTTTCCGTTATAGGTTATTACAAGATATTGAGTATAGTTCCCTGTGCTATACAGTAGTACCTTGTTATTTATAGAGGGTCCTTTCTTGAAGGGGAAAATGAGTGGCACATGTCTGCCACAGCACCCAGGTCTGGCTTCCTAGGCATGTGACCTGGTCAGTCCCACATTCAGAAGGACCCTGCCATTGTTTTAAAGTCCTGCTGTCACTGTCTTGAAACTTAATAATTTTATCTTTGAACTTGTGTTTTGTAAATGAAGCCCAAGGAGACAATGGTGCATGCACGTGAACTGAGGAGATAAGCACAAAATGCATGTTCTCTGTTCTTTATCGCCACATTTGCATGTAGCATTAGTGATGCCCTTTTTGAACAAGGGGCTTTGCATTTTCATTTTGCACTGGGCCATGCGAATTATGAAACTAGCTCTGACAACAGCCCTCCTTGACCAGGCTCCAATCTTGAATAAATGTCTATCTTCTGATCCTATTGTGAGCATTACATCTTCTACTGCATGCAGTATAAAAGTATTAAAATATATATCTGTTGCCACATTATGGGTTCTGATTTTTTTTAGTGTACTCCACTCTTAGAAAGAATAAATGCTAAGAATTTATGCATTGTGTCTGTTATTTTATCTGTGTTTCTCCCTCTAATTTTCTACCCATCTCTTATTCCATTGTAAATTGTTACAAAACAAGATTCAACTGAGTAAATTTTTAAGATCTTATTGGCTTTATTCAATTATTCATGAATCAGGCAGCATCCAATCTAGCAAATAGAAAGGATCTCCAAGGCGCTGTACAAAATTAAAGATTTTTTTAGGCAGAAGGGAACAGGAAAAAGAAAGTTATACTAGGCAAAAAAACGTAATGGTGATTGCAAGGTTACTTTTCCTTAGGGGATGACAGGGGTCTATCTTGCTAACCTAACTAGTGTTTATCAGGCAACTTCTGATTGACTAGTTTAAGATTCCATTTCTAGGATAGCTGAAATTGTAATTAAGTCTCAGTATGATAACGTGGGGCTTAGCATAAGTGATCCCATTTGGGACTTGTTGTCTTGTTTTTAACAAAATGAAAGAAAATCACTGTGATTATCTTTGTGGAAGAGACAGTTATCCCCCAATATCTGTTTTCCATTTCTTCCTTAGGAATAGAACCCACAGTTTTTGCTGCCCAGAATAAAGACTATAATTTCCCAGCCTCCCTTGTAGCTAAGTGTGACTAAGTTCTGGCAAATAGATATAATTGGAAATATCATGTGAAACTCCCAGGACGTTTTCTTAAAGGGAGGGATTGTCCCCTCATCTTTCCTTCCTGTTACCTGGAATACAGACATGAAGGCTGGAATTCACATTGTTATCTGGGACCATGAGATAAAAGGAGGCTGGCAGAGTAGTAAGATGTAGGAGTATGTACATTTCTAGACTTGTTTAAAATATAAATGTACTTTATTTATTTATTTTTGGCTGCACTGAGTCTTCGTTGCTGCACATGGGCTTTCTCTAGTTGGGGTGAGCGGGGGCTACTTTTCATTGCAGTGCACAGGCTTCTCATGGCAGTGGCTTCTCTTGTTGCGGACCATGGGCTCTAGGCGCGTGGGCTTCAGTAGATGTGGCAGGTGGGCTCAGTAGTTGTGGCGCAAGGGCTTAGTTGCTCCACGGCATGTGGGATCTTCCTGGACCAGGGCTTGAACCTGTGTCCCTTGCATTGGCAGGAGGATTCTTAACCACTGTGCCACTTCTTTACATGAGAGATACACTTCTTTTTGTTTAAGCCATTATTATTTAGAGTTTTCAGTCACGAGCAGCTGAGTTTAATCCTTCTGATATAGTTCTTTAAATGAATGCAGAACAGTAAATATGTGTCTACTGTTGCCCTGCTCAAAAAGGATACTCCCAACTGTTTCTGTTTAGGTCCACCTTACCAGGGGCAAAGATTCTCCTTTCTTGCCTCCCATCCCCAACTTTTGATCAAGGATGGGGTGGAAAAGGAAACTTATAAACGTCCAATATTGTTGAAAGTTGTTTGTCCGTAGGTTATCAGTTGGCAAGGCGAGGGGGAGGGGGATTCCTTTTACTCAGCACTCTGGTTATTGTGGCAGAAAAATTCATTCCTCCCATTCTTTAGTCCTTCTTCCATTTGAGCCTCTACTTTGCCATCTCTTTCCACTTTGCCTAAACTCTGTCTCATCTAATCTCTGGGAGAAGAAAAGCTGGTACACACATTTCTGAGACTCTTCATTGACACGAAAGTTAGAAGTTTCTTTGAATATATTTTTAAAATATTTTATTTATTTATTTATTTATGGCTGCATCAGGTCTTAGTTGTGTCACTCGGGATCTTCTTTTGGCAGGCGGGCTCTTCGTTGGGGTGTGTGGGTTCCAGAACGCATGGGCTCTGTAGTTTGTGGCACGTGGGCTTAGTTGCCCCAAGGTATGTGGGATCTTAGTTCCCCGACCAGGGATCAAACCCATGTCCCCTGCGTTGGAAGGTGGATTCTTAACCACTGGACCACCAGGGAAGTTCCGAATATTTTTAGTGCATCTTTTTGTTTTGTTTTGTTTTGTTTCTTGTTTTGTTTATTTATTTGGCTGTGTCGGGTCTTAGTTTCGGCACGAGGGATCTTGGTTGAGGCATCTTTCATTGCAGCATGCGAACTTCTCCCTAGTTGTGGTGCATGGGCTCTGTGGTTTGTGGCACATGGGCTCTCTTGTTGAGGCACGTGGGCTTAGTTGCCCCGCAGCATGTGGGATTTTAGTTCCCTGACCAGGGATCGAACCCGTGTCCCCTGTATTTGTAGGCGGATTCTATACCACTGGACCACCAGTTAAGTCCCTTAATATATCTTTATTTCATCTACAGTGTAGACTGGAGGAGTGAAATTGGCCCTGAGTGTATCAGTGAGAGCAGAGGGGGCAGGGAAAATCATAGAACACAATCAGAATAATACTTTGAGTTATAGCCCCACTGTGGGAAGGAACCACACTGATTATCATGGTAATAACCAGAGATGGTATCACTGAGATAGGACATATGTGGGCCGAATGAAATTCTCAGAAGAGTGTACCACATACAAGAAGAAATAGAAACGTTTGTGGTTGAGTTTCTTAATAAGTGACAGGTGACTTAACTTCAGAGTGGGGCACTGAATGTAGAGCCGTGAGATAGGAACTAACTGTCATCTCAGCTGGTCAAGGGCTGAAGTTAAGTTTCTATACTCAGACCACAAGAGCTGCTGGCCTCTTTAAAAAGGTTCTTGTGTGCAGTGACAGAGGATCAGGGAAAGGTAAGTCTTCCCAAGCACATCAACATCAGTTCTTTCCCAGACTTCTGGTCAGCAATGATATTGAATCAAGCCCTTTGGATAATTTTTTTAATGCCGTCTCTGGCTGTCTGCATCAATAGCCCCTAGAGGGGCTGTGTCTGACATTTATAAACGTGTTTACTCTTCCCTTCACCTAAATAGACGAAGAGTCGGAGAACCCTCTGAATCACGTGGCTCTAGGCAATTTGAAGTCCAGGCTCGTTAAATCATTCCCTTAACTTTCAATATTTCAAGACAGAATTTGAACAAGATGATTAAAACAACAACAACAACAACCAAACAGGCAGTGCTCTCCTTTGAGCAGATAAACAATTAAGCTCAAATCAGCCTCACTTAAGAGATGCAGCTCCAGGCATTCCCACTGACTGGGACCAGGAAGGCAATGTAAAATGGTAAGGTAAACAAACAATTATCTCTACAATTTGATCAATATGGAAGTGGAACCACAGGCAAACAAGACTTCCTTAGAAGCATCATCTTAAGAGGGACTTGAATTATAAACCATATAACTGCTTTCAATTTCCTCAACTTGTTCTTTTGTGTAAATACTGTTCAAAAAAGCTGAGGCCATGTGCTGGTTATTCTCCATTTCTCCCTTATCCACTGTGATTTTCCACCCTTCTCTGCCCTGCTCTGATTCCCATGGAATACATGGCCTGGGCACCCCTGCCTTTTAGCTTCTGGTTGGGTTGGGCCATAGGAGTGGGGGTTACCAAGAGAGTGAAAGGCAGGAGAGAAAGTTCAGGATGTTTATTCCATCAACATCAACATCTCTGCCCACCCGCCCCCCCTCCCCCCCCCCACAAGTTGTGTGAGGTCATGGCCATGGTTGCCTCCCTCTAACCCCTTCTGTCCTGCCATCTTTCACAGCTCCAGCTGTCAGCTGGGATCACTTAACCCTGTTTCTTCCCCATGCCCATTCAGGCCAAATAATGGCTCTCCATCATTGCTAGTCCCTGCATGCTTTAGCATCCCTTGTTGGTTCCCTTAATCCAGCTCATACTTTTGTAAATGCTCCCTTCTTAAAAAGCCTATTCAAAAATCCCATCTGAGTTTGTCATGTGTTTCTGATCAGGATCCTGATTAATAGTCAACTGCATCAATGACCCTCTGATAAGTGAGACTTTGGAGCTATGTTTACTTCTATGTTCTATTTGTGAACGAGTGCCTTAAAATATTTCAAAAATGAGGTTGTAATCCCAGTGTATATGCATGGTGAGTATACCATTCTAAATTTGCTGAGCTGGAAAAGAATGTTTAAAAAGAGAAGGTGTGACCTGATATCTGTTATCAGTCACCACAATCCTTTGCGTGGAGGTGAAAGTATGAGCATGAGTCAGCCTCATTATTTTCAATTGCTTCATGTTCCAAATTAAAAAAAAAAAACTGGAGTTAACAGCTCTTGTTACAAGCACAGAGCACCTGTGTCCCCGGAAATCCTTTCAGTTTACATCTGTGATACATTAAGATAAATTTTTAAAAAATTTCCTGAGGGAACTAAAATCTGAAATGGTGATTATTATAATAATTTATTTAAAAAAATGATGAGAGTCTCAAAAAAACAAGACAAAACAAAAAAAAATGATGAGAGTCTCATAGGGCCATCAGAGACAGGGCAAGCTGAGAGAGTTATGGATAAAAAGTTGTGAACAGAAACTATGCAAATAGCAGAGTTGCCAGACACTGCATAGTCTTCGGACCACTTCTCTATGATTTGAAGAGGGGAGGGCTCTAGGAAGCCTTGGGTATTGTCTCTAAGCATGTAGTTTGGTACATAATGGGGATTTTTCTCAGTACACACTAGCAGACCCAGTGTGGAGAGCATACAAGAAGACCACAGATTTTTAGGACAGGGGTTCTTAACTGTGGGTCAACTAATAGAATTCAGGAAGATCTGTAATCTTGAGAAGGGAAAATCTTACATCTTCACTTTTGATGCAGAAAACTCGGCCTCTGTATACCAGCGCCACATCGAATCTTGGAGACAGAGTTTTGGGTGAAGTAGACAAGAATAGCTTTATTGCTTTGCCAGGCAAAGGGGGACACAGTGGGTTCTTGCCCTCGAAAATGTGTGTCCCAACCCGGGAGGATTTGATGAGGAGTTTTATAGCACTGGTTCAAGGATGGAGTTGCTGTTAAGGATCAGGGTATGCACAGGGCCTGCACTCCTTTAATGTGGCCTCAGGTAGTCTCTTTTTTGTTTAATTTAATTTAATTTATTTATTTTTGGCTGCACTGTGTCTTGGTTGCTGTGCGCGGGCTTTCTCTAGTTGCGGAGAGCGGGGGCTACTCTTCGTTGCGATGCGTGGGCTTCTCATTGCGGTGGCTTCTCTTGTTGCGGAGCACGGGCTCTAGGCACATGGGCTTCAGTAGTTGCGGCACATAGGCTCAGTAGTTGTGGCGCACGGGCTTAGTTGCTCCAAGGCATGTGAGATCTTCCTGGACCAGGGCTTGAACCCGTGTCCCCTGCATTGGCAGGTGGATTCTTAACCACTGTACCACCAGGGAAGCCCTCAGGTAGTCCCTTGATGAGCTTCTCTGGTTCCTTTAATCTGGCCTCAGGAAGATGCTAACATCTTCCATTTGTTGGGGGTTTTAGTTCTGTAAAGAGCTCAAAGATATAGTTATGTGTTTCACTTGAGGCGGAACCATGACCTTGACCCAAGGCTGCACTATTTGCTTTTTCTTTTCTTTCCTTTTTTTTTTGGCCACACGATGTGGCATGTGGGATCTTGGTTCCCTGACCAGGGATGGAACCCCTGCCCCCTGCATTGGGAGCATGGAGTCTTTTTTTTTTTTAAGTAGTATAAATACCTTATCTAAACCCTCTTTCTATGACAGCTGCCATAGAGCATGGAGTCTTAACCACTGGACTGCCAGGGAATTCCCAAGGCTGCACTATTTTCTTGGCTGCTCCTCAGTTGTCTCTGCATCCCCTCCCTTCCTTGATTATCAACTGTTTGAAAGGCTTATGTGCCCAGGAGCCCCACAGGGTCCTGCTCGGTTTCAGTTTCACTAACCTCTAACTGAAATTAGCATTTTTTTCAATTTTGAATGTGGGTAACAAACAATAGAAGTATTAGCAATACCTGTGACTTTCTCACCAACAAGAATCACAAGCATTGCTATATCATATAGTAGTTCTTGCAGCTATCTTGTAAATCCTTTACATTACTTACAATACTTCAAAATTAGTCACAAAGTCCACAGCTAGACCTTACTATTTAATGCACTGATAAAGAATTGCCCGTATTATTGTATCATAAAAATTTTAATACTTTGATAACTGTGTTTTGATGTAATTGGTTTCCTTTGTACTCTTAGATCTTTTACTTTATTAATCTAGAAAGATTATTATCCAGATTGCCAAAAGGTCCATGACACAAAAATCTTTAAGATCATCTGCCTTAGTCAATAGCTCTGACTTAGAAGTCATTGAAAGTTTTCTAGTCTCTATTGATTTTTAGGTCCCAATGACCATTTCAGTCATTACCTTTTTTAAAAAACTAAATTTATTTATTTTTGGCTGCGTTAGGTCTTTGTTGCTGCGCGCGGGCTTTCTCTAGCTGCGGCGAGCGGGGGCTACTCTTTGTTGCTGTGCTCGGGCTTCTCATTGCGGTGGCTTCTCTTGTTGCGGAGCATGGGCTCTAGGCACGCAGGCTTCAGTAGTTGCGGTGCACGGGCTCAGTAGTTGTGGCTCTCGGGCTCTAGAGTACAGGTTCAGTAGTTGTGGCACACGGGCTTAGTTGCTCCAAGGCATGTGGGATCTTCCTGGACCAGGGCTCGAACCTGTGTCCCCTGCATTGACAGGTGGATTCTTAATCACTGCAACACCAGGGAAGCCCTTCAGTCATTACTTTTTGAATGATCAGAACAGATGTTTGGCTTCTGCTGAGTCTAGGAGGGAGTAAATTCCATGGATAATGCTCCCAGGAACACTGTCCCTGGGGACAGAGAAATCCATTCTCTATTACTTTTCCTGTTACCATCGAAGGGTAGCAGAATATGGCACACCAAAATGTCACTTTGGCATAAAGATTATTTTGATCTGGAGGCAAATGGGAATCAACAGAAGCAAAATGAAGGCTTCCAGAGCTTTCCTTATCTAAATAAAAGCAGACACTTCTGAGAAATGAGGACTGCCATAAATCCCCTCTCCCAGGAGAGTTTTATGGCCATGAAGAAGATGGAAAGTCAGCACCAAAATGGACCCCCCACAAATAACCCTTACCTTCCATTAGTTTCTGCCCTGTATTTACCTTCCAACAGTTTGCTACCCTGGGAAGCCTAAAACCCTGTTTCTTTGTCTTGTCAAATCTCTGCAAATTTATTGTTCTGTTCTTAAGGGACTATATAAGCCCAAGTTTTAACCACTCCTTGAGTTTCTCATTGCTGAGTGCTCCCATGTGCATGCATGATGCACATGTTAATAAATTCTGCTTGTTTTTTCTTATTCATCTGTCTTAGTCTATTTTATAGGGCCTCCTCTGGAGAACCCAAGATGGGTAGAGGAAAAACAGTCTTTTCTTTCCCTACACCATTTTGGAAAGCTCACTTGCCTGCAATCGAGGAGCAAAGGACAAAGCTACCAAGTTTGATAGGTCAAAGCCATGGTTTGCTTATAAATACCTGATGTCCCAGCAGAAACAGCAAGCAGCCCTTTGAACACTTAGACTAAAATTTTTTTCTGCCCTATTATCTGTGGGCTACATGGAGTTACCACTGCAGGCAAGTTTCCAGTTGTTCCAACAGGACTGCTTCCACCTTGAACTCTTATCAACAACTTAGATTGTGTATTCATTTCTATTTGCATTGTTCAGGTTCCCAAGAGGATTGCATACTTCCATATGACAGGAGCTGTCTGAGTTTCATGCCAGTAATTATACTTACATAGGTTAGCACATGCTCACCATCATCACTGAAGTTATTTCTGAATGACAGTCCACACAAGCCATTAGCAATCATCCTTGACTTATATACATATCACTATTGAAATGTTAACACTTCAATTTTTAAAATACTGGTATTTGGTAAATTCCAAGCAAGATCAGTAGTCTAGTTAATCATATTGCCAATGTCAATTTCCTGTTTGGCCCTCCACTCACCAGCCCCACTCTCCACCTCCTACACATACATTCTATGTACCAGCAAGAGCAGCACAATGTTTCATAATGTCACCCCTTTGTTTGTGCTGCATCCTGGGCTCCATTCTCCCTCTGTATAAATTTCTGCCTGGATGGTCTCATTTGTTCTTTTAGGCCGAATTAATCATTATCTCCTTATGAAGCTGTATCTATCAGTAAATGTTGTAGAGTCCCATTTGCTTCAAGGGTCTGCCTTTCTAGGCAATCCACTTTCCTTTCTTTTCCCCTACCCCCAAATAATCAAATTTAGGGTTTTTCTTCCCTTCCTCTCATTTCTTTTTGTATTGTTTGTCTTTCTCATCATCTTCTTGCCTGTTTCACACTTGCCACTATCCATGTCAGAACTTTGAGGTGTGAACCTATTCTTTCTGTTTTGTCATTATAAACAAGATCCAAAGCTCATTCTCGTCATGTTATCTCAAAGCCATTTGCCAAAAGGATCCAGAGAATATTTAGGGTGAAACAACAGTTCCAAAGCAGCCTCAGAGGGAAGATATATTCAGTAGGATTAATCCCTTGCTTCGAGGAAGAAGACAGATCCAATATTCCTAACTTGTTTAGGATATCTGCTTCCTTGGCTGGCACATTAAATCAGGGATAGCAGACCCTCAGGCTTCTGGCCTTTCTTTGCTATCACTGTCTCTCTCTCATTCTTTCTCTCTCTACTTAGCTCTTACCCAAGTGAAATGTAAAATCTTTCAATTGGGTTTAAGTTTTAAATACTAATGGATGCTTGGGGAAATTGGCCATGGGTGGAGTTTTATGAAAAGAAGAGATTCTGCAGGATGATATGTGCCCTCACATTCACTTCCTAGCCACCTTTCCTTGCCTACAGAATAGGCTGCAATTTGTTAGGTCAGTGCCTGCTGTGTATTCTAGGGGCCTTTTAATTTTTTATATCCCTCTCTCTTGGAGGAGGAAGTTTAGATTATATTGGAGCCAGGATTTTATTTGCTCAGTGTCCTACTTTGCTCTCCCCAAATCTCTGAGGGAGAGATTGTTATTGTTGATATTTTACTAGAATATCTCTATCTCTCCCAGGGGTATTATTACATAGCTGATGACTCATTGACTAGAAAGTCACTAAGTAACTGTCCCTTCCATAAGATTCTTCCAGCTCTGCTGCTAGTCCTTATGTAGCTTTCCAAGCAATTCTTTAAAAGACAGGATGTATAAATTTTATATCCCTTTTGAAAGAAATTCAGTCATCATATCTTATTGTTTTTTACAACCTTTGTTCTACTGAATATTATTCCTTTTATTACTTATTTTATTTGTTTTTGGCTGCACTGTGCTGCTTGCAGGATCTGGGGGCACGTCAGTGAAAGCACCAAGTCCTAACCACCAAGACCACCAGGGAACTCCCAATTTTTAAGGGCTTTATGGAGGTATTATTGACATATAATTGACATATAATTGACATATTATTGACATATAACAAACTGCACGGATTTAAAGAGTATAATTTCATACGTTTTCACATATGTATACACACCTGAAACCATCACCACACTTAAGAAAATGAACATATCCATCAGGCCCCAAAGTTTCCTTGAGCCACTTTGCCATCCTTCTCTCCTGCCCCTGCCAACTCCTAATTCTTAGGCAGCCATGGATCTGCCTTCTGTCACTGTAGATTAGTTTGCTTTTTCTAGAATGTTGGATACACAGACTCAAAATAGAATGTATTCTTTTTTATCTGGCTTCATTCATCATATTATTTTGAAATTCATCCATGTTATTATGTGTATCAACAGTTCATTCTTTATTGCTGATATGGGGTATCTGTAGATATTGGACAATTGTAGATATACCACAATTTCCTTATCCACTCACCTCCTGATGGACATTTGGGTTGATTCTAGTTTTTGGTTATTACAGATGGAGCTGCTATGAACATTCATGTGCAAGACTTTGCATAGTTTTATACTTTCATTTCTCTTGGATAAAACCTTCAGGTGGAATGGCTGTATTGTACAGTGGGAACATGTTCAACCTTTTAAGAAACTGTCAAACAGTTTTCCAAGTGGTTGTACTATTTTACATCCCTACCAGCAATGTACAAGAGTTCCAGTTCCTCCACGTCTTTGCTATATTCTGTTGAATACTGAGTGCTGTCTTGACAACATGGACTTGCTCTAATTATACCTAAGGAGAAAGTCGTTTTTTTGTTTTTGGCTGTGCTGCGCACCTTGTGGGATCCCACTTCCCCGACCAGGGACTGAACCCAGACCCTCCTTGGCAATGAAAGCGCAGAGTCCTAACCACTGGACCACTAGGGAATTCCCTTTGTTTTCGTTTTTGGTATAGGAGTGCATGTAAATCTGTGGTTGAGACAAACAATCATACTGTTATAACAAATGTTATCTGCTCTTAAAATCCAGGTTCCTATTACCTTCTTACAGAAAATCACATCCCACTGAGAATAAGACAATAAAATTCAAGTATTAAAAAATAAGAAAACCATTGACTTCATATTTCATAGCCAAGGTATTTTAACACATATTCTCCGTGTCAGTGCTGCTGTTTCGCCCTAGGAGCCCCCGTCTTAAGTGCTGGGTGCAAGGACTCTGCATGCGGAATAGGAATAAGTTTTGCAAATTTATATTTGCAAATAGATGATACATTTCTCATCACATTTTTTGGGTTTGAAATGTAAAATTAAACAGTCAGATTGTTTGATGATGAACGCTTTTTTTTTGATAATACATAAGTGATTTGCCAAGTACTCCTCTGGTAAAGGAATAGACTTATATGTATTAAACTCATCCAGGGCAGTGATGCTAAGGAATTAAGTCACAGACCAAGCTATCTGATGAGCATTTCTTCCCTCAAGAATTACTGTTTGAAAAATGCAGACAAATGCAATAGAAGTTTTTCTGTGTTTCTAGTCCCTCACTATAGATTTTGCTCTGGAACATTTGTACAAAACATAAAGCCATTACTATCACTTCTGGCTGTACACCACTCAAATAACACAGGGACTAACTAGTTAATGATGAATCAACTCTTCCTGCCAGAGCTAACACCAGCAGGATGCAGTCTCGCTACTAGAAAGTCCTTGGGCTCTACTGTTGATGGCTTTATGGGTTGAGTCACCTTGAGGCAAATTCCCTTTGGTAGTTCAGTAAATAAAATCTTTTCACTGCATTTGCTAGAGCAAATACAATTAGAGCAATGATCCAGGGTTTTGGACTATTTAAAAACCCTAAAATTCTTGAAGTCATCCCACAGTGGTACAGTGTTTTAACCTTCTATTGTATTGTGTTCCAATCAAAGTTTCAGTGAACCATTCTGTCTGATTGTTAGAGATGACAGATGTGAATGAAGCCATGTCCAAGACAACAGGGATCATCTTAAAATTAAGTAAAACTGAGATACACAATATGTTTTCAGTATCTTAAATTGCTGAGAAAAAAATATTTTAAATGAGGGATATAATTGTTCAAAAGCGATATCAGGTGGAAGAGAAGTTTTCCACTCAAGAGCAGAGAGGAAATACAGAATGTATGTATCTTTTAAAATTTCACTTAGCATTAAGTTATGGGCATTTTCCGAATTTGTATGAACTCCTTGTAGTCATTTATGATTGCATAACAGCCCATCAAATGTATATATAGACTTAATGTCTCACATTTGTTTTCATGTTTTTGCAAATTGAATTAATGTTGTGATGAAAAAAATATGTAGAACAAAGCTTTTTCCATATTTGGAAATGTTTCTTGAGGATAGAGTCCAAGAAATGGAATTACTTTAACAAAGGATATTAATCTCTTAGCTTTACTATCAAACGTTAAAGTACTTCCCAAAAAGATTGTGCCAATTTGCACCCCACTGGCAGTAAGAACTTGTTTCATTGAAACCTCACCAGGGTTAGGCGTTTTATAATTTTTTAATATATGCTAATTTAATAGAGAAAATACTGCTGTGTTTTAATTGCATTTTAAATTACTAGAGATTGTTTGTTCTTAACACTTGCTTGCTTCTGAATCACTTACTCGCACCATTAAACATTTATATCTTTTGAAGTATCCATGCTTTTATTTATTGATGTATATGAGCTTCTTAGACATTAAAAATATCAACCCTTGGTCTATCCATGCACAATTTACCACAAACGAAAAATCAGCACTTCTGCCTGGGTCTCCAGTTCTAAAATAGCCATAGGTTGAAACATCCCTAAAAGCAAAACTAAGTCTAAGCTAAATCTTTTTTTTAAATTGCAGTTTTGTTACCGACCCTCCAGAGTTGGTCCCCAACAAGGGTCCTTCTGCCTGGCGTCCTTGGAGCCAATGGAAGGAGACAGAGCTCAGTTCAGAAGCAAAAGGAAGCTTTTATTCTTTTTTCTTTTTTGCGGTACGCGGGCCTCTCACTGTTGTGGCCTCTCCCGTTGCGGGGCACAGGCTCTGGACGCGCAGGCTCAGCGTCCATGGCTCGCGGGCCTAGCCGCTCTGCGGCATGTGGGATCTTCCCGGACCGGGGCACGAACCCGTATCCCCTGCATCAGCAGGAGGATTCGCAACCACTGCGCCACCAGAGAAGCGCTGTGGTTTTTTTTTTAACATCTTTATTGGAGTATAATTGCTTTACAATGGTGTGTTAGTTTCTGCTTTATAACAAAGTGAATCAGTTATACATATACATATGTTCCCATATCTCTTCCCTCTTGCGTCTCCCTCCCGAAGCTTTTATTCTTGAACAAAGACGGGAAGTAAGCGCTCGCACATGCTCTCCTGGCCAAGCCCCGCTGTGGGCGGGGCTGCTTTGTAGAGATCTGTGCACCGGGAGGCGGGTGGAGTTCTCGCGAGGCGGGTGGAGTTCTCGCGAGGCGGCGCTGGCGTGTTGCTCACAGTCCAGATCGCAGGGCGGGGCGCAGCATCTCTGCGCACGACCCACCACCACCATCTTGAATCCCCGTGTCGGTGCTGCTGTTTCGCCTTAGGAGCCCCGGTCTGAAGTGCTGGGTGCAAGGACTCTGCACGCGGCACCCTCTGAGCAAGCGAAAGTAGACAAAGCACAAAGGAAAAGAAAAAGGTTAGACTTTATTACCCAGAATTCTATTTGTATTTCCCTGGCATTGTTAATGGGCTTTGCTGGTGACAGTTTAACTTTGACCTCCTTTCATAGTGTCTCAGTTTATCGCTGCCAAAACAATATTCCAAGGAAGATATTTTCCGCTGCGTTCATATTTTAGCTATTTGCACTCATGGTCTTTCTGTTTCCCAAACTTATAATACCTTCTGTATTTTGTAACAGTTTGTTTGAACCCTGTTCCCAGAAAACTGACTGAGCCAGAGCTTAGTGTATAGCTTATCTCAGGATCACAGTCTGCGGGGAAGTGAAGGAAGCAGGACCAGGTGGGGGTATATATACCTGTGCTGCAGACGCAGCCAAGGTCTCAGCTGATTTTCCAGGGAGCTCTGAAGCTGGGATGGCCCTTCAGAGTTGTTATCCTGCCCTGAGATAATGGGACTAGGCTTTCCACCCCAAGCATAACTGGTCTTTGGATGAAGTTTGCTCCTAGAGAGGGAGTGTGACCTTGTGGCAGTTGGCTGTTTTTTTGGCTTTTGGCAATTCCTGGACTGGGACTTAGCTAAGAACTATCAGCCACCAGCATTCCTGGCCACGGGGATAATGAATGTCTCAGTTCTCAAGGTGGAATTTGGGCGGATGGATCACAGCATCTGCTACAGGGTTGAAAACACTGGCAAGACTTGCAGTTCTTTGGGTCGACTGACTTCTCTGACATATCTGGTCTTCTATAGGCCTGAGAAGTTGAGTATGGCTTTGTTAAACCTAAGCTGGTCTCAAGTCCAATCAATTCTGGGTCTTATCTAGTGCTTTATCTTAGAACTTTGGATCAGGTTCATGCTCCTCCTGGGACATAGAACTGCCATTTCTGTGTGGCTATGTAGGTTTTAACTGAATTACACATACTCACCTTATTGGCCCAAGGAGAGGCCTGCACCAAGCCCTCCAGACCTGATAGGATTCTGGGAAAACTGGACTCCCTGAGACCATTATATACCAAAGTGGGTCTCACTTCTTCCTTTTCCTCTAATGTCCCACATTCTCATTCAATCTGGGCTTGATAGTCCTTGATTGGTTCATAAGTCAATCAGTCTTGAACTTAGATGTTGACAGAGCGGTTACCCAGGCATTGGCTTGAATGCTTAAATCAGCTTTGAGGTGAAATCTGTAGGCCCCAACAGAGGATATTCGTTTTGCAGGGTCATTTCTCTTTAAATATATATTACAATCTACAACTAGGGAACAGATGTGCAGAGGCCCCTAGAAATAAAAGATGGCGGTGCTCAGAACCTAGCTATATCTATGGTAAGGCACGGTGAATGCCTAATGAAGAATCATAGTTTCATTGCTCAAAAAAATGCCAGTGCCACTCAAAGCAGGTGAGGAGGAGTCAAGGGAGATGTTAAGTCCTGCCTTGAAGATTGGCAGGACTCACAGACCATCTTCTTATCTGACCCTTCTCCCTGAGATGGCCCAACCCCTTTGGCTTTGCCTCTTCTCTTCCACATTACCATGTACTCATACAAAGAGTAGTGAGAAGCATAATTTAACTGCTCCTGGAGTCAGAGGAACTTGACTCTAGGCTTTCTGCATGTGCGACTATAAAGAAATCAGGTAACTACCCTGAGCCTCAGTGTTCTCCTCTGTAAAATGGGGGCAGTAGTCCTGGCCTGGTTCTTGTGGTTGTTCTAATGGCATTAATGTATTCATACTTTATTTCTTGAGCATCATGGAAGTACAAGGTGTTCCACTTAAGTCAACTTTTTCAGGTAATAGACCCACCTCAGTGGCATAATATTAACTATTTTTAGCAGAAATCTTTTAAAAACTATGTTATACACTTGAAGTTTTGGAAAGTAGTTCACAATAAACATAACTTAATCTTTTTGATCACTTAGGCCACCATTATGAACATCAGTTGTACCTTGATGTCATATGGTCCATATAAGCTATGGTTTTCCTCAATTTTAACTTTTTTTTTGAAATAGAGTATACATCCAGAAAAGTGCACAAACTGAACACAGCTGGGTAATTAGCACTCAAATAAAGAAACAGAACCTGCACCCCTCCAAGAGAAAGCATCATCCTGACTCCTAGTAGCATAGATTAGTTTTGCCTTAAACACTATCTCACTGTAGTTATATTTATTTAACAAGGAGAATTTCTCATCTCTTCTTATATGCTCTCACAAATTTTATCTTATGTGTAATTCAGTATACTTTCATTCTGCCTTGTTTATTGGTTAGTTTTTGAGCAATTCATTTATTCAGGCTACGTTTTTGAATATTTGCTATATGCCAGGCACTGTTCTAGGAATTGGGGACAAGACACTCATAGTCCCTGCCCTCATGGAATTTACATTCTATTGGGAAATACAAACAACAAAAGTAAACACATAAAATTACTACAGATTGTCTTTAGTGTTATGATGGGAATCACTAAAGTGCTATGATAGGTGGTAAAGTGAAACACTTTTAGTGAAATTATCAAGGAAGGTCTTTTTCAGGAGTGACGCTGAGGTTGAGTAAGAGCCAGTCATGCAAAAGCCAGGGGAAGCATGCTCTAGGCAGAGGAACAGCAAGTTCAAAGCCCCCAAGTTGAAAAAGAGTTTAGCATATTCTAGGAACTAAGATGGGGCCTATGTCCCTGTCCCTGTGTGGAGGAGGTGGTTTTTTTTTTTTTAAGGTTATGATAACTTCTTTTTTTTGGAGGAGGTGTTTTGAATGAGGCAAGTGTGGAAAGGTGGTCAGGAAAACATGTAAGGTCTTTCAGGGCATGGTGACAATTTTGGATTTTATTTTCTGAGCAGTTGGAAACCATTAGAAGGTTTTACATAGGCGAGTATAATGATCTGATCTACCTTCTAGCTGCTGGATATCGGGAAGAGACAAGTTAGAAGGTGTTAAAGACTAGACAAAAGGCTCAAAATGGAGTCGCTTATGCTAAGCCCCACATTACCAAACTGAAATTTAATTTCAGTTTCGGCTCTCCCAGTAATGGAATCTTAAACCAGCCAATCAGGAATCTCCTGATCAGCACTAGTTAGGTAATCTGACTGATAAACCCCTGCCATCCCCTAAAGGAAAGTAATCTTGCAATAATCAATCTGCTTTTTTGCTTAGTCCAACTTCCTGGTTTATGCTTCCTTCTGTCTATAAAATCTTTTACCTTGCATGACTCCTCAGAGCTCCTTTCTATCCTGCTGGATTGGATGCTGCCCAATTCATGAATTGCTGAATAAAGCCAATAAGATTTAAAAAATTTACTCAGTTAAAGTTTTATTCTTTAATAGAGGCTACTGCAATAGTCTAGCTAAAAGATGCTAGTGGTTTGGATCAAGATTGAGGCAGTGGAGATGGAAATACCAGACAAATTCCAGATCTGTTTTGGAAATAGAATTGACACAGCTTCCCAGTGAGTTGGATATGGGATGTGTGTGTGTCTGTGTGTGTGTGTGTGCACACGCGAGGAGGGTAGGTGAAGCAAAGGAAGGAGTTCATGTTGACTCCTGGGTTTCTCCTCCAAGCGACTAGATGAATGGTGGCATGGTGGGGTCACTATTTAGTGAGGGGGGAAGCTTGTTTTTTTTCACCGATTCATAAAATTAAGACAATGTTTTTTTCATCAGAGTATTCTCATAAAACCTATTATAGTACTAGGTGAATGTTTGTTAAATAAATGAATTGAATATCCTTTAAGATCAACTGTTACTTTTATAATGGTCAATGTACTTGCCCCTAATAAGTCCACACCTTTTAATTTCTTATTTTTAATCTTATGCGGCCTGGAAACCCCATAATAAAATCCTCTCAACTTCCTGCAATTACATCTACAAACCTTTCTCAGCATTTGCACCAGTCTTTTCCTCATTCCTTCCAGTTGCAGTAGAAACTGAGCTCTGAATTCTCTCTCCTTAGTATTCTCATTATTTCTGGCCATTGTCATTCCTTCTCTTCCTCTTCATCTCCATCTTCCTCCCCCACTTTTATTTATTTATTTTTTTTGCGGTACGCGGGCCTCTCACTGTTGTGGCCTCTCCCGTTGTGGAGCACAGGCTCCGGATGCACAAGGCTCAGCGGCCATGGCTCACGGGCCCAGCCGCTCCGCGGCATGTGGGATCTTCCCAGACCGGGGCACGAACCCGTGTTCCCTGCATCGGCAGGCGGACTCTCAACCACTGCGCCACCAGGGAAGCCCCCCACTTTTATTTTTAACCCTTTCTTTTCTACACTCTCTTTCCCATCAAAATGTAAATCTGCAAATATCTCCCATTCAAAAGACAAAGGAAAAAAAAAGCTCTCTCTTTTAAAAAATTGAAGTATAGTTGATTTACAATACTGTGTTAGTTTCACAGACATAGAAAACAACTTATGGTTACCAAAGGGGAGAGAGAGAGGGGAAAGACAGAAAAATTTCTTTTTGTCCCATCTGCTTCACCTATTGCTTATTCAATCCATTCTCATTTTCTTGCCCACTCACTATCCAAGCTCTCTCAACTCCCTTGCACAACCAAAATTCTAGAATGAATTGTCTATACTTGATGTTTCTCCTAATTCAGCTCCCACTCTAGCAATCTGTATTCTGTCTCTGCCACTCTGCTCAAACTGGTTTTGCCAAGTTTATCAGTAAGTGTTTTGTCACTAATCTAATTAACATTCCCCAGTTGTCATTTAATTTGGCACTCAACGTTCCCTCCCTCCCTGAGCCACTCTTTTCCCTTTCCTTCTGGAGCAGTACACTCTTGGATTTCTATTTACTTTTCTGGTAGCTCTCTCTCCGACTCTTTTTCTTCTCCCTCTTTCTGGATGTTTTTGTCTTTCATTATATTGCCCTAGGCATCCTCTCTTCCATTCCATGTCCTCTCACTGGGTAGCTCATTTACCCCTGTGGCTTCCTTTACCAGCCATACGGTGGAGACTCCCAAGTCAGACGTCTCTTGTGAGCTCCAGACAAGGTTCATCCAACTGCCACCAAAATATCATAACTTGTGTGTAGGCACCATAAGCTCACTCAACAGGCCTAGAATAAAACTCTTCATTTCCCTGCCATCACTGCTCTCCCTCCTCTATCATCTTAATGAATGACATCATCTTTTACCTGGCTGGAAAGTCAGCCTTCCCTGATTGCCTTCACTGGTTTAGGTCTCCCTGCCACATGTTCCCTTAATTCTCCTCCAATAATGACACTACATTTTAAAATTTGCTTTATAATACTACATATTTTATTAGAATCATTTGTTCAGTGCAAGATTCATGAGGGCAGGAACTGTTTCTATTTTGTTGTCATAATCCCAACAACTAGCATAAGGAGCTGACTTATAGTAGGTGTTCAGTATTTGTTTAATGAATGAATGAAATATGTTAGAATTGTGAATTAACTCAGAATGATAGTTTGGGGCTGTCTCGTATGAATAAGTTACATGGGACTTAGTGCATGAACTTTCTTTTAGGTGATTAAAGGGAAGGTGAGGAAAAGGCATAGATGTTTCCTGTGTATTGTTAGACATTTCTTCAGCAGTCTTCCTCTGATACTCATTAAAAAAAATGTTCCAGGCCTGAAGTGAAGTAAATGCTATCCTGGTTTAAACCATCACTGCCTACCAAAGTAGTTAAGCATTAAATAGACAACCTAAATTTCGTGGAAAAATATGCTTTTCTTTAATAAGTAATTCTGCTAATTGTTCTAGCCAGTTCTTCCATTTTCAAAACCTAGTCTCGTAATCAAAAGTGAATTTGACAGTCCTCCTGTGTTTAGAGAGTTTTAAGTTATTAAAGTCAGTTTTTATTATGATGTTTTCCTATAGTTGTTTACATGTATTTTTATTTGCTTCTGTCTCTTAGTGTGAAGTAATAGAAAAAATATATATTGGCCTCTGCCCCCGGTTCCTGGCACAGAGCTCTTAAAACCCTTGTAATTTCCTAAGTGATAAGAGTACTAAAAGCATCTTTTGTTCTAATGAAGCAATGCTTGCTGGGCTCCTGGATGGGGACTGGTCACCAGAAAGACCAGGCTATGACTACGAGCTTGGAACGTTCAGGCTCATCCGCCATCTTCCAGGAAGGGAAGGTGGGCTGGAAATTGAGTTAATGATGAATCTTGCCTAAATGGTGAAGCCTCCATAAAAATTCCAGTGGTATGGGGCTCAGGGAGCTTCTAGGTTGATGAACACATGGAGGTGCTGGGAGAGATCCTGGAAGCTCTATGCCCTTTCCTACATACCTTGCTCTATGCATCTCTTCTATCTGGATGCTCATCTGTACCCTTTGTCTTATCCTTTTTATAATAAACTGGTAAGTAGTGTTTGCCTGAGTTCTGTGTCATTCTAGCAGATTACCCAACCCAAGGAGGGGGTTGTGGGAACTCAATTTATAGCCGGTTGGTCAGAAGTACAGTTGATAACCTGGGACTTGTAATTGGCATCTGAAGTGGGGGTGGGGCAGTCTTGTGGGACTGAACTCAGACCTTGTAGGATCTGATGCTAACTCTAGGTAGATAGTGTCAAAATTAAATTGGATTGAATTATAGGACACCCAGCTGGTGTCTCAGAGAATTGCTTGGTGGGGGAACCCCCCCAATTTGGTGGCGGGAAGTGAAGTATTCTGTGTGAGTAATAAAGAAGAGACACACAAGACAAGTGAGTTTTTCCTACTCACTTAGCAAGTCATAGAGTTGAAGTGAGAAAATAAATTCTAAAAAAATCAATGCTAAGTGAGTATTGCATAATATTGGTGGACTATCACATGAGGAGCGTTGTAATCTAAGACTACTAATTCCTTTAGAGCTCAACAATGTAGGCTTCGTTTCATCTTCTTCATTTTCTATATTTTTAAAATCCTTAAACATGTATGAAAGATTCATTGCAATAGGAAATCTCTGTTTAAAAACTACAAAAGCAGCTCTTATGTAACACACATTTTTTAATAAAGAAATCCTTGCACCATTATCTAAATACCACAGCTGTCACTGCTTTCATGGACTTTATTTCCTAAATATAGAACAGTTATTAATCACACCATGGGTGCACATACTGTGCAAATGTCTGGAAGAGGAAAATGAGACCAACATACATATTTGACATTATAAATATATTGCAACTTGGCATATTGACATAGTTCCTTAAAAACATAGAGTAAGAAAAGAATCTCAGGTTTAAGACTAATCCTGAAATTACATAACCTTGGCCTTTCTCAGTGATTTGTAACTTATAGTAAGGCAGTTCTGCATACATACATGCATAACACAACCTTAATAATTGCACATTTCATCTAGGGTTAGGTATCTTGGTATATCAGGATATGAGTTATTCACTTAGGAAAACTTCCCAGGAAAGCCTGATCACTGACAAACAAATGCATCTTTTGTTTTCCTTAGACTTCAGGATTCTCAGATTTGCCAAATTCTGGAGTTAGTCCTAGACCCATGGAAACCTGTCTTTCTCTTCTGAGAACGTCTTGTTCACTGCCAAGTTTACTCCATGGTACTGTTAGTCAGGGAGAGAGACTAGAACAAAGTTCCAAAACCATAATGCTTTCCACCTAACCTGAACATGATTGAATTAGGATATGTCTGTAATAAGTGCTTATGCTTTACTTACAACAGATCTGAATACAGATCAACTAATTTTAGATTAATGATCACCTACCAGTAGTATATTAGTTATGTAATGCTGCATTACAAATCACCCCAAAAGTTAGCTGAAAGCAACAAACATTTATTACCTCCCAGTTTCTGTGGGTCAGGAATCTGGGTGCTCCTTAGCTGGCTCAGGGCCTCTCATGAGACTGCAATCAAGGCCTTGGGTGGGGCCACAGTCATCTCAAGGCCCAGCTGGAGGAGGACCCACTTCCCACCTCATTCATGTGGTTGTTGGCAGGATTCAGTTCCTTGTGGGCTGTTTGGACTGGGGGCCTCAGTTCCTCCCTGGCTGTTGGCTGGAGGCCATTCTCAGTTTCCTGTCACGTGAGCCTCTCCTTAGGGCAGCTCACAACTTGACAGCTGGCTTCATCAGGGCAAGCAAGCAAGAAAAGCCAGAGAGAAAGTAAGCAAGGCAGAAGTCACAATCTTTTTGCTCTAATTTCTGGGAGACTTCCTCATCTATATTTTCCAAACCATCTATTGAATTTTTAAACTTTTGCTATCTTGTTTTTGAGTTCTAATAACTTCTTTTGATTGTTTTCTTTTTTTAAACATCTTTATTGGAGTATAATTGCTTTAAAATGGTGTGTTAGTTTCTGCTTTATAACAAAGTGAATCAGTTATACATATGTCCCCATATCTCTTCCCTCTTGCGTCTCCCTCACCCCCACCCTCCCTATCCCACCCCTCTAGGTGGTCACAAAGCACCGAGCTGATCTCCCTGTGCTATGTGGCTGCTTCCCACTAACTATCTATTTTACATTTGGTAGTGTATTATATGTCCATGCCACTCTCTCACTTGGTCCCAGCTTACCCTTCCCCCTCCCCATATCCTCAAGTCCATTCTCTAGTAGGTCTGTGTCTTTATTCCCATCTTGCCCCTAGGTTCTTCATGACCATTTTTTTTTTAGATTCCATATATATGGGTTAGCATACGGTATTTGTTTTTCTATTTCTGACTTACTTCACTCTGTATGACAGACTCTAGGTCCATCCACGTCACTACAAATAACTCAATTTCGTTTCTTTTTATGGCTGAGTAATATTCCATTGTATATATGTGCCACATCTTCTTTATCCATTCATCTGTTGATGGACACTTAGGTTGCTTCCATGTCCTGGCTATTGTAAATAGAGCTGCAATGAACGTTTTGGTACATGACTCTTTTTGAATTATGGTTTTCTCCGGGTATATGCCCAGTAGTGGGATTGCTGGGTCGTATGGTAGTTCTATTTATAGTTTTTTAAGGAACCTCCATACTGTTCTCCATAGTGACTGTATCAATTTACATTCCCACCGACAGTGCAAGAGGGTTCCCTTTTCTCCACACCCTCTCCAGCATTTATTGTTTCTAGATTTTTTTGATGATGGCCATTCTGACTGGTGTGAGATGATATCTCATTGTAGTTTTGATTTGCATTTCTCTAATGATTAGTGATGTTGAGCGTTCTTTCATGTGTTTGTTGGCAATCTGTATATCTTCTCTGGTGAAATGTCTGTTTAAGTCTTCTGCCCATTTTTGGATTGGGTTGTTTGGTTTTTTGATATTGAGCTGCATGAGCTGCTTGTAAATTTTGGAGATTAATTCTTTGTCAGTTGCTTCATTTGCAAATATTTTCTCCCATTCTGAGGGTTGTCTTTTGGTCTTGTTTATGGTTTCCTTTGCTGTGCAAAAGCTTTGAAGTTTCATTAGGTCCCGTTTGTTTATTTTTGTTTTTATTTCCATTTCTCTAGGAGGTGGGTCAAAAAGGATCTTGCTGTGATTGATGTCATAGAGTGTTCTGCCTATGTTTTCCTCTAAGACTTTGATAGTTTCTGGCCTTACATTTAGGTCTTTAATCCATTTTGAGTTTATTTTTGTATATGGTGTTAGGGAGTGTTCTAATCTCATACTTTTACATGTCCCTGTCCAGTTTTCCCAGCACCACTTATTGAAGAGGCTGTCCTTTCTCCACTGTACAGTACTGCCTCCTTTATCAAAGATAAGGTGACCATATGTGCGTGGGTTTGTCTCTGGGCTTTCTATCCTGTTCCATTGATCTATCTTTCTGTTTTTGTGCCAGTACCATACTGTCTTGATAACTGTAGCTTTGTAGTATAGTCTGAAGTCAAGGAGCCTGATTCCTCCAGCTCCGTTTTTCTGTCTCAAGATTGCTTTGGCTATTCAGGGTCTTTTGTGTTTCCATACAAATTGTGAAATGTTTTGTTCTAGTTGTGTGAAAAATGCCATTGGTAGTTTGATAGGGATTGCATTGAATCTGTAGATTGCTTTGGGTAGTAGAGTCATTTTCACAATGTTGATTCTTCCAGTCTAATAACATGGTATGTCTCTCCATCTATTTGTATCAACTTTAATTGCTTTCATGAGTATCTTAAAATTTTCTGTATACAGGTCTTTTGTCTCCTTAGGTAGGTTTATTCCTATTTTATTCTTTTTGTTGCAGTGGTAAATGGGAGTGTTTTCTTAATTTCACTTTCAGATTTTTCATCATTAGTGTATAGGAATGCAAGAGATTTCTGTGCATTAATTTTGTATCCTGCTACTTTACCAAATTCATTGATTAGCTCTAGTAGTTTTCTGGTAGCATCTTTAGGATTCTTTATGTATAGTATCATGTCATCTGCAAACAGTGACAGCTTTACTTCTTCTTTTCCAATTTGGATTCCTTTTATTTCTTTTTCTTCTCTGATTGCTGTGGCTAAAAGTTCCAAAACTATGTTGAATAATAGTGGTGAGAGTGGGCAACCTTGTCTTGTTCCTGATCTTAGTGGAAATGGTTTCACTTTTTCACCATTGAGGACAATGTTGGCTGTGGGTTTGTCATATATGGCCTTTATTATGTTGAGGAAAGTTCCCTCTATGCCTACTTTCTGGAGGGTTTTTATCATAAATGGGTGTTGAATTTTCTCGAAAGCTTTTTCTGCATCTATTGAGATGATCGTATGGTTTTTCTCCTTCAGTTTGTTGATATGGTGTATCACATTGATTGATTTGCGTATATTGAAGAATCCTTGCATTCCTGGGAGAAACCCCACTTGATCATAGTGTATGATCCTTTTAATGTGCTGTTGGATTCTGTTTGCTAGTATTTTGTTGTGGGTGTTTGCATCTATGTTCATCAGTGATATTGGCCTGTAGTTTTCTTTTCTTTGAGACATCTTTGTCTGGTTTTGGTATCAGAGTGATGGTGGCCTTGTAGAATGAGTTTGGGAGTGTTCCACCCTCTGCTATATTTTGGAAGAGTTTGAGAAGGATAGGTGTTAGCTCTTCTCTAAATGTTTGGTAGAATTCGCCTGTGAAGCCATCTGGCCCTGGGCTTTTGTTTGTTGGAAGATTTTAAATCACAGTTTCAATTTCAGTGCTTGTGATTGGTCTGTTCATATTTTCTATTTCTTCCTGGTTCAGTCTCGGAAGGTTGTGCATTTCTAAGAATGTGTCCATTTCTTCCAGGTTCTCCATTTTATTGGCATAGAGTTGCTTGTAGTAATCTCTCATGATCTTTTGTATTTCTGCAGTGTCAGTTGTTACTTCTCCTTTTTCATTTCTAATTCTATTGATTTGAGTCTTCTCCTTTTTTTCTTGGTAAGTCTGGCTAATGGTTTATCAATTTTGTTTATCTTCTCAAAGAACCAGCTTTTAGTTTTATTGATCTTTGCTATCTTTTCCTTCATTTCTTTTTCATTTATTTCTGATCTGATCTTTATGATTTCTTTCCTTCTGCTAACTTTGGAGTTCTTTTGTTCTTCTTTCTCTAATTGCTTTAGTTGAAAGGTTTGGTTGTTTATTTGAGATGTTTCTTGTTTCTAAAGGTAGGATTTATTGCTATAAACTTCCCTCTTAGAACTGCTTTTGCTGCATCCCATAGGTTTTGGGTCGTCGTGTTTTCATTGTCATTTGTTTCTCGGTATTTTTTGATTTCCTCTTTGACTTCTTCAGTGATCTCTTGGTTATTAAGTAGTGTGTTGTTTAGCTTCCATGTGTTTGTATTTCTTACAGATTTTTTCCTGTAATTGATATCTAGTCTCACAGCGTTGTTGTCGGAAAAGATGCTTGGTAAGATTTCAATTTTCTTAAATTTACCAAGGCTTGATTTGTGACCCAAGATATTGTCTATCCTGGAGAATGTTCCATGAGCGCTTGAGAAGGATGTGTATTCTGTTGGTTTTGGATGGAATGTCCTATAAATATCAATTAAGTCCATCTTGTTTAATGTATCATTTAAAGCTTGTGTTTCCTTATTTATTTTCATTTTGGATGATCTGTCCTTTGGTGTAAGTGAGGTGTTAAAGTCTCCCACTAGTATTGTGTTACTGTCGATTTCCTGTTTTAAAGCTGTTAGCAGTTGCCTTATGTATTGAGGTGTTCCTATGTTGGGTGCATATATATTTATAATTGTTATATCTTCTTCTTGGATTGATCCCTTGATCATTATGTAGTGTCCTTCCTTGTCTCTTGTAACATTCTTTATTATTTATTTATTTATTTATTTATTTATTTATTTATTTATTTATTTTTGCGGTACGTGGGCCTCTCACTCTTGTGGCCTCTCCCATTGCAGAGCACAGGCTCTGGACGTGCAGGCTCAGTGGCCATGGCTCACGGGCCCTGCCGCTCCGTGGCATGTGGGATCCTCCCGGACCGGGGCACGAACCTGTTTCCCCTGCATCGGCAGGTGGACTGTCAACCACTGCGCCACCAGGGAAGCCCCATTCTTTATTTTAAAGTCTATTTTATCTTCATCCCACTGCCCACCCCTGTCTCCGCCCGTGAAGAGGCTTCCTAGTGTGTGGAAAGCTTTCCTCCTTCACAGCTCCCTCCCGCTGGTGCAGGTCCCGTCCCTATTCTTTTGTCTCTGTTTTTTCTTTTTTCTTTTGCCCTACCCAGGTATGTGGGGAGTTCCTTGCCTTTTTGTAAGTCTGAGGTCTTCTGCCAGCGTTCAGTAGGTGTTCTGTAGGAGTTGTTCTACATGTAGATGTATTTGTGATGTATCTGTGGGGAGGAAGGTGATCTCCGCGTCTTACTCTTCCGCCATTTTGAAGCTCCTCTCTGTTTGTTTTCTGAATGTTCTTTTGCTATAGTATCCTAGTGTTTTTTCACAGATGCCATATTTTCTCTTAACTCCCTGGGGACATTAATAATTAAACATTTATATTCATTATTGTTCAACTAGAGAGGCAGAAGACGAGGATGTGTGTGTGTGTGTGTGTGTGTGTGTATGTGTGTAAATCTTTGTGTCTGATGCTAGAATGTGAAGCCACAGGGCAGGGAGTCAGGAAGGAAAGATGACTGTAAAGTGAGGAAGAGAAAAGGCAGGCTAGAACCCCACAAGGACAGACTGAAATCCATGTTAGTTTTTGTTGACCCTGACCTTAGTGGGTGTGGCTGTGATGCTTCCTCGAAGAGTAAAACACACACACACCTGCCTCAGGAATTGGGGATGCTACAGGAGAATCCGGGGAAAGGTAGAACAGTTGCAGGTCCAGCTGCTGCCTCACACCAATGAGTGAGTCGACAGGTCAGCAACAATATGTATGAGCTACAGAATGCCTGCTGCTTCCCTTCTGTGCTCCAAATTTCCCAAGACTCTCCCCTGTTGCTGACCCTAACTGGAAACATACAAGAAAGGGAATTCTGGAAAATGTAGTTCAGCCTAGCCAAGCTGACACATTGTAACGCCACCACAATTACCAAGCCATTCCTATAGATTGCTAGCTAATCAATTATACCAAAACGCTTGAAAATGCATCTCATAGAGATTTACTTAGTCATCCAACATTTATTGAATCCCAGTAGGTACAGTCCCTGCTTTCAAGGAATTCACAGTTCAATGGGAAAAACAGAAAAATCAATGGAGAGCAAGAGTTCAGAGGGAGTTCCAGAACTCTACATTCTCTGGTTACAATAATCTATTCCTCAGTCTCCGTATCACCATTGACAGGAATGAAAAGGAGACCAGAGCTCTGCACGTTTCTGGCAAAACCTCCATGTCCAAGCCCTCTTACCCGCTCACTATCTGCCTTGAGAGCACCAGGAATGGTCTCACAGTGACGTGAAGCCCACGACAGCTCCCATCTCAGCTCCCATTTGTCTTCCTTGCTTTGTTTTTCTCTGTAGCACTTACAACATTTTGACCCATGGTTTATCTCGCTGAATTATTTGCTTGTCTGTCTTTATCCATTACAATGTAAGCTTTAAATGGGCAGAGAATTCTTCTGTGTGATCACTGTTAATGTCTTCAGAAGAAACTGCCTCACACTTAATATATGTTCAATACATATTTGGAAGTAAATCATCTACTCATCTCAAGGAGGCAACCCACGATACCTATCATGGTTTTATTTAACTGAGAAAGAGATGGAATGAATAAAAGGTATTCAGATGCCATATTTATCTATCAGTTTAGATGACATGAATGTTCTGGAAAAATTCTCTTTATTCATATATTTAGAAGAAATGATCCACAGAAACAGCCTCAGTGAGCTACCTAATCTTATCTTCTGAGGAAGAGTGTAGAAGAATGCTTATCTTGCTCCTTGGTGTTTTTGACAGACCACCAGTCCTCTATTAATTCCGGTTTTCTTAAAATTGTGAAGATTTTTTCTAAAATATTATTTGAACCTGAGCATATTTATATAGTTTTTCCTACTCATCATTTTTAATACCCCAGCAGTTTCAAGGTTTATAGATAAGCTAAGACAATAGTTCCTAGATGCCAATTGGTCTCAAAAGTATAATTTAATGTCTTCTTCCCAAAAGCAGTTGTTTGGCGTTGCTGGTATGCAGTGCCAAATCTGGGATTATTTAAGCCAGATGAAAGTAAGAGTGACCGAGAAGTGGGTTTTAAGGGTCATCAGGATTTTCTTCAGAACCAAACTGCCATCTGTTCCTCATTACATAAGAGGCAATGCTATGCGCTCACCAAATGCCATTTCATTTTCTACTGTCTGGATGCACAGGAAGGTTACAATTCCCAGATTCCATTGCCTTGAGGTTGTAGCCACGGCACTGGATTCTGGATAATGAGTTGGCATGTAGAAGTGGGTGGAGAACATGTTTTCTAAATGGCATAGTTTCAAGATGGTGGAGCTTCTATACCTTGGGTAACTGAGTGTATAGCACAGTCTCCCATTGACTGTACTGATTGTGTAATGTGAGTGAGAAGTAATCTTTTGTCGGGTTAAGCCACTGAGCGTTTAGGGTTTGTTATTGTTTCCTGACTAATCTGCCCACCTTTGATAGGAACCTGTGACTGAACTGAAAAATTCAGAATTTAGATTAGAATTATATTCTGGTTCCTAGGCACACATCTCAGAAAAAGCTACTTTACTCCACAATGTCGGAAGTTCCTGAGTAAACTAGGAGTTTGCTGGGATCCCGCCCTTCTTTCTTAAGAGGTGTCATCTGCTTATCTATAACCATAGCCAAAAGGTTTGGTCTTATTTTCTGCATATGCTCTCTCCAGAACATTTCTCTTAGGGGCTTGGTGCTTTCTGCTACCTTTGGCTTAACTGCGGGAAACTTTCCAGGGCCGGAAATTGCCACAGTGTTCTCTCTCAGAGATATGGGGGATTCCCTCTGGCTACCCTGTCCCTAAAGGGATAAAGTGTTTTTAGAAAAGAGGAACAGAGAGTAGAGATATAAATCAAAGTTCTTGTTTCATTTGAGTTTCTTTTCCATCTCCCAAGGGATGCACCCAGAGCCATAGGTCTTCCCTTGGAGAAGGCCACCCTTCGCCAGCTCCCCCTGATTCCTAATTGGCTTTTCTCTCCTTAGTTTTGGCCTCTGCTTCCCAAGAATACTATCTTTCAAATCTTTCAGTCTGAATAGTCTCTCCTCCCTATCAGGAGAACCACATCCCATCCCACAGAAGATTGACGTGGCTCCGTATTCAACAAAGAGGTGCACCACCCAGCTCTTTCTTCAAGGAAGGCTTTGCCTTCAGGGTCTGTCTCATCTGCAGAAAGCAGCCTTGTGGGAGCTCATGCCCTTTCAGGGCAGCCCATATCCAATGACTAAGGGTGGCAGTGGTATAAAGGTCCTGCTCTTTTGTCCTGATAGGAGACAACTCTGATGAACAGTCCTATCTTCAGAGATCCTCACTGGATTGAACTGGGCTGTATTGGGCCTGCACTGTAGCTCAGCTTCTCCCTCTGCTCCCCTTTCTTGTAAACATATTGATCTCTAATAAGCATCTTGTACCCCAGACTCTTATCACAGCTTCTGCTTCCAGAGAACTCAACCTGCAAGAGGTTCTCTGGATCCTGTCCAGTTCCTGAAGTCATCACTAAATCTCCTGCGTTTTGCCCGATAGATCTTGATGTTTGTTACCAGTTGTTCTGCAGGCAGTGGTGGGGGAAGGCTGTGTGTATGGGTAGAGATCTACTACTGACCAGGAGAGCTGTCAGCTATGCAGCTCCAGAACTCAGTGACTTACTCACGTCTTTTAAATGCTATCACTCATTTCTTTTAGAGATCATATAATCCAAATACATATTGAGAAAAAATATTCCCTCAATTAGCAAAGAGCTGTCTCTGCTTTTAGATACAGTGTAATATGTCTCTTTTTTTGGTATTATTTTGCGAATAATACAACTGCTATCATTGATATTTCTGCTATAATTCAATAATTCAATTCTGCTATGGAAAAGAAAATTAAATGGGACAGATGAAAGCCACGAGAAGTGTTAAGCATAAATAGTAATAAGTTAGAAGCTCATTAGATATATGCAGAATTCACAGGATCTGTTAAGTATAGATAATGAGTAAGCATGTAGCTTGTGAGACAGGCAGAACATATAAGAGGTTTTAAATTTAGACGGTAAGTTAGTAACCTAAAAGATATGTTAAAAGATAGATAGAATAAATGGAGTATGGAATAGAATAGACAGGAGTGTTCTTATGGATAGAAAGTAATGGAAAAACCAAGACCAAATCATGATGATGCTACTCTGGTTGACAGTTATGTCACCCCTAAACTGGCCACCTATTGGTGGCATCCTGTAGGGTACAATTATGGCTTCACACGTGCTCTTCCCAAACAAAAGAAATGAATCTCATAGCTGTTCTGCAAGCTTATTGACAGGCTACATCTGTGTCTAGGAGTGCCTGTCTCTGGAACCCACAATACATAGTTTTCTAACTGCATCATCAGTGGGCAAAGGCTGAGGGCGCAGAGAAGGAGAGAGAGAGAGGACATTCTGAAGATTCAGGTGTGTGGTTCTTCCACCCTGCTTGTCTTATCTTAAGTGTATTAAACTATCCCATCTTTTCCTTCTTGCTTCTCATTGTGTTTCAAATAGATTTAATAAACTATATGTTTATTATTTGCTTCATAAT
This sequence comes from Mesoplodon bidens, assembly GCF_964165515.1. Lineage (NCBI taxonomy): Eukaryota > Metazoa > Chordata > Mammalia > Artiodactyla > Ziphiidae > Mesoplodon > Mesoplodon bidens. The sequence goes on from NC_138163.1 coordinate 101,547,028, forward strand.
TTGATCTGTGAACCTTCCTGTTCTGTAACCTCTGGGATTCTGGAATAGCTTGCCTTATATCGATGATGGCTACCATTGTATCAGAATGATTTCCCACATGATACAGTAGGTCACCATTATTTTGTTTTCTTACTAAGAAACTCATTGCTCTTAACAGGCAATCACAACAGAGCACCACTAATATTTAATAGCAACTTTTTCTGTTTCATGGGGAAGCACATTAGTTTTTTACTTCAATGACTATGGTGGTTTTAAAATAAGTTCACAGATTCTTTGATGTTTCTCCTTTCAAGACAAGATGTGGAGTTTAATTTCCTTCTCTTTAAGTGTGCACTAGATTTAAGAGACTCACTTCTAATGAATAGCATATGGCAAAAGTGGTGCTATATAATTTCCAAGACTAAGTCATAATCGCACTGTGGCTTCCTCCTTGCTTTACTCTGTCTTGGATCATTTCCTCTTAGGGAAACCAACTGCCATGTTTTGAGGACACTCAAGCAGCCCTATGGTATGACCAGTCTGGTGAGGAACTAAGGCCTCTGGCGAACAGCCATATGAGTGAGCTTGGAGTTGGATCCCCCCAGCCCCAGGCTTTCCTTCTCTTTGAGTGTAGGATGACTTCGGTCCTGGCCAACATTTTGATTATGACCTCACAGCAGACCCTGAATCAGAACCACCCACTAAGCCACTCAAATTTTCGACCCACAGAAAGTGTTGGATAAATATTTGTTGTTTTAGGCAAATTTTGGGGTAAGTTGTTACTCAGCCATGGGTAACTAATGCAATAACCCACTATGATGGGTAGCTGAGGGTGAGGGCTTCTTACATATGAATATTCATGGGAAAAGGGTCTTTTATTTCCTTCCAAAATTTTGACTTTATCTTGTGACACACAGAGAGCAGTGAAACCAGCAATCTATAGAGAATGAAAAACAACATCTCTAGGTTTTGTGGAAAGAATTGCAGGAAACTCTGCATTTAAAATTGTTTAATTTTCATGAGTCTGTGCCACCTTCATGATATTAAAAAACTTGGAATAATTTTCTTTGCCCTTTCTGTGTTTGAGTGATGAATGATCTCTCTAAGGGAGTCAACGCCTCGTCAGAGGCAAAAACCTCATGTGGATTTCATGCCTTATCATTGCTCCTCAAATTTGTATTTAACCTAAAGTTGTATTTAACGTGTCAAAAACCAAACCTACCCCATAGAAAAAATATGTTTACTTAATTTAGTATTAGGCTTAAGTCAAACTTCAGGGAACCTCGAAGATTCAGTACTTGCAGCAAAACTGATTTGCAGTCCTGCAGCAGATTTACTTCACAACACAATCGAGTTTATGCCCTTCTTGTTACCATGGCCTGTATATCTTGTGGTCATGCCAAAGTCTTATTGTTTTCTGGTGGACTTGATAAATGGTCCAAAATGTTGGGAGACAGAAATAGTTTGGCTTTTAGCAACTCTTTTACAGTCTTACCTTTCCATCAAGGATTAGCAGGAAAATCTTGAGAGACGACTGTATGCCTTGATTTTCTGTACCAGTACACCCACACAATTGGAATTGTTTTAGAAATTTGTTTCTACATTTTATAGTACTTATAAAACTTTGTGGCATAAATATACATATACGTTTTTGTCCTAAGCTTCAAATGCCCTCACTGGTTTGTAAATTCCTTGTGGGCTGTTTGGAACAAAGAAGAAAGCACAGACAGGCTTTAGAACCAGACAGACGTGGGCCTAAATGCTGGCTCTACTGCTTACCAGCAGCGTGACTCAGGCACGGTACATAATGTCCTTGAGCTTTGGTTTCCTCCTCACTAAGATGAACACGAGGATTTTAGTCTCACCGTGGCCTTGTAAGGGCTCAGTGAAGTACTGTATGCTAACAATCTGTCACACGGTAGACACTCTTTCCTTTTCCACCTTTATTCGTCACTCTGGGCCATCCATCACCCATGCCTTCCACCCATGCATGCTCCAGAATATTTCATGGTGCCTACTGCAGTGTTTCTCAGGGGATATTTATTGGATGTAGGTATTATTATTTTATTAATTATATCAATAATACTTCCTTTCCTCAGCCCATACATCTAATCCACAGGAGAGTCTAGTACTTTCTTCAAGATATATCCTGCATCTGCCCTCTTTTGTCACTCACCCTTGGCACCATCCTAGTCCAGGTATGGAGCACTGCAGCAGCCTGGAACTGGCTTTCCTTTTCCACTCTTGATCTGCTTTAATGCCTCCTTCCAAGTAGCAGCAAAAGTAATCTTCTTAAAGTCTGAAACCAATCATGTCACCCCATAGCTCAAAGCTCTTCCTTGGCTTCTCTCTGTATCTGGAACAAAAGCAGACCTCCATCCCATGACCTACAAGGCCCTGCATCACTTGTCCCTGCTCATTTCTCCAACCCAGTCGTAGACCACTTGCCCCTGCTTGATGTGCTGCAGCCCCACTCATTTTCACTTGCTCCGACATGCCCAGCTTTTCCACCCCAGGGATTTACATAAGCTCCTGCCATGCTCTTCCCCTCTGATCTTTGATCTTTGTGGAGCTGCTTCCTTCTTACTTTAGGTCTCAGCTCCGACGTCATCTTCCCAGAGAAGCCTCCCCTGACAGTCCATTCCAAAGTAGATTTCCCTTTCCTTCTACCTTCTTCCCTATATCAGCCCCTTATTTCTCTCCTGCATAGTATCTATGATGACTTATTTTACTGATGTCTATGTTTAATTAATTTTTATCTCTCTCCCCTGCAACCATGTAAGCTGCATGAAGGCAGGGTGCTTGTCTCATTCATCATTATTTTCCCAGTGCTCCTTGCATCTTATGGTGAATAATACAAAACATTAGCTTGTCCCTCCTTTTTTACTCTTCAATAATCTTCATATTACCTTCCTTCCATCTATAGCTGATGGATAAAGAATAATATAAAGTTTTGGATAAATTGAGAACAAACAGTTGATTGATTTAGTCTGTGTGATTTGCCTTTTCAGTAAAAAGCTTTTACTGCGTCTCCTGGACCGCTCAGTAATGGAGCTTGCAAATAAATACAGCTTAACCAAGAGGCTTTAAAACTCCTTTAAATATTAAGAAAGGCTACAGGATATATTGAGGAAGGGGAGCAGAGAATGTTAGCTTTAATACATCCCAAACTTGAGTCAAGAACCCTATGGCAAAGAGAGGGTAAATAATCTACTGTCTTAAGGAAGTAATTAGCTAAAAAATCATCTAGCACATAATACCCCTACCTAGTAAAATACCCACTAAAGTCTTTTTAAAAATTAAAAAAAATTTTTTTAAATTTTTGGTCACACTGCACGGCATGCGGGATCTTAGTTCCCCGACCAGGTATCAAACCTGTGCCCCCTGGAGTGGAAGCGTGGAGTCTTTCCTGCCTCCTGGACCGCCAGGGAAGTCCCACCACTAAGGTCTTTTACAGGGTTCATCTCATTAGATTATTATCATGAATCCTTAGCAGGAGTGCTTCAATACAAGGGTGCTAAGGATATTGCTAAGCATCCCCTAGGTCTGCCTGAGCAGAAACTCCAGTCATCAAAACAGACTGCCAACGTGTGTCACTGGAGAGCTCTGCCTGCAGATCAACCTGGCAGCGTGTGTCCCACATGCCAGTGGAGTAGCAGATGAGCTTTCCTTCAAGGAGCAAATGGTAACAGTCTGTTCTGTAGTAAAGGTTTCTGTGACAGTCACATTCCTTCTGAGACCCTCTAGATAACTCCAGGATCCAGTTGATGCTGGAGGGGGGTGGGGGTGAGACAGGCAGTGACGAGTCTCTCAGAATTCTTTGTTCCCTCCCACTGTGGACAGAACTCTGCTCCTAGAAATATCCCTCCTCCTCATCAGAGGAGTCAGTTTCCAGAGCACAAGTGCAGGGTGGGTTGGATGTTCCCTTATATTCCTGAATTGTAGAGGCTGTACAGTTGACAGAGTAAGAGCATATCCAGCTGTTGGCAGTGCCAACCACAGCCTTGTGGAGCACAGTGCTGGCACACAGCAGGCTTTTTTGGTTAATGTTTTTTTAAATTTTGAAATTATTTTATTTTATTTTATTTTTATTTTTTTTTGCGGTACACGGGCCTCTCACTGTTGTGGCCTCTCCTGTTGCGGAGCACAGGCTCCAGACACGCAGACTCAGCGGCCATGGCTCATGGGCCCATCCGCTCCGCGGCATGTGGGATCTTCCCGGACCGGGGCACGAACCCGTGTCCCCTGCATTGGCAGGCGGACTCTCAAGACACTGCGCCACCGGGGAAGCCCTTGAAATAATTTTAGATTTAGAGAAGAGTTGGAAGATAATACAGAGAGTCCCTGTATTCTCTTTGCCTCGCTACCCCTAATGTTAACGTCTTACATAACCATGTGTGGTTATCAAAACTAAGAAATCAACATTGGTATAATACTAGTAACTAAAGACTTTATTAGGATTTCATCAGTTTTTCCCACAGTAGGCTATTGATGGCTATGATTTCCAAACAGGAATACCTTTGAGTCAAAAAATAAAAGGGGGGCTTCCCTGGTGGCACAGTGGTTAGGAATCCGCCTGCCAATGCAGGGGACACGGGTTTGAGCCCTGGTCCAGGAAGATCCCACATGCCATGGAGCAACTAAGCCCATGAGCCACAACTACTGAGCCCGTGAGCCACAACTACTGAGCCCATGCACCACAACTACTGAGCCTGCACTCTAGAGCCTGCGAGCCACAACTACTGAGCCCATGCACCACAACTACTGAGCCTGCACTCTAGAGCCTGCGAGCCACAACTACTGGAGCCTGTGCGCCTAGAACCGGTGCTCCGCAACAAGAGAAGCCACCACAATGAGAAGCCCATGCACCACAACGAAGAGTAGCCCCGGCTCGCTGCAACTTGAGAAAGCCAACATGCAGCGAAGACCCAATACAGCCAAAAATAAATAAATAAATAAATAAATACATACATTTATTTTAAAAAAAGATAAAAGGGAGTACATGTCTGATAAAGTCAAAAATGAGACTCAGGGGCTTCCCTGGTGGCGCAGTGGTTGGGAGTCTGCCTGCTAATGCAGGGGACACGGGTTCGAGCCCTGGTCTGGGAGGATCCCACATGCCGCGGAGCAGCTAGGCCCGTGAGCCACAACTACTGAGTCTGTGTGTCTGGAGCCTGTGCTCCACAACAAGAGAGGCCGCAATAGTGAGAGGCCCGTGCACCGCGATGAAGAGTGGCCCCCGCTTGCCACAACTAGAGAAAGCCCTCGCACAGAAACGAAGACCCAACACAGCAAAAATAAATAAATAAAATTAGTAAACTCCTACCCCCAACATCTACTTTAAAAAAAAAAATTAAAAAAAAAATGAGACTCAGGTGTCGGTATTCAACTAGTGGGTCAGGAAGCCAGTCTAGATAAAGAGAGCAGCCAAGCATCATTTAAGTTTTCTGAATGTTGTCAGGATACATACTTCTCACTTCTTAATTATGTTGGTCTTTTCTTTAGGCACTATAGCTCTTTCTCTAGTTAACTCTCTCTGCTGTTTTCTTCTCCTGTCAGTCTCTGGTCTTTGGTAATTAGTGGTCCAAGTGAGTAACAAAGTGGTTTGTTAACAATGAATTAGAGCAGAGGGCCAATTTTACTTTGTCCTAAATTAAGATGAAACATAAATTTCTAAGTGCAGCCGTGTGTGGGAATTGTAGCAAACAACTGAAAGTAAGTGCTAATAGAATGATTTAATAGAGACAGCACTTAATCCAGGCACTTCTGATTTTTTCCAGCTCTAAACTTCTTATTCTTAAATGAAATTAAGTTTCTACATTTAAATCTGGTGTCTGCCATTAAGTTCTAAACTAGAAAGTTCGGCCTGATACTTCGTTGCTTGGGACAGGTAAGAAACCAGACATTAAAATTTGATTCGAGGTAATTTGTTTTTTAGAGACCATCACTGCATGGGACAACCATAGATCAGTGATTTGAGACACCTTTTAGATTCTTGTTCATCTCTCTTTTTTGTTCCTTCACATGTAAATTCTCTTCTGAATACAGTTAACTTTCAGTGCTGGAGCTGTGAGTTTAAACAAGAGGATTTCTCAGAAAACCCTTCAACAAATTCTAAAACCGATTTATTACTATGTGTGGATTATCCCTGTCATGGTAGGACTTATCTTGAAATTGGCACTACCAGACTTCCTTCTTGGCATTAAGACTTGCCTCAAATGAATCAGGGTCTTGGCCCATCAGCAATAATAACTTTACAGTGTGCAGTGCTCTGTAGCTCACAACGCTTTTCTACTTTTGTTCTCATTTTGTCTTTAGGCATCTCAGTGGCATCTGTACTTCATAACTCAAACAACTGGAGCTTTGGATGTGTAGTTGCCCAAGGATCCAGAGTTAGTAAGTGACTGAGTTGGGATGAGACTCTAGGTGTATTTCTTTTTCCTAGCCAAGCAAATTCTTGGCCTTAACTCCAAACAAACCTTAGATACTGTAGTGCTGCCCTCCATGCTGCAGGAGTCTTTGTGTGCTTGCTCTTCTCTCACAGTAGAAGTGGCCTCAAATTTCAATAATGTTCAAATGTCAGTGACTTTCAAATGTAATTTGTCTTTGGCTCTGAAATCAGTTGGCCAAAACTAATCTAATAACATGGAGCTTTCTTTGTTTAATCAAATCATAAGAGAGGCAGTAATAAAGGGCTTTCTCAAATTGTCAGCAGGGGTTATCTCTTTTTATTACTTTAGCTGTTTCCAGTGGAAGTTTTTGCTGCTGTAGAATAACTAGAAAATCTAGTTCTGTTCTAGTGTTACTGACCTTGCCTTTTCTAGACTCTTGCCTTGATGACTCTCCCCTGGTCTAACTTTTGTTCATGTATGAGTTTGCCTTTCTAACATTGTTAGGACTCAAGTGAAAGCTTTTTTATCTTGGGTTTCCTCATTTGCAAAGCACTATGACCTCAGCTTTTCCTGCTCTTAATACCATTAGAACTTTTAAGACCTAATCAGAGTTGGACAAAGACTTAATTTCATGAAAACACTTGGCAGACAAATCATGGGAGATGGATAGGCCCTGCTTGGATATGATACAGTAAAAATTAGCATAGATTGAGAAGGGAAAAATCTGCCTTGCCATTCATCAAGTTGAGATAACAGATTAATTAAGTTGTAAATTATCAGGAAACATTTCTCTCCAGGTCATCACAGCTGTAAAGTATCATAAGAACATGCTATTTTTTCTTAAAGCAAAACATGGACATTGCTCCAGTTTATTTTATGACAGTACCATTAATATGGAAACCTGATGATGATAATATGAAAAGAAGGAAGGAAAGAAGGGAGAGCGGAAGGGAGAAAAGAGGGAGAAATAAAGCTATAGAACAATATCACAACTGAAAATAGGCTCCGGCAACATATCAAAAGAAAGATACAGTATGACTAAGGGACCAGTGTGGCTTGAGATCAGGAAATCTATCAACCCAATCTATTAAAGCAGCAAATTAAAGGAAAAATAATCAAATGATTATAACAACATGTACTAAAAAGGCACTTGATAAAATATAGCCCAAACCTCCTTCTTTGACGACTTCTTTCTTACTCAGTGAGAAACTTTGTTCTGTAAGATCATAGACTATCAGAAACTTAACTTTTTGAAATTAGCTCAGTAAGATGAAACTCCCCACTCTAGCCTGGAATGTCTGAGTCTCTACGACAGAGCGAAGCAGTCTGGATTTCCAACCCAGGTGCAGATAAGGGGTTTCAGGATACAACATTCCACATCTATATTAATTTTGTTATCCCTAAGGACACAGGAGCTTGGGACCACACAGCAGTGCAGACCTGATGTTGATGTGTTTACACACGGCCCTGCTTTCCTTCGGAGCCCATCATTTACCTAAGTTCCACTCCCCCACTCCCCCAATCCTGCAAGAACTACCATTTCCTTTGGTGGGAGATGCCCCATGACTCCTCTGTTGTTCATTCTTACTTATTGCAGTGAGTCAACAAACCTGACTCTGTCAGACTACAGGTTTGTCTATGGTCTTTTGAGGCTGATTGAACTAAAACAGATGGCCAATGGGTGGTTGGTTTTCTAGGAAAAAATTGTTCGCTCAAAAAGCACCAGGGCAAGACTCTTTCTGAAGGAAAGGGAACTGAGCCTGTCAGATTTTGGCTGTTCGGGGTTGTTTTGTAAGTTGCTTATGGCCAAGATTTTGGCCAAAATGTAGCTCAGCAGGGCCTCAGTGTCATCTGCAAGCAGTATTACCCTTGGTGTGCAGCCAATCCCCCTCCCCTATTGCCCTTGCACGACCAGCTCAATCTTACAGTTGAGAATAAGGAAGAAATTCAGATACCTTTATGCTGGCTTCTAGACAGCAGTTTCTCTTGGAGAATGGCATTCTTCAACAAACTTCTCAGTCTTTGCTGCAACCTGGTGAGAATCTTCAGTAACCAAATGAGTTCATCTTCGTAGGGACAACTTCACTTACGAAAAGCAGCCTCGCCTGACTTGAGACTAAACAATCTTTCCTTGGCCAGACATCACTTGTGTCTCATTCCCATGAATGTTAAAAAGCTAAAGTTGGGCTTCCCTGGTGGCGCAGTGGTTGAGAGTCCTCCTGACGATGCAGGGGACACAGGTTCGTGCCCCGGTCCGGGAAGATTCCCATATGCCGTGGAGCAGCTGGGCCCGTGAGCCATGGCCGCTGAGCCTGCGCATCCAGAGCCTGTGCTCCGCAACGGGAGAGGCCACAACAGTGAGAGGCCCGCGTACCGCAAAAAAAAAAAAAAAAAAAAAAAAAAGCTGAAGTTAATGGCTGGCAATCCCTTCGGTTTTCTATCTCTGTTATACTTATTTCTCATCTTAGGTCTGCAAATGAGGGAAACAAACTAGAAAATTTAATTACTTATTCTCCATTAAGTCTCTGATGCAGACTTTACTTTTTACCCACAAGTGACTTCTTCCACATCTTAAACTCAGATATGTTATTCTAAAATACCTAAGCAGCTAGCTGTGGAGAAAAATTGAGCCTAAAGGCATTAAGTCAAGTCATATCCTTTAAGGTGTTAGGGGCTTGACTTGACCTGCAAGGACCTTGACTCTGCCTCTAACTTTCTTTGTTTACCTTGCACATGTCTATTTCCTTCTCAGTTTCCCAGTCTGTGAAAGGGTAGGTGGTTTCAGTCCATGTCCATAAACTCTGCTGGACTCAAGAATTTTGCAGAATTTCCTGTTTGGTTGCCAGATGCCCCTAGGGCTCTGAGTCGGGTTTTGCTTTGCAGAGAGGTTTGCCCAGCTGCACCACTACTCCTTACCATGTGAGGGCGCTGTGTGCCTGCAATTGCCTTTGAATCTCTCTAGACATCACATAGACTACTCTTTTAGGCACCCACAGGTAACGTTTAACCTAACAGTAGTTCTGCCTCAGGACAGAGGCTTAGCTCAGCTGTGGCCATGTTGTGATAGCCCCTGGGGAGTAAAACCATTGGGGGGAGCCCTAGGAAGAGAAGAGACCTATTGGGCAGAATAACAGTTGGGGGTGTGGACAGGCTGGTTGTATATGGAGCTGAGGGTGGTCCCCACAAGGGGGCCACATGCTGTTTGGAAGCAGAGCGAGGGACCTGGACTAGTAAGCAGCAGTGCGTCAGGCTGTGTCAAACATGGATGGAAGAAATCTTAAAGGCAAGTGGCCAGTTAAAAAGTCAAGTTGCCAAATCAGATAGAGGATAATCCATTCTGTTTACGAGGTTAACTAGTCCAAAAAAAAAAAAAAAACCCCAGGAAGTCCTGAGCAATGGAGCCCATTGATGGGAGTAAGCTAAATGACTGGCGGCAGCTGGGGACTTCTAGGGTACTAGGGAGGAGTGATGTACCCCAGGTATCGTCCATCTGATGAGCATTCAGTGATAGGTGCCAGAGGGATAGAAGCTGTAGTTTGTGTGGAATTGTTTTGGGGGTGAGAAATTGCTGGCTGAAGCAGAAGACGTGCAACATTCACGTTATGTGTGAGAAATGAAATGGCATATTTCACTGGGAGTGATGGGAGAGGAGCTGGAGGTGCATGCTTGACGAGACTTGAGCTTATCCTCTAAATGTGGCTTGGGCTGAAAATCAAGTGCTTTAGTCCACACGTTGTAAAGTTTTATTACTAAGTAAGGTGGTCGTGGCTGGGGTAACTGTGGTACCTGTGTTAAGTCTGGAATAAGCCGTTTCTTTGAAGATCCCCTCTAGGGTAGTGCCACGACAGCCTTTGGGAGAACTCATACAAAATCCAGAGAAATTCAGAGCTTGGAAGAGCGCAAGATTTCAAGTTCCCATACCTTGTTCTCAGTCAGATTCGGGTGTCACAAAGAGTTTCTCAAAGGTTGCCTATTATGTCAGGTAAATCGCCAAGGATCTCCATGTTAAGAGTGTGACAGAAGGAAGAGGTGAACACAAGCCTCTTGGAGCTATTGACTCTACCTGAAGCAGTATCCCAAGGAGGCAATGCCCAGGTAAATTGCCCTAATTCCATTCACAGTCTTGGATTTTGTCCTTGCTGTAGGTGGCCATCCATCCATCGTCCACGCCAGATTGTTTTCTCCAGCTTCAGTAACAGCTAAAAGCCCTTCCTGGAGGCTGGCAAGACTGGGGGTATCCCAGAGGTATAGTTTAACACAGACCTGTGACCTTCACGTGTGAAGGAGCAAAAGCAATTAAAGGCTGGGCTACACTATGATCTTGGTGACATGGCAGAAGTTGAACTCTCCATTAGTCAAGCCCTGGAACAACTCCTGCTGGGAGTTAGCGTTAGCAAACTCAATCTGTCTGGCCTCTAGAAGGGAGTCTCCTTTTGCAATGTGCTGGGTCCTGGGAACTAGGCCAGTTGAGCAGGTATGTTAAAACACAGAGGCAACTCCCTTGGCTCTGTGTTTGAACTGTTTGTGGAGATGGAGCACTTAAAGTATGAATATGAGGAGCAGGGCATTGTGGAACACATAGATAGGTCTGGTGGCACAGCCGAGAAAAAAATGGCTGCATCTTGTGGTAATGCTGATGAGGCTAGTCGCTTAAAGACGCCTAGTGCCAAAGACTTGGCAAAGCCAGTAAAGTAAGTCAGAAGTCTGTTTCACAGGGTGGTTTTATGAGATACTGCCCCATTCCTAGCAGAGGCGACCCATCAACAGGTGGCTTACATTTTCTGCTGGACTGTTGGACCAAGGCTGGGTTCACAAATCTGCTGATTCTCTTTGATAGACCATCATGTTGGGCTGGAGACAGGTTTATTCAGCCGCACTGCTCAGAAGGATGAAATGAGCATGGGGGATGGGAGACATAATGTAAGGTCCTGCTTGTCAATGTCTACTGCTGGACCAGGGTGCTTCCTAGTAGAAGGGGCAAACACTCTCTGAGCCTGGGGCATCGCACTATAGCAGCTCACCTGTAGGACATGCCTCCTCTGTGGAGGCTAGTGTGAACATGGCTGGCTTCAGGGCCCCATCTCCTGTTCAGTGGAGGCAAGCAGGAAATATGCGTGGGGAGGTGAATAGAGCTGATATCCAGCCATTCTCAGTTCTACTCACTTAGAGGCTGGGCAGCTCATTGGGCTGGATCATTGCCTCCTTCACCTCCATGTACCTCTTCCTGGGCTTAACAATTGGGCCAGTGCCATTGATCATGCATGTATGTGCAGGGAGCACATGTCTTGTGATGAAAGGGCCATGACTTCTCTCTCAATTACCAAATTTCACGACTAGAGCTGTGGGTCTGCCCCATGTCCCCCCTCCCTAGTAAGCTGAGACCTAAAGAATGTTGCTGTTCTGTTCCCTATGAATTTTGAATTTTGTAGTTCCATATTCAGTTATAGTTGAACAGAACAGCTGGACAAGTGGGTGAGCTTGATGGAATTAGTCTGGGATGGTAGCAACACGGGCACTGCAGCATCAGAGCAGTTACTACTTGAGATTATAGGGCTAGTATTTCTGACCCAATGGCTTCTCTGTAGTCCTAGTCTTTTCAGAGACATCTGAGTTGCAGAGCTGCACGGTCTTCATGGGAGCCCTAGAATCTGAGAGGTTGGTTTAATCTGATCCAACTGATCAATGAATGGGTCCTGTAATGAGAGCGGAAACTCTGGTTCCAAAAGCTATAGGCTTCCCTCAACTCTAATTTGCTCACCTACTAGATGACCCCAATTTGAAAAGGAACAGACACGCCAGTGTCCATCTCTGGAACAAATCTGTTCCTTTTCAAATCGGGGTCATCTAGTTTTGTTTCTTACTTGTCCAGGTCTCCCAGACGTCTGTTAGACTTTTGTCATATGTGAAAGACTTCCTAGTGCATTCATTATAACACCTATGTAATCATTGGCCTGATGAGGCCAGGGAGGGTAGCCTTTGCTCTACAGACTCTCAGCCCTTTATAGTTCTGTTGTATTAGAAGACTCTTGGGAACTTCAACGGTACCCTAATACATTTGAGGTTACCGTTGGCAGGATCTACTGCTAGGACAGCAAATAGGCAAAGCTTGCATTGAGAAGGAGATGCTCATCTTTGTATGAGAAGCATCAGGTAAATGTCTGTTTATGTCTGATTCTGAGAATAGCGCATATAGGGAAAAAAGGAGCAAGTAAAGTGGAGAGGAAGGTGTTTCAAGCTGAGCAAGGGAGGTAATTGAATACACTTAAGAAACAGAATAAGCAAATGTTCAAAACAGAAATCAAATAACTGTACTTAGAGGCAACTTTAGCTAACAGAAAGAACAGCCAGGAGTAGCTGTCACTAAGTCAGGCAGCCCAAAGACATGGCATACTACTTTATCCCCAGCGTCTCGAATGAGTACTAGTGCTATTAGTGAGATGACACATGTATATCAAAATGTTTAGGACCAGGTGCCATAAAGACAAAACAGGGTGATGTGGTTGGGGTAACTACAGCAGGGGTGGCTCTTTTAGTTAAGGTTATGAGGGAGGCCTCTTCAGTGTAGAGACCTGAACGGGAAGTAAACAGCAGAATGAATGCGTGGAGGGAGGGAGTTTCTTTTTACCAGAACCCTAAGTGCAAGAGGACAGAAATGTGACCAGGGTGGCTGAAGAGTTCTGAATAAAGAAGAAAGTGGAATGAAATAAGGCAGACAGGGGCTGGATTATGTAGTCTTGTAGACCACGGTAAAGAGTTGGGATTTTTTTTTGTAAAGTATATTGTCAACTTGTTGGGAAGTTTTAAGCAGGGGCGTGATACTTGACATATGTCGTCAATAGGTGATCCTGACCTGTGCAGGGGTGAGAATGGAGCAGGGCCAGTTAGGAGGATTTGGCAGTAGTCTAGCAGATATGGTGGTGACTCAGGTGGATGGGATGGAAGGTAGTGAGAAGTGGATCTAATTTTGAAAACTTTGAAGCTTTAACTTCCATGACTGTTGACGAATTGGCTGTGGGATACGAGATGAATCAAGGGTAGCACAAAATTTTGTCCCAGACTACTGGGTAGATTGGCTGAGTTGAGTTAAGACTGGGTGTGTGTGTTCTTGATCATTGAGATCAAGAACAGTCACTTATCTTTGTATCTCCAGGGTCTAGCCCCTGACACACAGCAGGTGCTAAAATGGTTGAAATGGATAAAAATATTGCTATTAAAAAATTATAGGGAATTCTCTGGTGGTCCAGTGGTTAGGACTCTGTGCTTCTGCTGTAGGGGACACGGGTTTGATCCCTGCTTGGGGAACTAGGATCCTGCATGCCGCACGGCATGGCCAAGATATATATATATATAAAATATTAGAATTAGGGAATTTAGCAGGGAACTCATCATTCTCTCAGTAGGAAGCCTCTCCTACTCCATCCTTTGTTTCCTGATTGTCTAGTTTTTCTAGTGTATAAACTTACATTCTCCACTGACTGGTTGTCTTTGTTTCTGAGACCGTGGAATGGGGACCCTGTTGATTAAATCACAGAGCCTTCTTGTCAGTGTACTGAAATATTTATGTGTATCTTGTGTGTGAGTCCACGTTCTGGGTCTTCCTCAGATAACCCCCCTGTAACTCCTAGCTGCCTTAGGCACATTGCAAATGACCCCAGGATTGTCATGCTTTGCTCTATAAGGTTTTTTACTGGGGCAGGAATATTCAGTTAGATGCATTAGATCCCAGGGACTTTGGTTTATATTTCTACTATCTGACTTAGTCGGAAAAACTCATCTTTCTTACGTCTGTAATATAGCAGCAAAGATTTACAAACTAGTATCAACTCTGCTACCCACAGTGAGAATGCTAAAGCTGAGAGGTTTTTCTAAAAAATCAAATGTAGCTGTGCAGACATTGCCATTTGGGGCTGATCTAAGAATCTGCTTTATAAGTTTGCTTGTAATAATTGCAAACAAGCTATCTCAAAAATATCTATTTGCTTGCATCGTTTAAGGGTTAAAGACTTTTCATATAGAAAAGTCAGAGGCTTCATCTTTCCCGTTGCTCCCAATCAAACTGACAGTATTGGCCATTTCAGTATGCAACATTAGAGTGAGGTAGAAAAAAGCCAGAGGCTCATTGTCACTAGCTATATTTCAGTATAGCATTTTAAAAAATGCTGCAGTGATTTCTCCTGCCCTTTGGAAGGTGTGTTCTTCTCTGCAGTTGCAGCAGGGGTTCTGTGTCTTTTTCACATGGCCTACTTAGTTTGAAATCTGTCGGCAGTTCAGAATAATGCGTATAAAAGTCTAAAATAAAACACATGGGTTTTCAAATAAAATACTTTGAAAGGTATCAATTTTAAAGCAAACTTGTAATATAAAAATATGTACCTTAATGCATTAAATAGCAAGACAATACATTTTAAATACAGGCAAGTTGAAGTTTAAAGACAGCAGTGTGAAGGCTGCTTAGCTTGAATCACAACATTGAATTGGGGTGGTCTTTGGGCAAGACAGTATGCATGTCATACTGGACATCCAATCAGTTCTGATTTTCTTGTTTGTTTAATGGATACAAGGGTTGAAAAATCTCAATTTCACAAATGTATTGGTTCAAAAAAAGGTGAAGCTTCCCTAATTCACATTGTAAGGCAAAAACACTTGACTTCTCCAAGGTTTTTTGAATTAAATTCCAGTTGTATTAAATCATTTGCACTAAGATCAGTAAGCTATTTTACAACTCAACAATATAGAAATAACCCAATTAAAAATAGGCAAAGGATTTGAATAGATCTCTTAAGAAGAAATACAAATAACTAATAAGCATATTAGTCATTAGAGAAATTCACACCAGAACCACAGTGAAATACCACTTCACACCCACTAGGATGGCTAAAATAAAAAAGACAGACAGTAACAAGTGTTAGCAAGGATATGGAGAATTGGACCCTCCTACATTGCTGCTGGGGATGTAAAATGGTGCCACTGCTGTGGAAAACAGTTTGTCAGTTTCTTAGAATGTTAAATATAGAATTATCACATGGCCCAGCAATTTTACTCCTGGGTATATATCCAAGTGAATTTAAAATATACATCAACACAAAAACTTGTACATAAATGTTTGTAGCAGCATTATTCATAAGAGCCAAAAGTGGAACAACCCAAATGTCCATCAACTGATGAACGAATAAACAAAATTTGTCATATCTATACAATGGAATATTATTCAGCAATAAAAAGGATGAACCTTGAAAACAATATGCTAAATGAAAGAAGCCAGTCACAAAAGGCCACATATTATATGATTCTGTATATATGGAATGTCTAGAATAAACAAATCCATAAAAACAGAAAGTAGATCAGTGCTTGCCAGGGGCTGGGAGGAAAGGGGATGGGGAAATGACTGCTAATAGCTATGGAATTTCTTTTTGAGATGATGAAATACTTGGAAATTAGATGGTGGTGATGGTTGCACAACCTCCTGAATATACTAAAGAAACACTGAATTTAATACTTTAAATGGGTTAATTTTTTCATATGTTTATTATATCTCAAAACCACTATTTTAAAAAAGTCAATAGGTCATCTTTGGCTAAGCCAAATTCTTTGATACAGTTTTACATTTAAGAAGAGATTACAAACCCATGGTTCAATTTTACCATCAAGAAAAGAGTTCTGCAGTGTTTGTAGGTGTTAACAGCTATCTTTTGTCAGTGAACTAGACAGAATTTTGAATTGCAGCTTCATCTTGGTAAAGAACTTCTTCCAGCATTCCACATATGTGGCCTTCTGTGCCTTTCTAGAAAAAAAATGGTTTTCATGTGTAATTGGTTTTCTTGCAAAAATGATTTTTTAAATGTGGGGTGAGGTATTTTCACAGAATGGTATATGAATACCCCTTGTAAAATACCTTGTATCACCCTTGTGCATGTCTTCACTTCCTAACCATGTACAAAAGGAGTATAAGGAGAAAAACATCTGTTACTCATCACATTTACACTGTGCATGACTTACAACATTGCACAATCTGTTAGTAGTAACTGTTTAAATGTCTTATTTAAAGTTACTTCAACTCAGATGTGTTTGAACTTGCCTGGCCCACCCTTGTAGTCCATGTACTGTCTGTTACAAAAGTCAGGCTGCTTTATGGAGAGCTGTGTTCTCATTTGAGTGTGCTAGTTTTGCAAAAACTTAACCGGAATGTCTCACAACCTTCCATGTATAGATTGAAAACTAACTGTAGATAGGGAGTACAGGAAAGCAACATGGCTTTCCTGGTCGCCTATGAAATAACTTTCTACTTCATTCCTCAGTAGCTGAATGTCTACCTGACCCAGAATTGGGCAACTGCCTTGTCCAGATATCTGTAGACACAAAGACAGTGATCATGTGACAGCTGGTGGCTACTCTACTACCGTAATTTTGAGGTAGTGATAAACATAAATTTGAGATCTGCATCAAGGTAATGTGGAATGAAAAGAACTGATTTCTGTTGTGACAAATTCATAGATTCTGCTAATGGTGAATTTATTAGCTGAAGAAGTACTAAATTTAAGTTAGAGATTAGTAAAAATAAAGATGAATGCTTTACCAATCAAATTAATATTCCATGGATATTATAATACTTTGGATCCCTAACTTAAGAACCCCTAGTGTAAAAGATAGATTGCTTATTTTGGCCTGCAGCAGATGGGTCACGGTCATCCCTACTGTGGCAGCATATTTTATAAGGCTCCTTACTCAGATAAGTTATTCCGTGAGGCCAGGGATCCAGCTGCAGGTTTTCAAAGGATCTCTGACCTTGAGAAAGATCTCTGACGCTCCTTTACCTCATTTAAACAACAACAAAAAGTTTTATTTTGAGGTAATTATAGATTCATGGTAATTTGCAAAAATAGTACAGAGAGTCCCGTGTACCCTTCACCATCTTCCCGTAGTGGTAGTATCTTACATAACTCTAGTACAGTGTCAAAACCAACAAACTGCCATTGGTACAATTTTTTTCATGTTTAAATTAGGATATTGGGCTGCCTTGATTTGAGGAAATTAATCACTTAAGTTGATAAACAGCCACTGTTTAACCCAAAATGCATTTTGATAGTTCTCAGTCTGGAGTACTTGGGGTTTGCTAGCGAGGGTCAAATCTCTACCACACGACAAGAAACAGGATTCCAAATTTGGGGATGTGATGAGTTATGTGTTATACCACTTTTCAGGAGCCACCCTATATCCATGCGCTATAGCCTTGGGTCTGCCCAGTCTTTTGGGCAGAACTTCACCCACCAAGTGGCTTTCACTTTTTCCATGCAAGTAGTTGTGCTCCAAAAAGAGGCCCATGGGGCCTTGAGAAAACCCGCCTCATGCTCTCAAGATGTAAGATGAAAACTGACCATTTAGGGGCTTCCCTGGTGGCGCAGTGGTTGAGAATCTGCCTGCCAATGCAGGCGACACGGGTTCGAGCCCTGGTCTGGGAGGATCCCACATGCCACGGAGCGGCTAGGCCCGTGAGCCACAGCTGCTGAGCCTGCGCGTCTGGAGCCTGTGATCCGCAACAAGAGAGGCCGCGACAGTGAGAGGCCCGCGCACCGCGATGAAGAGTGGCCCCCGCTTGCCACAACTAGAGAAAGCCGTCGCACAGAAACGAAGACCCAACACAGCAAAACTAAATTAATTAATTAATTAAAAACTCCTACCCCCAACGTCTTTAAAAAAAAAAACAAAAAAACAAAAAAAACTGACCATTTAAATTTCTAGCTTTTCTGACTTTTCTAGTTCTGGTGACAGCTTGAGCAGCTATCCTTTTGAGCATGAATAGCCCAGTGAGACCTCTTAATATCCAAGATATACTAGGTAATACCTGATAGCCTATCTAGCCATTTGGTTTTGTTTAAGGCATGATAGACCTCAAGTGCCGTTATAAGTACCCTCTGCTTCATGCAGCACCATCAAACGTTTGCTTTGTATTGTCTCAGGTCTTGATATGCCAGCACTTAAAATGCAATATAATAAAGTCTGTCTCAGCAACTAGACATAATATCTCTTTTTTATAGTCATCTTTTATTTATTTATTTATTTATATATTTATTTATGGCTGTGTTGGGTCTTCGTTTCTGTGCGAGGGCTTTCTCTAGTTGCGGCGAGCGGGGGCTGCTCTTCATCGCGGTGCGCAGGCCTCTTCACTAACGCGGCCTCTCTTGTTGCGGAGCACAGGCTCCAGACGCGCAGGCTCAGTAGTTGTGGTTCACGGGCCCAATTGCTCCGCGGCATGTGGGATCTTCCCAGACCAGGGCTCAAACCCGTGTCCCCTGCATTAGCAGGCAGACTCTCAACCACTGTGCCACCAGGGAAGCCCCCAACATAATCTCTCTTAAGAGGCAGGGGACTGTCTTAGTCATCTCTCTCCCTAGCACATGAAAGCTATATGAGGTCTGTGGAATGCGGAAATGTATATTAGCAGAAAGCCAGACTAGCATTTTGTGCATCTCTAACACATTCCTGCTCAACTGCTTAAAGTATCTTCTATGGCTGTTTGACCACATTTGCGAGATACTCTCTACCACCCAGTCTGGGGCCACTTCTGTGCCGTCACACCCCCTTAGTGTGGATATGACTTTAAATTGACCTGGAGAAAGTTGAGTGTGGGCTTGGAGGGTGTTGGAGTGGTGGCCACCTAGTCACAACATTTGAAAACAGTTGTGTAGTTGTGCTATGATTGTTAAATGGCCCACCTGAGCCCACCTAGGACTAGTGCATCAAATGACCCCTAGAAGATGGCATTAGCCTTTGTGTGGTGGAGACTGCACTGAGTATTCCTCCTTCCTCTCACACAGCTCTCTTGGTGTTCAGTTTGTGAACCAGCAGCCACCTTGCAAGGTGCCACATGTTACTTTCAGGGCTTCTGAGACTACGCTTTGAACTAAGGCTTTCTGTGTCTGTTTTTGTGACTTCTTTGACATCGCTGGAGGCTGACCCCTCTCGCTGTTTTCTTTGCTGCCTTTAGTATTATCAGTTGGGCTGGAAGAGATGAGTTAACCACCAACACCAGGTCCTTTGTTTCACTTCTGTGAGATCATAGGCCACTGTGGTAATGCTGTGATTGGAATGCCATGTCTGGAACATTGGTGAGTCCGACACTAGGTAAGCCAGCATTCTCACAGTGAAGAATGATGACCCTATTAGCTTTGTTCTACAAATAAACAGTTTATATCATCATTCCTTATATCGACTTTGTTCCTATAAATTCTGTGTAATTAAGGACATTACTGATAGGATGAGCATCCTACCAGAATACTAGTTATTCTTTTTCTATAGACACTAAAAATTATGACTACTTTTTAGCACTCTTCTGTCTCAAGTGAAGTTTGGTGTGAGTGCAAGAATTCAGTAATAAGGTCGTGGCAAATCATTGTAACCTATTTTTTTTTAATTCAAATAGCTCTAGGTTTCAAGATAGTGCTACTCTAACTCATAATAGGATGGTAACCTAATTTGTCTATTGGTATATTTTTTATGACTCTCTCCTCAAGGAATTTAAAGTCTGGAGGGGAAATCAAATAGGTCTTACAAATTTCGCTTAAGTTGATGGAACAGGTACAGGTGGAAATTCATACCCCTTTCACTTCATGCTGAGAACAAAGATAAGTTAAAATTTTAAAAAATTAAAAAAATTTTAATTATGTTTTATTGGAGTATAGTTGCTTTACAATGTTGTGTTAGTTTCTGCTGTACAGCAAAGTGAATCAGTTATACGTATACATATATCCCCTCTTTGTCTATTGAAATAATTTTGAATGTATCAGATATACAATAATGCTTTGCAAATAACTAGTAATAAAGAACAAGGCTTACCATACCCAAGTAAAAAATGCCTAGGCTGTAGGTAGCTCTAAAGTCTTGGAAGAATTAAAATACAAATTAGGAGTTGGGAAGAGGACTCTATAGACCTGATGTGGAAAACTTTGTACTAGACTGTGGCTTCAAGTCCACGCATCTCCCATTTCTGACTCGAATTTGTTACTGAAGACATGCTGATAGCAAAATTTGGAAATGCAGGATTTTTACTTTAAATGGTAAAAATGTGTGATCATTCCATTCCCAAACCCTAATCCATTCCCCCCAATTCTACTAAGAAACAAAGCAAATTCTTAAATACCTATAACAATTCATAAAGGATTTTTTGCATAATAGCATGTTAAACCATTATTTCTAGTTACTTAACACTTACTGAATTCATCAGCTGGGCATATTTGTTTTCAGAGTACAACAAATGTGAATTGTTTTCTTCCTATATAGCAACAAACTCATTGGAGGAAGATAGGCAGGACGTGGACATTATTTCTCATAGACTTCTTGCCCTACTTCTGCAGGCTGCATTCCCTTGGCTTCTGTGAAGGCTGACTTCTGGCTGCCTTTGGCCAATGGAGACATTGGGGAGAGGTCAAGGATTGGTGGGAGGGGAGAAGGTAGTTATTTCTCCCTCTCCTTCTCTGCCTCAGACGTTTCTTTGGCAGTGTCTCCATTTCTTCCTGCAACCTAACTCCTGCTGTAGTTTCAGAGAATTCTGCTTATTTAGCCTAGAGGGTCAAGAGAGTTTTTGTTGGCTCCTGGCTTTGCTCATCTCTAGGTTGCTTCACCACTCTGTTTGCTTCTCATTTCCTCTATTCTTTGTGTGAACAATTCGTTGTTCAGTTCCATCTGTTGTAAATACTTGAAGTAGCTTCTGTTTTCTTGTTTAGACTCTGATGCACTGTTCTGCTTGGTTGGTGCCAATGAGAAAGTGTGAGCCTGTGAAGGAGTCAGTGAGATAATAAATGCCTGCAGTTCAACCACATCCAGATCAGAGGAATTACTGAACAGTCTATCGTTTTTTTGGCGCTCAGGCACTGCAAGTAGAGAGTTGTAAACCCTGATTGAAACCATAAATAAAGCAATTGAAATTGGGCAGCTGTTTATATTTCCTTTGCTTGCATTGGTGCTGCTCCTGATAACAGGATTGAATTTATCATTGCATTTTGGAAGGTGTTGATTCTGTTTATATCATGATTACATAGATATGATTGCTATTAAAAATAAATCTGAAAGATTTGACATCAGGTATCTATGCCTCTTCTTCCTTTAGTTAATGGAATTATGTTAAACCTTTTCCTCAAATTGCTTTTCCATTTATTCAGATGGTGTGTGGGTTGAATTATGTTACCCGGAAATATATACTGAAATCCTAACCCCTGATACCTGTGAATGAGATTTTGTTTGGAAATAGAGTCATTGACTAATCAAGCTAAGATGAGGTCATACTGGATTAGAGTGGGCACTCATCCAATATGACTGGTGCTCTTATAAGAAGAGGAAAACACACACACACACACACACACACACACACACACAGAAATGAGAAAATGCCATGTGATGACAGAGGTAGAGATTGAAATGATGGGTCTACAAGCCAAGGAATACCAAGGATTTCAGGCAACACCAGAAGTTAAGAGGAAAGGCATGGACCAGATTCTTCCTTAGCGCCTTCAGAGAGAGCGTGGCCCTACCAACACCTTGATTTCAGACTTTTAACCTTCAGAATTGTAAGAGAATAGATCTGTTGTTTAAAGCCACCCAGTTTGTGATACTTTGTTATGGCAGACATAGGAAGCTAATACAGATGGTTTCATTTAATGTGGGAAAGATAAGGACCATAGTGCAGACTGTGTTTAAATGGCATGATCAAGAGTCCCAGTTCTATGCAGAGAACAGCTGCAGTGCCATTGGAGCACACTCCCTACCACACAAACCTGCACCCAGCTTCAATGTTTTTCACTAGCATGCACATGAACTATTAAAGATTTTCTGTTTGAATAATAAATTCAGGGCAAAAACTTCTAAGTTTTAATGAATATTTAGGTAGTGAGTTCAGATAGCGAGGGATACCTTTTATATCCACGATAGGCTGAAAAGAAAACAAACTCCTGTATCAATCACAGTCCTACCAGAGAAAGAAGACCAGTAGGATTGACTATCTACTATCTCTCTCTCTCTCTCTCTCTCTCTCTCTCTCTCTCTCTCTCTCTCTCTCTCTCTATCTATCTATCTATCTCTATCTATCTATCTATCTAATATCAAGAGATTTATTTAAAGGAATCCGCTCATGAGATTGTGGAGGCTAGCAAGTCTCTAATATGTAGGTCAGGCTGGCAGGCTGGAAACCCTTGGGCAGAAATGGATGCTGCACAGCAGTCCACAGAGAGTATTTCTTCTTCCTCAGGGAAACCTCGGTTTTGCTCTTAAGGTCTTTTAACTGATTGCTTCAGCTTCACCCAGATTTCTAGGCTAATCTCTTTTACTTAAAGCCATTTGATTATAGACATTAATCACATCTACAAAAAAACTTCACACCTATATTAGAGTTAAATTAAACTCTGGGTACCATAGCTTAGCCAAGTTGACACATAAAACTGACCATCACAGCTAATAAGCATTGTACATATTTTCCTCATTATGAGTCATGTTTTCCTGCTTCCTTGCATGCCAGGTAATAATTGATTGGATGCCAGACATTGTGTATTTTACTGCATTGGGTGCTGGGTATTTTTGTATTGCTGTAAATGTTGAGGTTTGTTCTAAGATATGGTTATGTTACTTGGAAACAGTTTAACCTTTTCAGGTCTTGCTTTTATGATTTGTTAGGAGGTTCTCGAACACTGCTCAGTCTAATAATTCTCCACTATTTTAGCAAGATCTTTCTTTTTTTAAAACATCTTTATTGGAGTATAATTGCTTTACAATGGTGTGTTAGTTTCTGCTTTATAACAAAGTGAATCAGCTATATGTATACATACATCCCCATATCCCCTCCCTCTTGCGTCTCCCTCCCTCCCACCCTCCCTATCCCACCCCTCTAGGTGGTCACAAAGCACCAAGCTGATCTCCCTGTGCTATGCGGCTGCTTCCCACTAGCTATCTGTTTTACATTTGGTAGTGTATATATGTCCAGTGACAAGATCTTTCTGAATATTCTTCCCAGTGCCTTAGAAATTGTTACTTTTTCCAGCCCCCCTAGTGGAATCAGGCACTGTTTTGGGCCCTGTGTGAGAGCCAGGTACGGTTTCCTCTAATGCTTTCAGATGGTACGAATATCCAAGGGGGGACCCTCTGCATGTCTCTGTAGTTTTCTCTCCATGAAGCTCTCTCCTCTATGGTACTATGTCTACAAACTCTCGCTTTCTTGGTCTCCCTGGATTCTCAGCATTATCTTCTCAACTCTGAGTCGGCTTGGCTCCAACTCAGTTCCCCCTCCCTGCACTGTGGCCTGGAAGCTCTCTCACGGCAGTAAGATGGGTCAAATTGTAGGAATTGCCTTGTCTCTTGGGGATCACTGCCCTTCACTGTCTGATGTCCACTGTCTTAAAAACCATAGTTTTGTGTATTTTGTCAGGTGTTTGTGTTTTTTTTTTTTTGAGGTACGCGGGCCTCTCACTGCTGCGGCCTCTCCCGTTGCGGAGCACAGGCTCCAGACGCGCAGGCTCAGCGGCCGTGGCTCATGGGCCCAGCCGCTGCGCGGCATGCGGGATCTTCCCAGACTGGGGCACGAACCCTTGTCCCCTGCATCGGCGGGCGGACTCTCAACCACTGCGCCACCAGGGAAGCCCAGATTTCCTCATCTTTTATAGCTGGCAGGTTACATTGTTTGATGTGCTGTTGGATTAGTTTTACTAGGATTTTGTTGAAGATTTTTTGCATCTATATTCATAAGAGATTTTAGTCTGTAGTTTTCTTGTGTTATCTTTATCCGCCTTTGGTATCAAGTTACTGTTAAAACTAAGAAGGACAAGATAATCAGTAAAAATCAGATTGTTGGGGGAAAGGAAGGGGAAGAGGAAGGAACAGTAAATTTGAGAGGTAAAATGTTAAATCGTTTGTATTTCAAAATACAAATTTAAAACTGTTAATGTTACTGGGTAAGCGTTCGCAAAGCCTAAGAGAAAAAAGTAGTTAGATTTATGCTTAAACATGCTGGAGTGGAAGTGTTTGCCTTTAGGGATGAATACTTTTTAAGGAATTCTTGCTCTTATTTTAATTTGGCTCTTTAAAGAAGCAGGGATAAAGAAGATGGGAGAAGAGACAACTGTGGAGACATATAAACACATCTTTGGCAGCTAGGAAGCTACCAGCTGGCAGGGGGGATGCCACGAAAAGTATTCAGATTCAGGCTGCTGACAACAAAATGCTCATCACAAAATACTGTACCTCAGAAGGGGAGCTGAGGCATGGAGCTGAAAATGAGGAAGTTGTTTTAAAAGTCTGCACAATGAACTGTTAGGCCCTGAGCTCCCTTTCCCTCTCCTCCCATGAATCCAGGAGACCGCCCCTCCCAGAACTGCACTGGAAACTAAAGGCTTATTCTGAGGATATGTTGTACCAGAGAAGCTCTTAATTCCAGGACAACAGGCATATTGAAAAGATTGATGAAAGTTTTCCTAACTGAATGAAGAGACTCACAATCCCTTCTCATGCTCACCCTTAATAGTGCTGGCCATTGAACTTGACCCTTCCATCCCACATTGGAGATTGGGACTGTTGAATTTTCTCCAAAGACAAAATTTCTAGAGAAAGCCTGTTGATACGACACTTGGTGGGACTTCAGCAAACTTTCAGGAGCTTACCAGATCAATGTCCACTGAAACTGTAGGAGGAAAACAGAGGGCTCCAGGAGAGGTAGCTCCAAGAAGTCAAAAGATTAGATTTTGACTAGAAAAAAAGTATTCATGGGGGTTAACAGTTCGATTGTAGAACATAAAGAACTAGTGATAAGGAAATGAGAAATGAAGAAAATGAAAAAAATAAAAAAGGCAAAAAGACATTTGTGGGTGAGTTCCCCAAGCTGGGACAGCTAGAGTTTTCAAGGTCTCCACAGGTGGTTTCTACCCCAACCCCCCACAGCTGACTCCCATGTTGGCATCTCTGGACAACACTGCCCCCTGCTGGACACCTGGATACTGAGCAGTGCTGCCGCTGCCTCCATCCTTACCACCTCTACCAGGGTAGAGCATTTCTCAGAGGTTCAGTGCCTTCTTGATGCCCTAGCCTCTTCCTGAGGCACTGTCCCTTGCAGCACCTAGTGCTCTCCATGTTTCACTGCCTTCCTGGGATTTTCACTTTTCATCTGGAGGGTTGTAATACTTCCACTGCTGAGTTAAAGTTTCAAGAGACTGTCGCCAGTACTACAATATTGAAAACATATTTTTTGTGTGTGAAAAATAAGATAAAAATTTGAATGACTTTAATCTCTTCTCCAGTAGGAAACAGATGAAAAAAGAGAAAGAAATGTATTTTATAGTATTTTAATATTTTGTGATTCCTGTGATCATGGCTTCAGAAGTCAAGATAAGTATGACAGGCATATATCTGAATATGCAAAGGTTGATTGTCCTTTTAGTGTATGTGAAAAGATTATCCCATTCTGTGGGAAAATTATGCATGCTTCTGCTCAAAGAAGATCAAGTTAGAAGATTGCAAAATGGAGGGAAGAAGGAAGAGAAAAACATACATAACTCAAGCCAATCTTTTTTATTTCTGGCCACGCCAGGCGGCTTGTGGGATCTTTAGTTCCCCGACCAGGGATCAAACCTGTGGCCCTTGCAGTGCAAGTGCAGAGCCCTAACCACTGGACCACCAGGGAATTCCCTCAGGTCAATCTTGGAGGGAGTAAAAAGTAGAAGAAAGGAGCGGTATGGTTGCCACAGTATGGCCTGAAGAAGGGGACGTCCGGACATCTGCAAACGGCAAAGATGAAAAGTTGTGGAAAAAAAGATCCCAAATGGAAAAATGATTGTGTTGAAAGTAAAGCAGGGACTGGGTCAGGCAATTGCTAGTATGGTTCAAAAATTGAAGGTCTGGGGCTTCTCTGGTGGCGCAGTGGTTGGGAATCCGCCTGCCGATGCAGGGGACACGGGTTCGTGCCCCGGTCCGGGAGGATCCCACATGCCACGGAGCGGCTGGGCCTGTGAGCCATGGCTGCTGAGCCTGTGTGTCCGGAGCCTGTGCTCTGCAATGGGAGAGGCCACAGCAGTGGGAGGCCCACGTACCGCAAAAAAAAAAAATAAAATAAAAAAATAAATAAATAAATAAATAAATTGAGGGTCTGCTTGAGGTAAATGCTCACAAAGATGTACCAAATGGCCCAAATGGCCTCAGGCCCCCTTAGCGTTCTGGCACTCGGGTTCTGAGTCTGTTAACAAAGAAAATCCAGAAAACATGGATACATCCCAGGAAGTATTACCCTATGCTCAGTAATGAGAAGGTATGGCAGACTTTCAGATTTGGAGAGCCAGAGAAACTGACATCTCCACTTAGGTGCTCAGGACTATTGCTAAGAACATTCATATTAGTCTTGATGGGAAAGTGAATGTAAGAAATCTCTCGGAAGGCAAAGGAGAAATGTTGAAAATGATAAATGCCCAAGCAAGGAAAAAAAGGGCTTGCTGCCCTTTTCTGTGTCCCTTCTTCCTTCTCTTCCTTCTTGTTGGCAAAGAGCACACCATCAATATCTCCTGACAGTATGTGTAGATTTGGACATTCAGCATAAGAAAAATGTTACGTTGCAGTCTGTGTGATACATCAAAGAATACTTTTTAGGACTTAATTCTGTGAAAAATTGAGAATGTACAGGAGTCTGTTTCAACACATAAAGCTGAAGCATATAATGGTAGTATCTTTTAGTTTGAAAAAGTTTTCCTCCACTAATGACTGGTAACTAAATTGTAAGTCTTATGAGACATATCAGATTTCCAAATGGTTTCTTTTGAACCTATGCAAATATTTAACTGAAATAAAAGAAAAAACAAGGCAAATGAATTCCAGGTACGGGGTAGAAGAGCACCAAAAAGGAATCATAATCCTATTTACCACTTAGCTTTTCAGGGAATCATAGTAATCTTAATAAGGAAAATAGTAAATACTGGTTTAACCAGAAATTGATATAATATTAGAGGCGAGGGAGGCTGGCATTACGTAAGAGTGCTAAATCCTCACCTTCTGTAATAAGTCAATTTATGAAATATTAAAGTTTAGAAATATAGAGGAAAAGACTGTTTATTTTTATTGTAGGTCTTGTAGCCTATGTTAAGTTTTGATCATGTAATACAAAAACCAGAATTTAAAATTCAGACAGTACTGCATGACACTTGTATATCATCTCAATTTAAGAAAAATAATGTACCTAAGAAAAATAAAAGAGGAAATCTAACAAATATATTTCAGTTGAGGAATTGTGGATGATTTTAATTTTTTTAGTGCTTACTTTTTGTGTGTTTTCCAAGTTTATAAAATATTTACTCCTATGTTTTCAAACAAAACTAATCAACTTGCCTTCTCCCAAGGTGGGACAGGTCTGGGTGCAGATTCCAGTCTAGAGACTGCTTATTCGTTTTCATATATGATTAACCTGGACTCTAAGAGTTTCCCTTTCCCTGTTTTCCTGAGTTTGGCCCATGTTCTGTCAGATTCTGGTTCTTTCTGGGTGTCCTTATACTACCTCTAAAGCATTAACTGGCCACTGAATAGGTTTTGAATGGAGAGAAATGAGATTCTTCTCTCACTTATATGTGATTCCTAAAGCCACAGCATGGCAAGTGTTGACTTTCCTCAGTGACTTTTTTTCTTCTCACTTCAATTCGATTTATTTTTCATTCTATTTTTTTTGTTTGTTTTGGTCTAAGAGGAAGCTACCTTCCCTAGGCTCATGTTCTTTATTTATGGACTAATTATACTATCCCACAGTGGTTGGGCTTAAACTCTGGACATCTTAAAATCATTTTCAGAGGAGACATAATCCCATTGGTCTACTGGACAGCCCTGGTACCTTCCTACCTTTGGTCACCTAGAAAGGAGTTGGCTTAGCAGAAAATGCTGCAAAATCCTTAGCTGATTCCAGCATGGGTGTGTAAACTCTACTGTGTGCCTGATGTTTGAGAGTGGGCTGTTCCTCTTGCCAAAAAGGTCTTTGTCTGACTATGTGAGCTCAAGGACTTTCAATTGCCATTCACAAGACTCTTTGGTTACTCCCAATTTCCTTGTAAAAAATTCCTTATAAAAGTGTGAAATGTCAGGGAAGGGATCCTTCTCTGGGGGGCACATTCCATGGTGCATCCAAGCAGATCCAGACCAAAAGAACATTTCTCTGAGGTGGGTTTAGGACACTCAGTCTCCCAAGCTCTCATTGTTCCAAGGCAGCACGCAGGGCTGTGGCCTGGAAGGGCAACTTCACACATAATGGAAGCTGTATCTGGTATTAATGGGACTAGCGATACAGGCTGGGGCCCAGCCCAGATGGTGGCTGCTACTGCAAACTGATCAGCCAGAAAATAAATGTAATCATATAATGGGTGTAGGGATACCTAGAAGGTACTGGTAGAGAGTAATAGAGGTATCGTCACATTTAGATGTTTGATCCAGGGGGAGTGGAATTCACCACAAATGGAACTTATTACCTGCAAATGTACACAGTAAGTTTGCTTTAGATCTGCAGCCTTCCTCATTGAGAGCAATCCTGTAGTGCAAAGTGGGTGAGGCCAAGCGCATCATGCTCAGGCCCCTGTGTACATGGCTTTAAAGCTATAACAATTATCTTAGAAGACAAAATACATGGGGAGTTGCTGATATACCTTAACATCTCACCTTTTCCCTCCTGATCAACCAGAGTCTAGTTCTCAACGAGCTGCTCTTACTTGCAAGACCCCCTGAGGTAAAATGTACATGGAAGACACCTCCCACTAGTAAAACATTTATTACTCAGAAGCTTCTGTTGGACCACATGAAGCCTGTTGCTAATTCTCCAGAAGGCTACACTGACTTTCGTACTCAAGTTGGTCAGGCATCAGTAACCTCCGGCACTTTAGGACCTTGCTACTAAACTGGAATCCATGGACTGACAGCATTCGTATCCCCTGGGAGTTTGCTAGAAATGCATATTCTTTGGCCTTACCGTGGACCTACTGAATCAGAATTGTTTTCTAACAAGGTCCCCAGGTGATTCATATGCATGTTAGAGTTTGGGAAGCAGTGCCCTAAACCAGTGGTCCTCAAGCAGGAAGATGCTTAGGATTCCTTGTTATTCTCAGCCTTGTGAAATGGAGAGAGTCCAGAAATGGTAAAACCTCTCTGTAAGAGCATAATGCCCTCACTGTGCCTTACCTTTGCAGGGATCAGATGTGGAAAAGGTGGCCCTGTTTTCTTCCACTAACCCCTTTAGATAGGGAGTCTTTTCTTTGGGTATCAGGACTCTTATGAGGGAAATCAGGAGGAGCCTTGATGGTCCTATCAGCAGAGTCATTGTTTGGTGTTGTTATCACAGACTGATATCTATCCCTTGCTGTGAAGGTTTCTGTTCCTTGCAGGAAAGGAAAGATATTTCCATTCTACCTGGCATAAGGTTACCTTCCTACCTCAATGTAAACAGTAAAAGGCCTGGGGGATAAATACCTGTATTAGGGTTCTCCAGAGAAGCAGAGCCAATAGGATTTATAGATAGATAGATAGATACATACATACATACATACATACATACATATTTTAAGGAATTGGCTCACGTGATTATGGAGGCTGGTAAGTCCAAAATCTGCAGTTCAAGTCTTAAGGCTGTCTGCTGGCAGAATTCCTTCTTTTTCAAGGGAGGTCATTCTTTTTCATTCAGGTCTTCAACTGATTAGATGACTCCCACCCACATTATGGAGAGCAATCTGCTTTACTCAAAGTTCACCAATCTAAATGTTAATTTCATCCAAAACAGCTTCACAGAAACATGTAGAATAAAGTTTGACCAACTATCTGAGCAGTGTGGCCTAGTCAAGTTAATATATAAAATTAGCCATCACAGTACCTCTTTGCCCACTGCTCTCTGTGCTGTTCTTGAGTGGTGATTCCTCTTAACTATTCCCAGTTGACTCCCAGAACTATCTCTCGAGGCTTGCTCCAGAGTTTTCTATTGCAGACACATCTATTTCACTGATACTTCAAATTCAACGTGGCCCAGACATCCAACTTTATTTCCCCTAACCAGCTCCCCACCCCTAAATCTTTTCTGGTATTCACGATCACAGTTAATGTTACCCCACTCCCGCATCCAACTAGTCATGCAAGCCAGTAGCCTGAGGGGATGTTCAACTCTTTTATCACCTCCTATGCTTGTCCCCCCAACAAAGGAACATGTCCCACTTACAGCAGTGCTTGCATAGGAGATATCAAAGTTGAATGCTGTGTATCACCACAACTGTCTGTAACCAGCTGAAGCTGACAAAAGATCATGCTTTTTGAGTGACTGTGGTAAGCCAGACACTTGTTGGAACTAATTGATGATGCTTTCCTGACCGGCGGGTGCTAGGACTTGAGTAAACCAACCTCGTCAGACCTATGGATTCATTCTGTTTTATCCAGAGTGTTAGTTTTCAATCTTCCATTAGCGTAACCACGATGAAGCTCCCTTTCTGGCACTTAATAACACCTATATTTTTTTCCTCAGTAAATAAATCAGTGCATTTCTTCACTGGTGTGAGTTCCATTGCATGGGAAATTAATAGACTCAACTTCGTACTTTTTTAACCTCTGATGATTTTCATTTGTTCTTTGACACCTCTCTATTTGAGTATCCAGTTCTGTTGATTGATTGATTTATTTTTTTTGTGGTACGCGGGCCTCTCACTGTCGTGGCCTCTCCCGTTGCGGAGCACAGGCTCCGGACGCGCAGGCTCAGCGGCCATGGCTCACGGGCCCAGCCGCTCCGCGGCACCTGGGATCTTCCCAGACCGGGGCACGAACCCGTGTCCCCTGCATCGGCAGGCGGACTCTCAACCACTGCGCCACCAGGGAAGCCCCTATTGATTTTTTTTTACTTTTAAAATATTTATCAAACACATCCCAAATAACTGTTAACCTGGTTCACATTTTCATCTCTTGCCTGGATTGTGGTAGATTCTCCTCAGCTGGTTTCCATATTGCCAAGTTTCTGCCCTAACCATTCTTCCAACTTCCTATGTTGGGTGGAAACTATATTCAAAATTCTAAAACACTAAATGAATCAACACCCTTCAAGAACTGCCTTTCTCTCTCAGACACACTCTCTGACATTGGGCACCAGTCATATTAACTGCTTTTCAGCTTCAACTGAATTGACCTGTCTTGCTTTATAACTTATTTTCTGGTGGTACTGAATTACACATGGTCCTCCATGAAAACATGTGAATAGGCTCCATGTAAACCACTCCTATTATTCCTCAACTTTCTTTACCTGAGTTCAGTCTTAGAGGATGAATATGATTCATTCGGGTGTTGTATCAAGCAGGGTCCCAACAGGAAACAGATGGCACACCAATAAGGATCATTTAAGGAGGGTTTATTTACAAAGCGTTTCATTAAAATATAGGTGGAGTGAAAAGGACTCCAAGAGCTAGTGCAGGAAGCAAGACTAGAAGCTGCTGTTACTAACCCTAGATCAGGAGAGAGGAGGGGAAGGAGCCATTACTGGAAACTAGAATGAGAGGGAATCCTGTAGGGCAGGCCCCCGCGAGAGGAAACTTCTGCAGCAGGGTGAGCAATAGCAACCTTGCAGGGAGAGAGTCATGGGAATAAAAGCCCGATGGCGCAGGGAGAGAGTCATGGGAATAAAAGCCCGATGGCGCAGGGAGAGAGTCATGGGAATAAGAGCCTGATGGCACTCACCTTTTCCCTTCTGATCTCCCCACTGCATTCACTGGCTCCTGTGTCCTCTGGCTTCCAATCTACACAGAGCAGCTTTTGGGGCAGAGAGCAGTAAGGAAAAGGGTAGAAAGCAGATCTGGAAGGCGAAGGAAAATACCCAGCACAGGTGTCATTCCAAACACCTTAGACCCACCTTTTGTTTTTCCTCATGTAACTACATCTGGTTTACAGTTTCTACTAGACATTGTCTCAAGGGAAGAGATTGCTTTACCCAGCTTTGGATCCACCACGCCTAGAACCTAGACGTTTTCAATGAGTTTAACTGACCAGTTTCATCTTCTCTTTCTCTTTCCTTCCCCTCATTTTGGAAGTGCTCTTTCTTCGGTGATTGGCTCTTGATGACCTTGTGCTTGGTGTATCTCTCTTGGCCACAGGCGTGGTGTTATTACACAGTGACAGAACACTAAGCTCAGTCCTGAATTGAGGTGGGGACCTAGCAATCAAAGCCACCTTGAGACTTCTCTCTGTTCTCTTGGGCATCTGGCAGGACTTTCCTACTAGATGGTCTTTTGCTGCCATCTCCTGGTATCCTGTCACCACAACCAAGAGTCATCAGGAAATTGTAGTCATACCTCTGCTGCTGAGGGTGGGGTCGAGGGGGAATGGAAGAGTAGAACTTGTTCAAAAATAAGCAGGCACTGCTGACCTTAGTCCCTTGTTGGTGAGAGGGCAGGAAAAGCTAGTATTTCAAGAAGCAGTAAATAAAATTGTTCTTGTCTTTAATTACCGAACACTAAATCTTGATGTTATCCTATTATTATAGCTTTTATGAAAGGCTGAAATGCTAGCTAAAGCTATCTCCTCGCCTTTCCACTGACTTCTCTACTACAACTGCAAGCATCAATATAGCATACTTCTCTGCCACACTCGAGTGGTTGCCCAAAGGGCAAAAAAAATTTTTATTGTGGTAAAATCTACATAAGATTTTACCATCTTAACCAATTTTTTTAAGTGTACAATTCGGTGACATTAACTACAGTCACATTGTTTTCCAACCATCACCACCATCCACTTCTAGAACTTTTGCATCCTCCCAAACAGAAACTCTGTACCCATTAAACAACAACTCCTCATTCCCTCTTCCCTCCAGTTCCTGGCAACCACCGTTCTACCTTTTATCTCTATGAATTTGTCTACTCTAGGTGCCTCACATAAGTGGAATCATACACTATTTGTCCTTTTGTGGCTGGCCTTTTTTCACTTAGCATAATGTCATCAAGGTTCATCCCTGTTGTAGCACGTGTTAGAAGTCCACTCCTTTTTTGTGGTTGAATAATATTCCATAGTATGCATATAAATGTACAGAAAAAGAGAAGAATATAATAAGCACCAACTTATATAAAAATGCCAGGGAAAATAGGCAAAATTAAGTGAAACCTTGCAGATATAAATTCCGTGTATCCCCCTCCCCAATCCCATTCCCTTTCCTCCTTCCCTAAAGGCAACCACTGTGTTGAACTTGTTCCATTGTATATTTGTACATTACATGTTTAGTTTTCCAGAAACAACATATAGTACAGTGCTTTCATTTGTACATAAATAATATACTGTATGTATCATTCTGAAGTTCTTTCACACCATTGTTTTTAAGATTCGGCCATGTTGATACATGTAGCCCTTGTTCATGCTTTATGCTATTTAACTGTATGACAAACTAGCTGTCTTCTTATTGCTGGACGTTTAGGATGTTTCCAATTGTTTTTTTTTTGCTCTTACAAATACTGCTGCCATGAACATCCTTGTAACACATTTCCTTGAGCAAAGACATTTCCTCAGGTTTAGAATATGTACCCAAATTAGAATTGCCCAACTGCTGTCCATGCACATCCTCACTTTTACTAGATACTGCTAAATTGCTCTTGGTATAGCAAAATAGCACTTCCAATTTGGACAGCAGTGTTTGAGAGTTCCCATTTTTCCATATTCTGGCCACCAACTGGTATCAGACTTTTAAATATTTGACAATCTGTTGGGTATAAAATGGTATTTCATTGTTTTCATTTCCTTGATTTCCAGGGACGATAAGCATTTTTTCCATATGTTGATTAGTCTTTTGGAGTTTCTTTTCTAGAAGAATCCTAGGACTGGTTTATATTTTAGAACTCGAAAGGGTTCTAAAACGTAGCAGACTGCTAAGATCTTGTGATGGGTGTTGACAGTTTGCTTCCTGAAGCATTAAATAAGAACACTTTATGTTTCAGGGTCTGCTGCCACCAGGTGCCAGCACTGTACCACAGTCTTAAAGTCCTGATTTGCCGGGAAGTTGTTTTCTATAAGATTTAAGATGGTGGATCTTAATCACTTTAGGTAATACGGTACAACTCTGGGTTTCTGGAACTTATGTAAATAACTTGTAAAAATTAAAATATACTCAAGCAAATGCTATTATTCTTTAAAACAAAACTTCAAAGCAAGTTAAGCACTGAGTCTAAATATTTTTTAAAATATTTTTATTTATTTTGATTTTATTTTTGGCTGCATTGGGTCTTTGTTGCTGCGCGCGGGCTTTCTCTAGTTGCGGCGAGCGGGGGCTACTCTTCATTGCGGTGCGCAGGCTTCTCATCGCGGTGGCTTCTCTTTGTTGCGGAGCACGGGCTCTAGGCACACGGGCTTCAGTAGTTGC
The DNA here is from genome assembly GCF_964165515.1 of Mesoplodon bidens. Taxonomy (NCBI): domain Eukaryota; kingdom Metazoa; phylum Chordata; class Mammalia; order Artiodactyla; family Ziphiidae; genus Mesoplodon; species Mesoplodon bidens. The sequence goes on from NC_138163.1 coordinate 101,581,741, forward strand.
AGCACGCGGGCTTCAGTAGTTGTGGCTCATGGGCTCTAGAGTGCAGGCTCAGTAGTTGTGGCGCATGGGCTTAGTTGCTCCGCGACATGTGGGATCTTCCCGGACCAGGGCTCGAACCCGTGTCCCCGCATTGGCAGGCGGATTCTTAACCACTGCGCCACCAGGGAAGCCCCCACAGGCGGATTCTTAATCACTGTACCACCAGGGAAGTCCCTCTGAGTCTAAATATTTAAGTAAATATTAGATTTCTGATTTCTACTGTGCCTATCTTAAAATTAGATGATAAGAAAATGTTGAAAGCAAACATCTTTTGAGTGATTATGTGCCAGGAACTGTGCTAAGAATTTTTCATATGTTGCCATATAATTCTTTTTTTTTTCTTTTTTGCCATATGCGGGCCTCTCACTATTGTGGCCTCTTCCGTTACGGAGCACAGGCTCCGGACGCGCAGGCTCAGCGACCATGGCTCTCGGGCCCAGCTGCTCTGCGGAATGTGGGTTCTTCCCAGACCGGGGCACGAACCCGTGTCTCCTGCATCGGCAGGCGGACTCTCAACCACTGCGCCACCAGGGAAGCCCTATAATTATTTTTTTAAAAAACATTTTATTGAAGTATAGTTGATCTACATTGTTGTGTTAATTTCTGCTGTACAGCAAAGTGACTCAGTTATATACATATAGACATTCTTTGTTTATATTCTTTTCCATTATGGTTTATCACAGGATATTGAATATAATTCCCTGTGCTATACAGTAGGACCTTGTTTTTTATCCATCCTGTATATAATAGTTTGCATCTGCTAATCCCAAACTCCCGATCCTTCCTCCCCCCACGCCCCTCTCTCCCGTTGCCATGTAATTCTTTCTGCAGCTATGTGAGTTAGGCACCCTTACCCCATCTATCGAATAGGGAGAACTGAGATCTAGAGGGGTTGAGTAAATTGCTCACTAGCACACAGCTAGTTAAATATCACATACATGTCTTTCAATACAGGCAGGCTGGTTCCAAAGTTTGTATTTCCCACTATTATGCCACTCTGGCTCTCAACATATGCAGTTCTGCAGTCAATCCATGTTCCAATCCCCTAGGCAGTTTGTGCTTATGGATAAGAATAAACTTGAGCTAACAAGGGAGAATCCTTTCTAAAACTGTCTCCTGGTGGTGGAGACACATCTGCTTATTTCTGAGGTCAGCGGTTTCTTCTAGTGACAAGCTTTTTTTCTTTTTTTAAATCTTCCCCCTTTCAAAATCCATTTCTAAAATAATAACCCAAAATTTCTTTCACTCTGTCTCTTTGCAAACTTTCTCTGAATTTCACCGCATTCAGGAAGAAAACACTTGTTTGCCAATTCTGCATGTGTCAGTGTAGTTTCCAGCAACTCTGTCCCCCACCAACTCCCAAAAGACTCCAAGTCTTCATTTCTACTCTCTCACTGGAGCTGCGTGCTCAGTTTATAATCTTCTTTGTTAATTTTCATTCGTGATTGGGCTTCCTTTAGAAACTTTGTGGTGCTATGTAGAGGAGGAAAAATAATTTTCTCTACCTTTCTAAGTTCTTGGCTGGGACCCCTGTAATAAAAGACGGGTTAGCAAGAGAAAAACAAAAACAGACATGTGTACAAGGAAGAAACCCAGAGAAAAATGAGTAACTCTGTGAGGTGGCTTAAAATTCAGGCTTAAATACCATCTAGATTAAAGATAAAAGAAAAGAAAGGTTTGAAGGGGAGGCCAGTTATGGGAGGTGACCAGGCAAAGCACAGTAAACAAGGGTGAGGTTGGCCTTCTCCATTGATAAGATTCTCTTGTAATTTAGAGTCATCCATTTCTTCCTGGTACAGAGAGGGAGACACCTGTACAAATGGACATTTCCCTTAAAAATGTAAATGTCTCTTACAAAAGAGTAATTTCTACTCAGTTTTCAGAGCGTCTCCTTTGCCTGCTGTTTCTCAAAGCAATCAGCTCAAATTAATCTTTATGCCATAGGGGCATATTTTGGGGTGGCATATTCTGTTCCCCTTCAGCTCTATCTTTGACAATTTGGTAATGCTGTTTCTCACAGCAGAACTGAAGTTTGGCATAAAGGAGACCTCTTGGGCATTGCTGCACAGGTTCTTGGCTCCATCTCTTGTTCCAGCTACTGCTGCAGTGACCATTCCTGACCAGGCTTCAGCCACTGTGCACAGGGGCCACCAGACAGCACCTGGCCCTGAGCCCACACTGAGCCCTCCTTGCTTTCTGCCCTGGAGCTTTTCTGATTCTGATTTATATTGTACAAGGGAATCAATACCAGTAGAACATCCCTTGATCAAAGGAGGACAGGAACTAAGGGGCAGATACTTCCCTCTTTTCTTCCCTAGACAGGTAATTCTTAGACACATTTCATAAGGTTCCTCAGAAGGTCCTGAAAACCAGTCAGCAGTCACCCATAGTAGTGGCCAACTTGATAATATATCCTTATATTGAATTTCCCTCCTTCCATCACCCCACCTCTGGTCCCTCACTACTGCTCCCTGGTAGCATTTCTAAATAAATGGCTGTTAGAACCCATGACCAAATACTGCCAGGAGTATACCTGTAATCGTAACAATGAAAAAGACAGGTCTGTTTAGCTTGCTGCAGCAAGGGAGAACACACTCCAGGAACATCTCAGTAAGAGGGAGTAGAGAGGAGCTTCTTACAGGACGTGGAGTTGTGCTGGATGATCCTAAGGAGGATTTAATGCAATGGGGACCAGTTCTGATTTAGATGTTTTCAGAAAGCAGAGATAATTGAGTTATTGTTTTTTTAAAAATAATTTTTATTTAGGTGGTGGGAGCATTAAAGTGGGGCTAGAGTTGCCACTGAGAAGAAGCCCCAGTAATCCACGTTAGTCAGAGAGGGGATGTTTAGTCATGGGGTGCATATGTGTGTGAATGTGTGGTTGTCTAGTGGCCTTGTCCCTGTCATGTTCCAAACATAGTCACAGAGTACTTGTTTGGACATTGTTTATATCCTGTGAGCATTGCTTATGTTCAGTTAGGGACATCATGGTCCAACCACTAGCAGCGTGATTTTCTACTTTCTCACTACCTATTCACAGACTTTAGCTCGGGTCCCTCCAAAGAAGAGCCTAAAGGGAAATAAATCAAAACAAAACAATACAAAACGGGGATTGAGGTGGGACTAGTTCCCGTCCAATCAAGCAGTCCTGCTTTTTCTCTCATGCCTGGTCTGCCTTTGCACATGCTATTTCTTCTGAGCATATTCTTTTGTTGCGGCTGGTAAAAGGCTACTTACTCTTCATATTTTGCTTAGATATCACTTCATTCATGTTGCCTTACTGGATTCCACCAGGCAGAGCCAGGATAAGAAAATTCTGCTCTGTGCCCAGAAAATGTCACGCCTACTTCTCTGACAGCACTTATCACATTGTTTTATAATTTGGCCTTCTGTAACAAGGCATGAGAGACAAAGCTGTTTGAGAGCAGAGCATATGTCTGGATCATCTTTCCATCACAATTAAATTGAAAAATAGTATACACAGATATCAAAATATACATTTAATACTTACTAGGTACTAGATATGCTTCTAAGACCCTGACTACAAATAAGATTGTTTGGTCAGGAATCCTGTAAATGATAAAGACACCAAATTGATGGCCTGATAGTCAAGACCATCCACCATTTGGCCACGAGCTACATTTCCTAGGCACATTCTTCCACACTTTCCGTAATGGTCATTCTGTGTCATTTAAGCTGATCAACCTACTGTCCCTTCAGCATATTTCCCACATTCCATCTAAGTACCTGTGCTCACAATAAACCCCTCACCTGAAAAGAAGGCATTGGCCTATCTTTCCGTTTCCTATCTTTTCTGGTTATAACGGGTTAATGCAATGCAGATAACAGATATGAAGGGATGGCATCTAAATTATAAGGAGAGGTAGAGACATCTGACCCTGGCTCTTAAGTGTTGGGACACTTGCCCTTCACTTTTCACTCCCCATTGTCCAGCCACCACTTTTTACTGAACATGAGACAATATGATCTCGGTATGTGTAGTGATAATCTATCCATGAGCTTCGTGACTTTGCTCCATGGAGCTAGGGGTCGCCATGTTTCTTCTTCAGTGAGGGACCTAGAAGTCTACTGAGAAATTACTCCTCAGAACAAACCAGAATGTCTCAGCTATCATTCCAAAGAACAACACCCCTGTCTTGAATAGTTGAGATGATTTTGAGTATCAACATGGTCTCCCACTCAGCCAGCCCTTCAGTCCAGCCCCCATTGAGTAATGTCTGAGTCCCGGGGTGAGCAGGCTGTGGGTGAAAATGAGCAGAATGGTCACACTGAAATGTCTGGGACTTAGGACTTGAAACAATGCAGTCTTATTTCCGGAGTAACATTTACTTTACTTAAAATTTTTTTTTTTACATTTTTGGCCGCACTGTGCAGCTTGCAGGACCTTAGTTCCCTGACCAGGGATTGAACCTGCACCCTCGGCAGTGAAAAAGCACAGAGTCCTAACCACTGGACCACCAGGGAATTCCCTCCAGAGTAACATTTAAAACACAAAGATGAGCAGAGAGGAATTTTCCCCACTTCTGAGAAGATATAGCCCAGCTGCAATGGGACAGAGGCTTTGTATAACACAGTGAGTTACCCCATAAGTTCTCTTAAGGGGTGGCAATACCAGGGCCCTCACCTATGATGGCAGCTTGTTATAAACTGAAGGGCATTGCCTCTCGAGGGCATGAGCGGGCTGACATCTCAGCTTCAGAGCAGAGAAGCACAGGAAGAGGAGAGAGAAATGGCTGATGCCGTGGAGTGGCAAAGAGAAATGTTCCTGTGAGCTCAGGCGAAGTGTCCCTGGAGATGCCCAGAAATAGTGCCTCCCTCCTCTCCTCCACCTCCGCCCAGGCCTGAAGATCCTGCTTTAGAAGGCGCGGGGGAAAAGAGTCAGAGAAGTGTTACTGATGATTGTGACTTATACAATTCTATATTCAAATAGGAACCTCAAGAATCAGGACAGGTCATTTAAAAACAAATGAGAGGAATTTGCCCTCAGGGGTTCTCGTTGGAGTGTGACAACATAGCTTTGTATGTTAACATTTTCTGAATCACTTTAGACGCAGGGACAAACAGTGTCCCAAAGTACAGTGCCCTGAGCTTCACTTGTCTTCCTGTGTTGATATTAGCAAGGAGTTCAACCTTCCTGTCTGGGTTCCTGTTTTTGTAATAAGCCCAAGAGCAGTGGTTGAGTTAGTTCTAAGAGTCCATCCTGATTGTGATACTTTGAGGAGGAGAAAAACAAAGAACCTGCTTGGAACTCCAAGGGTTGCCACTTGTATTGCCATGTGGCTCAATTCTGTCTCTATCAAGTGACCTTTGGTGATTGAGGCACTGTTCTTGATCTGACGGTAGTACCTCCTGTGTTACCCACAATTGTAGACTATCCCAGACTTGCCTGGATCTCCGAGTTACAATTCTTTATCTACAGTGGTTTGTTAATTAGCATCTCTACTCATAGGCGCATCCCTGGGACAAATATCACAACCAGAAGGAGCTTTGGGGCAGAATCTTCAGTTGGCCTTTTCACAAACCCATAACCATATCCACCTTCAGCTATGGAAATCATGGTTTAGAAGCCACCATCATGGTCCAGTCTCTTTCTGCTTGCAGGAGGGTTTTATCATCAAGGTGTGGCTATCTTTTTTATCACTACATCATAGCCAGAAACACCTCTAACCACCAAAATGAATTTCAATAACTTTGAGTCTCAGGAAGTAGTTTGTGGTCTCAACCTCTTCTGTTACAGAAGGTTCCCAGCAAAATTTCCCATGGCTTTCTCAGAAAGCCATGGAGTTTTACAGTTAGTGGAGTTTTATAGTTAGTGGAAATGGGCAAGTGTTGGGGGCGGCTGGGTGATTCTGCCCCAACGATGAAAAGAGCTAGAGGTCCAAATCTTCTTCCCATAACAGTGAGTTCCTATTTGCCTTGCTTCTATGCAGCCAAAAGGGAACATTTAATTTATTCCCTACAAAACAAGGAGGGTCTGCCCCAAGGCTAGTAAATGTCTCCGTTGCTATACATAGAAAGGATTCCTAGAGAAATGATTACTTCTGAGTTATTGGGAAAGAAACAAAGAAACATCATTTGGCCTTATTGAGTACCCCCCAAATTGTGCCTTTTTTGTTTATGTATAATGTAAAGGAGACTTTGGGGAGTTTACCAATTTGTTTACTGTTGTGGTCATTGGTGTTGCTCCTTTCAGTCTCTTCACTTTTCAGACACATGGTAGGATTGAACTTCCTACCCCTTTGTTGTTAGGTGGGACCATGTGACCCATTTTGGCTAATGAATTATGAGCTCCTATTAGTGTGAAACCCACTAGAGCTATGCTTCTACCATAGCTATTGGCAATGCTCCAAATGGTGTCTGCTCTCTTAGTTTGGGTCCTGAACTTGAGGGCAAAATAGAATAGATCCACAGCCAATGCATGAAGAAGGTGTAACATGATCGAGAAATGAACCTTTGCTGCTTGTATAGCAGTCCCGATAGACTGGGTTATCATGGCAACCATGGAGGTGTGATACTTGGATCTCCCATCAATAAAAAAACTTGCCGATCAGCTGTGAGGCGAGGAATGTGGCTAGCTGAGGGCCTCCAGCTTCAGCACCTTTGAGATCCATTGCAGCACTTGAGCCAAGGCCATGGTCTTCTCAGGGAGTCCCCAGATGATGACTGAGCATGGCATGACAGGGATATATTAGGACCTGGCTGTTGGTGCACAATGTGGGTCTCTGCTAATGGACAATCTTTGCTTCATTGCTCTCCATTGTGTTGACCAGATTTGTCCCAGCTGCATTGCATTCTGAGGCTCTGCCTGCTGGACTCTGCTTCCTTCCTTCTTTTCTTTCACAGGAGTCTGACTGGCATCCTGGTCTCAAGTCTTTCTGTGCCTAAACCTGCCTTCTCCCCATGTGCCTTTCATAGGTATTACTCCCCAGCACACGTGTTATACTCTTAACTCGTTCTCAGTGTCTGCTTACCAGAGGACCTGAACTAATAGCATTCTGCTATGGTAAAACGCCATGTATTTTGGGTACACAGTGAGTAGGGCAACGTACTGTAGCATGAGAATGAAGAGAGGAAACTATGAGAAATGAGAAGGGATGAAATGACATTCTTCAGGGGTAACTGACAGTTACATTTAAACTAGTAGAGCAGTTTAGGGAGACTAAAACTTTTGGCTAGCTAGTTGCCCTATCTCAGAAAGTGTTTCCGCCTTTATTTGAAGGGCACTGCTCCAGCTTTTCTTTCCAAGGTCATACCCAACCTCTGTCCCTTTAATTATCAATGTCCGCTCTCTCTGTGGACTGTAATGTGTGGCTGTCCACCAAAGTGAGAAAGAGAATCCTTTTTACAGTTAAAACAGTAAATTAACTCACGAGGATAAAGGAGAAAAGCTCCGGCCCTGTAAGGTTCCTGTTCAGAAAAACATGCTTTGGACATATAATGTTCCTTAATAATGAGAAGAGTCATTTGTTTCCTCCACTCCTGAATGGTTATTATTTAGCTGGGAATGAGAGCACAAAATAGGTCAAAAGGACATAATCTGCAGCTCCTGCACATGGTGATAAAAATAATATGCTTTGGGTTTTTCTAATCATCTTAGGTAGCTACTGACTCATTAAGTATGATATGCCCTACAGGTTGTCCTTACTACACTGAACCAGAAGTTATGGCCCTGTGCTTAAGTGTTCACAGTTACCTTCCTCAGGATGTTAATTATCCACTTGGATTTCTCTCCTGGATGACTCCATGGGCTGTAATAGCCCTGATGGTAAATACCTATGGCAAGGCTGTGAAGCAGTCATCTCCGTAAAGGGGGGCTGGATCACTAAGACAGAAATGGTCCATAAATACTAGTGCCTGACAGGGAAGCAGCTAAGGGAAGCCATTTGGCATAGTCAGCACAATCTGCTCTGTGTGTAAGAACACATGTCTTGCAAAAGAACGATTTTCTCTTGCATTCTACTTCTCTTGCTTATTCGTTCACTATTTAGTGTGCCAGTTTGGGTCTTCAGGAAGCAGACGCTGAGATGGTGTTAAAAGTGCAAAGTGGCTTATTGGGGGATAAATGCCCATGGAAGGTAAGACAGAGGAAGCAGGATGGGGCAGGCAAAGCCTTCAGGCCATGATGCTGACTCCCGAGGAAAGGGACTGAGAAGCAGGACTGGACAGAAGAGCGTCAGACTGTGATGCATATATCACAAAGCCTTGGCCGAACCAGTGGAGAACGCTAGAGCAAAGGTAGCTCATTACAGGAGGCCCACACTGGACAGAAATGACTCTTCCATGATCAGTCAGCAGCTGGGGCTTCCCAGGAAACCTTGACTCAAAAGAGGGAAGTTGTCAGTTAACTGCAGTTCTCACAGCTGAATGATAAGCACTTGCTTGAAGGGAGATCTGTGTGATACACTTCCACACTTACCACATGTATTGTCGTCTTTTTGTGAGTACAAGAAGGATCCATTTTAGGGTCACCCTTGGGGAATACATAAATGCAAAAATAATGACAGGGTATTAAATATGACCTCATAGAGTCATAAAAGGCCAGGGATTTAGATGGATGGCACTTGGGCCAAGCCTCGTGCTTTGGGATCATCTGTGGCTTTACCACTACTAGTTGGGTAACCTTTGGCAAGTGATTTCCTAATTCTCCGAGCCTTGGTTTCCTGATATATGAAATGGGAATATCTATGTTGAAAGATAATTGTGAAGGTTAAATTACAGTTTTTAAGACTCTATTTGTAAAGCATCTGACATAATTTTTTAGTGCATCCTCTTTCTCTTTTTTAAGAGCTGACCTTTAAATTAATCTCAATTAGCCTGATTAAGACCAGTTTGGGAGCTGGAGGTTCAAGAAGAGAAATGCCTGATAATTTCAGGATTATTAAAATAAGATTGTTTTTTTCTTTTTGCGGTACGCCGGCCTCTCACTCTTGTGGCCTCTCCCGTTGTGGAGCACAGGCTCCGGACGCACAGGCTCAGCGGCCATGGCTCACGGGCCCAGCCGCTCCACGGCATGTGGGATCTTCCCGGACCGGGGCACGAACCCGTGTCCCCTGCATCGGCAGGTGGACTCTCAACCACTGCACCACCAGGGAAGCCCAAAATAAGATATTTTAATCGGTATTTGCATGTTGGGTTTCTCTCACTTGCAACCAAAAATTAGGTAGGGCAAAGAGGAATTTATTGACTTACGGAAGCAATCTGTAAGAAGGCCAGAGATAATAATGGATTCAGAAATAATTGGAACCAGAAGTTGAAATGCTGCAGGACCCTCACTCTTCACCTTCCTTCTCTGCTTCTTTGTTTCAGCTTTATTCCCTCAGGCTATCATTTTCCCCAAGGCAAAAAAAATCAAGACTCGTATATCTCTGTTGGTGAAGCTGGGAAGATGTTTATAAATGAATCATAGAACTGCTCATGAATTGTATTTCCTTAATTCCAATACAGGAAATCTTGTTATGGGCTACCCCCACCCAAATCAGATAAAGTGCGGAAAGGTAGAGCAGTTTATCAAGAGGATGGTATACCCCAAACCACTTCCTTCAAGGTCAGCACCCTACACTAGAGATTTCTGCTATACCAGGTTGAAGATGAAGCAGGCATATCTTCTGTGTCATCAACCCCTTTTTTTTTCTTTTTCCATTCTAATCTTTAGCAATGATCTGTAGAATTTATGGTGATGAGTGATACAGTTGCTCTAGAAGATATTAGGTGATCAAGGACAGTCATTTTTGTCTCAAAAAAAAGAGAAAATTTCCCTTAATTCCTTCTATACATTTTTTTTCCTCCCATAATTTTTATCCTATTTTAACAGAAAGGATGAGACTAAATTATCTGGTGGTGTCTTAAGTTGTTACCCCAGAAGCAGACCCAGAGGCAAGGATTTGAGTAGAAGTACCCTGTTTGGGAAATGATCTCAGTAGTCATAGGTAGGAGAATAGAGAAGTAAGATGGAGATGGAGTGGAAGCCAATACAATGTGCATTAATGAGTAGGTTACTGAGCTGTGGACCACCTGAGGCTCAATTCTTTTGGGAACCTCTGGAAGGTCGTGTTTTACGTTTAGGGGCAAGGAGGCTTTTTTTTTTTTTTCCAACTGAAGAAATTTATTTACTTTTTTTTTCTAGGTACATAGATGACATAATTGTAGACAAGTTTTGATACATAGGAAAACCCTTCTGTCCACCTTTTTGCTAAATGAATCATCACAATAATTTTTACAATTTTTAAAACAATACACAGCTTTCTTGGGCTGAAGCAATCGCAAGAACATATTGGTACTGGTATATTACAGCTACTTACAATGTTTAAGAACAGCAATGGAGAAAAATAAGTTATTTAAATATTGATTTCATATACAGAAAGTGCAATGTTGTTAGTTGTTATATAATTTGCTTGAAGTTTCTTGTTTATCAATTTAAAATTGAGATAACTTGGACTCAGACTATTATATTTTTTTTCTGAAAATAATACAGTACACACATGCAGCACTGACTTGGTGAATTTTTGGTGAGTGTTTATCCAGCAAACTGTCAGTCATTGTAGGAGGGCTGCTTCTGGGGATATTGACTCCCTGATACTTCTGGCCTGCCCCTGCATGCAGAATGAGTGGGCTCCAGCAGCCAGAAAAAGCCCTCAGACAGAGAGTTACAGATGCCTTCATTTGATAGCTGTTGGGCTGGCATGCACTAGAACAGTGAATACATTAATTATTTATTGCTGCATAACAAACTACCCCAAAATTTTGTGAGGTAATGAATGTTTATTGTTTCTAAGCCACTATTTCTGTGGGTCAGGAAATCAGCTTAACTGGTGAGTCCAGCTTATGGTTTCTCATGAAGTTGTGTTCAAGATGGTAGCCACGCTGCAGTCATCTGAAGGCTTGACTGGGGCTGGAGGATCTGCTTCCAAGATGGCTCACTTGCGTGACTGTTGGCAGGAAGCTTTATGTCCTTGCCACATGGGTCCCTCCTTAGGGCTCCTTGTGAACCCTCAAGACATAGCAGCTGACTTCTTGAGAGTGAGTGATCCAAGAGAGAGCATGGAGGAAGGAACAATGCCTTTTATGACCTGGTCTTGGCAGTCACACACCATAATCTATTTCTGCCATATTCTATTGTCATTGGAAGCAAATCAGTAATTCCAGCCCATACTCAAGGGGAGGGTTATCAGTCTCTACCTATTGAAAGAAGGTGTGTCAAAGAATCTGTAGACTATTTTAAACCCACTGCAGTGCATATGAGAGCATATGAGCTGGGCACCAACAGCATCTGCTAAGGGTGGGTCTATATCCTATTTTCTACCATCACCAGTCTGGGTTCTTATAGTTCCTGTCAGAAAGCACTAAGGATCAATTGCTCTGTCAGCTGCTTTTTAACATTTGCTTCATCCCTTCCCAAACACTCTCCTCTTCTTCACCTTCTGTCCTCCTGCCCCCCCAAAAGTCAACAGTTATTTTTTTACCACTAGACTAACTGATCTCATGTCAGAGTGTCTATGTTGTACTATGCCAGAAGTACCATCATATTATAATTTAAAGACTGTGATACTAAGTACCTTGCTGGCACACCAACTCCCAATACCCTTTGCCTAAGAGCCTTAAGTCTGTATTGCGGTCTGCCTGCAGATTGGTTCTTTAACTCAAAGGACACTGACAACCTGGGCCTCGGACTCCTGTCTGCATATAAAATTCCCTGTTGTGCCTAATATCATGAATTCTCTATTTTATTTATTTATTTTTTTGGTACGCGGGCCTCTCACTGTTGTGGCCTCTCCCGTTGCGGAGCACAGGCTCCGGACGTGCAGGCTCAGCGGCCATGGCTCACTGGCCCAGCCACTCCGCGGCATGTGGGATCTTCCCGGACCGGGGCACGAACCCGTGTCCCCTGCATCGGCAGGCGGACTCTCAACCACTGTGCCGCCAGGGAAACCCAGTTCTCTATTTTAATACTGCCTTTCTTACCTCCACCACATAGATCTCTATACCCTTCCTTTCTTCCTCTTGAATGGTATATATTGTTTGGCATTTTTTGGAAAGAGAGTCATTTTAGAAGAGAGTGTAAAACATACTATATGACTATCTTAGACTCTGCCTTGAGGGAACCCAAACTGAGATAAGGACTTGAGAGCAGGTGGTTTATTTGGGAGATAATTGCAGGAAGCAAGAGTGGAGAAGTGGGAAAGAGAGACAGGGAAGGTAGAAAACCCAATATAAGGGTTTGTAATTGAGGTCATTGCTATGAGGAACAGGGTCTTGATTCCACCGGGGCCTTCTAATAAGTGTAAGGAAACTGAGAGAAACCCAGAGCTTTTATCTATTTACTCATCAGTCCCTTCCCCTATTGTTTGAGAATTGCCCCTGGGGTCATTGCTGTCCCACACTTTTGGGTCATGCTTACATGCAGGCAGAGCAAACTGCTAATATATTGGAGAAGATCCTAGAGCAAAAAGCTGAAAGAGCTGTGGCTTCCGGTGGGATGAAGGCAGAAATGGGTTTTTGCACAGAACTGAACACCATAGCTTTGGCTAAAGTCAAAGGAAGGCCCAGGGGCTATATCTAGGGTACCAGAGGCATCTGCTGCAATGGCCAAATAGTGAGTATTGAGACACCCCTTGGACTAAATGGAAATACCTCGATGACAGGTAATAACCAGGGGTTGAAGTTACTGAGGCAGATGGGGCTGGGAATTTACCAGGAAGGGGTAGCCAAAAATCTTCATTCAGGAGTTCCCTGGTGGTCTAGTGGTTAGGATTAGGCTCTTTCGTTGCTGTGGCCCAGGTTCAATCCCTGGTCGGGGAACTGAGATCCCGCAAGCCGCACGGCACTCCTGCCCCGCCCCCACCAAAATCTTGATTCAGAAAGAAAACTGCGACGTTATTGAGATAGGAGCATGAGTAGAAAGGCAGGGATAGCTCGGAGGCAGGCCTTATGTAAGCACATGTCTGCAAAGAAACAAGTATATAAATGCAAGTGGCATTTTACTAGAAGAGTTGTTGTAAAAAAAAAAAAAAAAAAGGTCCCCCAGGAGGCCAGGTACCAGTCATATCTGTAGTGGGGCCTGCTAGCAGAGTTTGGTACCTGGAGGAGGGAGGTAGGGCCAGGGAAGACACTGTGGGGTGGTACACAAACGTGACATAGTCCATAAGGAGTCCTGTTTGATTGGGATGGCTGAAAACAAGAGTATTGAAGTGACGCTGGTCAGTTCTAGAGGAATCCGTGGAAAAGAAAGAAAAGAGTATGGTGATGATAGTAGAGGGTTAAAGTAGGATGGGGTCGTCTTTCGAAAGCAGTCCTAAATGGGCTGTGGCCACACATCTGTGTAGTCATTCTGGACAAGCATGATAAAGCGAATCCACAGCTAATCCAGGACCTGATAATTCTATTTCTTTAATGGTTCCTGACTGTCCATTTTTTCTCTTCCCCACTGCAATTTTCTAGTTTGGGTCTCCATAGACTACTATAACCATCTTCTAACCAGTCCCCTGTCCCAAGTCTTGACTCTTCCAATCCTTTCTCCACAAAGTTGCCAATTGTAATAGGTCTAGTAAATGCATCTATTATGATACTCTCCTGCCTAAGGTAACTCCTGATCATTATTTAAATCAGCTTAGCCACCCCCCTATTCCAGGAAACCCTGCTACCTTCTGGGATGAGTAAGCCTCCCTTCTTCTCTTCTCATAGCACCTGGTTCTCACCTGCACTATATTATTCATAATACCCTGTGATTTCATGTTTGGATCTGGGAACCATGTCTTTGACTTACTGTCTCTAGTGCTCATTACGTTCCCTGAAATAAAGAAGGCTTCACATTTTAAACTAAGGTAAAGAAATTACTTATCTCCCAAAGATGTTGCAAGATGGCCTTTCCCCCTTTTTTGTAGGTTTTTTCCCTTCTCTTTTATGATAAGGAAAAGGGTCTCCCTGGCAGAGTGACCCATGCCTTGCTGACGATTCACAAGAGCTGTCCATGGTCCTACTCGTGGGGTTTAGGGGGCAACTGTCTAGGTGATGGTACTTGGGGGACACAACATGGCTCTGCCAGCCCCCAGACACCCATCTCCCACCCCCTACACATGACTCTTCTAAAGTCCATCTTTAGACCATTTGGTTAAGACAATGTTCTTAGGAGTTCCCTTTAAAATATCCATAAAACTTCTTTTAAGTGTAACAGGGCAAGCAGCTAATATCTGCTACCACATCAAGCTACTACACCTCACCTTGCAGAGAAAGGTTCTAAAGGGAGGGATAAAGAACAATGCCTTTATATGAGGGAGAGGGGGAGGGGAAGGATAGAGACCAGTGGTTCTCAAAGTGTGATCCCTGGACCAGCACCATCAGCATTTAGAATGAGTTAGAAATGCAAATTCTCAGGCCCCACCCTAGACCTACTGATTGAAAAACTCTGCGACTGGGGTTGAGCAATCTGTGTTTTAGCAAGTCCTCCAGATGATTCTGATGCATGTTAAAGCTTGAGAACCACTGATAAAAACGCACACATGCTTGTATACACACACAGAACCTAAGCCGGCATACCAACTCTGATCACTTTTTTTTTTCTCTTACCGCTGAGTTAGATTTAACTTCACAAGTTAGGGACACACAATGCTCTAGGTATCCACTATTGATTAATCAGTTAGGAATGACTGCCTGGGCTGTGAGATGGGGAAGGGGATGGAGGCTGCACAGGTCTGTTACAAAGGCATACCCAGGTAGGCACAGTGGATCTCAGACAGAACAAAGGCCCCAGGTAAATAAACATGTGGGATGTTAGCATTCCATTTTTTCTCTTAACCAGAGCTACTGAAACCTTCATCTGCCTGTGAATCCGCTGGAGATTTGATTCACGGCCAGATTCCCATTCAGTTGCCCTGGGGTGGGTCCCCAATTCTGCATTTCTAACCAGCTCCCAGATGATGCTGATGCTGCTGGCCCTCAGATCTCAGTTTTGGTACTAAGCCACTAATCTTTATTTATCCACCTTATTTTTGTGACTCCATGTCAAAATGTTATTTTGAGAAAAAATAAAATATTATATACCATTTTACAAAGAAAAATACTGAACAAAATGATACCTGTTAAAACTCTCTGAAGGGCAATTAACTGCAGGCTCTGAGTGCACTTTTTCTGCCGTGCTCAGTAACTGCTCCTGTGCCCCTGCCTCTGTCAGACCTGCACTGCAGCCCTGTAAGAAACCCCTGGAACCTTCCCACCTTTGTTTCTGTTTGTTCTGTCACATTGTTTTGTTTCCTACTTTGGGTTCAATGCAATGTGGGAGCCAAATGGTAAACAGCGTTTGATGATTGATGTCTTTCCCTTCCCTCCTCCCTCTCAAGTAAAATCTACCTGCTGTCAATTACTGAGTGCTTCTAGGCAGGATTAGAAATGTCACTAAAATCAGGTCAGCAGTACTTTGGAATCTGTTCAACGTGGGATTCCCTTGTGTTATAGCAGTAATAATAAAGTAAAAGTCTCATCCTCCTCTCTCCCCAGCCTTCCTTTTCCTCTACACGTTTCTTCTTTGCCTAGGTTACTTAAGCCATTCTATTCAGTATTTTCCCCCACAGACGCTCAGTCACCATGGAGTATAGCCAGCTGCAGTGTGGCAACAAAAATCCTCTCTGCATTAAGAAACAACAAACAAACAAACAAATCTTTGTTACTGTTTTTCTTCCCCTAAAATTCCAACTCATAAGGTATATGATAGAGCACATTTCTTTCTTTCTTTTCTTTCTTCCTTCTCGTCCTCCATCCCTCTCCCTCTACTGCGTTTTCCTTCCCCCTCATAACTTTTCCCCTCCTCTTACCTCCTTCTTCCCCTCCTCTTTTCCCCTCCTTCTCCCCTTCCCCATTCTCTTCCTCTCACGTGTCTGGGTTTCCCCCCTCTCTCTTTGTCCCCCGCTTCTTTCCCCTCCTCTCTCTTGCCCTCCCCCATCATTGTTCCTGGAATGTGGAGGTATTATAAAAATCTCTCTGCCAGGGAGGTTGGTGCATGCCTCCAAAGTCTGTCATTGTGGAGTCCCCTGATCCTGAGCTCAGCGAAGACTGAAAGGGTTATTTCAGGCTCCCCGTTTAGTAACCACCCTTCTAATGAATGCCTCAAATGTTTGTTTTAGAGTAATGAATTGTTATTAACCAGCGACCTGAAATCTAGTATGTGCAGCTAGAGCACAGAGTTTCCATCAATGTGGAACAAACATGATATGTTTAAGGTAGCAGCATGTTTATTGCTTTTCATTTGAAGGGATTAGGTAATGAGGTGGGATGTGAAGCATCTGCCATCTCTGGTTACAGCTCACATCCCATGATATGAAGCCAAGTGTCTCTGTCCAAGTTAGGGGTGCAGACATTTGCCTCATACTCACCACCTGGAATGTCTTATTGATATGATGAAGGTGTGGGCTGCAGCTTCCTTGACAGACAAATATCCTGAGCCTCTGGGAGCTGCATGGATGTGTGCATGGCATCATCACAGCCCATCCAAACACTTCCACTAGGTCCAGGGCTCTGAAGCCATTTGGAGATACTTTAGCAATCCTAGGAGGGAGAAAGAAATAGGAGAGCAGTCAGAAACACTCAGGCCTTGCCTTCCCACAGCATCCTTGCTGGAAGGAGCCCTCCCTGAGGAGGGGTGCTCCCTCCTCCCCCCACCCTCCTGGCCGTGCTTTCTCCTCCTGAGCTCACCGGAAGCACGGCCCAGCACTTTTCCGATCGCACGAGGCTTCAGAGCTGCCTTCGGTTGACCAGCAGAAATCACATTTTGTAATCATAGGCTGCCTAGAAGCAGCACGTGGGTAGAGAAGCTGACCAGTGTACGAGCCTTTTGTCCTTATCATCCATTCTCTTTTTCATTATATTTCTGAGTCCTTTTGGAAATCCACGCAGCTTGCCCTGCTTTGCACACAGTGGCCTGACCTCACATGCATATTTAACATACGTGAATTTTCCTGTATGTGTGCAGCAAAGAGAGATGGAGGAGGGAATTAAAAACACTCAGAGATTCTTCACTCAGTGGGCACGTGCCCCAGGTTGAGACTTCCTAAGGCAGATTTCAGGCTTCCATCTCATGCTCCTTTGCAGCTTTTCTTGCCTGAGTATGATTTTAGTATTTAGAGACTCAAAATGTATTTCGAATACAGTGTGACCCCTGTGTGAAACTGGGCTGTAAGAATACTGTTTTTCTAAACTGGAGTTGTAGTGGAGTAATTAAGAAAGAGCATAGGGCTAAAAAAGAAAGAGCGCAGGGACTGGAATCAGACTGCCTGGTTCCAAATCCTGGCACTAGCTACTAGCTGTTTTGCCCTCATTCTCTCTGTAATCAATTTCTCATCTGCAAAGGGGGGTTATTGTTGTAGGAGAAAAAAAGCTTTTGCTATCCCCTCTTCGGTTCAGTAACTGGGGTCTGTGAATTAAACTGACAAAAGACAGATTAACAGGAGAAAAGATTTATTATGCAGGCATACAGGAGCTTCACAGAAAAGAAGTAGTAACCCAAGCCTAGAAGTGACTAGGCTTGAGAGTTTATATGCCATTTTAACAAAGGGCAATACACTGAGGAGAAGTGACTAGACAAAGGAAAAGGGGTTTGGGCTTCTAGGGGCTGTAAATTGTGGGAAGGGAAGTACATGGGGGGAACTAATGGAAGATAAGGATTATTTAGTAAGGTTTGTTATGCAGACTCAAGTTGGTGCTGTCCCTCCTGTGATTAAGACTAGTTCTCCTCTTCCTGGTGTGGGAGGAGGGATGGGGGACACCTTCACAAAGAGAAGTTTGTGCCCTGCTTTTAGGCAGAAAGGGGGAGGGAAGAGAGTTCCTCTGTGTCTGCTGTCTCTTAATTGCTTTCACCTCAAAACAATCCTTATGCCAAAGTGGCATATTTTGGGGTGGCATGTTCTGCTCCCCTTCCGTGTAAAGTATAAAGAATAAGAAACTCATAGGGTTGTTATGAACTTTAATTATAGTAATCATTTTATAATTGCTCCTTTTCCCTCTCAGTTAGACAGGGGAGCAGACTTCAAACCACGTAGCTGGGGAAGTACATACATATTACTTGGAGACCACCAGGGAATGGGAGTACCTTCATCAGCCAGCACCCCGCAGAAGTCAAGGTGGTCAATCAAATAGCCATGGGGAGCAAGGCCTGGCCCTGCTGAAGACCTTTCCTTTACCACAGGGCTTAGAGTGGGCTGGCAGTGAGAGGACTTGGCCGGTGGTTAGGAGGGGTTGTGTTGGGCTGGGCAGATGAGGAATGATGCTTTCCTAGGTAATCTCTAGTGGCCACTCTTCCTATTCTCACTGCAGGAATTTAATCATACGTAACATGCCTGTGTTTTAAAGACTTTCACTTACAACTGGCTCATGAGCTAGTTAAGCTAAGAGTCAGGGTCAGCCATAGGCAAGCTTGGTTTTCCTTATAGTCCTCTATTTTGCTCTCCAATCGATGTTTTCTCCACCCAACTTCCCATATAAGCTTCATGTGCCATTTATGGTAACCCCAAGCCTCCCAGACACCCCTCTCTTTAAGCTGAATCCATCTGGAGTCCTTCTTTAGGGGCTCATCTAGCTAATATGGAAAACTAAGGCCTGCTGAGATGTTAATGAGGGCTAAGGAGTTAGTCTCACTCAGGCCTAGCTTGAGGCGATATAGTTAACTGCCTACTAAATTATTGGATGGTGTAATTTCCCCCTTCTCCTCTCCCTCTCCATTGCCACTGGCCTGCTGTAATTCTGCAAATGTCCAGCATGAATCATTTATTTGGGTTAATAAGCTAGTGTGGCCTGAAAGTTAAGTTCACACTTAACAACAAGGAGATCTTAACAAGAGCACCTGGTCCAGACAGAAGCTACCCAGTTTGGTTTCCATGGGCATGGTGGGTGATTCATGGTGGGGAGAAGAGAACACAGAAAGTGTCCCCTTTATACTTGAGAAGGTAACTTATTTTGCCCTGAAGCTCATTCCTCTCAAAGCTGCCTATTCATATCAGATCTCGAACATTTGCAACGTACCTTACCCCAGGGCATATGCCCATGTAAAATATTTGGAATAACTGAGTGTAGACTGTTGTCAACTGGCCTGTTAAAATTGAAGACCGTTTCCTACTCCTGTATATTGGAAGATCTTCCTTAAATCTTTTTGGTGTACTCAGACTCAGACTTGCTCTTTTTTCTGGATCTGCTGTCCACCTAGATGTGTCTTAAAAGCAAGTTGATATATATTTTTTATTCTAAATACTTATGCTGTAGGGACTTCCTTCGTGGCGCAGTGGTTAAGAATGCGCCTGCCAGTGCAGGGGACACGGGTTCGAACCCTGGTCCTGGAAGATCCCACATGTCGCGGAGCAGCTAAGCCCGTGCGCTACAACTACTGAGCCTGTGCTCTAGAGCCCGCGAGCCACAGCTACTGAGCCCGCGTGCCATAACTACTGAAGCCCGTGTGCCTAGAGTCCCTGCTCAGCAGCAAGAGGAGCCACTGCAGTGAGAAGCCCGCGCACCTCAACGAAGAGTAGCCCCTGCTCGCCGCAACTAGAGAAAGCTCGCGCAGCAACGAAGACCCAATGCAGCCAAAAATAAATAAATGCTTATGCTGTAAAGCAAAGAAAATTCTTGGATGGCTTTCAGAAACTCCGGGTTTGGGTCCAGATGCCTCAGGACGAAGCAAATTATCCTCTCACTGAGATCACCTTCTCACTGGAGGCTTTGCTGTGTGGAAATAAATGAAGACCACCCACAGGAGAACAAAGGCTATTTATTCTAAACTCTCTGTAGCAAGGGAGTCAGCCACCGTCATTTGTGATTTGGCAGAGACTCAAAGGCAGGCAAACGAGTGGGAAAGCTTTATAGTGGAAAAAGGGGAAGGCTTCAGGGATGCTCTGATTGCAGGCTGTTGGCATGGGGGAACTGCAGGTGGGCTAGCTAGGAGCGGGCATCATATGTGATTGGTTTGGGGAGCATATTTGACTTTTCTTCGTTGGTCCTAAGCTGGAGGTGACCACATTTGGCGCTGAATAACAGGAGTTATTCTTTGGCGTCCTGGATTGTTGCCACAAACAGAAATCTGACTCTCTACAAAATTGACTTATAGAGAGCAGACTGGCTTTCTGGGCTGGTTACTACAGTAAATGGGTTCGTTTCCTGGCCTGGTTGCTACAGGTTGGTGTGAGGGTTCTATTTTTATATGTGGTCCGGCCATTGTCCGTTCAGTCTCTCATTTGAGAGCTGCAACACTTCGTATCTCTTTGTATGAATGAAGTTATCTGAGAATTTTCCATTGGATTTTTCATACACCCTGCATGTACTTTGGGAAATAGTTTCTTTAAGAAACCCTGTAGTAGCTGATGTGCTGTGTTGCCAAGATCCTTCTTCAGGATGGGAGGACTTACTCCACTAGATGCCCTCGGGTGTCAGTCCTCTCCTCTCTGGGACTTGCCTTCTCCTGGAGGAGCTGCCTTGCCCAAGTGTGTGCCTTTTCCTATGGGCAGCCAATAGCCAGTGATTGGCCAATGCAGGGGGCATCATGGCCTGACCTCCTCTGCTAAACTTTGGACAACTCTGAAGAACTGTCCCGGCTTCAGGGCTCCTGATAGAGTCTACTGAGACCTTAGATGAGATGGCATCATAGTTCAACTTCTCTCTCTGCCCAATTCTGCTTCCTTTTCTTCCCCAAGTTTTAATTCTCAGAACACTTCACAGTAAACTTCCTGTTTGCTAATCTCCATCTCAGTCTGCCTCTCGGGGGATATTACCTGTAACATTCCCTCTTTAAATCATCCTAATTTGAGTGTACCATCTGTTTCCTGCTGGGACCGTGACTGACTCAGGATATTACATTTATTATTTATTCCATTAAATGCAGGTTTATGATTCACAACAGGACTTGGGTTTTTTGTTGTTGTTACTTGTTTTTTACACAGACCAGGGGATATAGGGTTGTTCTGATTGTGTGAATTGGGGTATGTTTAACATCCTTTTTGTTTCTTTTTTTAATCATTTTTTTCTGGTCTGTCACATTTAAACACACACACACACACACACACACACACACACACACATTCACTCACTCTTTCTATGATGCCCAGTGAATATATCTAGGATTCAGAGCTTAATGGAAGTGTGGTACTACACAGAGAAGGGACAGGTGTAGCATATCTTGGTTGGGACTTGCACAAAGACTGTCGGAGGCAGCTGGGTGCCCTGATAGGGTATGGAATTGACAAAACAGCTCATTTGTTGCTATGCTACAAACCTTTTGTACTGTGCCTTACATAACTATTCTGGAAGAACATACACCAAGAATATGTGCAGTTCACTTTATAGCAGTTTTCACAGCAGTTTTATAGTTTATAGTTTTATAGCAGTTTTCATAGTGTTGGACTCTCCTGGTTCTTGAGCCACATTCAGCATTTTGAAGACAACATCATCATAGGGAAGAAAGCAGGGTCAGTACCCAGGTGACAGTGAAAAATATGTCCACATCTAACTTCCTTAAGCTCTGGAACGTTATTTTTCTGTAGAGTTTGTCTGAGAGATAGAATTATAGCACAGAGCTTTGAAGCATGGGCCTTGGAACTAGACTGCTTAGATTCAAATCTTCTTTTTTCCATTTACCTGCTCTGTGGCCTTGGGAAGGTACTTAACCTCTCAGTGCCTCAGTTTCCTCGTTTGTTAAATGAAGAAGATGATAATACCTGATAAAATAGTTGTGTCGATTGAACGAGTTAATCTAAATGAAGAACTTAGAATTGTACCTGGTGTCTAGTGAGCATCATATTCCTTTTATGATGTCAGCTTCATTGTTTTCCATGTAGAATTTAAAAATTATTGTCTAGTTAGATGTTAATATTTTCCTGTTTATTTTTTTCTTTAAGAAAAGAAATAATAGAAGAAGAAAAAATGACTTTCCAACCCTAGTATCATGAGAGTCTTCACCTATGTTTTCCTCTAGCACATTTCTTCTAAATAATTAAAAATGTGTTATGGCAAAAAAAAGAGAAAGCTTAAAGACAAGAAACAAATACAGTCTGTTAGACAAAGTTTTAATCTTTGTAACATATGAAGAGTACTATAAATCAATAAAGAAGACAGAGAACCCAGTAGGTGTATGGGCAAAGTATATATACAGGCAATTTACAGAAGAAATGTGAATAACCCAACAAACATATGAAAAGGTGAGTAACCTCACTAGTAAAGCATAAATGCAAATTAAAACAAAAATAAGGGGCTTCCCTGGTGGCGCAGTGGTTGAGAGTCCGCCTGCCGATGCAGGGGACACGGGTTCGTGCCCCGGTCTGGGAAGATCCCACATGCCGTGGAGCGGCTGGGCCCGTGAGCCATGGCTGCTGGGCCTGTGCGTCCGGAGCCTGTGCTCCGCAATGGGAGGGGCCACAACAGTGAGAGGCCTGCATACCGCAAAAAAAAAAAAAAAAAAAAAAAAAATAAGATCCCTTGCCATCTATTGTTTTGGCAGACCTTAAAGGAAATGAGCAAACAAGATTCCTGTACTCCTTACTCTCCCACCATTTGCCCTCCACTACTTCTCATATTTTGGAAGCTGTTCATCTTCTATCCATGCTAGTGCTTGCTATTAAGTTGAAATGTTTTTTGGTTATAAATTAATGTATTTCTATCAACAGCTAGAATTTCAATATCTGTGACCTACCTCCCCTTTAATCTACTTTCATTTTCTGTCTTCACTCTCCCAATATCTTTTTGCTGAATTAATCACTGTACTGGAAGATGGAGCAGAGTGATTCTCTCAGATAATTTCTTCAACTGTGTCCATTCTGCTTTTCAACCCATTTATTTTTATTGCTATAAATCACATTTTTAATTTCTAAGAACTAATTTCATCTTTTTCATAGCAATCTGTTTTGCTTTTCTGGGTTAGTTTTTCTCTTGATTCTCATGAGCTGTGGCTGCCATTTGGGACTTTAGATTTTATGATACCCCCTTATATTTCAGATAAATTCACCCTTTTCTTTAAACCATTTGAGTAGGTTTCTATTACCTGCAATCCAAATAATGTCCACCTAGGACAGGAGTCTTATGGAGAATGGGAAGTGGGAGAGATCACATCTACTTAGTTGAATCAGCAAAGGCTTTATGTGGTGGTTTGTAACAATTGCTTTGTCAGATTATAAGGTTTAAGCTACCAAGAGTGGATAAAGTGCTCCAGGTTGAAGGAAGAGCAGTAACAAAAGCAGGCCAGTACAAAATTTTCAGAGAACAAGAAGCATTACAATTTGGCTGGGATCATGGGATAGGTACGGTAGTGGTTAGTTAAGTGGGAAATCTGTAAAGGTATTTTGGGGGCAACATATGAAGGGCTTTGAATACCAAGGGGAAGACTTTACAACTAGTCTGACATTGAGAAGATGCTAAACGGGTTTGAATAAAAGCATGGCATAATCAAGGATGTTGTTCAGAAAGATTAATCTGGCTACAGTGTGCTGAGTGGATTGAAGTGGTGACTGGTAGCAGAGGGACAAGTGAAGGAGACTACCGAATTAGTTCAAGCAAGGTGTAATGAAAGTCTGAACGTGTGGAAATGGAAATATTTCACATTCGATGCAGGATTTGAGTATCTATATTAGAAAGTGGTATATGCAAAGGAATAATTGTATTTTTATGTTCTAAGAATCAAGCAATAACAGATTGTAGCGAAAAAATGCCAAAAATGTAACTCTTGCTGTATTGAAAACAAACTCACTCTTTACCCCCTTTAAACATTTATTGAAAACAAATTCACTCTTTACCCCCTTTAAACATTCACTTAACAGTTTTTCATAATAGTTCAACAAATTACATTGACAACATGGGTGAAATTAGAATTGCATCATTTTGTGTGTTCTTCAAAGACCTAATCTTCAGAAATGTGTTTCTTAAAATGAATTCCTAAATTTCCCTCTAGAGTTCTCAGCTAAACAGTATCTCTTTTTAACTTTTAGCATGTTTCAGAATGATTGTATTGATCTCGCTCCTTGAGTAGTTTCTGGGAAAATCTGCTCTCTGAAGCTTTTCTTAACTTTAGAGACCCAAGGGAACTGAGGCATACAGAACATAAATGGAGCCGTCCCCCTTCTCCCCCCACCCCACCAGAAAAACAAGAAAGCTCAAGAATGCTGAAGGAAGAATAGGATACAAGAGTTTAATTTGCTTGGTAACAGCACATCTAACTGAAGCTGTTTTCCCTCCTGGGGCTACATATCAGTACTGCAAGAACTGGAGGTGAGGATGGGGAAAATACATAGATTTTCAGAGTACAGTGGATTCTGTAGTATGCTGTGGAGATCCACCTTCTCATCCTTCCAAGACTTAAGCATTTATTGCCTCAGCCTCTGGGAGTGCTATGAGCCCTCTCGGGGAATTGCCCTTGGTTGAAAAAACTTCCTTGCTCAAGGTCATGCTGTTTTCTGGAGAACAGTCTGCATCCAGTGGATGGTTTATTTGCAGGTATAGATGCCCAGTCCATAAACCTAACTTGGGACAAGTCTGAAAGGCCATTTCAGCTTCAGAGCTCCCCATGGAATTGGCTGAGGCCTTTTGTATGAGTTTCCTATTACTGGCTGTAACAAATTACTATAGACTTACGGGTTTCATACAACACAAATTTGTTATCTTACAGTTCTGGAGGTCAGGAGTCTGAAATGGATCTTATTGGGATAAAAATAAGGTGTCAGCCAAGCTGCATTACTTCTGTAGGATCTTGGGGAGCATCCATTCCCTTGCCTTTTCCACTTTCTAGAAGCCACGTCTATCCTTTGGCTCATGACCACTTCTTTCTTCTTCAAAGCCAGCAACGTAGCATCTTCTCTCCTCTCTGTCCTCTGCTTCCACCAGTACTTCTTCTCTCTCTGACTCTGACCCTCCTGCCTCCTTCTATTTCTTATAAGAATCCTTGTGATTATATTGGGCCCATTTGGATAATCCAGGATGAACTCCCCATCGCAGGATCCTTAACTTATGTGAAGAGTCCCTTTTGGCATCTAAGGAACGTATTCACAAGTTACAGGGATGAGGACATGGCTATCTTTGGGGAGGGGTCACTATTCTGCCTACCACACCTTTTTTTTGGTGGCTGCATTACAGTCCAATTTCTCTTTCTGCCCAGTCCTGCTGCTCTCACTTCCACACAGGTGTCCATCCTAGGAGCACTACCTAGTAAACTTCCTGTACACAAGTATTCATCTCAAAGTCTGCTCCCCAGTGGACCCAGGCTCTTACACAGAGCAATCCAGGTGGTTAGGAGAAGAGTCTGGGCATGGAACTAGACATTTGGAGTGGAATGAAATTTTAAGTTCTCCTGAGAGCCTTGGCTGACCAGAAGGTAACTCCGAATTCCTTTGGATGGCCTCCTGTCTTTACTCCCTGAAGGAACATTCCTTAGCTCTCCAGAGACTTAGATCTTATTTTAAAAGCAAGGGGCTCAGTCTCTCTTTGACCCCCTCATATAGGAGATTCTCCCATGTAGTGCTGAGCAAAAATCCCAGGGGCTTCAAAGAGGAAACCAGACAGGAGAGTTGTCACAGGTTGGGTTTCCTGAGAAGCAGATTTGAAGAGGAAGTTAAGTCTGCAGAAGGTTTCTTGGGAAATACCCTTGGTGTCAACATTTATGGAGAAAGGGAAGGAGTTAGGATTGGGCAGAGGGAGAAGTTGGGCTGCAGTCTAACTTCAATAAGCAGTTCAAACAAATGGTTAGAATCTCTAGCCAATCTAGAGAGCGTGTATGTCATTATAGTTTTAATTTGCATTTCCCCAGTGACTAATGACATTGAGCATCTTTTCATGTATGTATTTGTCACCTGTATCTTTTTGCTGAAGTGTCTGTTCAAATCTTCTGCCTATTTTTCAAAAATTAGATTGTTTGTCTTCTTATTGTTGAATCTTGAGGGTAAGTCTTTTTATCAGGTGTGTGTTTTGCACATATTTTCTTAAGTCTGTCACTTGTCTCTTCAAGTAGTGTTTTTAAGAATAAGTGAGAGTAATCTCAACTCAGTGTCTAGGTTTTGAGAGTGAAACAAAGAAGGAAGGACTAAGGTGAGGAAAGCTGGAGTACAATAGCTGTGCATCCAAGGAGTACAATCAGGAAGATTGGCCAGTTTGATGACACATTTTTCTGCTTCTCTTACTTGGCACAGGGCACAGGGCTTGTATTACGTCAGCACAAGGCACTGATGTAGAATTACCAAAAATAAATACAGCAAATTATGGCAAGCTGAATTGGGAAACTTTGAGTTCCCTCCTGCTGGGGAGATTCCTGCCAGTGGAAATAGCACTCATGTAATGCTAATTATACAAAACAGTTGCTTACTCTGCATGTAGTGAGGTAAACGGTTCGATGGTACTCAATAAAGAAAATCAACTTTGAAGAGAGAAGCTGTGCTCCAAACGCATGTAGGTGTGGAGGAAGTTCTTCTTGGTTTGAGGAAGAGCCTGAAAGCTGTTCCTCCTAAGAGGAGAAGAAACTCACTAGTGTGACCTTGAGAGCAGACCCTAAGACAAGGCCTTTGGTGCAGGTCGTTTATTTGGGACGTGATCTCAGGAAGCAAGACTGAAGGCATGGGGAGAGTGAGACCGGAAAGGAGAATAAGCTGATTGAAGATGGAGTAGATGATGTCACTGCTATTGCCTTGCTCCCCGCTGTTTGCCCAAACCGCAGCCTCTGTGTGATTTGCTCTCATTGACTCATAGCTGCAGCCTTCTTTATAGAAGTACCCTTGAACTATTAGAGTTGCCTTATCTGGAGACACTGAGAGCCAGGAGTGCCTGGGAATTTATGTCCCTCCATCCCCCCATGTCCCACGGTGGCCCATAGCCAGTGGCTGACTGGTACAAGGAGTGGGAAAACCCAGCTCCCTGCCTTGAGGTGGGAAAAACTGTGGTGTGATTTACACTGTAGAATTCCCCAAGGCTGGGATTCACCTGAAATCCCACTCTTGGTGTGTTTCTTCTCCAGCTCTGCTCTGCTTTCCTCACTCCCTGACTGCTTTCTTCTGGGAACACCTATTTCCTTAATAAGTCACTCACACAAGAATCTTCATCTCAGGATCTGCTTCTGGGGACAAGACCAAAACCTAAGGATGCATTATCGAGGTTGCCTCTGTAGGGAATAGTACCATTATTCTGCCAGGACTTCACAAGAAGCATACAGGAAAAAAATGAAGATGATATGCCTTATTTCATCTACCTGACAATTCGTAACAAGGCTTCATACTTTGTCTTTCTGAAAATATGAAAATTCAAAAAAAAATCAAAGCATAATGGGAAACACCAGTCTTTTACCAAGCTAATTATCTCTGTATTTTAAACATTCCTAATAACGAGAAGATGAGACATTTCATTCATCAGTGTCGTGGTGTCTGTTTTCAGCTTCAAGATTTTGGCGAAAACATTTAATTTACATGATAATATAAAAACAGTATATAAAAACTTATTTCAACTTTCCCAACCCTTTCTGGCTATATGATATTACACAAGGTGCCTCTAAGTGGAAGAGTAACAGGAATAATAAATTGCCATTTTATAAGTTTTAGTGAAGTGTTTTTAACATACTTCCCAGAAAATGAGAAAGTGAATGACTGAATAGACTGGGTAACAAATCTATTTGTAAATCATATGCTTTCTAATTCCTTCTTTTCAAGTGATTTGAATAAGGACCTCATTAGGTTATCAACTGATACATCATTAAAAATGATTTCTGGTGCTATAACTACTATTGGACTTTTAGCATATAATTGGGAATGGAGTGGATTAAATGATTTCTGTTTGTTTACTTATCTAGGTGAACAAGGTTTTTCAATTTTCACATCTATAAACATAATAAAAATTTACCTTTTAAGAATATCAGGTATGTTATTTAGTTAATCTCATGAAAGGTTCATTCTGTGCACAGGTCTGGGTCACTCTGTAGAGACTGCAGTGAAGAGTTCCCCTGTGCCATACATTTTTTTTTTTCCTTTTCCTTGCTGTTAGACAAGAAGGTACAACTTGGGTTGTATTTCTGCTACCTCTGGGCCACAGGGAGGCTGGGGACCTGTTCATTAATTACAAGAAAATGGTAGAGAGTCCTTCTCCAACATTCTTTCTTCAGACAAAACAGTATTAGCCCTACCACTTTGAAATGACTTGGCAAGTTGTTTTCAATACAAAGCCATGGTGTTTGCTATGTAATTAGAGTGTTCTAAGGCACCTATGAAAATTTAGTAATGCAGACATTTTCTTGATGGATTTTGAGTATCTGATACTCTTAGCATCTTCAATTATACATTTTCCAGGAAGGCAGTCTTTAAACAACATACTACCCGTAATAGCCAGCTCTACATTAATAGATTTTATTTATTCATATTGGGAGTTGGATTTTCCGAGACTAACTGAACTTTACTTATCCTTTTTGACATATTTATACAAATGAGAGCTCATCAGTATCATCATTGTATTCATTGTACTTGTTAATATCTTAACACAATTAAAGCTGGAGAAAACAGTGAGAAGTGCCTTGTTGTTATAGTAAATTTTACTTTTGAGAAGATTTTGCAATCACTGCAAAGAAAATGTGAGAGTTAAGTTGATGGTGAACTAGACTGTTTGATTTCTCTCATTCCCTGAGAGAATGAATAAGAGAGAAGGGGAAAAAAATAATCATGCCACATTTGACTCTGGAAAATAAACAGCTTCATCATACATAAGTGCCTAAAATATGTATGACTAAACATTAGAATTGCAAATGAATTGGGGGAGGTAAGAACTCTGTCTACTTTTACATAATTTTGTTTTGCATTGGGCTAGGGGATTTTTTTTCCTACTATAAACTAAGAAGGAATTCCCAGCTTCAAGCAGAGGCATGGACAAGAATTACCCTGCTTCAAGTGGTGATTAGAAAATGGATGTTTTGTTGAAGATCTGTCTCTTTTTAAATCATATAAGTGGAATCTAATGAACTTGATTAATTAGAAAAAGAAATGGCATTCATGGCAGAAAAATATCTTACCACAAATATATGCTTAATCCTGAAGCACGATACCTTGTGTATAAATATGTTCAGGCCCCAAAGTCCTTAGGTTTTACATTCAGATGAGGAGCCAGAATAGGGGCAATTACTGTCCTAGGCATCAGAGCAAGAGTGGCAATCAGAAAGTTTCTTCATGTCATGTGGGCATCTTTGGGGGTGCCTAATTGATCTCAGTGTCCCTAGGACTGAAATAAGTTATTAGCCGATTGTCAGAGTTCAGCTTCTTCAGGACCAAACTCTGAGACAAGATTTGTATTGTGAAATTTTATTGGGGAGTGTTTTTTGGGATTAGCACCCATGGAGAAGTGAAGGAAGGAGGATTGGGCAGAAGATGAAGTTAAACTTTGATGCAGTCACAAAAGAGGCTACAGCTGATCCTGCGATGCGCTTTGAACCTGAGATGGACCTGCAGAGAGTTCATATTTGGAGCAAAGGTATCTGGCCTTTATGCCCCTGCACTAACCAGTCATTGGGTACAGGCATGATTTTGGGCAACGCAGCTATCTCTTCAGGCCCAGGCAAGCTCCAAAGAGGGATTTCACTGCAAACTGTTGACTGCTAATACGCTCAACATCTGGGGAAATACGCACTTTGGTCTTAGAAGTCTGGACTTTTGAGAGGGGCGCCAAAGTACCCACCTACTGAAATATTATAGGACCTATATGATTTTGGGGGAAAAAACCTAAATCTAGTAAAGAGAGACCACACTTGAATTATGACAATGAAAATCATCGCTTCTCACACTGTTCCCAGACCTAAGCCAGGTCAGAGAAACAGAGCCCCTTGAATAAAGGGGTATTGGGTCCCTCGAAAGGAGGATCCTTGTGACATTGCCATAAGCATGTGCTGTCAATTTGCCTCTACACTTTCCTCCCAAAGACTTGGAGCCATTTATCAGAGTGAACATGGACTGGGGAATGGGAAATAGCCACGTCAAGGATGACCAGTAGAGGCTTAGTGCTAATCCTGGAGTTCTCAAATGCTGCTGTGGCCCACAATCAGAGTGGTGGCCAGAGTTTAGATGACTAATAGAGTTTTAGGCTAAGACTATGATTATTTCCCCAGTTTTGGAATCATGGCTAGGATAGAGATACTGAGCAACTGGCAGGATCCCCTCATTGGCTCCTGTGCTCATAAAGTGAGAGCCATTGCAGTAGGAAGGGCCTAGTGAAAACCCCTGGAATTTCCATCCCCTACCAGGATAATAAGCCAAAAGTACTATTCCTTTCCTAGGGTAACTGCAACTATTGGTGTCACCATGAACAATTTGAAGGATGATGGGAAAGATGATTTCCATTATGCTCCCACTTATATGCAGAAGGCATCATAGTCTTGGAGAATGGCTGTGGATCATCACACAGTTAACTGGGCATTGACTCTCATTTCGGCAAGTGCTCCATATGTGACCTCTTCTCTAGACTAGTCAACACAGCATTGGGCACATATCTGGGCAGTAGAAGCTTCTTCCTGACCTCTGGAGAACCCCACCTTCCCCTTTTTGCTCTTCAGTCTACCCAGCACTTTTGTAGCTAATTCTGTGTATGAAATCTTTTTTCTGCTTGAAACACCTAGAGTGGTGTTGCAGGTTGAATTCTTTGGGAATCAGGCTAAAACAGAGATTAACGTGCAGGGTATTTATTATATGCAGGGAAGGATGAAAGCAGGCTTGGGCAGAGGGAGAAGTTGGGCTGCAGTGCAATCTCAACCAAAGCCCTTATACTCCTACACTGGCCAGTTATTGAGTGGGTAGTGGGGGAATAACCTTAGATAAGGGGACTCTTAGCAGTGCCTGTAGGGGGGCTGAAAGCAGAGGGCTACCATCAACATGTACAGCAGCTGGGGGGAAAGTCCTCAGTCTTCAAGTGGGATCTGGATCATGCACAAATCACAACATCCACTAGAGGTGGGAAGTGGAAGGAAGGAGAGTCTTAGGGAGAATGAAGTAGCACAGATGATGATGAGGTGATGCTCCATCCTAGGGCCAGCTCCTCATGGGTGACCAGAAGAGACTTGACCAGCCTCCACACCAGCCAATCCCATGGTATAAGGAGTACTACCCTGCTCAAATGATCAGGTCTCTGTATTTCTCTGCTGTGCAAGTTCATATTATGCCTAGCCAGAGAATAAATAGTCCAATATTTATGGCCACACTTGTTACACATTTACTATAAGCTATACGATGGCACTGTGTTCTCTATGTTTCCCAAACTATTTCAGAGGAAAAGCTTCCAAAACAACTCCTATGGCTACAGAGAACATCTCCTTCGCAATTGCACTTAGCCTGTCCCATATCCTCTCCCTGACCCTGGCTCGTCAGCTTAGCAGGGGAGGAAATGAGAGCTAATGAGAGAGCAGAGAAGTGGAGTTCAGAAAAACAGCTGAAGAGATGCCTTGAAGACTTCTTTAAAGCAAGCTTGACCATCTTGCCCCCTTTCTTAAATATGCATGGAGATGATCCAATTAGTTGGAAAGTTGAATTTTTTCTTCCCCTGCATTTGTAAGAAGATGAACAGTGAGAAAACACTCACCGGAATCTTTGGAGCTGAATATGAAGAGAATCCCTAGGGAAGAGGGCGATAATGTTATGGATGACAGGAGGTAAGGGCATGAGGAATTTATCAGGAATGTTGCCTCAGATTTCAGTGATGCAGTGAGGGAAATTTATGAACAAGTGACTGGGAGAAAGAAAAACTCAGCATGAAGAATGATATAAAATTTGCTGGTGCCATAGCTGACAGGGGAGTGGAGGAAGAAAAATAGCATATGTGTAGAGTCTGAGTGAGACACACTGCCTCAGAGCAGGAGCGCTGGCTGTTCCTGTGACATCGTTGCATGGGCCCTAGGAAAGCCTCTTCTACCCACTCTCCTTGCTGCCCCCCAAGTATCTTTGAAATGCACTGTTAGAAATTACTTATCATGTCTTCTTTCCCCTTGTATTTGTACTTTGAAACTTACAGCATCTAGCACGAATTTGGGTTTGTGGTTGTATTCTGTAAACACTTCCTTTTTTTGAAAATGTGAATCCTCTTGGGAGTGGAAACGTGACATTTCATATTTACTGGGGGAATTAACTGCATGTGATATATACTTTCCTTAGCTATTCGAGAACACTGGGCATACACCTGAGATGTGGGACAGTAGGAAGAAGGGTGTCAAATAGAGAGGAAAAGGCCACCAGTGGTCCCAAAAGACCTGCACTTCCTATTTTCTAATGCAGCTTCAGGCCATGAGAAAATTGTCCAGTGGAGTCAGTGGTATGAGTTCAAGTCCTACCCTGAACTTATTTTTTATAGTTAAGTGTTATAATATTTATAACCATAAATCACAAGTTAAAAGTCATAATATTTCAATCATATAACTATAAATCACAAGTTAAAAGATGCTTTAAGTAGAAAATATCTCTCCCTTAATTCCACCATGCTAATAGAGCAACTGCTTTCATTTTTCTGTATTGCCTTCTGGTATCCATATACATATTTTAAATAATTTTGTAGTTATAGAATATTTTATATTTTGATTTGTCACATAAAAATAACTTTTCCATGTTGTTACACAGTCTTAATAATTATAGTTTTTCATGAGGTTCTGTGCCATAGTTTACTCAATTGTATTCCTACAGGACAATTGTGCGGGTTTGGAATTTTTGCACTACAGAGCAGTCTCAAATTTGAAAAGAGAAAGTAATTGGTCACAGGGTTATGAATTTTGAAATATTTCTGGATTACTTTCCAAAATGTTTGTGGCAATTTAAAATCCACCAAACATTTTCACCTCACTTGCCAGCATTTGGTGTTACCATTTTAAATGATTCTATTGTTTTAATGATGTAAAATATGACTTTACTGTTTTACCATGTATTTCTTTGAGGATTGGCAAGGTTTAATGGATTCCCCATATGTTTGAAATTTTCTCAAAATAAAAAGTTAAAAGATACATATGTAACACATTTTCTAGAAGTTGCGGGAAGGGTACAAAATCTCTGTATACCTTTATCCTAATGCACCAATTGGAAGCATCTTGCCACATTGGTTTTTTTAAACATTTTATTTGTTTGTTTGTTTGTTTGTTTATTTATGGCTGTGTTGGGTCTTCGTCGCTGTGCGTGGGCTTTCTCTAGTTGTGGTGAGCAGGGGCTACTCTTCGTTGCAGTGCGCGGGCTTCTCATTGCGGTGGCTTCTCTTGTTGTGCAGCACGGGCGCTAGGCAGGCGGGCTTCAGTAATTGTGGCACGTGGGCTCAGTAGTTGTGGCTCATGGGCTCTAGAGCGCAGGCTCAGTAGTTGTGGCGCATGGGCTTAGTTGCTCCGCGACATGTGGGATCTTCCTGGACTGGGGATTGAACCCGTGTTCCCTGCATTGGCAGGCGGATTCTTGACCACTGTGCCACCAGGGAAGTCCCTTGCCACACTGTTTTATCATTTTCTCTCTCTGTATATTTATAAGTATTATTTTTCCTGAACCATTTGAGAGTATGCTAAATACATCATACACATCTACCCATTCACAATACTGTATTATGTTACATTTCCTGACTTTGATAATTATGCTATCGTTATGTAAGAAAATATCCTTGTTCTTAAGAAATACACATTTCAGTTTTATCTAATCTAAAATTCACATTCCAGTTTTTTTTAAACAGCAAATGGTGTGTGGTAGTGTCACCTTATTATGTTACATTTTTCTTCTTTTAATATTTATTTTATTTATTTGGTTGTGCTGGGTCTTAGTTGTGGCAGGTGTGCTCCTTAGTTGCGTCTCACTGGCTCCTTAGTTGTGGCATGCAAACTCTTAGTTGCGGCATGCATGTGGGATCTAGTTCCCTGACCAAGGATCAAACCCGGGCCCCCTGCATTGGGAGCATGGAGTCTTAACCACTGTGCCACCAGGGAAGTCCCCATATTCCAGTTTTACAAATTATTTCAGTAATATCTTTGAGAACAGCATATGTTTCCTTTTCAGAAACCAATCAGTGATTATGCATGCACCTAGCTGTTGTGATTCTTTAGTTTCTTTTAATATGGAACATTTTCTCAGCACTATTTGTCTTTCATGGCACTGACATTTTCAAAATGTACAGGCCAATTACAGTGTTTTGTATAATGTCCAGCAGTGATCTGGTAAATGTTTAATAGATGTCTTTCCGAAAAATAATTCCTACTGAGTCGCATTTGCCGATTTCTGTGGTATAAATATTCCCACCATGTTTGATGTCAAGCTACTGATGTGATGTTGCTGAATGTGCCACTGGAGAGAACTGTGCACAGTCAGCTCTCATGAGCTGTATGCATAACTCCAGCACATCACTGAATGTCCCTCAGTTTGGGTTTATCTGCTTGTTTTCTCACGAATAGAACAGATCATGCATTTTTGTCAGAAATGTCAGTGAAGTAATGCTACATAGTTCTTAGTACATCATATCAGGAGGCACACGACGTAGATATGTCCCACCTTTACTTATTTTAGAGTGAGAAAAAAATATACATTTGGGTATGTGTTTGTGTGTATATAATGTGAATTTGTTTCCCCCTCAATACATGAAGTGGATGGAAGTGGGAATAAGGGGATGTTCTGGTTGAAGCAGAGGAAGTCAGGTCCTCAAAGTCCCATTATCCCCACATTGTGGCCGTGAGAGGACTTTGAGTTGCGCAGTTTGAAAATCACTATCCTGAATGGAGGATGAGGGTTTATTTTCAAAGGGCACAGGATTTTAATTATTCCTGAAGGTTGTGCAATGTTAATGAAAAGGATTGGTTCACTTATTAATATCATGCCTGTCCAGTGTGCCAACCTAAATGCACCAGTGGGATGCACTTCCATCTGTATTTATTTAACTCAAATATATTTTTAATTAAATAGATTTGCATATCAGAGATCAGTCTCTCCTAATTTAATTATCTCATTCTTATTTCTTCAAGAGTGGTATACTTAGACTTAATTTAGTTCTGTGACAATAAGTATGTCACATAATTTTCTGACGTCTAATTCTGTCACCTGTGAAAGGAGAAAGATGTTGTACTCACTGATCCCTGGGTCTGTATGGGAAAGGACTCTGAAATTCCAAATTGGACTGCTCCCAAAGGGACAGAGATTAGCCTAGGTACCATAGAACAACTGCAGGACTGTTACTTATGCTCTCTGAGCCTCATCTTTCTCAAATGGAAATCTTGATCTGAGTGGGCTCAGACCAAGGGACAGCACTTCCTTGGCTCTTATCTATGAAAATCTGTTTCTCCCCACGATTCACAGCGCCTTCGTCACATTTTACCTTCTTCAGGTACCCGTGGTTCCTCCTATTATTTGAAGACTTTTAATAAGAAAGCAGTGAGTGGGCAAAAATAACAACTGTACAAAACATCCTATTTTTGAGGTAACTCTGTTTTATATATGCTGAAATGTTAGCTGAAATACAGCAATTAAATCTTTTAAAAATTATGTTTTACTCTTATAATAATATATATATTTATTCTTCAATGGACTGATGGAATTTCAGCATTATAAATCTCATAAATAGGGTCTTCCCTGGTGGTCTGTGGTAAAGAATCCGCCTTCCAATGTAGGGGACGCGGGTTCAATCCCTGGTGGGGGAACTAATATCCCACATGCCGCGGGGCAACTAAGCCCGTGCGCCACAACTACTGAGCTTGTTCGCCTCAACGAGAGAGCCCTCGTGCTGCAAACTACAGAGCCTGCGTGCTCTGGAGCCCTTGCGCCACAACTAGAGAAGAGAAAACCCGCACACCACAACTAGAGAGAAGCCTGCGCGCCGCAACGAATAAAGATCCCGCGTGCCACAACTAAGACTTGACACAGCCAAAAAAAAAATCTCATAAATAGATTTTTATTCCAGGTTATAGATTATTTATACATATTTAAAAGCAAGTACTCAGATGTTAATGATAAATCTGAAAGAATGACATACCTTTTTAATACTATGGACGTTATTCAAGGATGCCAGAAATGATGTCGATGTGGGTGTTTGGCTATTCAGCCTTTCAAAGGTTGAGATATAAAAGGGAAGATTACATTTTGGATAAATGTCAAGGCTAAAGCCAACTTTCAGTTGTCCCTCGCATTCTGCCCCTGCTCCAGGCTTTTAGTAAATCTTTTTTTTTTTTTTTTTTTTTTTTTTTTTTTTTTTGTGGTACGCGGGCCTCTCACTGCTGTGGCCTCTCCCGTTGTGGAGCACAGGCTCCGGACGCTCAGGCTCAGCAGCCATGGCTCACGGGCCCAGCCGCTCCGCGGCATGTGGGATCTTCCCGGACCGGGGCACGAACCCGTGTCCCCTGTATCGGCAGATGGATTCTCAACCACTGCGCCACCAGGGAAGCCCCTAGTAAATCTTTTTTGAAAGGACTTTTGAAACACACTTTTGCTGAGAAAGCCGCCAAGGCCTTTGCCAGAGCTGAAGCACCTCTAGTACATAGTCACAGTGCAGGCATGCCAGGCTTTGTCTCCCCTTGTTGCTATTAACTCTGTCTTAGCTCACCTTCCCCATTGGGAAAATGCACATTTCCCAGTGGCTCTTCTTTGCTCTCAATTTTTGGTGTGTTTATCACCCACTCATTTTTTAAAATAGAGCCAAAAATGGAAAGAAACAAAGGAAAGAAACAAGGAAGGCATTAAATAAATTTGACAACTGTTCTAGGTCACATTTTGGAGGAATGGGTAGCTTGAGGTGCAAATACAAGACATGGAAACACTGGCTGCTATGCATGTCAAACAGTTCTTCAGAGTATCTTGTGGCCATAAAAGAAAACAAATGAGAAAACCAAGATAGAGAGCTACACAAATTCTGTAATCCTGTGAAGGCAGAGGCCATGTTTTCTGTTTCTCTGCTATGATTTAGTACTGGACACTTAGTATGTAGAGAATTACATGCAAAGTTAAACTCAACTCTAGCACCCCAGTTTCTCAGGTCCAGCTAAAGAAAAATCCTCGTCTAAAGAAAACCCTAGGGAAAGGAATCCTTATGTTTTCCATGTTTTTTCTCTCCCGTATCCTCTCTCTGTGATGTTTTGATGGCTAATCATTAATTCTTTCAACAAATATTGTGTCTTCTTCTTTTTCTTTTTTTCTGTTTGTAAGTTTGTATTGAGTGTTTCTCTCTCAATGACTATTGAGTGTCTTCTATATGGCACTTGCCATAAAGATATGAACAAGATAAACTTGGTCCCTGCCTCAGGGTCTAGCTGAAGTTCAAGTCATGGTGAACTTAACTTTGCTGATTGGCCTAGCTAGAATGGCCCCTGCCATGTGCAGAAGGCAAACCCAGTCTTCTGATGTGTTTTCTGGGAAATGGTGTTGTTCACATGCTTGCCAATCCTATTACATTCTTTCAAAGAGTTCCTTGAGCTATAGAGCCCCAAATTAAGGTCCTATTCATTTAAAATGCATCTAAATAAGATGGCTAAACAATCAGACTAATTTCAGTATATGCAGAACCAAGCAATGCTGGGGGAATTATTTCTCAGATTCCCCCACCCCCATCTCCAACACCATATACTCATTACAAACACGGGAAGAAAGAAATGTTACAAATGGCTTTATGCAAAGAACAAACTGATAGATTTTTTTACATCGTTCTCAAGTTTGTAAGTCTGTGATCTTCTTCAGAATAGCATGCTATGGACAGGTTGATCATGCCTGCAGATGGAAATATTTGCAAAAATATAAGTCACTGGTTTGTCTTTGCTGTAGCCATCAGATACATCTGCAGAAGAATTTCTTAGATAAAATGTAATCCTCCTTCTCATGAATATTTGCCTCCTTCACTCCATAGATGATTTCAAATGAAAATCCATTTTCAATGAACTGTAATTTTTAGAGGCCAAGATGTACATTAGAAAGATTATTTTGGAAAAGAGCTAATTTGAACTCTCCCTATATTAGCCAGGGCTCCAACAGGAAACAGATGATGCTCTTGAATTAATATAATTTAAGGAGGGATTAATAAAGGCACTATTTATAAAGGTGCGGGCAGGATATAGGGAAACCATAAAAGATATTGCAGGAACCACAGACTTTAGTGCTGGTAACTGCAAAAATGTTACTACTGCTCGGCCTGAAGGGAGATACGAAAGTGCTTACTGGGACCCAGAAGGCCAGAGTCTCGTAGAGGAGGTTGCCTTTGGTTGAGGAACCCATCCAGCTCAAGGCAAACTGGCAGGGAGGGAAATATGGAAATAAATACATTGACCTCACTTAATTTTCTCCCCGATCTTCTGCCAAGGGTCTTCATGAGCCAAACCCACCTGGAAACTAAAGGACAAGGAAGACATTGATATAGTTCATACTGACCAGGTTCTCAAGGCAGAGAGCAAGATGGAGAATGATGGATAACAGATCTGGAGGGGCAAATGGAAGATACTCTGGTACACCTTCCCTATTAATTATAAACCTCTTCAATTTAGGCTGTAGTGCAAGGAGATTACAAAATCATCTTTTAGCTTGAATCATACCTCCAACTTTGTAGATTTATGTATGCCTCTTTTAAGCCCCTGTTTTGCACCAAACTATTTGGTGTGAATAAAACAGACAAAAATTCCTACCTCCATTAAGCCTATATTCTATTGGTGGCCATTTCTATTAGTCAGGAGTCGTTTAGTTGCAAGAGAAAGTCACTCAACTTAGAAATTTAGAAAAGATTGCTTGTAAGAAATTCTTCTCAATTGCCGTAAATCTGTCAGACCACTACCCTCTGGGCTTTTTATTACACCTCTGTCTTCTTTCTCTCCCCACACCTCCTGTCCAAAAGAGAAAAAATGGTTTACTTCTCTACATATCCCTCCTGAATCTGTTCTTCTCTCCTCTGTATTAGGCAGGTTTCATTTTAAGACTCTTATTTTCAACTTCCCCATGTTTTCAATTTGCATGTACCTTGGTTATCCACTGTTTCAAAAAAATTTATATGAAAGTACTCCCTCAGGTGGTGGTCATCTTCTTCCAGCCTACATTACCCTCACCCTAAAAATGGTTGTTCATGTGACAAGTGCTCTCCTGTGCCATATCTATTCACCTGTCTGTTCATTCCCTAAAACTTCATTAGTATATTTATTGAGTACTTCGGCACACCAGAGGTCAAGGGAAAATTCCCATGGAATGGTGGACACTTCATTCACTCAGGTTGGCACTGGGGCTGGGGTAGGCTGGGCACATAATGAACTGCAGGCTTTGCAAGAAGTTGCTACCAGATGGAACAAACCAAATCCAGAGTTCAAAGTCATTTCCTATCTGAGCTTGAAGCATAGTGCCCAAGAGATAGGATCACAGACAAACCAATCTGCAGAGTGGTTGAAAAATGGTA
The DNA here is from genome assembly GCF_964165515.1 of Mesoplodon bidens. NCBI lineage: Eukaryota > Metazoa > Chordata > Mammalia > Artiodactyla > Ziphiidae > Mesoplodon > Mesoplodon bidens. Next base: position 101,621,098 of record NC_138163.1, read on the forward strand.
GAGGGACCATTAAGCTGGAACAAGAATCCAGATCTTCTAAGAGCAGGAACTCTGTCTCAGAGACTGTTCAGAGTTTCTGCACTCAGCAAACACTTACTGAGTGTCTACTCTTTTTCTTTCTTTCTTTTTTTTTTTTTTTTTGGCTGTGCGGCATGCAGGATCTTAGTTTCCCCACCAGGGATCGAACCCGTGCCCCCTGCAGTGGAAGCATGGAGTCATAACCACTGGATGACCATGGAAGTCCCCCTGAGTGTCTATTCTTATAGAGGGGGATAGACGTGGTTCCTGCCCTCAAATTGTTTTACTCACTTACAAAGGTAGAATAAGCATTTGTTCATGGTTTCAATGGTCCTCTTTTTAGTGTTTCCCAGTCCATCTCTTCCATTTGCTCTGTGTTTTCTTCAGCATTTACATATACTGAACACTTCCATTGCATTTTGGAATAACAGGTTAATGTGCTATCTTTTCCAAACAGCATTTTCATTTAGTTCCTATTTATTTCTCAATGAGTTATACCTGATCATATATATATATGTACGCACATATATGTACATGTTTGTAGGTATGCACACACACATACACACACACACATCAATGTTTTGATAGAGACTGAGAAAGTACAGTGGCATGGTGGGCCTTAATCGATCTACTCTGCCCTTTGCAGAGGTTTTGAGTCTGGGGGTGAAATTGTATTCTGGTCCTTCATTATTTTTCCAGTCCTTGTTTCTGAGTAACAACCATAGCCTAAACTGTGCTACGTGAGTTGACATTCGAAAAGGGAATTCCCTACATCTGATATTGCTCTGCACCCAGTGCATGGTTTTAGATTTTCACATGCCCTTTTGGATTTGCTCTCCCTGGGGTACAGGCACTACATTATTTATTTCACTCTAGACTAAGTTTCTTAAACGAGTGCACATAGAACTGCCTGCAGACCTTGTTAGAAATGCAGAAGCGCAGATGATAACGCCATGGACAGTGACGCAATAGATCATGGGTGTATTGTTTTTTAGGACTGCTGTTAACAAAGTATCACAAACTGGGTGGCTTAAACGATGGAAGTGTATTTTCTCACAATTCTACAGGCCAGAAGTTGGAGATCAAGGTGTCAACAGGGCCACGCTCCCTCTGAGGGTGCTAGGAAAGGATCTGTTCCAGAGCTCTCTTTTAACTTCTGGTACTTCCTTGGTTTGTTGCAAAATAACTATAATCTTTACATGGTGTTCTCCCTGTGTGTGTCTGTGTCCAAATTTCTTCTTTTTATAAGGATACCAGTCATGTTGGTATTGTGGTTGCACTGTACTTAAGAATTACTTAACTAAGCATGTCTGCACTGACCCTATTTCCAAATAAAGTCATAATCTGAGACACTGGGAGTTCGGACTTCAACATAGGAGTTTTGAAGGGGACACAGTTCAACTCATAACAATGAATAAATCACCAGGAACTGACATTTTAACATGCTGTATTGGAAACCTCTTGATCTGCGCTTATAATTTTGGCCCCATCTTGGACTCCAGTAGCCTGATGTCAACCAGTTCTAAACAGATTTTGGTCCATTTCATCCAGATGCACCTGGAGAGCACCTCACCCCCAGCCAGCACCTTCTACTTCTGGCTTCTTGTCCCGGGTTTCTTCAACACAATAGCACAGAATGCCCGCTGCAGCCCACTCAGCAATGCCACGTGAATATCTCAGGATTTTGGTGGAATTAACACCCCATGGGCAATCCTTGACCAATGGGAGATAAAATCCAATAAATAAAAGCTTCCCTCTCTTGTCCTCAGGTGAACAGGTCTGAGACCAATTCCATCCGGGTCTTTAGAGAGCTGTCGAAAATCAAGCACCAGTCACCAGGGGCAGTGGCCAGCTTGATAGTGCATCCTTGTATTGTTTTGTCCTCCTTCCCTTTTATTTCTTCAATTCTTACTCCTACTCCCTGAGTTCAATTCCCAAATAAACTACCTATATCAAAACCTTGGGCTCTGCTTCTGGGAGACCCTAACCTAAGCTCCAAGCTTCCCAGGTGATTCTGATATAACTGATCCTTGAACCAACAATTGTCCAAAATTCTGTGCAAAACAGAATGGGTTAAAATCATACTTCAATGTATTTGTTAAGTAGGAGATACACCACACCATCCTCTTTTGTTAATCCTAGAAAACAGTTGGCCCTCCATATCCATGAATGTGGAACCTGTGGATGTGGAGGGCTGACCGTCCTACACCATTTTATTTAAGGGACTTGAGCATCTGCAGATTGTGGTATCTGTGGGTGGGGGTGGGGATATGTGTCCTGCAACCTGTCCCCCACAGATAACGATGGATATAAGAGAGATCCTGAAGCAGGGGCTAGATGAGCAGAAGTCCAAAACCACAGTATATCTCAGAATGAGGAGCAAGCCATCTTCTGTGACAGAAGACAAGTGCCCAGATACTATGGCTAGTACTTTCCATATTCAGAAAATATCTGTGTGATGGGTCAATGTGATTCAATTCTCAAAGCCTCAGTAACTCTGCACACTAAGAAAATTTAGTTTGGGGCCCTGTAAAGCTGTGGTCATATGCTCCCAACCCTTCATGAAGCAGGGTCCTGTGCATCTTCAGAGCTGGCCAAAAGGTGGGAAGGCCAGCACGCTGATAGCTGGCAGGAGTTTAGGTCATGATAATTTTCCTGCTACGTCCCATAAAAATGGGACTTGTGTCCCTGAGAACTCTATACCAGTCTTAAAGCTTCATTTGAATAAGCCACCAATTTACAATTGCCTTTAACTTGGCGGAACAGATGTTCTAACCTGGACTTTCTGTTTCTGCTACTAGACTGACAGGAGGGCCAGTTTTGTCTGAGGTTGACTCAGCATTTTATTTTTTAAATTTTTAAATTTTTAAAATTTTTAATATTTTTAAACATCTTTATTAGAGTATAATTGCTTCACAAATGGTGTGTTAGTTTCTGCTGTATAACAAAGTGAATCAGCTATATGTATACATACATCCCCATATCCCCTCCCTCTTGCATCTCCCACCCACCCTCCCTATCCCACCCCTCTAGGTGGTCACAAAGCACTGAGCTGATCTCCCTGTGCTATGTAGCTGCTTCCCACTAGCTATCTATTTTACATTTGGTAGTGTATATATGTCAATGCTACTCTTTCACTTTGTCCCAGCTTACCCTTCCTCTTCCCCATGTCCTCAGGTCCATTCTCTACATCTGTGTCTTTATTCCTGTCCTGCCCCTAGGTTTTTCAGAACTACTTTTATTTTTTTAGATTCCATATATATGTGTTAGCATACGGTATTTGTTTTTCTCTTTTTGACTTACTTTACTCTGTATGACAGACTCTAGGTCCAACCACCTCACTACAAATAACTTAATTTTGTTACTTTTTATGGCTGGGTAATATTCCATTGTATATATGTGCCACATCTTCTTTATCCATTCATCTGTCGATAGACATTTAGGTTGCTTTCGTGTCCTGGCTATTGTAAATAGAGCTGCAATGAACATTGTGGTACATGACTCTTTTTGAATTATGGTTTTCTCAGGGTATATGCCCAGTAGTGGGGTTGCTGGGTCGTACGGTAGTTCAATTTTTAGTTTTTTAAGGAACTTCCATACTGTTCTCCATAGTGGCTGTATCAATTTACATTCCCACTAACAGTGCAAGAGGGTTTCCTTTTCTCCACACCCTCTCCAGCATTTATCGTTTGTAGATTTTTTGATGATGGCCATTCTGACTGGTGTGAGGTGATACCTCTTTGTAGTTTTGATTTGCATTTCTCTGATAATTAGTGATGTTGAGCGTCTTTTCATGTGCTTTTTGGCCATCTGTATGTCTTCTTTGGAGAAATGTCTGTTTAGGTCTTCTGCCCATTTTTGGATTGGGTTGTTTGCTTTTTTGATATTGAGCTGCATGAGCTGCTTGTAAATTTTGGAGATTAAAACTTTGTCAGTTGCTTCATTTGCAAATATATTCTCCCATTCTGAGGGTTGTCTTTTCGTCTTTTTTATGGTTTCCTTTTCTGTGCAAAAGCTTTTAAGTTTCATTAGGTCCCGTTTGCTTATTTTTATTTTTATTTCCATTTCTCTAGGAGGTGGGTCCAAAAGGATCTTGCTGTGATTTATGTCATAGAGTGTTCTGCCTATGTTTTCCTCTAAGAGTTTGATAGTTTCTGGCCTTACATTTAGGTCTTTAATCCATTTTGAGCTTATTTTTGTGCATGGTGTTAGGGAATGATCTAATCTCATACTTTTACATGTAGCTGTCCAGTTTTCCCAGCACCACTTATTGAAGAGGCTGTCTTTTCTCCATTGTATATTCTTGCCTCCTTTATCAACAGTAAGGTGACCATATGCGTGTGGGTTTATCTCTGGGCTTTCTATCCTCTTCCATTGATCTATATTTCTGTTTTTGTGCCAGTACCATACTGTCTTGATTACTGTAGCTTTGTAGTGTAGTATAGTCTGAAGTCCGGGAGCCTGATTGCTCCAGCTCCTTTTTTTTTTTCCTCAAGATTGCTTTGGCTATTTGACTCAGCAATTTAAAAAGCCAAATAATTACTAACCAGAATGGCAAACTCAGCAGAAAGGTTGACAACTCTGGGCTCTGAATATCAGGATTTAAAATCATGCCAGGCCTTGTCAGTCCTATGTGCCCAGATATAGTTGGGGAAAAAAATTCCTGAGGGACAAGAGAAATAATAAACTAAGGAAGATAAATGTAAAAATGTGTGTGTGTGCATGAGTGTGTGTGTGTGTGTATTTCTGTGTATAAAATGATAGCATTATCCTAATCATGGATGAAGTGTTTAGTGTTCAGAAGACTGGTTTGTGCATGGATGACTCAAAATGCAGGAAGAGAGTGAACAAGAGAACATGACAAGGACAGACCAGCCAGGCTGTGCCTAAGCAAAGACCCTAAATCTACTGGTAATGGAGCCAGACACTGAATGAATTTCATACTTCCCCTGTTACCCTTGAAAGGGTTTAGACTTGGGGAGATTTGGGCTTGTACCATATAGCTCCTTCATTTACCAGCTGAGTGCCAGCCAGTTTCTTAACCTCCCTAGTTATACTGCCTTGCAGGGTTGCAAGGATTAAATGAAAGAATGTATTAAAGACACCTAGCTTAATTCTTAGTACATAGTAGCCATTCAATAAATGGGGTGTATATTATAGTAATTGTTATGAGAACACTATTTTAGTGGACTCACACATGGGTTCCATCTTGGGATTTTGTGTATGCAATCTTCATCCCTGAAGTGCCTAAAAAATCTAGTCATACAGCAGTCACTGGGCATGGACCACAAGGACCAATTAGAGGGAAAACTTGTATATATAAGAGATGATTAAATATATGCATTTATATATGTATACTTATAACATATACATGTACTTATATTTTTGACTTTTAAAAATCCTTCCTTTAAATCTCTGTTCCTCTTTGTCTTGTTCTTTTTTCAAGGTTGCAGTATCTTTGCAGCTCTTTGATTATTCAGGGAGATGAAAGTTTAGACGAAGTACCTGTTGCCTCTGATCGCTTTTTTTCTGCTTATCTGGTGATCCTTGGTTGGTTGTTTACATTTACAAGAGGGACACTAAAAAGGTACTTTAGCACGAGTGGGATTTGTTAACTGTGAATGTCACTCTAGGGTTATCTGGCTGGGCCATTTCTTTGGGGAAAGTTTGATTCGGTTTTCTTCTTGTGTTGGTAAGATTCTTCAGTGAAGGCTTTTCCAGTAGCTTTCCTTGAGGGTAAAGGCATGGTGACCAGTATTCTGAGAGTAGGTAGGGAAGAAGACTGGACAGAGCTCACCATCCAGTATTGATATACCCACTTAATCTATCTCTTTCCATCTTGACTGAACAGGAGGACACCAGGCCACAAATACTCTACTTTTGACCTTTCCAGAGAATAAATCTCCAATAATGTTCTGTGGTGAGTGGAAGAAATTTTAAGGACTGAAGGACTGGACCTGGGGACCTAATTGCTGCCTAAATAGATTTAAAACTCATCTTCCTTATTTTGGATCTTTCCTTTCCCCACTTCCAGAGGTACATGATGCTGACATTGGGGATTTTGTTGTGTAAATTGATGTACTTTGTGTTGTTTCCTCATTGCTTGGCTTAAGATTCAGTGTTCTTGTGTCTCCTAAAATTCCTTCCCCTTGTTTGCCCATCAGCTTTCCAGTTTCCAAAATTTTGTTACTGTTGTGTCCTCTCCTGTGCACCCAATCTTTGTGTGGTTTTGTGCCTTTAAAAATATATTTGAGATGAGTTTGTCTAATCTACTATCTTTACCTATACATATATACTTTTATTATGATCCTGATTAAATGTATTTAGTGTAGAAGTTTTATTTTTTGACCTTTACTTACACAGTATACAGCAAAGCAAAGTTCCAAAAGGTGAAGACAGAGGAGGAATAACTAGGTAAAAAAGGAAATGAAATGAATTTTGTGTCTTGGACTACGTACTTGAACCTGGGCTTCAGTCCTGCCATGTCTGTAGTCCAATGTGTGGTTAGAACATTTATGAGTGTTCCCTCTTGCAAGTCCCCCATGTGCTAGTTTAATGAAATATGAAACTGTGTTTGCCCTCAAGAATGTGTCATACAGAACAGTTAAGTCCATGCCCTAGAACTGCTTCTTCAATTCTGCTACCTCTAATAGTGTTAAATAGATAAAATGACCAGAAAGAAAAAGGCACTGATATGTGTGTATGTATACATATACATATAAACTTTTGGGGGATCCTGGTATAGGCTGTGCTCTCAATTCTCATCCTGCTGACTGACATGAACTTCAGTGGTCATAAATAAGGCAAGCTCACACTCCCTGGTGATGAACTTGGCTATTACGAAAGCTGATTTTTTAGGCCCATGTTTTCCAGTTTCCCCGGAAGGCTCAGAAAATACAGACTGTAGTCCATTCCGAAACCTGTGATCCAGACACTTGCTGTTTGGGATGTGCTGCACTTGTTTACCCTTCCCACAGTCCATTGAAAACTCAGAGGGAGGTAGGACAAAAAAACCTCTTTTGATCTATTCCTGCATTGCTGCCATATCTTTCCATTGACACTGCCAGCTTGTCATATATCTTCCTGTTTCTTTACTTACATCCAGGAGAGAAAAGATGAAAAATATTGCAGATGTTTCTGAAGCACTAAACTTCTAGAGCTTGTTTACTAATTATCTTAGTGTCTGATCCAGTAAACTCCACCATGTAATTCCTGAATCAAAGAGGCTGTCATTTAACTCCTCTGGGCCTCAGTTTCTCTATCTATGATGTAAAAAGGAGATGAGAATCTATAACTGCTTCCAGATTGTTGTCTTCTATACCCGGAATGTGCCTGGGGATATGCATATTCACATGGATTCCATTTTGGGAACTAAATGGAGAAGCAAGATGTCAGAGAAGTCCTCTGATTAGATTTTACCAATAAGGAGGAGGGAGAATCCGTGAATTAAGCAGAGAGAGTTGTTCGTTCTTCCTCCTGAGGACATTGGCTACTGCCTTTGGGAAAATAATTTTAGTTATTTTCAATCAAAATAAGGATGATCAGTCCTGTGACCAGACACATGGATTATTCTGAGAGTTACGGCAGGGCACAGGTGATAGGAAGAGAGGGAACTAGAGCAGGGAGCTGCTCTGGTTGACTGAATGTCCAGGGGAAGTAAGAGAATTGAGGTTAGGATGGGCAGGCCTTGCTCTGCTAGGAATGGACGTGGATCAGGAGTAAAGCTGAAGGAGACTTTATCCTCTCTCCCTGGAGGAACCTTTAGAAAGGTTGAGGGAAAGCAGAGGCTTTGACACCAGAACACAGCCTGGTGGGAGTTCCTAGTCTGGGAATAAGGCAGACCAGAAGTGAAACTGGAGAGGGATGTAGAAGTAAGAAGTGAAGGTCAGGAAGCCATGCTTCCAATTCTGGTTCTAGAACTAATTAGCTGGGTGATTTGACCAGATGTAGCCTTCAGATTTCTCATCTGTAAGATTAGCAAGTTGGATTACTACTCTCTAAGACCAGGTAGTTTTAACATTTTTTATAATTTTATGAAATGGAAAAGGAAAGGCTTACGTTAGTGAAAAGGTAATTATTATTTTTGATAATAGAAATGCCAGTTACTACTGTTAATTGGTTGCTATATGCTAGGCATTGTGCTCAGCATTTTACAAACATTACAACTTGTAAATGAGGTAGTTCTTTATCTGTAAAAAAAAGCACAGATAGTTAAATATTTTAATAAGTTACATATCTAATAAGAGGCAAAGCCAGATTTGAACTCAGTTTAATAACCAGTAGACTTAGAATCATAGAATTAGAGATTACCTTAGGTTTAAACAGATGGTATTCAAGCCAATAATCCCTTTTAACACTTGAGGAAACAAGACTAGAATTCTTGTCCCAGTACTCATTACAGGTATGAACATGAAGATGTCATTCCCCTTCCCCAGCTTTCTGGGTCTCTAAATCTAAGTGCAGCTTTTTTCCAGTGCCCTAGGTTGCCTTGCTCAAGAAAAATGGGCTCAAGCTGGTCTGTAGCTGTGTCTTTCAAGAAATAACTGCTTAGAGTACAGGGGAGGTAACCTGAGCCCTTGGAGAAAGGCAGCCTTTCGGACATACTGGGCTCAGCATGTCTGAAAGGTCCTTTGCTGCGTGTGTGACTTTCAGACCTGATTGGGTGTGCCTTTTTTTTTTTTTAAACAAGACATGGTTTTCCAGAACTTTATAGTCTGGGCCTAACTCCATTCAAATTAGAATATGTAGCACCCATTTGTAGTGAGCAAAATTTGCTAGGTTATATCTGAGAACAGAACCTGCCTTGCCTTGTCAAAGTTTACACAAAGTGTCAGCATTGCCAGGGGCCAACATTATGCCCTGCTTATATTTTTCCTATGTGCAAGTTCCCTGTCCCCAGTGAGCACTTACTGAAGGAGTCAAAGCTCGTGGGTTTATGTTATTTAATCTTTGCCCTGGACCATTTCTGGAGTGAGTAGCAAAGTAATGAGACAAAAACAGTTACATGGGAAGTAAAGAGGGGGAAAGAAATATAGTAAAGTTATAAGAGCTTTCTTTTCACCTTGGATTATATCTCAACAAGTGCCCTCTTTTCAAACTGCCTTATCCTCACCATTTTTATTTTAAAATAGAATGTTAAGTGACTTTTTAATATTTGACGTAAAATAAATCAAAATACCATATACAAAATTGTATATTATGGCTGCCATCATGCAACAATGAACTTTCATAATGAAAAATAACATTTGAAAATAAAAATAGTTGTGAATTATGGGTGCTTGTATCTGCTCTCAATATGCTTATTAATTGTTATACGGCCTTTTAATTAAACAAGCACAGAGCTTTTAAATGGGTCCTCCAATAGGAAAATAGGCAAAGATATGAGTAAGCAATTCACAAAAGAAGCAAAAACCCCCACCAATAAACATGTCAGAATTGTACAATTTTATTGATGCTAAAATGTGCACTTTTGAAGCATAATTTCATATGTCAACTCAACTGGCCACCGAGTGCCCAAACATTTGGCCAAACATTATTCTGGGTATGTCTGCTACGGTGTTTCTAGATGAGATTAAAATTTGAATCTGTAGACTGAGTAGTGCAGATTGCCCTCTTTAATGTGGGTCGGCCTCTTCTAAACAGTTAAAGACCAGAATAGAACAAAAAGGCTGTGTAACAGGGAACTCCTTCTGCCTGACTGCTTGAGCTGGGATGTCAGTTTTTCTTGCCTTTGGACTTGAACTGAAACATTGGCTCTTCCTGGGTCTCTAGCCTGCTGGCTTTCAGGTTGGAATTTACACCACTGGCTTTCCTGGTTCTCAGGCTTTTGGACTCAGAATGGAACTACACCATTGGCTTTCCTGGGTCTCCAGCTTGCTGACTGCAGACCTTAGGACTTCTCAATCTCCATAATCATGTGAGCCAATTCCTTATAATAAAATTCCTCTCTCTTGTCTCTGGAGAATCCTGACTAATGTAACATTTTAGCAATAATAAAATATTATTTTATGCCAGTTGTACATTTGTTAGGGCTGCCATAATGAAATACCAAAAACTGAATGGCTTAAACAGCAGAAATTTATTGTCTCACATTTCTGGAGGCTAGATGTCCACCATCAAGGTGTCAGCAAGGTAGGTTCCTTCTTAGTGCTATGGGAAATAATCTATTCCATACCTCTGTCCTAGCTTCTGATGGTTTGCTGGCAATCTTTGGCATTTCCTGGCTTGTAGAAGCATCACCTCCATCTTATCTCTGCATTTATCTTCACATGGTGTTTTACTATGTGTGTTCGTGTCCAAATTCCTCCTATCTATTAGGACACCAGTCATACTGGATTAGGGGTCCACCCTACTCCCGGATGACTTCATCTTAGCTAATTATATCGTCAATGACCCTATTTCCAAATAAAGTTACATTCTAAACTACTGGGGGTTAAGATTTCAACATATGGATTTTAAGGTGACACAATTTGACCTATAACATTCCACCTTCTGGCCTTCACAAATTCATGTCATATCCAAAATACATTCATCCCATCCCAACATCCCCCAAAGTCTTAACCCATTCCAATATCGACTGTAAGTACAAAATCGCATCTACAATAGCATTTAAATTGGTATGGATGAGGTATGATTCATCCTGGGACCAAATTCCTCTCCATCTGTGAACCCGTGAAACAGGCAGACATAGGATACTCATTCCCATTCTGAAAGGGAGAAATTGGAAGGAAAAAGGTATTACAGGTCCCAAGCAAGTCTGAAACCTAGAAGGGTAAGTTTTAAGACTTGAGAATAATCCTCTTCGGCTGATGCTCTGTTCTTCAGACACTGGGCAACACTCCTGCCCTCTTGGCCTGGGAGGTGGCCCTGCCCCCTGGACCTGTGCCCTCTGGGTTGGTGATATCAGTGGCAGCCCCATCAGCCTCTGCATACATTCCCTTGCCCTCAAAGTCATTCTTCCTCCATTTAATTCACATATTGAAGTCCTAACTCCCAATACTTCAGAATTTAACATTATTTGGAAATAGGGTCATTGCAGATATATGATGAGGTCATGCTGGAGTAGGGTGGACCCCTAATCAGATATGACTGGTATCCTTATAAAAAGGGGAAATTTGGACATAGACACATAGTTGGAGAATGCCCTGTGAAGATGAATGCAGGTTGGGAATGATGCTTCTACAAGCCAAGGAATGCCAAAGATTGCCAGTAAACCATGAGATGATAAGGGAGAGGCATGGAAAAAATTATTCCTCACTCAGAAAGAGCCAACCCTGCTGACACCTTGATCTCAGATATCTAGCTCCAGAACTGTGAGACAATAAATTTCTGTTGTTTAAGCTGCTCAGTTTGTGATAATTTGTTATGGCAGTTCTAGAAAACTAATAATACCTATCATATTGGAAAAAGTTAAAAAGATGGGTAAGATTCAGTGTTAGTACAGTTGTGGAGAAATGGAGAAAGTATGAATAGGCACCTCTTTGGAAGTATTTTGGGAATAAACAGCAACATAAATTTCATGTATCCATTGATGCAACAGAATACGTGCTCAAGTACTTAAGAATTTATTTGACAGGATGATAGTTACAGAGCTACTGACAAGTACAAAAATTTCAAACAATCAAAATTTGTATCAATAAGGGAATGATTTAAAATTTAATGTAGATTAATATTATGGAATTAATGCATCTAGTTAAAAGACTGAGATAGGTCTAAGTGAATTGGTAGGAAGGTTGTCCTTGATATGTTGGTTAGTGAAAAAAGCAGTTTGCAAAAGAGCATAAACTAATGATCTCATCATTGTAAAAATCAAAAAAGCTTTTTTGAGAGGTGATTGACATACAATTGAACATATTTAAAGTTTGCAAATTGATAAATTTTGACATATGCATACACTCATAAAATCATCACCACAACGAAGATAAAAAACATATCATCACCCCCAAAAGTGTCCTCATGCCACTTTGTAACCTCTTTCTCCTGCTCTTTCCCAATCCACCAGTGATTTATTTCTGTCATTATAAATTAGTTAAAACTTTCTAGAACTTTAAATAAATAGAATCATACAGTATGTACTCTCTTTTGTCTGGCTTTTCTCACTCGACATAATGATTTTGAGATTTCAACCATTTTGTGTGTTCAAAAGTTGGTTCCTTTCTATTATGTACTAGATAGTATTCCATTGTATGCATATATCACAGTTTGTTAATTCATTCATCTTTTGATGGGTAATTGGGTTGTTTCATTTTTGTCTATTACAAATACAGCTGCTATGAACGTAGTATACAAGTTTTTGTGAGTTCCTGTTTTCATTTCTCTTGGGTAAATACCTAGGAGTGGGATATCTCAGTCATACTTTAGGTATATGTTTAATTTTTTAAGAAACTGTCAAATGTTTTCCAAAGGAGATGTACCATTTTACATTCCCATTAAGAGTTGGAGAGTTACACTTGCTCCAATCCTTGCTGATACTTAGTACTATCAGTATTTCTAATTTTAGCCATTCTGATAGGTGCATAATGTATCTGATTGTGGCTTTAATTTGAATTTCTCTAATGACTGATGACATTGAAAATCTCTTTGTGTGCTTATTTGCCATACATATTTGTTCTTTAGTGAAGTGTCTATTCAAATTTCCCCCCATTTTTTTTTTTTTTTGGCTGAACCGTGCAGCTTGTGGAATCTTAGTGACCAGGGATTGAACCCAGGCCCTCGGCAGTAAGAGCGAGGAGTCCTAACCACTGGACCACTAGGGAATTCCCATCCCCCAATTTTTAATTGGCTTATTTTCTTATTATTGTGACTTGAGAGTTCTTTATATTTTCTGAGCACAAGTCTTCTATCAAATATGCAACTGGCGAATATTTACTTCTAATCTGTGGCTTGCCTTTTCACTCTTTAACTAGTGTCTTTTGAGGACAAGTTCTTCATTTGTGAATCTTTGTCTATCCAGTTTTTCTTTTGTAAATTGTGCTTTGGTGTCATACTTAAGAAATCTTTGCCTAACCCAGTCACAAAGATTTTCTCCTATATTTTCTTCTAGAAGTTTTATAGTTTTGGTTTTTGTACATTTAGGTCTATGTCACATTATGATTCAGTTATTATAATGGTACAAGTTATGAATGGTAGGCAGAATACTAAGTTGACTCCCAAGAGCTCTGGTGTACACACCTTTTCATAGTTGTTCTAACATTAATCTAGGTGTTACTGTGATGAGATTTTGCAGATGCAATTAATATTCCAAATCATTTGAATTTAAGATAGAGAGACTATCCTGGGTGGGCCTGAGCTAATAGAGTGAGGCCTTTAAAAGGCCTGGGCTTTTCCTGAAGTAAAAGATTGAAAGAATAAGAGAAGTTGAACATAAGAGAGCTTATCCATTGCTAGCTTTGAAGATGGAAGAGGCCATGTGTCAAAGAGAGCTGATACCTTCTAGTTGCTGAAAGTGCCTCCTGGCTGATAGTCAGCAAGGAAACAGGGACCTCAGTCCTACAACCTCAAGGAATTGAATTCTGCCACAACCACATGAGCTTAGATGAGGAGTCTGGGCTCCAGATGATAACACAGCTTGGCGGACACATTGATATTAACCTTCTAAGACATGGGGCAGAGAATCCAGTCATAATGTACCCAGACTAAGAAGCAGGTAAGAACCTAAAGAACTGTGAGTTAATAAATGGGTGTTATTTTAAGCTACTAAGTTTGAGGTAATTTTTTTAATGCAGCAATAGAAAACTAATACATTTTGGGTCAAGGTTAATTTGTTTCCTATATGGATATCTAATTATTTCAGCATCATTTGTTAAAAAGGCCATCCTTGTTCCATTGATTTGACTTTGTACCTTTGAAAAAAATCACTGAACCATATTTGTGTGGGTCTATTTTTGTTCTGTTTCACTTACCTATTTTGTCTATATTTATGTCAATACCACACTCTCTTAACTGTAGTTTTAGACTAAATCTTAAAATCAGATAGTGTATACCCTGTCCAATTTATTTTCATTTTCCAAAGTTGTTATGGCTATTCTGGATCCTTTGCTTTTCCATGTACATTTCAAAATCAGCTTGCTATTTTTCAAACACACACACAGGCAAACACACACACACACACACTCACACACACACACACACACACCTCCAATTGAGTGAATTGAGATTGTGTTAAACTTGTAGGTCAGTTTGTGAAGAATTGATATCATAAGAGTATTGATTCTTCCAATCAATGAATATGATATATCTCTCCATTTAATTAGGGTTTTTCAATTTCCCTCAGCAATATTTTATAGTTTTCAGTTTACAGGTCCTGCACACATTTTATCAAATTTATCCCCAAGTATTTCATATATTGATGCTATTGTAAATAGTATTATTTATTTAATTTAAATTTCCAATTGTATATTTGTATGTATTACACACACATACATACAGAACTGATTTTTGTATATTGACCTTATCTCTCCAAATTCTTATGTTTAACCTCTGACCCCCAATGTGATGGTATTTGGAGATGGGGCTTTGGAGAGGTATTTAGGGTTAGATTAGATTATGAGGGTGGCACCGTCATGATGGGATTAGTGGCCTTATAAGAAGTGGAAGAGAGAGAGATTGCTCTCTCTCCTCCATGTGAGGACACAGCAAGAAGGCAGCCATCTGCAAGTCAGGAAAACTCTCACCAGAACCCGACCCTGCTGGCACCCTGATCTTGAACATCCAGACTCCAAAACTGTGAGAAAATAAATTTTTGTTTTTTTAAGCACCCCCCCACACACACACATACCAGTCTATGGTATTTTGTTATGACAGCTCAAGCTGACTAATACAACCTTGTATCCTGCCACTTTGCTAATCTCACTTATACTAGTACCTGTTTTTAAAAGATAATATAGGATTTTCTATATAGACAATTATATCATCTGCTAATAAAGGTGGTTTTAATTGTTCTTTTGCAATCTTCATGATTTTTCTTTTTTCTTGCCTTGTTGTATTGGCTAGAACTTCCAGTCAAATGTGGAATAGAAGTGGTGAGAGTAGATATCCTTGCCTTTTTTAAGACCTTAGGGGAAAAATTCAATTTTCAATTTTTTTTTTACCATAAGTATGATATTATTTAGATTTTTTTCAAAGCTGTCCTTTATAAGTTTGAGACAGTTTGAGACAGTTTCCTTCTATTCTTAGTTTACTGAGAGTTTTTACTGAGAATAGATGTTGGAATTGTCTATTTTTTTTGTAATTATTGAGATTATCATTTTGTTTTTCTTTTTTAATTTGTTAAACCAGAATGTTAAACAAGTTTGCACTCTGAGAATAATACCTACTTGATCATTGCATATTAACTTTTTTATCTACTGTTGAATTAAATTTGTAAAATTTTAAGGCGTTTTGCATCTATGTTCATGAGGAATATTGTTCTGTAATTTTTTAAAAACAATCTTTGCCTGGTTTTGGTATCAGGCTATTTCTTATTTCATTGAAAGAGTCAGGAAGTATTTCCTCCTTTTTAATTTTCTGGAAGAGTTTTGTAGAATTAGTATTATTTTGTTTTTAAATGTTTGGTAGAATTCACCAGTGGAGTCATCTGAGCCTAGAGTTTTGTTTATAAAGTTGTTCAGAATATTTCCTTACATGGTGTTTTTAAATTATATTCTGATTAGTCTGGCTAGAGGTTTATCACCTTCATTTAAAAAAAATTTTGTTTTTCGGTACGCGGGCCTCTCACTGTTGTGGTCCCTCCCGTTGCGGAGCACAGGCTCCGGATGCGCAGGCTCAGTGGCCATGGCTTACGGGCCCAGCCGCTTCGCAGCATGTGGGATCTTCCCGGACTGGGGCACGAACCCGTGTCCCCTGCATCGGCAGGTGGACTCTCAACCACTGCGCCACCACGGAAGTCCACCTTCATTTTTTTTATCTCAAAGAGCCAGCTTTTGGTTTCATTAATTTCTTCCATTAATTTGGTTTTGTATTCTTATTTCCAGGTTTAATTTCTCTTATAGTTTCTAGTTCCTTAAGGTAGAGGTCGAGGTCATTGACTTGAGGCCTTTCTTCTTTCCTGATATAGGCATTTAGTGCAACTCACAAATTTTGACATGTTGTGCTTTCATTTTCATTCAATTGAAAATACTTTCAAATTTCCTTTATTATTTCTTCTTGGACCCATGGGTTAATAAGAACTATGTTATTTAGTTTCTAAATATACAGTGACTTTCTGGATATCTTTCTGTTACTGATTTCTATTTCATTGTGGTCAGAGAAGATACTTTGTATGATTTAAATTTTAAAAAATTTATTGAAACTTGTTTTATGGTTGGGAATATGGTCTATCTTGGTAAATAAAAATTTGGTGAAATTGGTTGTGTTATTCAAGTCTTTTATGTCCTTACTGATTTTTTTGGTCTATTTTTTATATCAGTTATTGAGATAGGAGTGTTGAAATTTCCCCTCATTATTGTAGATTTGTCTATTTATCACTTTAGTTCTATCAGGTTTTGCTTAATGTATTTTGAAACTCCATTATTAGATAAATAAATACTTAGAATTGTTATGTCCTCTTGATAAATTGACAGCATTATCCTTGTGAAATGCCCCTCTTCATCCCAGGTAATATCTTTGCTCTGAAATCTACTTTATCTGGTATTAATGTAACAATTCCAACATTCTTTTGCTTAGTGTTAGCATGGTATATCTTTTTCTATTCATTTACTGTAACTTATTTGTCTTTATATTTAAAATGGGTTTCTTGAAGGCATCATATAGCTTGTTGGTCCTTGCTTCTCAATCCAGTTTGGAAATGTCTAGCCTTTAATTGAGGTGTTTAGACCATTTATACTTAACATGATTATTAATACAGTTGCACTTAAATCTTCTATCCTTCCTTTTTTTCCTATTTGTCCCATCTATTATTTGTTCCATTTTTCTTTTTATCTTCTTCCTTTTTGTTTAATTGAGGAGTTTAAAAAATATTTCTTTTTATCTCCTTTGTTGGATTATTTGCTATGATTTTATTTTGGTTTCTTTAGTGCTTACAAATACATCTTTAATTTATTGAATTAATTATCTTCAAGTAATATTTTACCACTTCACGTATAGTATAAAAACCTTATAATCATGTATTTCCATCTTCCCACTTCAGCCTTTATGTCATTTTACTTATACATATGTTATAAAGTCACAATACATTGTTATTCTTTTTGCTTTTAATAGTTATCATTTAATAGATTAAAAATAACAAAGTATTTTATATTTACACACCTCTTTACCACCTCTGGTGCTTTTCATTCCTTGTATAGATCTTTTTCTTCTACCTAAAGCACTTCCTTTAATATTTCTTGTAGTGCAGGTCTCCTGATAATGAATTCTTTCAGAATTTGTATGTATGAGAAAATATTTTACCCCTTTTGAAAAATACTTTCATTAGGTATAGAATTCCATGTGAGGGTTTTTTTTTTCTTTCAATACTTTAAAGATGTTGTTCCACTGTCTTGGGTTGCATTATTTTAAATGAAAAGTCTGTTATCATTCTTATGTTTGTTACTGTACATAATGTATCTTTTTACCCTCTGGCTAGTTTTCAGATTTCTTTTTATTACTGGTTTAGTATTTTGAGTATAATATCCCTTAATGTGGTTTTCTTCATATTTCTTGTGGTTAAGAATCACTGAACATTTTGGATCTGTGAGTTTGTAGTTTTCATTAAATTAAAAATTTCAACCATTATTTCTTCATGTTTTTCAATTCTTTTGTGAACTCTGATTACATGTATACTAGGCCACTTAAAGTTATCCTAGAGCTCACTAACACTCTGTATTTTTAGTCTTTTTTATTTGTAAATTTCATTTCTGATAACTCCTATTGCAATGATTTTGAGTTTACTATTGATTTCTTCTGTAGTGTCTAATTTGCTGTTAACCCTGTCCAGTATATTTTTCATCTTGGACATTGTAGTTTTCATCTCTGAAATTTTAATTTGGGGCTTTGTACTGTTTTCATGTCTCTATCTAACATGCTCAATCTTTTTTCTGCTTTCCTAAACATATGAAATATAGTTATAATATGTTTTATTATTCTTGTCTACTAATTCTGACATCCATGTCACTGCTGGGTTTGTTTCTACTGATTGACTTTCTCCTCATTATTAGTTGCATTTTCCTGCTTGTTTGAAGACCTGGTAATTCTTAATTGGATGCCAGGCATTGTGAATTTTATTTTGTTGGGTGCTGGATATTTTTGTGTCCTATGAATAATCATGAACTTTGTTCTTGGATGTAGTTTGATTACTTGGGAACAGTTTAATCCTTTCAAAGCTTGCTTATAAGCTTTGTTAGCTGTTACCAGATCAGCCTTTAGTCCAAAACTAATTTTCTCCCCCACTACTAAGGCTATACTTTTCTGAGTACTCTGAGTACTCAATTCATTGTCCTGTGAATTACAAGGTTTTCCCACTCTGGTTGGTG
The DNA here is from genome assembly GCF_964165515.1 of Mesoplodon bidens. Lineage (NCBI taxonomy): Eukaryota > Metazoa > Chordata > Mammalia > Artiodactyla > Ziphiidae > Mesoplodon > Mesoplodon bidens. The sequence continues at coordinate 101,639,562 of NC_138163.1, forward strand.
GAAAGACAAAGTATTCAAGCTCTACATGTTTTCCACGTATTTTGGATGCTTCTGTCCTCAGCCTCAGGTAGTTTCCTTCTCATCCTATTGTGTGAAGTGGCTTCATGCAAATTTTTGGAAAGCAGGGGATACCTGTACATCCAAACTCTGTTTTCTGATGTTTAAGGCCTCCTAGTACAATGAAAAGCATTCTATCCTTTTGTTTCCCCTTCCATTGGACAAAGAGAGGATAAAGAGTAGGAAGTCACTTTGATGCCTTTCCTCTTTCCCTTTGAGGGATCTGCCCCAAGATCGGTAGCCCTTTTGTGTATAATCTATGATTCTAGGTGAGACTGAAGGTCAGACGGTGGAGAAGTATGTAGCTGACAATCAAAACCTGTGATGGCAGGATTGTCTTAATTATTTGAATCCTTAGTGTGTAACATATCTGGTATATATTTGATAAAGATACATTCTATGTAAACCACAGTACCTGGAACAAGACTGTGTTTACATAATAGTTCTATAGAATTACTTCTTGGCTTAGGAAGAGATAAATAAATTTAAGGCCTTAAAAATGTATAAAAGCATGAATCACATCTTTTTTCCTCTTAAGCAATCAATTAGGCCTTATTCTCACTGGCATTTTCTGTTGCAGATCAAGCCGTGGCTATCTCAGGCAGGGAAAGCTGTTGTTGACATTGTTTCTCAGTCTCAAAAACTGAGGTTTAACATAAAATATTTGAAAGGAGGAATTGGAAGGAAAAACAAAACCCTGTCCGGGGAAATGTTACTTGCTGTGTCCAATCTCGATGAAGCAAATAAGGAGAGAGTTTTCCTAGCATTTCAGTTGTCACTTTTATTTGTCAATAAATGTTTTTGAATTTTCCCAGGTTATGAAACAACCAGCGGCAGCAGCAGGGATGGGCTAAGTCATAAGCTGCTTGGCTGATTATCTCAGCACTGACCTGTAAGCAGCCCCCTCTGGGGTGAAATGCAATTGAGCCTCCCTATTAACTCTAGTCCTGAGCGGCTCCCCAGCAGTCTCAGTTATCAGGCTCAGGACACATTGAGTTAAGCAGGAAGGCACATGGTAGGTAATAGTTTTGTGACACAGGTGACTATCAGCAAGAGACTAAGCTGAAAATGACTTCCCTGGGGCAGCTGAGAATGGGAAATCAGGGTGAAAGTTGGGATTGAGCTGCAACGTTTGGTTTTCTATCCTCTGAAATGGTCTTGCACTGTGGGTTAAAGGCCACTGCTGTACTCATGAATAATACTATTTCTGGCTGCTGCGATTGATTAGCTACACTTTGCAGCTGGCTTGATGAGCCTGAGAGCTACTCAAGGCCCGAGGAGCAGTACAGAATAGCATATCCATAGAGGCTTTGAGTTCTCATCGGCCATGTTAAAACTGAGACAGCAAACTTGACAGCAGTAAAATACTCTACACATTAAAAGGAGTGAATTTTGAACCACTGTCTTCCCAGCACTGTTTCCAGGTTGGTTATATCCCTTTATGTTTTACAGGAAAAAACAAACACCCCAAAACCCTCAACACTTAATCTTTCTAAAGTTTGCCTTTACCTTCATTTATCTATGTAAGCAGATGGTTTTATCTGTGTTATGGGAAATGGATTCAGCATCTGATATGGCATGGCCCCAGGCTAAGACCTGGACTCTGGAGAAGACCTTATGGTGTTGGATCCCAGCTTTACCTTTTACTAGCTGTGTGACTCTGGGTAAATTACTTCACCTCTCTGTGTCCCAGTATCCTCATCTGTAAAATGGGGATGATAAAATGACTGTCCTGGTATGGCTGCTATAGTACTAAATAAGTTAATAAAGGTAAAACACTTCCATAGTGTTTACCACATTCTAGACCTTATTCTAAGCTTCAGTCATTATTGTTATCTGAAATGATAGAAGAATAGCAGTGTACCTGCGTAAAATGTAAAGCTTAGGATTCAAGCAGATGTTACCATTTCATCCTTCACCTCAAGCCTGTTTCTGAAAGGCTTTCCTTTGTGTTTGGTTATGCACACATGTAATTTATTATTATTATTATTTGAATTTTTAAAGATTTTTTTTCCTTTTTTGGTAACATCTTTATTGGAGTATAACTGCTTTACTGTGGTGTGTTAGCTTCTGCTTTATAACAAAGTGAATCAGCTACACATATACACATATCACCATATCTCCTCCCTTTTGCATATCGCTCCCACCCTCCCTTTCCCAACCCTCTAGGTGGCCACAAAACACTGAGCTGATCTCCCTGTGCTATGTGGCTGCTTCCCACTAGCTATCTATTTTACATTGGGTAGTGTATATATGTCTGTGCCACTCTCTCACTTCGCCCCAGCTTACCCTTCCCCCTCCCCGTGTCCTCAAGTCCATTCTCTATGTCTGCATCTTTATTCCTGTCCTGTCCCTAGGTTCTTCAGAACCATTTCTTTTCTTAGATTCCATATATATGTGTCGGCATACGGTATTTGTTTATCTCTTTCTGACTTACTTCACTCTGTATGACAGACTCTAGGTCCATCCACCTCATTACAAATAGCTCAATTTCATTTCTATTTATGGCTGAGTAATATTCCATTGTATATATGTGCCACATCTTCTTTATCCATTCATCGGATGATGGACACTTAGGTTGTTTCCATCTCCGGGCTACTGTAAATAGAGCTGCAATGAACATTTTGGTACATGACTCTTTTTGAATTATGGTTTTCTCAGGGTATATGCCCAGTAGTGGGATTGCTGGGTCCTATGGTAGTTCTATTTGTAGTTTTTTAAGGAACCTCCATACCGTTCTCCATAGTGGCTGTACCAGTTCACATTCCCACCAGCAGTGCAAGAGTGTTCCCTTTTCTCCACACCCTCTCCAGCATTTATTGTTTCTAGATTTTTTGATAATGGCCATTCTGACTGGTGTGAGATGATATCTCATTGTAGGTTTGATTTGCATTTCTCTAATGATTAATGATGTTGAGCATTCTTTCATGTGTTTGTTGGCAGTCTTATATCTTCTTTGGAGAAATGTCTATTTAGGTCTTCTTCCCATTTTTGGATTGGGTTGTTTGTTTTTTTGCTGTTGAGCTGAACGAGCTGCTTTAATCCGCTTCTCCTGAGGCTGTTGTGAGAAATTTCCCTTTCTCTTCTTTGTCCTCACAGCTCCTGGGGTTCAGCTTTGGATTTGGATCCGCTTCTGAGTGTAGGTCACCTGAGGGCGTCTGTTCTTCGCTCAGACAGGACGGGGTTAAAGGAGCAGGTGATTCGGGGGCTCTGGCTCACTTAGGCCCGGGGGAGGGAGGGGTATGGATGCGGGGCGAGCCTGTGGCGGCAGAGGCCTGCATGACGCTGCACCAGCCTGAGGTGCACTGTGTGTTCTCCCGGGGAAGTTGTCCCTGGATCTCGGGACCCTGGCAGTGGCGGGCTGCACAGGCTCCTGGGAGGGGAGGTTTGGATAGTGACTTTTCCTCGCACACAGGCTTCCTGGTGGCGGCAGCAGCAGCCTTAGCATCTCATGTGTGTCTCTGGGGTCCACACTGATAGCCGCGGCTCACGGCCGTCTCTGGAGCTCGTTTAGGCGGTGCTCTGAATCCCCTCTCCTCGCGCACCTGGAAACAATGGTCTCTTGCCTCTTCGGCAGGTGCAGACATTTTCCCCGGACTCCCTCCCGGCTAGCCGTGGCGTACTATCCCCCTTCAGGCTGTGTTCACGCAGCCAACCCCAGTCCTCTCCCTGGGATCTGACCTCCAAAGCCCGAGCCTCAGCTCCCAGCCCCCACCCGTCCCGGCGGGTGAGCAGACAAGCCTTTCGGCCTGGTGAGTGCTGGTCGACACCGATCCTCCGTGCGGGAATCTCTACGCTTTGCCCTCCGCACCCCAGTTGCTGCGCTCTCCTCCGCGGCTCCGAAGCTTTCCCCCTCCACCACCCGCAGTCTCTGCCCGCGAAGGGGCTTCGTAGTGTGTGGAAACCTTTCCTCCTTCACGGCTCCCTCCCACTGGTGCAGGTCCCGTCCCTATCCTTTTGTCTCTGTTTATTCTTTTTTCTTTTGCCCTACCCAGGTACGTGGGGAGCTTCTTGCCTTCTGGGAGGTCTGAGGTCTTCTGCCAGCGTTCAGTGGGTGTTCTGTAGGAGTTGTTCCACGTGTAGCTGTATTTCTGATGTATCTGTGGGGAGGAAGGTGATCTCCATGTCTTACTCCTCTGCCATCTTGAAGGTCCAAAAAAACGTAATTTATTGTTGTGCTGTCTTGGCTGACTAGAAGCTCTTCAAGTGGAGATTTCATTTCTCTTTTCACTTGCTCTGTAAATAAGGAGTGGCTAGCACAAGCAATGTGTGTTTGTACATATTACTTTTACCAAGTCTATTTTTCAGTAATTAAAAGCACTGGCTTTATGTGCAGACTCTACACCTTGTTGCTATGAGTGTAAACGTGCATGTATTAACTCTTTAATTATCTGATATTATTAGGATCATAAGTCCAAAAAGATACCACCTACCGTTTATTGAGTGGCTACCATCTGTAGGGCTCTGTACAACTACTTTACATAGCCAGTCTTCTGGAACTGTCACAAAATCTCTGTGAAGTGGCATTAGCCCCACTTTAGAGATGGCAAAATAGAAGCTCAGAGGGATGGAGTTGCTTACCAGGGTCACATAGCTCTGTCGCCTGGGTCTGTTTGACTTTAAAGCTTATTGGTTTGTTTATCACACTGCACTGGGATTCTCCGTGTTTTTGCCTCACAGGTGTCCTCACTTTATATACTCTCTATTGAATTTTTTGCCTCCTCGCCTTGTATTGCTTTGATAGTTTTTATCAACAGGCATAAACATCAGGGTTAAATGGAGCTAGTTCACTTTAGTTCAGAAAACTAAGCCTTGAGACTTTCCCTGTGGTGTGAATGAATAAAAGCATGGTTAACCTTTGATTAAACATCTCTCCACGTCACTTGATGTGGCCACTTGCAAAGCTTTTTTTATCCTAGGCTCAAATACTCTGATTAACTGAGAATTAAGTGACTAAAGTCCCCACTGTGCTCAGAGAGCAGCCCTAATGATGGGGTGGGAGGAGAAATACAGGTGGAGCTTTTCACAACAGACAGAAAAATTCATAGGCTTCATGAGGATTCTGGATTATCACACGGGGAGAAGATCTGGAAATGACTGTTCATCAAAGCTGTGATTGAAGGAGGGACTGCTTCTCATTTCTTCTCTACTCTTTTCATGTTTCAGTGGCAGCACAGCATAGTGGTTCAGAAACACTGAAGGATGCTGGAGCCTCATGGCTGGCTTGATATCACAGCTGGACGTTACTTACAGGACGTGTGATGTCGGGCAGCTACTTGACTCATCTAATCTTCATGCAGCCCTACGTGGTAGGTACTGTCATTGTTCCCACTTCACAAATGAGAAGACTGATGCGTAGAGAGTTTCTATAGCCTGCCTAACTTCATCCTAGTGGCATATCCTGAAGCCTTGTGATTCTGGGTGTAAGAGCCAATCCTTTAGGTTAGGGCTGTGGTATATAAGAAGCCATGATTAAATGGAAATGTCAAATGGAATTATTTGTTTCTTTTTTAGCCACATCTGCCAGCCCTTTTCCTTATCTATCATCACTGTAATTGCTAGGCTCTTGACATGTTTTCCTCCTCCCATCCCTCTCCAAGCTCTATCCTAATTCATCTCACACCCTCACAGGTAGAAAGCATCTGTTCCCAAGCCAGTGATATGGATCTAGGGGAGGAAAAAAGGTGAGAGTGGGGTGCATGCTTGATGGAGCATGCTGAGAAATGCCAGGAACCAGCTTCCATAGCTCTGTGACATCCCCTTGGCCCACCACCTTTCAGCTAACTTCCTCCAAAGTGCCTGCCAAACCAGGGCTTCTCAAATTTTGATGTGCATAAGAGTCACCTGGGGATGTTGTTAAAATGAAGAGTCAGACTCATTAGGTCTGTGGTGGAGCCTACGATTTGTATTTCTAACAAGTTCCTAGGTGATGCTAATTCTGCTGGTCCATGGACCACATTTTGACTAGTTAAGTGCTAACATCCTTCTCTGGAAAGAAAGAACAAAGATAGTAAATATGTGGTGAGCATTCAGAGCATTTTCGGACTATAAGAGGGGTCTGACCAGGGTTCTCCTAGAATATCCTGCTAATGAGAATCATGATTCAGTGTGAGTCCTAATGACTGGTGGGCTCTACAGTTTTTCCAGTTTGTAGTAGCTGGTAGGGCTGGGTGAGCTGTCACTGGACATAACTTTTGCCCACAGAGCCACAGCTTTCCCCACTAGCCCAGTCTGTAAGCCTCGGCTGCTGCTATCCCATTCCTGACTTTGCCTTTAGTTCCTTCTCAGATTAAGTCCCTAGAATGCTAGCGCCTTGACTGGAGCCCTGGCAACCTGCCTAGTCTTGCCAGCCCTCCTTTTAATGACACATGGCCCTGATCTTATGCCATGAGACCCTGGGGTCCTGCCCCAAAGGAGGGCCTCCACTTGCCTGACTACAGCAACTGTCACTGACCTGTGATAGTTGCTGAATCAAATATTTCACTGCATGTTGCAAAATGGTGATTTTCTAATTTTGTCATTTTATTGCTGGCTTTCATTTATTGTTTCGCTTATTAGCTGGGAATGAACTACAGGTCCTCCTACATCAGCAGTCTAAAAGTTATATTATTTTATCACTATGGATTCATGTATTTAAATTTTTTCAGTGTTTTATAACCAGTTGAGAGTCACTATTCTTTTGATGCTCACATTGTCCTCATTTTGGCCAGTGTGAGCCCTTTCACATTGGCTTCTGTATCCTTTTGACATGTCCCCATTATTCTTTGAGCCCTTGCTTGCTTTCTAGTACAGAGTCATTCAGGCTCCCCTTTTATTTTGCCTGCCACAGACATGGATTCAGCCAGTTCTCCACGTAGATTCTTTCTCGTGGGAAATGGTTTGTATACATCAAGATCTGAGTGCTAGCTATCTTCAGTACAACTGTGATGTCATTGCTTCTAATACCTTTCAGGGATAAAGCTAGCATATATTAATATGAATTAAATTGTTTAAAATATGTTTCCAATACAAATTTAATACTACAGAGGTTTTTTTTAATTTGCTTTTGTATTTGTTGTTCTTTTCTCTAACACTTAAAATATTGGTCCCTGAAAAGATTAACTATTTACTTCCTTGCTTATTCTACAATATACAAACAATTGCAAGACCACAATACTAATATTCTCACTGTTTTAACGACTGAATTAAGTTTAAGCTTTCTTTGCTGTTCTTTTTTTTTTTTTTTTTTTTTTTGGTACGCGGGCCTCTCACTGCTGTGGCCTCTCCCGTTGCGGAGCACGGGCTCCGGACGCGCAGGCTCAGCGGCCATGGCTCACGGGCCTAGCTGCTCCGCGGCATGTGGGATCTTCCCGGACCGGGGCACAAACCCGTGTCCCCTGCATCGGCAGGCAGACTCTCAACCACTGCGCCACCAGGGAAGCCCCTGCTGTTCTTTTTGTCTTAACTATTTAACACACAAATCTGTCTGTATATGCTCTGTAAACATCTAAGAATGTACAGATATCTATGAGAAAAATCCCTTGAAATAACTCTTTTCTTTGTGTGATTATTACCCATTTCATATGAAATTAGGTTATCTGTGCTCAATTTTAAGTTTTGCATACTTTTTCTTTTTGGTATAAATTGATTTTTGTGTGTATAAGACATTTACACAGTTCAAAGTCAAAACTTTATTTAAAAACTATATTCAGAGAAGGGCTACTTCCATCCCTTTTATCTGTACATACTCCTTTCACCCTACTGCTCTAAGTAATCACTTTTATTCGCATTTTTTCCTTTTTTCATTTCACTAGTTTAGATTGTAGTTTGTCTATTTTTTTTTCAAGGAACCAGCTTATTATTTATATATTAGCTCATTCATTAACTCTAGTTTTTAGTATTTTGTTCTTTCTGCTTTATTGGTTTTTTCCTTACCTTTTGAGTTGGATATTTATTTTCATGCTTTTATCTTTATAAATTTTAGTGTTTAAGGGTATGAATATTTCTATTATCAATGTTATATATGGTTTTTGAAATTCAGCATTTTCATTTTATTTCTCCCATTTAAAAGAAAGTTTTAAAATGTCCTCTGTATTTCCTACCACACTTTGCAGTTTTGTTGGCCATGTGACTGGTTTTATCCAGTGAACTATGAGAAGTGGTATGTTTCACTTCTGGAAGAAGGCAGTAAAGTAGACAGTCTGCCTACAGAGACAATTTTCTCTCTTCTCTGTCTGAGTGGCTAGAAGTGAAAGACTCCATCATGGTGGAACCATGATTGAAGGAGCTTGGATCCCCAATGTATTGTTTTGAGGAAGGGTTGGTGAACTTTTTCTATAAAGGGCCAGATAGTAAATATTTTTGGTGTGTGGGCCATACTGCCTCTGTTGCAAAAACTCAACTCTACTCTTATAGCCATAGATAGTATGTAAGTGAATGGGTGTGGCTATGTTCCAATAAAACTTTATTTATAAAAACAGGGGCTGGCTGGATTTAGCCTGTGAATTGTAGTTTGTTAACCCCTGGTTTAGAGAAAAGCTGCCCAGGATAGCTGCCCAAACTGCATGAGATCATGTCAGAAATGAGAAATAAACTTTTATTGTATTAAGTCACTGAGTTCTGGGGTGGTTTGCTCCAACAGATAACAATATTTCCCTTGAAGCGGGGGCTTCCCTGGTGGCACAGTGGTTAAGAATCGACCTGCCAATGCAGGGGGCATGGGTTCGAGCCCTGGTCCAAGAAGATCCCACATGCCACGGAGCAACTAAGCCTGTGTGCCATAACTACTGAGCCCGTGTGCCACAACTACTGAGCCCACATGCCACAACTACTGAAGCCCGCATGCCTAGAGCCTGTGCTCTGCAACAAGAGAAGCCACCGCAATGAGAAGCCCATGTACTGTAACAAAGAGTAGTCCCTGCTCTCTGCAACTAGAGAAAGTCCTTGCGCAGCAACGAGGACCCAAAGCAGCCAAAAATAAACAAATAAATAAATAAATAAATAGATTTAAAAAAATTTCCCCTGAAGGGAAATACAAGAAAGAATCTGAGAATCAGATTCAGTAATTTCCTCAAGAGCCATAGCTGGTTCTCCACAAACCTGAGATTTTAACAAGGCCTGTGCAACTCCAAAGCCCGTGTTTCCCCGTGATACCATATTGCATCTCTATCTTCTTCACTTTTTCTCTTGAGGAAACTTTAGACAAGTGAGATTGAAAGATATGGCCCAAATCGCACAGCTAGTTAGAACTGTATCAGATTATTGTTCAAAAATGTTTACTCCTTTCCCCTCACACCTATGGAAAAGGTATATTTCCCTGAAATATTGACTTCGGGCTTGTCCGTGTGATTTGCTTTGGCCTTAGAGTGGAATGAGTATATTTTGTTGCCCCTTATTGTTTAGCTTTGCCATGTGACTTGCTTTAGCCAATGCTGTGATAGAAACTTGATGCAAGCAGAAATGTGAAATGCACTTCTGCAATTAGGCTTGTCTTCTGGTGCCTCTGCCATTGTCCTGGCTAGCTGCTGTCCATTCAGCTGGGTTCCACAGTGTGAGCACACATAGATCAGACTTGTGCCCTTGCAGCAAGGGAACAGCCACGCTGGAGCCTAAGGTTGAAACAGAGCTACCCAGCCAAGCACAGCTTCAGTCAAAGATGTATAAGTGAAAATAAGTGATCGTAGTTTTAATTCCCTGACTTATAAGGTGATTTTATTACAGGGAATTATTTTGACAATAGAAAATTCATAAAGGCAGAGACGCCCCCCTCCCGCCACCAGTCAATGAAGTTTTCTGAATCCTTGCCTAGTTATGTTTTCTATGGAGTAGTTTTTTTTTTTTTTTTTTGTGGTACGCGGGCCTCTCACTGTTGTGGCGTCTTCCGTTGTGGAGCACAGGCTCTGGACCTGCAGGCTCAGCGGCCATGGCTCACGGGCCCAGCCGCTCCGCGGCATGTGGGATCCTCCCGGAACGGGGCACGAACCTGTGTCCCCTGCATCGGCAGGCGGACTCTCAACCACTGCGCCACCAGGGAAGCCCTCTGTGGAGTAGTTTTTGATTGATACTCTCATATACCCTTGAATTGCAAAATATTTCAATTATAAGTTCCTCACTCTTACATATACTATTCCTTTCTTCACTGTGATAATGAGTTATATTGATTTGATTTTCTATACATTTTAACAGCTAGCTACAATTCACGTTTCTATTACCTAGAAATAAATAAGCAGCGTTGAAAATAAACCACAGCCCACATCCTCTCCCATGTAAAACTCAGGTGGCAGTTAAAAGCACTTGTTTAATCCAAGAAAGCAACCAGTTGAAACTAACTATTAAAATATCAGTCTACCCACTAACTATATTCTTAAATAAGAAAATAGCATTTGCCTCCCATCTCCTTTTCTTTTCCCCCTCTGTTCCATATACCGCAACACAGGCAAAGCTTTAAATCTAAACTGTGATCCCCAGAACTGATAGCAAAAAAGACCCTAACTTTTGGTCAGTCTCATTCTGCCAGAGAATCAGTATTTTCCTTAAGTAGCACGTCCTCTCCGCGCCCCCGCCACCCCAGGCAAAGGCACAGAGAATGGTCAGAGAATCCTCAGGAAGGCTGGAGATTTTCGTGAGACAAACATTGATTGTTCTGAAGCCCATAGCCAGGGTGATCTGTCTTTTCCAAGAAGATTATTACATAAGCAACAATACTAGGCCCACAGGCTTAAAAATTGCATTTTAATACCTTGTTGAGTTCTCTGACCTTGTAAAAGAGACTGAAAAGTAAACAAATGGTAATTTGTACTTGAACTCCATCATGCAATTCAATTTTCGCTTATGCTATCCATTTTTTTCTTATTTCCAATGGTTCATTTAAAATAATATGCTTGGCTTATTTTAAAAAGACTCATCATGTATTTCTTCTCCTCTGAACCTCTCTTAGGTCACCTTGCCAGTAATTGAGACCGCAAGACAATTCACCTCTTGTTTCTTTGTTTCTGCTGTGATTCTACATTGCTTCTTTTCTTGTTTTTAATGATCGGGTTGAGAGGTAACAGATATTTTTTGGATTGTATTAAATAGGTCAGGTGTGATAATATGATCTTTTAATACTTTTGTTTGCCAGGTATTGATTTCTTGCTTGCAAGTGTTCACATTCTTCTCTCTCTCTCCTGCCTCTCTTCCCTACACAGACACTCATTGTTCCTGAGGTGTCAGGATTCAACCCACCCCCCAAAATGATTTCTCTTGTCTCAGATTTTTACGTTTTTTCATTTTCTTTATGATGAGGGAGTATTTGAAGAGAGAATTAGATGCTTTAAGCTACTGATTCTTTGTTCCCATGGCAACCTTGATGACATCAGGGAGAAGACACATCAATGCCACAAAGATTCCAGTGTAAGTGAATGTAACAAATGCCTCTTAATTGCAGTTTAAATCTTTTCTATGCTAAAAACAACCCCAAGCTTCAGCAGTGGAGGTGGTGAATAAAAGTTCATTCCCTAAAGGCTGCCTGTACTATGCAATTCTCAGCTTTCACCCCCATCCATAAGTGTTTTTCTGTCAGAAAGCATTCACCTAACACCACACTCACCTGTAACTTGGTAATCCATCCAGCTACAGATGGCTCTGATAATATTTAGCGTGCAGTTGAGATAAACCGAGTAGTACAATTCCTTCTCTCATTTGCTACACAAAAAGGGCATACTTCAAGGACTTATCCCTGGGAGACGAACAAACAAAAAAACCATGTTTGCTTCTAAGAATCTCTGGAAGCTAAAGACAGCTGGGCCAAAAATCATTTGCAGATTTCCATGGAGCTGAGGTATTGTATCATTTTCATTTTCATTTTTGTCACAGCCCAAGACTTCAATGCTGTGACTCCTTTAAAATAAGTCATTTTCACTTTCAGGGACTTTATCTGTTTACATCTTTTATTGAAAAGCCTTTATTTAAGCTTGGCCTTAATTATAACAGCTCCTTTGACAGCCATCACTCCCTTCTCCAAGCACTTTCTCCTCTCCAAATGAACTGTATAGTCATCATCTGCAAAGGGCTGTAGTTAACAGCTTGTCCTCACAGTTTTCCACAGTAGGGATGGGATCCTCATAGCATACAAGAGGAACTGCCTAACAGTCTTTGATGTTCTGCCTTGTTTATCTGGGCCATGATTCCCCATCACCAGATTTCCATGCTGCTGGTCTAAATGGGCTTTTGTCTAAACCCAGGCTAATTTAAGACACTCCTACACCCAACCTTTCCTGAATTCCCAGATCTTCTGTTGTGCTCTTGGGCTGTTGTGTGAGGTTCAAGGTGTGTTAACTGGACGGAGGCTCTTCTGCATCATTCCTTGCATACATCCTTCACTCTAATCTGTACTGACAGATAGATGGACAAAATAAATATAAATGTGCTCTGCCTTCTGAGTTCCACACATCACAAATCAAGCGATGTGAATTAAGTTTTCAGCATCTTTGCAGTGCTGCTTTCTGAAACACTAACCACTTTGTGTGGAAGAATTTCATTTTCAGCCCCGTGTGTTCCTCAGCTGCCTGGAATAAGCAGGGATAGAAAACCCACAAAGCACAAGATAGCGTCTGGTCGAGTCACAGTTGGATACTATAACGTACCAGTGAAAGGATTAAGCCCTAGTTTCAGCAATGGACGTTGAATATCTCCCAACGCCAAGTCACAGTGTTGTTAGGCAAAGAGTGTGACACCCAAGCCTCTCTAAAGGTTTAAGGCCCAAGGAGGCAATAAGGCATGGATGCAAAATCCTCCTGAGATTTATCTTTGGAGAATGTAACATCACCCAATTTGAATATAACTCATTTTATATCTGTAGTTATGAAAAGTGATCAAATATATACTTCATTAACAGTCACTTATGACAAAGATGCACAAGTTTACTTTTTTCAGGCATAAGAATGAATACTATGGCAATCACTTCTTTTCACATTAAGACCACAAATTTACATGATGTTTTGAGTCGTAGGTGAGGAAGGCATGATAGCATTTAAAACTTAATGGTTAAAAGAAAACTGAACAAAGAAGGTCATGATGTTATGTTTTTTATTATATAATGGTCGGCTAAGATAGTTGAAGGGCATTACTATTCAAAGGCAGGTAAAGGATAAGTTGCTATCTCAGAGTATCTTATGACTCACTGCTTTGACGGTTGACTATTTTCTTATCCAGCTAGATTTATCAGGGTCATGCAAGTAAGTAATTCTGTGAGCATGATTTAGGCTTGTAGTAAACAATGTTGGTTTCCTAGCCACAATCCCATGACCTACTCCTGATTTCAAGTGCAGCTACATTGGACAGTTTCCATGTGTGTTGTCAACATGTTACCTCAAATCCTTGTTTCATTGCTCTAGCTTTTTTTTTTTTTTTTTTTTTTTGCCTCAGAGTTTTCTCCAAAGCCATAGAAGCGTATTCAGTCTTCCTGGAGGGTAACCTCATTCTAAGTGGAAGTTAACACCCTCAGCTTTAGCTAGCAACAAGGGGACAATTCTGAGGCACTCAGGGGGCCCCCAGTTGCCCACAGCAGTTATCAGCACAATAACGTAAACGTTTATTAGATCTCTCCTTCCTTTTCTCATTCTCCCTGCTCCTTCACACGTACACTGGCATCAACTCCCAAATAAACTAGTGCACCCAAACGAGTATAGCACATTCTGTACGCATAGACAAACACCTGGGAAGGTACACACCAAACTTAAAGTGGATACCTATGGGGATTGGAACTGATGGGTATGTGGGATAGGAATGGTAGCAAGTGCTATTGTTGTCATGCTCATATCTCCTTGGCATTCGTTGTTGCCATTCATACCTATAGTTTCTTACTGCAAGCACATGAGGACTTCCTGTGGACACAGGAGTGTGCTTGGCCTGCCTACAGAGTCAGCCAGAAGGTCTGAGGAGTTAGCACCCCTAGGGCAGCCCTCAGCTGATGAGGGATGAGTGGAGGTCAACACTTCAGCTTCCTCACCCTTGGTGGGACAACTCTGAGGCAGGTTGTATACCATGGACTTGCAGACTTTGTCTGTAGGGCCAAATAGTAAGTAATTTAGGCTTTGAGGGTGATATTGTTTGTCATAATTGTTCAACTTAGAGAAAACATGTAAACAAAAAAGAGGAAGTGGCTATATTCCATTAAAACTTTACTTATAAAAATAATCATTGGGCTGGATTTTACTCATGGCTGAGAAGTTTGCCAACTTCTGTGTTATACCATCTACTGGAGGTTCACAGGGGAATTGGCCCCAACTGCAGCCAATGAGAACTTGCTCATCAACACATCCTTTACTGACTTTCCTTCCCTCCTCTGTGTCATTTTCTGGCTCCCTCCCTGTGCTCCTTTACCTTCCCAATAAACTGCTTGTCTGCAAATTCTAATCTCAGGGTCTGCTTTTGGGGAATCCAACCTAAGAGAGGAACTTCACTTTTTACTTCTGTATATTTTTAATTTTAACTTTATAAGAACATATTACTTTAAAATCCTTTTAAAGAAAAGGTTAATAAATGGCACATGAGAGATGAATCCTTGTTCTTGGACCCTGAACCAGCTACTTTCAGAATAGTCTTAATAGAGGGAGGACAATTTTGGCACTTTGGGGAAGTAAGCCTATGATTCTCTCGGGGACCCTGGCCTTGACAATGGTCTATACAAAAGTATATCTTGAGCTGTGCCAAAGTGTTTCTGAAAACCTGGCAGTGAATCAAAGTTTAGATAATCATTTACTCTCATATTCTCTGTTTATATAACTTATAACTTTACCTGTGTTGTTTCTATTTCAAATGAACTCAGAATTGGTTAGGGCTCGACTACTTTACCTTCACTCTCTGTCCTACAGCTTCTTTGTGATCCATTAGTAAGATCTCAAGACTGAAAGGAGCTCTATATTTGAAGGAATCATTAACAATACTAATGACCACCCAAATTCAGTTTTCTTGAATTTGGGCAGAAGCTTGGTTTAATCTATTTCCTTGAACAATCAAAGTGCCACCTAGAGCATCATAATGATAAAATCGGAATTACTTTTCTTGGGGAATGGGGGCTAGTACTTGGGGTGAAGGGCACATGGAAATCCTTTGGGATGTTGGCAGTATTCTATTTATCTGGATGGTGGTTACATGGGTGTTCATTTGGCGATAAATTCTTGAGTTGTACATGTTCGTTTTGTTCAGTTTTCAGTATGTATATTTCACAATTTAAAGGGTTAAAAAAACCCATGGTGATCATTTTGCCCATTCTTGTACTCAGTACTCAGAAGGAAGGAAGGCAATTTGCTTTAAGTCAATTTGCTGCTTAGGAAAAATTTCTAATTATTCTGCACCGTCTCTCTGGGGCAGTCATGGAGCTGTGCCACTCAGAAATGAACTTGCCATTCCGCTGCAACACCTTAAGGATCCACCTCTGCTTTTGAGCAGAGGCTGCACTCTTCCTGTGTAGCCCCCAGCCAAAGGCTGAATACAGCTGGGCTTACTAGGGCCTGGCTGTTTTTATCCAATATGAGACTTCTCTAATGGGCAATCTTTGCTTTGAAGTTCCCTGTTGGGTTGACCAAGACTTTGTCAGGTCTGACTTTTCATCTGAGGTGCTTCCTTTTCAATCCTATTTCCTCCCCTTTTATCTTTCAGGGCGTTTTGTCCCCAGCTTCTTATACTCCTAACTTAGTCTCAGCATCTGCTTCCTAGAGGAGCCAACTAGTTAGCAGTGATTTGGATTACAGGCCTTCTTGGTATTAAACACTGATCAGCTTGT
The DNA here is from genome assembly GCF_964165515.1 of Mesoplodon bidens. Classification (NCBI taxonomy): domain Eukaryota; kingdom Metazoa; phylum Chordata; class Mammalia; order Artiodactyla; family Ziphiidae; genus Mesoplodon; species Mesoplodon bidens. The sequence continues at coordinate 101,655,361 of NC_138163.1, forward strand.
GAGTGTCAGAAAAAAAGAAAAAGAAAAGAAAAGAAAAGAAAGGGATATTAGTTAGAAGGAATGCCCGTGCCTGTGTTAAAAATGTTGCCCTGGCTTCTCTTGATAATCTGTTCTTTTACTTTCCTGGGCATCATCTGTTTCTTAGAGCACCCTGTTTTCTCACCAAAGAAGCACAGAGAAGATTCCATGCATCCTCCTTATGATATGAATTGGCATGAAGGGAAAGCCTCAGAAGTCCAGGCCAGCCCTGCTTCCTCAAGTGTATTGTTAACTTTCAATAACAGGGTGGAGGTCAAAATATTAAACATCCTGAATGAACTTCCCTTGAATTAACGCACAGCCCAGTGAATTGCATGGTCTTGGATAGAAGGGACTTAACACCATACACACCCAACACACCACACCCAACACAGTGCCTGAAACTACCACACCCAACACAGTGCCTGAAACTAACAAAGAAAAATTGTACCAGACAAATTAAACAGGCAAGGAAGAATTTATTCAAGACTATTGCATTAGGGGAGAGAGAGCCTGAACTCAACTCTGAATGCACATATGCAGCTGTGGATTTATAGTCATTGGGAAGGGTGAGGGGGTCAGTGAATGGAAAATTACTAGGAAAAACTTGCTTAAGTGTAAAGGAGGGAACAGATTCCTGCTAAACTGGCTTGGCAGGATTTTTTTTGCAGGATTGGGTTTGGCAGGCCAAGGACAACAGTCTGTAGAGGAGGAGAAAACATTTCCTCTACCCTCTTAGGTTTAATAACTAAGGCCCTGCAAATTAAACTGATAAAAGGAAAATTATCAGGAGAAAAGGTTTATTATGTATGCATATGGAAGCCTTCATAGAAAAGAAGTGAAGACCCAAAGAAGCGGTTGGATGGGGTTTTATATACCATTTTAACAAAGAGTAATAAATTGTGGAGAAGTAACAAAGCAAAGGGAAAGGGGCTTGGGCTTCTAGGGGTGGTAAATTATGGGAAGGTAAATATCCTGGGCAAACTAATGGGAAAAAAGAGCTATTTTCATAAGGTTTGTTATGCAGACTCATCTCATGCAGTCCCTGGGGTGATAAAAGTATCTCTGGTGACTCTAAGAATCATTATATTCTTACTGGTACGAGAGAGGACGAGGGACACCTTCACAAAGGGAAGTTTATACCTTGTCTTTAGGCAGAAAGGGGGATGGTAGTGAGCTTTTCCTGTTCCTGCATTAATTGCCTTCGGCTCAAAATAATCCAAAGTGGTGTATTTTGGGGTGGCATACTATAATCTCCTTCAAGGACAAGGAGGGTAGGCCAAAGATGAGGCCTAGTCTAGAAGAGGGCTCAGAGGAACCAAGCTAACGCTTGATCAAGGAGAGTGTCCTTGTCAGCACTTAGTATGCTTTCCAGAGCTTGAATTATGTAATGCCTGTCAAGATACCATTGCACCCCAGCAACATAATTTTCCTTCAACCCAGAGTGTCAAACATACAAAACACAATTTTGCTATTACTCAGAGAATACCAAACTCATAATCAGAACAACATTTTGAAAAGAATGGTTTATTTAAAATAGTTAGTATTTTACAGGTATCTAAGCGCTACATAAATACTCCTCCCAAAAGATATCCAGGTATTTAGTCAGTTTTCTGCTAAATGGATAAGGGAATCAGTGAAAATACAGTCTTGCTCATGACAATATTGATACAGACCGTCTTCTGGGATATAAAGGTCCCTCTGTAAGGACTCAGGTTTTGTTCTTTTTATTCATTTAAGTGGGATTCTAATGGCAGAGGGTTTCCTTAAATTGGGACCTAACTAGGTTATGGAAAGTGCTAAGGATAAAACATTTCCTTCCACATTTATAGAGACAAAAAATGTGCTTTAGGCTCCTCATGCTGTGTTGTAGGCACAGGGACTGTGGTTCTATAATATGTACTGTTCTGTCTAGATAGATTCAACCTGTTGGACTTAGAATTATCTGATGCTTAGAGAACTGGAATACCAGGGGAAATTGCTCCTTGGGGAGATGATTACCACTTAATGGATCTCATTGTTGGATAAGTAAGAACCTGCCTTGGAAGAGGTTTGGAGGTAGGGACTCTTAAAAGATTTCCCTACAGCACCAACTCAGCTACTCCTCCAGTTCCTTTTTCCTTGATCCATCAGGAAATAATGACCCAGATTCTATTTCTAAAGTGCAAAATCTTTTCTGCTTGGCAGCTCTGATCATTCTCCTTTGGCCCATGGTGTAAACTCCAACGTTTTCAGCATCTTCACGAGGGTAGCTTTCAGACTGGGGAATTTGTACTCCCAGAGATATATGAAGTCTTTCTAAGTGGGACACAGGAATGGCTGGTTTTAAGGGGATCACTTTATAAATCCTAAACTTCCATATTTACTCATTTTTATATTTTCTGTGTGAAAATGCACTTGGGGTCAAGACCTCAAGGTGAATTCCCACACTCCCCTTTTATTTCACATTCTCCTTTATTCTGTTTTACAAAAGAAAGGCACACTTCTCACTCAGTTAGAATCCTGTTGTGGAGCCTTTCCATGAGTATTACCCTCCTGGGTAACAAACAGAAAGACAGTTCCAAATATTGGTGTCAGAGGTCCTCCTTACAGCAAAAATAACCTCTGTCCTTCTCATAGAGATATGTATTTCCAATATATCATTGCTTTTTAGGTTTAATAATTTTCAAAGTTTTGTAATGTAGTCATTTTGATCAAATGTGTATTACTGATAAAAATTTATTCTGGATTGAACTCTAATTATAATTAACATTTAAGCCTTAAGGTCATGGGTAATTTTATTTTATTTATTTATTTTTAGTTTAATTTTATTTAAAAAATTATTTTATTTATTTATTTAATTTATTTATTTTTGGCTGCATTGGGTCTTCGTTGCTGCGTTGTGGGGACCGGGGACTACTCTTTGTTGTAGTGCGCAGGCTTCTCTTGTTGCAGAGCATGGGCTCTAGGCATGCAGGCTTCAGTAGTTGTGGCTCATGGGCTCAATAGTTGTGGTTTGTGGGCTCTAGAGCACAGCGCAGGCTCTAGGGCACAAGCTCAGTAGTTGTGGAGCAAGGGCTTAGTTGCTCCGGGTCATGTGGGATCTTCCCAGACCAGGGCTTGAACCCATGTCCCCTGCATTGGCAGGCGGATTCTTAACCACTGTGTCACCAGGGAAGCCCGGTCATGGGTAATTTTAAAAATTAAAGTTTCAATTTATATATATTCCTGTTGCAGAGAGGTATGTTAGTATAATCAATGGGATTTTAAAGCATAAAAATGTATCTCAATAGAATTAAATTATGTAGGGGAAGTAATTTGGAAATATGAGTTCAAGAAGAATAAGGAATAATTTAATATTTCTGACAGTTAAGAGAAGAGCTTGTTCATGTATTTGTTAAATTGAAGATCGTGATTCAAATTGCTTTGGTATTTATAGTCTTTTGAATATATTTAAAAGAGTTATGTGACAGTTTTAGTTTAAAATAACAATATTTATAATATGTTGGAAATTATATCTTTTGCAAATATTTAAACTTACAAAGAAAAAGTTTAGATGTAAAATTATATCTTTTGCAAATATTAAAATGTATGACGAAAAAGCTTAGATGTCAACTTAAAAGTACCTGAGAAGATACATATTGTTTTTTTAAATACACTTTTTGTTTTGAAATACTTTACAATTTACAGAAAAGTTGCAAAGATAGTGCAGGGAGTTTCTGTTTGCCCTTCACCTACTTTCCTCAAATATTAATATCTTATATAACCATGATACATTTATCAAAACAAAAAACTTAATATTAAGAGAAATAATAACTAAACTCTATACTTTATTCAGATTTCCTTAGTTTTTTCTTTTTCTCTTTTTCTTCTTCTTTTTAAAAATTTAATGTCTGTTTTTTTTTTTTCCATTTCAGAGTCCTATCCAGGAATCCACATTACATTTAGTCATCATGCCTTCTTAATCTCCCTTGATCTGTAACAGTTCCTTTGTCTTTTTTTTTTTTTTTTTGCTTTTCATTACCTTGATAGTTTTGAAGAGTATTGGTCAGGTATTTTGTATGATGTCCCTCGATTGGGGTTTTTATGATGTTTTCTTATGATTAGGTTGGGGTTATGGGTTTTGGAGAAGAAGGTCACAGAAGTGAAGTGCCCTTCTCATCACATCATATCAGGGAGTACATGCTGTCAACATGACTTATTGCTAGTGTTAACCATAATCATCTGGCCAAAGTAGTGCTTGCCAAGCTTCAACACCATAAAGTTACTATGTTTCCATTTCTGAATTGGCCAGAAGCAAGTCCCTAAATCCAGTCCACACTCAAGGCAGAGGGGATTAAGCTCCACCTCCTGAAGGGGAGAATATCTACACATGTTCTGTAAGGAAGATTTATCCCTTCTGCCCCATATATTTATTTATTCAACCATTTGTTTACTTAGTATAGACTCATGTATATTGAGAGACTGAATATATAGATGGACAATGGCCAGACCATATATAAAAATAGAACTCTGACCCATAATCTGCAGCAGCCCTCCCAGGAAACCAAATCATTATCTACAGTATCCAGCTCAGAAAGTCAGCCTGCTATCTCTAAGTCAGATTTGTAAAAAGCCAAATTGCTATCACCAGCAGCAATCCAGGAAGCCAGACAATAATTCCTATAACAATCAGCCTCAAATTGTCAGGACTTGATTAATAACTGACAGCTTTGCTAATTTCTGTCCTTACTTCCAATTTAAGACTAACCAGAGAAAGCCAAAAATGCAGCCCTAGCCAATCACATAAGATGACCCACTTCTAGGTAGCCTGCCTTCAACTCCCTCATGCCAACAGCCTCCAGTCAGGGCGTACCTGAAGCCTTCCCTTTGTTCTACTATGAAGCTTTCCCACCCATTTGCCTATCTTTTGAGTCTCTGCCAAAACACAAGGGCTGACTCCCTTGCTATAGAAAGCTCTGAATAAATTGCCTTTGCTTGCTCTCATTTGGTTGGGTCTTCATTTATTTCCACAGTATTTATTTTATACTTGGGTTATAATGCAGTATTATTTTATTTATTTTCTTGCTCAAATTGTTCCAGCTTTGGCCATTGGGAGCTCTTTCAGTTTGGCTCCTGTTTCCCTTTAACACGCCCCATCATTGTGTTTGAGTACTTTCTTTCTGGCATACAAAATGCTGCAGACTCATCTTGTGTATTTCCTGTCCCAGTCCCAGAATCAGCTATTTTTCCAAGGAGTCCTGGTTTCTTTTATTAAAGAATGGTATTTAAAAAACAAAATCTGGGCACTGACTGTGACTCATTGCTACTGGGCTATCATTACTTCTAGATCCTCCCAGGAAAAAGAGTTAGGAAATATATGTATGTTTACTAAACCATGTATACATATACCTATAATTATTTCTGTATCTATTTGTATATATATTAAGCTAAACATGAATTCATACTGATGTCTCCAACTCTAATCCAGCACCACAGGGTTCATTCTAGCCTTCCCCTAACTTATTTTTAACTTTTTTTCTATGATGGTGAGTAACATAACTGCATTATCTATCATTTATTAACTCATGTATTCTATCATAGTATATACATAAAGATTTCAGACTTCTCAACTGATACCCCTTGAGAAACAAATGTACCCACTAGAGTATACTGTTTATGTATAGTCTTTTTGTCTTTAGCCTTACCTTTTCCAGTCAAAACACCATTTTCCAAAGTTATTTAAATCAGCTTCTTTTTCCTTGTACCTTTCACTGAGCTTATGTCGTAAATTTATTATATAGTTAGAATAATTTGTCTTGATCTGTATTCCATCTGAAGATCCCTTGACATTCTGGTTGATTTTTTTATTTGCATACTTTAAAATTGACTTGGTGACGTACTTAGGGTTTTGACAAATGCAGAGGGTCACGTATACAGCTTAGTGCTGTACAGAATGGTTTCATCACACTAAAAATTCCCCTGTGTATCTCCTTTGTAGTCAACCATTCCCCCTTCCTTAAACGCTGGTGGCCTGTGATCTGCTTTTCATTCCTATAATTTTTCATTTTCCAGAATGTCATATAAATGTAATTATACAGTACATATCCTTTTGGATCTGGCTTCTTAGCAAGATGTATTTATAACTCACCTATGTTGTGTTTATCAATAAATCCTTCCTTTTCATCACTGAATAGTATTCCTTTGTATGGGTGTACTGCAGTTTGCTTATCCGTTCACCCATTGAAGGACATTTGGTTGCTCGCAGTTTTTAGAGATTATGAAAAGCTGCTAAAACACTTGTATGTAGGATTTTGTGTGAACATAAATTTTAAATTCACTTGGGCAATACCAAGGAGTGTGATTACTAGGTCGTATTGTAAATCTGTGTCTGACTTTATAAGCAACTGCTAAACACTGTCTTTCAAAGTAACTGTACCACTTTGATTCCCACTAGCTATGAATGAGTGCGTGTTGCTCTCTGTCCTTGCCATCATTTTTTATTGTTATTTTTTTAAATGTTAGCTGTTCTAGTAGATGTGTAGTAATATCATTGTTGTTTTAATATTAATTTCCCTAATGACAGATGATGTAGAACATCTTTTTATATGCTTACTTGCCCTTCTTATATCTTTCTTTAATGAAGTATCTGTTCAGATCTTTATTTTCATTTAACTAGATTATTTGTTTTCTTATTGTTAAGTTTTAGGATTTCTTTATGTATTCTGGATATAAGTCCTTTATCAGATATGTGATTTACAAGTATTTTCAACCAGTCTGTACTTTATCTTCTAATTCACTTAACAGTGTCTTTCAAAAAGCAAACATTTTAATTTGTTAAAGTCTAATTTTTTTTTCTTTCATGGGTAATGCTTTTGGTGTTGTATCTAAAAATTCATTGCAAAACCCAAGATCACACAGATTTTCTCCTAGAAGTTTTTATAGTTTTAGATTTTACATTTAGTTCTATGGTCCATTTTGAGTTAAATTTTGTTTGTAGTATGAGGTATGTGCTGAGGTTCATATTTTTGCATATAGACATCCAGTTGTTCCAGCACCATCTGGTGAAAAGTTTATACTTTCTACAGTAAATTGCCTTTGCATCTTTGTCTAATATAAGTTGACTGTATTTGTAGGGGTCTATTTCTGGGCTCATTGTTTTGTTCCATTGATCTCTGTGTCTATTCTTCTGCCAGTACCACACTTTCATGATTATTATAGCTTTATGATAAGTATTGAAATCAGGTAATGTGTGTCCTCTAACTTTGCTTTTATTTCAGATTTTTTCTACTATTCTGGAGCCTTTGTCTTTTCATATAAATGTTAGAATTAGCTTTTTGGTATCGATAAAAGCTTTCTGCATTTTGATGATGATTGTGTTGGATTTATAGATCAAATTGGGGAGAACTGATATCTTGACAATATTGGGTCTTCCAGTTCATGAGCTGCATATTTCTCCATTTACTTAGATTTTCTTTGATCAATCTCTTAATTTTTTTCAGTTTTCAACATACAGATCCTATACAATATGTTTTATTTAGATTTATACCTGTACTGGTCAGTGTTTAGCCAGAACACAGGATCAGTGGGATCTGTCTGTCTATCTATCTATCTATCTATCTATCAAGATTTATTACAAGGAATTGGGTTATATGATTGTGAGAGCTGGTCAGGAAAGGAGGCTTACCAGTAGGATGAAACTCCACAGGTATAAGCTAAAGCTCTTGTTCACAAGTAGAATTTCTTCCTCTTCCTCCCCCTCTTCTTCCTCATCTTCCTCCTCTTCTCTCCTCCCTCCTCTCTTCTCCCTGTTCTCTAGTCTCTCCTCTCCCATCTCCTCCTCCTCCTTTTCCCCATCCTCCTCCTTATTTCATTTTTTTTAAAAAAATATTTATTTATTTATTGGCTGCATTGGGTCTTCGTTGCTGCGTGCAGGCTTTCTCTAGTTGTGGCAAGTGGGGGCTACTCTTTGTTGCGGTGTGCATGGGCTTTTCACTGTGGTGGCTTCTCTTGTTGTGGAGCATGGGCTCTAGGCGCGTGGGCTTCAGTAGTTGTGGCTCATGGGCTCTAGAGCACAGGCTCAGTAGTTGTGGTGCACGGGCTTAGTTGCTTCGCGGCATGTGGGATCTTCCTGGACCAGGGATCGAACCTGTGTCCCCTGCATTGGCAGGCAGATTCTTAACCACTGTGCTGCCAGGGAAGTCCCTCCTTATTTCATTTTATTTGCTTTTATTAAAATTTGCTGATTATATGATCTTTTGTTAATTTATTTTAAAAATTGATGTATAGTTGATTTACAATGTTGTGTTAGTTTCAGGTGTACAGCAAAGTGATACAGATATATATATATATATATATGCTTTTGCAGATTATTTTCCATTGTAGGTAATTACAAGGTGTTGAATATAGTTCCCTGTGCTATACAGTAGGTCCTTGTTGTTTATCTATTTTATATAGTAGTGTGTATCTGTTAATCCCAAATTACTAATTTATCTTCCCCTTCCCACTTCTATCCCCTTGGGTAACCATAAGTTTGTTTTCTATGTCTGTGAGTCTATTTCTGTTTTGTAAATAAGTTCATTTGTATCATTTTTTAGATTCCACATATAAGTGATATCATATGATATTTGTCTTTCTCTGTTTGGCTTATTTAGTACGATAATCTTTAGGTCCATCCATGTTGCTGCAAATGGCATTATTTCATTCTTTTTTGTGGCTGAGTATTCAAAGTCTTTTTTTGATGGATAGGATTTATTATCTGTATTACATAGATAGGGGAAACTGAGGTTCAGGCACATTAAATTAATCACCCAAGTTTTGCAGCTGTGTCACTCCAAATGGGAATGCAGACAGGGGCCATTGTATCAAGAGCCAACGATGGCTTCACAGGACCTTCTTTTGTTCCTCCCTTGGTTGTCAAATCTTGGTCAGTGATGCCCAGGCTACCTGGTCAAAATGTACCATGTACCTGCATGGGACAGCATGGCTGAGAAGCAGGCACAGGAGTAGAACTGTGGCAGTCACCCCTGGTTTGTCATCCATGAGTACACACTTTGCTGACCCTTGCTCCAGGAAAAAGACACAAAAATAATTGCTAAAAAAGATCTGAGGATCACAAGAAGTTAATCTGAACTATGGTCCAGGATTATGACTGGCATGGTAACTTGGATCCTCAGATGATTTCAAAATAAAAGGGAAAAATACCCAAATACAACAAGATACCTTAGGAAAGTGCCCAGTGTGAATGGCTGGAAAATTAAGTAGACTCTGTGAATTAACATGGCAATATTTGAGACAGCTGGTTCTTAGAGAGGGTCAGGTTTCTTGATCAAAGTTACTTTGACAGAACATCCATGAGTAGCAGACATCTGACATCCCTTTCCCTATGGCCATTGTCTGCATATGTGCAAGTTGTCCATACAGTGGTGACCCCTAGACCCCTAAGAGGGTCAATGGGGGCTGAATTCTCTGCCTCTAGGATGGATAAAGGGCACCTTTTTCTACTACATTTATCTCGAGGGGCAACTTTTTCTAATTTGCATTAAGTCCCAACTTCCATTTTCTTTTAGTCATAGCACCACCTTACTTTTTCTTTGGAAACTGGTCTCCCCACCATTGGACGCAGAGCTGGTGGGGTCTACCGTTGTGCAGGCTCAACTCCCCCCAACCTAGGGGGATATACTCTTGGGCCAAGCTGAGTGAATTGGGCTCTCTTGGGATCTGCAACTTGAGAACACAAGGATGACCCAAGGATGGGAGGTGTCCGGAGCAAAGTTATTATAAAGTTGGAGCTGGGCATGCGTTCTTGCTTCTGAGACCCTCAGCGCTCCCTGGCACCTGTGTTTCCTGAGGCCTGAAACTTTACCAGTTCTTTGACCATCTTAAGCAAAAGGAAGATGGCTGTAGAAGGAAGCTGTGGCTCAAAGAAAGACTCCTGTTGTTTAATCAGTACAAAGGAAATCAGAATCAGAGCTCTTTGACGTTTTATCCATCAAGGGCAATATCCATTCGACCATCATTCAACAAGTACTGAGTTTTTTATTTTCAACTCTCAGTAGTCATTTTTTACCCTGTGAAGTTTGTGAATTGGTTTACCTTTTAAAACCAATGTGTACTTTTAAGGGAGTGTTTTTTTAATTTTCTCAGATATGTCATTAAGTGTGTAATAAATCTTATAATCAACAGTATCTGAGGCACCCAATCAGAGGGTCCCAGTAGCTGGTGCCCTTGATACTGAAATCAAAGGTCTTCCTTGGGCTGTCCCAGCAAGACAACAAGTACCCAAGGATGTCTGGTTTCATTAAGATCAGGCCTCAGCAAGGATCCACCCTTGGTTATTGGCACTGTTACTTTTTAGCAATTTTACTGTCTTCAGCAAGAATCTGTTTGCGTTGTTCTGTCCATTATTCTGTTAGTCCATATATACAGTTAAACCTACTCAGGATTTTTTTTTGTTGAATTACTAGGGGGCTGAATAGCCCTGCTTTCTGCAGGCTCCAGAGTATTACTCTACTGGGTCTATGTAGGAGGTGGGTTACAAGCCCTGGATTAGCTATCCTCAGTTCTCAGAGTTTGCAAAGGATGTCTTGGACCAATTTCTTACTCTGGGTTAGATGCCATATCTGGCAGATAGTAAGCTTTGAGCAAGAAGCCGCAGGTTTGTTTTCCAGAAAGTTGGACCCTCATTTTGAACAATTTCTAAAATCAAGATGCTTTATAGAGAATGTCTAAAAATTGTCAACTACCTTCTAAATAAACTCCATTCTTTTACTTGAAAATTAATGGATTTTACTTTGCACTTAAAAATTCGTTCTTTCTATTTGAGAATGAGTTTTTTTTTAATGAGAGATAAATTCATGGCATAGTCACATTATGTGCACTTATGTAGCCACTGTATTAAAAGTTAGGAGAGTCAGAAAGTTAGAAATAGGGACAGATGTGGGGATAGAACTCATGTTCCTAAGTCTGGGCCTTCTATAAAGACAGGGATCTTGTTTGTCCTCTCTGACTCAGGGTCATGGGGAGCATTAGAGACGATGCCTTGGAAACTTAAGTGCTCTACAAATGCAAGTTATTAGTATAGCTGATTGTGCAGGCTGAAAGGAATTCCATCTCAGAAAAAAAACAGTTTCAAGCAGGCAGACACCACAAATTAGGCATTCTTGCAGCCATCACTAAACCTGACAGCAAACAGAATATAGAAGCAGGGCCTGCCATGAAAATATTGAGCCAAATAAATTATTAATTGGCAGGTATATATGGAATTTTTGACTTTGAATTACTGATGGGTAGATCTCAAGGATGTCAAGGCAGAAAGCCCCCTTACCTCACCAGGATGTGAAGGTGAGTGGTTGGAAAAGAAAGATGTGTGCCCAGGGGCTAAGAACTCAGTAAGACCCAAAGGAAATCAGGCAGAGGTGCTAAACTACATTATAATATATATTTAACTACTCAACAGTCATTGTGCTGTAGGTTGAGATTACAAAAATGAATGAGATAAAATATTTGCCTGAGAAGGACATGTTCACAGGTTAGCGATTTAGCAGCAGAGAGGAAAATACTAAACTCTAATAATATGAATTTTCTTTAATAAAACCATATGTTTAAAACTGTGCCTTAAAAGTAACAGTTTATGGAAAAAATAGGCTTGAGGCATACCACTTAAAATTTATGGCAAATGTGAACCAGAGAACTATCAAAAACAAGGATGTGAGACTAATAAAATACTAGCATGGAGAAATCTGCACTGATATTTGCCCCCAGCTTCACATTCAATCTTTGGCATCTTATAAACTGGAGTTTCTGTTTCCTCCTCCAAGATAAGTCCTAGAGAGCTGTTTCATCGAACATATGTTTCATCAAAATTAAACATTTCATCTAGGGTATAGCCTTCTTCATCATTTTCTATCAATATGAAGGGAAATGTCTTTGCAGCTTCTGCACCTGCCTTTGCAACTACCCTAGATAGTCGCCACTTCTGAAGTCACTAAACTATTTGCACTAAAGGAATTTACTTCTATAAGATTTTCAGGTTTTTTCCTTAAGGTCTTCATGTGTTTCTAGGTCTTCCCCTTTAGTGTGAAAAAAAAATTGTCCCCAGTTGCTTCAAACCATTTTATGTTGGAGAAAGCATATGTAAACCATGACTACCACAAGGGACAGCTTCATATTTTGTGGATTCTGAATTTCATATAATTAGGAGAACTTCCCTTCAAGAAGAATATCAAATTTTATATGAAATTAGGTAAAGAGTTGTTTATGAGGAAAAATGTGCTGACCTAAGTAACTCTGGAAGTGAGTGGAGTCTTTAAGACAAAAGGCAGAAGGAACTGTACATAAACACTGTACTTCACTTGATAAAATTGTTTCCATTTCAGAAACAGTTCTGAAATCATGATACATAAATGGATGGCAGATGTTGGGAGCCACATTTTTCACTGTTGGAATGGGAAGTTATAGATAAGCAAGGGGAGGACCCTCGAATGATCCATATGGTAATGGTTTAGAGTTGGAGACATCAGTATGAACTCATATATACCTTAATATAGATACAGATGGCTACATATAGCAATATATATGTATAATTTATGTATATATCCACATGGGTTTTCTTAGTCTGTCAGAGAATGTAGATAGATGTAACAACACTCCAATATCAATAAATACCCTTAGAACAAAGATCTTGGTTTCTAATACCATTTTCCAATAAAAAGAATCAAGACTCCTTGGATATGATTCTAGACCTGGGGCAGGAAATGTACAAGCTGAGTCTGGAGCATCTTGTAATGAGAAAGTAAGAAAGGACTCAAAAATAAACACACACACAATTATTGGGGCATGTAAAAAGGGACACAGGAACAACTGAAAGAACTCCCAATGGCCAAACTGGAACACTTTGGGCAACAAAGTACATAAAATGGTATTGAATTATAGCCCAAAGTATAAAATAAACATCCCCGAGTCCACACTGATATAAGCATATGATTGAATAAATAATTAAATGGGGGCAGAAGAGACAAATCTATGTAGAAAAGTCCAAATAATGTATGTAGGTACTCTGTCTTCAACTATGTGAATATAACTCCCCACTCCTTAGGTGTGGGCTGTGCATAGTGACTGCCTTTCAAAGAGTACAGTGTGAAAAGAGGGAAAATAGAGCAACTTTTTAGTGGCAAAACCTGATAAACACTACCTCAGCCAGGAGATTAAGGTTAGTATCATCAGTGACAAGTGATGTTGATAGTATGGACCCTTGCTGTAATGTGGTGAGAATTTCACTTTATTTCTGTGGTGTTCCTCCCCAGAACTCATAACCTCGGTCTAATCATGAGAAAAATATCAGACAAATCCCAATTGAGAGATATTCTATTTGACCAGTACTCTCCCAAACTGTCAAGGTCATCAAATACAGAGTCTGAGAAATGGTCACAGTCAAGAGGGAGCCTAAGGAAACATGTTGACTAAATGTAATGTGGTTAAATAACATTCTCAGTAAAGGGGTAACACCAGGGAGGTCTTTGTGGTGATGGAACAGTTCTATATCTTGATTGCAGTCATGGTTATATGAATCTACACATGATAAGGTGGCATGGAACTGTATGTGACTTTGTTTTACTACCCCTTTATTTTATTGCCCAGGGTAAGTTGGTATAGTGGGACGTAGGAGTATGCCTGGAAGCCATTGCAATGCCACACTGCGGTATACTAGACCATCAAGCAGTAACTTGATGAGATTACAAACTCCATCAATATTGCCCACTCTCCATAATCTAAGTGTATCTCCAACTTAGTTTCCCCTTGGCTAGGTACCAAAATGCCTGCAGCTATTCCAGTGCCTCATGGACTGATAGGAAATTGGGGTATAAAACCACAGCAGCTTTAAATAGCTGCAATTAAAATATCTCCTCGCCAGTTTTACTAACATGCCCATGTGAACGCAAAGCTAGGGCCTTGGAAGGGACCCATGTAATTGAGGGTCCTTAAGGCTTAGCTACATTAGCTTCACCGTAAATCTGCTTCTGATTTCCATGTTATGCTGGTTTCAGTCCCCTATTAATCAATCATGTATAAGCCAATTCACAGACAAAGAAGGTAGAGATTTTCGCACAGCAGACAGTACTGCTATACAGAATACATGCTATAGTGTTGAAGGAAGAGTCAGGTTTTGACCAGAGTGTTAAGGAGTGTGAAATCCAGGTAGAGGAAGCTATAGTTCAAAACCCTTCCCAGTCCCAGGGCTCTGAGTTTGTGAGGGTCTCTAAGGGCTATTTCTTCAGGACAAGCTGTTGATCCCACAATGGAGAGCCAAGACAGAATGGGAATGCTTTATGTCAAGGGTGTCTTTGTTAGCTCCATGGCTTTCAAAGAGAAATCTGTGACGCTACCATAAGAGAAAATGCAGGGATGGAGCCCTTCGAACCATGTGGCTTTCCTGCGAGTGAAGTGGGAACTTGCTCACAGACAGTCCCTTAGAATTTGGAACCTCTGGCTGCCTGCAGCCTGGAGTCCAGCCTGTCTGCATTTTGGAAAAGGCCAATTTCATGTTGTCCTGGAGGGGGGCATGGCCGGGACCCCTGCTCCATTTCACCTCCCCAGGAGAAAAGAGGGAACCTTATCTATCACGAAGCTTTCTCATTCAGTGTTGTTTTCCTCCTGGGAACTGCATGTAAAAAGTTGGTCTGGGTAATACTTCAGTTCAATTAAATCAGAGGTTTTTATATTTCATGCTCATTAAAATCACCCAGGGTGCTTGTTTGAAAGGAATTGTGTGGGCAACCCCAGGCATTCTAATGTGGGGGGATAGTCCATGGACTTCATTTTGAGAAACATTGAGCTAATCCTTCCTATCCTTCGAGTAGGCTTGGCAGTGGGGACAATTTGATTCTTTCTTCTAATAGTTGTCTTCTGCCTAGATAAGGGGGTGGGGGGGAAGACTAATGAAAAAGGGGCCCCAACTTATCTTGCTACAATAAATACTCCACAAATGCACAGATACTGATCCCTTTCACCTACCATTTCTGCAGTCACCAAGACTAGATAGCAACCTCACCCCAGAAGAGGCAAATCTATAGTATCCAGGGACTGGCAGACTGTTCTACTCTTTCCTCAACTCTTTATCTTCATGCATCTGAACCACAAATGCCAATTAGGAACAGATGCGAATAGCATATGCCCTGAGTGTACAAAACTTCTGTTCTAAAAAGCACAGTAATCTCTGGCTTCCTAGTGCTTGAACTAGCAGAAATGTTAATTTTGGATCATTTCTCCTAAAGTATATTGTGGTATCTCACAAGCTGTGTATGGTTTACAGACTCAGAGTGGGGCTTCATGGAGCACTTCCACATATAGAAAGATTCTACTCCAACTGCACAAGGCAATCAATAGAGAAGCCAACTTCCTGGCTCAGAAAGAAAACTCCCCAGCCCTCTAATACTGCAGGTGACTGTGTGTGCCCTGTCTGGGGACCCCCGCATAGAGAAGTCTCATTTACACTCAGTGTTGGGCTTTAGTGTGCCATGCAGTGATGCCATCCACAGTGTTTCAGAACAGACAGGGCAGAGGGCATGTGGAATCACTCCTTGTGCATTCTCTGTGGACTCTGAAACTCCCGTTCTCCTATTCTAGCTCCTATCCTGCCAAGTGAAAGCAGTCAATGAGGATGAAGCTGGGTGTTATCGAGTGCCTCTTCGTGCTGGGCCTATGCTAGGTGCATTGTCTAGTTTAACCTTCTTGGTAACTCTGTAAGGTAAATAGTATTTTTATTATCAGGGTTTCCCTAGGAAACGGAGTCTTGGGCAAAGATTGAGGGTTAATGCTTTCTATGGGAAAGGCCTTCTCAGGACAGTGAGAACGAGGGAAAAGGGACATAGGCAGGAAAGCCTCGTAAACAAAGCAAAGCAATTTATTATTGTATTGGCCACTGTTTCATCACAGGCCCTGAAGAGACACAGCTGATTGCTCAGTAGGTCCACCGAGTCAGGTATGTGGGGTATCTCTGAACAGGCCGTGTGGTGAGCCATGTTTTAGAATATTCTATCAGAGGGAGAAAGGGAGAGGAAATTTATTTGCCTGACTCTTTCCATCTTCTGTGTACATTTGGTTAAAGTTTGCTCAGGGTGGGAGGTGTTAACTGCCTCATACCTCCAGGTTGCTTCATCAAGCCCTGTAGCAGCTGCTCTGGAAGCCATGACTCCTTGTGGGAAATGAGGAATGGCCGTGAGGATGAAGTGAGATAGCCCTGTAGAATGATGAGGCATTTCCCGAGTAAAGGGTTTTGGGGAAGGGCGCCTGGGCAGAGGGAAGTGTGTGGGGCTTTTTCATACTACATGATGGCTAGAGCCTGCAGTAAAACAAGGACTCATGTGAGTGGAGGTGGAAGGTTGAAAAAGGGTTAAATCATAAAACTTAGGCTGGGCTCTTTAAATTCTATCCTGTAGGTTATGGCGAGTCATTTATGCATTGTATGGTTGAGTATGATACATAAGAATTTTCAGGGACTTCCCTGGCGGTCCAGTAGTTAAGACCCTGTGCTCCCAATGTAGGGGACATAGGTTTGATCCATGCTGCACGGGGTGGCCAAAAAAAAAGAATTTTCGGGGCTTCCCTGGTGGCGCAGTGGTTGAGAGTCCGCCTGCTGATGCAGGGGACATGGGTTCGTGCCCCGGTCCAGGAAGATCCCACATGCCGCGGAGCAGCTGGGCCCGTGAGCCATGGCCGCTGAGCCTACGCGTGGAGCCTGTGCTCCGCAACGGGAGAGGCCACAACAGTGAGAAGCCCGTGTACCGCAAAAAAAAAAAAAAAAGAGAATTTTCATTTCAGAAAGATCTCTCTGGTGATCTTGGTAAATAGTTTGGAGCGGGAAAGGTATAAAGGTAGAGACACTAGTCATGAGGTAGTTCACTATAACAGAGGTTATGCATAATATATTAATATAATAATACAGTAATGATGGTGAGTATGTAGATAGGAAAATGGATTCAGGATGTGTCATAGAGGTACAATCATCTGGTCTTAGTGGCTGATTAGATTTGGGAACTTAAATAAAGTGGGGGATCTGGGATGGTGGGGGCTGGGGGTGACGTCACCTTTCAAAGAAACAGGCAATATAGGGGATGGAGGGAGAAAGGTGGAAGAGGTAGGGATGGTGAGAAATGAATGCAGCTCTAGACATACTACACTTGAGTAGCCTATGAGGCAATCAGGTGATACATGGGGAGAGGTCTGGAGTAACGGATTTAAGAATCATCAGTATGTAACCATGTGGTAAATGAATCCACAGAAATTGATGAATTTGCCTTGAATGGGTATAGAGTGAAAAGCGAAGTGGTTCAAGGACAGAACCTCAGAGGGCAGTGATTTTCAGGGATGGACAAAGAAGAATGGCTGCGAAGGAGACCAGAGACTGCGCAGGAGCAACCTGAGAGGAAGAAAATCAGGAAAGAATAGTTCTAGGAAATTTCCCTTTGGGAAAATTAAGGATTGAGTGTAGCCAAGGGAATGATTCACTTCCACTTCAGAACAAAAGGTGGATCTCTGAAAAACTCTTTGTAAGGAAGAAGCTACCCTTGACGAATTAGTAACCAAAGGGTAAACATATGCATTTGTTTAACACTATGATTGTTGCATATACTATATTTTCAGCTGCAGCACATTTTATAAAACTTCCAACTTCCAGATTAGGTACATTATATGGTTCAATTTCCTTTTAATTTTTTTTCTCTTTTAAACCATGCACCATATGTCAGTCACCATAACAATGACAATAGTAACAATAATAAAGGAAATCATATATAATTTCTTATTTTACAAATACACTGTGTTCAAATTTTATTTGCTTTCAAATAACTTGTGTATTATAATTTTAACATATATGCACTGAAAATTTTGTTTATTTACAAATGTAAGCATATTTCAGCATAGATACATAGATGATAGAACTGTGATTTTTTAATTAATTAATTTATTTTTGCTGTGTTGGGTCTTCGTTTCTGTGTGAGGGCTTTCTCTAGTTGTGGCAAGTGGGGGCCACTCTTCATCGCGGTGCACGGGCCTCTCACTGTCGCGGCCTCTCTTATTGTGGAGCACAGGCTCCAGACGCGCAGGCTCAGCAGCCGTGGCTCACGGGCCCAGCCGCTCTGCGGCATGTGGGATCTTCCCAGACCAGGGCCCGAACCCGTGTCCGCTGCATTAGCAGGCAGACTCTCAACCACTGTGCCACCAGGGAAGCCCAGAACTGTGATTTTAAATGTCTATCCAATATTACATTATATGGTAATACTCCAAATTACTATCCATTCTTTTATAGGTATATATTTAGTCTGTTCCTAAATTTGCTAAATTGAATGTTTATATGCATAGTGAGTCTTTCCAGTCACTCCTAGAATTGAAGAAATGCACTGCAAATTTGAATAATTTTTGAAATTTCAGTTTAACATTATAATACAGTGATTAAAATCTAGCTTAATATTTAGTTCATTTATGTCTTTGATTTTAATGACTGTCATAGTTGAAATTATTCATTACAAGGTCTTTAACATGAAATAGACACTTTGGGAGAGGTCTGTTGTTAATAATAGCAGATGTAAATCCATATTTCAGGTAGTCTTATTGTTAATTCTGCAAGTTTGTTGTCAACTTCTGGTCAGATATCATTAAATAATTATTTAAAAAAATATTATTTTCTGTCTAATGAAGAGTTCATACTAGAAGTTTTAGCCTTGCTTTTTTATTTTTTGTTTGCTTGAGCTTATATTATTAGTGTTACGTTCAGTCATGCTTCATGTATCTATCTATCCATCTATCTGGTGGAAATAATTCCTAGCTCCTCCTTTCTAGCACTTTATGAGAATTTGTTTAGTTAAGGCCAGTGATATGACTATTCGTCTTAACTGTGTGCATTTGCAACCTGTTGCAGGAGGCACGGAATTCATGAGTTGTCCGTGACTCTACACTTATGGACCAGTAAGGCTGCCTCATAGTAAATAGTGGTAGAGCTTTCCTTCTTCCTTTTTTATTCATACATAGCGATAACTAGAAATTCTAATGTTTCTTCCCCTTTTCCACTAAAATCCTATTCCTGTTCCAGGATCCAATTCAGGATCCCATATAGGATCGTCCTGCATCCCTCTTGAGTGTGAGCATCCCACTTTGAAGACCACTGCTCCAAAAGAGATTCTTTGTCTTTGCACTCTAACAAGCTTCTGCTGTCGTCTGCTGTCAAGCTTCTGCTATCTAGCAATTGTTGGGTGAGGTAGACATAGTTCTTTCCACGGAGTAAGCAGAATCTTTGAGTAATAAGAAAGCATTGCTGAGTATGGTTTTTCTTTTTTTTGGCTGAGATTTAAAAAACAATAGTGACCTATCTAATCATTACTATGTACAGATGTATAACATCACTTATAACGAACGCATCATATAGTATTGCTAGTTAAGAATCACTAATATGTAACCAAATTATATAATTAAGGACCAGTGTTTTCAAATTTATGTAGCCCTGTGAATTTAGTTGGTATAGTTACCAGACCTCACCTGAGAGGCCATTTTCTCTTGCCTTCCAGTTTTTCTCTTGCTCTTATTCATTGATGCATCCATTCACTCAACCAGATTTAAAAGAGTATCTTCAATAATAATAAAGAAAAGCTAATATTTATTGATTGGGTGCTTAGTTCCAGTCCCTGTTCTAAGCACTTTAAAGGTATTAATTCCTTTAACTCTCACAATAATACTAAGGGAGATTTTCAGAGGCTCCATATATGATCCCTGTTTGCTACAGACATTTTCAAATAACCTTGAGTATGCTGTTCATAAGGCCCCAGTAACAGAGGAGCTACTGCAACAACCTGGACCTGCTGCAGAGCCTTTTCTTGCTGCAGAAGAGCACACTCAAAACTGACAGCCTTATGGGTTAGCTGGCAAATGAGTATGAACAGCATGCCCACATGTGGTGGGTGTTGCTGAGGCACATAGGTTGAGAAACAATTTGCCCAAGGTCATGTGAGTGTGGCTTCAAAAAGCTAAGAACCATGCTGAGCCATAACAATAGAGAAAGACACTGTCTGCTCTAAAGGAGCTCCCAGATATGTGGAATATTTTTAGAAAGGAGAGAAACAATGTGCTTTAGTAGATTCTGTGGCTTTATGCATTCATTGTCAAGAACCTATGTACCAGGTCTCTTTGTCCCATCAGATTCAATAATGAAGGTCAGAACAAGAGATTTTCCTTTAGAAAATTGCCAAACTTAGCTTGGTCCATTGTACACAAATATCGATGCAATAATTGTAATTGAAAGTTATGTTTTCCTGAATTCCTATCAAGTATTCTACTTGACATTTTATTACGAAGAGAGTGGAGATTATATGTTACCTGACAGGGTAAGGTAGTATTTCTTGCATTCTACCTCTTTGGAGAGTTAGAATGTTTCAACATATAATTTGACATTAAAATCAATGTTTTTGCCAAGAAAATCTTTGCAGCTCATTCATGAACTTTCCATCTCCTGCTAACTTCTTTCCCCAACCCAATCCATTCATGTGTCCTGGTCTAATGTTCTAAGTGTTACCTTAGACTATCAGAGCTAGAGATTTGGTTTGCTTTATTTAGTGCCCAATAACCATTCAGTAAAGGAATTGCTTTTCTGAATGATACTTGAGCACTAAGCTGTTGACAGAGCCCGAGGGAATTGGCAGAAACAAAATGAAACTCACTGTCATATCTTACCATAAAAGCATGATCTGGAACTTCATCCACTGTTTCCCACAGTATCCTCTTCTATCAGGACCTACAGGAGAAACTGCTCTAGGATTTATATATCACAAACAAGTTGCCTAGGAAAAACAGAGCTTTTTCTATCTTATGGACTCTGTGAGTCATGTTCCATTATCATGTTTACTTTTTGTTTGGCCACTAAAAGCAAACAGATAAATTGTTGTAACTATATAGGATGCTATGCTCTGCAATTCCAGTAGTACCTCTGTCTGATTTTTTTCCCATCATACCAACCAACCTCAAGTGTTCATTTGTATCCTGTTGTACAGCATGTCTTTCTGAAAGCAACCTTAAATCTTTTGTGGGACAGTCTGGGGTATAAATAAATAATTGTGGTGCAGTTTTTGTGTTGTTGTTGTTCATTTTGTTTGTTTCCTACTGTGCTGCATCATTAATTGTGTATGAATCTGTACTGAAGAACTCAGCACATGTCCTAAGTTGTATTTTTAAAACTGACAGTTTACAGAATAGTTTCAAAAATGTGTAAGCTCAAAGCCATTCCCTGCCATGGATCACTGATGATTGTGTGTCTTCAGAAAATTCCAGAGTTGTTGACACTGTCATGTCATTGACCACATAATTATAACTATTTTTAAAAGAAATTTGTTTATTTATTTATTTATTTTTGGCTGAGTTGGGTCTTTGTTGCTGCACACGGGCTTTCTCTAGTTGCGGCGAGCAGGGGCTACTCTTCGTTGCAGTGCGCAGGCTTCTCATTGTGGTGGCTTCTCTTGTTGTGGAGCACGGGCTCTAGAGCGCAGGCTCAGTAGTTGTGGCACATGGGCTTAGTTGCTCTGAGGCATGTGGGATCTTCCCGGACCAGGACTCGAACCCGTGTCCCCTGATTGGCAGGCGGATTCTTAACCATTGCGCCACCAGGGAAGCCCTATAATTATTTTTAAATGTATGTTTTGTTGTGGTTTTCCACCTACTAAGTTGAATGTTAATGACAGAAGTTGGTAAAATATTAATAATCCATTAATTGAGGTGAAATATATGTAGGCATTCATTGTATTAATCTTTTGACTCTTTTGTAAGTTTGACTTTTTTATTTTAAAAAGTAAAGCATAAGTAAATAAAAATGTAATGCTAGCAAAGGATCCTCTGGCCCTACTCCAACTTGAAATATGTTAGACTGAATAGAATCAAAGAATCACCAATGTTATATGAATCTTGAAGCAATTCTTCTGTTATGCTAATGACTGGACATCTGTGCTTCCCTCCTTGGAGATGAACGATGATTTGTGCTAAACAAAATCAAAAGTGTCTTTGAACATTATTCCAAGTTAAATACTGTTGTCTCGTGCCATTGAGTTATGTGAGTGGGTCAGAACTTTGTTAAATCTGTTGTGCCTGATACTTACTTTGCAGGTATTCTCTGGTACATATTTTCTGAAAATGGCTTTCTCAATTTTTAAGAGCTATGGTTCTTTGGGATTCACATATTTGGGGATGAATAGTATGCATATCACTTAAGTCCCTCCTGGATCTTTTCTAACTTCATAAGTTTGCTAGCTTCTTATACTAGTCCTCATCCAGATGGAAAAACATTACACCATCTGGCTATGATTCTGAGTTGCTCCATATACTATGAAATATAATGAGTACTTCGCTCTCTCTAATGACACATGCTTATCCTCCATCACCCGCCTTACCAAAGCTGTCAAATATAACTTGAGCCTTAAAACTCAAGGGAGCTTTCTATATCTACATATGCTGTAGATGATTTTTCTTTCCAGGAGGGGAGGGGAGGGTCCTGTGGATTCGTGGATTATTATTTGTGAGATATTCAACTCAGTATTTATTGAGCACTTACTAGGTGCTCTGACTAAGTCCTGGATGGGATAGAGAAGTCAGTTTTGTTTTGAAGATTAGCCAGTGTTTTTATAGACAGAGATGGGAGAAAGGTGTGATACATGGGAGAAAAACAGTTTTCAAGACATGAAAAAACAAAGGATATATTCAGGGAATAACAATAATTTTAATTTGGCTGGAATATTGGTTGGATAACAAGGAATATTGAGAGATCCCTTGAATACCATGCAATTTTGATATTTGGGTAATATCAAATAGCTGTTATTTGCCTATTCACCTTTTTATATTGACATAAATTTTGGGCAGGGGAGAGATAGATTGATCTGACAAGAGTGAGTAGGATAAAGGCCAAGAGGGAAGACTATAGGCAAGGAGATGGTTTTTAAATGGTTGTCATGACTTATGCACAAAGTCATGCAGGCATGTACCAGTGTTTTAGGAGTGGAAAAGGGAATGATGAGAAAGGTATGAAAAGGAAATTTAGAGATGAGAGTGACAGCATTTAGCAGATGATTGTTAGGATTGCGGGTAAGGAGGAAAGGGAGGATGGGAAGTAAAAAGTTCTCAAGGTTTTGATCTTAGAAGTACTCAAAGATAAAGGCATTAAAAGAATATGAAATATGAGAACATTTGCACTAGGAAATTTTAATATGTTTACTTTAAAAAATATTTTAAAATATGCATATGGTGAAATGCACCAATTTAAAGTGCTTGATAGACTCATGAATTGAATACACCTGCGTAATCAACAATTAGATCGACATATAAAATAAAATTTTACCAGCATCCCAGAAACCTTTATAATGCTCTCTCAGTTATTACTCCCCCCCCCCAAAGTAACAACTGTTCTGAATTATCTCACTGTAGAACAGTTATAGCTGCTTTTGTGTAATACATTAGTATGGTGATAAAATATTTAACAACCAGCTGTTGGGTGGGGGAAGGAGAAGACCTGCTTTGTAACATTTGACAATTTCTGTGGAATAAATACTCCCAACACGGCTGATTTTAAGCTACCAAGAAGATAATCACCGAACACGGAGGTGAAAAGAACTGCACACAATCAGCTCTCACAAGCCGATATAAACTGGCTGTATCACACGCCTGGAGCAATATGATATATATTCTTTTGTGTTGGCATCTTTTGCTCAGTATTGTGTTTGTAAGATTCATCCATGTTGCTCTGTGCAGTAGTGGTTCATTCTGTTTTATTCCTATATCACAATTTATTTACCCAGTCTACATTTTATGGAATAATTGGGTCTTTTTCAATTTTTAGCTATTACAAATAATGCTGCTCTGCAGGCTTTTGTACATGACTTTTGATATACATATGTACACATTTCCACTGGGTAATGGAGTTCGATTACTGGGTGTGCAAGTGTTAAGTTTTACTAGATACTGCCAAACAGCTTTCCAAAGAGGTTTTTACCAGTTTATACTCCGGTAGAGCTATATGAGAGTTTCAGTTTCTCCATAACCTTGTCAAAACTTGGCATTGTTAGTCTATTAGTCTAGCTATTCTAGTGATTACGTA
Organism: Mesoplodon bidens; assembly: GCF_964165515.1. Taxonomy (NCBI): domain Eukaryota; kingdom Metazoa; phylum Chordata; class Mammalia; order Artiodactyla; family Ziphiidae; genus Mesoplodon; species Mesoplodon bidens. The sequence continues at coordinate 101,679,452 of NC_138163.1, forward strand.
GCAGTACCGAATTGTGGTTTTAGTTTGTATTTCTGTCGTGTACCATGAGGTGGGGCATTGGCCATTTGAATATCATTTTTTGTGAAATGCCTTTGTAGACTTTTGCTGGTTTATTTTTAATTGGGCAATCTGCATTTTCTTATCAATTGGTGAAGTTCTTTATATATTCTCAGTAAGAGTTCTTTGTTTAGATAAATCTCCCGTGGCTTGATTTTCCATCTCTTAGTGGTGTCTTTTGTTGAAAAGAAGTACTTAATTTTAATAAAATCTAATTTATTAATCTTTTATGGCTGGTGCTTTTTAGTATCTTGTTAAAAAAATACTTTCCTACATCAAAGGTATTGAAGATACTCATTTGTTTTCTTCTGTTTTCTTTTAACTTTTCACATTTCAATGTGACATCTACATGGAATTAAATTTTATCTATACTGTGATGTAGGGGACCAGAGTTGTTTACCATACGAGTGCACAATTGATTCAAACCATTCTTTCCCTAGTGTACTACAGTGGCACAATCATGTTTTCGATGAATAATGACAATTTTATTTCTCCCTTTATAACCCTGCTACTTTTCTTTCTTTTTTAAAATTTGCCTTGTTTCACTAATGACAATCTCCAAATCTCCAGTACATGTGAGAATTGATCTTAGTGGGTAACCTCACCTCATTCCCAATCTCAGTAGGAAAGCATTCAGTAATTCACCATTAATTATGATGTTTGCTGAACAGTGGTGTTTTTTTGTTTTTTTTGTTTTGTCTTTCTGTGATAACCCTATAACAGATTTTTAAAGTTCCTATCTGCTTCTTTGGATATTAAATTTTATCAAATAATTTTTTTTGCATCCACTGAGATATATCAATAGTCGTCTTCCCTTTATTTCCTATTAATGTGATGAATTGCTATGATTTATTTTTGAATGTTAAAACAACTGTGCATTCCTGAAAGAAACTAACTTATTTGTGACATTTTATCTTCTTTATATGTTGATGGATATTACTTGAAAATGTTTTAAAGTTTTTTTTTAATTTTTATAGCAGAGCTTTACCTATAACTAAACTTTTAAATAATATACCTACAGGTTTTGATGTAAAGATTGTCCTGACTTATCAAAACCACTTGGAGGTGTCTCCTTTTTTCTGGTTGCTGGAAGAAGATTTTTCTCTTCTCTTGAAATTAATATTATTTTTCCCTTAAATATTAAAGATAATTTACTGGACAAGCCATCTGGGTTATTGGAAGTTTTATTATTTTTTTAATTTTAATTTAATTTTTTAATTTTTCAGCCGTGCCATGCGGCATGCAGGACCTTAGTTCCCTGACCAGGGATGGAACCCATGGTCCCTGCATTGGAAGTGCGGAGTCTCAACCGCTGGACTGCCAGGTAAGTCCCTGGAAGTTTTAAATTACAAGTTCACTTTCTTTACAAGAATAGGGCTATGCTTTTTTTTAAAAAATTGAGATATAATTTGCATACTATAAATCTCCCTTTTTAAATGATAGAATTCAGTAGTTTCTTGTATACTCCTAAAATTGTACAACCATCACCACTATCTAATTCTAAAATATTTTCAGCACGACAAAAAGAAACCCTGATCTCTTTAGCAGTCAGTCCTCGTTCCTCTTTCCCTTCAGCCTCTGGAAAACTCTAGTCTACTTTCTGTCTCTGTGGATTTACCTATTTTGTACATTTCATAAATATGGGATTATACAACATATAGATTTGTCTGACTTCTTTCACTTAGAATAATGTTTTCAAAGGTTATCTGTGTTTTACCATGTGTCAGTATTTCATTCCTTTTTATGGCTGGATACTATTATTGTATGGATATACCACATTTTGTTTATCCATTTATAAATTGATGGACACTTTTTGGCTATTATGAATAATGTTTCTATGAATATTCATGTCCATGTTTTTGTATGGACATATGTTGTCAGTTTCAAAGCAGCTGCACCATTTTACATTCTCAGCAGCATTGTATGAGGGTTTCAGTTTCTCGTTATCCTCGTTAATATATGTTACTGTTATTTTGATTAGAGCATCCTAGTATGTACAAAGTGGTATTTTATTGTTTTGATTTGCATTTCTGTAATGATTAATGATGTTGAGCATCTTTTCATGTACTTATTGGTCATCTGTATATCTCCTTTGGAGAAATATCCAAAGATATTTCCAGGATATCCAAGATTCAAATCTTTTGCCAATTTTTAAATTGGATTATTTGTCCTTTTATTTTTTAGTTGTAAGAGTTCTTTGTATATTCTGGATACAAGCAGTTACCAGATACGTGATTGAAACATATTTTCTCCTATTCTCTTAGCTGCCTTTTCACTTTCTTAATAGAATTATTTAAAGCACAAAAATGATTTTAATGAAGTCCAGTTTATCTATTTTTTATTACTGTTGTTGGTTGTGCTTTTGGTGTCATATAAGAAACCATTGCCTAATCCAAGTAGACTACACCTATATTTTCTTCTAAGAGTTTTCTAGTTTGAGTTCTTAAAATTAAACCTTTACATATTTTGAGTTTATTTCTCTATATGGTGTAAGGTAGGGCTCGAACTTCATTCTTTTGTTTGTGGATATCCATTTGTACCAGCAGCATTTATAGAAAAAAATATTTTGTCCCCACTGAATTGTCTTGACACCAGTGTCAAAGGATAATTGGCCATAATATTTCTGGACTCAGTTTGATTCTGTTGATCTATAAGTCTATCATTTTGACAGTACCATGCTGTCTTTGTTTTTTTTTAAAGTATTTATTTATTTGGCTGTGCCTGGTCTCAGTTACGCTGCATGGGATCTTCGTTGCTGCATGCGGGATCTTCATTGTGGCATGCGGGATCTTTTAGTTGCAGCATGCAGGGTCTTTAGTTGTGGCATGCGAACTCTTAGTTGTGGCATGTGGGATCTAGTTCCCTGACCAGGGATCAAACCTGGGCCCCCTGCATTGGGAGTGTGGAGTCTTAGCCACTGGACCACCAGGGACGTCCCAGTACCATGCTGTCTTGATGCTGTAGCTTTGTAATAAGTTTAAAAATCACAAAGACTGAGTCCTCCAACTTTGTTCTTCTTTTCAAGATTGTTTTGGCTTTTTGGAGCCCTTGCATTTTCACATACCTTTTAGGATCAATTTGTCTATTACTGCAAAAAAGAAAGCAGTTGGGATTTTGATAGTGTATTGAATAAGCAGGTCAATTTTGGAAGTATTGTCATCTTAATAATATTAAATCTAATAATCCATGAACATGGGGTATTTTCTAATTTTTGTAGGTCTTTTAAATTTCTTGAAATGATGTTGTATAGTTTTCAGTGTATGAGACTTTTTCTTTTTTTGTTAAATTTCTTCTTAAATATTTTATTCTTTTTAATGATACTGTAAATGGAATTGTTTTCTTTATTTCTTTTCTGGATTGTTCATTGCTAGTGTATACAAACACAAGTGATTTTTATATTGGATATTGTATCCTGTAACCTTGCTGAACTTGTTTATTAGTTCTAATAGGTTTTATGTGGATTTCTTGGGGTTCTCTGTATACAAGATCACCTTATCTGTGAATAGAGATTGTTTAACTTCTTCCTTCCCAATCTGGATGCTTTTTATTTATTTATTTATCTTCCTGGGTAATTACTGGCTTGAATCTCCAGTACAATTTTGAATAGAAATGTTGAAAAGGCATGTCCTTGTCTTGTTTGTGATCTTAAGGGCAAAGCCGTCAACCATTCACCATTAAGTGTGATTTCAGTTGTGGATTTTTTTTGTAGATTCTCTATATCTATATATGTTAATTAAGTTAAACTTTTAAATTATATTATTTAAAACTCCTATAACCTTACTGATTTTAGTTTGCTGGCTCTATCCACTGAAAGAGGTATGCTGAAATCTCCAGCAGTTGTTCTTGGATTATTTATTATTCCTTATTGGTCTGTCAGTGTTTGCTTTATATATTTGGGGGCTATGTTATTTGACATTCAAATTTCGATTTTTATATCCTATTGCATTGACTTTTCTGAATTTGAATTATTCCTCTTTTTCTCTAGGAATACTTCAGTAAAATTTTTGTCATTCTTTTTCTTTAAAACTTTTGATACACTTATATTTTAGGCATGCCTCTTTTATTTATTTATTTTTATTGGAGTATAGTTGATTTACAATGTTGTGTTAGTATCTTCTGTACAGCAAAGTGGATCAGCCATATGTATACATATATCTACTTTCTTCTAGACTCCCTTCCCATATAGGTCATTGTAGAGTACCGAATGGAGTTCCCTGTGCTATACAGTAGGTTCTCATTACTTATCTTTTATATATAGTAGTGTGTGTATGTCAATCCCAATCTCCCAATTTATCCGCCCCCCCCCACCGTTCCCCCTTGGTAACCATTGTTTTCTACATCTGTGACTCAATTTCTGTTTTGTAATTAGGTTCATTTGTACCATCTTTTTAGATTCCATGTATAAGTGATATATGATATTTGTCTTTTTCTGTCTGACTTACTTCACTCAGTATGACAACCTCTAGGTCCATCCATGTTGCTGCAAATAGGCATGCCTCTTTTAAACAGCAAAGAGTTTGTATGTGTATATGTGTGTGTGTTTTTTTTTGTTGTTGTTACATGGGCCTCTCACTGTTGTGGCCTCTCCCCCCTGCGGAGCACAGGCTCCGGACGCGCAGGCTCAGCGGCCGTGGCTCACGGGCCCAGCCGCTCCGTGGCACGTGGGATCCTCCCAGACCGGGGCACGAACCTGTGCCCCCTGAATCGGCGGGCGGACTCTCAACCACCGCGCCACCAGGGAAGCCCCTATATGTGTGTTTTTTAAATTTAGTCTGACGGTCTTGGTCTTCAACCTCAAATATTTGGTCTAATGTTATTTAATTTAATAGTGATATATTTATATATAAATATATTATTTCTTATTTTCTTTCTCCCCTCATTTCTCCTTCATCTTGATATTTTTTCCTTTTTTGGGGGGGATTAATCACATATTTTTTTTAATATTCCATTTTCACTGTTAATTTTTCATTATTTTATTATTCTTTTAATTTTTAACCTACACATTACAAATACATCCTTGCCTTACTTGATTCTAATCTAAGTTAGATATTTTATCACTCTCTGAGCAATGCAAGGATCTTACAACATTTTAACTTCATTTACCCCTACTCTGCTTTTGGCCTATTGTTGTTATGTATTTTAATTCTCTCTGTATTTTAAACCCATAGACTAATAGTTTTGTTGTTTTGAACAGTCAGTTTATACACATATTTATCCTATTTAGTGGCTCTTTATGCCTACTTACATTACCATGATTGCAACTCAGATAATTTTTCTTCTTTCTTCTTCCTTCTTCCTATAGTATTTCTTCAATGAATCTAAACAGGTTCTCTTTGCTACAAAATGATGTATTTCCTCTTTATTTTTGAAGGATATTTTCCCTCAGTTCTAAGTTGGTAGTTCTTTTATTTCAGCATTTAAAACATATTATTGCACTATTTTCTGTATTCCATTGTATCTGGTGAGAATGTGACTCTTAGTCATGTAGTCACATTGCTGTTCCTTTGGAGGTATATGCCATGTTCTCTGCTTTTAAGTTTTTTATTTTTCTTTTGCTTTCATAATTTAAACTATTTTATGCCTATATGTAATTACACATTTCAGATTCATGGAGCTTCTTATTAGTGTAGTTTGTGAAACTTATAGAATTGCATCCCTTCAAATATTATAATATTACTTCTACTCCATCTTCCTTCTAGTCTTGCCAAAAATATAAAATTATAAATATAAATTATACATATGATAGACCTTTTCCCATGTCTCATACCTCTTACACTCTTTTCTCATTTCTTGTATTTTCTCCCTGTATTTTTTTTCTTTTTCTTTTTTTTTTTTTTTTTTTTTTTTTTTTTTTTTTCTTTTTGCGGTATGTGGGCCTCTCACTGCTGTGGCCTCTCCCGTTGCGGAGCACAGGCTCTAGACGCGCAGGCCCAGCGGCCATGGCTCACGGGCCCAGCCGCTCCGCGGCATGTGGGATCCTCCCAGACCGGGGCACGAACCCGTATCCCCTGCATCGGCAGGCGGACTCTCAACCACTGCGCCACCAGGGAGGCCCTCTTTTTCTTTTTTTTAACATCTTTATTGGAGTATAATTGCTTTACAATGGTGTGTTAGTTTCTGCTTTATAACAAAGTGAACCAGTTATACATATACATATGTCCCCATATCTCTTCCCTCTTGCATCTCCCACCCTCCCTATCCCACCCGTCTAGGTGGTCACAAAGCACTGAGCTGATCTCCCTGTGCTATGTGGCTGCTTCCCACTAGCTATCTATTTTACGTTTGGTAGTGTATATATGTCCATGCCACTCTCTACTCGTGCACCCAGAAACAATGGTGTCTTGCCTCTTAGGCAGGTCCAGACTCTTTCCTGAACTCCCTCCCGGCTAGCTGTGGCGCACTAGCCCCTTTAGGCTGTGTTCACGCCGCCAGCCCGCTCCCTGCGATCCGACCGAAGCCCGAACCTCAGCTCCCAGCCCCCGCCCGCCCCGGCAGGTGAGCAGACAAGCCTCTGGTGCTGGTGAGTGCTGGTTGGCACCGATCCTCTGTGAGGGAATGTCTCTGCTTTGCCCTCCGCACCCCTGTGGCGGCACTCTCCTCCGCGCCTCCGAAGCTTCCCCCTTCCGCCACCCGCAGTCTCCGCCCGCGGAGGGGCTTCCTAAAGTGTGGAAACCTTTCCTCCTTCACAGCTCCCTCCCACTGGTGCAGGTCCCGTCCCTATTCTTTTGTCTGTTTTTTCTTTTTTCTTTTCTCCTCCCCAGGTACATGGGGAGTTACTTGCCTTCTGGGAGGTCTGAGGTCTTCTGCCAGCGTTCAGTAGGTGTTCTGTAGGAGTTGTTCCACGTGTAGCTGTATTTCTGATGTATTTATGGGGAGGAGGTGATCTCCGCGTCTTACTCCTCTGCCATCTTGTAGGTCCTCCTCTACCTTTATTTTAATATGTATATTTTCCACCAACGAACTTACTGTTCACTATGCTATTCTTCTGTTGTGCTAATGTGCTGTTGATTATATTCAGTTAGTGTTTAATTTCATATTACTGTACTTTCTATTTAGAATTTCCATCTGATATTTCAAATAGACTCCAGTTCTCGGGGGAGAAATTTCTACTTTTTCATCTGTTTTCTTGAATGACTTAATCATATTTATAAAGTTTTAAAAGTCCATGTCTGATAACTCCAATTTCTGGATCATCTGAGGCTCTAATTGTATCTGTTTTTCTTGATTTTTAGTCATTTTGTTCTGCTTCCTGCCATGACTTTTAATTTTTGATTGAATGTGAGGCATTGTATATAAAAACTTATAGAGGCCCAGGATAATACTATTTTCCTCTAGAGAAAATTTAATTTTCTTCCAATAAAAGTTGGGGTGAGGGGAATCACATTGTTCTAAATGAAAATGTTCTATTTCCATTTTGCTCTTATTCTTAGGTATAGCCATTCTGAATCATTTACTAAAATTTCATGGTGGGCCTTAAATTCTGGGTTTCATCCTCTTAGCAGTTGCTTTCTTCTTGGTTCCCCAGAATCGTTCTTCATGTGCTTTCAAATTGCTTCAAGGGAGGATGGAATGTATGATATTAATACATTGATGATCTCAGTGTATTTCCCTTCTCTCTGGGAGCCTGGTCCTTTGAGTTCTGACTCTTAAATGCCATCAAACAACTATTTTTGTACTGTAATAACTTTTGTACTTGTTCTCACTGGGAGATTTAGTCTGAGATCGGCTAATCCTTTATTGCTAGGAACAGAAATATTCCCTTCATAAATTGTATTCTCATTATGTACTTTAGTTACTGGCGGAATATTCAAGGGGTGTTATATGACAATAGTATTCAAATCTGGTTTTAGGATTCAGGAACAAGTAGTAGCTAGCATTGTAGGTCTCAGTGTCATCAACATGCATAAGATTTTTGAAAACTTGGAATATCCAGAGAATGAGAACTTCAGAAAGGAAAGGAAAGCAGTAAAGGAGAAGAAGAAATTGTTACTAAAATAGGAATATAACTGCAGATGAACAATTTCACAGAGAAAGATTCAAGAAGAAGGTAGCCAACTTGATCAAATTCTAGAGTTAAGGAAGAGGAAGACTCAGAAAGGATCATCAATTTTATCTTTATGCAGACAGTTTGGACAACCGAGTGAGTAGTTTTAGCAAAGAGATAGAAGTAATGCTTAGATTGTGAGAGATTAAAGAAAAAGAAGGCATTAATAAAGTGGAAGAATTAGATTTCTTAAAAAAGAATTTAACAATGAAATGAAAGAGAGAAAGATCAGAAGCTTAGTGGGATACCAAACCTTGGGAAATGTTTTTAGATAAATTTTAAGGCTATATGAACATGGAGGTAGAAAGACTTTAAGGATCAAGTAAAGGGGAGGTTAAAAATGCATGTAAGGACAAAGATATATATGATAAGGATATCTAAGATGTGAAATTGAGAGTAATTTGAATAAGAAAGCTTGTAAAAGGAGATTATGGAATACGTTGTCTTCTGAGAGGAAAGGAAAGAAAAAATGACCCTGTTTTATTTCAGTTAAGGAGTAGTTGAGGTTGTATGCTGAGGGTGGGGATGAGAGTCAAGATGTGAAAAGAATGGAGTTCAAGATGGAGTGACTATGAGGGCTGTTGGAATTATGGGGTTCAAGGGACAGTGAGGTTAAAGTATAAAATATCTATCTGGATAATCCTCTTAGCTGATTTTAGTGATAAATTCATCAGCAACAGAGGCCTGGAAGTCCACAAACTAAAGATAAAGATAAGAAGAAAATAATATGAAACAAGATGTGTTTCAAAAGAGAAAGGATTATCAAGCAAGAATGGAAAAAACCCCCAACATGGAACAAGTTTTTTGTTGTTATTTCTTTGCTGTGAGATATGAGGTGGCTTGTCAGGGAGATATTTGGTTGGGGGCTGTGATTTTTGGTTAAGGGGCATTATAGAAAAATATAAGGATAGATTGGAATTTGATCCAAGGAGGCTCAGGAAAAGGGAATGGTAGAGAATCCTGCAAAAGGTGAGTGGACCTGAGATGAAGAGATGAAATGGATAGGAATAAAAGTAGAGGAAGAAGTGGCATTGATGGCTTAAAGGTGAGGAAATGGGAAGCTGAGTCATAGGCCAGAGGAACATGTTAGGGACCAGGCAGTATTGAGGAAGCTAGAATTTTGTAATTGGGAGTTTTCAGTGGATCCACATGGTCATATTAACTTTGCAATGAAAGATTTTGATTATTCCTGCACATTCTTTGAATCAAGATGTTGGCTTCTTGGAGGTTTATTGTGTCTTGTAAGGGGGTAGGCTATGGCAGTGGTACCTTTAATTTCAGGGAGATAACACTGGAAACCTTTAATTTCAACTTACTTTATTGTATCCTTCTATTATTTTTCACATGATACTGTAGTGGAGGAAGAAACTTCCCTCTATCATCTTAGGTTCAATGAATAGGGCCCTATAGATTAAACTGACAAAATACAGATTAACAGGAGAAGAAGGGGCATATATAGAGAGAGCGCTTCACAGAAAAGAAGTGAAAATCCAGAGGTAAGTGGACCTGGGGACTTACATACCATTTTAACACAGTGTGAAGAAGGGAGTTCGGGCCTCTGCAGTGTGGGAGGGGATAAGCTGTGGGCAGGTGACTAAGACATGTATGGTAAATAAGGGTTGTTTAGAAAGATTTGTTGTGCAGATTCAAGTCATCTCATGTGACAAGAATTGTCTCCAGGCAAGTCAGGAGAGGACAGCTTTAAAAAAATCCTTTATAAATATAAATTGCCTTTACAAAGGGAAATTTATGTGCTGGTTTTAGAGCTTTTCCTGCATCTGCTGTCCCTCAATTGCCTTCAGCTCAAAATAATTCTTATGCCAAAGTGGCATATTTTGGGGTGGCATATTCTGGTCCCTTTCAATACAATTCAGCAACACTCTCTAGTTACATCTTTTTACACATTCTCATAGGTGGTTTTGATTGCCATCAACTAACAATTTCTGGATTTAAATTCTTCAGGAATTTTTATTGCTCTGGAGTCCATCACTAGTTCAGGGTTAGCTCTTTTCAAGGTTCAAGGAATTATGAATTTTATGGGAGAAATGTTTTCAAAGGCATGCCTGACTAACATTTCTTGTTCTGAATCCAGTCTTCTCTCTTAGGACTTTATAGTTTTGTTCATCTTACACCAAGCTGATTTATAGCTGATGTCGAAAGCTTGACCTCTGTGCACTGGTGCCAAATCAAATCTCAGAGACAGAGTTTTGGGTGAAGTAGAAAAGAATAGCTTTATTGCTTTGCCAGGCAAAGGGGGACACAGAGGGCTCCTGCCCTCAAAACTATGTGTCCCAAAATGGGAGGATTTGGTGAGGAGGTTTATAGCAATGGTTCAAGGGTGGGGTTGCTGATAAGGATTAGGGTGTATGAAGGGCCTGCACTCCTTTAACCTGGTCTCAGATAATCTCTTGATGAGCTTCTTTGGTTCCTTTAATCTGGCCTCAGGTGGTCTTCTCTGGAATGAAGAATGCTAACTCTGTTTGTTGGGGGTTTTAGTCCTGCAGAAGAGCTCAAAGATATTGCTATGTGTATCCCTTGAGGTGGCACCAGGACCCTGCCCCAAGGCTGCACTGTTGTTTCTTGGCTGCTCCTTGCTTGTCTTTGCATCCCCTCCTTTCCCTGATTAGCAAATGTTTGAATCTGCCCTTTGGAACTCAGGGAAAGTCATGGAGGCTGGAGTCTGTTCTGTACAAGCAAGGAACAGGGGACACAGAAAGGTTTCCATGCCCAGGAGCCCTTCAGCGTCCTGCTCAGTTTCATAGCTCTTGTATGCATTTTTTAGGGAACAATTTCCAAAGTATTTTATGTCTACACTTTTCATCTGTGTATTCTTCAAATAGATGTAAGAACTCTACCTCTTTTGCTAAGCATATGGTTGAGTGCTTGGTATTCACTGGCTCAATCTTGGACATAATTTATTAGTTTGGTCTCCAGTTCCCTGTTTTGTTTCTCAGCTTTTTTGGTTCCTTGCTGTAGAGTGAAAATACCACTCATGCTGACACTCTTCTGATTTAGACTAAAACCCATAACACATGCATTTGGAAACCTATGGCTGCTTGGGGGGGTGCATATGGCAACTTAAGAGAGTCCCTGTTACTGCTGCCAAGTCCCTGGTTGTTATGAAAACACAAATCCATTGTTTCCAAAGCCCTAGGAAGGGGAGAGCTAATTTTTCCTTCTTCTTTTGCAAAACATCAGGAATGGTAAATAACAGTCCTCTAGATAACACAAATAGGTAAACATTGCCAGGGTTTGTTATCTAAAGTGCCAAAAATTCTACCTTCTTATTGGGTGGTTGTTTTACTACTTACAGAGGTTCAGAATTTCTGTTGCTGATAGTGGTAGCCAGCCAGAGGAGAAATCATATGGAGGAGAAAAATAGTATCTTTTCTCCTAAGTAATATGGAGTAAATCTGTTGACTTTCATTGTATTTTGAATTTGGAAAAACATTTTATTCCAGACAGTACTATCCTGACAAAAGATTTGAAACACAGCTCTGTTTTATTACCATTCATTATAGGACAACCACTTTAAATTCTTACATAATTTTAAAGTTTTTTAGTGAGTTGGCAGTTTTGGGGTATGTTAAACATCAAGAGCAATTCCTGAGTTTTCCTCTTTATTTTAGGTATGAAGAGTACTGTACCTAATGGGTTTTTTGTTGGAAAATAATTTTCTGATATTGACAAATGTGAAACAAGTATGATTTGTGTCACTTGGCATGATTATTGTGAATTCATTGTGTATTTGGTTACTATATGTGCAAGATAATCTCTATCTCTATCTATATAATTTATATAATTTTGTTTTCTAGCAAACCACATACCTTGGGTATTTATGTCACCCTGCATTCTCTCCCCTGTGGGGAGACTTGTTAGTCAGCAGGTTCTCAGAGCCAGCCTTTTTCGTCCTCTAAGAGCCTTCTGCATTCAAGGAGTCTGCTGGATGCTCAGGGTCATGTATGAGAACAAAGTTCACTACCTTCTTTCCCCAAATAATTGCTCCATTTATTGGGGTCTGATTTATATTTAACTGCACAAGTAGTATAAAAGATGTGTAAGTAAGTGCTGAGAAGCACTGATAATTAGTTTTGATTTTGAGAAAATCATAGAAAAAGTGACATGAAAAAGATTTCAACAGAGAGAGAAAAGATCCTTGATTTGGGGGCTTCCTTGGTGGCGCTGTGGTTGAGAGTCCGCCTGCCGATGCAGGGGACACGGGTTCGTGCCCTGGTCCGGGAAGATCCCACATGCTGCGGAGTGGCTGGGCCCGTGAGCCATGGCCTCTGGGCCTGCACGTCCGGAGCCTGTGCTCCGCAACGGGAGAGACCACAACAGTGAGAGGCCCGCGTACTGCAAAAAAAAAAAAAAAAAAAGATCCTTGATTTGGGACTGGGCATGGCATTTCAAGCAGAGGAGAAAGCAGGAACAAGGGTCTAGGAGCTATCTAAAGTGTTTAACTTGGTATCTGGTTATAACTTTTGTGGACATTTCAGGTTATGTTACATTGAATTAGATGTTAATAGAAGTACTGTAAAACAACACAGCAGCTGTATTTTGTATCAGTGGGTTTTGGAGAGAGAAGACCTTAGTTCAAATGTCAGTTCTCAGTCAAGTATCCCATGAGATGTGTTTTAAAAGTTTAGCATGGAAGTACTCACATATATATGTGCATGTAGACACATGCATACACACATACCAATGATACCTTTGTTCCCAGTGAAAGAAAGTTTCATGTCTTGTCACAGAAAGAATTCAGAAACAAGACAGGGAGGTCAAGAAAGTAAAGCGAGGATTTATGTAAGCAAAAGTACACTCTCAAAGGGATAGCAGGCAAACACGTGAGTAGCTGCCCTTGAGTTTTTTTTGGCAAGCCGGTTTTGTGGGGCATACAAATAAAGGGGCGGAATATTCATTGGGGAATGAGAGGTTTGGGGGTCATATTCCCTGATTTTCATCCCAGCTCCACCTTCCCAAGGGGAGGAGGTATTTTTGTCCTTATTTAGCCTTGATCGGAAGTGTCATGGCATTGGTGCCTCATGGGTACTTCTTATCTGCAAGGCTAATTTTACTGTAATGAGAGCATAATGAGAAAAATGTTACATTCAGGTGCCGAGATTCCCACCTTTTCCCACCTTTTTTTTGGTCTGCCCCCAGGACACTTATCACCCCAAAATGTGTGGTTTCCTGTCAGTCTGGAGGTTCCTTCTTTTCTTTGTCTGCCTATGGACCCCTGCTGTTTAGAAGGTGTGTGGTTTCCTGCCACCTGGCCCATGCCCCTCCTTTCTCTGCTCATATCTAGCTACCTGTCTGCTGTAACACCTTTGTCCCTTTGCATGTCCATCCTGTCCTCTGCCAAGGTATGTCTGCCTTTGTAATCAGGGAAGCTGGTGAAGCAACTTACCATTATATCATTGGGTGTAATACCACAGCTAATCACTTAAACATCTCTCATTTTGAATATCACATGCACTATCAGATTACAGTGATGTTAACCAAATTTTCAATGATATAGTAGCCTACTCTAGATTTGCTGGATGCCAGAGGTTCCTCATTAGCTGATTTAACCATCCTTTCCCATCTTGATGGTGTGAATTCAGAGAAACAACTTTACTACCTGCTCAAAATGAAAAGGGACTTATCATATCCAGCTTCCAAAATAGCCACCAATAATCTCTGCCTCCTGCTATTCACACCCTTATGTGGTACCCTCCCAACACTGTATGAAGTTTATTTGGTGTAACCAATAGAACACAGCAGAAATGATGGTATGTCACTTCCAAGATTAGGTTATAAAGATTAGGTTCCATCTTGGATTCTTTCTCTTTCTCTCTTGGATTACGTACTCTCAAAGAAGCCAACAGCCATGTTGTGAGGACAAGCAGTCCATCTGTGGGGAGGCCCACGTGGCAAGGGACTGAGGTCTCCAGCAAAAGGTCAGTGAGGAACTGAGTCCTGCCAACAACCATGTAAGTGAGCTTGGAAGCAGATTCTCCAGGCTTGAGATGACGGCAGCTCTGGCTGACAGCTTGACTGTAACTTCATGAGAGACTCTGAGCTACAATTACTAAGTTAAGCTGCTCTTGGATTCCTGACTCACAGAAATTGTAAGATCGTAAATGTTTATTTTGTAAGCTAGTAAATTTAGAGGTAATTTGTTATGCAACAATAGATAACTAATATAAGACCCTTCTGCGTGAGAGTTTTCCCTTGTGCAGAAACCACAGAGCAGACTCAAACAAAGTCTGTCTTTGTGAAATTGCTGGGGAAGGGGACAGCTGATCTTCTGTCACCTCAACAGTGACGCATGACCTCTCAGCACAATTTTGGGCCTGTGTTTCAGATGATACAGTTACATCATCTGATCCACACAATAGAAGTGGAAGAGAGAAGGTTCAGCTGCCTGACCCATCATGACCCACATTTCTGCCTAGAACATGCAGCACCTCTGTTCTTAAATTTGATCTTTTCATTTCATTTTCATTTCATTTAAAATCAGTCGATCTCTTATTTATCCAATAGGCGGTTCAGATCCTAACTTTTGCTTTCAGCAAAACTATAAAAAGCAAAAGGCAATCCTCATGGTTGGAAGTGAGGAAACAAATCACATATTAGAACAAGACTGATCCCTTAGCAGCAGCAGCAGGGTTAGCAGTTGTGAGAGGAGGACTGGGCTTGTGAATGGAGATCCCCTCTGTGGGCACAAATATGGATCTAGAAATTTATTCAGTCACTCTGAGCCTTGATATCTTCTTTTGTAAAATTAGGTAAACAAGATCTGACAGAGATTCTGTGATGATTAAATGTGATACTAATTATGAAAGCATTGGTACCTATTAAATATCATTTGAAAATATTCTCTAAGGTGCAGTCCATTCTTAGGAGACATATCCATTCAAACAAGAGGATGCCTTAATCCATTGAGTAAATATTATCTGAGCACCTACTATGTGCCAGGCACTGTGCTTGGATGGGGATTACAATAATGAATAAAAGAAACCTAGTCTTTGTACTCAAAGAACTTATAGCCTGGTGGAGAAGTAGTACTTAAATAATCGCACAAATGATAACAAAATTCCAGCTGTGACTAGTGAGGAGGTAGAGGTACTATGAGGGCACATATGAAGGGAGATTTGACCTATTGAGAAAAATTAAAAATGCTTCCCTGGGAAATAACGCTTGAGTTGGGATCTGAAGAAGTAGGTGTTAAAGAGGGGTGGGAAATGCCTCTTAGGTTGAGGGAACAGCAGTCACAAAGACCTAGTGGGAGGGCCTGAGTGTTTTGAGCGGGAGGAACCACAAAACCAGTGAAGCTGGAAGACAGAGAGGTATGAACCTTTTTCCTAGTTCCTATGTCTGCTAAGCTCTGTAATTGACCTAATGGAATCACTGCACCTCAAGTACCTGATAGTGTGGGTAATCTTGTTTTAATTCCTTCTCATTATGTAACAAAAGGATAACTAAGAGAAACAATGTTTGGGGGGAATCCCTTAAAGGCTGCAAAAATTATACATTCCCTCAGTGTTGTTTTTTTTTTAAATTGAAGTATAGCTGATTTACAATGTTATGTTAGTTTCAGGTGTACAGCAAAGTGATTCAGTTATATATATACATATTCTTTTTCAGATTCTTTTCCCATATAGGTTATTACCTCTCAGTGGTTTTTTATTCTTTTTTTTTTTTGTGGTACGCGGGCCTCTCACTGTTGTGGCCTCTCCCCGTTGCGGAGCACAGGCTCCAGACGCGCAGGCCCAGTGGCCATGGCTCACGGGCCCAGCCGCTCTGCGGCATGCGGGATCCTCCCGGACCGGGGCACGAACCCGTGTCCCCTGCATCGGCAGGCGGACCCTCAACCACTGCGCCACCAGGGAAGCCCTGATTCTCTTTTTTATCTTGATGAATGAGCAAGGCCTGAGGACTGGACTGCTGTGGATTAGATCCTCAAAGATCCATTTCTTTGCTTGAGCTTTGGTGTGGAGCCATTAGTCAGTATTGAAGAGCTCTATAAGAAAGAGACCTGTGCAAATGACTAATTGGAAAGAACACCCATAGTATGTGGCAGAGGACTAATATCCTTAATATGCAAAGAAAGCTAAGAAGTCATTAAGGAAATGTGAATATATATCCTAAAGGAAAATAGGTCAAGGACATGAACAGGTAATTTACAGAATATCAAATACAAATGGCTAATACGCATGGGAACAAAAGTTCAAACTCAATAGCCGAAGAAAATGTAGAATGGAAACATTAATCGCCTTTGAACTCATTAAGATTTTCAACAGTGCTAATATCCATTGTTGGTTAGTGTACAGGAAAGTGAATAGTCTCATACATTTTTTACAAGTTTATTGAGGCATTGTTTTGGGGGTCCACAAGACCACCAGGAGTTTTGATGCTTTGCTAGAAGGACTTACAGGACTCAGCATAGAGTCATACTCATGGCTATGATTTCTTATACACCAAAAGAATACACAATAAAATCACTAAAGGAAAAAAAATGCATGAGATGAAGTGCAGCAGAGACCAGAGACAAGTTTCCAAGAGTCCTCTCTTGATGGAGCCACACAGGACACACTTAATTACTCCAACAACAAATTGTGATAACACATATGAAATGTTGTCTGTCAGAGAGGAAATTAGAAAGTCAGTGGCAAAGGTTTTTATTGGGGACTGGTCACATAGGTACTCTTTGCCTGGCATGTACCCAAATTTCAGTGTCCCACAAAGAGAGCGGTGTTTAGTGTGAACTACATTGTTTGCACATTTAGGCACAGTGAACACTCTTAATAGTTGGGAAATGATGGGAAGTCTCCCCAAATCCAAGCTTTGAGTTATGATACAGTTTGGTTTGTCACTTTTTTCATTTTCTGCCATGTTTTCTAAAAAAGTTTATTGTTTGACTTCTTACATTCATCTTTATAAACCATTTTTGTATATAACCTAATTTTTGTGTATGGTGTGAGGTAACTGTCCAGGTTCATCTATTTGTACCTGGATATCCCATTGTCCCAGTAACATTTGTTTAAAAAGCATTGTTGAAAATCAATTGACTACACAATTCTATTCCATTAATCTATGTGACTATCTTTATGCCAGTACCACACAGTCTTGATAACTGTAGTTTTATAGTAAGTTTTGAAATTAGAAATTAAAAGTACCCAAATTTTGTTATCATTTTTCAAAATTATTTTGGATATTATAGCTCTTTTGCTTTCCAAATAAATTTTAAGATCAAGTGTTAAATTTATGCAAAAAATGCCTGGTGAAATTTTTATAGGGATTTCATTGACTCTATAAATAAATTTGGGTAAAATGCCATCTTAACAACATTGTCTTCCACTCTGTGAACATGGACTGCCTCTCCATTTATTTAGATATTTTTAATCCCTTCACCAATGTTTTGTAATTTTCAGTGTACAATCTTGCACTTCAGGTACATTTATTCATAAATATTTTATCCTTTTTAATGTGATTGTGAAATGAATTGCATTCTTAATTTCATTTTCAGATTGTTCATTGTTTGTATATAGAAATACAATTGATTTTTTTGTATATTGATCTTATATTCTGTTATCTCATATTTGTTCTAAGAGTTCTTGTGAAGTCTTTTATTGCTTGTGGTATCAGGATAATACTTGCCTCGTAGAATGAGTTGGGACATATTCTTTCCTCCTCTATTTTTTGCCAAATTTGTGGAGTATTTGTTTTTTAATGTTTGATAGAATTTACCAGGAAAGCCATATGGACCTGGGCTTTGCTTTGTGGTAAGCTATTTAATTATTAATTCAATTTCTTTATATATTATAAGTATTATAGGTATATTGAATTTTTCTATTTGTTCTTGAGTCAGGTTTGTTAACTTTTTCTATGAATTTGTCCTTTTCATCTAAGTTGTTCAATTTGTTGACATAAAAAAATTTTTTTTTAAATTGGAGGAAAATGGCTTTACAATGTTGTGTTAGTTTCTGCTGTACAAGGAAGTGAATCAGCTATTTGTATACCTATATCCCCTCCCTCTTGGACCTCTCATCCCCTTCCCCCACCATGTAGGTCATCACAGAGCACCGAGCTGAGCTCCCTGTGCTATACAACAGGTTCCCACTAGCTATCTACTTTACACATGGTAGTGTATGTCAAAACTGTTTACATTATTCCCTAATAATCCTTATAAGTTTTGAAGGGTCAGTGGTAGTGTCCCCCCTTTCATTGATAATTTTGACATTCTGTGTCTTGTCTATTTTTCTTGGTTAATGTAGCGTATGATTTGCCAATTTAGTTGATCTTTTCAAAGAACCAACTTTTGTTTTCATTTATATTCATCATTCTTCTGTTTTCTGTTTCACTGATTTCCACCCTAATCTATGTTTCATTTTTTCTGTTTAGCTTGGGCTTAGTTTTCTCTTCTTTTTCAGAATCATTAAGATGAAAGTGTAGATTATGGATTTCAGTTATTTTTTTCTTTTCTAATATAGTCATTTAAAACTGTAAATTTCCATCTAATCACTTCTTACCATAAATTGATATATTCACTTTTCATTTTCTTTCAGTTCAAAATAAATTAGAATTTCTTCATAATATCTTCTTTGAAATATGGGTTATTTAGAAATGTATTATTTAATTTCTACAATACTTGTAGAGTTCCCAAATTCTCTTTTGGTTTTTTTTTTTTTTTGGCTGCACTGCGGGATCTTAGTTCCCTGACCAGGGATTGAAACTGTGTCCCCTGCAGTAGAAGCACGGGGTTCTTAACCACTGGACTGCCAGGGAAGTCCCCCTTTTGTTTTTAATTTCCAATTTACCTCTATCATGATTGGATATTTTGTATCATTTCAATCTTTTAAAATTTATTAAGACTTGTTTTATGTGGTTCTTGTGGAGAATGTTCCATGTGCAGTGGAAAATAATGTATATTGTGCTGTTGTTGGGTAGTGTTCTATATGTGTTTGTTAGGTCAATTTGGTTGATATTGTTGTTCAAATCTTCTATTTTCTTGTTGATTTTTTCCCTGTTTTATCAGTTATTGAGAGTGCAGTATTGAAATCTGTAACTATTATTATTGATTGTCTGTTTCTTCCTTCAATTCTATTGGTTTTGTTTCAAGTTTTGGGGACTCTGTTGTTAGATGCGTATATACTTACAATTGTCATAACTTCCTGCCGAATTGATCCTTTTATCATAAAATCTCCCTTTTGTTTCTAGTAATTTATTTTGTTTTAAGTATACTTTGTCTGCTTTTAACATCCAACTCTCGTTTTGGTTATTATTTGCATTGTATTTATTTTTCCATCCTTTTCTTTTCAACGTATTTGTGTCTTTGAATCTAAACTATGTTTCTCATAGATATTGATAGTATACAGTTGAATCATATTTTTTTAATCTAGTATGATGACCTCTTACTCCTGTAAGGAGTGTTTAATCCATTTACATTTAAAGTAATTATTTATATTATTAAAAATCTTTCATTTTGCCATTTGTTTTCTTTTTTTAATTTATTGAAGTATAGGTGATTTATAATATATTAGTTTCAGGTGTATAACATAGTGATTCAGTATTTTTATAAATTATACTCCAGTTAAAATTATTACAAAATAATGGCTGTAATTCTGTGTGCTGTACAATATATCTGTGTTGCGTATCTATTTTGTATATATAGTAGTTTGTATTTCTTAATCCCATACCCCTATCTTGCTCCCCTTCCCTCTCCCCACTGGTATCTACTAGTTTGTTCTCTATATCTGTGAGTTTGTTTCTTTTTTGTTATATTCACTAGTTTTATTTTTTAGATTCCACATATGAGTGACAACATTCACTGTCTTTCTCTGACTTATTTCACTAAGAATAATACTCTCTAGGTCCATCAGTATTGCTGCAAATGGCAGAATTTCATTCTTTCTTATGGCAGAGTAATATTCTATTGTATATACATACCACATCTTCTTTATCCATTTGTGTGTTGATGGACACTTGGGTTGCTTCCATATCTCGGCTGTTGTAAATAATGCTGCTATGAGCGATAGGGTACATGTATCTTTTTGAACTAGTGTTTTTTTTTTTTTCAGATATATGTACCCAAGAGTGGAATTGCTGGACCATATGGTAGTTCTATTTCTAGTTTTTTGAGGAACATTCGTACTGTTTTCCACGGTGGCTGGAAATTATTTCTGTTTCATTATCTTTTCAGGGATTTTCTCTTTTATCTTTCAATTAAGACCAGTTCCTCTGCTTTCCCATTTTGTTTAACTTTCTCTATCTCTATGAATCTAGGTGAAACAGTTACCTATTGTGGTCTGAATGGGTGTCCTTATGTGGTAGCATCCTTATACAGACTACTTGTTCCCATTGCTTTTGGTTGGGTGGACACAAGTCACATCTTTCTTCAGAGTGTGCTGTCAGCTATCACCTTGGTAAGAGGTGGGGCTGGAGAGGGACGGGCTAGGGCTGGAGCTGGGTGTGAGCCAGGGCTTCCCCTCTGCTCACTGGCCATCTCCACCCTATTGTGGGTGGTGTCAGATCCCAAGTTGCTGGGACAGAAGCTCTGAGGGTCAGGTTCGAGCTGCTTGTGTTCCCTTTAAGTGTGTACTTTCTGCTCTCCCAGTGCTGAGACCCTTGCCCCAGAGGGGAGCAGTGCTGAAGCAAGAGGGGCCTGTGTACGCTCTTGGCTCATGACAGGGTGCAGGCTGTGGTGGATTGGCTACAGAGAGAGGTCTGATTTGCCTCTGATATGATGCCTGTGCAGGTGCCAGCAATTGTTGCCCTCACCCTGCTCAGATGCAGCCTCGGGTTCAAGTCCTCTTTGTCCCTCACAGTTGATCACTACCCCCAGCCTCCACTGCCCCTGCCTTGCTGTGGAGCTGCACGCAGGGCTGGCAGTGTTTGCGTGTCTCTCATGTATAATGGGGCATGGGCTGTGGTGGACCAGCCCCTATCGGCATTCCAGGCTGCTTCTGACATGCTTCCTGAGCTCGTAACAACAATGGCCACCCTGCCCCACCCAGATGCCACCCCAAATCTGAGTCACTTCTGCATCCTAAGACTGAGCTCTCTCCTTGGTCATGACAGCCCTAAGTCTAGTGTAGAGCTGTGACCTGGAGTAATCAGGGCTGGGGCATTCACCTGGCTCAGGCTGAGGTGTGTGCCGGGGCGGTTGGGGGAAACCTGGAAGCCACTAGAGCAGTCTTCAATCTGCTCTCTCTGCTCTGCCTTGGGCCAAGCCTGTGTGCATGCACTTGCTCCTCATGAGTGAAGCCCAGGCTTTCCACAGCCCTCCTAGTTGTCCCAGAGGCCCTCCACCCAGCCAAGGGGACTTGTCTTCCCTGTGTAGGGACCCAGAACTGGGGAACCCAATAAGTGGCTCAAGCCATTTATTCTCCAGGGCAAATCTTCACCCATGTAATCTTCTTTTTCCTCTGAGTCTCCTCCCAGGGGCATAGGTCCCGACTTGATTGCTTCTCTTCCTTTCCTACCCGAATCCATGAGTATCTTTCCTACAGCCTTGATTGTACCTGAGTCCTACTGCCAGTTTACACTTAGTTTTCAGTGAGGATTGTTCCACATGTAGATGTATTTTTGATGTTTTCATGGGGGGAGGTGAGTTTCATGTCCTCCTACTCATCTTGATTGATCTCTCTCTGGTCCCTGCTATTTGTTTTCTATAAGTCTTATGTCCTTTTGGTTCCTCTATTCCTCCATTATTGTTTCTTTTCTGTTAAATTGATATTTTCTAGCATATCATTTTCATTCCTTTATTGGTTTTTCTTCCACGTGTTTTTGATTAGTTGTTGCCCTGGATATTATAAATAACATCTTAATTTAAAACAATCCAGTTTTTTTTTTTTTTTTTTTTTTTTTTTTTGCAGTACGCGGGCCTCTCACTGTTGTGGCCTCTCCCGTTGCAGAGCACAGGCTCTGGACGCGCAGGCTCAGCGGCCATGGCTCATGGGCCCAGCCGCTCCGTGGCATGTGGTATCTTCCCGGACCAGGGCACAAACCTGTGTCCCTGCATCGGCAGGCGGACTCTCAACCACTGCGCCACCAGGGAAGCCCAACAATCCAGTTTTGATTAATACCAACTTAATTTCGACAATATGCAAAAACTTTGCTCCTATATAGCTTCCTTCCCTTTCGCTACTATTGCCATACAAATGACATCTTTATACATTATAAACCCATAATCGCAGTTTTGTTATGATTGTTCTTTACAGTTGTCTTTTAAATCAGTTAGGAGAGGGAAAGAGTGAAAATTTTTTAAAATTATTTTTAAAAATTATTCATTTAATTATCCTAGCAGTGTTTTTTCTTTGTGTGGATACAAATTATTATGATTATTATGTATTGGTTTCTTTTTTCTTCAGCCTGAAGAACTCCCTTTTGTATTTCTAATAGGGTAGGTACACTGGTGACACATTTTCTGTCTTTGTTTATCTGGGGATGCTTTTATTTATCTTTCATTTTTGAAGGATAGTTTTGCTGGATATATTAAGTCTTGTTTGATAGTCTTTTATTTCAGCACTTTGAATATTTTATCCCACAGTGTTTTGGCCTCCATGTTTTCTGACAAAAAAATCAACTGTTAATCTCATGGAGGGTAACTTGTAATTGAAGAGTTTTTCTCTTGCTGTTTTTTAAATTTTTCTCATTTTCTTTGACTTTTGACAGTTTTACTATAATGTTATAATTATAAATTTTTTTTTAGTTTATCCTACATGGAGTTTGTTGAGCTTATTAGATATATAGATTAATGTTTTTCATCAAATTTGAGAAGTTTTCAGCCATTAATTCTTTAAATAATTTTTTCTTTCTCTCTTTTTTTCTTACTTTAGAGCCCCCATTATGTGTATATCAGTAAGCTTAGTAATATCATACAGTTTTCTAAGACTGTTCATTTTTCTTAATTCTGTTTTTCTTTCTGTTCCTCAAACTGAATAATCTTAACTGACCTGTTTTCAAGTCTGTTTGTCTGTTGCCAGCTCAAATCTGTTAAGCCCCTCTAGTGATTTTTATACTTTAAATCTCCAGAATTTTTATTTGTTTCTTTTTTTCTTATTTCTCTTACTTTACTGATATTCTCTATTTGGTGAGACATAGTTACCATATTTTCATTCTTTAAACCTAGTTTCCTTTAGTTCTTTTAATATTTTTAGAGTAGCTTATTTAAAGTCTTTGTCTAAGTCAAAATCTGCTCCCCTACCCCATAGACATTTTCTAGTGCTTGCTATTTTCCTGTGCGTGTGTCATAATTTCCTGGTATTTTGCACATCTCATAATTTTTCTTTAAACTGGACATTTTAGACAATTTATTGTGCTGACTTTGGAATTAGAACCTTCCATCCCCCTTTGGGTTTGTTGTTTCTGTGATTACTTTTTCTGGTTTCTGCTTGTTTACTTAGTGACTTTCCTGGACTAATTCTATGGATTTCATATTTCCTGCTATAACTGAGTTCTCTTCCCACTTAAAATTTTTAAAAAAAGACAAATATTAAGCCTAGCTTTTTATGGGTCACCTCTGGATCAGTATATTTTAGTGGTCAGTCAAGGATCAGTCATAAGACTTCCTTAAATATTCTGAGACAATAAGTCTTCCACCCTCTGCCAGGTGGATCTCTGTGTGAAGGCATGCCTTCAAACCTCAGGAAGTTTGAAAGTCAGCCTTAGCTTTCACTTTCTGATTGTATAGGGCCTCAAGTCCATTCTTTATACAGTCCATTATTTCTACAATTGGTTGGCAGTTTTAGAACACAAAGCTATTTATCGTATCATGTTTCTCTGTAGGTGCATTTTTTTCCTTTAGTCCTGTCACAGCCATTATTCTAACCACTGTTTCATGCAATCGTGTTGTGGTTCGTATCTGGTCCACAAAGGCAACCTAGTCTCCTGGAAAATGCACTAGAATAGATATCGGAATTTTAGAGTTTGTGTCGAGGCTATGACAATTACTGGCCATGTAGCCTCAGGTAAGTCACTTAAACAATCTGAACCACCTCATCTGTGAAGTAGAACGATAATACCTTCCATCTTAACTAGCTAACACAGTTTTTAGAATCAGTTGAAATCAGGAGTTTGGAAAGTTTGTGTCAGATCCACATATGGTTATAAATGGTGGCCAAAGATGTCTAGGCTAACAAAGTCTGAATTTGCCAAGTGGATCACCTTAATTCAGCGCTGCATCTGCCCAAAGAGAGTGACATTTTCTAATTTTTACAAGGTCTCTATAGGGACTAGTTGCATTTCCAGAAGATTATCTTCATAAATTGTAAAGATATTACACAGATGCATTTCTCTATATCAACAATTTTGTAGGCTAAGATCCTGAAAATGCTGATGGGTTTAACCACTTGTTTTCTTTCCTAGGAAGTCACCAGTTGATTAACAGATAGCATACACTTATAAGAACTCAGTTTTTACTGGAACTACACGATTATTCAGAGTAACAGTAATCATTAGCATTGAGAGTTTTGCAAAAAGCTATGCTATAGCGTTTGCATCAAAACTAATATATCTGGGAATGTTTTGCCCTCATTTTCTTCCTCCATTTCCACTGTGTCTAACACGTTCTGTGAGATCAGCATGGAGAGTCTGTACTTCAACATGTGCAGCTCAACTTATTATTAGCTTGGTGTTGTGGATGCTGAGATGCATTTCCTCTTCAGGTATTTCCTGGGAGTGTTGGTTGCTGGCAGTTCAGAGCTGAGTCTGCCTCCAGGAATTTGGTTGAAATGGCTGCCTCTTTCAAGGTTACATCCCCCTTCTCAGGGGCAGCCAGCATTCAATAACTAGGTGCTGCAGAGTACAAGGCCAATTGCTTTGCCTCAATTTGGAACATTTCTGGGAACCCATCTTTAAAGCTTTCTATGAAGCCAACTGGTCTCTGTTGTAACTACATTATAGTTCAGTTTTTCCCATACTCCCTCACATGTGTTGTTCACAAGAGCACTCCCCTACAAACCTCCTGAACACAAACTTTATCTCTCAGTCAGTTTCCCAAGGAACACAACCTCAATACCTAACAAAACTTTTGGAAATCCCTGAGATGAATCTTCAGGTATGGGAGCTAGTTGCCTGGTCAATAGCCATTCTTTTTTTCTTTCTTACAAACTGAACTCCAGTTTTATTTAGGCTGCCTAATGGGCCCAGCTTATATTACAAAATATATTTGCCAAACTTCATTGCAGTCAGGGGTGCCATGTGACACAGCTCTGACCAATGAGATGTAAGCAGAAGTCACTGCATTTTTAAGGGGCTAAGTGAGCTGATACATGTATCTCTGCCCTTCAGCCCCTCTCTTCTTCTTTCCTCAAGTGTTTTCAATGCTGGAAGGGGACATGAGGGAAAAACAAACAGACTTGGAACCTCAGCTTTTACGTCCTTCAGCTCCTGAACCAATTTCAGACATCACTTAATTTAGGACTTTCATAAATAGAGAGAAATAAACCATATCTTGTTTAATCATTGATATTTGGATTTTGTTATATTCAGCCAAACTCAATCCCTACCTAAAACAGGTGGGGAAAATACTTTTAGGCTCTGATAGGATTCTGATGAGTCCTGAGTTGAAGTTTATACCCTAAGTTGGAGTTATAAGATGGGGTCTTCTATCTTGGTTCACTCATGCATTCACAGCCTCAGATCCCTTACTTGTAGTCTGGGGAGAACATTACCTATGACACCTGATTCTTAATGTGGATTAAATGAGAGAATAGATGTAACAGTGTAAAAATTCTAGCACAATGCCTGGCATAACATAAGTGCCCTGTTAATATTAGTTCACTTTTTTTTTTTTTTCGGTACATGGGCCTCTCACTGTTGGGGCCTCTCCCATTGCGGAGCACAGGCTCCGGACGCGCAGACTCAGCGGCCATGGCTCACGAGCCCAGCCGCTCCACGGCATGTGGGATCTTCCTAGACCAGGGCATGAACCCGCGTCCCCTGCATCGGCAGGCGGACTCTCAACCACTGTGCCACCAGGGAGGCCCTTAGTTCACTTATTTTACACATATCCCCAGCCCCTTTCAGCTACCAAGTTTATTCTTATAGATTAGAGCATATCAGATGCCCTGTGGGTCTGAGTGACTCTGATAGGGTCTTCTTTCAGTCTATTTTCAACCACCTAGTATTGGGGTCAGTTCTTTTCTGATCTGTCATTTCGTGAAGCCATGCTACATAGTGTGATACAGCAAAGGAAAAAAGAAAAATGAGAAAGTGTTGCAGTTTGGTTCCCTGGGAAGGAGACCGTGAGACAGAATTTAGCATGCAGGATGTTTATTCAGAAGTGCCTTTAGATTCAACCCCCGTGGAATGGAGTGGAAGGAAGCAAGATTGGGCAGAGGGAGAAGTCCAGCTGTGATGTAGGCCCAGTGACAGCATCTACTGGCCCTACAGAGAGTGCTGGAGCAAGCCCAAATTGGGCTGAGATGGCCAGCCATTTATACTATCCCACGGATCAGACGTTGTGTGTAGACTACCCAGGGAAGGGGCGTGACCTTGTCAAGGCTTCTCTTTGCTGGTGAGGGAGACCCTGAGGAGGCTGATAGCTGGAGGCTGGCTATCCACAGCAGTCCCAACAGCTGGAGCAACACGTCCTTCACTGACGAGGGGTCTGGTTAGAGGCTCATCTCAGTGTCCACTATAGATGAGAAGAAGAAACACAGTTAACAGGAAATCACAGTGCTGAAACTTAAGTATAAACTAACAAAATATTTTCTGATGCATCACAGGCAATAGCAGTTTTAGTTCCAGGATACAGGAATTTTCAATACTGTTCTTTGAAAAGAAATGACTAGAAATTAAGCTTAATTTACACCACTCCTTTTCTCATCTTCAAAAACTTACAGTCTTGGTCTTGCTTCCTTGAAACACAAGAACTGGGTTGTGCCCATGGCATTGGAGATAAAAGATCTGGGATACCATATGTGAACATTTTCAGTGTTTTGAAATGAACTGTATTGTTAGTGAAGCCAAATTAATTATTGCTTTTATTGGTCTAAGATTAGTCCACACATAATTAATACTTATGGCACTTAATCACTGAAAAAGCAATTTACATACGTTACCTCACCTAATCCATACAGCTACGTTAGAAGGTTGGAATTGTCACCCTCATTTTCTTTATTTCTTTTGGCTTTGTAGAGTTCTTTACCAAATTCCTCAGTTGCTTAGAGGAAAAATAAAAGTAAACAAGCAAACAATAATAAAAAAAGGAGGGGGTTTATGTTTCACAATTTATGTAGGTGATTTCACAAGTTTTAAAAAATGGTATTTCTAACATTTTCAATCTTCTTCTCTGGGATATTGCTGAGAATGTAGAAGGAAGGTTAGGGAGAGGTCACTATCCTTACCTTACCTTCTACATTATATGTGTGTGTGTGTGTGTGTGTGTGTGTGTATAATCTCAAAAGAAAGTGAGAGAGGAAATTTTCCAGGTGAGAAAATTTAAATTCAGACACATTAAGTACCTTCACCAAGGTCATTACCTGGTGGAATATTGACTAGAACCTAAGTTTTTGGCCACGCTGTGCATCTTGCGGGATCTTAGTTCCCCGATCAGGGACCGAACCCAGGGTCCAGGCAGTGAGAGCACCGAATCCTAACCACTGGACTGCCAGGGAATTCCCGAGAACCTAGTTGTTTTTGCTCTGAGGCTAGTAGTTTCTCTGTTGTGCTGCCTACCTCATGATTGGTCCTCCATATGTCCTTTACTACTTTTTTTTGAATTTTATTTTATTTATTTTTTATACAGCAGGTTCTTATTCATTATCTATTTTATACATATTAGTGTATATATGTCAAGCCCAATCTCCCAATTTATCCCACCATCACTCCCCCACCGCCACTTTGCCCCCTTGGTGTCCATACATTTGTTCTCCACATCTGTGTCTCTAGTTCTGCCTTGCAGACCAGTTCATGTGTACGATTTTTCTAGGTTCCACATATATGCGTTAATATACGATATTTATCTTTCTCTTTCTGACTTACTTCACTCTGTATGACAGTCTCTAGATACATCCACATCTCGGCAAATGACCCAATTTTGTTCCTTTTTATAGCTGAGTAATATTCCATTGTATATATGTACCACATCTTCGTTATCCATTCATCTGTCGATGGACATTTAGATTGCGTCCATGACCTGGCTATTGTAAATAGTGCTTCAGTGAACATTGGGGTACATGTATCTTTTTGAATTATGGATTTCTCAGGGTATATGCCCAGTAGTGGGATTGCTGGGTCATGTGGTAATTCTATTTTTAGTCTTTTAAGGAACCTCCATACTGTTCTCCATAGTGGCTGTATCTGTTTACATTCCCACCAACAAGTGCAAGAGGGTTCCCTTTTCTCCACACCCTCTGCAGCATTTGTTGTTTGTAGGTTTTCTGATGATGCCCATTCTAACTGGTGTGAGGTGATACCTCATTGTCGTTTTGATTTGCATTTCTCTAATAATTAGTGGTGTTCAGCAGCTTTTCCTATGCTTCTTGGCCATCTGTACATCTTCTTTGGAGAAATGTCTGTTTAGGTCTTCTGCCCATTTTTGGATTGGGTTGTTTGTTTTTTTAATATTGAGCTGCATGAGCTGTTTATATATTTTGGAGATTAACCCTTTGTCCATTGATGCATTTGCAATATTTTCTCCCATTCTGAGGGTTGTCTTTTCATCTTGTTTGTAGTATCCTTTGCTTTGCAAAAGCTTTTAAGTTTCATTAGGTCCCATTTGTTTATTTTTGTTTTTATTTCCATTACTCTAGGAGGTGGATCAAAAAAGATCTTGCTGTCATTTATGTCAAAGAGTGTTCTGCCTATGTTTTCCTCTAAGAGTTTTATAGTGTCCAGATATACATTTAGGTTTCTAATCCAGTTTGAGTTTATTTTTGTGTATGGTGTTAGGGAGTGTTTTAATTTCATTCTTTTACATGTAGCTGTCCAGTTTTTCCAGCAGCACTTATTGAAGAGACTGTCTTTTCTCCATTGTATATCCTCACCTCCTTTGTCATAGATTAGTTGACCATAGGTGTGTGGGTTTATCTCTAGGCTTTCTATCCTGTTCCATTGATCTCTATTTCTGTTTTTGTGCCAGTGCCGTATTGTCTTGATTACTGTAGCTTTGTATTATAGTCAGAAGTCAGGGAGTCTGATTCCTCCAGCTCTGTTTTTTCCCCTCAAGACTGCTTTGTCTATTCGGGGTCTTTTGTGTCTCCATACAAATTTTAAGATTTTTTGTTCTAGTTCTGTAAAAAATGCCATTAGTAATTTGATAGGGACTGCATTGAATCTGTGATTGCTTTGGGTAATATAGTCATCTTCACAATATTGATTCTTCCAATCCAGGAATATGGTATATCTCTCCATCTGTTGGTATCATCTTTGATTTCTTTCATCAGTGGCTTATAGTTTTCTGATTACAGGTCTTTTACCTCCTTAGGTAGGTTTATTCCTAGGTATTTAATTCTTTTTGTTGCAATGGTGAGTGGGATTGTTTTCTTAATCTCTCTTTTTCATCTTTTGTTGTTAGTGTATAGGAATGCAGGAGATTTCTGTGCATTAATTGTGTATCCTGCAATTTACCAAATTCACTGATTAGCTCTAGTGGTTTTCTCGTGGCATCTTTAGGATTCTCTATGTATAGTGTTATGTCATCTACAAACAGTGACAGTTCTTCTTCTTCTTTTACAATTTGTATTCCTTTTATTTCTTTTTCGGCTCTGATTGCCGTGGCTAGGACTTCCAAAACTATGTTGAATAATAGTGGCGAGAGTGGACATCCTTGTCTTGTTCCTGATCTTAGAGGAAATGCTTTCAGTTTTCACCATTGAGAATGACGTTTCCTGTGGGTTTGTCGTATATGGCCTTTATTATGTTGAGGTAGGTTCCCTCTATGCCCACTTTCTGGAGAGTTTTTATCATAAACTGTTTTTGAATTTTATCAAAAGCTTTTTATGCATCTATTGAGATGATCATATGGTTTTTTCTTCTTCAATTTGTTAATATGGTGAATCACATTGATTGATTTGTGTATATTGAAGAATCCTTGCATCCCTGGAATAAATCCCACTTGATCATGGTGTATGATCCTTTTATTGTGTTGTTGGATTTGTTTGCTAGTATTTTGTTGAGGATTTTTGCATCTATGTTCATCAGTGATATTGGTCTGTAATTTTCTTTTTTTGTAGTATCTTTGTCTGGTTTTGGTATCAGGGTGATGGTGGCCTTGTAAAATGAGTTTGGG
This sequence comes from Mesoplodon bidens, assembly GCF_964165515.1. NCBI lineage: Eukaryota > Metazoa > Chordata > Mammalia > Artiodactyla > Ziphiidae > Mesoplodon > Mesoplodon bidens. The sequence goes on from NC_138163.1 coordinate 101,709,769, forward strand.
AATGTTCCTTACTCTGCAATTTTTTTGGAGAGTTTGAGAAGGATGGGTGTTAGCTCTCCTCTAAATGTTTGATAGAATTCACCTGTGAAGCCATCTGGTCCTGGACTTTTTGTTTGTTGGAAGATTTTAAATTACAGTTTCAATTTCATTACTTGTGATGGTCTGTTCATATTTTCTATTTCTTCCTGGTTCAATCTTGGAAGGTTATACCTTTCTAGGAATTTATCCATTTCTTCCAGCTTGTCCATTTTATTGGCATAGAGTTGCTTGTCGTAGTCTCTTATGATGCTTTGTATTATTGCGGTATCTATTGTAACTTCTCCTTTTTCATTTCTAATTTTATTGATTTGAGCCCTCTCTGTCTTTTTCTAGATGAGTCTGGCTAAAGGTTTATCCATTTTGTTTATCTTCTCAAAGAACCAGCTTTTAGTTTTACTGATCTTTGCTATTGTTTTCTTTCTTTCTATTTCATTTATTTCTGCTCTGATCTTTATGATTTCTTTCCTTATACTAATTTTGGGTTTTGTTTGTTCTTCTTTCTCTTGTTCCTTTAGGTGTAAGGTTAGATTGTTTATTTGAGATTTTTCTTGTTTTCTGAGGTAGGCTTGTATTTCTATAAACTTCCCTCTTAGAACTGCTTTTGCTGCATCCCATAGGTTTTGGATCATCATGTTTTCATTTTCATTTGTCTCTCGGTAGTTTTTGATTTCTCTTTGTTTTCTTCAGTGATCTCTTGGTTATTTAGTAATGTATTCTTTAGCCTCCATGTGTGTATGTTTTTTACATTTTTTTCCCTGTAATTGATTTCTAATCTCATAGTGTTGTGGTTGGAAAAGATGCTTGATATCATTCCAATTTTCTTAAATTTTCTGAGGCTTGATTTGTGACCCAGGATGTGATTTATCCTGGAGAATGTTCTGTGTGCACTTGAGAAGAAAGTGTAATCTGCTGTTTTTGGATGGATATCCTATAAATATCAATTAAATCTATCTGGTCTGTTGTGTCATTTAAAGCTTGTGTTTCCTTATTAATCTTCTCTCTGGATGATCTGTCCATTGGTGTAAGTGGGGTGTTAAAATCCCCCACTATTATTGTGTTACTGTCAATTTCCTCTTTTATAGCTGTTAGCAATTGCCTTATGTATTGAGGTGCTCCTGTGTGGGATGCATATATATTTATAATTGTTATATCTTCTTCTTGGATTGATCCCTTGATCATTATGTAGTGTCCTTCCTTGTCTCTTTTAACAGTCCTTAGTTTAAAGTCTATTTTATCTATTATGAGTATTGCTACTCCAGCTTTCTTTTTATTTCCATTTGCATGGAATATCTTTTTCCATCCCCTCACTTTCAGTCTGTATGTGTCCCTAGGTCTGAAGTGGGTCTCTTGTAAATAGCATATATATGGGTCTGTTTTTGTATTCATTCAGCGAGCCTGTGTCTTTTGTTTGGATCATTTAATCCATTCACATTTAAGGTGATTATCAATTGCATGTTCCTATTACCATTTTCTTAATTGTTATGGGTTTGTTTTTGTAGGTCCTTTTCTTCTCTTGCTTTTCCCACTTAGAGAAGTTCCTTTAGCATTTGTTGTAGAGCTCATTTGGTGGTGCTGAATTCTCTTAGTTTTTGCTTGTCTGTAAAGGTTTTAATTTCTCCGTTGAATCTGAATGAGATCCTTGCTGGGTAGAGTAATCTTGGTTGTACATTCTTCCCTTTCATCACTTTAAATATATTGTGCTGCTCCCTCTGGCTTGTAGAGTTTCTGCTGAGAAATCAGCTGTTAACCTTATGGGAGTTCCCTTGTATGTTATTTGTCATTTTTCCCTTGCTGCTTTTAGTAATTCTTCTTTGTCTTTAATTTTTGTCAGTTTGATTACTATGTGTCTCGGTGTGTTTCTCTTTGGGTTTATCCTGCCTGGGACTCTCTGTGCTTCCTGGACTTGGTTGGCTATTTCCTTTCCCATGTCAGGGAAGTTTTCGACTATAATCTCTTCAAATATTTTCTCAGGTCCTTTGTCTCTTTCTCGTTCTGGGACCCCTATAATGTGAATTTTGTTGCGTTTAATGTTGTCACAAAGGTCTCTTAGGCTGTCTTCATTTCTGTTCATCCTTTTTTCTTTATTCTGTTCCGTGGCAGTGAATTCCACTATTCTGTCTTCCAGGTCACTTATCCATTCTTCTGCCTCAGTTATTCTGCTATTGATTCCTTCTAGTGTACTTTTCATTTCAGTTTTTGTATTGTTCATCTCTGTTCTTTAATTCTTCTAGTTGTTTGTTCTTTAATTCTTCTAGGTCTTTGTTAAACATTTCTTGCATCTTCTCGATCTTTGCCTCCATTCTTTTACCCATGTCCTGGATCATCTTCACTATTATTATTCTGAATTCTTTTTTTGGAAGATTGCCCATCTCCACTTCATTTTGTTATCTTTCTGAGGTTTTATCTTGTTCCTTCATCTGGTACGTAGTCCTCTGCCTTATCATTTTGTCTATCTTTCTGTAAATGTGGTTTTCCTTCCACAGGCTTCAGAATTATAGTTCTTCTTGCTTCTGCTGTCTCTACTCTTTTGTATCTTATTCAGTGTCTGTTCTCAGACATCATTAGGTACATCACACCATCATCAATGCCCTCTTCGGTAGATAATCCAGCAAATATATTCCAGAATCCTAAAATATAAAAGCAAACGGCACATATTTACCTACTTTGGACCACAGATGCCGGGTTGTGAATGTAGAGGTGAGAATGAGACACATATTCAACCATTAGTTAAGCTTCACTTGTTGAGATCAGGCTTTGGGTTGTTGCCAAACATCTTTCTTGTCAAGAGCACTTCTCTCGGATTCTCTATCACTCTCTCTCTGTCTGTCTGTTTCTTTATTTCTCTCTCTTTCTTTCTCACTGTTTTTGACTCTCCGTTCCTGTCTCTTTCCCTGTCTCTCTGTCACTCAGTGTGTTTCTTTTTCCTCCCTTTGACTGTGTTTCTTTTCTCTCCTCCCCTTTCATCTCCTCCTCTCTTCCCCTCCCTTCCCCCCACCTCTCCTTCTCCTCCTCCCTCCTCCCTCTCCCCACCTCTGTCCCTCTTTCTCTTTTATCTCTATGTGTGGCCTCTTCCTCTCTGTCTCTGTTTCAGCTTCTCTCTCTGTGTGTCTGTGGGTGTTTCTTGTATGTCTGTCTCTTGCTCTTTTTTTCTCTGGAATACACAGAGCTTCACTAGGAACTATTTTGCTTCTTGAGAGATCTTCAGGTCTTCTAAATTAAGCCATTTTGTTAAAAGATTTTCTCATAATAACCATAAGCAGAAGACAACTGATTAAACAGTAGATGAATATTTAATGATAAATCCCTGAATACTTAGTTTTATATAGCCCATTATGTTTTTGGAGCCTTTAAAACTCATTAGTTAATTCTTGTTGCATTTCTGTCAGATGAGCTTCTGCTTTAACCCTCCCCAGAGAAGACAGATGTATAACTGAGGCCTCTGAATCCTTCACTCTGCACTGGGTGGCCCTGCCAACTTTCTTCACCTCCAGGCTTTAGAGCAGAGGTCAGCAAACTATAGCCCATGGGCCAAATCCTGCCTGCTGCTTGCTTTTGTATGAGTTAAGAGCTAAGAAAGCTGTTTACAGTGTTAAAGGGTTTTAAGGAAAGGAGAAATGTAATATGTGGCAGAGACCTGCAAAGCCTAAACAGCTGTTTACAGAATAAGCTTGCAGACTTCTTAGAGAATTTTGCATGGTAGTAGCCACACCAGTGATTTCTCCAGGATATTAGAAGCATCAACAACTGCTCCCACACTCCCTGCTCTCAGCTTCCCAAGAAACAGAGCCTGAGGCCGAGATGCTTGTGCAAGTGTTGTAGTGAGGAAATATTCCCCAATGAAGCCTATAATGAAGTAAGGCAATCAAGACAGGGTGCAAGAGGCCGGGCAAGGACATGGGTTCAGTGGAAGTCTAGGCTTAGCCTGATTCACAAGGAAAGGAGCTCTGTAATGTGAAGAATACCACAAAATTGTCCCACCTTGAGTCAAGGGGGCTAAGCTTTAATTCCCCAATATTAGTAAGTCAGTAGTAATGACCCAACTCCCAGAAAAGGGGTCTGTGTAAACTCCTAGTCCTCTTTGTACAAAGCAGTCCCTGTTAACCTAGCACAGTTCTCTAGAGATGGGTGAGCCATGAGCTATTAGCAGGTAACACTCATAGTAGCTGGAGAATGGACACAATGGCCCAATGAAGGGGATCTGGGCAGGGCACCAACAGGAACTGCTATACAAATGACAATGGGGATGGGGAGGCTACTGTAACCTTATACTCCCTGTTGGCAGGTTGACACCTGTGTTGCACACCATAGTGGTCCTTGACTCTACGGGGCTGCCTGGGATGGGCTCCAACATCCTATTCACAAATACATAGTCATGCCCAAGAGGGGAGTATCAGCCTTATGAATGTGTGAGAAGCCTGATCTGCCTTCTAGATTAGGGGGTGAAGAGTGGTGGAATGTCTGAGCTGGACAGGCTTCAAAGATCATCAGAACCCAAATTGTCATTTTAAAGAGGAAAGATTTCACAAGGTCCCACAGCTGGCAAGCAACTGAGTTAGCACTACATCCCTGTTTTCTAACTTATAGTACAGGGTGGTTTTCATCATTTCACAGTGCATCTCTGGGTTGTATACCTAACATCATATCATGGCTAGTGCTTCTACCTTTAAGGAAAGGTGAGAAAAATTAGCAGTTAATTTTCTCTGCCATTTAATCCATTAACCACTATTCCTATGACATGTAAAGTTATTTTCCAAATTGCTAACTAGTATGTTTTAAATAAACTTTAAAATTTTATTTTAGGGAGGTTTTAGACTTACAGAATTATTGTGAAGATAGTACAGAGAGTTCCCATATGCTCCACATTATTTCCCCTGTTACTAACATCTGGTATTAGTATAGTATTAATATACATATCTAAATCTTTATTAAGCTAAAATTGGTTCATACTGATGTCTCTAACTCTAACCCATTACCTCAGGGATCATTCAAGCTTCCTTTCCTGTAATCTCCCACTCTGACAGTGAGATCTGGCTTCTACTGTCTGCCATCCATTTAATTAATTGTTCAATTCCAGCATGTATGGATATTGTTTTCAGAATTGGTAACTCATATGCTGATGGGAAACAATTTTATCAACTAGAGCACAGTAGTTAAATATAGGTCCTTTTGCTTTTAGTCTTATAAACTTCACTCATTTCCAAAGTAACTTAGGTAAGCACCTTTTCACCCACTACCTTCAGTGAGGCTATCTCAGACTTTTGTAATAAATTTAGAGTCTTTGGTCACATTCTACATTCCATCCTGGGACCTCTCAACCTCCTAAATGATTTTTTAAATTTGCACATATTAAGGTTTACTCTTTGTTCTATAACATTCCATGGGTTTTGACAAATGCTTAATGTCTTATTTTCACCATCATGGTATCATATTCTGGAATAGGCAAAATTATGGAGACAGTAAAAGCATCAAGGGTTTCCAGAGACTTGGGGCAAGGATATGAGGATTGAATAGGTGAAGCACAATGTTTTTCTAGAATGAGTGAGGAAGTGTTCTTTCTATTTCTATTTTCTGGAAGAGATTATGAAACATTGTTATCATTTCCTCTTTAAATATATGGTGCATTTCACCAGGGAAATAACCTGAGTCTGGTGCTTTTTGGGGAAATGTATTAATTCAATTTCACTAATAAATATAGAACTATTTCTCCTTTTATAAGTTTTGGTCATTTATAAGGAATTGGTCCATTTCATCTAGTTCTCAGACTTGCAGGCTTAGAAATGTTCTTAATATTTCTTTATTATCCATTTAATGTCCATGTAATTAATAGCGATGAACTCTTTCATTTCTGATATTGGTAATTTGGGTCTTCTCTCTTTTTTTTCTTGGTTAACCTGTCTATAGGTTTATCAATTTTATTGATTTTTTTTGGTTTCACTAATTTACTGTGTTCTTGTTTTCCATTTCACAGATTTCCACTCTTTTTTTTTGTTGAAGTATAGCTGATTTACAATATTGTATTAGTTTCAGGTGTACAGCAAAGTGATTCAGTTTTATATATATATATACTTTTTCAGATTATTTTCCATCATAGGTTATTATAAGATATTGAATATTGTTCCCTGTGTTTTACAGTAAATCCTTGTTGCTTATCTGTTTTATATATAGTAGTGTGTATCTGTTAATCCCATACTCCTAAATTATGCCCCCAACTCCCTTTCCCCTTTGGTAACCATAAGTTTGTTTTCTATGTCTGTGAATCTGTTTCTGCTTTGTAAATAGATTCATTTGTATTATTTTTTAGATTCCACATATAAGTGATACCATATAATATTTGTCTTTCTCTGTCTGACTTCACTTAGTATGATAATCTCTAGGTCCATCCATGTTGCTGCAAATGGCAATATTTCATTCTTTTTTATGGCTGATCTACTCTAATTTTTATTATTTTTTTCTATTCTTTGCTTTAGGCTTAAATTGCTCTTCTTTCTCTTGTTTCCTAAAGGTTAAGCTTACCTTATTGATATTAGATCTTTCTTCTTTTCCTAATATATGTATTGAATGTTAAAATTTTCCCTCTGCTTTCACTGCATCTCACAAATTTTGATGTTATATTTTCATTTTTATTTAATTCAATATATTTTTACATTATGTTCTTGAGACTTCTTCTTTGACCCATCTGTTATTGCAAATGTGTTGCTTAATCTCCAAATATTTGGGGATTTTTCAGGTGTCTTCTGTTGATTTCTCTTTTAAATTTTGTTGGCTTTGAGAACATACTTTGTAGGATTTGTACTCTTTTAAATTTGTTAAGGTGTATCTTATGGTCCAGAATGTGATCTGTCTTGGGGAATATTCCATGCAAGCTTGAGAAGAATATATGAATATACTGATGTTGGAGTGTTCTATTAATGTCATTTAGATCAAATTGATTGATATTGCTGTTCAGTTCAACTATATCCTAATTGATTTTCTTACTGCTTGACCTATCAATTACTGACAGAGATATTGAAGTCTCCAACCATTATACTGAATTTGTCTATTTCTCCTTTCACTTTAATCAGTTTTGGCCTCATGTATTTTGGTGTTCTGTCATTAAGTTCATACATGTTTAGGATTGTTACATCTTTTGGAGAATTGTCTCCTTTGTTATTGTGCAGTACCTCTCTTTATCCCTGATAAATTTCCTTGCTCTGAAGTCTATTTTGTCTCAAATTAATATAGCTACTCCAGCTTTCTTTGATTAGTGTTAGCATAGTGTATTTTCTTTCTTCACTTTTAAACTATCAGAGTCTTAATATTTAAAGTAGATTTCTTGTACAGTTTTCCCTTCCAAGAAAAGTCATTGATTTTCAGTGTGCCCAGTTTTTTTCTTGTAGTAAGGACTGGAGTGATGATTTCCAAGTTTTTTATATGTCAGAGATGAAACCACAAGTCCTGCTAATCTTTTAAAAATCAACATCTTGCTTTCTTCCTTCTCTCCCGCCAGTATGAAAATCCTTCCCTATTTTTCTTGCAACCTCTTTCAGAGGACTTCCTCAGCAGAGCTCTTTGACCTCTGAGAACATTGTTTTCTCCTTTATGTCACAGCCATCTGACTCTTAAAATTCACAAAGGGCTGTACAACCTCATTTTCTACCTAGAAATCCTGCTACTTCTCATACCTAGTCCCAACAATGAAGTCAGCTTTGTTCGTGCCTTTTTGAAACATTCATACATACTTTCTTGTAGAGAATCCACTGTTTTCTTCCATTTTGGTTTCCTTTGGAAATCCTCCAGAATATGTCAAGTTGTATGAATCACAACAGAGAACCTAATTTAAATTCTTTCTCATGAGGTCCTGAAGCCCATGAAAAGTGAGGATTAAGGAATGTGGTAGCTGAGTATCTGATTTAAATGTTCCTTACAGTCAGGATATGATGGCTTGCACAGATCACAGTAGATAACAGTATAGATTTTCACATAACCAGAAGTGTGGGTGGACCAGTCCAGAGTTGGGAAGGCCAGGGTTGGACAGCATCTCACAAACACAGGTTTTAAAAAATTATCTTTCTACTCTGTCAAATCTAGTGTGTTAGATTTTTGCATCCTGATCTCAAGATGGCTTCCCCACCTGCATCTATCTCTTTTATCAGGAAAGAAAAAGAAATGTCTCTATAAGCTCTTTGTATCAGTTTACATCACATGGGTACCCCTAGTGGAAGAGAGACTGGGAAAGTGAGCGTTTCACTTTTGCAGCCTCTCTAGGAAATGTGCTAGAAAGGAGTGGAGAGTGAGTGTTAAGTCATGCATGGTGGCAGCTTCTGTTGACTGGTTCACCCAAGTTTCAGAAACAGTATGCTCTCTCATTATAGCCTTACTGCAACTCTATGACATAGAAAAGGTTGGTGGACAGTCTGATGTGGATTGAAGGGCAGGTGTTCTTACTGATATTATTTTTCTTCCTTTTCATCTTTTAAGACCTATTTCACAATTCTAGTCCTCCATGAAACTGGGCCACTCTGGTATCTTTTCATAAAGAAACTGTTATTTTCTAGATCACTCATATGTGTGTCAGTTTAGGTTCTCTGGTAAGCAGATGGTTAGACAGAGTTAGAAGTGTGAGTGGTTTATTGGGGGATAATGCCAGTGAGAGATAAAAGGGCATGAAGCAGAATTGGACAGGAAGAGCCTCAAGACAATGAAGCAGATCTGACAAAGTTCTGGCCAATCCAATAAGGAGCTCTTGAGAAAAGATTGCCCATTGGTGGAATCTTGTGTTAGGCAGAGATGGCCAGTTCCTACTATCCCCACTGTGATCATTTGTTGGCTGAGAGATGCCTGGGAAAACAGTGAATTTGATTCATATGCTGCAGTGAATCCTGAAGGTCGTATAGATAGAGTCTGTCAGCTCACTGCTCCCTTCACAGCCGAAGGCAAGCTCTTTCTTGAAGGGAGAGCTGGAAGGTGCACCTCCATGACTAACACTGAATGATTTTTCAGTCATGTTTGTTAATTATCAAACTGTCCACAAGCTCTTGTTGAGCCCATACTATGTAGAAACTGCTCTGCTAGGCTCTTTGATGACTCAAGGAAGTGTAAGGCACTTGCTGTGTTGGTTATCTTTTGTTTTCCCCTCTAGATTCATTCTCACCCTTCTCTACCTTGCTCTGTGCTCCTGGAGACTATATGGAATGTACCACAGGGCTCCATTGCCCTCCGGTTTCCAATTCGATCTGACCAATGGAGAGACTCAGCAACAGATTAAAGGGAGGGAGAAGAATGAGGAGGAAACTTTCCCTGTAAACTCTCCTTTTTTTTTCTTTTTTACATCTTTATTGGAGTATAATTGCTTTACAGTGGTGTGTTAGTTTCTGCTTTATAACAAAGTGAATCAGTTATACATATACATCTGTTCCCATATCTCTTCCCTCTTGCGTCTCCCTCCCACCCTCCCTATCCCACCCCTCTAGGTGGTCACAAAGCACCTATCTGATCTCCCTGTGCCATGCGGCTGCTTCCCACTAGCTATCTACCTTACGTTTGGTAGTGTATATATGTCCATGCCTCTCTCTCGCTTCGTCACAGCTTACTTGAGGATATGGGGAGGGGGAAGGGTAAGCTAGACTCTCCTTTTTGAAGTCATCTTGGGTGGCTGTGTCCCTTGGCCAAAAGTTACTGTTCTTAAGATTCTTCTGTGCAATTTTCTCTCCTTCCACGTTCCAGTAATCTCTCTCTCTTTACCTCTTCATCCCTTCAGGCATAGGGGTAGAAATAGTAAAACTATCTGTAACAGTGCAAATAGTTTCCTGCACTATTCCTTGTGGTTTTCCTACATCCTGTACAAACCTTTGTTATCTGACCCTTTGTAAATCAAATCTCCTCAAATTATCTTAATTGGAGTGTGCCATCTGTTTTCAGTTGGGACCCTGACTCATGCACTTGCTTTTTCTTTTTATATGCATACGCCACTTCTAGCTAATTAGTTTGATATAAACAACTTGAGGCAGAAGCTTACACTGGATTCTTAATAAACATCTTTTAACCAACATAGTTCCTCTTCTGAATGCTTGTTTATTTCTCCACTTATCCATTCAGTTCAACAAAGATGTATCTAGTGCCTACTGTGTGCCATGTGCTATGTTAGATATTGTACACAGAGATTTGGTCCAGCTCTCAAAGAGCAGCCTAGAACACAGGCACAAACTACAAAGTATACTCAAATGACGAGGGAGCTGAGATTAAATATACCCAGTTAACTATGAATGCCTGGAGGAGAGTGGTCATTTTTGACATGGGAAGTCAGGAGAGGATTTGCTGAAAAAGTGACAGCTGAAATGAGTTTTGAGAGAGGTATCACCAGGTAGACAAGTGAGACTCACAGTGAGGTCAGTTTAACAGCTATTACCATAGCTCAGGTGAGAAGGGAATAGTAATAATAATAATAATAATAATAATATTGAGAGAGATGCAGACTGATTTGGCAATGTCACTTGAGTCATCAGGGAAACAGGAAGGTGCTACTTTATGAAGGAACTGTAATTCCTAAATGGCATTTGAATACCAGGAGCAGTATAAGCTGATTTTCAATTGTCTATAATAGTATGGAAGTAAATACTCTGCCCTAATGGAGACTGAACAACGATGTGTTAGTGTTTATTATTGCTTTAAAATGGGAAGAATGAGTTACCTCTGCTTCAAGACTCCTGTGTAGTTTCGTAGTGAAACCATCTTTTAATTTATTTATTTATTTTAAGAATATCCTACGGGGGAAGAAACTTCATGGAAATGATATGTAAATAGGCTATTACTTTGTGACTTTGCCTATTTCCACTTTCCATCACATGTGGTTGCAAATTTGTCTCTACCAAGGAATAGCCTTTTCTTTTTTATTACTGGTAACTTAGATTTTTTTTTCTCTTTATAAAAACAAAGAGTTAATGTAGCCTGGGGAAAAGAAATTTAAAACAATGGTACTTCCTGTGAAAAAGTACTGTGTTTAAAAGCCTAGAATTTTAAACAACACTATGTTGTAAGTTTTGATATCCACTTGAACAGATTTTTTTTTCTGTTGATAACTTACTCATGCAGTTCCTGGTGATGTTATTGATAATCATTGTGTACTTTTCAAGAAGAGAATACAATTTGCCCCAAAAATAACTCTGGAAAATATCTCTGATCAGTCCTTCAGAAATCCTACACTGAAAAAATAATTCATTGTGCCCCTTATTTGATCTTTTTGTCATCAAAAATAAATATTGACAAGGGATAAGTATTTTAACATAAGAAAAAAGGTGAAACCTCAAATACACAAAAGGGCAAAGGATAGAACATTGAATTTACAAAATAAGGTATATATATAAATGGAAAATGTTCAACTTGAGGATAATAAAAGAAATGCAAATTATACCAACAATGAAATTATGTTTTATCCATAAATTTGCAAAGTATAAAATATAAATACCCAGCTTTAACTAAAGTTGAATGAATCAAGTTGCCTCATACATGGCTGATATAAATCAGCATAAGTTGTCACAAGTTTACTGGAGGGCAATATGGAAATCTGTAATAAGGTGCTTAAAATTATCTTTGTGCCATCAATTTCACTTCTAAAAATGAATCCTAGGGAAATTAAGACAAATGTCCACTAGGATTTAGCCAAACTGTAATATTTGCAGTGTTATTGAGAGCAAAAATTTTAAACTATGTATGTGTGTGGTCGGGGGTGGGGGGAACTAAATAACCCACAACAGGAATTTTTAAAAATCTACTCTGGTATATGTATGGAACCAGACCTGGTCCCCATAGGAAATAGAGATGGTACATTTAAAATAGGAGAATTCAAGAAGGGTTTATTTCCATGTAGGAACATAGGGCTCATAGCAGCTAAGATGTTATGATTCTAGGCTTGAAAACGTATGAGAAAGGGGAAAGAATGTTGTATAGAGTTGGTCACCTTAAGAGAAACAGTGAGTGAGCTTCAGCTGAGGAAAATAGCCAGCCCAAGGCAACCTTTCAAGGAGAGAACTAAAGGAGTAAATACCCTGTCTCACACTCCTCAGTTCCCTGTAGACTATTTGCCAGGGTTCCCCACTGACCAAACCCAGCAGGAACCTATTGGTGTGATCCACATAGGTCAGCTTCTGGAGGAGAAGAGAGTCTTCTGGTGGTGGTGGTGGGGTTGAGAATGACTGAGAAAAGGTTAAAGGCTAGTAGAAGATGGATGAGGAGGAGGCGGGGCATCAAACAGAACTCATTTCATACAGTCTGCTCCTTTTGTTTTGAAGTATCCACTCTTGTGTTTCATTAGGATGAAGCCTTCATTTTCCCAACAGAGGAGTATGTGAGGTCTCATTAATTGCTGTATCATGGCAGGATGATAAAAGTCCCATCATATTCTTACCTAAAATATAAAACATTAGCTAACACCAGAGTTCATATAATACAGTGTGGGAAAGGGATTAGTTATATAGTTGTAGCTGTGTTAGACCCTTCTTCTGTAGCTGGTTGTGAGGGTTACGTTAATTATCATAACTACCTTCTTCTACCTCATATTAAATGTGCCCTTATCCTTTGCCAGCGTGTAAGCTGGATGATAATCTTTACTGGGGAGTAGTCCAAACTTTAATCTCTAAAGGATTTGAGTGTTTGCTGTCTGTTTTTTTCTTTTCCATTATGATTTTTTTATAAGACATTGAATATAGTTCCCTGTGCTATACTGTAGGACCTTGCTGTTTATTTTATATATAGTAGTATGTATCTGCTAATCTCAAACTCCTAATTTATCTCCACCCCTTTCCACTTTGGTAACCATGCATTTGTTTTCTATGTCTGTGAGTCTGTTTCTGTTTTGTAAATAAGTTCATTTGTATCATTTTTTAGATTCCACATATAAGGAATATCATATTATTTTTGTCTTTCTCTGTCTGACTTAATTCACTTAGTATGATAATCTCTAGGTCCATTCACCTTGCTGCAAATGGCATTATTTCATTCTTTTTTATGGTTGAGTAGTATTCCACCATACATATATATTTATATATACCACATCTTCTTTATTTATTCATCTGTTGATGGGCATTTAGGTTGGTTCCATGTCTTGGCTATTGTAGATAGTGCTGCTATGAACATAGGGGTGCATATATCTTTTTTTCTTAATTAATTTTTATTGGAGTATAATTGCTTTACAATGTTGTGTTAGTTTCTACTGTACAGCAAAGTGAATTAGCTATGTGTATACATATTCCCCCCTTTTTATGGATTTCCTTCCCATTTAGGTCACCACAGAGCATTGAGTAGAGTTCCCTGTGCTATACAATAGGTTCTCATTAGTTATCTATTTTATACATAGTATCAATAGTGTATATATGTCAATCCCAATCTCCCAATTCATCCCATCCTCCCCTTTCCTCCTTGGTATCCATAGGTTTGATCTCTACGTCTGTTTCTCTATTTCTGCTTTGCAAATAAGAACATCTGTACCATTTTTCGAGATTCCACATATATGTGTTAATATACGATATTTGTTTCTCTCTTTCTGACTTACTTTACTCTATATGATAGTCTCTAGGTCCATCCACGTCTCTACAAATAACCCAATTTCGTTCCTTTTTATGGCTGAGTAACATTCCATTGTATATATGTACCATATCTTCTTTGTCCATTCACCTGTCAGTGGACATTTAAGTTCCTTCCATGTCCTGGCTATTGTAAATAGTGCTGCAGTGAACATTGGAGTGCAAGTGTCTTTTTGAATTCTGTTTTTCTCTGGGTATATGCCCAGAAGTGGGATTGTTCGGTCATATGGTAGCTCTATTTTTAGATTTCTAAGGAACCTCCATACTGTTCTCCATAGTGGCTGTATTAATTTACATTTCCACTAACAGTGCACGAGGGTTCCCTTTTCGCCACACCCTCTCCAGCATTTATTGTTTGTAGATATCTTGATGATGGCCATTCTGACCAGTGTGAGGTGATACCTCATTGTAGTTTTTTTTTCTTTTTTGCGGTACGTGGGCCTCTCACTGTTGTGGCCTCTCCCGTTGCGGAGCACAGGCTCCGGACGTGCAGGCTCAGCGGCCATGGCTCACGGGCCCAGCCGCTCCGCGGCATGTGGGATCTTCCCGGACCGGGGCACGAACCCGCGTCCCCTGCATCGGCAGGTGGACTATCAACCACTGCGCCACCAGGGAAGCCCCCATGTATCTTTTTTTTTCCCTAAGTATTTTATTTATTTATTTATTTATTTTCTGCTTTATAACAAATTTAATCAGTTATACATATACATATGTTCCCATATCCCCTCCCTTTTGCGTCTCCCTCCCACCCTCCCTATCCCACCCCTCCAGGCAGTCACAAAGCACCGAGCTGATCTCCCTGTGCTCTGCGGCTGCTTCCCACTAGCTATCTACCTTACGTTTGGTACTGTATATATGTCCATGCCGCTCTTTCGCTTTGTCACAGCTTGCCCTTCCCCCTCCCCATATCCTCAAGTCCATTCTCTAGTAGGTCTGTGTCTTTATTCCTGTCTTACCCCTATGTTCTTCATGACATTTTTTTTCTTAAATTCCATATATATGTGTCAGCATACAGTATTTGTCTTTCTCTTTCTGACTTACTTCACTCTGTATGACAGAATCTAGGTCTTTCCACCTCATTACAAATAGCTCAATTTCGTTTCTTTTTATGGCTGAGTAGTATTCCATTGTATATATGGGCCACATCTTCTTTATCCATTCATCCGATGATGGACACTTAGGTTGTTTCCACCTCCGGGCTATTATAAATAGAGCTGCAATGAACATTTTGGTACATGACTCTTTTTGAATTATGGTTTTCTCAGGGTATATGCCCAGTAGTGGGATTGCTGGGTCATATGGTAGTTCTATTTGTAGTTTTTTAAGGAACCTCCATACCGTTCTCCATAGTGGCTGTACCAATTCACATTCCCACCAGCAGTGCAAGAGTGTTCCCTTTTCTCCACACCCTCTCCAGCATTTATTGTTTCTAGATTTCTTGATGATGGCCATTCTGACTGGTGTGAGATGATATCTCATTGTAGTTTTGATTTGCCCATGTATCTTTTTTTTTATCCATTTTTTTTAAGTTTATTTATTTATTTTTTAAATTAGTTTCTGCTTTATAACAAAGTGAATCAGTCATACATATACATCTGTTCCCACATCCCTTCCCTCATGCATCTCCCTCCCTCCCACCCTCCCCATCCCACCCCTCCAGGCGGTCACAAAGCACCGAGCTGATCTCCCTGTGCTCTGCGGCTGCTTCCCACTATCTATCTACCTTACGTTTGGTAGTGTATACACGTCCATGCCTCTCTTTCGCCTTGTCACAGCCCACCCTTCCCCCTCCCCATATCCTCAAGTCCATTCTCAAGTAGGTCTGCGTCTTCATTCCCGTTTTGCCCCTAGGTTCTTCATGACATTTTTTTTTTTAAATTCCGTATATATGTGTTAGCATACGGTATTTGTCTTTCTCTTTCTGACTAACTTCACTCTGTATGACAGACTCTAGGTCTATCCACCTCATTACAAATAGCTCAGTTTCGTTTCTTTTTATGGCTGAGTAATATTCCATTGTATATATGTGCCACATCTTCTTTATCCATTCATCCGATGATGGACACTTAGGTTGTTTCCAGCTCCGGGCTATTGTGAATAGAGCTGCAATGAACATTTTGGTACATGTCTCTTTTTGAATTATGGTTTTCTCAGGGTATATGCCCAGTAGTGGGATTGCTGGATCATATGGTAGTTCTATTTGTAGTTTTTTAAGGAACCTCCATACCGTTCTCCATAGTGGCTGTACCAATTCACATTCCCACCAGCAGTGCAAGAGTGTTCCCTTTTCTCCACACCCTCTCCAGCATTTATTGTTTCTAGATTTCTTGATGATGGCCATTCTGACTGGTGTGAGATGATATCTCATTGTAGTTTTGATTTGCCCATGTATCTTTTTGAATTATAGTTTTCTCCAGATATATGCCCGGGAGTGGGATTCCTGGATCATATGGTAAATCTATTTTTACTTTTTAAAGAAACCTCCATTCTGTTTTCCATAGTGGCTGCACCAATTTATATTTCCACCAAGAGTGCAGGAAGGTTCCCTTTTCTTCACACCCTCTCCAGCATTTGTTATTTGTAGACTTTTTAATGATGGCCATTCTGTGATGTCTGGTTTTATTGCAATGATGCAATCTGTCAGAATCAGGACGATTGAGTAAACCAAAATGTGCCCTGGAAATGCCCTAGGTTTGTACATGGTCCTTGTCCATATTGTGTAGCAGCAACCAAATTTCCCCCTGATAATCTGAATAAATTACTTACTCAGTACAGTAACCCTATGGCTGTTGCTTCAGTGACATGAGGAGCCCAAAATGGCCTGGTAGCAGTCTCACCTTCTACTGTCGGAACCATACCTCTGTTTTCTGGTACAAGGATTTCTCTCTTGGCCACTAGGACATCTATACACACTAAGCCAAAGTTTGTAGTAACTGGAACAAAAATACTTCCAGTGGGTTATTAGATACAATAGTTAGAGGGGACACTCCTATTGATATCTGTTGGTTTCCGGACTCCTGTGTTATAATTATAAGGAAGAGAGCGCCACATATTGAGAGTTGCAAGGTGACTTTTTCCCAGCTGGCCCTGTAACCAAAGCTTCAGCAGTCTGCTACACTGTGTAAGGCCATGGCTTCTTGGTGAAAGAGCACCTGGTAATGAGCACTGGAAGACATTACTGCACTTCAAGACAGATCATAAAAGGGGATTGAGTGAAAGTCTGCATAGTAAAAGTGAAACTCCAGTTCTCTACTCTCACTCAACACCAAAACAAAGACAGCCAGCCTCAGACTCCCCTGGTAAGTGACTGGAAGATTATTTGCTGATGGGACTAAACTCCCCTAGAGAGAAGATCCATAGATACTGACATCTGGGGAGTTTTCAATGAAAAGTATGCTTGGCCGTTTGATTATTTAATTGTGAAGTCCATGGTCAACAAGGCCCTCCCATGGACAAAACTTCTGATCAACTTTTTGTTATCTCATCTTTAAATATGAATGGGCCACCAAAAAATCACCAAATATTTGGGGAAAGATTTCAACACAGAAAAGAGACCAAAAAATTGACATAATGTAGAGAATGGAAGAACTTAACTTGTATCATCAGAGATTAAGAATGAGTTCTTGGAAATTAAAAATACAATTAAAAATAAGAAAGTTGATTAAAATATTAGAATATTCAGTCATGGAAATATCCTAGAAATTGGAACCAAAAGGAAAAATGATTTAGAATAAAGACAGAAGGTTTTTTTCTTTTTAATAAGTGGTACAATAGGCAAATAAAAGTTTCAGAAAGTGATAATTTTCTTCCCAGAATTATTTTCTGTGTTCTGTGAAAAATAATGCAAGAACATTCCCCAGAATTGGTGGACTTGAGTCTCCAAACTGCAAGAGCCCTACAAGGATAAATTAATGAAAAAAAGTCTGTCCCAATGTACTTTATTTGGAGCCTCAGAACTCCAGAGATAAAGAGAAGATCCTAAATTATTCCAGAAAAAAACAATTAGATCACTTAAAAATATATGAAATAAGGGTAACGTTTGACTTATTTGCAACATTAGAAGTTGGAAAACAATGCAACTGTATCTAAAACAGACTTATCAAAATCAAACAGTATAAGCGTGTATATATATATAATATATACATATATTTAAAATATATGTATGGGACTTCCCTGGTGGTGCAGTGGTTAAGAATCCGCCTGCCAGTGCAGGAACACGGGTTCAATCCCTGGTCTGGGAAGATCCCACATGCCGCGGAGCAACTATGCCCGTGTGCCACAACTACTGAGCACATGCACCACAACTACTGAAGTGCGTGCACCCTAGAGCCCCCGTGCTGCAACTACTGAAGCCCGTGCGCCTGGAGCCTGTGCTCTGCAACAAGAGAAGCCACCGCAGTGAGAAGCCTGTGCACTGCAGCAAAGAGTAGCCCCCTCTCTCCACAACTAGAGAAAGCCCGTGTGCAGCAACGAAGACCCAACACAGCCAAATATATATATATATATGTATGTATATATAAACATATATATATATATATGGATGTTAACATCAGAATAAATAGCTTAAAGGCCTATGGGGTATAGAGTAGAGAGGAGAGTAGGGGACTTCTGTTTATTTATTTGTTTTTCTTATAAGCCTAGTAGATATGTTTAATTTTTTAAACTATCTGAAGGAACAAATAAAAAT
Organism: Mesoplodon bidens; assembly: GCF_964165515.1. Taxonomy (NCBI): domain Eukaryota; kingdom Metazoa; phylum Chordata; class Mammalia; order Artiodactyla; family Ziphiidae; genus Mesoplodon; species Mesoplodon bidens. The sequence goes on from NC_138163.1 coordinate 101,728,048, forward strand.
CGTTTTAAAAAATCAGATTTGTGTGTAGATTCACTTGTATGATTTTTTAGATTCCAAATATAAGTGAAATCGTATAGCACATGGCTTTATACACAATATTTTGTAATAACCTATAATGGAATATAATCTGCAAAAGAAAACCCCACAACAAATCACTATGCTATACACCTGAACCTAGCACAATGCTGTAAATCAACTATACTTCAGTTAAAAAAAATTCAGAAGTGGAGGCTGGATCAGATAATCTTTGAGATTACTGCCAGTCTACTTTTCAAAGAGTTTCAGTTTGTTAGTTGTCTTGCAACTGGCACAGTATAGCATATCCCTTTGCATAGAGGTGTGGGAGCTACAGGAACGTTAACATTAGGTATAATTCCCCAAAGCAGCAGGATGGAATTAAAATAAAAATACTCTCCATTTGTTAATTACTGACTGAGTGCCAGGCATTTTACATAATTGGTAACTGATTATCACAATAATCCTGTGTTAGTTAAGATTTAGAAACTGAGATTTAAATTAGTTAATGGCAGAGAGGGGCTTTGAAATAGATTAATCTGAGTACAAAATCCAGAGCACTCTCTAACATAGACTGCTACTTGACCTTAAAATATAAACAGACCCTGAGCAGTTTAGGCTTTACACATACCAGAGAATGAGGAAAATGTACCTCTAGTGGATACAGTTTCAGGCTCCACAGTCTTCCATGTGACAGTGAAAATACTCAAGTGAAGAAAGGGAGAAAAGAGTGCACACACTGACAAAATTAAAACACACATCCACACTCACAGACATATTGGAGAAGTATTTAAATGAAGACAATGTCAAAACAAAGAATAATTGCTATTATGAACTACCTACAGCAAATGTAGAAAGAAATTTAAAATTGCAAATGATCTCTCTTCCCATTTGCTATAGGATATTAATTTGAGAGAGATTAAGGATAGAGTTTGAATTTATTATGATTTTGTAACTTTTAAATTTTGCTGTAATTTCAAATTTAAAGTTACAAAGGTAGTACAAAGAACTCCTATATGTCCTTTACCCTGATTTACTAAATATTTACATTCTGACCTATTCTCTTTCTCTTGCTCTCTCTTTCTGACATGTTTCCTGAAACATCTGAGAGTAAGCTGCATATAGCATTCTTCTTTACCCCTGAAAACTTCAGTATGTAATAGTTCAGTTTTTTTGATACTAAGGATAAAGACATTTTCTTATATAACAATAGTACAATGAACAAAATCAGGAAATTTACATTAATAACTTGCTATTATTTAATCCAAAGTTTGCATTAAAATTTGATCAAAATTTCCAATAATATCCTTTATTGGGATATATATTTTTTATCCTATTCAAAGATCCAATCTGGATCACCTACAGAATTTAATGTCTTTAGTCTTTAGTCTGGAATAGTTCCCAGTCTTTTTTTTTTCCATGACCATGATGTTTTTGAAGAGTAAAACCAATTATTTAGTAGAATGCTCTTCAATGAGTGTTTCCTTATGTTTTCTCAAGATTAAGTTTAGGTTATGCACTTTTGGCATTTAGTACTACAGAAACCAGGTTATGTCTTCTTAGTGCACCAAGTAAAGAGCCACACGATACCCTTTAAATCATTATTAGTGATGTTAACTTTTATCACTTGGTTAAGGTCGTGTTCACTAGGTTTTTCACTATAAAAATTTCCTTTTGTAATTGATAATTTGTGGGAAGATACCTTTAGACTATGTAAGTATGCTGTTCCATATCAAACTTTCACCCGCTTGTTTACCCACTGGTTTTAGCAACTATTGATTATTCTAGCCTGGATTGATTATTACTATGATGATTGTCAAATGGTGATTTTCCAACTCCATTACTTCTGACATTATTAGTTGACATTATACTGTAATAAGCAACTTTCTCTTCTCCTCCTTTATTATTTATATATTTATATATGTGTGGATTACTATTTTATTCATTGGATTATAATATGTTACTATCATTATTTACTTATTTTTATGTTCAGATTTCCCCAGATTTGGCCAGTGGGAACTCTTTCAAGTTTTGACATGCTCTGAAATCAGCCAGTTTGCCAAGGGGCTCTGGGTTCTTTTAGCAGAGAATAGTAATTAGAAACCAAGATTTGAGTGATAAGTTTGCTCATTGCTACTGGAATGTCATTGCTTCTAGGCCTTTTCAGTGAACAGAGGTAGGATACATGTGTTTGTATGTATGTATACATACATCTATACACCTACATGGCACATACCTTATACATCTCTTGCTATATATGCACACACACACACACACAATCTCAGGTAGATCACATCCAATTCCCGTTCAGCACCACAAGTTTTATTCAAGACTTCCCATTCCCATGTTTGTATCTCCCTTCTCTACAGTGAGAACCCTGGCTCTTACTCTGCCCAATCTATTTATTCATTTTTACAATTTAGAATACACAGTTTTCTCACCTTCTTCACTGATATTCCTAACATCTCATAGAAGGGGAGTTAGGAAAACAAATGGCCCTCTAATGTCTGAAACTTTTATCAGGCTTGCATATTGCAGTCTGGCTCTTTGGGCTTCACCAGTCTCTTCTCTGAAGATCATGAGACAAATTCCAGGGGCTGCCAAAACATATTTTGGTGGCTCCACACAAATCTCTGCTGAAAAGTGAAGACTTAATGAAAAACCACTGTCCTAAAGCAAAATCTAGGCATTAAGTTGAAAATGAGCAGCCTGTAACAGTGGAAATGTCCTTGTCTCCCTTCTTTCTTTGGGAGTATTAATCGTTGGTCAGACCATCTTTAAAGAATTGCTGACAATATAGCAAGGAGCATCTAAAGCTGTAAAATTAATGTAGCTCATTGTTTTGGAGTCCTAATTATATTGAATGGAGAATAACTAAAGATATTATTTGATATTAAAACAAACAGGTTATGAAGTAGTTTGCAACATTTCCTCAAATTTTAAAGAAAAGAAAAGAAAACCAAAAACTTGAGACATCCATGAAACTTGGGACTTGCAGTTGACACAAACTGAATGCTTTGGGCTTCCCATTTCCTCTCCTATGACATTGAAGGACTCTTCAGTGGACAATTTAGAGATGCCCTGGTGGGGTAATAAAGCCTGAGTATAAGACCAAGTACACATTGATTCAAGTCTTGTCTCATACTCTTACTAGCTGTGTGAATTTGGACAAATTCCTTAACCACTCGGAGCCTCAGCTGTAAAATAGGGAAAATAATAACCATCTCACAGGGTTGGTGAGAGATTAAATGATATAATAAATGTAATGTTCCCAGCGCATAGCAAATATTCAATACATGTTAGGCTCTCTCCCTTCTGCTCTCCCCACTTTCCCTTCACCATTTCTCCCTCAGTGTGCTCCAGAAATGCAAATTCACCTGGATGTCTGTTCTGGTTTTGCAGAAGTCTCAAGTTGGAACAATTTACTCGTTTCCACCACCCTTTAAACTCATCCTCCAAAAGGACCTTTGTTCAATTTATATGTTTTAAAAAGTAATTTTCAAAAAGTTTTCATACAAATCTCACTTGTTCTTTTTTTTTTTTTTTTTTTTTTTTGCGGTATGCGGGCCTCTCACTGTTGTGGCCTCTCCCATTGCAGAGCACAAGCTCCGGACGCGCAGGCTCAGCGGCCATGGCTCACGGGCCTAGCTGCTCCGTGTCATGTGGGATCTTCCCGGACCGGGGCACGAACCCGCATCCCCTGCATCGGCAGGCGGACTCTCAACCACTGCGCCACCAGGGAAGCCCTCACTTGTTCTTTATAACAAAAGATACATGTTGCATATGGAAGAAATTATCCTCATTTAAAAAATGAGGAAATTCTGGCTTAAAGAAATCAGTGACTTTCTCAAGGTTTCACAGTAAACAGGGAGCTGGGACTAAGATTCCTGAAACAGAAGCCTGGGAGCCCTAAGCTCTCCATAACGTTTGGCAGGTTTCCTCCTCACTTTCCTCTTTCTATATTTTCCTCCTTAATATTTCTAATACATTCTACCCCTGGCTGACAATTTAATCCCTGCTTGGCCGAATCACTGAATCCCCTCCACCTAGCCGTGAAAATAGCTCTTTCCCAGCACAGCTGAATTATCCTTTTTCCAAAATAGTTGTAGATGGAAGCATTCACTTCTTCCCAGTAAACTCCCAACCCCTATCCACTGGTTTGTTCTCTTGCCTCAAGGCACAATCACAGAATGATTCAACTTTAGAACATTTCCCAAAATTTAAGTTATTCTCTCTTATCCTTGGTCACCGTGTTATGCTAAGAATATTTAAAACCCATAGATAATATGGAAAATTATTATTAAAGTTAAAAACATTTTTCTTCTCCTGTGTTTCTTAACCTTCTTAATCTAAGTAAAGATTTATTAGAGTCACACCTTCCTTCTCCTTTCCTTCGCACCCTCTGAAGCTGATAATGAATAAGGCAATGTTCCCAGGTCAGAAAGTGGGAGGGTAAAAGAAAATCAAGTGGTCTGGTCCATCTACTGACTAGTCAAGTGAGTTCTTGCATTATTAGGAGTTGGCTATACAATTCCCCTTGAAATGTGATTTCTTGGAGCTGAGGTTCAATTCAGAATCCCCTCATTAAATTGCATCTCTGAATCCTGCTGATTTCATGACTCATCAGCATATCTGATATCCAGAAAATTTTAGGTGCATTCTGAATTTAGGAAGGAAAAGAAAAACACCAAATTAATAAAACCCAGCACCCATATCTTGTTGACAGTTAAGTAGAAAAGAGCATAGATTCTAGACTAGCCCATAGGACATCCTCAGATATAAAAATGTCCATTTCTGCTTTGGAGGCATTAAAGATAAATCAGGGAGTGAATCTTATCATTTCATCTTTGTTCTTGCTTATTGTCACAGCCTATGCATAGTGTCTAAATGTTGTACAACTATTAGATTACTTGGGGGATTCACTTTAAAACATTAGGACGACCATCTATTCTTTAAAAGGAACTGGATGTTGGTTATCACCAGAAAATATGCAGTATGGATCTGTCCTCTGAGATTAGACTTTTACAAAGTGTCCTAGTTATTGAACTATTTCAGAAGGCATAATTTACCTTAGCTTAATCTAGACCTTAAGAACAATAAGCAGAAAAAACAGTAAAAGCTCTTGGAAAACATTTTAAAATAAAATGCTGTGCCTGCATGTGTAAAAGTTCATAATTTCTCACTGGAGAAATGATTAGAAATCACAATATTCTATTTAGTTTAATTGTTGATGACCAGGGAACTATTTTGAGAATGGCAGTGCCAGAAGGGTTAAAAGTAAAATATTACTCTAAGCATAGCCCGCAAACAGGTTTTCTTCTCATCATATAACCAGCTCTTTTCTCATCTCCTGTTTGCTCTGTAAACATGCTATTCATTCCCATGACAGTCACTTTCAGTGCTTTAAATAAAGGAACTAATTAGATGCAACAGACTACTGAGAGTTTCCTGCTTGTTTGTTTTGTTTTATTTTTCAGTCATTTATTTCACAGATCATCACATTGTATCTACTACTTATGCTAAACACTATAAAGGCTAAAAAAATTGAGTATGGCACAGACCTGTCTTACAGAGATTCATATTCACCCACTGGTCATCTTTTAAAAATTATTTGTAACATTATTATCTTATTGTCTTTGATGATAGCAACATCAAATGAGTCATTTTTAGTCTGAATCTTTTTCTCCTCTGACTGTATTAACAAGTTCATTCCAGCATTACAACCTCCTTCCCCACAAATGATTGATTGGCTCTTAAAAAAACACACAAACGTGTATAAATTATTTCTTCCTATGTTCATTTTTATTAGATTTACCTGTATATTTAAATAAATTTTAACAGTTGAGTCATAAAATGAATAGTCCTCCTGATTCTTCTCTTCTGACTTAATTGATTCAACAAATGTTTCTAAGCACCTATTGCATGAGAGGTGCTGTCGCATGTTGCTTTGTGATCTAAAGAACAGATCACACTCCCTTGAGCAGCAGAAGAGAATTGTATAAACAGAGAGAATATTTCCAGCTGATATTTTATAACTGTCATTGGATCCACTGGTTAAAGAACAGGACTGAATGGCATGCTTTCTTTTTCAAAAAACATTGGCAGGGTGAGGATATTTAAAAGATATATAAATAAGACACTACATTGTTGGTGGGAGAGTAAATTGGTACTATCACTTGGAAATTCTGTTTGGCTGTATCTAGTAAATCTAAGTATACATATACCCTATAAGCCAGCAATTCAACTCCTAGTTGTATACCCAACAGAGATGCACACATATGTTTACCAAAGACCCATTCCAGGATTCTCATAACAACACTATTAAGAATAGCCAAACAATGGAAACTACACATATGCCCATCAATAGTGTAATGAATGAATAAATTGTGGTGTAGTCAGTCAATTGAATTGGATTCTGTGCAGTCTTAAGAATGAAACATTTACAACTTCATGTAACAGCATGGATGAATTTCACAAACATAATGTTACATGAAAGAAATCAGATGTAAAATATATACTGTATGATTGCATTTGTATAAAATGCCAAGACAGGTAAAACTAATCTTATTATTAGAAGTCAGCATAGTGGTTTCCCTTAGGTAGGAGAGTGAATGGAAGAGATCATGAATGGGGAGCTTCTGGTGTACTGGTTAGTTCTGTTTCTTGATCTTGGTGCTAATTACATGGGCAGATATAGTTTGGGATATTCATTGAGCAGCATGTTTATGTGTGCTTTTTCTATATGCAAATTGTACTTCAATAAAAAGTTAAAAAAAGACTAAAATAATCACCAGCAGGCTATGCTGAGATAAAGGTTAACTTAATTTGCCCTACGTTTTATTATCATTACTGTTATTATTTTTGTTTTTGTTTACTGTTGTTTAATTTCTTTCTAGTATAACGTGGGAGTGATATTTTGTACTACATTTCTTTTGAGGTTATGAGGCCAATTAGATATTGTGGTTTGACTTGCATTGTGTTCTTTCTTTCATCAAGGTTTTCCATTTACTGTCCTAGACTTCCAAGGTTTTTGCATAAGCAATCTTATTATCCATCAGTGGTGTGCAAAACTGTCAAAGTGAAGTGGAATTAGCTGTGAGTCTGTAACTTTCACAAATGCCATCACAGTCCAACTCCCTGCTAATCACAGTTATGGATACTGCATCGAGAAATAGTCCTTGAAAAGTTAATTAAATCCTGTTATACAGACTAAAATGAATGTAAAGGGCAGGGAGAAAAAGCTAACAAAAAGGGAATGACACACAACAGCTTATTGAATTGAAGACATATCTTGCCGTGTAAACAGAGAGATATTTAAATGCACAGAAGATACTAAATTGGGAGGTGTTGCCTTGACCAGCAAAGACTGAGAAATCATTGTTTTGGACTTAGGAAGGTTAAAGTCGGGGCAGGAAATAAAATTAAATTCAACCAGGGGAAAGTAGAAGCTGCTTTCTACTTTCCCAGGTAAAGTAATCTGAAGCACAAATATTCTCTGGGAGAGAGAATCTGGAAAGGCCAGTATCCTGAGAGAGCCTGGGGAGAGCAAAAGCGTAAATAATTAGGTACCAGGAACTAATAGACTGGAGGGAAAGACCAGCGATCATTCTCAACTCTGAGGATCCATTTCTTCTTGTTTCCCTCTGAGCCACCTTGGAGCTTGTTTCAAGGTCAATAGTAGTTGGTAAGGCCACAAAAATGGAGAAATAGGAAATGTCATGTAGAAATCATGTGAAAATAGAGTCGTGTGGGGGGAAGAAAACTGTATCTCTGAGCCTTGCACTCTTACTTGGGAAGCAGACCAAAGCTCTCCTTTAAAAAGAGTTACATGGGGCCTCCCTGGTGGCGCAGTGGTTGAGAGTCCGCCTGCCGATGCAGGGGATACGGGTTCGTGCCCCGGTCTGGGAGGATCCCATATGCCGCGGAGCGGCTGGGCCCGTGAGCCATGGCCGCTGGGCCTGCGCATCCGGAGCCTGTGCTCCGCAACGGGAGAGGCCACAACAGTGAGAGGCCCGCATACCGCAAAAAAAAAAAAAAAAAAAAAAAAAAAAAAAGAGTTACATGTATATGCAGACACTTGTGTGTGCATCCATGTGTGCTATGCGTGCATGTGTGTGTTTGTGTGTTTATTCCTTGAGTTCCCTGTTGTACCATTATGCTTAGAGCACAATTGATTAATCCACTTCAAAGGTGGCTCAGGAGCCCAAAACTGGTTTGGTCCTGCCCTGCCTTGACTTCTAGCTCATCAAATATAAAGGCAAGTTTCTGGTACTTTGAATTTAGCCCTTTAAAAAATACTCTGTCTTTTGGTTACTACATTTACTGAAACTGCAGATAATATAAGCTATTCTTGGACGCATGTTGTATATCCAATAAATAATTCATAGGATACATTTCATGCTCTATTTTGTGTTAAAAAACATTTCATTTACTGTTGTAAACTCCAGTACTAGCTAGATGTCAATAAAATGAAGGCATGCAGATTTTAGAAAAAAATACCCAGAATTACCATGATTCCGACAAATTAAAAAGTTACTAGAGAAGTTGTGGCTTTGAGAGTTTTAAGATATTTGCAAAACAGTGTAATAAGTTACGAAAAATGTAGAGGTAAATATTTTGAGGAGGAAAAATATTAGCTTGAACCAGGCTAATTAGACTAGGGAAAGCAGAATAAAGACAGACAACTTCAGGGACTTCCCTGGCAGTCCAGTGGTTAAAACTCCACGCTGTCAATGCAGGGGGCACAGGTTCGATCCCTGGTCGGGGAACTAAGATCCTGCATGCTGCATGGCGTGTCCAAAACCAAACCAAACCAAACCAAAACAAAACAAAACAACAACAACAGACAACTTCAAGAGAAGGGAGACTCAGCCTAAAATGGGAGTATAGAATGAGGATAATTTCAGGAATTAAAAGCAGTGGGAATCATGGAGGTAAAACCCATTTTCTTGCCCTTGCATAAGCTCAGGGGCACCATTCCCATAGAGTACAATGTTGTACTCCAAGGGGTACCATTCACATTATATTCTATGATAACTGCCTCCCTCCGCCCCACATCCTCTCCTGCCCCAGTTGTACAACACCAAGAAGTCCCTAACTCCTTATAGGAGAGAAGAATGAGGGTGTCAAAGTTCTGTGGGACTCCTAAGCATGTAGTAGGAATCAGAAGAGAAGGAGACCTTGGACCTAATCCTGAGGGCAATAGGGAGCCACTGGAAGCATGCTAGTTTCCATTTTACAAAGTTACCCTGACAGAGAAGTTGAGAATATGCTAAAAGAGATTGATTACTGAGCAGAATAATTCCTTCCAAAGCTATTATAACTGCTCTACTGAGAAAGGTGGAGAGCTGATCTAAAAGAATTGTGGAGGGGATAATAAAGGGTAGGGGATGCTGGGAAAATACCTAAAAAGTAGAATTTACAGATCTGTCACCAGAAGGATATTTAAGTGGAAAATTGGTAGAAAGAGAGTGTCAGGAAGACTTCAAGGTCAAATGTCTTAGAGAATACTGGAAGAATATTTTTTTGCTTGTGGCTTGGAGAAGGGAATGACTAATTTGGGGCAAGCTGAGTTTTAGGTGTCTGGTGAATGTAGAGCCTTCGGGTGATGTTCTCTAGCAAGGAAATACAAATATGAGCCAGGGGAAAAAGAGAGAGGCTTAGGTTGGAGACTGGAATTTAGCAGTATCGATACTTAGTGTTATTTGAGACCACGGGCTTGAATATGATCACCCATTGGGAATAGTAGCTAGTGTGGCTGAAGACAAAGGACACCAAAAACAGTGGAGCAAATAAGTCATAAATATCAACCATGACCTCATGATGACTTGCAAAAGAAAGGATTATATAACATTTACTCATCTTTCTTTCCTTGTTGTATAAATTTAAGTGTTTTAAGTAAATTCACTTTTATTTACTCACCTTCTTCTCTGTTATAGAGTGTTTTTTGGTAGTTAATTTTGGAATTTAGTTTATAGTTGAAGAATACCAAAACATGCATATCATTAAAGATCTGGGTGAGGAGTTGGAAGCAATAACAAGTGGAGGCACTGTCAGCTGGAAAAGAGAGGGATACCTTGTGTTAGGTGAGGAATTTTTTTCCTTGACAGTAAAAAATATGGGGAAGAAAGGAAGGAGGGGAGGAAGGGAAGGAGGGAGGAAGGGAGGAAGAAAGGAAAGAAGGAGGAAAGAAGGAAGGAGGGAGGGAAAAGGTGTATAGGGATAGAGAGATTGGATAGCCAAAAGTGGGGACTAAAGCAGGCTGCTGTAATTTTGATGGCCTCAGTTCTGAACTCTCTTCCTATTTAGGATGAATCCAAAAGAGATAGGTGGATAGGAGTCCAGCTCCCACTGTTGAAACCTTGGAAGGGAAAGGAGTTCTCTTCCCTATCTACTGTGGGTCCATTATAGAAGCATGGCCAATCAACTGTTCTCACCTAAGACTGTGAATCTTGAAGGGTGATACACTGGTACAGGCCAGTTTTAAATTATATTGGAGGGTTGGCCAAATAAGAGTCCATGTGATATACATAGAGATAAGCTACTTGGATTCCCCATTTGAGAAAAGGCTTGCTGCCCAGCTGTAGGGAGTGTGGTCAGCAGCTAGCCTCCAGCGGTCAGCAACTTTAGGATCTATTGCAGCTGCAGAAAGCCACCTTGGTGAGGGTCACGCCCTTTCCTGGGCAGTCTGCATCTGGTGACTGAGCAAAGTGATTATATAAAGACAGCCATTTCACCCTAATGCAGGACCATCTTATGGACATAACCTGCTCCTGAGCTCCCTGCCGGGTTGGCAGAGGCTCTGCTGGCTCTGTATCACAATTCTTGCCCTGCCCAGTCCTGCTTTCTTTCCCTTCTCTTCACAGTTTTTAACTGCTAATAAACATCTTTTACCCCAAACTCCATCTCGGTGAATTCCTCTGGTGAACCCAACCTGTGACATTGCATCAGTACGATGATGCCTGTCCAGTACCACTGGCACCAGTGGTGAAAATCTAAGTAGAACATTTCTATGACAGCATCTTTGAGTTCCTGTGTATTGGCTGAGCTCAATTCTCTAACATTCTTATCAGTTATGTAATCTCTTGGTACTCTTTCAATAAATTCATTTTCTGCTAAAGATGGGAAAAAAGGGTCCATTTTTCCTATTTGTAATAAAGAATATGGCTGGTGTGAAATGTATTGAAATTTGAGCATTCCAGTCATCCTGAAAGAGGATTTGTTTGTGCTATGCCAAGAAACTTTGTCATTAGGAAGGTACTTTCAGATATGTTACCTTAACTGAAAGGAAACAAGATAATTTGGGATTGACATAATTTGAGAGGTGTCTTAGTTTAAACAGATTCTGAGACAAGGACTTGGGTACAGACAGTTTATTTGGGAGTGATCCCTAGAAGCACAAAATAAGAGTGCATTATTGAGGAAATCATATTTGTGAGCAACTAGAGCTTCGGACTTACTGGGGAGCCCTCTGAGAAACTGTATGGAACATGTTTCAGAATTCATGCTCCCAGAGGATGGGCATGCTAACGCATTTATCCATCATTTTTCATTGTGCGTCAGTAAATATTTGCTTTGCATCGTTTTCGCCTAAAGAAATTAAAAATTCTTGCAAGACACAGTGATAATCTATTTACAAAGGAAAAATCATGTATGTTGTCATATGTTGGTATTTCCTGGAGGCATTGTGAGTTATTCATCAAAACTGTTACTCTAGGCAGGGGCTGGATGATGTTCAAGGGCAATGGTGATCTCTGTTTCCAACACGTGGCTGGTCGTGGTGGGTGTGAGGTGTTGGAGCCTGAGCGGAAGGCTGTGGTGAGAATGAGTGGTTCAATGACAAGTAGGGAGAACAGCATGTCAAAGAGTCTTGGCAGTTCTGTACGATCAGGCAGAGAGGCAAGATGACCATTAGAAATCGGGGGCCAGAAGTTTCTGTGTTAAAATTCAATTTTCCCCTGCCTGGAAAAGGGGAACTGCAAGCATAAAGCAGGGTCTCAGGCTCAAGAGATTGCTGGAATGAAACCAGTGAAGAACCCCATTCTCGAAACTGGAAGACAGGACAGAGAATTATAGCTCATGGACCAAGGGGACACTGCAGGAATCTGTGGTTATTGAATTTTGCCTGATAGTGAACTCCGTTGGATGTGGGACTAGAGCAACTCAGCCAGTTCCAAACTCACGTAAGAATTGATCTAAGCCTGCAGGTGGGTGTCAGTTGGTAGTGCAGGGGGGTGGGGGAGTAGGTTTGCCATAATATAGAGGTCTGGCAGAGCTTCATATTTGTCAGCTAAACAGACTCTTGACATCTTTGAAGAACTGGATTTATTCAGTCATCTTATTTTTCCAGTTGAGTTGCAGGCACATATATTTCTAGAATGTCAGTATGAATAATTAATGCTTTATAAACAAAATGCTCATACATTTGTCAATTTCTACTTAAATGATGTGTTAAACTTTCAAGATATTTATTATTCTCCTTTTATGAGTAAAGCATCGTGCAGCATACAAAAAAGAATAAAACAGATCCTGCCTTGTAGAAGGTTGCAACATTATTAAATGTACACAATTAGCATAATGTATGTATCTCTAGCACATGGCATACTGTCCATCACATAACAGATATTTGATACATATTTACTAAATTAAGAGCTTGTAGGGAAATCCAGTGTCTCCCTAATATAATTAAAGCCCTGTACTTCTAACTTTAGCAATGGAGAGAGAATCTCACCCTATAAAGGAAAAGACGAACTTTATAGCACCAACATTTCCCTCTATTATTCATCTTCCCATTGAGGTCTCACTAACTCCTATTGCAAATGTGCTGACATAAGGAGGTGTTATTCACCCCAAAGTGAACTCATACATCTTCCCAAAATGGTACAAATCACACTTGAGATTAAGAGGAAACATTTAATTGCATTTACAATGCCAGGCACATGGTAGATACTATATAAGCACTTTATGCAGGTTAACTTATTGAATCCTCACCGAAACCTGTGGAGTAGGTACTGTAATTATGGAGGAACTGAGGCCCAGAATGGTGAAGTGACTTGCATAAGTTTACCCAGCTACAAAGTGCCAAGCCAGGATCCCAGCCCAGTCAGTGTGACTTCAAGGTCTTTGTAAGTACAACTCTATCCTGATCCAAGACTTCATTCAGATCTATAGAGAGCAAAGTAATGCCTGGGAGAAACATACAATGGACAAATTGCTTATACAGTGAGGCTTACTTATCTTAATCTTTGCTTCCCCTACTTGGGCAAGTTACTTAACGTGTCAGGTGCCATCTTTTTCCCTCTGCTTTGGAGCATCCTCTAAGGCAGGGGTCCCCAACCCCTGGGCTGTGGACCAGTACCACACAGCAGGAGGTAAGTGGTGGGCGAGCGAGTGAAATTTCATCTGCCGTTTTCCCGTTGCTCCCCATCGCTCCCCATCGCTCCCATTACCGCCTGAACCATCCCCCCGCACCCTGCCCCGTCTGTGGAAAATTGTCTTCCACAAAACTGGTCCCTGGTACCAAGAGTGTTGGGGACCGCTGCTCTAAGACCCAAAAGAGTCTGAAAAAGCAATAGGAGGCACTTCTGCTCTCTTTATAAGGCTACTATTGCAGTCTTCTTCACATGACTGACACCGGTGGTGTTCATGCTTTATAGGAGACTCTTCTTGCCATGCTTCCCTCTTAATGTGAATGAAAATAATTGGTAAACTGTAAAGAACTGTTAAAAAACCAAAATATTGTTATCCGTATTTAGCGGACCTAATGACACAGTTAAAATACTTTGCTCTAACATCCTGTTTTAGGTGAAAATGGCAAGTGTTTTAGCAGGAATGTTCACAGTCTGTAATTAGTAGTCCAGTCAGCTTGGTGGTTACACAAAGAAACAAGGAAGCATCCTGAAGAAAGGTGAATATACAGATTAATTTAATGATGACATGGAAAAGATTGAACCTATTTTTTCCGTTCAAGAAAGGATGCATCATTTTTATATTTGGATCAGTTTATGCTGTACTAGTGAGGAAAATTATTTGCAAGTATAAAAAAATGAGCACTTGGGCACTTTCTCTCCTCTTTGCCATATGTTCATTACCTATAAACTAGTTTGAACATCATTCCTTACCAATATTGAATTTAGATTTTGTTTTTCCTCCAGGTATAGATGACAGTACATTAATTTGTATATTTTGACTAACACATTTTTAGAGGAAACAATTCAGATATATCACTTTATGTTTCCTTTGGAATGCATGTAAGGTTTCCCATATTTTAAGGTTTGTTGCATAATCACTGTGCAGTAAGTACTGAAAGGCTGGTAATGATATTTTAGTGACTTCATAGATTTTATGTAAAGATGGGTGTATACACAAAAAGAATAGCTATTTTCTTTGATCTTTCTGAAGATGAGCAGTCACATCTATTCACTTTCAGTATCTGACTACCAATAAGAACATATGAATAGTAGACTGGGGGATTTTATTTTTGCTGTTGTTGTTTCTTTGTTTTCTCCTGGAGCAGGCATCTAGTCTTAATTCTGTGCTGACTTTTTTTTTTTAAGTAAAAGATGCTTTTCTCAATGCAAATATAAGATATTCCTGTACCAGATTTATGGAACAAGCAACATGTTCATTTGTATTTTTCAACTCAGACATGACAAACGTCCAAGCAATTTAGGACTGTTACTCAAAAATCGTGTCCACTCTGGTGGACTAGTTCCTAAATTTGTGAAGCTGCTTCCCACTGGAGAATAAAAATGAATTTTAAAATCTCATTGCATTACACTGAGCACAGAGCAAATGTTCATGAATATTCACTACAAAATTAGAGGTTATTGGAGCCTTAAGATTTGAATTAGTAAGGAAATGTAAGTTTTTTGCAGTCCCTGGATACTAAAAAAGCTATTATTTTAGTGTCTACAAAGGTAATGTTGGGAAAACTTCTCTACCAGATGGAGTAAATTTGGGATTCCCTGGAAGTGGTAAAAAAAAAAAAAATCCGAAAGGTCTCAGGACTTCCCTGGTGGTCCAGTGGTTAAGAATCCGCTTGCCAATGCAGGGGACACGGGTTTGAGCCTTGGTCCGGGAGGATCCCACATGCCACGGAGCAGCTAAGCCCGTGCACCACAGCTACTGAGCCTGAGCTCTAGAGCCTGCGCGCCACAACTACTGAGCCCGCATGCCACAACTACTGAAGCCTGTGCGCCTGGAGCCCATGCTCCACAACAGGAGAAGCCATTGCAATGAGAAGCCTGCGCACTGCAACAAAGAGTAGCCTCCCCTCGCCGCAACTAGAGAAAGCCCGCACGCAGCAACGAAGATGCAACACAGCCAAAGATAAATAAATAATAAAAATAAATTATTTATAAAAAAAAATTCAAAAGGTCTGAAAATGCTGTCATATGGGGCATAGATGAAGAAACTGGGGAGGTTTACCTGGGAAGCCTGTAGGTATAAATGGGATGGCTGTCTGTTTTAAGGATGAAGTTTTTCAGACAAAATCCCTCTGATAGGTGGAAGGTAGGGTTGGATCATTTCTAGAAAATCTTTCCTATTTTATGTTTTTGTTTTGTTCGTCCTAACCTCATCACCATACTCACATTGAAGGACACGAATGCTGGTGGAAATAGTCTTTATGATCCAATGTGGTAATGCTCCTTCACTGTTTTAAACAGAGTGGCTTGTTAATATCTAGTAATTACCTTTATGATCTAGTTTCTACAGACCATTTTCATATGTTGAATCATTAGTTTCTTGTACTTCTTACTTTGCATAACAGAAGATGCAAAATTAATTATTAAAAATAGCAATATTCTTACCTACAAAATAATAAGCAAAATATATAAGGAAAGATTCAACATACAAAACAATTATATTACCCAAGAATAAGCCAAACAAAAAAATGCATAAGATTTGTAAAAAGAAAATTTAGAAATTCTACAGAAGGATTTTAAATAAACATTTGTGCAGATGGAAAGGCACGCATCATTCTTTTTTTTTTTTGGTATTATTTATTTATTTATTTATTCATATTTATTTATTTATTTATTTTTGCGGTACGCGGGCTTCTCACTGTTGTGGCCTCTCCCGTTGCGGAGCACAGGCCCCAGATGTGCAGGCCCAGCAGCCATGGCTCACGGGCCCAGCCGCTCCGCGGCATGTGGGATCTTCCCGGACCGGGGCACGAACCCATGTCCCCTGCATCGGCAGGCGGACTCTCAACCACTGCGCCACCAGGGAAGCCCTCACGCATCATTCTTGAATGGAAATAAAATTAATCTATAAATTCAATGTGATTCTAATTATAATTTCAGTATTATAAAATGAAACTCTTAATAGTCTGGAAATATAAACACATGATATAAGTCAAGAGAATAGGGATAAAGAGAAATAAAAAGAGGATAAGATGCACCAAACATAATATAAATGTTCTATAATTAAAACTCACAAAAATAATAGATAAACAACTCAAAAGAACAGAATAAAGAGCCTAAAAATAGACCTAATTAAATATGAGTATTAATAGCTGATGACAAAGACACTTCAAGTCTGTGGGGTAATACTGTATTAGTCAAGTGATAGTGGTGGTTTATTTGGCTATCCATTTCCAAAAGCATAAAATTGGATTCCCTATGTCATGTCTTAGAAAAATATTCATTTCTGATCACATTCTGTACACATAAAATTTTAAAGAACACTAGAAAGAAATATAAATAATCTTGGGAATACTTTTCTAAGAATCTCTCTCTCTCTCTCTCTCTCTCTCTCTCTCTCTCTCTCTCTCTCTGTCACACACACACACACACACACACAAGACTAAGTAAAAGTCTAATAAACTTGACCACATAAAAACTGATACTCTGGAAAATAAAGTCAAATAATTATCATTGAATCTTCAAGAATCTAAATGTCTTAGTGGTTTCATAGCATTATCTACACAGATATGCCAGAAATATACCACTCAACTGTTGGTTGATTTTTAATCTAATTTATTTCAAGATTGTTATCTTTCTGCATGAATCTTTGCTAGCATTTCTGATTATTTTGTCACAATACTTAAATGTGAAAAAAATAAAGGCAAATGAAAACTGGGGAGGAGTTGTATGTATACTAGCTAAAGGACCTACTTCATTAACACATAAGAAGTTCTAACAATAGGAAAAATATGAATTGTTCTATTGAAAAATGAGAAAATGATATAAAGAAGCATATATGGTAAAAGAAATACAAATGACCAATCAACATATGAAAAGATATTTAATCTCAGTCATAAATTGAAAAGGACAACAAAACAACTTTTTCATTTATCAGGTTGCCAATGTTGGATTTTTCTCAACCTTTTGAAGTGTTGGGAATTAGTCATTCTCATCATTTGCTGGTGTAGTATACACGTGTGTAACTTATTGTAGGGCAGTTTAACCATGTTTATCAACATTTTAAATGCACTTATCCTTTGACTGAACAATTCCAGCACCCCAGCACCAGATTTACTCTACATAAAATCTCATAAATATCCTAAACACGTCCACTGCAGCATCAACTCTTAAAGAAAAAAGTCTGGAAACAACACATGGTGGAATATTTCACAGCATTAAGAGAATGAGGTAGATGTGTATGTGCTGATATGAAATGATCTCTTAGATGAGTTTTCCACTCATTCCTATTTTCTTTCCAGAAGAGCTTATTGAAGATCAACTGTGATCTATCAGTATTCTATTCTAAGCACTAACGATACAGTGGTGAATGAGCTGGCCTAACCCCATCCCTCACAGTACTTATATCTGGTGAGAAAGATAGTGGAAACGGGAACACCAATACGATCATTTGAGATAGTATTAAGTTCCTTAAAAAGCTAAGTAATCTGATAGACAGTGATGGAGTAGGGCTTGAGGGGATACATTTCAATTTTCATTTTGAGAATATTTTGTATTATTTGAGTTGTTTTTGCTACCTGTAGAAAATTTTCCTTTTACTTACGAAAAAAAGAATAAAAATAAGTTTTGAATAATGATAGAAGAGGTGGTTTTTTTCCCCCTATAGTTGAGACAAAAATACAAAGTAAAAACGTATCTATGTTATAACATCTAACTCTGGAAATAAATATGTTGTTTTAACTTTTCTGTTTCTTTTTGTTTTATAAGAAATTTACCATTAACTTTGGCAGTTTTCATGTACCTTGTGGGAATCTGAGGAAATTTAGCTGAGAGGATCCCTTAAGTGACTTAAATTATGAGAGTCAGTTCTAGCCCTCCTGATAGTGTTTAGAAAAGTTCCTTGAATCTTTATAGCACCTCTTTGACGAAAGAATGCCTTTCATCATTTAAAAAGATTGTACAATATAACAGAGAGAAGATTGCATAAAACCTAAATATACGGCTTAACAACTTGCTGTAAAACGAACACTGTGTAAACACTCCACAGGTCAAGAAATAGAAACTTGCCAGAAGCTTCCTGTGTGCTGCTTCCAGATCATAATCTATTCTTCCACCCCAGCCCTACACACAGGTGAACTAATAGCCTGTCTCTTTTAGTGTTTCTTTATTCCTTTCCTTTAGAGTTTTATCACCCATACATACTTTTCACTTTAAAAAAATAGATTTATTCTTTAGTTTTGCCTGTTTTTGCCTGTTTTCATATTAGTAGAATTATACTACACGTATTTTTTTCTTTCTTGATTTTTACACTCAACATTAAAATGTGTCAAATTCATCCATATTGTTGCATTTAGCCAGTAGTGTACTTGAGCTGGTGCTTCCCAGCTCATGAGAGCTGATTGTATGCATCTCTCCTCAATCCTGTGCCCAATGACATTACATTGGTAATGTGAATTTAGCCAAGGTAAGAGCATTTGCACCATGAAAATTGGAAAATGCAACAGATCAAAGCTTTTTCTTTCAGAGAGTCCATTGTTAAGCATTAACCAGTGCAGCAGTGCATTTTAGCTGTAGTTATACCATTTCAGTTGCTGTGCCTTCTTTCATTGTATAACTAGACCGCAGTTTATTTATCCATTCTTCTGTTGATGGACAGTAGAGCCGTTTCCAGTTTTCTGCAGCCATAAACTGTTCACCTATTACCTTTCTTGTACATGTGTCCTGAGGCACATAATAAGCAAACATACATGTATGGTGTACTCTTAGGAGTGGAATTATTGGGTCACAGTTCAGGCTCTCTCTCTGATCTCTAGTCCTTTCCTTGTCTTGGCTCAGTAACTCCTTCATATCTTGTTAGTGTTTTATGCTTCTTAAATGTTTGTTGTCTGCTTGTTTGTTTACTTATATTTTGCCTAGTTTTTTTTTTGTGTGTGTGGTACGCGGGCTTGCCTCTCACTGTTGTGGCCTCTCCCGTTGCGGAGCACAGGCTCCGGACACGCAGGCTCAGCGGCCATGGCTCACGGGCCCAGCCGCTCCACGGCATGTGGGACCTTCCCGGACCGGGGCATGAACCCACATCCCCTGCATCGGCAGGCGGACTCTCAACCACTGCGCCACCAGGGAAGCCCTGCCTAGTTTTTTGTTTTGCTTTGTTTTTAGTATTTTTCAGTAAGAAGGTTGGTCTAATTTATCAGAACTTCTGTTATCAAAAGCTTTCCTTTCACTGCTCCCTCAGTAACACCTTGGAGCTATTCTTGCTTCCAATGCCTCCTCAATTGCACCATTAGACAAATAGTTCAACTGCTGAGACAGGGCTATTTTACAGACACATTTTAATGGATATAAAGAATCATCTGTTCAGTAAGAAAAATTGATGTCAGAAAAGAATAAATATCCTACAGCTTAGAATAGAGCAGAATCCCTCTACCTGATATATTCATTGGCTTAGAGCACAATATTCTGTTCATAGGGAACATCGATTCTGGAAGTGAGATCTGATTTACTCCACAGTGGCCATAAGAATGTTCTGAGGGCAAGACTTCAATGAATGTATGTGATTCCTTCTTCCTATATTTATTCAAGTTGCTTATGTGGTTGAGGGAGTTATGGAGGTTAGGGAACAAGGAGGAGGAGAGGAAGGATGAAAAATGCCCCATTCCCTTGCTCTACCTTAAAGTACATTCCATCCTTTTCTGGATCATCACTGCACTAAGGGCTACCCAAGGAGTTTCCATTTGACCTCTTCTGACCCTGCCATATACAAACTTTAATATTCCTAAGTCCTATTTGCTCAGAGTTTTGCTTTCTGCATTAAAAAATATCTAATTCCTATCAATGTATTTTACTTCCCAAGACACGGATATTTTAGTGATATTTCCATGCCATGTTTTAACTTCAATGATTACTCCCCATTCAGAGAGACTTTTGGGGGGATATTTGAGGACAAGTAGTGTATATGAAGGAGTAGCCTTACTTTATTATTTTGTTTCATCTAAAGATGCTGTGACAGTGCTAAGGATCTAGAAAGCCTCTCCCACTGTAATAGAAAAAAAAGACAATAACAAGATAATCTACAGAATCTTATCTTTCCCTGTGCTTATCATACAGTTGAATGTCTCAATGCAATGAGTGAGCGAGTAAAATAAATTCCAAAGGGTAACAGGCCTCACCAAGGAAAGAGATACATACAAACTGTTTCACCCTGGCAGAGGATAAAAAGAAGAGGTGTCCTACAAAAAAGCAAGTGAGAAGACAGCTAAAATTTTAACAAATTCCTCAAGAGCAACTGTGGGACAGTATAGACTGTCTCAGAGCCCCGTTCCTTCCTGATCTCTTTTCCATGGGCCTCTGCCAAGCACCTATGAGAAAGACTGGGGAGAGAGCAGGAGACCTGAGAGCACAGGCATGAAACACCACCCACCTCCTAGACCCTTCTCTCATATGGAGCAAACACCTTAAACTTTGGTGGAAGGGCAGGGAATCAGCTTTTACCCAAGGTCCAGGGAAAGATCCATTGCTTTGGGGGGAGAGATAGAAGCAAAAACCATTTGTTCCTGGGAAAGAGGTAGAAAACCCTCCTTTCCCCAGTTACAAGCAAGAGTAAACTGCCATTGTGAGAGGCGCAGGAAACCTGCCATAATGGTACCCACACCAAGAGCCTTGCACCAAATAACAAGGAACAGCAATCTATCACTTAGGGAAGGGAAGGGAAACCCTCTCACCACTGATACAAGAAAAATATGCTCTTGGTGAGGGAAAAGTAAAATCAAAAGCCTAACCCTGGGCAAGAAACCCTCTCGCATCCAAGGTCCTCTATAGATACAACAGTTTGGTTGCTATAGGGGTAGGAAAGGCCGGAATGCTGAGAAGTCCCCACTCCAATTTTCCAGGTATACGTAGCCCAAGACTGAGGCTGGCTGAGGAGAATTGAGAATTGTCCCCTCCCCTACCTCCCATGATGAGCTTCACATCAAGTAACAAGTAATGGCAATCTACTTTCCTCTGGAGGAGGGGCAAGACCATGTAGAGAGAACTCATGTGATACAGGTGTGCAGGGCCTTTCAAAAGCCGGGGTGAAGCAGGAGAACATGGACAAAATACCCTCGTATCCAAGAGCCCACATTAAGTAAAAGTAACAGCAGCCACTCCTGGAGGAATCTGAATTCTGTGGTGCACTGAATATAACTATAATAAGATCTAAACCCAGCTCAGTTACTAACTAGATTTATTCAAACTACTCCACACGAACAGCCTGACAGAGGAGAGGTGAGCTCATTTCTAGTTATAAGTATCATTTACCTCGGTCTCTGCACAGTGTCCAGTATCCAAACAAAAATTAGGAAATGTACACAAAAGAGAGTAAAACTGACCTATGGTCAGGAAATAAAGCAGTAAAAAGAACCAGACCTAGAGATGATACCAATGTTGGAACTTACAGGAAATTTTAAATAACCTTGATTAATAAAGTATCTAGTGCAAAAAGGGGGACAACATGCATGAATAGATGGAGATTTTAATTAAAAGAATTTAAAACAACGTATCAAAATTTGTGGTTCATGGCTAAAGCCATGTAAGTTTCTGTCTTAAGAAACTAGAAAAGGAAGAGCAAATTAAGCCCAAAGCAAGCAGAAGGAAGGAAGTAATTATAAGAGTAGAAATTAGTAAAAGAGAAGACAGAAAGACAACAGAGAAATCAATGAAACCAAAAGGTGTTTTTTTGGGGGGGGAAATGTCAATATGATAAACGTTTAGACAGATGTATCAAGAAAAAAGAAAATAATACACAAATTACTAATATCAGGAAACAAGATGGGCATCACTATAGATCTTATAGACATTACATGAACAGTAAATGAGTATTATTAATAACTTTATGCTAACAAATTGCATGATTTAGATGAAGTAAACACATTCCTCAGAAAACACACACTATCAAAGCTCACTTAGGAAGAAGTAGTTAACTCAAATATCCATATATATATATATTAAGGAAATCGAATTTGCAGTGAAATATCTTTCCCCCCCCAAAAAAAGCAAAGCAAAAAAAAAAAAAAAAGCCAGACCTCAGTGGCTCTTCTGTTGAATTCTACCAAACATTAAAAGATGAAATAATACCAACTCTATACAAGGGTGTCTTGAAAATAGAAGTGGAGGAAAACTTCCCAGATAATTTTGTAAGGCTGACATTGACCTGATACCAAACACAAAGATATTGCAATCAAAACAAACTATAGATGCGTGTCCTTTATAAACATAGAACCAAAAATCTTTAACAAGGTATTATAGAATAAAATCATCAATATTTTAAAAGGATAATGCATCATGACCAACTGGGTCATACCCTAGGAATGCAAATTTGTTAACATTAAAAAAATCTATCAGTGTAATTCACCATATTAACAGTGGAAAAAGAAAAAGAGTTATCTTAGATGCAGAAAGAATATTTGACAAAAATTCAACATTTGTTCAAAGTAAAAAAATCTCTGCAAACTAAAAATATCTGGGAACTTCTCACAACCTGATGAAGAGCATCTGCAAAACACACCTAACATAATAGTGGTGATTGACTGAACAGTTTCACTTACTGATTAGAAATGAGGCAAGAATGTCTGTTCTCACTCCAATTATTCAATATTGTGCTGGAGAATCTTGCCAGTATAATAATGCAGGAAAAAGAAATGAAATGCACACAGGTTGGAAAGAAAGAAACAAAATTCCTCTTATTCTTATGTGACATGATCATCTACAAATAAAATAACAAATAATCTACAAAATAACACACTAGAATTAATAAATGAGTTTAACAAGATCAGAGAATACAAGGTCAATTTCCAAATACCAGTTATATACTAATAATGAACAATCACAAAATGACGTTTTAAAATGAATTTATAATAGCATCAAAAATAAATACTTAGGAATAATTTTAATAAAGTATGTTCAAGATTTGTATTATGATATCTAGAAAACTTCGCTGAGAGAAAAAAAACAAATAGATACACTATGTGGATTAGAGACAATATATGTAATACATGAATTCTTCTTGATTTTTTAAATTGGCGTATAGTTAATTTATAATGTTGTGTTACTTTCTGCTGTACAACAGAGTGAATCAGATATACATATACATATATCCACTCTTTTTAGATTCTTTTCCATATATGTCATCACAGAGTATTGAGTAGAGTTCCCTGTACTATACAGTAGGTCCTTATTAGTTATCTATTTTATATATAGTAGTGTGTATATGTCAGTCCCAATCTCCCAATTTATTCCTCTCTCCCTTTCCTCCTCGGTGACCATAAGATTGTTTCTTACATCTGTGATTCTATTTCTGTTTTATAAATAAGTTCATTTGTACCATTTTTTTAGATTCCACTTATGAGTGATATCATATGATAGCTATCTTTCTCTGTCTGACTTACTTCACTCAGTATGACAATCTCTAGGTCCATCCATATTGCTGCAGATGGCATTATTTCGTTCTTTTTCATGGCTGAGCAATATTCCATTGTATATATGTACTACATCTTCTTTATCCATTCCTCTGTCTGTGGACATTTAGGTTGCTTCCATGTCCTGGCTATTGTAAATAGTGCTGCTGTGAACAGTGGGGTGCATGTATCTTTTCTAATTACGGTTTTCCTTGTGTACTAGATAGACGTCTTGATCATATGTTGGAGAATAACCTGTATTTAAACCCTGGTAGCACTTATATCACATGGGATTGTGTGGGCCTGATGACTCGGTCTCTTATCACATGGGATTGTGTGGGCCTGATGACTCGGTCTCTTTCTCTAGGCTGTTTGATCCTTGAAGGTTGGTGGTTAGTAAATTACTGTTGAACAAAATAAGTGGCTGTGATTTTTCTATGTCCTAATATTTTCTTCTAACATTTTCCACAATAAAGTAAAAAGGGAATGTTTTTATCACTGTATAAAAGTAAATCTGGCATATTCTACTCTGAAGTGAGATGAAATGCCAGATCAGTGAAAAGTTAGGAAGAGAATATAACCTGTAAAAACCTTTTTCATTCAGGGAAGGGAAAATTACCTTTTTCTTTTTTGGTGTACTTCCACACAATATTTTATTTGCATTGATTATTTTTCTTTTATTATTTTTGTTTAAATCACCAAGGTAAGAATACTAGTTTTGATTATTTTCTTTCTAACATTAAAATCTTTATCTGCCTCCATCATCAGAATATCTTATTCGTTTCATTTATGTAATATTATAGGAGAAAAGGATTTTATTTTCATAATTTTATGTAGAGAATTTGTTTTAAAATATGTATAGTCGCTCAGCCCATGTATTATTTTAACTGTTTTCTCTAACATTCTACTATTTCCATATGTTGCAGAAGATGATGTATCCTCTAGGTTTAAAGGATGTATAGATATAATTGACCATAAAGTACTCTAGGGCTCCTGAAATCCTTCCTGGGATCTATCAATAAATTTGCATAGGTGTAGTGTTTAATTCAATTAAGGAAGAAAAAAGAGCAGATTCATTTTTTAAAAATCGATTACCTTTGTTAATACTTCTTAAAATACGCAAGTGTTAAATTTGCTTTATTTACATTAGAACAATATTGGCTCCTTTCAGGAGGTCCATGGGGGTAAAGCGAGTATTTTTCTTAAGATGCATGATGTATTTCTAAGCATGGAAATCTCAGCTATGATATTATTACTAGAAAGAAATCTTGAGGCCTCTAGTGTTCATAGTAGGGACACAGAGTCATCCTCCTAGGGTAACAGTTATTAATAAGTACCACTATGAATCAAGTCAGTTTATGAGCAGTGTGTGCAAAATGTACAGTCACCTTTAAACTTTCTGTTAAGGATATGGGACTGCAGAATGTATCTGAACTTCCCAGGAAGCCAATAATGAAAAAGTCCCAGTGCCCTTCATATATGTAAAGATGATCTTTTCTTTTCATCATAAATGTATTCCAGAAAAATTAGTAGAAGGCTATCATTATTGTTTGAGTTTGGGGACTAAGTAAAATCCTCATTCAAGCATATTGGAGGAACTTGACAAATCTAGGAATAATATGTCCAAATATGAGGTGATAAAAAAAAGATAAGTCCTTCATTATCTTTTGTGTGACTCCAAACCAAACAGGTTTATATCACTATCCAAATACACATCATTTGCATTTCTTCATGTCCCTGTTCATACAGTTCCCCTTCCTAACTCTACCAGAAATATTAATCTCCATCTCTTTTTGTTCATGTATATGTTACCCATATTCCTTGACTCTTCTACACCATTAAGCTATTGCTGACCACTTATTTATAGTGATTTTTGCCCTTCTTGTGGCAGTAATCTGGAATATTCATTTACCTTAAACCACGTGTCTCTTGTAATGTGTATCCCAAATTCAATAATTTATTTTTTCCAATTAGATTATTTACTTCATCATTTCAGGAATTAAGTATCTTTTCAGGTCCCCTAAGGCAGTGTTTTTCAAATTGTAGATTGTGCCTCATTAGTGGATTTCAGAGTTATCTTAGTGGCTCACAACTAGCAATTTTAAAAACAATAATGACTAGCATTGTGACTATGGTACAGAATTTGAGAAAAAACTGAAAAAAACACCCCAAATCCCACACAAAAATTTTCATAATTAATATTAAACCAATGCCAGAAAATCATCAAAACCTCAGTGTGTAAAGATGAATAGTCAGACAGATAGGTGGGTGAACAGACATAATTTTATAGAAAGGAGATTATCCTACAAATCACTTTTTCATAAAACTGTTCCATATAATTTTACTTAAACTGCCACCTGCTTTATAAGTGGTGCTTAAACAGTAGGGAACTTTGACCTCTGTGACTGCTTTGAACCTCCTCTGATTTAATATTATAATCAAAGTCCTGAAAAATATTGCTTTTGCTTACTTTCCTGTGGGGAATTAAATATTTTAAAAGTCTAAAATAAAAAATTTCAAGAATACATAAAAGTATACAGAATAACACAATGAATCCCTATATTCCCTTTACCTTGATTGAACAGTTACCAAGATTTTGCCATATTCACTTTACCTAATTATTTTTTGTTTGTTTTTGCCTTCTCTGAAGTAGTTTGAAAAAAATCCCAGATATGATGTCATTTTTGTTTCTGCACTATAGTATATACCTTTAAAAATTAGGGACATTTTCTTAAATAACCAGAATACCATTAACACAGCTACCGAAATTAACAAGGAAAATAATTTTTGGTGTCAACTAATACACAGTCCATATCCAAATGATCCCAATGTATCCTTTTGCAATTGACTTATTTGAAACAGGATCTAAGCAATGTTCACACATTACCATGGGCTGCTATTTCCCTTAGGTTTCCTTTAATGTAAGTGAGTCCTCCCTTCTGTTTTTCCTTTTCCAATTCTTCCTGCCCATGTTCTGGTTGCAGAAGTCAGTCTCATGTTCTTATAGAAGGGTCCATATTATCAATTTGGCAGTTTGGTCCATACAGTGTCACTTAACTTGTTCCTCTATATTGCTTATACTTTTGGTAAGTTGGGGTTAGTATTAGAGGCTTGATTAGTTCAGCTTCAATGTTGTTAGTAAAACTTTTATAGGTGAGGCTATGTGCTTGACATAGCATATCACCTCAGAAGATGCATAGTGTTGGTTGTTCTACTATCAGTGAGGCTACAGTTGGTCAGTGAGTTTAGCTGTCAACAGCCATCTCCCTCCATTGTCAATTTCCCACTCAAACTTTCATCTAATGGTTTCATTCAGTGATAACTCATTCAAGAATCAATTGTTTTATTAGGGATTGCCAAGTGGTTATTTTCTAACTGGTTACTCTAAAAAGTGGTTCATAGCGGAAAGGCAAGGTAAATGCTTATTTGTCAATTTTGATAAAAAGTTTATGCCCTTGTTTCTTTCGTTTTTGTTCAATCATGGTATTTTTCTCTTTTATTTATTTTAAAATATTAGATTTATAATATTTAATAAATTCAGCATGCTCTATCAGTTGTGTTCATTATTCATTAGTCAATTAGATGCTCAAATTACCCCATCTTTGGCCAAAGATATTATCTACACGTTGGCTCTGATCTCTTTTTGTCACAGCCTTTTAGTCTCTGATGGCACAACAAGATGTTTGTATGTTTTTTGACCCAAACTTGGAAATAGACTCTAAGGAGAGCTCATTTCTTTTGGTGAAATATGATATTTAAAGACCACAATCTGGGTGTCGTTGTGTTCACTGCTATTGACTTGTCACTGCTTCTAGTAGAGAAATGCTAAGGCATATGTATCTTAAAAAAGAAAAGAAATAATAACTTCATGTTAAGAATTTTAATTCAAATTTAATATTATATTTTAAATTTAAATTATTTGATTTTATACCTGAATCTCTTTTCTCTTACATGGGAAACATTGGTTCCTAACTATATTCCCATACTTAATAATTTGCATTACTTACACTATTAAAAATAAATTCAGGGAGCTCCTGGTGGTCTAGTGGTTAGGATTCAGCGCTTTCACTGCTGTGGCCCGGGTTCAGTCCCTGGTTGGGGAACTGAGATCTCTCAAGCCTCAAGGCCAAAGTAAAAAAAAACAAAAAACAAAAAAACACAACCCCTCCCCCCTCCAAATAGATTCAAAATAACACTGATACTGTTACTAACAATTTTCCTAATGAATTAATTTTGAGATTTCTTTGTGGCTCTATATTTTTTGAGACTATATTCCACTAAGTATGTGCTGTTAAAGTACCAGGTTCTAAAGTCAGTTAAAATAATTGCTTTCTGTATTATTTTGTCACCAACTTGATATGCAGTTTGGTTAAGTTGTTTTAAATTATTAAAAAATTTTAGATACTGATTTTCCCTTTGTATTTAATTTTATATTTACACATGTAAAACAAGTACAAATCCAAATTCAAAACTACATAGTAAGACATATTCAGGAAAGTGTTAATTTTTTTTTTTTTTGCTTTAAACACCAAATGTTATTTTACTTTATCAATTTAGGGTAACACTCTTTCTCTACTATTGTATAAAATATGTTGAACATAATTATACATTTTCTTGATGACATAAGAGCTTCATTACATATCAACCATAATTGCATGCTATGGTTTTATGATAATCAGAGCTCCTTTACTGCATACTAAAGGTCCTTAGAACTTGAGTTAACATTTTTTAACCTATTATTTTTATTAGTTTTCTTGTGGACTTTCAGGCTGTCTGTTCTCATGCCTCTGCCAATTACCTTCCATAGATGCTTCTCATTACCTCCTGTTTTGTAAACTTGGTGTTCAGATAACCAAGCAAGTTAGCATAGTAAGTAAAGTAAATGTATATTGAAGGAGAACTTAAGAACATTTCCTGAGTAAAGTACATACGTTTTAAGTGGCATGTTGCATCCTTTAATTTTTTTTCTTACTGCTCTCAGCTGCATTCTGGAGAGACTACAGAATGCCAACACATCAATTTCAGACAGGCGAGGTGGTGTCAGTTTGTATTTAATGACAATACATAATGTAGTGGTTAAGAAGATGATCTCTGAAATCAACAGAACTGGATTTAAATCCTACTGTGTCACTTACTAGCTTTGTTTCCTTGTTCATTCTATTTCAGATTTCTAAGCTTCAGTTGTCTCATCCACAGATGGAATGGGGAGAATAACACTACTCTTGTCAAGCATTAGTTTCTTTACTTTCCCACTTACCATGTGTTTTAACTACAGATAACAATTTTTATTGCTTTTTGGCTTACTGTTACAATCATTTTGGGGGGGCAGGGTTGGAAATATAAACATATATGTATACTTATATTTCTATACACAAAATGTAGCATACTAGATATACTGTTCATAACTAATAATCACTCTGGAAAATCGCTCCATATCAGTGTAAATTGATCTTCCACATTCATTTTATGGCTGTATAGTATTCTGGTTATTAAATCAGTTCCTTAATGATAGCAATGTGGATTATGTCTGCAGTTTTTCTATCACAAATAACATTGTAAAGAATAACCATATGTATAAATAGTTACAGGTATCTGATAGTGGATCTTTGGGATAGCAGTGACATTGCTGAGATATAAGATACATGCCAGTGTAATTTTTTTTTTTGTATCTCGTCAAACTCACCTCCATAGGAATTGTATTATTTTGCATCCCCCACCAGTAATATATGATTATTATTGTTTCTCTATAGCTTTGCCAATGCAGTGTCTTGTTAGATTTTTGGATTTTTGTCAACTAGTAGGCAAGAAATACCATCTAACTATAGTTTTAATGAACAATTCTTATATAATAAGTAAGACAGAGTATATGTTCACATTTAGAATCCATTTTTTATTTCTTTGGTGAGCTTAAGGTTCATATTTTTGGTCCATTTCTTTCTTCATATTGATGGCCTCTAATGCTCTATTTTGAGAATCTCTGTATATTAGAGCTAGTTTTCTTTTTTTTTCTGTGATATAAATCACAAACATATTTTCCCAGTTTGTCTTTTGATTTTGATTAATGTGCTTTTTGCCACATAAAAAAAAACTTAATGTAATAAAATTTATCAATCCTTTCATTGCTTCTGAATTTTAAATTATAATTAAGGAAGTTTTTCTACTACCATGTTATAAGGAAATCCACCCATATTTTACTTAGTGTTTATATAATTTCATATTTTATATTTAAATTTCTGATCTCTTTGAAATTTATTCTTGTATAAAAAGACCAAGACCTTTTTAAGAGAAAAACATAAGATATCCATTAGACTTTTTGACAGGAAGGCCTTACACCAAAAGACAGTGGAGTCAATGTATTTAAGATAGACAGCGAAAGATAATACAAGTCAAGGATTTATATATCCAGCCAAGCTAACTTTCAAGTATAAAGGCTACAGACATGTTATGAGCATGCAAGGATTCAGGGAATATTTTTCCATGAACACTTTGTGAGGAATCTATTAGAGAATGAACCTCACAAATCCACAACGACTGAAGAAGCATTGGCATAAGGACTGGTTTTAACCATCAAATAAAATTTCCTGTAGAGTTAAGTCTAAATGATAGATATAGGATGGAGCATTACAGTACAAATCTCTTTCTCTGACTCTGACTCTCTTCCCACTTATAAGGACTCCTGTGATTACATTGGACTCACCTGGATAGTCCAGGAAAATCACTTCATCTCAAGGTCCTTAACTTAATCACACACGCAAAATCCCTTTTGCCATGTAAAGTAACATATTTACAAGTTTTGAGGATTAGGACATGAACATCTTTGCAGAAGGCATTATTCTGTCTACCACAGGTAGTTACTAGGATTGAAAACATAATACTTCTAAGATCATAGCAGGGAAGCAATAGAGTATCAAAAAAAAGAAAGTATATATATATATATATATATATATATATGTACACATATATATAATGATATTAATATACAAGTAACCATTTATAGAAAATTATCTTTCTAGATATCAATGATATAACAAAGAGAGAATAAAACATACTTTCTAGTAAAAGACTATATATATGCATACGTGTATACATACATATACAAAAGAACTACATGTATGTGTATATATATATGCTTGTATATATGTAAATGTGAGGAAAAATGGATGACAGATTCACACTAATAAAAGGAGACATTTACATACTTCTCAATATAAGACAGAATAAGTGGATAAAAATTAGAAGGATATAGAAAGCAATTAACAAGGTATACATCATAGCATACTTTGAACCTATATAATAGAGAACATACTTTCTTCAAGTGTACATAAGTCATTCAAAAAAATTAACTGTATGTTAGGCCACAAAGAGAGATAGCTTCAGTAAAATTCAAGAATAGAAAAACTACAAAAAGTATTCACTGATCACAGTGCAATAAAACTAGAAATTCACAATAGCCCGGAGCTGGAAACAACCTAAGTGTCCATCATCGGATGAATGGATAAAGAAGATGTGGCACATATATACAATGGAATATTACTCAGCCATAAAAAGAAACGAAACTGAGCTATTTGTAATGAGGTGGATAGACCTAGAGTCTGTCATACAGAGTGAAGTTAGTCAGAAAGAGAAAGACAAATACCGTATGCTAACACATATATACGGAATTAAAAAAAAAAATGTCATGAAGAACCTAGGGGCAAAACGGGAATAAAGACACAGACCTACTTGAGAATGGACTTGAGGATATGGGGAGGGGGAAGGGTAAGCTGTGACAAAGCGAAAGAGAGGCATGGACATATATACACTACCAAACGTAAGGTAGATAGATAGTGGGAAGCAGCCGCAGAGCACAGGGAGATCAGCTTGGTGCTATGTGACCGCCTGGAGGGGTGGGATGGGGAGGGTGGGAGGGAGGGAGATGCATGAGGGAAGGGATGTGGGAACAGGTGTATATGTATGACTGATTCACTTTGTTATAAAGCAGAAACTAATTAAAATAAATAAATAAATAAATAAAAATAATAAAAAAAAGAAAAAAAACTAGAAATTAATAACAACAATTAAAAAATTTTTTTCTACCTGGAAATTAAAAAAAAAAACTAGTAAACAACATTTGAATCCAAGAAAAAACATGGACCAAAAATTGCAGAATTTTTGAAAATAACAATAATGAAAACATGATCTGTCAGAATCTATGGATACAGCTAAAGCATTTATCAGAGGAAATTTTATATCTTTAAATACTTATACAAATAAAGCTGATATACATTTTTCTCTGATAACTACCTCACCCAAGAATATGCTTGCCCCATCCACAACTACAGTAGCTCCATTGCCAGGGCTGGGATTCGTCCTTATTTAAAATTTTGATATTTTGTTATCATGGATTTTTGTATTAACTTTCATTTTTAAAAATATTGCATTTAAGTATCATTTATCTCAATTAATGCGTTTTTTGGTGCCTCCTTAAATTTTGTGCCCAAGGTCAGTGCCTCACTTGCCTTATTTTAGTCTTAGCCCTGAGTTGGGCCTCAGAGATCATCATCACTTCCCTTGACAACACGGATGGGCATAAACATCACCTAGCCCTCCAAATTGAGTGAATTCCCTTCAACTGCAGCAGAGAAGCTGGCAGAATTTCTGCATTTACTGAGCTGGGAAGGAGATGCCACCAGGATAAAGGGGTGTCTATAGGAGCAGCCAGAAACAAGATCACCATAGACTCCCATGGTTCTTACCTGAAGTTCAGCGTTTTTTCAAGCACAAATGCCCCTCAGATTATTGTGTCTTTGGTTAATTTCCAGAGCACTAAAATGGTTTTTTGGTCAATTTTGTATAGCTTTATAGTATACAAAATTGTATAGCTTTATAGCTATTTGAGGAGAGGATTTACTCATGTCCTCACTTGAGCATACCAGAAGTCTGGCCTTGGGTCAGAATTTTTATTATTTTTATGTCAACAATTAAAGGATTTTCAAGAAATGAAGGAAAGTAATAACCAGTAAAAACCAGTCAGATCTGCAGGCTATTTTCAATATTTTTAAAAAGCCTACCCGAAATAGCACGTTCATTTCAATAAATATGTCCGGAATAATTAAAAAGATGTCTTACTTTGCTTCTGTTGTAATCACATCATTTTAGAGTGGATCCCAGCTACTTAATGATGTTCAGAAACTGTGTTTGGTAGTTATAGATGTTTCTGATTAATTAAAAACAGAAAAGGAAATTATGACTTAATAGGTACAGTTTGTTCTCTAGGCATTGACTTTCAAAACATGAAGTACATGGGGGAAGGAAGTAATAAATAAGTGGCGTTTAGTGGTTGAAAGGTTGAATCAGTACTTTAAGGAAAATTTAGAGCAGCCATTTCTCTTAAGCCTAGAGAATCTTGGAAGATGGAAGAGAGGTAAATATACACTTCAAAGACTTCCTAAGAATGGCCTTGGGATTAGGAATATGGATCTCTTTTGGTAAAAGAAATAAATACACTGAAAAAAATATTCTCCTTGCTTCTTTTCCTTTGCTAATGGCAACAAAATCCACAATTTGTAACATTTTATATACGTTTAAAAATGAGGCATCTCTGCTCAAAAATCTCTTCTCCAATCCGTGATGTCTGATAACCCAAACTTAGAGAGTTCTAATGTTTAAGCTTCCCCTATGGTTGTGGACATTTTTTCAAATGTAAATACTGCTGGCTGGGGTCTCAAACTCAGTCATGAAAAGATGTTAGGGAATGTGAATTAGATACTCAATTCTCTGACTAATAATGGGGGGGGCGAGCAAGAAGGTAGGAGAATAAGGCACAGTGATGCCTGATAGGCCCTCTAAAGAGGATTGTTCCCTGCTACAAAATTTTCCTAGGTACAAGAGCTAAAAACCATACTAGTCTGTTCTAAGGAGACTAGTTCTTGTTAACTGATGCTCCCTTTGTTTCTCTGAGGATCATGGAGGTCCATGTACCATATGTCTGAATGGTTAAAAGTTACAAATCAAGCTAACAAACTGGTAAACCTAAAATATCAATACATTCAAACATACTATCCTCCTATCTTAGCAAATATATCTTCATAATGACTAAATTTAAAAGTCTATATATTTAAAAGCTAAACTACTAAAATTAATTATTATTGTGCATGTCTAGTTGTTCTGTTGATGGGTTGTGATGTTTAGGTGAGTAATAAAATAAGGCAAATATAATTTATTAATTATTACATGTTTATTTCATGAAATTTTTTCTTGCTTTCATCTCAATGAAATCCTTAATTATATTATTATAGTCAATATTTTCACATAATCTGTGAAAATTATGCTATTTATGCTACTGATTGAAACCCAAATTATCAATTAAGATTAAAAGCCAAACACAAAATTATAATTAATAAATAACAAATTTTTGGTAAAACGTTTTAAGGTAAACCTGAAAATATTTTAATTTTTAAAAATATAATGAAATCTTACCAAATATTTTTATGAATATTAAAACTAATAACAATTTTGGCATTCAGTGTTCATTTAGCTGCCAGTGTGAAGAATTGGTATCACAGTTTACTCCTGTTTTGTGTAGACCTATAGGTAATCAAATTTAAGAGTGATATGAATGGTTTAGTATTGCAAAATTTCCTTTAGATGCCATGTTGCAAGCAGCATGCTAATTTGTAATTACTTCTAACTTAGAATGAGAGCACAAAGAAAAGCAAGAAAATGCTTTCTCCTCAGCATTACTAGGAAGTATTTCAGTATGCAAAAATTTATTGTGTTGCTGATGTCTGAGAAAAAAAGAGTTGAAAATGAACCTTTTCTCTTACTTTAGTACTTCTGCCATTCACATTCTCTCAGAACTCCAAAGAAGTGTTTATTTCCAATGTTGCCAATGGCATAAATCACAGATCTTCACAGCCTTGAGATATGTTTGGCCTTAGTTTTGAGGACTTCATTCCTGTTGGATCCAAATGGCGTCAGGCGTAAAGGTGGACACTTAGCACAGCGGATTATGGGTTGTGCTGTGTTAGCACTGAGCACCAGAGCTGAGTGCAAGAGGTGCCCATATGTTCTTTCACACATTTTTTACGTGTGCATATTTGTGGCATTGTGTTCTCTAAAGCATGAGCCCCAGGGCAGATGTCCCTCTTGCCCAGGTCCGAGAATGGTATTAGCAAAGATAAGCATTAAGTGTTGGAAATACAAAGAGAAAAACCTCAAGAGAATTTGTGAAACATTTCTTTTATGTAGTTAAAGTTGTTTACTGAGGACGTGTGATGTAAACAGCCTAATCTGCCTCCCTTTAAAAATACCTAGATAATTCCACATTGCTTATTAATGATTTGAATATATTCTTCACATTGCTTTCTTTTTCTCCAGTCAGTATTGCTTTTTAAATTTATCCAGGTGAATCCACATGGATTAACCAGGTTCAGTCATTTTACCGATGTGTAATATTCTATGGTGTGAATACACTACCATTTATTTATCCACTCCTTCACTGATGGACATTTATGTTGTTTACAATTTTTCACTAATAAAAATGAATGCTGGGCTTCCCTGGTGGCGCAGTGGTTGAGAGTCCGCCTGCCAATGCAGGGGACACAGGTTCGTGCCCCGGTCTGGGAAGATCCCACATGCCGCGGAGTGGCTAGTCCCGAGAGCCATGGCCGCTGGGCCTGCGGGTCCGGAGCCTGTGCTCCGCAACGGGAGAGGCCACAACAGTGAGAGGCCCACGTATCGCAAAAAAAAAAAAAAAAATGAATGCTGACATAAATATTCCTGTATGCCTCCTTATGCAAATGTGTGCATTTCTCTGTGATAGAGCCCCCCCAAAATATTTAGATTAAAGGATATGCATATCATCTACTTCCTAGATATTGCCAAGTTGTACCAATTTGCATTCTGCCATGAGTATGAGTCCTCATTTCTCTGCAACCTAGACAAAATTTGACAAACCTAGGTAATGTCAAATCAATAATAGATATAAAACCATATTTTATTATTTCAATTAGTATTTCTCTGATTACTAGTGAGGCTGATTATTTTTTTCAAATGTTTATTGACCTTTTGATGAAATGCTTATTTAAATTCTTCATCCATTTTAGAGATATTATGTTTTAATGAAAATGAAGTTTTTTTTTTTTTTGCAGTATGCGGGCCTCTCACTGTTGTGGCCTCTCCCGTTGTGGAGCACAGGCTCCTGACGCGCAGGCTCAGTGGCCATGGCTCACGGGCCCAGCCACTCCGTGGCATGTGGGATCTTCCCGGATGGGGGCACAAACCCGTGTCCCCTGCATTGGCAGGCGGACTCTCAACCACTGCGCCACCAGGGAAGCCTGAAAATGAAGTTTTTTTTTTTGCGGTACGCGGGCCTCTCACTATTGTGGCCTCTCCCATTGCGGAGCACAGGCTCCGGACACGCAGGCTCAGCAGCCATGGCTCATGGGCCTAGCCGCTCCGCGGCATGTGGGATCCTCCCGGACCGGGGCACAAACCCGTGTCCCCTGCATCGGCAGGCGGACTCTCGACCACTGCACCACCAGGGAAGCCCTTGAAAATGAAGTTTTGATTAATTGTTCACATCTGCTCCTACCCCTTAGGCTACTTTGTTTCTTTTAAAAATTTTTAATTGTAAAATTTTGACAATATATTCACTTGATTTAAGATTATATAAAAAGTTACATATGAGAAACATCACTCCAAGTCAAGTCCCATTAACCTCACTGCCATGTGAACTCTTCATTGATAATCATTTTTCAATTTACCGTTTGGGCGTTTATTTATTCTTTATTTTTATATTTTATATTTATTCTTTTATTCTTATTAAGAAATAATAATGAAACTATTAGTCTTATTAGAGAATAAAATAAAGAGCCTACCTGGATTAAGAAATGATCATTACCACAGCTTTAGAAGCCCCCTCTCCCTATCCCTAGGGATAACCATGTTATGACTTTGCTTTTCTTTATACTTTACTCTTATCTATGGCTTTATTCTATCTCCACATTTCATTGATAGTTTGACTGAATATAGGATTCTAGGTTGGAAATCATTTTCCTTTAGCAGTTTGAAAATATCAGTTCATTTTCTTCTAGATTTCAGTGTAGCTAATAAAACAGGTGTTGTTAATGAAACATCTAGATTTGGATGTTGCTAATGGAACATCTGTTGCTAATCTTAATTATTTTTCATGATTCTCCAATATTATTTGTTCCCCCCACCCTCGGAAGCTTGAAGAATCTTCTTTCCATTCCCAACTTTCTTAAATTTCCCAATCAAGTATCCATACCAGGGTATATTTTCACCTATTGTGGTGGATACTTGGTGTGCCCTTTCAATTTGGAAATGTGTTTCCTTTGGTTCTGATCAATTTTGTTGAATTATTTCGTAGACAATTTCCTCCCCTGCACTTTCTCTTTATCATTGTTCCGTAAGTCTTCTTATTTAGCTCTTGAAATTCTAGACAGTATGCCAACATTTTTCTCTTTCACTTCTAATTAACAATTTTTTCCTTCTGATTTCTGAGCAATTACCTCAAAAGACTTGAGCTCTAGACCCAATATTCCACTTATTATCTTGGTCTCTCTCTAAGTTTCAGATTCATCATGTTTAGAAGGAATAAGCTGAACTATAAAATGTTTAACTTGCCTTCCAACTCTAACTTACTATGATTTTCACATTGAATCATCAGGTAGGCAGGCAAGTTTATCTATTCCCTATGTGAACAGAGGAAGGAATTAAGTCTCAGAGAGTTTAAGATCAGAATTAGAACATATCTTTCTGACTCCTGGTCTAGTCAACCTTCTTTTTTTTTTTTTTTTTTTTTTTTTTTTTTTTTTTTGCTGTACGCGGGCCTCTCACTGCTGTGGCCTCTCCCGTTGCGGAGCACAGGCTCCGGACACACAGGCTCCGCGGCCATGGCTCGCGGGCCCAGCCGCTCCGCGGCATGTGGGATCTTCCGGGATAGGGGCACGAACCCGTGTCCCCTGCATCGGCAGGCGGACTCTCAACCACTGCGCCACCAGGGAAGCCCATAGTCAACCTTCTGTTAGACTATGTCACATGACACAATAATCATAATACTGCAGTCACGAACATAAACTAGTTTGACTAAAATAATAGTTTGCTTTTAAAGTCGTTCTTCTGTACTGTACACATATGCCAATAATCTCTACCTAGTCTAATTTTATCTTTGTCTCTACCTATTCTAAATTTATCTTTCTAAGATGATAACTATTATTCAATAAGATAGTAGCAGCAGTAGGTATACTAAACTGCTAACAAATGATAGAGAGTTTTCACTAACCAATTAAATTGACACTTCAAACACTCAACTTTCTCCTTGAGTAAAATACATTTTAAGCTTTAGGGGAATTGGGGCCCTTAAGTTTACTTTTAATGATGGTGTCCGGAATGTAAACTATATCTTTCTCTTTGTTCAAATGCCTCTAATTATGATTATTTTCCTGTACTTAAGTGACGATCTTCACATCTTTCTCTCTTCTCTTCCTTTTTCTCCATGTTTAAATGATGACACATACAAGATAACATATAAAATATATTTAAAGTTAAAATAATGATAATACTAAAACTCCCCCATGCCCATCATCCATGTTAAAATATGGAACATTATCATTACCTTAGAAGATCATCTATGGCCCTCCCTGATTTCATCCTCTGCCCCACCCTCAGATACATCCACAATCCTGACTGCACTAGTCAATTTCAGCTGCCATAACAAAATACCAAAGACTGGGTTACTCAAGCAAGAGAAATTTATCCTCTCATAGCTCTGGAGGCTAGAGTCGAAGGTCAAGGTGACAGCAAGTTTGGTTTCTTTGTAGACCTCTCTCCTTCGTTTGTAGACAGTCATCTTCTCACCGTGTGTTCACATGGTGGTCTCTCCTCGCACACACATATCTGATGTCTCTCTGTGTCCTAATCTCCTCTTCTCATAAGGACCTTCTTATATCCTCCTATAAGGATTAGGTCCCACCCTAATGACCCCATTTTAACTTAATTACCTCTTTAATGACCCTCCAAATAGTCATATTCTGAGGTACTGAGGCTTAGGGCTTCAACACATGAATTTTGAGGGGACACAATTCAGCCCATAACACTGACTTTTGCATCAATCGTGTCTGCTATGGTCTGAATGTTTGTGTCCCCCCAAAATTCATATGTTGAAACTTAATCCCCAAGGTGATGGGATTATGAGGCAGGATCTCTGGGAGGTGATTAAGAGGCAGGGCCTCTGGAAAGTGGATTAGTGTCCTTTGAAAAGTGGCCAAAGAAAGCTTACTTGCCCCCTTCCACCATGTGAGAACACAGTGAAGAGGTTCTGTCTTATAACCAGGATGCAGGCCTTCACCAGACACCATATCTTCCAACGCCATGATTTAGACTTCCAGCCTCTAACACTGCAAAAGAAATTTCTGTTGTTTATAAACCACCCAGTCTTCGGTATTGCAGTAGCCCACACAGATGGGCCACTTGGGGTCCTCAGTCCTTCGAGTCATTAGGCACAGATTAATCCTGATTACTTACCTAGGGAAAATTTGACTACTATTCCACACTGAAGGTAAGAAAGAATATGTCTGGAATACAGGAAATTTCTTAGGACATTTCTTAGTATTACAATATCCTATGATTAAGTCAGTGGAAAACTACAACAACACAATCCAGGCAGGACTACTAAGGGCCCAGACCCCTCAGGAATGAAGGTTTGGGTCACCCCACCAGATAAAGAACCACAACCAGCTGAGGTGCTTGATGAAGGCAAAGGGAATATGTGATGGTCGTGTAAGAAGGTGGTTATAAATACCAGCTATGACTGTGTGATCAGTGACAGAAATAGGGACTGTAATTATCATGACTATTTCCTCATTTTGTTACAAATATGTTTGTGTATATATATACATATAGTAAGCAAATATCTTTGTTTTCTTTCCTACCTTATTTCCTTATCATATAACATAAGATGTATTAACTTTATATCAGTTAATTTTACATCATAGTAATTTTACATCATTTAAGTAGTATTAATTTTACATCATAGTATTCAAGTTATGGGATATAAGAAGAGTAAACATCATTCAAAGGCTTTACTTCCTCTCCTGAGGAAGGGACTAGTACATTTTGGGTTGTACACAGGATAGTTGTATCATGTTAGGCAGAATTATAATCTTGTTATTTGTTTAAGGAGATGCATATAGATATTAAATTGACAAGGGGTGGGATTGTGATAATTTTATGTGTTAACCTGACTGGGCTAAGGGATGTCCAGATAGCTGATAAAACATATTTTCTAGGTGAGTCTACAAGGGTGTTTCTGGAAGAGATTAGTATTTGAATTGATGAACTGAGCAAAGCAGATTACCTTTCCCACTGTGAGTGGGCATTATCCAATCTGTTGAGGGACAGAATAGAACAAAGAGGTAGAGGAAAGATGAATCACTCTCTGGTTGAGCTGACTCACCCATATGCTGTCCTCAGACACAGGCACTCCTGGTTCTCAGGCTTTTGGACTTCAGTTGGGACTTTTATGCCATAAGGCCTTTGGACTTAGACTGAATCGTGCCAGCATCTTTCCTTGTTCTCCAGCTTGCAGATG
The DNA here is from genome assembly GCF_964165515.1 of Mesoplodon bidens. Lineage (NCBI taxonomy): Eukaryota > Metazoa > Chordata > Mammalia > Artiodactyla > Ziphiidae > Mesoplodon > Mesoplodon bidens. The sequence goes on from NC_138163.1 coordinate 101,768,457, forward strand.
GCAGACTGTGGGACTTCTCAGCCTCCACAACCTTGTAAGCCAATTCCTATAATAAATCTCCTCTTATACATAGCTACATATCCTACTGGTTCTGTTTCTCTGGAGAGCCCTGACTAATACAATACCCTTGCTTTACTTTATGGATATACTGTATATTTTTTACCACCTGTCTTAGTCAGTTCAGGCTGCTATAACAAAATACATACTAGGTGGCTGATAGACAACAGAACTTTATTTCTCACAGTTCTAGAGGCTGTAAGTCAGAGATCAGGGTTCCAGCATGGTTGGGTTCTGATGAGAGCCCTCTTCTGGCTTGTAGACTGCTGTTTTCTTGTTCTATTTTCACATGGTGGAGAGCAGAGCAGAGGAAGGAAACTCTCTTGTGACTTATAAAGGTATTAATCCCATTCATGGGGGCTCCACCTTTATGAGCTCATCTCTCAAAGGCCCCACTTCCTTATACCATTCATAGGGTTTTAACATATGAATTTGGAGGGACACAAACACTCAGTTTATAAAACCACCAATGGGTATATACTTAAACATTACTTAGTTTTGCCAGTTTTTGAACTTTATATCAGTGGGACCAATACTGTATTCCACTGGGTCTTTCTTCTATCCATTCTTCGAGATACATGATTGAGTTCCACTGCAGTATAAGAGTTTATTACACAATTTATTTATCTATTCTATTATTAATGATATTTGGTTGTTCCTAGTTTCTTGATATTATTAGCATTGCTGTTATGAAAGTTTTTGTACATGCTTTCTGGTATATATTTGCAAGAATTTCTCTAAGCTTTTATATACTGGTAGAACTTCTGGGTCATGGGATTTGTGTACAGTCAGTTTTACTCAAGGTGCCTTTTGTTTCTAGGCCCGTTTTTATTTTTCCTACTCAATGACAGAGGATTCCTGTTGCTTCCCAGTTGACATTCCCCCATTCTTCCTTTAGTGGAATTCTGATTTTCAGCTGGGCATATGATCATTCAGAATAGAGACTTTATTTTCAGCTCCCTTGCTAAAATGAAAGCATGAATATTGGTTGGGACTTTCTGGAAGGCTGCGTAAAGAAAGCTGACTGCTGGGAGGTTGCACTTTGTACTTCCTGCTACTTGAAATGCAAGTTAGATAGTGAATATCCAGCAGCCATCTTGACCTTTAAAGATGGAAACCGTATCCTAGGATGTTGGAGCAGAAAGAAGGAATTGTGGTTTCCAGGGGACACTGTGGACTTCCATACCAGCTCTGGACTTCCAAATTTCAGACTTCTTTAATGTGAGATATTAAACCTTTGTGTGTTTAAGCCACTATTTTTTAGTCTGTGTACTTGCAGCTAATAGAGTTTCTAACTCAACACATTTTCAAATTTAATTTGATATTCAATTTCTGATATTTGAGCATATAAAAATATTTTGAAATTTTAGTTTATTACCTCTCAAGTTTGATGATTTCTTGATACCTCTTAGAGAAAAAAAAATCTTTATTTCAGAATGTCAGTTATTCCCCCAAGGAATAAGAGGTCTTTGATAGGAACACTTGACAGTCCCTAAGAAACCGTACCAATGACTCTCCATCTAACAGGAAGCCTCTGCCTTTAATAAGTGTTTCCATGCAAAGAAGGATTACAGAAGACAATAGAATTATTAACTGAGAGGTTGTGGTTAATCTTACTACACACTTTTCTCATCTACCTATATATTCCTCCCAGTCCCACCCTCTGACTCCCCTCAGAATTAACCACTATCATTATTTTTAAAAAATTTTTATGGCTTTGAAAATATGATTCTTAAGCAATATATTATTAGAGTTACTTGTTTTGAGTCTATAAAACTGTAGTTTACTGTATTTTGTCTTCTGGGATCTGCTGTCCTCTCTCAAAATTAGTTTTCCAAGAATTATCTATGATTTAATGAGTCACTAAGAGCATGATTTAGGATATAATTAGCTGTCATAATAGACAAACCCTCAAATTTCAATATTGCAACACAATATAAGTTCATTTCTCTCCTGCATAAAGTCTAAAATACACATGCTTTAATAGTGTATGGCTCTCATCCAATTGGTGAATCAGGAACTTAGAATTTCTCCACATTATCCTCTGCTGCCTTCAACAAATGGCTTCCTAAGTTTCCATATTTATCTTCCCTCAAGCTACAGAGAGAGGAAAAATATGGAGGATCCATGTAAGATGTTTCTTTAAGTCAGTTCCAGAAGGGGCACACATCACTTCCTCTTGTGTCCCATTTATGAAAGCTCAGTCACAAGGTGTGGCAACCATGGAGGTGTGCTTCTCAGATCTCCCTTTAACACAGAAGCTCCTGGAAGGAATTCAGTGAGCTGACAGCCTCCAGCTGCATCACCTTTAGGATCTATCACAACATTCAAGGTGAGGCTGGTTTCCCAGGCAGTTTCCAACCAATGACAGCACGGCAAGTTTACAAGAGGCTGGACATTTTTACCCAGTGCAGAATTTATCTGTGGGCAATCTTTGTGTTGGGACTTCACATTGGACTGGCCAAAACTTTCTCGGAGCTGCACTGCAGTCTGAAGTTTCTCTTAGCCACTTATCCTTCCTTCTCCTCTCCTTTCACATGGGTGAGACCTGCATCATGGTTTGAAGTCTCCCTGAATACTCTTGCTCCCTCTGCCCTTTGTTATTCCTAGGGCTCAAGCTCAATAAAACTCTTAAAACTCCTAATTCCATCTTTGTGTTGGCTTCCCAGAGGATTCCAAATGACACACATGATCACACATAAGTTCAAGGGAGGCTGGAAAATAGAGTCTAGCTGTATTCCCAGGAATAAGAGAAAACAGGTACAGTGATCAGCTAATCAGTATCAGCCATAATTTAGCTCATTCATTTTTACTGATGTATGATAGCTCTTTTGTGAATATACCACAACCTATTTTATTTACTTTTATGTCAGTGGACAATTGGGTTGTTCTGAATTTGGGGGCGGGATTGTTTCTTACCATTACAAACATTGCTGCTATGAAGAATTGCACATATCCTGTAACATAATTATGAGAGTTTCTCTTAGTTATATGTACTTACAAGTGATTGCTGAACTATAAGATGTGCACATGTTCAACTTTGTGAGATTATGTCCAACTGTTTTCCACAGAAGTTGTATCAATTCATACACATGCCAGCTATGTATAAGAGTTCCCTTTGATCCACATCCTCTCCTTCACTTGTTTTGTTAAATTCTTAATTTTTGCCATTATTGTGAGATATAAGAAAATAATGCAATTAAATATTAATTTTCCTCTGACCTCCACAGTTTTTAGGAACTGGTACAGAAGCTTTATAAACATTTGTCCTATTATAGCCAGCCCCTCTTTCTAGTAGCTCATTCATACCATTCATCCTACTCAGGTCTGTCTGTGTTTATTTTTCCTTCATTGCTACCATTCATTACCTTTTACTTCTATATCAAGGGTTCTTTGCTTTGTCTTTATCTTTTAATACTCTCTAGTTCTTTCCTTATTAAAAACAAGATTTCATCTGACATTTTCTTTTAATTAAGATTAATCTCAGAACGCCCTTCCTTAAAGAAAGCTAAAACCACGTTAAATAAATAGAGGAAACTGGAGAAAGGAGAGACATATAATGTACACAATCCAGCAGTATTCCATGGTTCTTCTGTTCCCACACCCAACTCACTGAATACAAACATACATGTATACATATGCATGTGTTTATGATGCATGTGTATACATATGATTGTGTGAATATATACATATATGTGTATGTATACACACATAATATATATACAATACTATAATATAGAAAAACCTAAAATATATATGCATTATATATGTGTACATTACATATATGTACATTATAGGTATCTGAGAAATATAGATAGATAGTTAGATGGATAGATAAATTGATTGATTCAAGGTACCTAACATAACATTGGATTTATTGAGAGTATATTAGGTTAGTGTTACTGTGCAGTATTGAAATTTGTGACTGAGAAAAAGAGGTGTTTCAGAAAAAGAGGTGTTAAGTATCTTATGTTCCAGCTTTAGAGTCTACTGCTCCACCAGATGTTCAAGGCTGCTGCCTCCCTTGTATGGCTTGCTAATATTTGCCATTGGGCAGAATTACACACTCCCTTCCCCCATAACTCCAAATAAGAAGACTTAAAGAAAGGAAGAGTCTCCTTTGGGCAGATTGTTATGTTTGTGATCTGAGATATGTCTTCCTCCTCTCAGTGGCCCCTGATTTTGGAGCCACTGAAGAGATTAAAGACTACAACATTGTTAGGGACTATCATGGCATGTGGCAGAATTCTGAAGTTCAAGTAGAATGTGGGGAAGCAGCTTACCAATGCCTAGGGCAGTAGCATAAAAAAGGCCTCTCATCATGTGGCCTATGGGAGTTACCTCCTGTCCAAAGAGCCCAAAGCCAAAAAGCCAGAGCAATAATTATCACTAAGTAAGGAAAGGAGAGCAACCGCACCATGAACCATTGTGTAATAGCACATTGGGCATTCCCTACTCTTTTCTTTACACCTTACTGCAAAGAAGATGGAGTAAAAGTGGTTAAAAGAGCAGACCTTGTGCTCTGCCACAGCCATCAGGCCCTTAAAGTTCCCTACATGTAAGCTGCTAGACACACAAGTTTAGCTTTTCCTCTGGGGACAAGAGAAAGGCTTTGGATTGAGTATGACATTGACTTTGTAAAAAGAATAGGACTAAGTCATGAAAACTTGAATGAAACTGCTTTAATTACTGAAAGTGACTGAAAAAGCCATTGAGTGAGATATGAAGCTCCTCACCAAGAAAGGAGTGACTGAGCACAGTTGGAAACAGTAATTGAAAACAAAAGACTCTGGGCCAAGGTGTCAACATTGGAGGCTCTTGAATTTCCCTCTTCCCATGGATGCACCAAATATACAGCTACACATGGAGAAATTCCTTCTAACAGAGTCCCAGAAGCTAGTTGAGTGACTCCTACACATCAGGAAACAGAAAATACTCACATCTAAATGACCTGCACCTAGGTACTGATAGTGATCCTCCCTTTTGGCACACTCCTGAGGCTCAACACACTCAAAAACTGAGATCCACTAGGAATGAAGACAATGACTTTGACAGTCACAGAGTTTTGAGAGGAAACCAGGAACTTGGGCCAGACTGATTGACATGGTTGATCTCCTAAATGAGACCAATCTGTTAAGACTGGGAGAGGTGGTTGTTTTATCTAATTTGTGGAAACCGACACAGAGAGTCAAGAAAAATTAAGAAAAAGGGGACTATATTTCAAACAAAAGAACAAGATAAATCTCCATAAATCAATCTTTTTAAAAAAAATAATTTATTTATTTATTTATTTATTTATTTATTTATTTATTTATTTATTTATGGCTGCATTGGGTCTTCGTTGCTGCGCACAGGCTTTCTCTAGTTGCGGTGAGCAGGGGCTACTCTTGTGTTGCACCGGCTTCTTGTTGTGATGGCTTCCCTTGTTGCGGTGCATGGGCTCTAGGCATGCGGGCTTCAGTAGTTGTGGAACACAGTCTTAGTACTTGTGGCTTGCAGGGTCTAGAGCACAGGCTCAATAGTTGTGGCGCATGGGCTTAGTTGCTCCGTGGCGTGTGGGATCTTCCCAGACCAGGGCTTGAACCTGTGTCCCCTGCATTGACAGGTGGATTCTTAACAACTGCGCCACCAGGTAAGTCTCAGAAATCAATCTTAATAAAACAGAGATAAGTGAATTATCCAGAAGAGAGTTCAAATTAACAGTTGTAAAGATGCTCACTGAGGTCAGGAGAGCAATGCATGAATAAAGTGAGGATTTCAACAAAAAAGATAGAAAATATTTAAAAAGTACCAAACAGAAATCATATAGCTGAACAATAAAATAACTGAACTGAAAAATTCAATAGAGGGGTTCAACAACAGGTCAAGCTGGGGAAAGGATTAGTGAACTTGAATACTGGGCAGTGGAATTCATCCAGTCAGAAAAGCAAAAAGAAAAAAAGAGTGAGTATAGCTTAAGGGATTTATGGGACACTATAAAACAGCCAACATATGCACTACCAGAGTCCCAGAAGGCAAAGAGAGAAAACAAAGAAAGAAACAAAGGGGAAGAATGCTTATTCAAAGAAATAATGGCTAACCTTGGGAAAGAAACAGACATCCAGATCCCGGAAGCCCAGAGAATTTCAAAAAAGAATTCAAACACTCACATGAGATACATTATAATTAAATTGTCAAAAGTTAAAGACAGAGAGAGAATAATAAAAGCAGGAAGGGAAAAGACAATTTTTATGTACAAGGGGACCCCCCCAAGGAAATAATCAGTGTTTTTTTCAGCAGGAATCTTGCAGGCCAGAGGGGAGTAGTATGATATATTCTCAGTGCTGAAAGAAAAAAAAAACTGCCAATGAAGAATATTCTACCTGTTAAAGTTGTCCTTCAGAACTGAAGGAGATGGAGGCTTTGAGATTGAACCCAATCCCAAACTCACTCAGATTGTTAGCAGAATCTCCTTCTTGTGGTTGTAGGGCTGAGGTCCTTGTTTCCTTACTAAATGTTAGCTGAGGGACACTCCTAGCTCCTTGAGGCCTCTGTCTGTTTTTTCCACATTGTCCTTTTCATCTAAGGGCCCATTATTGTGTGCTGAGTTCTCACACTTGGAATCACACTGATTTTGCCTTCTCACTAACTTCTGTCACATCTCTCTGTTTTTAAAGGGGCATGTAACTAGGTTGGGACCCCCTCGATAATACAGTATAATCTTCCTATTATAAAATCTTTAATCTTTGTGACATCTTAAAAACTTCTCTTATTACTTAGAAGATTCTATTCTTTTTAAATTCAATTATAGAAAAGCAAATGGGAGAATGCCTGCTTTTGTTACTGCAAGTCTTTTATAACATAAATTGGAAGTTTTCAATTTTTAAGAGCACACTATATGAAATACTGCAAACTTTGTTATGCATCAGTGGCAAAATGTTAAATCTGATTGCCTCAGTTAAAAGTCAAATTTCACCCTACCCTTATTTATCTGACCTAAATATTATATACCCAAATATATGTTCAAAAGAAGCCTAGAAAGTACAGGAGCAATAAAATTGCAAGGAGATTTGCTGTGATGAGAAGAGAGAGCAGAAGACAAGAAGGAAAAAGTGATTTTCTTTCTTCTTACTGTAGAAAGAAAATCATTACAGTATAAAATTGATCAAAACAGGATAATGGCAAAGGATGAAGATTAATACCTATTTTGAGAAACCAATGAACAAGTATAGATTTTTAAAATTATCCTTATTAAATTTTCTATCTTCCACTGTTTATTCATTTAGTCAAGCATCATATGCTGTATATTTTGAGGCTACAGTGTGCCAGATACAGCGATAGGCTTTGAGGAAAAAGATGAGAAAAAAGACAATCTTCCTCCCGTTAATGTGGAGCATGCATTCCAGGCTGGGACTGTTCATTAGGCGATATTTAGAGATGGCAGTAGAAACTTGGGGGAAAAAAAGGATTTTATATACCTAAAGATATTGACACGATGCAGAGTGCAGAGTACTACAACGATATCACCATGGATAAAACCTTGAGGTAAACATCCCATTTAAAAGACATCCAGAAGAAAGGGGTACTGTAGAAAACAAGGGAAATATAGATAAGTAGGAAGAGAATCAGGGACAGTATTGCAGAAGCTAAGTGTGGAAAGCATTTTACAAAGTAGACTACATGAGCATCAGATTTAATACATGAAAATATTTTAAAACTCAAATATCAGAGAAGTTATGGTTAAATGGGTGATCACATATACTTTTGGTTGTATAGCTTCTTTGAAAGGCAACCTGCTGATATTTATTATTCAAAATTTCAAATATCAATCTTTTATAAATCTGTAATTCTACTTTGGTATGTATCCTGGTGAAATGCTCATACATGAGTACAAATTCTTGTACAAAGATGATTCTTCAACTATTATTTTGTCATAGTAATTACTCAGTGTAAATGCTTGCCCAGCAAAAAGAGAATATCAAAATTAGCACTATCCAATAAAACTTCCTATGTTAGTAGATACATTCTATATCTGCTATCGAATACCTAAAGCTGCTAAGCATCAATATTTTTAATGTAAGTAGGTTAAAATATGACTTAAAAAATACATCATATATACATACATATACATATATGTATTACTGGTTTAAAGCTTTAAGTACAGAATAATGCACATGTTGCGATGATATTATATATAGTACATTTCTGTATGTGTGTATGTGCATACATGTGGAGTTTTAAAATATGTATTAAATCAATTTGACTTTTGCATTAAAGTAATTAATGGATAAAAATTTTTTAAAAAGTTTTAAAAAAAGAACTGAAGGAGAGGGGCGTCTCTGGTGGCCCAGTGGTTAAGAATCTGCCTGCCAATGCTGGGGACATGGGTTCGAGCCCTGGCCCGGGAAGATCCCACATGCCATGGAGCAACTCGGCCCATGTGCCACAACTGCTGAGCCTGAGCTCTGGAGCCCGTGAGCCACAGCTGCTGAGCCCACGTGCCACAACTACTGAAGCCTGCGCACCTAGAGCCTGTGCTCTGCAACAAGAGAAGCCACAACAATGAGAAGCCCATACACTGCAACAAAGAGTGGCCCCCCTCACCGCAACTAGAGGAAGCCCATGCACAGCAACGAAGACCAAAACACAGCCAAAACAAACAAACAAAAGAACTGAAGGAGAGATGAAGAGTTTCCCAGAAAAACAAAAGCTGAAGGTGTTTATCACCACTAGACCAGCCTTACAAGAAATGTTAAAGAGAGTTCTTAAAGCTGAAACTAAAGGACACTGATTAGTAACATGAAAATATATGAAAGTATAAAATTCACTAGTAAAGGTAAACATATAGTTAAATTCAGAATACTCTAAAATAGTAATGGTGATGGGAAAATCACTTATAACTCCATTATAAAGGTTAAAAGACAAAAGTATTAAAATAACTATAACTAAAAAAAAACCTTTTAAGAAAGAAAAGTCCAGAACCAAATGACTTCACTGGCAAATTCAACCAGATATTGAAAGAAGAGTTAACACCAATCCTTTTCAAACTCTTCGCAAAAACAGAAGAGGAGGGAACAGTACCAAACTCAATTTTTACCTGGACAGCATTACTTTGATATCAAAGCCTAACAAGGACACAACAAGAAAGGAAAATTACAGGCTGATATCCTTGATGATCGTAGATGCAAATACTTTTGCACAGCAAAGGAAACCATAAACGAGACAAAAAGACAACCCTCAGAATGGAAGAAAATATTTGCAAATGAAACAACAGACAAAAGATTACCAAAATATACAAGCAGCATATGCAGCTCAATATCAAAAAAACTACAATCCAGTTAAAAAATGGGTGGAAGACCTAAATAGACATTTCACCAAGGAAGACATACAGGTGGCCAGGAGGCACATGAAAAGATGCTCAACATCACTAATTATTAGAGAAATGCAAATCAAAACTACAATGAGGTATCACCTCCCGCCAGTCAGAATGGCCATTATCAAAAAATCTAGAAACAATGAATGCTGGAAAGGGTGTGGTGAAAAGGGAACCCTCTTGCACTGTTGTTGGGAATGTAAATTGATACAGCCACTATGGAGAACCGTATGGAGGTTCCTTAAAAAACTACAAATAGAACTACCATACGACCCAGCAATCCCACTACTGGGCATATACCCTGAGAAAACCATAATTCAAAAAGAGGCATATACCACAATGTTCACTGCAGCACTATTTACAACAGCCAGGACATGGGAGCAACCTAAATGTCCATCGACAGATGAATGGCTAAAGATGTGGCACATATATACAATGGAATATTACTCAGCCATAAAAAGAAATGAAATTGAGTTATTTGTAGTGAGGTGGGTGGACCTAGAGTCTGTCATACAGAGTGAAGTAAGTCAGAAAGAGAAAAACAAATACTGTATGCTAACACATATATATGGAATCTAAAAAAGAAAAAAAAAAGGCACTCATGAACCTAGTTGCAGGGCAGGAACAAAGAGGTAGACATAGAGAATGGACTTGAGGACTTGGGGTGGGAGGGGGAAGCTGGGGCGAAGTGAGAGTAGCATTGACACATATACACTACTGAATGTAAAATAGTTGGCTGGTGGGAAGCAGCAGCATAGCACGGGGAGATTGGCTCAGTGCTTTGTGATGACCTAGAGGGGTGGGATAGGGATGATGGGAGGGAGGCTCAAAAGGGAGGGGATATGGGGACCTGTGTATCCATATGGATGATTCACTTTGTTGTGCAACAGAAACTAACAGTATTGTGAAGCAATTATACTCCAATAAAGATCTATTCAAAAAAATCCTCAACAGAATATTAGCCACTCAAATTCAACAGTACATTAAAAGGATCATATGCCATGATCAAGTGGGATTTATTCCAGGTATGCAAGGATGGTTCAACATATGCAGATCTATCAAGTTTATATACAACATTAACAAAATGAAGGATAAAAATCATACAGTTTTTTCAATTGATGTAGAAAAAGCAATTGACAAAACTCAACATCTTTTCATTACAAAAATTCTCAATAAATTGGATATAGAAGGAATGTACTTCAACAAAATGAAGACCAAGGCCACAGCTAACATCATATTCAGTGGTGAAAAGCTTAAAGCTTTTTCTCTGAATTCAGGAAAAAAGATAAAGATGCCCACTCTTGCCACTTTTATTCAATGTAGTACCAGAAGTCCTAGCCAGAGCAATTAGGCAAGAAAAACAAATAAAAGACATCCAAATCCAAAAGGAGAAAGTAAAATTGTCTCTTTTGCAGATGACAAGATATTATATATATACAAACCCTAAACATTCCACAAAAATCCTGTTGAAACTGATAAACTAATTCAGTAAAGTTGCAGGATACAAAATCAATGTACCAAAATTTGTTGCAGTTCTCTACCCTAACAGCAAACTATTGGAAAGAGAAATTAAGAAAATAATTCCATTTCGAATAGCACCAAAAAGAATAAAATACTTAGGAATAAGTTTAACCAACAAGGTGAAAGATCTGTACACTGAAAACTATAAAACATTGATAAAAGAAATTGAAGAAAACACAAATAAATGGAAATATATTCCATGTTCATGCATTGGAAGAATTAATATTGGTAAAATGTCCATATTACCCAAAGCAATCTACATATTCAGTGCAATCTGTATCAGATTCCAATGGCATTTCTCACAGAAATTTAAAAAAAACTTTTTTTAAATTTGTATGGAACCACAAAAGACCCTGAGGAGCCAGCATAGTCTTGAGAAAGAACAAAGCTAGAGGCAATTCCTGGTTCCAAACTATATTACAAAGCTGTAGTAATCAGAACAGTATGGTATTTGGCATGGAAACAGACACATAGATCAATGGAATAGAAATAACCCCTTGCAGATATGGTCAATTAAATTTTAACAAAGGAGCCAAGATTACACAGTGGGGATAAGATAGTCTCTTCAATAGTGTTTTTGGGAAAACTGGATATCCATATGCAAAAGAATGAAACTGGATCCCTATCTTACACCATACACAAAAATCAAAGATTTGGATTAAAGACTTGAACATAGACATGAAGCCATAAAACTCCTACGAGAAAACATAAGAAGTAAGCTCCTTTACATTGGTCTTGGCAGTGATTTATTTATTTTTTTTTGGTGTAACATCAAAAGCAAAGGCAAGAAAAGCAAAAATAAACAAATGGGACTACATCCAACTAAAACATTTCTGTATGGTAAAGGAAGCTATCAACAAAATGAAAAGGCAATGCATGGAATGGGAGAAAATATATGCAAACTACATATAGTATTTGGATAGTGTTAATAGCCAAAATATACAAGGAACTCATACAATGCAATAGCAAAAAACAAAAACAAATAATCCAATTTAAAAATGGGCAAAGGTCCTGAACAGATTTTTTTTTTCCTAAGAGGACATACAGATGGCCAACAAGTACATGAAAAGTTGTTCAGTGTCACTAATCATCAGGAAAATGCAAATCGAACCCACAATGAGCTATCACCTCACGCCTGTTAGAATGTGTATTATCAAAAAGACAAGATAGAAAAAGTGTTGGTGAAGATGTGGAGAAAAGGGAACTCTTTTACACTGTTGGTGGGAATATAAAATGGTATAGTAATTATGGAAAACAGCATGGAGGGTCCTCGAGAAATTAAAAATAGAACTACCATGTGATCCAGTAATTCCACTTCTGGGTATATATCCAAAGGAAATGAAATCATTGTCTCAAAGAGATATGTGTACTTCTATGTCCATTGCAGCATTATCTGCAATAGCCAAGATATGGAAACAACCTAAGTGTCCACTGATGGATGAATGGATAAAGAAAATGTGGCATATATACATATATACGTATATATAATCAATTATTATTCAGCCTTTAAAAAGAAGGACATATCACCATTTGCAACAGCATGTTTAAACCTGGAGGCATTATGCTAAGTGAAATAAGCCAGACAGAAAGGTGGCATGGGGGAAATAGGGAGAGGTTAATAAAAGGGTACAAACTTTCCATTGTGAAATGAATGAGGTCTGAGAATCTAATGTATACCATGGTGACTAGTTAATATTGTATTTTATGATTAAAATGTGCTGAAAGAATAGAACTTAAGTGTCCTCACCAAAAAAAAAAAAAAGGGGGGGGAGGGGAGGAATATGCGAGGTGTGGATGTGTTAAATAACTCAACGGTGGGAATCCTTTCACAATGTATATGTATAACAAATCTTCACTTTAGTTGTACACTTTAAATATTATGACTTAGTCAATTATACCTCAATAATCCTGAAGAAAATGCAACAGCAAAAAAAAAAAACTGTTGTATGTTTCTCTCCCAATGATTTGAGACCCTTCACTGAACATTACAAGTATTTGTGTGAGTTTAAAGCAATGGTTCTATGCTAACTTGCCAGACTAAGAAATTTGATATATCAGTGGATCTTAGCTTCTTCAACTAGAAAAATCATGAGTTCATTCTTCTAGGCAACAGAGGCACATTGTATCCGTTATAAAATATAATTTTTCTAATAGTATGTGATTCTATTATTACATTTATTTATGACACATAAGTAATTAAAATACAGGCAATTCTACGAAAATGACTGTCACCACTCATGAACCATTCTGATGGTGAGGAGGGCAGCTGAGGGTAAAGAGTTGGAGTTACTTAAAAACTGGTTCTGGTGGAGAAGTCAAGCCCTATTTGCTACATTTAGAAGAGAGAAAGGATGAGGGCATTTCCTTACTGATGTGTGAATATGACTCTGTGTGACATGTGTGTTGAGGCAGGAGGGGTAGAGTGTGGGTACACAGCCACCATTGGTAGGCTACCACATGGTTAGCTCAGTCATGAAGATGATCATATTGGAGGAAATTGACACAGAAGGGGCCAGCGCAGACACTGGGAGTCCAAAGTCCAACTGAGGAGGAATGGTCCTAACCCACAATTGCAACACCCAGTTCTAGAAGACACTGAGTTTGCCAAGATTAAGAGTTAAAGATATCCACTGAGAGCTCTTCCTTTAGGTTGCCAGGGCTCTCCATTCCTTTTGTCCATCCTTAATTGTCCATATGTGAGAGTAACACTGCCAGTTAATATAAAGTCAAGAAGCACAAAGGACTCGCTTTGCCTGAGGAGCTAAGAAATAAACAGATATTGTTTTGTGTTTTAGAGCAAAATGAAATGGTTTAAACTCAGTCATTTGAAGTCATTTTGTGTTAAAGGAAATGAGGGATGAACGTGGGTAGAGAAAATGTCTCTCCTGGTCCCAGGGAAGCCTTATAGGAAAGTAGTGTTCTAAGGCACCCAGCTCATCTGGGGAATTGCTGTAAAATTTAGCAAAATACTGGGCCTGTTGCAGCTCAATATCAACTTCATTTCTGGAACCATAAATAGGAGAGGAAGGTTCATTCAGATACTGTCAAGAACATCCTATTTTCAAAATGTAGGCTTACAGTGTAATGCTGATGACCATTTCATCAACAGCTTAGCCTCTGTTCTGATGAGGTAAAGCTACAAAACCCACCACTTGGGACTGGTGGCTCATTCACAGGGACAAAACAGAGCTCCTTCTTTTAATTATATGACACTTTACCTATGGACATGACTTAGTCTGCTCAGGCTGCCATAACAAAATACCATACACTGGGTGATTGATTAAACAATACACATTTATCTTTTCAGTTCTGGAGGCTGGAAGGCCAAGATCAGGGTGCCAGCACGGTCATTTTCTCACGAGAGCCCTCTTCCTGGCTTGGGGATAGCCGCAGTCTCTCTGTGCCCTTCAACCTGTGGAGTCTGACACTAACTGAGTAGTTGGTGTCATGATAGAAATTGAATGGGAGGACCCCCAGTTTGGGTCCAGAGTTGGAGAACTGGTTTTTGATGTGAGAAAAACCCCACACATTTAGTTTCAGGAGTGTTGTGAGGAAAAACAGCTCAGGAGGCCTTGGCCAGATATTGGGCAACAATAAAGACTTTTTATCCATTTCTGAGTCTCTGTCACCCCCACCACCCTGGCCCAGACAGTGAGGACTTTAGGAAAAGGACTGTTGTGGATGCTGTGACATCCTACCCAGATGCCACCTTCTGGATAGAAGTACTTACTTCGCCAGCTGCTGTGAGAACTGCCGGCCCACAACCCTCAACCGTCAGCCTTCTTCCCCAGGATTGCCATTGGCTGAAGAGAGATGCCTCCCCCAAGATTATACCTCCCTTCTGGGGATCGCCTGCATCCAGTGGCTGGTTGATTTCAGGGTATAAAGGCCCAGCCCCCTCACCCCAACTGGGGACGACTCTATAGGGCTCTTCCTGCTTCTGAGCTCCCTATCAATTTGGCTGAGGCCTTTCTTGTCACTACGTCAGAGCCTAACGTTGCCCGCTGCCCTATCTGTCTTCCTTCTTATCTTTCACAGGCTCTAATCCTAAAATTAGTCCCTGATAAAGTTCCTGCATGCTAATCTTCATCTGAAAGCCTCCTTTTTTGGGGAGTGTTTTGAGGGAGTGTTGTATTTATCTTGCAGTAGATACAATGTCTTTCATGTCTTCTTACACATAGTGACTGAGCATACATCCCAGAACCTCAACAAACATTTGTCAAATTAATAAATGATAGAAAAGGGTGGAAGTGAATACCAGGATGGGCCGGGTAGCTGTGTTGGTGGTGGCCTCAGTGATGCAAAGGAGGAGAAATAACAGAATTGTATAAAGGAGGTGCAAACCAGAAGAGGGAAGAAAACTTCCAGTCTTCTTTTGAGAAGTTCAGCACAGGACTTAGGACAGTGAATACTTGTTTGAGCTACCAAGAGTGTCAGACCTTTGAGGGATGAAATCAAGCTTGTGTCACCACCAAAAAGTCAACTATCTACTTTGTGGGGGCCTTTCATTACCTTCCCCTAAATGAAGAAGTGGAATGTGGTTATTTCATTGATTATGTGACCTCTTCCTCCTCAGCTCATCTGGCAAACCCCAAATCCTGAGATATCTAAGTATGGTTGCAACCAGGTTTGGCAGTGAATTTCACTTGGCTTGAAGAGCACACAGTAATGCAAAGTGCTTCCTCGTGTGTGTGTAGGTGATGGCGGTAAAGAGGGAAGACATCAAGGGACCACAAAAGGGTTATAAATTCCCCAAGGTGTTCAGTGAACTTAGATCCTTATCTGGGTATAAAGACTGGCCTGACAGATATAAAAGTGCTCTAGTCCCCATGATTCACCCGAAAGTATAATGTAGGGGGTCCTTTACAAGGGTTGTCTTTCTGGGAAGTGCCGCCAGCGACAGCTGGAAGAGTACCAACAGCCTGTCCTCCACATTCTTGTGACAGCCCTGGGTGACCCACTGTAAGGAAACAACACGTTTCCTACCATTACCCTGACAGTCATAGTGGGCAGAGCCAGGCAACACCTGGGATTATACATATTTCATGGGGTAGATGCAGCAGAAGTGAAGACTGGTTTGGGCAGGAGTGACTCTAAGCAAAATGAAACATTAGTGCTCCCCTCCCCTCCCTGGCTGCCTTCCCACATCTCCTTTCCCCTCAGGAACTGCTCTCATGTACCTCCCCTCCTCATTGTGATTTCCTGCCAGGGAAGAATGTGTGTGTGTGTGTGTGTGTCTGTGTGTGTGTATTAAAGTATAACTACATACAGTAAAGTACATAAATCTTAAATGCACAATGAAATTTTACATGTAAACACCTATATAATCACCACCCCATATTAAGATATAGAACATTCCCGGCTGCCCAAAAAGCCCTCTCATGCCCTTTCCCAGCTAATATCCCATAAAAGTGACCATTATTCTGACTGCCATCATTGTTGATTATTTTGCTTGTTTTTAAAGTTTTTATAAGTGGACTTATACAGCATGTACTATTTTGTGACTTCTTTTGTTTAATAATCTGACTGTGAGATCTAGGTTGGTGCTTGTGGCAGAAGGCAGAAGGTTAATCTTTTTCATTGTTGTGTAGTCATTATATGAATATACAAATAGCTATCAGCTCTACTTGATTGACATTTGGGTTGTTTCCAGTGTTTACCTGTTATGAATAACCCTTCATGGAACTTTCTTGAACATGTCTTTTGGTGGACAGAAGCACTCATTTCTCTTGGGTATATACTCAGTTGTGAAATTGTTCACTTAATAGGTACAGGATGTTTTTAGCTTTAGTAGAAACTTCCAAACAGCTTTCAAAGTAGTTGTATAATTTTACACTCCCATCAGCAAACATATGAGATTTCTTGTTACTCTACATTCTCACCAAACTCAGTATTGCAAGTCCTTTAAAGTTTGAACATTCTAGTGGGAGCATCTGGGAAATATATATTTTTAAAATTAATTAATTAATTAATTAATTTTTGGCTGCATTGGGTCTTCTCATTGCGGTGGCTTCTCTTGTTGTGGAGCACAGGCTCTAGGTGCGTGGGCTTCAGTAGTTGTGGTGTGCAGGCTCAGTAATTGTGGCACGTGGGCTCTAGAGTGCAGGCTCACCAGTTGTGGTGCGTGGGCTTAGTTGCTCCGTGGCGTGTGGGATATTCCTGGACCAGGGATGGAACCTGTGTCCCCTGCATTGGCAGGCGGATTCTTAACCACTGCACCAGCAGGGAAGTCCCTGGGAAATATTTTATAATCTCGGTTCTTATTGCCCTTTTGCAAGTGCAAATTTACCCACCCCATATTTGGACAAAATAGGAACAACACAACACTAAATGAGTAGAGAAGCAAGAGAGAAATGGTAAAGTACGATAAACTTACTGACTATATATATGTAATAAGTGGTAGTCAATGGACATCATTCAAACCTGACAAAATAAATATTAAAGCCTAAGTAAGGAAAACTGGGACTAACAGCAATACCAAAGGAAATGGTAAAATGAAAACCAATAGAAAAAAATGCAAATTTGGTAACTATCAAAAGAATTAAAAAAATAATAAAAGGAAACAGACCACAGAGAGAAACATGGTAAATATAGGATAACACCACAGAAAATATAAAATAATAGAGTTGAGGTCATATATATTAGTCATATCAATAAATGGAAATGAGCTTACGTCAGCTTTCCAAAGAAAAGGATTTTCAAATTGGCTCTCAAAAAATATTTTGCTTGTCTTACATGCACACACATACTAAAACAGTGATTCATAAAGATCAAAACTAAACTAATGTAAAAGTATGACAAAAAACACAAACAAGTCAGAAAAGCAGGAGTTGCAATCCTGATACCAAAGTGTTCAGGGAGAAATAGACCGAAACAGAATAATAATAGACAAATTTAACATACCAATTTCAGCCCAAGACAAGTGGACAAAAATTCAGTTATGATGTAGAATACCCAGAAAACATCAGTAAGGTAGGTCATGTGGACTTATTTTGAAGTTTACACTCAAATGTTAGAGAATATGCCTCTTCTTCAAACACACATGAAAAATCATAAAAATAAACCATAAATTATGTCACAAAACTCTCAATATGCTTCACAAAGTAGAAATAATATCACAGAATTTTCACAGTGCAAAACAAAATCAGTTAACAAAAAAACCCTTTCACTTGAGAATTTTAAAACTCTGTAAAGCACTCTTTTGTAAAAGGAGACATATAAATAAAAGCTGTAGAATTTCTCAAATGTAATGATAATGAAAACATTATGTTTTAGAATATATTGGAAACCAAATGGTGATCAGTTAAAAAATTATAGACTAAAATGCTGAACAATTAAAAAAAAGAATGCATATAAATGAACTCAAATCTATCAAGCTAACAGCATCATAATCCAAAAGAAAACAGACTGAAGGAATCAGTAAAGACAGGAGGTATGAATGAGGTAGGAAACAGAAAAACAGTAGAAATAGTAAATAAATTAAAATGCTGTTCTGCAAAGGTCAACAAAATAGACAAACCACTAACTAACCTAGTTAAGAAAAAAAGAAGTTCAGTTCCAGAGCACTGCAATAAAGTGAATATCTCAATACTGCAGTAAAGCAAGTCACACACATTTTTTGGTTTCCCAGTGACTATAAAAGTTATGTTTATCCTAGGCTATTGTCTATTTTTTTGCTCTTTTTTGAACTTTATTTTCTTTATTTTTATTTATTTATTTATTTATTTTTATTTTTTATTTTCTTTTTTTTTTGCACTGTATTTTTTTTTATTAGTTTCTGCTTTATAACAAAGTGAATCAGTCATACATATACATCTGTTCCCACATCCCTTCCCTTCTTGCATCTCCCTCCCTCCCACCCTCCCTATCCCACCCCTCCAGGCGGTCACAAAGCACCGAGCTGGTCTCCCTCTGCTATGCGGCTGCTTCCCACTATCTATCTACCTTACGTTTGGTAGTGTATATATGTCCATGCCTCTCTGTCGCTTTGTCACAGCTTACCCTTCCCCCTCCCCATATCCTCAAGTCCATTCTCAAGTAGGTCTGTGTCTTTATTCCTGTTTTACCCCTAGGTTCTTCATGACATTTTTTTCTTAAATTCCATATATATGTGTTAGCATACGGTATTTGTCTTTCTCTTTCTGACTTACTTCACTCTGTATGACAGACTCTAGGTCTATCCACCTCATTACAAATAGCTCAATTCCGTTTCTTTTTATGGCTGAGTAATATTCCATTGTATATATGTGCCACATCTTCTTTATCCATTCATCTGTCGATGGACACTTAGGTTGTTTTTATCTCCTGGCTATTGTAAATAGAGCGGCAATGAACAATTTGGTACATGACTCTTTTGAATTATGGTTTTCTCAGGGTATATGCCCAGTAGAGGGATTGCTGGGTCATATGGTAGTTCTATTTTTAGTTTTTTAAGGAACCTCCCTACTGTTCTCCAAAGTGGCTGTATCAATTTACATTCCCACCAACAAGTGCAAGAGGGTTCCCTTTTCTTCACACCCTCTCCAGCATTTGTTGTTTGTAGATTTTCTGATGATGCCCATTCTAACTGGTGTGAGGTGATTTTTCATTGTGGTTTTGATTTGCATTTCTCTAATAATTAGTGATGTTGAGCAGCTTTTCATGTGCTTCTTGGATATCTGTATGTCTTCTTTGGAGAAATCTCTATTTAGTTCTTCAGCCCATATTTGGATTAGGTTGTTTGTTTTTTTAATATTGAATTGCATGAGCTGTTTATATATTTTGGAGATTAATCCTTTGTCCATTGATTCGTTTGCAAATATTTTCTCCCATTCTGAGGGTTGTCTTTTAGTCTTGTCTGTAGTTTCCTTTGCTTTGCGAAAGCTTTTAAGTTTCAGCAGGTCCCATTTGTTTTTGTTTTTATTTCTATTACTCTAGGAAGTGGATCAAAAAAGATCTTGCTGTGATTTATGTCAGCGTGTTCTTCCTATGTTTTCCTCTAAGAGTTTTGTAGTCCTACATTTAGGTCTCTAATCCATTTTGAGTTTATTTTTGTGTATGGTGCTATGGAGTGT
Organism: Mesoplodon bidens; assembly: GCF_964165515.1. NCBI lineage: Eukaryota > Metazoa > Chordata > Mammalia > Artiodactyla > Ziphiidae > Mesoplodon > Mesoplodon bidens. The sequence continues at coordinate 101,788,440 of NC_138163.1, forward strand.
TCTAATTTCATTGTTTTACATATAGCTGTCCAGTTTTCCCAGCACCATTTATTGAAGAGACTGTCTTTTCTCCATTGTATATCCTTGCCTCCTTTGTCATAGATTAGTTGTCCATAGGTGCGTGGGTTTATCTCTGGGCTTTCTGTCCTGTTCCACTGATCTCTATTTCTGTTTTTGTGCCAGTGCCGTATTGTCTTGATTACTGTAGCTTTGTAGTATAGTCAGAAGTCAGGGAGTCTGATTCCTCCTGCTCTGTTTTTTTTCCCTCCAGACTGCTTTGGCTATTAGGGGTCTTTTGTGTCTCCATACAAATTTTAAGATTTTTTGTTCTACTTCTATAAAAAATGCCATTGGTAATTTGATAGGGATTGCATTGAATCTGTAGATTGCTTTGGGAAGTAGAGTCATTTTCACAATATTGATTCTTCCAATCCAAGAACATGGTATATCTCTCCATCTGTTGGTATGATCTTTAATTTCTTCCATCAGTGTCTTATTGTTTTCTGCATACAGGTCTTTTGTCTCCCTAGGTAGGTTTATTCCTAGGTATTTTATTCTTTTTGTTGCAGTGGTAAATGGGAGTGTATCCTCAATTTCTCTTTCAGATTTTTCATCATTAGTGTATAGGAGTGCAAGAGATTTCTGTGCATTAATTTTGTATCCTGCAACTTTACCAAATTCATTGATTAGCTCTAGTAGTTTTCTGGTGGCATCTTTAGGATTCTCTATGTACAGTATCATGTCATCTGCAAACAGTGACAGTTTTACTTCTTCTTTTCCAATTTGTATTCCTTTTATTTCTTTTTCTTCTCTGATTGCTGTGGTTAGGACTTCCAAAACTATGTTGAATAATAGTGGTGAGAGTGGACATCCTTGTCTTGTTCCTAATCTTAGAGGAAATGCTTTCAGTTTTTCACCATTGAGATATAGGCTATTAATGTGCAATAGCATCATGACTAAAAAGCAATGTACATACTTTAATTAAAAAATACTTTATTGGGCTTCCCTGGTGGTGCAGTGGTTGGGAGTCTGCCTGCCGATGCAGGAGACAGGGGTTCGTGCCCCGGTCCGGGAAGATCCCACATGCCGCAGAGCGGCTGGGCCCGTGAGCCATGGCCGCTGAGCCTGTGTGTCCGGAGCCTGTGCTCCGCAATGGGAGAGGCCACAGTGGTGAGAGGCCCGCGTGCCGCAAAAAAAAGCAAAAAAACAAAAAAACAAAAAAAAACTTTATTGCTAAAAATGCTAACCGAAAAAAGAAAAAGGAAAAATCCCAAATATACAAAATAAAAATTGACAAAGAGGAAATAAACATTGAGATAGAGAAACTTTTTTTTTGGCTGTGCCACGCAACTTGAGGGATCTTAGTTTCCTGACCAGGGATTGAACCTGGGCCCTGGCAGTGAAAGCACTGATTCCTAACCACTGGACTGCCAGGGACTTCCCATGAGATAGGGGAATTTTTTAAACCCTGAGACTGCTCTTTCTGCTGCTACCAAACCCTGGAGGCTGCCGGTTGAACAGCTGCTCTCTACTAGACTTGATTGAGGTAGCTACTGCTGTCAGCGCCAAAGTAACTTCTGCACCAAGAACTCAATTTTCCTGCTACTATCTCCCTTGACAATTCACATGCTTCTGCTATGACCCTCCCTTGGATTGTGGATTAGACATGGAAGCTGCTCACTCCAATCAAACTTTAACATGGGCATGTCTAAGTTATGTGATTGTACCCTAGCTGAAAGGAACCAGTGGAGGCGAGGTACCTGGGTTCTGATGTACAGAGATGAGACTCAGATTCTCTAGACATTTCATAAGTGCTCAAAAAGTTCTGGGCAATCATGTCAAATAACCACTTTAGATGTTCAACTTCACTCCTGCTTCATGCAGAATTACAAAATCATTTGTATTAGTAAATAATTAGAAACAACCTAAATACCCATCATTAGAGAGATGGTTAATTAAATTATGAAATATTCTTAGTTTGGTATACTATGTAAAAATGAAAAGATTGAGAGTATTCTGTATAGAATAGTATCTAATAAGTCTTTAGGTATACCAATTCAAGATACAGAAATACATGCACCTATATGTACATACGTATTGTTGAACATTCATAGCATGATCGTATTCACATTCATAAATATATATGTGAATATCTGCCTATCATTCTCTATAGGCACATAGAAAAAGGACTAGAGAGACATACATCCAAATGTTAAGTTTGATTACTTTTTGGTGGGAAAGACTATGTTGAATGTTAGGGGCAAAGTAAAGGGAATAGTCACATTTAATTCTCTACAACTCTCATTGTATAAATCTATTATCATAAGATTATATTTGTGTTTGGCTAGTGAATTTTTAAAAAATTAAATTTATGGAGAAATGGAGATTTAAAATATAAATAAGGTGACCATATAATCTACAAATTGGTCTCCAAGGTTCTTAATGGCCAAAGTAAAAATGGCAACATCCTCAGTTTCATAGGTTGCCTTGTCCACAAGCAGGGGAAATTGCAGTGACTCTGGGGCAACAACATTTTTCCTGGTATTAAGGTTTTGTGGTATAATACAAAATCAATATTTGATTCTTGCCCCATTTCCTGGCACGAAGGTCCTAAAACCCTTGGAATCTCCTGAGTGATAAGAGTGTCTTGTGTATGCTAATGAGATGACTGGGGGCTGGGGGCCCCTAGATAGCTTCAGGGGGCTGGTCACCCGAAAGACCGAGCCATGATTAGAGGGTTAGAACTTTCAGGCCCCTCGCCTCCCACCTCTGGGTAAGGGAGAGGGCCAAGACATTGAGTTCATCACCAGTGGCCAGTGATTTAGTCAATTATGCCTATGTCATGAAACCATCATAAAAACCCCTAAATGACAGGGTCTGGGGAGTTTCCAGGTTGGTGAACATACTGATGTGCTGGGAAGGCAGCTTGGCATAGAAGCTTTGCATCCTTCCTCTCCCCATACCTTGCCCTATACACCTGTTCCATTTGGCTGTTCTGAGTTATATCCTTTATTATAAACTGGTAATAGCAAATAAAGCACTTTCTTGAGTTCTGTGAGTCACTCTGGCAAATTATTGAACCTGAACTCGGCTATCAAATTTATAAACAGAATATAGTCAGAAGTATGGGTGGCAACCTGGGACCTGCAAGTGGCATCTGAAGTGGGGGCCATCTTGTGGGACTGAGCCGTTAACTTGTGGGGTCTGTGCTAACTCTGGGCAATTAGTGTCAGAATTAGATTGAATTGTTGGATAACTAGTTGGTATCAGAGAATCAGAGAACTGGTGTTATAAAATCCCCGCATATTTGGTGTCAGGGGGAGAAAAAAACCTTTGTAGGTATGAATAACCTTTTCATATGTGTCTCTAAGTAGGAGTATTGAGCAATGGATGTGACAATTTTCCAAGATCACACCTATATTAAATGCAATAGTGGAAAAGTTCCAACCTGAAGAAGCAATCTTACAAGGACCAAAGTTCCTCCAGTTAGTACCTTCCTCTCACGAAATAGTATCATTGGTCATCAGGGAAAGGAAGGCCGTTGGAAGGACAGTCAGAGCTGCACAGTCAACCTGGAATAGTACTAAGCACAAATCCTGATCAAAAAGGGAACTTCACTGATAAAGATAGAACACTGGTCAAATATCTGCCAGCAACCTCTTTAAACATTCATGCTTTGTAATAAGACCAGGGCTCATTTATCAATAGTCAGCTTCTTTATAGGTCAGGTTTAATGATTGAAATACATATTTATGTTACTCCCTCTCTTTGTTAGTAAGTTCTACTAAGCACCTTCCAGATAGAGAACTAAGCAGGGAGCAGACACTATTCATACCCTGTCCCAGATTTCTTTGGCCTACCTGAGTTCACCAGGAGCTGCAAATAAACAGAGTTCTCAGCACCTGTTAGCTTCCCAACTTAAGCATCCGTGTCTGTCTTCTTTCCTGGCTGAGGATTTTCTGCAGCATGGAAGCCTGGTCTGCCATACACAGTCACAACATGGAGATATGGGGGAGTTCATGCCACCTGAGAAGAACTCAACCAGTGAGGGATGGGATCTGGGAATAAATGCCCCAGCCCCTCCCCTCCCCTCCCCCAGTTCTTGGGATGTCTATCCCACATGGTTTATCAGAGGTTCCCTGGCAAGGTTAAGTTCTGGTTGCCCACAGTGTTAACCTACTTAGGAACACATACTTTATTAGCCTTCTTCTTTATTTATTATTTTTAATTAATTTTTATTAGAGTATAGTTGATTTACAATGTTGTGTTAATTTCTGCTGTACAGCAGAGTGAATCAGTTATACACATATCCACTCTTTTTTAGATTCTATTCCCATATAGGTCATCACAGAGTACTGAGTAGAGTTCTCTGTGCTATACAGTAGGTCCTTATTAGTTATCTATTTTATTTATAGTAGTGTGTATATGTCAATCCCAATCTCCCAATTTATCCCTCTTCCCCCTGCGGCCCCTCCGGTAACTGTAAGTTTGTTTTCTACATCTCTGACTCTATTTCTGTTTTGTAGATAAGTTTATTTGTACCGTTTTTTTAGATTCCACATATAAGCGATATCTGATATTTGTCTCTCTCTCTGTCTGACTTACTTCACTCAGTAGGACAATCTCTAGGTCCATCCACAGCTTTCTTCTTTTCTTTTGTCACTTCCTCACTTGTGCTTCTTGTGCTCACCTCCCAAATAAAGTATTTGCACCCACATCCTCACCTCAGAGTCTGCTTTGAAAGGAGACCAAAGCAAGACAAATCATATTTAGGTCATGTGTCAATTTCTACATTCTTACTTGAAATAAGTTAGAATAATATAAAATAACTATGTCAAGTTCTTAGGTAGAAACTATGAGTGCTCTAAGGGTTGAGAAAATTTTTAAGATTTTTTTAAAGCTTATGAATCAATATTTGGCATTGTAGAAAATACACAAAAATCACATTTCTGATAATCACTGTTATAACCTGACTGTGAAAGATCTATTTTCCCTCTTAACATTTCTCAAATCCAAGTTAAAGATTAAACCCTTTGGAGACCCTTTCATTGAATGAATAAAGAACCTGTCTCCATCATTTCCTTCAATCAATCTTCCTTCTTGAAGATGTGATAATCTTGCAAAAACAAAAAGCAAAGCAAAGTGATTTATTTAAACATGCCTACCAGGTGATCACTGCCTTAGTTGTCTTTTCAGAAATGGTAGCGGCCCAGAGGATTTTCTGTGCTCTAAGCCTGAAATTAGCTCTGGAGAATAAAGAGAAATTTACTTTCCTGGGTTATGAGATTTTGAAGCACAATGAGTAATGTATGGGTACGTGGCCCCTCTGCTAAGCTTGAGAGACAGCTAAGAAAAAATACACTGTTATTATAAAATCTGTGTTTACTGAAGTAAGGGAGGTTCAGAGAAGAATCAAAAGATAACAGCCAACATCTGCAAATGTTTTGTTGTAAATGTGATAAAATTATGAAAACTGTCTGCCCCTTGTTCTGCAAATCTCTAGTATGCAAAGCCTGACACTTGCTTCCAAATGAAGAACTTATCTCCAAGGGTTAGAGATACTTCAGTTCACATGTGGCCACAGGTTTTAATTATGTCTGATTTGTTTTCATCCCCTCACTTGCTTATTGTTTCAAAAATGTCTTTCATTAAAATGCTTTATGCTCCATTCAATACATGAGGTAGGTGTTGGTGTTTATGGACAGACAATCTGTTTTGAAGTAAATGCCAAGTTTGATCAAGATCTATTGCAATTGGTTTCTCATAGCTTTTTATATTTCTTTCTGGGAAGGAACGATTACATTCAGAAATCATGCAAACCTTATTTCAAAGACCCTTATCGTTTCCTGGTGCTGCCCTTTCCCTAAAACCAACTACTGTCCTGAAACTACTGTGGTGTTGGGATAATCGAAGCATATGAAGATGCTTTATTCTATCAGAATCTTAAATGTCTTAAAGACTGCAAATTTGGATATTATCATTATATTCAGATCTGATAATGGTTCACTGTATTACTAGAGATGGAATTTCTTATTTTCTCTGTATCTCTTGTCACAGCCATAAAAGGTGGATAAAACCTATTGCCTTTTCAGTTATACAAAGTCATTTTTATCATCAGCCATTGAAAGCATTTATTAAGTATTGATTTATGAATGGAGCCAAGCTTGGCAGACAGAGGCAGATCATAACTTCTTCTGGAAAGTGGTTAATTTCCTTCAGTGCATCACTATGATAGATGGGATCTCTTTATGGCACACACTGATAATCAAATAATAAACATTTATCTGAATGAATAAGCATAATATTCAGGTGTTTCCATTATGTAGAAATAGTTACTGAATTCATATGGGAATTAGTGAATGAAAAGTCGAGGTACATTTTATGTTTGGACATGATAATGGGAAAACTTGTTTACTCATGCAGTTAATCCATGAAGGCTTTATTGAGTACTTGGGGTTTTTTACTGGTGGGGGGGATACGCGGGCCTCTTACTGTTGTGGCCTCTCCCATTGCAGAGCACAGGCTCTGGACGCGCAGGCTCAGCGGCCATGGCTCACGGGCCCAGCCACTCCGCAGCATGTGGGATCTTCCCGGACCAGGGCACGAACTCGCGTCCCCTGCATCGGCAGGTGGACTCTCAACCACTGTGCCATCAGGGAAGCCCGAGTACTTGGGGTTTTAAAAGCAGTGATGACACTTGGCAGTGATGTGATGAGGCAAAATGGCACTTTTAACTGAAAATGACAATGACCGCTCGACTTCTTTAGCTCAATGAAGTGTTTCTTAGGGTCCAGTGAGTGGCAGGTACACACAGAACAGGGCTTCTAAATTATGAGGGGGCAAACTATTCCAAAGATACTCCTGTTTCAATTTGGAAGTGGGTAGAAGACCAAAGTGAAAGAGAATCCTTTAATTCTGATGTCGTTTTCAACAAATTGAATGAACTTGGTAATACTCCTAAATCCTTGGCAATTCCTGCTGTGCAAATTTATTTCAAAATGAACATGTAACATCAAACCTATAACAAGCAAACGGTTTAAAAATAGGGAGGAAACAACCACGCTGGTGTTTTAATGAAATTAATCTGAATTGTAGGCCAAAAAAAATCTCATTTTGTTTATGGATTCAAACTTTTTAGGAAAAAGAGCTATTTAAAAAAATATTTTGACTACCTTAAAATATGACTTTAAGTCACTACTTGTAACAATAAGATTTTTCTAAGTCTTTGCTAGTTATAAGCATTCTGTAAAATTCAAGGGGCATAAAATTCCATTCAAAGAAGGCAAAGTGTTTATGTGAGAGGGAAACTAAAAAGCCTTCCGTGGAAACATGCAATTTTCAGATAAGAAGAAAAAGTCATGAAAAATGGAGCTTGTACTATATAAAAGGAGTATCATATAATTTTCTTTCTGTGTCATGTGTGAAGAAAGGAACCAGAATCTTGAAAAGGCAACTGAAACCTGATCTCTAATCCCTGTTCTCCAACAGCCTGGACAGGCAGAATAGAGATTTGAGATTCAGACACAGTGTATAGGTAACTTGTCACTAAGTCTTCAAGTCTCTCAGTCACTACTCTTAGTCATCTAAAGGACTGAGTGCAAATTGCTGGAAAAGGCTATTGATTATCAAATATTCCACGTCCATTTCTTTTTACTGCCCCTTCTTTTGGTAGACATTTCTCATAGATTCGTGTATCCACCACCACAATCAGAACACATCGCCCCCCCCCCCCCGAAAATGACCTCATGCTATCCCTTTATAGTCTCACTCTCCTCCCCCTCCCAGCTTCTGTCATCCAGTGATCTGCTTTGTCTTTCCAGAATGTCTTATAATTGGAATCAGGCAGTATGTAACTTTTACAGACTTGCTTTATTCACTTGGCATAATGCCTTTGGGATTCATTGATGTCATTCCATGTTTCAGTAGCTTGTTGCTTTTCATTGCTGAGTAGCATTCCATTGCATAGATATGCCACTGTTTGTTTATCCATTCACCATTTGAGGAACATGTGTGTTGTTTCTGTTTTGGGGCAATTACAAATAGAGCTGCCAAATACATTCATATGCTAGTTTTTGTATGAGCATAAGTTTTCATTTCTCTCGGGTAAATATCAAGGAGTAAGATAGCTGGATCATATAATTAAGTGTATGTTTAACTTTATAAGAAACTGCCAAACCATTTTCCAGAGTGGCTGTGCCATTTTGTATTCCCACTCGCAATGTATGAGCATTCCAGTTGCTCCACACCTTTGCCAGCAGTTGATATTATCAGTATTTTTTTTAACCATTGTAATAGGTATATAGTAGTGTCTCCTCATGGTTTTAATTTGCATTTACCTAATGGATAAAGATGTTAAACATCTTTTCATTTGCTTATTTGCCATCCTTGTATGATCTTTGGTGAAGTGTATGTTCTGGTACTTCGCAACTTAAAAAAAATTTATTGAGATAATTGTATATTCACATGTAGTTGTAAAAAAATTATGTGGAGAGATCCTTTGTACCCTTTACCCAATTTCTACTAATGGTAACAATTTACAAAAGTGTAATATAATATCACAACCAGGATATTGACATTGATACAATCCACCAATCTTATTTAGATTTGTCCAGTTTTACTTATCCTAATTTGTATGTGTATGTATTAAATTCTATACAATTTTATCACCTGTATAGGTTTGTGTATCCATCATCACGGTCAAGATACTGAACAGTTCTGTCACCACAAGGATCCCTCATATTGCCCTTTTATAACCCCACCCACCTCCCTCTTGTGACCCCCTTCCTCAATCCCGACCCCTGGCAACCACTAATATGTCCTACACTTCTAAAATTTTAGCATTTCAAAATGTTATAGAAACCGAATCGTACAGTATATAACCTTTTGGGATTGCTGTCTTATGCTCAGTGTAATCTCCCAGATGTTCATTTGAGTTGTTTTGTGTATCAATGGTTCATTCTTTTTTATTGCTGAGTATGTATATACCACAGTTTGTTTAACCATTCACTCACTGACAGATATCTGGGATGATTCCAGTCTCTGATTGTTACAAGTAAAAGTGCTATTCATGTACAGGTTTTTGTGTGGCCATATTTTCATAATTTTGGGATAAATGCTAAAGAGTACAATTTCTGGGTCATGTGGTAGTTGCATGTTCAGTTGTATAAGAAACTGTCAAACTGTTTCCCAGAGTGCCTGTACCATTTGACATTTCCACCAGCAATTCAGGTAATCCAGTATCTCCACATCCTCACCAGCATTTTGTACTATATCATTTTGTTGTTTTTGTTGTTATTCTGGTAGGTGTATAGTGATACCTCATTTTGGTATTAATTTACATTTCCCTGGCTAACGATGTTGAACATCTTTTCATGTGCTTTTTTGCCATCTGTATAACCTCTTCAGTGAAATGTGTCTTCAAGCCTTTTGTCCATTTTCTAATTGGATTGTTTGTGTTCTTACTGTTGAGTTTGGGTAGTTCTTTATATTCTACATAATAGTCCTTTGTCAGACATGTGGTTGGCAAATATTTTCTCCCAGTCCATGGATTTCATCCTCTTAATATGGCTTTCACAGAGCAAAAGTTTTTAGTTTATTAATTTTTCCTTTTATGGATCATGCTTTGGTATCAGGTCTAAAAAATTCTTTGTGTAGTACTGGATACCAAAGACTTTCTCCTTTTTTTTTCTCTAAAAGTTTTATAGTTTTACATTTAAGTCCATTATCCATTTTAGGTTAATCATTGCATGAGGTATGAAGTTAGGGCAAGGTTCGTTTTTTGCTTATGGAGGGCAAACTGCTCCCACGTGTGTTGAAAAGGTTATTCTTCCTCTATTGAACTGCATTTGCACCTTTGTCAAAAATAGGTTGATTGTGGGACTTCCCCGGTGGTCCAGTGGTTAAGAGTCCGTGTTTCCAATGCAGGGGGTGTGGGCCCGATCCTTGGATGGGGAACTAGGATCCTGCATGCCGCACTGCATGGCCAAAAAGAAAAAAAAAAAGGTTGATTGTACTTGTGTAGAAGCTATATCTGTGTTCTCTACTCTAATCCATTGATCAATGTGTCTCTCTACCAATACCATACTGTCTTGATTACTGGAGCTATATAAGTAAGCCTTAATATTGGGTAAAGTGAGTTCTCGCACTTTATTCTTCTTTATCAAGATTATTTTAACTATTCTAGGACCTGTGCCTTTCCCTATGAATTTTAGAATAAGCCTATTTCTATTAAAAAAAAACTTGCTTGGATTCTGATAGAAATTGTCCTAGCCCAGTATATAAATTAAGAAATAATTGACATCTTTACTATGTTGAGCCTTCTAATGCATAAATATGGTATGCCTCTCCACATATTTAGGTCTTCTTTGATTAGCTTCATCAACATTTTGTAACTGTCAGCATACAGATCCTGTACATGTTTGTCAAATTTATGGGTATAGAGTTGTTTCAAGTATTTCCTTATCATTTTGATGTCTGAAGGGTGTGTAATGATATGCAGTCTTTCATTTCTGATTTAGTTATTTGTGTCTTTTCTCATTTTTCCTTTGTCAAGTCTTGGTAGAGTTTTTTTCAATTTTATTGATCTTTTCAAAGGACTAGCTCTGTATTTTATTAATTTTTCTCTATTGTTATTCTGTTTTCAGTTTCATTGCTTTTTGTTTTTATCGTTCTTTCCTTCCTTTGCTCATTTTTTTTTTTTTTGTGGTACGCGGGCCTCTCACTTATTGTGGCCTCTCCTGTTGCAGAGTACAGGCTCCAGACGTGCAGGCTCAGTGGCCATGGCTCATGGGCCTAGCCGCTCCGCGGCATGGGGGATCTTCCCGGACTGGGGCACGAACCCGTGTTCCCTGCATCGGCAGGTGGACTCTCAACCACTGCGCCACCAGGGGAGCCCCCTTCTGCTCATTTTGAATTTATTTTTCTCTTTGTTTTTTAGGTTCTTGAAGTGGGAATCTTAGATTATTGACTGGAGATGTTTCCTCTTTTCTGATGTACACGTTCAGTGCTATAAATTTCCCTCTTAGCACTGTTTTTGCTATGTCACACAAATTTTGATATGTTGTATTTTCATTTTCATTCAGTACAATGTGTTTTTAAAAATTTCTGCTGAGGTTTATCATTGACCAACAAATTATTTAGGAGCATGGTTTTTAGTGTGGAATTTTTCTGTTATCTGTCTGATATTGATTTATAGTTTGATTTCATTGTGGTCAGAGACACACTGTATGATTTCAGTTCTTTAAATTTGTTCATATTTGTTTAAGGGGCTATCTAGTTTTGCTATCTATTGCCACTTGAAAAGAATGTGGATTCTGCTGTTGTTGGGTGGAGTGTTCAATGTCAAATAGATTCTCTTAGTTGATACTGCCTTTGAGTTATTTTATACCCATGCTGATTTTCTGTTTAATTGTTCAATTAGTTGTTAAGAGAAGGATGGTGATGTCTTCTCATCTTTTGGCTGAGCCTATTACTCCTTTCAGTTCTCTCAGCCTTTGTCTTCACGTATTTTACTGCTGTGTTGTTCGGTGCATACACATTTTACTTTATCTTCTTGGTGGACTGAATTTTTTGTAATTATATAGTGTCCCTTTTTGTCTCTGGTCATTTTTTTTACTCTGAAGTTCTTTTTTTCTGAAATTAATGTAGCCACTCCACTTTGTTTTGATTTATGTTAGCATGATATAACAATCTGTCTATATCATTATATTTGGAGAGTTTCCTGTAGAGAGCATATAGTCATATTTTTTAATCTACTCCACCAATTTCTGTCTTTAATTGGCATATTTAGATCATCTACATTTAATGTAATTATTGAGATGTTAGGGCTCAAATCTGCTGGGTTTTTTTTTCTGTTTATTCTGTGTTTTGTTCCTATTTTCTTTTTCCTACCTTCTTGTGGATTACTTGAACCTGTTTTATAATTCCATTTTGATTCATCTATAGTGATTTTGAGTGTATCTTTTTGCACAGCATCTTTAGTGGCTGCTCTGCATAACTTAGTCTTCTGATGTTGACATTTTACCAGTATGAGTGAAGTATAGAAACCTTGTCTCCTTTTTATGATATGATTGCCTTAAATATTTCCTCCACAGACATCTAGAGCCATATCAGATATTGTTATAATTTTTCCTTCAATCACCAAATGTAATCTAGAAGACTCAAGAGGGGAAGTAAAGTTAATGTATTTACCTATATTTTTTCCTCTTGTGTTCTTTCTTCCTTCTTGGTAATCCAAGATTCTTTCTTTAATGATTTTGTTTCTCTTAATAAAATTTCCTTCAACCATTCCTTTAGGGTAGGTCTGCTGGTGACAAATTCCCTTAGTTTTCCTTCATCTGAGAATGTCTTTATATTTCCTTTGCTCCCGGAGGAATTTTTTTACTGGATATAGGATTGTGGGTTTACAGTTCTTTTAGCACTGGAAAAATGTTGTATCAATTCCTTCTGGCCTCCATGTTTTCTAATGAGAAATCCTCTGTCATTTGAATTGTTGTCCCAACATAGGGAAGTTGTTTCTGTATCACTGATTTCAAGATTGTTTTTCTGTCTTCGGTTTTCAGAAGTTTGACTATGATATGCCTTTACATGAATTTCTTTGTGGTTCGTGCAGCTTCTTGAACCTATAGATTTATGAATTTTGCCAAATTTGGGAAGTTTTCAGCTATTATTTTACCGTTATTTCATAGTTTTTTAGCCCCACCCTTTTCTCCTCTTTTTCTGGGACTTCGATGGCATAAATGTTAGATCTTATTTTATCTTCCAGTAGGTCTCTGAAAGTCTGTTCTTTTTTTTCAGTCTGTTTTCTGTCTGCTGTTTGGATTGTGTAATTTCTGTTGTTCTCTCTTCAAGTTCCGTAATTCTTCTCCGCTTGCCTTACATTCTGCTCTTGAACCCATGTACTGAGTTTTTGTATTTCTAAGTTCTAAAATTTCTAATTGATTCTTCCTTATACTTTCTATTTCTTTACTTAGATCTTCAATTCTTTTGCTGAGGCTTTCTATTTTTTCATTTTAAGTATATTCATAGGTGTGTTTCAGGTATGTTTATAATTGCTTGTTGAAGCAGTTTCATGATGGCTGCTTTAAAATCTTGGTCAGAGAATTTTAATATCTCTGTCATCTTTGCATTGAAATCTATTGGTTGTCTCTTTTATTCAGTTTGAGATCTTCCTGGTTCTTGGAGTAAGTGATTTTTTTCTATTGTCACCTAGACATTTTGCATATTATGTGAGAGTCTGGATCTTATATAAGCCTGTTGTTTTAGCTAGCTTCTTCTGATACGTCAGAGAGGAAGGGAGAACACTGCCTCATTACTGTCAGCTGCAGGTAGAAGTCCGGTTTTCCCAGTTAGCCTTGGCTGATACTTGAGGAGGAGGGAGCTCATCATTACTGCTGGGCAAACTTCTCACTAGGCCTCCACTGATATCTCCCTGGCTAGGATTGGTAGGAGTGCCTTATTACTACTCCCCATATGATGTCCACTGACACCGTGGGGTGGGTGGGCCACCGTCTTACCATTGGGCAGTGTTGTAAATCCCAACTATCCACTAGGCCCCCTCTGATACCACCTAAGTGGAGTGGAGGAGGGGTGCCTCATTGCTACCAGGTGATGGAGGAAGCCCATGCTTGCTGTATGGTTTCCACTGACTCCATGGCTTGGAGTTGTGGTCACTTGTACTGCTTAGTGTGGATGAAAGTCCCAATTCTGTTCTTGACCTTTTCTGACACCACACCTGCAGGGGGTTGTGTTGCCTCATTACAGTCTGATGTCTAGGCTCGGCTCCCTCTTAGTCACTGCTGCTATGGATAGAGGTCAGGCCACAGATTTTTTTCCAGTGATGTTTGGCTGTAGTAGAACAGCTACTAAAAGTTTTCTCTCTTGCTAGACTGCCTCTTTTCTAGTCCTTAGGCTAGAGAGAGTAGGATTTTTTGTTTTTTCTTTTATCTAGAACCATTGGCATTTGCTGGTTCTGTTTCCGTTTCTTTGACTTCTGCTCTTATCTTTCTTATTTCTTGCCTTCTTCTTGCTTTGGGTTTATTTTGCTCTTCTCTTCCTAGTTTCCTGAGGTAGCAACTTATATTATTGAGACTTCTTCTTCATTTCTAATGTAAACACTGTTGCTATAAAATTCCCTCTAAGCTCTGCTCTGGATGCATCCCACAGGTTTTGATACCTTATATTACCATTCAGTTAAAAATATTGTTTCATTTTTTTTGAGACTTCCTGTTTGACCCATGGATTATTACATTTAAAAAAAATTTTTAGGTATTTAAAGATTTTCCTGTTATCTTTTTCATATTGATTTCTAGTTTAATTCCATTATGAGCTAAGATCATATCATATCTTTTAAGCTTTATGGTTTGTTTTAGCACCCAGGATCTCGTCGATCTTGGAGAATATTCCATCTGTACTTTCCCCACATGAACTCGTAAAGGAAAAGAAATAGTTAAAGATATGTAAAAAAGTAACCAAATCATACTCTAGACATACACTAATACATTTTATTTTTATTTTTTTAATTAATTTTTATTTGAGTATTGATTTACAGTGTTGTGTTCGTTTCTGCTATACAGCAAAATGAGTCAGTTATACATAAACACTTATCCACTCTTTTTTATATTCTTTTCCCATATAGGTCATTACAGAGTATTGAGTAGAGTTCCCTGTGCTATACAGTAGGTCCTTATTAGTTATTTATTTTATATCTAGTAGTTAATCCCAGTCTCCTAATTTACCACCCCACTTTGCCTTTGGTAACCATAAGTTTGTTTTCTACATCTGTGACTCTATTTCTGTTTTGTAGATAAGTTCATTTGTACCATTTTTTTAGATTCCACATATGAGCGATATTATATGATATTTGTCTTTCTCTGTGTGACTTACTTCACTCAGTAGGACAATCTCTAGGTACATCCATGTTGCTGCAACTAACAAATTTTATTTAAAACATTTTCCAATGGTAATGCTGTTACATTTGGCTACTTTAAAGAAATTATGCTTAGAAACCAAGGAAGAGAACATTTCTAATTAAATGATAGAGCCAAGAGACTGAGCTCTAGGATCTCTTCACAGAAAATGCCTATAGCCTTTGCTTCCAACTAGGCCCCCTGACCATAGTATATCACTACCACCTGGGTACAAATACTGTTTAAAATCATAAAGTGGAAAGTGAATATGATTGTGAATATCACTATTCTACCCTTCTTGAACATCTTTTTGTGAAAGGAATTTAATTTTTTATAATATATTTTTGTTGTACAATTAAAGAGGATAGTTACAACATTTTTATGGACTCCAATATATATGTTATAAAACTGTATATTTGCAAGAGTAACTATTGTTATGTTATTATTGGTAATTATACCAATAAATTATAAAACAATTTTTACTAAATTGTTAGTAAGCAATTAGTAAACAATTGTTAGTGAACAATTCTCAGTCAATTGCAGTAAAACATTGTTTAATTGCCCTCCTCAAAGCACAGATAAGCAGCCTTCCTGTTCATTTTAGGAGATAAAGGGCTTCATGTGCCATTTTGGCATTGAATAGTCACTCATAGCAACCAAGCTGTCTTGGTTACTGTTTTGAAAACAGACATGAGTCTCTAATTATGTCACAGTTGATTCCTGTCCAGAAGGCTATCTGTTATGTCTGCCTCCTTATATATATGCCTTGTTATTTTGGCCAGCAGGAAATAACTTCTTCATGACACAAGGCAGCATCAGTCACAACCTTTCCTAAAAACAACTAATGTCAAGAGGAAGAAGAGGAGTACAAAAAGAAAAAGGATGCTGCAGAGGCTTTGAGAAGCAGCCTGCTTTTTGATATGTGCCTCTTGTGTGCTGAATTGTGTTCCCCCAAAATTCGTATATTGAAAACCTAACCCCCAGTACCTCAGAACTTGACCTTATTTGGAGATAGAGGCTTTACAGAGATGAAGTTAAAAAGATGTCATTAGGGTAGGCCGCAATCCAATATGACTGGTGTCCTTATAAAAAGAAGAAATTTAGATACAGAGACAGACATACATAGAGGGAAGATAATGTGAAGACACAGAGAGATGACAGCCATCTACAAGCCAAGGAGAGAGGCCTGGAACAGATCCTTCCCTCACAGCCCTCAGAAGGAACCGACCCCACTAGAATTTTGATTTCAGACTTGCTTCTAGAACCGTTAGAGAATGAATTTCTGTTATTTAAGCCTCCCAATTTGTGGTACTTTTTTCCAGCAGCCCTCGCAAACTAATACAGTGCCAAAAAGCACAAAAGCTACAGCAGTAGGTTTCCAGCCAAATACCATTATGGGAGTGTGGTTCAGCACATTTAGTTTTCTGTGGTCATTTGAGAAAAAGAAGCCACAGAGAAGTTGCTGAAAAGATTTCTATGTAGTTTTTCTCTTTCAGAGTTGGATAAGATTGTGAACTGAATAACAACTTACCCATCTGAGATAGTATGCCCTGCAGCCCTTTTCCAATGGCAAATGAGAGTCCCTCTGATAATATAACTCCCAGATGTTTTTTCTTATTCTAACCTCTTATGTCTATTCAGTAAATTAATCAGTTGAAGTTCAAAGGATTTCCCAAGTTGAATACCTTCAACCTTAAGAAAGGCAATAAGCCCACGCAACTTTTGTGAGACTTGACACGTGTCCCTCACCAAACTTTATGTTACACAGGAGTATTTGTTGCTTTAAACAATGGAGAAAGAAGGAAGAAACCAAAGTGCTGAGGATCTCTATATAGCCCATGTCTCTGGGTGAGGATAGAGTTAGCTTGTACCTGGACTGGGATAGCTCTATGCTTGTCTCCAGGGTTGCCTGAAAGTCTGGCACCGACCCTTGGTTAAGATAAGGATGAAATGTACTAGCTAAAGATTTATAATGTGCTTCTTAAAGTTCGAAATTCCCTTGGAGACATTCTATACTGGCTTTTCTGCGTCAGTTAGGGATCTATAGATTGATGGTTTGTACCTGGTTTTGCCATTTACACAGTCTCGTTTTAGTTGTGACCAGTGGTATGTTAAAGACCCTTCAGTAAACTAGTATCTTGGCTTCCTTGAAACCAAGATACCTTGCACATATCTTTGTGGTCCATAATTTGAATGCAAAGCACATCTTCTGTAACTGAGAGAACTCTAGGAGGTGCTCCTGGACATAACAAACCCCTCAATGACTGACTATACTTTCTTTCTCCTGCTATACTTATCTTTATTAAAGCCTTAGGTGTGAAATGTTCTAAGTCCTTTCAGTTGTCGGGCCCTGTGTGATTGTTATACCCTTGAACCCTAGACTCAAGGCTGAGACTTTGGGCCCCTCCTAAAATTTACCTTAAAAGGTAAAGCAAGCCCTAGTCCTGGAGACCAAATATTGCAAAGAAACTGATGAAGCAGTAGGGGCCCCAATCTTTGTTGAGTTTTAAGGCAAACTCACGGCGTGGATAAGAGGTCATAAAGATGTCTGTGGAATCCTGGATCTTGGTTCTAGATGTAAGTGGAGAGAAATTGAAGAGGAGCATAGGCATAGAATAGATACTACTGGGTCATCAGATCCCACCTCTGTCAGGAATAAAACTCTGGCTGGCGGGGGGTTGAGCCTGCAGGTGAAATTAAAATGGGGTCTGACAGCGGTTTCTTCTGGTTCACATGACTTCTGTTCTTCCAGAGACTGTCTCTAGGGCCAAAAACATTATAGAATATAAGGGAATAAAAGCTACAGCATAATGAAAATTGCAAAATTAAATCAAGGTCATCTGCCAAAGACACACATTCTAAATAGCCATTAAATCTACTGCCTTCCATAACCTATTTGTTTTGAGTGTTGTTGGATTAGTCAGAGACAGCTTTATATTCCTGGCACTATAAAGGCTATAAATAGAATCTCTGTCATAAAGCATATGTGAATAGAGGAGTTAGTTATGAAGTATAAGAGAAGAACAGAAACATTTACACATAGAAAAAAGCCTTGTAACTGTAATCAGAATAAAGAAAGGGAATAAGCACCAAGAGAATGTCTAACATTAGAGAAGTGGTTTAATAAATTATGATACATCAAAATGATGGAATATTATGTAGGCATTAAAATGATAATTAAGATTATGTAGAAACATAAACAAGATGTTCGATATAACGTTAAGTAAAACCAGGAGAATACAAAGTGGCGTATAAAAATATGAGAGAGCTGAAGGGAATATATTAAAACAGTAGATTACCATAACTGGGAGTGGACCATTTGATTTTTTTGGTTTAAAAAATTTTTTTTAACATCTTTATTGGAGTATAATTGCTTTACAATTGTGTGTTAGTTTCTACTTTATAGCAGAGTGAATCAGCTATACGTATACATATATCCCCATATCTCCTCCCTCTTGCATCTCCCTCCCATCCTCCCTATCCCACCCCTCTAGGTGGTCACAAAGCACCGCGCTGATCTCCCTGTGCTATGCGGCTGCTTCCCACTAGCTATCTATTTTACATTTGGTAGTGTATATATGTCCATGCCACTCTCTCACTTCGTCCCAGCTTCCCCTTCCCCCTCCCCGTGTCCTCAAGTCCATTCTCTACGTCTGCGTCTTTATTCCTGTCCTGCCCCTAGGTTCTTCAGAACCATTTTTTTTTTTTAACAATAGCCAGGGCATGGAAGCATCGCATGCCCATCTCTGGGGTCCGCGCTGATAGCCGCGGCTCGGCTCGTGCCCGTCTCTGGAGCTCGTTTAGGCGGTGCTCTGAATCCCCTCTCCTCACACACCCCGAAAACAATGGTCTCTTGCCTCTTCGGCAGCTCCAGACTTTTTCCCGGACTCCCTCCCGGCTAGCTGTGGCGCATTAGCCCCTTCAGGCTGTGTTCACGCCGCCAGCCCCAGTCCTCTCCCTGCGCTCTGACCGAAGCCCGAGCCTCAGGTCCCAGCCCCGCCCGTCCCGGCGGGTGAGCAGAAAAGCCTCTCGGGCTGGTGAGTGCCGGTCGGCCCCGATCCTCTGTGCGGGAATCTCTCCGCTTTGCCCTCCGCACCCCTGTTGCTGCGCTCTTCTCCACGACTCTGAAGCTTTCCCCCTCCGCCACCCGCAGTCTCCGCCCGCGAAGGGGCTTCCTAGTGTGTGGAAACCTTTCCTCCTTCACGGCTCCCTCCCACTGGTGCAGGTCCCGTCCCTATTCTTTGTCTCTGTTTATTCTTTTTTCTTTTGCCCTGCCCAGGTACGTGGGGAGTTTCTTTCCATTTGGGAGGTCTGAGGTCTTCTGCCAGTGTTCAGTAGGTGTTCTGTAGGAGTTGTTCCACGTGTAGATGTATTTCTGGTGTATCTGTAGGGAGGAAGGTGATCTCCACTTCTTACTCCTCTGCCATCTTGAAGGTGTCCCCAAACTCGGACCATTTGTTTTTAATTAAAATATCCTGTTGTAGAGACTTTGTGTGTATGTGTACATATATATATATATATATATATATATGTATATGTATATGTATATGTATATATACATACCTTCTATATGTATAGATCTATATATAGACATAAGATATTTAGTGGTGGGCATATTAGTCTGGATTTTTTTGAGATGCTTTCTCATCACTTATAGCAACACTTTCTAATAGGACTTCCTGCAGTGATATATCCATTCTGTAAATCTGTGCTGTCCAATATGGTAGACACTAACCATGTGTGTTTACCAAGCACTTGAAATGTGGCTAGTGTGGCTGAGAAATCAATTTTTAAAAAATTTTAACTAGTTAAAATTTAAATTCAAGTAGCCACACTTGACTAGTGATTACCATATCATTATCTCATTAGCACAAAGTTAGAGCTAGAAGATAGACAAAATTTAGTAGTGGGTTCATTAGTCTGGATTTTTTTCCAATGTCATTAATGTTTTTTTTTCCATAATCAATTGGAACCTTTAAAAGTACTCCATCATTCACTTCTCCCTTTGGAGCAAGAGATTGTGCAAAAAGTGCACCCTACTGAACTGCAAAGGATAAAGTAGGTCAACTTACTGTGTACTTCAGTGGAATTTTGGTAAAGTCTTTAATCACAAATCTATCAAAGAGCTGTAAATAGCTCATAAATAGCTACCCCTTTATGGTACAAAAACATGAGACCAGGAAAGCACCAGGTCATAGGTTCCCTGGCTTACCCTGGCCTAGAAGGTACATGAATAAAGTGCTCTTGCATAGTCAATAACCGCGTGAACATGAATGGGGAAGAAATGAACAGTAGTTTTCCCACTTGAGAAAATGTGTAGGCTCTGCGTAACTTTTTCCTTATTGTTGGAATCATGTTCCCATGTGTCCCTAGTAAGCAATGCCCACCTGACTTAGGCAGATCCCATCCTGACTTCTGCATTGCCATGCCTCCTCTTTCTTCTACATCTTTGTATACCCACCCTTCTCAACCACATCTCTCCACTCTTATCCTCCATCTCCTCCCTGGAATGCCATTTTCATCTCCAAAGGAAGTATTGAATTGTATCTTGATGGATAGGAGAATTTGGATTAGATAGAGATGAGTAAGGAAAAAAAAGACTCAAACTGAGTGTGATGTGATTCCCAAACTCTTTCAGGGAAGTAATGGTTATTCCTGATAATATGTTTAGAGACTGTTCTGATAGACCTAAATGAAATTTTAAAAATTGATAATGTTATTTGCTAACCTAGCTAGCTATCTATCAGGCAGCAGTCTAAACATCTCTAAGCAAGCGTTCTTTTTCATCTTGTATCTGGTCTAACAATGATTTCCTAATCAGTCTTTTTTCCTGTATATCTACGAAAAGTGAAATCTTTTACTTGGCTAATTTAGAGGGCTAATCTCTTGTATCACACTTAAAATAAAACACTGACATAATGAATTTGTCATATATGTTTTCCTTAAGAATTTGGAGGCCCTACCAAGATAGCTCAACTCATGACAGCCTACCAGAGTGAAGCAAGAACAGCTCTGAATCAAGTTATACCACATCAAGTATGACACTGAAAACTTGGAGAGGAAGTTTGGAGCCAGAGTACTGAATTTCCCTGTGGTTTGGGCAATTACATCGAATGCCCCTACCCCTGCCACTCCTGTCAGTGCCTGGAAAGGTCATTTGATATTGGAAGGATGTCATAGGACTGGAGAAAAGGTAAGTTGGGTTTAATTCCACAGGCTTTTGGTCAGTGTATTAAATTATGTTACTAAGGGATGACCAAAGATCCTAGCAAAGATGGGGTGGGTAGGTACGCATTTATTTCTTTTGGTTTCAGGAAGTTATTCTGTGTTTTGTTGGCAAAAACTTTGTGTCTTGTTTTCATTTTTCTTTTAGCTAAAATTGTATAATTTGCCCAGCAATTTTTCACATGTTAATCTCTGTCTGTAAATGGTCATTTGAAATTCTTTGTGTGTGTGGCCAGAGAGATTTTAGATATAGAGCTGTTTGCTTTAAATACCTTTGAAAAATTAAACTTAATTGATTGAAGGAATTGGTCATTTGTATGCAACATGAGAACATTTAGTTCAAACAGAGAGATCCATCTTGAGATGAAGTAAGAACAGAAAATCTGTTCAGCTGATATCATGAAAATATACTATCTTATTCTGTGATGTTAAAGAAAATGGCAGGGTTTATTTTGTGTGCTGAGCATAAAGACTGAGAGGAGTGACTGGAATAGACTAAGAAATGGGACTACCTATGGAGATATAAATCATATTATCTAATGCAAACTGTTTACTTACTTACTGTTGCAAGTTGGTTCTCCTGGAAGTAGACCCAGAGATAGAGTTTAGCAGGCAGGATGGCTATGAAGGGATCAACACCTATGGGAGGTAGGGGGGATCAAGGGAGAAGTCCAAACTGTAATGCAGTCCCTACAAATACTGATACTTTGGGCAACCCTATGGGGCACTTAGGAGTTAGAATAGGTGTTGTTCCCTGTTGGGCCAAGATTGATGCACATTTATATCTCCACATGGATCAGGGTAGTGGGAGTAACTTTGTGGCTCCCTGCAGCTGAGATATCCTTGACAGCTGTGGGCTTCGTGCTTGTATCACTCTCAGAAGCTGGGGCAAGTCCTTCAATGAGAGGGGATCCGGGTGGAACATCAAGGGATCCACCTCCTTAGTTATGTAATTTTGTGAAACTAAATCGCTTAATCTGGAAGGAAATTAACAAGATTGTTAAATTTATCATATTTAATGGAGCACATATTTAATTAGTCTAGGGACTTAGCTTATGTACATTTAAATATGCATATTTAGAATAGTCTCAAGAACTCATACACAAGAAAAGGAGAAATAAAAAAGAAAAAAGTGTGCTCAAAAGGGAGCAATTAAATTTTAGGTAACTTTAGGCTACTAAGATAAGAAACAATGGCATGAACATTGGTATCAGGCCAATTTCAAGAAAATGTTCTAAATGAAGACTTTTAAGCAAAATTGGAATAGTTTTAATATTACATAATAAACAAATATTAGAGAATTATAAATTTACTCTTATAGTAAGTCATATACAAATTAAACCATTATTACATTTGTTTTAAAAGATATTTACAACATTCTAAACTTGATAAAGAACACCTATAACAAAGTGAGGGAGTGGCATGGACTTATATGTACTACCAAATGTAAAATAGATAGCTAGTGGGAAGCAGCCACATAGCACAGGGAGATCAGCTCGGTTCTTTGTGACCACCTAGCGGGGTGGGATAGGGAGAGTGGGAGGGAGATGCAAGAGGGTGGAGATATGGGGATATATGTATATGTATAGCTGATTCACTTTGTTATAAAGCAGAAATTAACACACCATTGTAAAGCAATTATACTCCAATAAAGATGTTAAAAAAAAAAAAGAACACCTACAAAAAGACCCTGCAACTAACATAGTACTTAATGGTGAGAAACTTGAAGTATCTCACTAAGATCAGGTACAAGGCAAGGATATTTCCTCTCACTGCTCTTTTTCAAAATCATACTGGAAGTTCTAGCTAATGCAATAGACAAGAAAAGGAAATAAAATGTATACAGATTAGAAAGAAACAAATATAACTGTTTTTGTTTGTAGATGATATGATTGTCTATGTGGAAAACCCAAAAGAATTGACCAAAAAACTCCTGGAACTAATAAGAGATTTTAGCAAGGTTGCAGGAGACAAGGTTAATACACAAAAGTTAATAACTTTCCTGTATGCCAGCAATGAACAAGTGGAATTTGAGATTAAAAACACAATACCAGGCTTCCCTGGTGGCGCAGTGGTTGAGAGTCCGCCTGCCGATGCAGGGGACACGGGTTTGTGCCCCGGTCTGGGAAGATCCCACATGCCGCGGAGCGGCTGGGCCCGTGAGCAATGGCCGCTGAGCCTGCGCGTCCGGAGCCTGTGCTCCGCAACGGGAGAGGCCACAACGGTGAGAGGCCCGCGTACCACAAAAAAAAAAACACAATACCATTTACATTGACACCCCAAAAATGAAATACTTAGGTATGAATCTAACAAAATATGTACAAGATCTATATGAAGAAAACTATAAAACTGGTGAATGAAATCAAAGAAGAACTAAATAAATGGAGAGATAATCCACATTCAAGGATAGGAAGACTCAATATTTATTTATTTATTTATTTTTTGCGGTACGTGGGCCTCTCACCACTGTGGCCTCTCCCGTTGCGGAGCACAGGCTCTGGACACGCAGGCCCAGCGGCCATGGCCCACGGGCCCAGCCGCTCCGCGGCATGCGGGATCCCCCTGGACCGGGGCACGAACCCGTGTCCCCTGCATCCGCAGGCGGACTCTCAACCACTGCGCCACCAGGGAAGCCCGTCAATATTTTTAGGATGTCACTTCTTCCCAGCATAATGTATGGATTCAGTGCAGTCTCAGTCAAAATCCCAGCAAGTTATTTTGTGGATACCGATAAACTAATTCTAAAGTTTACATGGAGAGACAAAAGACGTAGAATAGCCAACATAATATCGAAAGAGAACAAATTTGGACACTACCTGACTTCAAGATTTACTATAAAGCTACAGGAATCAAGACAGTGTGACACTGGCAAAATGATGGACAAATAGGTCAATGGAACAGAATAAAGAACTCAGAAATAGACCCACATAAATATAGTCAATTGATCTTTGACAAAGGAGCAAAGGCAATACAATAAAGATAGTGTTCCTGCAAAGAGTGCCAGAACAGCTGGATATCCACATATAAAAAAATAAAACTAGACACAGACCGTATACCATTCACAAGAATTAACTCAAAATGGGTCACAGACTTAAATGTAAAACACAAAACTATAAAGCTCCTAGAAGATAACATAGGAGAAACCCTAGATGACCTTGGGTATGGTAATGACTTTTTAGATACAATACCAAAGGCACAATCCATGAAAGAAATAATTGATATGCTAGACATCATTAAAATTAAAAATTTCTGTTCCATGAAAGACAATGTCAAGAGAATGAGAAGACAAGTCACAGACTGAGAGAAAATACTTGCAAAAGACCCATGTGATAAAGGGCTATTTTCCAAAATACATACAGAATCTTTAAAACTCAACAATAAGAAAACAAACCTGATTAAAAATCGGTCAAAGATCTTAACAGACATCTCACCAAAGAAGATGTACAGATGGAAAATAAGCATATGAAAAGGTACTCCACATTATATGTCATCAGGGAAATGCAAATTAAAACAAACTTACTGGAACGGCCAAAATCCAGAACACTGAGAACACCAAGTGCCAGTGGAACAACAGGAATTTTTATGCATTGCTGGTGGCACTGCAAAATGGTACAGCCACTTTGGGAGACAGCTTGGAGGTTTCTTACAAAACTGAACATATTTTTACCATATGATCCAGCAGTCACTCTCCTTGGTATTTACCCAAAGGATCTGAAAACTTATGCCCACACAAAAACCTGAACATGTATCTTTATAACAGCTTCATTCATATTTGCCAAAACTTGTAAGCCACCAAGATGTCCTTCAGTAAGTGATTGTATAAACTGCAGTACATCCTGACAATGTAATATTCAGCACTAAAAAGAAATGAGCTATCAAGCCATTAAAAGACATGGCGGCCACTTAAATGCATATTACTAGGTTAAAAAAGTCAATTTGAAAATGCTAAGTACTGTATGATTCCAACTATATGACATTATGAAATAGGCAAAACTATGAAGAGAGTAAAAGGGTCAGTGGTTGTCAAGAGCTGGGGGAATGAAGGGAGGAAGCGTAGTAGATTTTTATGGCAGTGAAAATACTCTGTATGTTACCATAATGATTGATACATATCATTTTTCATTTGTCCAAACCTATAGAATATACAGCATCATGTGTGAACTGTAATGTAAATTATGGACTTTGGGTGATTATGATGTGTCAATGTAAGTTCATCAGCTGTAACAAATGTACCACTTTGTTGGGAGGCATTGATAATGGGGGCTGCTACGCATGTGTGGGAAGAGAGGATATATGGGAAATCTCTATTTTTCCTCTCAGTTTTGCTGTGAACCTTAAACTGCTCTAAAAAATAATGTCTTCATTTTAAAAAATTAATTACTTTAAAAAGGTAAAATCAGATGTTTTTCTGATTTTATTACAGTGTAGAATATGATATAAAAAGTATATACGTTTAATTTTTTTAAAGACTGTTTTTATAAAAAAATTATTTAGTTAATTTATTTATTTTTGGCTGCGTTGGGTCATCATTGCTGTGCGCTGGCTTTCTGTAGTTGCAGTGAGCGGGGGCTACTCTTCGTTGCGGTGTGCAGGCTTCTCATTGCGGTGGCTTCTCTTGTTGAGGGGCACAGGCTCTAGGCGCACGGGCTTCAGTAGTTGTAGCACGTGGGCTCAGTAGCTGTGGCTCGTGGGCTCTAGGCGTGGGCTTACAGTAGTTGTGGCTCACGGGCTCTAGAGCGCAGGCTCAGTAGTTGTGGAGCATGGGCTTAGTTGCTCTGCGGCATGTGGGATCTTCCTGGACCAGGGCTCGAACCCGTGTCCCCTGCATTGGCTGGCGGATTCTTAACCACTGCGCCACCAGGGAAGCCCTACAATGTTTAATTTTATTTTCTTACAAAATAGACTGAGCGGGACTTTCCTATACTTATCTTATGGGTCAGAAAAGTGATCATTACTGACAGAAAAATTTTAGGAACATATAAACATGCTCAACTAAATTGAATTATACTAACTAATATCCGTCTAATTTTTTTTGTTCTTGTGACTTCCAGCCAATGTTTCAAAATACATAAACACTGGAACTACTCTACTTGCACTGGGTGAATAAAATTTCATTGTGTTATAATTTTTGATAAGTCATTTTTTAAAATATCAACAGTGATTGCATTATTATTTAATTAATTCACAATTTATTAAGGATCTTGCAATTGCAACTTAAGTCTTTCTATAAATATTATAATGGTGTAGTTAATTAATAATCTTAGGTTACCTGGAAAATTTTTAAAGAAATCAAAGTGAATAGAGACAAAAAGAGCACAGTAATTGGTCACCAAATAATAGTTTTAATTTACATATTCTCACCTATATGTAAACATATTTGCCCATATAAAAAAGTGCTTTCTTATATGTTTACAAATGTTAAAAGCTGAAGTTTAAATTTTCAAAAAATGATAATCTTTCATTTTTTAGTATGATTATATACATACATGTTTATTTTATTTACTTATTTATTTAAAAATTTATGTTTATGTGAGAGGAAATGAAGGCATACCTTGGAGATCTGGAAGATTCGGTTCCAGACCACTGCAGTTGAGGCGCTGGTGGTATAGTGGTTAGCATAGCTCCCTTCCAGACCACTGCAATAAAGTGAATATCACAGTAGAGTCACACTAATTGTTTGGTTTCCCAGTGCATATAAAAGTTATGTTTACACTATGTAGTTGATTAAGTGTGCAATAGCATTATGTCTAAAAAATGTACATACTTTAAAAATACTTTATTGCTGAAAAATGTTAACCATCATCTGAGCCTTTGGGGAGTCAAAATCTTTGCAATAATAACATCAAAGTTCACTGATCATATCACCATAACAAATATAGTAAGTTTAAAATATTGTGAGACAATGTTCATTGCAGCTCTATTTACAGTAGCCAGGACATGGAAGCAACCTAAGTGTCCATCCACAGATGTATGGATAAAGAAGTTGTGGCACATATATACAATGGAATATTACTCAGCCATAAAAAGAAAGGAAATTGAGTTATTTGTAGTGAGGTGGGTGGACCTAGAGGCTGTCATACAGAGTGAAGTAACTCAGAAAGAGAAAAACAAATATCGTATGCTAACACATACATATGGAATCTAAAAAAAATCATTGTGAAGAACCTAGGGGCAGGACAGGAATAAAGACACAAATGTAGAGAATGGACTTGAGGACACGGGGAGGGGCAAGGGTAAGCTGGGACCAAGTGAGAGAGTGGCATGGACATATAATACACTACCAAATGTAAAATAGATAGCTAGTGGGAAGCAGCCGCATGGCACAGGGAGATCAGCTCAGTGCTTTGTGACCACCTAGAGGGGTGGGATAGGGAGGGTGGGAAGGAGACGCAAGAGGGAGGGTATATGGGGATATATGTATATGTATAGCTGATTCACTTCGTTATAAAGCAGAAACTAAAACACCATTGTAAAGCAATTATACTGTAATAAATATGTTAATAAATAAATAAAATATTGTGAGAATTACCAAAATACGATAGAGACATGAAGTGGGCAAATGCTGTTGGGAAAATGGCACTGATAGACTTGTTCAATGCAAGGTTGCCACAAACCTTCAATTTGTAAAAAACGCAATATCTGTGAAGCGCAGTAAAGAGGATTGCAATAAAATGAGGTATGCCTATACTGGTAGCTCAGAAGACAAAATAAAATCTCATTAGAGTACTGTCTGTTCTGAATGTGAAGCAATAAAAAGTTACTATTTGCTTTCAGTGTATTCTGCCCAGATGGCAGGTGATTTTTGCCTCATCCAACCTGGCTGTGCATTCTCAAAAGAGTCTGTTAATTTTTATGCTATTTATGCTTTGGGGAATTCTGTAACTGTAGACAACTGTAAAAACCTGACATGAAGAACTAAATTCCTAATGTTTATTACGAAAAAAATTTTGTTATGGTTTTTATATGGTATTGCTACTCTCTGGACCTTTCTTGTCCTTGAACAAGTGAACTATCATCTGAAAACTATTAAGATGTTGCTTTCCTCTG
Organism: Mesoplodon bidens; assembly: GCF_964165515.1. Taxonomy (NCBI): domain Eukaryota; kingdom Metazoa; phylum Chordata; class Mammalia; order Artiodactyla; family Ziphiidae; genus Mesoplodon; species Mesoplodon bidens. The sequence continues at coordinate 101,816,618 of NC_138163.1, forward strand.
AGTTCAGACCTCAAATTCAGAATAATATGATTGAAAAGGTGTTATTTGCACTCTAACCATATTCATTGCTCCCAAGACAGCTGCTAGATAGCACCAAAGGATTTCTCCTCATCTTGTAATCCAGAAAGTGGCACTCATGAGCAAGAAGGGGTGTTAGAAATAATTGGGTTTGCTTGGTATGCTTATTATCTTCTTAATTGGCTCAACAGAATGGTAAGAGTTGTCCTTTACTAGGGTGCAAAATTCGGAAAAACCATCAAATCAAAGAAGAAACAACCACCCCCAGGTTAATTTTGTGCAAGACAAGTGCTGTAAAACAAAGATAGTTTTAATAGTTGTTAATCCCTTTAATATGTGTAGAGTCCCACTTTTATTCCTGTGCAAGGGGTGACATATTATCGACACACTGACTTCTCAAAAAAATGTATTCCCAGATTTTAGAGAGATTTTAAAAATTCTTATCAAATGTTAGTGATTATGACACACATTTTTTATGACACATTTTATAGGAGAGATACTAAGGTGTTCTAAATCCAGCAGTTACTCTACTACCATAACGTATTTTTACCTTCATAATAATCAACTAAGTCAGTATGAAATGTTACAGGGAGGTCCACATGCATCAGAACTATGCCCTAGTAAGAGATTTCACTCTTCTTCACTCTGATAGAGTTCCAGGAATAAAGTGGTAGTTTCATGAATCAGGGATTTCTGCTCTCAAATCACATTTATCTGAAACCAAAGCCAAAAGTTGCCGATTGGCAAATATTTCTGAACAAAATATCCAAGATAACAAGACTTGGTAACAGAGACTCTTGACTATTTTAATGTAGTTAGGTTTGAGGGAATAAACTCATGGATACATGCTGGTGTCACCACTATAGTCTGATACCTGGGAGACTCAACCTGTATGGAACTCAAGATGCAAAATTTCCAGGACTATATTTTTCCAGAAATAGATGACTTTATGAAACTAGACAGTTGAACAATATCAGTGGAATAATGTTTGAATATGTAGAATTGAGTAAAAACTTTGACAAATCTAGTACTGATTATTTTCTTGGAACATGTGATATTGTTCTTTTTTTTAACATCGTTATTGGAGTATAATTGCTTTAAAATGGTGTGTTAGTTTCTGCTTTATAACAAAGTGAATCACTTATACATATGTCCCTGTATCTTTTCCCTCTTCCATCTCACTCCTTCCCACCCTCCCTATCCCACCCCTCTAGGTGGTCACAAAGCACCAAGCTGATCTCCCTGTGCTATGCGCCTGCTTCCCACTAGCTATCTATTTTACATTTGGTAGTGTATATATGTCCATGCCACTCTCTCACTTCGTCCCAGCTTCCCTTTCCCCTTCTGTGTCCTCAAGTCCATCCTCTATGTCTGCATCTTTATTCCTGCCCTGCCACTAGGTTCATCAGTACCGTTTTTTTAGATTCCATATACGTCCGTTAGCATATGGTATTTGTTTTTCTCTTTCTGACTTACTTCACTCTGTATGACAGACTCTAGGTCCATCCAGCTCATTACAAATAACTCAATTTCGTTTCTTTTTATGGCTGAGTAATATTCCATTGTATATATGTGCCACATCTTCTTTATCCATTCATCTGTCAAAGGACACTTAGGTTGCTTCCAAGTTCTGGTTATTTTAAATAGAACTGCTATGAACATTGTGGTACATGACTCTTTTTGAATTATGGTTTTCTCAGGGTATATGCCCAGTAGTGGGATTGCTGGGTCATATGGTAGTTCTATTTTTAGTTTTTTAAGGAACCTCCATACTGTTCTCCATAGTGGCTGTATCAATTTACATTCCCACCAACAGTGCAGGAGGGTTCCCTTTCCTCCACACGCTCTCCAGCATTTATTGTTTCTAGATTTTTTGATGGTGGCCATTCTGACTGGTGTGAGATGATATCTCATTGTAGTTTTGATTTGCATTTCTCTAATGAGTAAAGATGTTGAGCATTCTTTCATGTGTTTGTTGGCAATCTGTGTGTCTTCTTTGGAGAAATCTCTATTTAGGTCTTCTGCCCATTTTTGGATTGGGTTGTTTGGTTTTTTGATATTGAGCTGCATGAGCTGCTTGTAAATTTTGGAGATTAATCCTTTGTCAGTTGCTTCATTTGCAAATATTTTCTCCCATTCTGAGGGTTGTCTTTTGGTCTTGTTTATGGTTTCCTTTGCTGTGCAAAAGCTTTGAAGTTTCATTAGGTCCCATTTGTTTATTTTTGTTTTTATTTCCATTTCTCTAGGAGCTGGGTCAAAAAGGATCTTGCTGTGATTTATGTCATAGAGTGTTCTGCCTATGTTTTCCTCTAAGAGTTTTATACTGTCTGGTCTTACATTTAGGTCTTTAATCCATTTTGAGTTTATTTTTGTGTATGGTGTTAGGGAGTGTTCTAAATTCATACTTTTACATGTACCTGTCCAGTTTTCCCAGCACCACTTATTGAAGAGGCTGTCTTTTCTCCACTGTATATTCTTGCCTCGTTTATCAAAGATAAGGTGACCATATGTGCGTGGGTTTATCTCTGGGCTTTCTATCCTGTTCCATTGATCTATCTTTCTGTTTTTGTGCCAGTACCATACTGTCTTGATTAGTGTAGCTTTGTAGTATAGTCTGAAAACAGGGAGCCTGATTCCTCCAGCTCCGTTTTTCTTTCTCTAGATTGCATTGGCTATTTGGGGTCTTTTGTGTTTCCATACAAATTGTGAAATTTTTTGTTCTAGTTCTGTGAAAAATGCCAGTGGTAGTTTGATAGGGATTGCATTGAATCTGTAGATTGCTTTGGGAACTAGAGTCATTTTCACAATATTGATTCTTCCAATCCAAGCACATGGTATATCTTTCCATCTATTTGTATCAACTTTAATTACTTTCATCAGTGTCTTATAATTTTCTGCATACAGGTCTTTTGTCTCCTTAGGTAGGTTTATTCCTAGATATTTTATTTGTTTTGTTGCAATTGTAAACGGGAGTGTTTTCTTAATTTCACTTTCAGATTTTATATCATTAGTATATAGGAATGCAAGAGACTTTTGTGCATTAATTTTGTATTCTGCTACTTTACCAAATTCATTGATTAGCTATAGTAGTTTTCTGGTAGCATCTTTAGGATTCTCTATGTATAGTATCATGTCATCTGCAAACTGTGACAGCTTAACTTCTTCTTTTCCGATTTGGATTCCTTTTATTTCTCTTTCTTCTCTGATTGCTGTGGCTAAAACTTCCAAAACTATGTTGAATAATAGTGGTGAGAGTGGGCACCCTTGTCTTGTTCCTGACCTTAGTGGAAATCGTTTCAGTTTTTCACCATTGAGGACGATGTTGGCTGTGGGTTTGTCATATATGGCCTTTATTATGTTGAGGAAAGTTCCCTCTATGCCTACTTTCTGGAGGGTTTTTATCATAAATTCATGTTGAATTTTGTCAGAAGCTTTCTCTGCATCTATTGAGATGAAAATATGGTTTTTATTATTCAATCTGTTAATATGGTGTATCACATTGTTTGATTTGTGTATATTGAAGAATCCTTCCATTCCTGGGATAAACCCCACATGATCGTGGTGTATGATCCCTTTAATGTGCTGTTGGATTCTGTTTGCTAGTATTTTGCTGAGGATTTTTGCATCTATGTTCATGAGTGATATTTGCCTGTAGTTTTCTTTTTTTCTGACATCTTTGTCTGGTTTTGGTATCAGGGTGATGGTGGCCTCGTAGAATGAGTTTGGGAGTGTTCCTCCCTCTGCTATATTTTGGAAGAGTTTGAGAAGGATATGTGTTAGCTCTTCTCTAAATGTTTGGTAGAATTCGTGTGTGAAGCCATCTGGCCCTGGGCTTTTGTTTGTTGGAAGATTTTTAATCACAGTTTCAATTTCAGTTCTTGCGATTAGTCTGTTCACATTTTCTATTTCTTCCAGGTTCAGTCTCGGAAGGTTGTGCATTTCTATGAATTTGTCCATTTTCTTCCAGGTTGTCCATTTTATTGGTATAGAGTTGCTTGTAATAATCTCTCATGATCCTTTGTATTTCTGCAGTGTCAGTTTTACTTCTCCTTTTTCATTTCTAATTCTATTGATTTGAGTCTTCTCCCTTTTTTTCTTGATGAGTCTGGCTAATGGTTTATCAATTTTGTTTATCTTCTCAAAGAACCAGCTTTTAGTCTTATTGATCTTTGCTATCGTTTCCTTCATTTCTTTTTCATTTATTTCTGATCTGATCTTTATGATTTCTTTGCTTCTACTAAGTTTGGGTTTTTTTTGTTCTTCTTTCTCTAATTGCTTTAGGTGTAAGGTTAGGTTGTTTATTTGAGATGTTTCTTGTTTCTTAAGGTAGTATTGTACTGCTATAAACTTCCCTCTTAGCACTGCTTTTGCTGCATCCCATAGGTTTTGGGTTGTCATGTTTTCATAGTCATTTATTTCTAGGTATTTTTTTTATTTCCTCTGATTTTTCAGTGATCTCTTCGTTATTAAGTAGTGTGTTGTTAAGCCTCCACGTGTTTGTGTTTCTTACAGATTTTTTCCTGTAATTGTTATCTAGTCTCACAGCGTTGTGGTCGGAAGAGATACTTGATGTGATTTCAATTTTCTTAAATTTACCAAGGCTTGATTTGTGACCCAAGATATGATGTATCCTGGAGAATGTTCCATGAGCACTTGAGAAGAAAGTGTATTCTGTTGTTTTTGGATGGAATGTCCTATAAACATCAATTAAGTCCATCTTGTTTAATGCATCATTTTAAGCTTGTGTTTCCTTATATATTTTCATTTTGGATGATCTGTCCATTGGTGAAAGTGGCGTGTTAAAGTCCCCTACAATGATTGTGTTACGGTCGATTTCCCTTTTTATGGCTGTTAGCCTTTGCCTTATGTATTGAGGTGCTCCTCTGTTGGGTGCATAAATATTTACAATTGTTATATCTTCTTCTTGGATTGATCCCTTGATCATTATATTGTGTCCTCCTTTGTTTCTTGTAATAGTCTTTATTTTAAAGTCTATTTTGTCTGATATGAGAATTGCTCCTCCAGCTTTCTTTTAATTTCCATTTGCATGGAGTATCTTTTTCTATCCCCTCACTTTCAGTCTGTATGTGTCCCTAGGTCTGAAGTGGGTCTCTTGTAGACAGCATATATACAGGTCTTGTGTTTGTATCCATTCACCCAGTCTATGTCTTTTGGTTGGAGCATTTAATCCAGTTACATTTAAGGTAATTATCGATATGTATGTTCCTATTACCATTTTCTTAATTGTTTTGGGTTTGTTATTGTAGGTCTTTTCCTTCTCTTGTGTTTCCTGCCTAGAGAAGTTCCTTTAGCATTTGTTGTAAAACTGGTTAGGTGGTGCTGAATTCTCTTAGCTTTTGCTTGTCTGTAAAGGTTTTAATTTCTCCATCAAATCTGAATGAGATTCTAGCTGGGTAGAGTAATCTTGGTTGTAGGGTTTTCCCCTTCATCACTTTAAATATGTCCTGCCACTCCTTTTTGTCTTGCAGAGTTTCTGCTGAAAGATCAGCTGTTAACCTTATGGGGATTCCCTTGTGTGTTATTTATTGTTTTTTCCTTGCTGCTTTTAATATGTTTTCTTTGTATTTAATTTTTGATAGTTTGATTAATATGTGTCTTGGGGTGTTTCTCCTTGGATTTATCCTGTATGGGACTCTCTGTGCTTTAAATTCAATTATTAAATTTTCATTAAATACACTTGGCCATTTTGTATAGGTTTCTGTACACTGCAAATTATTCCAAGCTTGTCTTTTATTAAACATCTTCTATGTAGTAGTTTAAAATTTGCTTTTGATAATGGCAGTATGTGAAATCTAGGGGAAGGGGCATACATTTCTGTGGACTGTTTTTTTTCTACTGATTCTTTTTCCCTGTGATGTGTTTCTTTGTGTGCTTGCCTATTATCTATTTATTTATTTATTTACTACAAGCTGCTCACTTTTTGGAAAATTATTTACATGAACTCTTTGATGTCTAGCATGAATTTGATTCATACACAAAGGATTTGCATCTACTTCCACATAGAGCTTGGGGAAATTATTAGTTCTCAATCACTTTAATCTAAATTCTTGAAGCTTTTCTGACCACCTAGGTGATGTAGGTTGCAAATCATGAAAGGCCTGATTCTGGTTTTCTGTCACACTTACATTTGGCTTGACAATTTCCTAATTGTCAATTATTTAATACTTTTAAGAATTTTGAACTTTATTTAGATTTTAAAATTGTTTTTAGTGAGAGAATGAGTCTGAATTCTTGACTGACCCTGTTTATACTCAGGTTGTTTTGCCCAAGAACCCTGAGTTTTATTATGATGATTACATCTGACAATATTTTTTTTTTTTTTTTTTTTTTTTTTTTTTTTGCGGTACACGGACCTCTCACTGTTGTGGCCTCTTCTGTTGTGGAGCACAGGCTCTGGACACACAGGCTCAGCGGCCATGGCTCACGGGCCCAGCCACTCCACAGCATGTGGGATCTTCCCGGACCGGGGCACGAACCCATGTTCCCTGCATTGGCAGGCGGACTGTCAACCACTGCGCCACCAGGGTAGCCCAATATTTTTACATAAAGTATAATTTTGAAGGTTTTTTCCTCTTCCTACTATTTGGGATGGGAGGGTGGCTATGTATTTGGCTAATGATTTGTTTGTTTCTTTTTTTTATCAGAAAGCCACTACCTCTTTCTGCTCAAGAAGAAACTGCGAGTAGCCAATTTCCCTTGTTTGAAATTCCTCTGCCCTAAAAGTGAAAGTAAATGTTATTTTAAAAGAAAAGTTGGATGGATATTGAAATAAGAAAATTATACTTCATCTCATTGCATATATGTTCAGATTGCTGAACATCATATTTCATAACTAGATTAGTAGAGAAGTAGAAGAAAAATGAGACTCGGTGCCTGTCCATTAATAAATACATGTATGCTAGTAAGTGCTTGAAAACAATCAACTTTGAATCAGGTTCAAATTGGCTGCTTCTGAGATAGTGGAAATGAAATTCACCCTCTGAGCCAGTGTGCAAACTGTTCTGCTTTCAGTTTGAGTCATAAGAAAAAAACAAACTTCCCCTAACTCCATTTCTTTTCTTCTCCTTTTTAGAGTAGGTTTAAAAGAGAAAATACTGTTCTGCTAAGTAAAGTCATAGATACATGGGTAAGATTTCTGTTTACTATGCTTCAAACTCTGTGAAACAACATTTGACATAAATTGACTTCATGTTTCACTGCACAGCAGGATTTGTTGTTCATTCTGAATTAATGTTATTCTGTAGCATGCATTGTTGCCATTGAGAAGCCAAATCAGGGAAGCGAAATGGCAAAATTAATCAACTCTGAGGCTTTTTCAAATCTCCTGTTTTGGAAACCCTATAAATTTGGAACATCTTCTGAATTTGAAGAAATAACCAAACTTCTTCATCAGTTCTTGTTGGATACATGCCAATTTGTCATTAGGACTGTATGAAGGAGTGGAAAATTCCATTCTGAGAAGTCTCTTTGTAGTAGTCAGTTTGGGGATGTCTCTCCATTCCATGGGACAAAGAATATGCTCCCCCTTTTCTATGGGAACTTTTCCTCTTAGTTACAACACTGATGTTTGTACAGTGCTACTCCATCCCTTAGATATAGTTGAAGGATGGGGTAATTCAATCAGAATCCATACCCTGGGAATTGAGAATAGGAGCTGAGAGAATCTAGTGTCAGTCTATGCTGATCTCTTAAAGAGAAGAGTTGTAAAAATTTGGAAGCAGGGATGTTGTTGATTAGTGTATTGGTTTCCTAGGGTTGCCATATCAAAGTACCAAAAGCCAGATAGCTTAAAACAACATAAATTTGTTCTCTTACATTCTGGAGACCAGAAGTCTGAAATCAAGGCCGTGTTCTCTTCGATGGCTCTAGGGAAGACTCCTTCCTTGCCTCTTCTAGCTTCTGGTGTTTGCTGGAAGTCTTTGGCATTCCTTGGCTTGTAGACACATCACTTTAGTCACGTGGCCATCCTCTCCCTTTGTGTCTTCCTCCTATGAATGTATGTTCATGTCTAAATTTCCCCTTTTTATAAGGACACCAGTCATATTGGATTAGGGTCCAACATAATGAGCTCATCTTAACTAATTACATCTGCAATGATCTTATTTCTAACATATATTTTTGGGGGGACACAATTAAAACCATAATAGTTGGGTTCCCCTGAAGCGAGGATACATCTGCAAATAAATCATGAAATAAGTGCGCACAGAAAAAATCAGTAAGGGACAGATGGAAATAGGGTAGGAAAAAGGAGGAGGCGAAAGTCCCACAAAGGGTAGAGCAACCCAATCTAATCCCACAGCAGAACCCCGGAATATGTTATGTCATGGAGTTTTCCTGGTTTGAGGCAAGGAAGCATGACATTCAAATGCCTTCAGCCATTATCATTGGCTAAGGGCTGGGGGTGGGGGAATGTAAATTTCCAGGCACTTCCATTTCTGCTACATCCAGCAGACAGGACTTCAGTGTCCCCTTGGCTGTCCTCTAAACAGTCACAGGTGCTAACTGTTGGAAGGGAAAGTATACCAAAGCCAAGGGATCCACAAAAAGGACAAAAGGGGATTGGAGAAGGCTGGGTAGAACACTGACATCTGCTATAGGTGGCATGGCCACCTCCCAGCATGTGGCTTGGGTAGCAGAAAAGGCTGATCTTCAGGTAAAGAATAAGGAGCCAACACAAGGAAAAGACCAGGAGGCAGTCCTTCCTGCATATCTGATGGCTTTCCTTTGGAACTATAGTCTCTTTCTGAGGCTCTGCTCTATTCTTCCCAATTCATTCCACAGTATTTTCGTATATTACAAAAAATAAATTCCTGTACCCTCCTGCTTCTTCTTCCTAATGTACTTAGAATTGTTTCTGTGACTTGCAACTATACAACCAAACCACTATATGTGGCACCCTTCTTGAAATCCTAATTGATTCAATCCTGATTGGCAGATTCTTTGGGCTTAACAAGAGATCTTTTTGAATAAATATCCACTCTTTCAGATTCCTTTTCAGATTAATTACCCAAATGTCCTAAACTCAGTACATCACCTCCCCCTGGAATTTTTTCCCGTTCCATGAATGACACCACAGTTCATTCATTCAGTTATCGAAGTTCACAATTCTGAGTTATTGCCACTCCCCATCCCCTGTCAGATTCCAAGTCCTGTGGAACCATCTGAGCAACATTTCAGAAACCTGCTTCCTCTCCACTTTCACTACTGTCCCCCTGTTTCAAAAACCTCTTTATCTTTTTCTCTTATTATTACATCAGGTTCCAAACAGTTTTTCTGCCTCCTGTCTGTCCACGACTGATCATCTCTATGCGTGCATACATCTGTTCATTCCTCAACTATTTACTGAGCACCTGTATTACAGGAAGAAGCAGAAAATACAAATATGAATGTGACATTGATAACAGTGACATTTTTTATTGTGTCTTGTGCTGTTTTATGGGCTTTAGATGTCTTAGCTCATTCAGTCCTCTTTAAAAAATATGAACAAGGTAAAAATTTTACCCACACATTAGAAGTTAAAATGAAAAGACAGGCTTAGAAAGGGTAAATGATTTATTCAGCCTGTAACCACTCTCATAAGGGATTTAGTGAGAGAATTAGGCCCTAGGAAAAAAAAAAGATTTGAGTGACTGTTTTCTCAGTTCTTCCAAGGAGGGCACATAGCTAGCACTATTCTAGGTACAAAGGAGAGAAACTAATGCATTGTGTCTATTGATTGCTTTAGGGCTTAATTCTCTGGTGGAATCCCCCATTAAGAAGTCAAGTCACAGGCTGGACAATATTTGACTTCAGTCTGTTGCCCATGCTCTCAGCTGCTATGGACTGCTAAGACATACTGTAGTGGACAGTTTTCATTATTGCAGCTGTTCAGCATTCATCCTCTTCCTATTGTTGGTGTAGGGGAGAAAAAATAATTTTCCCTCTACCTTTCTAGGTTCTGGGCTGAGATCCCCAAGCTTCCCACAGTAACAGACAGATTAACAGGAGGAAAACAAACAGAAGTTTAATAACCCATATACCTCCTGTGTACATGGGAGATACCCAGAAAAATTGAGTAATTCCCTAAAATGGCCCAAGAAACCACCTTAAATACCTTCTTCAGCTAAAGACAAAAGATGTTGAGGGTGGGCAGTTATGGTAGGTTATCAGGAAAAGCACGGTAAACAAGGGGAAGGTTGTTACATAGATTTAGGTCCTTTCCCATCCATGAGTTTCTAGATTTAGTCATCCTCTTCTTCCTGGTACAGAGAGGAAGACGTGATTACAAAGGAGATTTCCCTTGTAAATGTAAACGTCTCTTACAAAAGGGTAACTTCTATTCAGTTTTCAGAGCTTCTCCTGTGTCTGCTGGGTTTTTTTTTATCAGTTCAAGATAATCCTTATGCCACAGAGGCATATTTGGGGGTGTCATATTCTGCTGTCCTTCAGTGGGAATCCCTCATTTCATGCAGAGCCTGGCCTCACATTAAGGAAGATGAAATTGTTTTCTCTCTCTGTCTCTGTCTCTCATGGTTTCTTTTCAGGTTTTAAACGTTTCATTTTGCTATATTTAAACATTTCATGTCTTTGGCTGAAAGAGTGAAGGAGGGCTCCCTGCACCGCCCACCTCCTTACATTATTTTCCAGTGACCAACCAACGCCATTGTGAACAATCTGTCTTGGGTTGAACAGTATAAAAGCTATCTTCAAAATATGCTGCAGGACCTGTGTTATAGACCGTATGTTTGCTGAAGAACTGTGTGAGAAGGGCACACGAGGCTTTAGCCTGCTTGGATTTAAATCCAGAATCTCAGAATGGGTTTACATGGATTGTGCAGCTCAGGCTGAACAGATTGGCCTGGGAGTCTTGCAGTAAAACCTCTGTGCTACAGGCTTCTTCTTTTTTTTTTTTTTTAAAGCATCTTTATTGGAGTATAATTGCTTTACAATGGTGTGTTAGTTTCTGCTTTATAGCAAAGTGAATCAGCTATATGTATACATATATCCCCATATCCCCTCCCTCTTGCATCTCCCTCCCACCCTCCCTATCCCACCCCTCTAGGTGGCCACAAAGCACCGAGCTGATCTCCCTGTGCTATGCGGCTGCTTCCCACTAGCTATCTACCTTACGTTTGGTAGTGTATATAAGTCCATGCCACTCTCTCACTTTGTCACAGCTTACCCTTCCCCCTCCCCATATCCTCAAGTCCATTCTCTAGTAGGTCTGTGTCTTTATTCCCGTCTTACCCCTAGGTTCTTCATGACATTTTTTTTCTTCAATTCCATATATATGTGTTAGCATACTCTATTTGTCTTTCTCTTTCTGACTTACTTCACTCTGTATGACAGACTCGAGGTCCATCCACCTCACTACAAATAACTCAATTTCGTTTCTTTTTATATTCCACTTGCTTTTGGCGAGCTTTGTGCTCTACTCAAATTCCAGAGTTTTAACTCTAGTTCTTATAATTAGTAGTTGTGTGACCTTGGGCATGTTATGTTCTCTGTTCCTCTGTTTCATTGCTTCTAAATGAGGATAGTGATAGTACCTGCCTCCGTGTTGATAGGATTAAATTAGTGAGCACTTAGAACATTTTTTGGCATGTGGTACATGCTCGATAATTATTATCAATTACTCCCTAATGTCTGTAGAATTTTACGTCTATCTTGGCATATACCCCTGTTTAAGTTCAAATTACACTGCATTTGGCTTTGTGGCTGTTTCTCGATTTTGTTTAAAATGGAATTTTCTTCACTTTACATTTCCTTTCCTTGGGGTAAGGGTGGGATTTGATTTCATATGGGAAGAAATATCTCTTTGCCTTAGTTTTTCAGTATAAGATAAAAAGATCATTCTATACATATGCAGTGTATCCCTGATCACTTCTATAGTCATAAAAAGATATATATTCTCTTTCTCTCTCTGCTTGAGTTTTATTCAATATTTACTTAGATATTTTAAAGAACACTCATTTATCCAGAAACGGTTTAGAGACCTTGAGGTGTTTTTAGTTTGTTTTGTTTTGTCCCTCTTTTGTTTTTATTTTAAAAATCCCTAACCATTGTTCTGATAGAAATGCCATTCAGTTTGGGGGAGGGGGGAGCATGTGATACCATAGTTTCTCATTTCAATAAATAACTGAAAAATAATAGGTGCAATTCAATATGGGTAAATTTCAAAATCCCTTTCTCCAGCAATTATATAAAGGTATAGAAATAAATAAGCAACAGACATTTGTCTTTATTTTCCTAATTTTATTTTGTGGAAATACAGCAGTTTTCCTCTCATGTAACTCATTTTTAAGTTACACTGTGTTTCTCCATTGATTCTCTAAAGCAAGGCTGATTTTCTTACTTGTGCCTCATCAGAGAGGTGTTGTGAGGATCAAATCAGATAATGTATGTAAAGCACTTAGAACCCTGTCAGTGCCTGGCGTGCAGTAAGCACTCAATGTAATAGTAATACTGTTCTTATCCCCTCTGGCCCTGAAGGAGGAAATTTATCCCTTTAAGATGTCTTCCTAAGCATTGAGCTGTGGTCATTTATATCACACAGAGAGCTCCCTTTAGGGTCTCCTTCTCCCCCATTTCCAGCCACACACAAGGAAACCCCAAAGAGATGCAAAGGTCTCCTTTTGTGGCCCTTTTTCTACATTAAATTTTGTGGCTTATCCCAGCTTCCTTGTCTTACTTGATTTAGATTTAAAAATCTTTGCTGAAATCACCTTCCAACTGTACTTGAAATGCAGGGTTGCAGACTACCCCTGTGCTTCCTCTGGTGATTGATGCTTTTGGAGGTTAAAATGCATCAGTGCAGCTGCATATTTGAGCTTGACTGTGGGAAGAGCCTCCGTTTCTGACAGTGCTATTCAGATCTCATGTCTAGACTTAGGGCATACCTGACCTAGTGTTTGGAAGGCATAGCACTGAGCCTAGGCAGGCCTCTATTTGAGGTTTTTTGGTGGCTATGTGACCAGGGTGAGGGACCAGAAACTCAGTGCCTCAACTTCCTCATCTGGGGAGTAGGGACCACAGTAATTTCTACCTCACTGGGTGAAGGTGAGGGTTAAATAAGACAAATATGTGAAGATTTTAGCACACTGTAAGGATATAATACATTATCATTTATATTGTATTATTTTATTATGTACTATTTTTTATAAATTACTATTATTTTTTAAAATTATTACTGTTATCTAACACTGCATTCTGATTGTCCTCTCCCCTACTCCATAAAGAACTACGTAGCTTGTGGTTTTTTTTTTACCTGCTAGGCCCTACCCCTCCCTCTATTATCTACAGAAACAAATAACAGATGCCATTTTCTTCCTCAATTTTTGTACCTCCCCTTATATTTTCACTTGACAGGGTTCAGGAATGCTACTCCACAGTGTGTCACCTTGGCATATTGGGTGTTTCAAGCTGAAGGAATTTGAGAAATGGCAGGTGCAGTAAGTACATGCTACAACATGTAGCATGTTGTAAAACCCTCATGTGGAAGGTGCCCTCCCTTTACCTGGAGGAAAGGAGTATCCTTACCTCCAAAGATGGAGAGGAACAGAGAGGAATCCAAAAGAACAGGCCCTGCAAAATTTTGCCCATTTTACTGTACTTTCCCCATAATCTTTATCCTATCTTTCCATGACTGTCCAATTTTCATCAAACCTAGCACAGAAACACTCAGTTTTAACCATTTCTTCATTTCCTTATGAAGGCTTCAGAGTCATGTAAAACATATTAAATAAACGTGTATGCTTTCCCCTTGTTAATCTGTCTTTTGTTCCGGTGCGGGGGGGTCCCAGTGGAGAGAGAAAAGATATTTTCCTTCCCTACACTTTTCAAATAGCAACAACTCACTCTTTCTGTGAGGGAGACCAGCTTTTTTAACTAGATTCCTCTCAGAACTTCTTTCATTTCTACTAGATAATTTGCATTTGTAGACCTAGATTGAGAAGTTTCACATAATTACAGACTAGTTTCCTTGAAAGATTGTGTTAAAAGATAAACTGAGGACTTCCCTGGTGGTGCAGTGGGTTAAGAATCCGCCTGCCAATTCAGGGGACATGAGTTCGAGCCCTGGCCTGGGAAGATCCCACATGCTGTGGACAAACTAAGTCTGTGCGCCACAACTACTGAGCCTGCTCTCTAGAGCCCACGAGCCACAACTGCTGAACCCGTTTGTCACAACTACTGAAGCCCATGCACCTAGAGACCATGCTCTGCAACAACAGAAGCCACCACAGTGAGAAGCCTGTGCACCGCAACGAAGAGTAGCCCCCACTCGCCATACTTAGAGAAAGCCTGCGCACAGCAATGAAGACCCAATGCAGCCAAAAATAAATAAATAAATAAATTATAAAAGATAAACTGTGGCACATACAAATTTTAAGAGTTTAGTTGAGCAAAAATTCTATTCCAGTCAGGCATTGCCAAACCGGAAATGGCTAGGAGCATTCCACTGACAGAAGCTGGGGGAGAGACTTTTATAGAGAAAAGACAGAAGCAAACTAAGGAAATTATTGGTTGGCTGTAGCTTAAAGTGTAGTTGGCTGTTTGTGATTGGTCATCCTTAGGTTTCAATTCTGTAACCTTGAGGCATTTACAGGCTGAGGTTTTGGTCTGCTTATGTAGGCGCCTTGGCATCAGAGCCACATCAATCTAATGGCCTCCTTGTTTAATTAACTTAACAATTGGAAATGAGCTGCTTTTTGTTTTGTTTTACAGGAGGTAATGTTTTGCAGTGGTTTTGCAATATGGATTTTGGAGGAAAATAAGACCTGAATTTTAATTCTGGCTCTGTTGCTTTCTAGTTATGTGACTGTGGGCACATGAACTCTGCAAGCTTCAATTTTCTCATCTATAATTTTGGAAAGTAGTACTTATCTCATAGGATTATTGAGGAAACTAAATTGGATGATGCATGAGAAGTACCTAGCATAGGTGTTCAGAAACTGCAGTCTCTTTCTTGTACTTTGAAACATAATTACACATATCATGATGCAATATGTTTTTAAACATGTGAGACGTGTCTACGTACATCAACAGGACACAGCAGCTGGGACTAAGAACTGAGATCACCTGTGTCAACATGACAGTTATTTGCTACAGGAAGACCTTGCCCAGGAAAGAAAAGACTATAAACCAAGGACTATAAGCCAATAAATAGCTTCACTCTTTGCTTCAGGAAATCCTGCAAGTCAATTTATCTGAGACAACGTCTGCTCTCCTGGAAAGCAATTCATTTACCAAACAACAGTGTACTTATCAAGGCTTTCTTCAAGACGCTGTGTCCACCAATACTAAGCTATTATGTCGCAAAATTTCCCCAAGCCCAATTTGGCTGCCACTGAAAGTCACATCTTAAATTAGGCCCCAAAACTCTTTAAATATCCCTTGTTTGACCTTCTTATTCTGATCTGACCCTTGGCTACCTGTCTGACCACATCTCCTGTCATACCCGACTCATCTTTACTCAACTTCAGCCACATCAGCGCCCTTGCTATTTCTCAAATGGTCCAGGTATGATGGGTTTTAAACTTGCTAATATACTTATTTCATTCTCTCATTTCCTTCAAGTCTTTGTTTAAATATCCCATTATCAGAGTGATTTTCCTAATTACTTCATATAAAATTGGCCCTCCCGGTGTTGTCTAGCTCTGATTTTCTTTTCTCCATAGCACTTGTTATAACCCACATACTGTATCTATTTGCATGTGTGTGTGTGTGTTTGTGTGTGTGTGTCTTCCTCCCACTAGAATATAAGCATCATGAGAGAAACAACTTTATTTTTGTTTGTTCTTGTATCTCTAGTGCCTAAACAGTGGCTGGATCATGATGGGACCTCAATAAATATTTGTAGAATAAAGGGATAAAATGAATGAGAAGTGAAAGTATGAGGACAGAGAGTCCCAGTTGCTGACACTTGTTAGAAGCAGCCATTTCATCTAGACTGGGATGGCCTGAGAGTGTTTCTGGCATGAACCAGACTGTTAGAACAGCACTATCCAAAACTGATCACATCCATTCCTTCCTTAAAACCCTTTAATGGTTTCCTATATGTCAGGGGTTGGCAAACTATGACCCATGGGCTAAACCCATTCTGATGCCTGTTTTTGTAAATAAAGTTTTATAGCAACACAATCAATGCTCATTCATTTCTGTATTGTCTATGGCTGTTTTCATGCTACAACAGTAGAGTTGAGTAGTTGCAAGAGACCATATGGCCCGCAAAGCTTGAAATATTTATGATCTGGTCCTTCATTTCAGAAAGATTTATGACCCTCGCTATTGGCTAAGATGAAGTACAATGTTCTTCAGACCTGTCTCCTACCTAGAAGAGAAGTGTGGGATTTGGCTAAGAGTTTGGAATCAAATAGGTTCAAATGTCAACTCTGCCAATTATTAGCCATGGGAACTTGTGCCAGTTACTCCACATTTCCCAGCCTCAGTTTCCTCATCTGAGAAATGAAGATGCTAACGGTGCTTATGTCAGGTGTTATTAGAATTAAATTATTTTCTGTTGGTAAAGCTCTTACCACAGAGCCTGGTATATGGCAGATACACATGCAGTTTAGGGTTAGGGTTGGGGTTAGCTTAATATTTTAGCTATGATTTTTATTGTGTACTGTCTGACTACTTCATGCCTCGTGCTTCACTTATTATTCACACTTAACTGCTGAGCATTCCTGTTCACTGCAAGTCGCTTCCTGCTTCCATACCTTGCTTACTGATTTCCTTTGCCTGGAACACATAACTGAAACTTAACTTGCCTTTGCAGACCTCCACTAAGGCTCCTTCTGTCAGAAGACTTCCCTGAACGCCATGGGTAGCTTCATTGGTCCACTGTGGTCCTAAAGTACCCTCACAGTTAGTGCCTTGTCTTAGGACTCAGCGCATCAAATTGAAATAATGTAAGTCTCTGTCTCCTAAACTAAAAACTCCTGGTGGTGGTGGTAGTGGTGTGTGTGTGTGGGGGGAAGGGAGTAGAAAGAACAGTTCTTCCTCATTTTGCTATTCCCAGTACCCAAGACAGTGCTTGGAACATTGCTAATGGTTTTTTTTTTTTTTACATCTTTATTGGAGTATAATTGCTTTACAGTGGTGTGTTAGTTTCTGCTTTATAACAAAGTGAATCAGTTATACATATACATATGTTCCCATATCTCTTCCCTCTTGCGTCTCCCTCCCTCCCACCCTCCCTATCCCACCCCTCTAGGTGGTCACAAAGCACCGAACTGATCTCCCTGTGCTATGCGGCTGCTTCCCACTATCTACCTTACGTTTGGTAGTGTATATATGTCCATGCCAATCTCTCACTTTGTCACAGCTTACCCTTCCCCCTCCCCATATCCTGAAGTCCATTCTCTAGTAGGGCTGTGTCTTTATTGCTGTCTTACCCCTAGGTTCTTCATGACATTTTTTTTCTTAAATTCCATATATATGTGTTAGCATACGGTATTTGTCTTTCTCTTTCTGACTTACTTCACTCTGTATGACAGACTCTAGGTCCATCCACCTCATTACAAATAGCTCAATTTCGTTTCTTTTGATGGCTGAGTCATATTCCATTGTATATATGTGCCACATCTTCTTTATCCATTCATCTGATGATGGACACTTAGGTTGCTTCCATCTCCTGGCTATTGTAACTAGAGCTGCAATGAACATTGTGGTACATGACCCTTTTTGAATTATGGTTTTCTCGGGGTATATGCCCAGTAGTGGGCTTGCTGGGTCCTATGGTAGTTCTATTTGTAGTTTTTTAAGGAACCTCCATACTGTTCTCCATAGTGGCTGCACCAATTCACGTTCCCACCAGCAGTGCAAGAGTGTTCCCTTTTCTCCACACCCTCTCCAGCATTTATTGTTTCTAGATTTCTTGATGATGGCCATTCTGACTGGTGTGAGATGATATCTCATTGTAGTTTGGATTTGCATTTCTCTAACGATTAATGATGTTGAGCATCCCTTCATGTGTTTGTTGGCAGTCTGTATATCTTCTGTGGAGAAATTGACTAAACCAGTTACTTGGAGGAGATACTCCCTTGTGTTCATTCCCTTTTGTACGCCTGTTGCTTGTAGCTGTTTCTAATTGAAAGGAGAGCATTGATGCTGGCTTAAACTTCCTGTGAAGGAATGAGTAGGGGAGCTACCTCAGCTCAGAGTCTGCTTCAAAAGGTTCTGCTGGCTCAGGGGAAAATGCAGGGACAGAGCACTTGATTTCCTGTACTGGTAGCTGTGACGGAATAAAATGAACAATGCATTGTCTTCCTGATTTGTTTGGTGGTTTGAGTCCCACCTTTGCCACTTACTGATGATATGATTTTAGTTTGTTCTCTCAGCCTCAGGCTCCTCATTGTAAACATAGGGAAATTTCCTCTCTCACTGACTTTGGATGAGGACTACCAGAGATGGTTAGTAAACTCTCTTGGTAAATTGGTCTGTACACATTAAGCTATTTATAGTTAAGCTATTTAGATGGTCCCATTGTCCTGGCTCATTGAGTGGGTAGCAGAAATGAGACCAGCATGGGTTTATTTGTAAATTAGTTCATTCAGTAAAGATAAGGCTGGTCCTATGTGGTTGGCCCATTCCATCAGATGAGTATAGGCCATAAGGATTTGTATGACAAACATATTAACACAAAACAGTTATTTGATCCAATGATGCAATACTTTAAAAAATATTTTTTTCAAAGACATAACATAATTATCCAAAATGACTGAAGTATTTTAGAGTGATAGTTATCTCTATGACCTAAAAGCAAGATCACAGTTCTGTCTGTATTAATGTTCTCTGCCATATAACAAAACACTACAAACTTAGCAACTTAAAGCAATGTGCGTTTACTATCTCACAGTTTCTGTGTTTCAGGAGTCCAGGTACAGTTTAGCTAGATCCTCTGCTTAGTGTCTCACAAAGCTGCAATCAAGACATCAGTCAGGAGTGGGTTCTCATCAGAGGCTCAGCTAGGAAAGGATCTGTTCCAATGTTCCCTTAGGTTATTGGCAGAATTATTTTCCTTGAGGGTGTAGGATTCATGGCAGTGTAGGAGGGGAAAATGCTTTCCTTGACTCTTAGGATCCCAGGCTGGGTCTGAAAATTAAGACAGATTAATGGGAGATAAGCATATAAATGTATTTAATATAATTTTTATGTGACATGGAAGCCTTCATAAAGGAATGAAGACCTAAAGAAATAGTTAGACCTTAGTATTTTTGTGCTAGGTTTGATGAAGAGTGGACAGTTGTGGAGAAATAGGAAAGGTCAGAGAGTATGAGGTAAGTGTAGGAAACTGCGGGAAACTTAGCAAGGCCTGTTTGTTCAGGTTCTTCTCAGTGTCCCTTTGTATCTGTAGATAAGGATGCTCCCGTTCTCTGGGTATAGGGAGGGCACCTCTCACATAAGGATTTTCTAACCTGCTTTAGGGGAGAAGTGTAGGTGGGAAGGTCAGAGTGACTCTCCTGCTTCTGTTCTGTTTTCAAACTCCTTCACCTTAAACTGTTCAATAGCCAAGATGCCATATTGAGTAACTTGTCATGAACCCAGTCAGCAGTGTGATTCTTCAAAGTTGGTGGCAGAAAGACACACACACACACACACTCAGAGAGAGAGAGAGAGAGAGAGGCTAGCAGAACGAGTGCTACATGCTTATGTAATCATGTATACACATGATCACCTACATCCCACCACCTTTGCCACACTGGACTGGTTAAAAGCAAGTCACAGATCCTGCCCACACCCAATGTGAAAGGATTACACAAAGGTGTTGTAGGGAAAGAAAAAATTATTTTCCTTCTGCCCTTCTAAGTTCTCAGTTGGGGCTCCTGTAACAGAACACAGATCAATAAGAGAAAAGCAAACAGTTTATTAACTTGTACACCTCATGTACACATAAGTGATACTCAGAAAAATCAGTAACTCTTAGAGGTGGCTTAGAAGTCAGGCTTAAATACTATATTCAACTAAATACAAAAGAAAGAGGTATGTGGGGGAAGCCATTTATGAGGAAGTGATCTGGAAAAGTATGGTAAACAAGAGTAAGGTTTGTTATGAAGATTTAAGTCAGTGCCTTCTCCATTAATGAGAATTTCTTGTGATTTAGTTATCCTCTCTTTCTGGTGCAGAGAGGAAGATACCCTTAAAATGGGAAATTTCCTTTTTAAATGTAAAATATCCCTTAAAAAAGGGTAATTTCAAATTTGTTTTCAGAGCTTCTTGTATGTCTGCTGTTGCTCAAAATAATCAAATTAAAATAATCCTTATGGCAAAAAAGTATATTTTGGGGGTGGCATATTCTGCCACCCTTCAGTGTAAATACCAGGAGATAGGAATTATGGGAGCTCATTGAAGTCTGTCTAGCACACTGTACAGCCCATAAAGTATGTCACTCCTTCATTTAACACCAGTGTGTGTGTGTGTGTGTGTGTGTGTGTGTGTGTGTGTGTTTCAAGGGGTGGTAGGTATGCTCCATGAGAAAAGAGAACTTTGTTTCCCTTGTTCACAGTTGCATCTTCAGCACCTAGAATAGTACCTAAGACATAGGAGCTGCTCAATAGATATTTATGGAAGGCATAAATTAATGAACAAATAAATACCCACTATGTGCATGGCACTGACATTTATTTCGGGCTGTGACAGTGCATGATATATTTAGTTTGCAGTATTTTGTACACCCAAATAGCATAAACCATTATCCTTTTAGTGACGATAAACTCTAAATTGTTGAATGTAAAGCATTTGACAAGAATTATGGGATTATTTTCAACTCAGTGAAGACATGTAGCTATTAAATTTCTGAAGCCCAGTGATTTTTATGATGTAAAATTTATGACCAAGTCACCTTTCTAAAACTAATTATAAGAAAATAGAACTTTCAAGTTGTAGAATTCTAACATGATTAAAAAAGTCCTTGACCCTGCTTCTTCTTCATCAAATTTCTTTTCTTTTTTCCATGGGACAGATTTTCATCTTAGCCTCTGAAGAGTTATGCCCTGAAGTAACTTGTAATGACTACTATCTGTTAAGGAGAAATCCTTAACATTACAGAATTATAGAATTGTTGTAGCTTTAGGGTCCCTTGATCCAGAATGCAGAAAATTAGCACCTCATGGCATCAGCAGATGTTTTTCTTGTTTGCACTGAAATTCCAGTGTCAAAAAGCTAGTTCCTTGCTCCATCCTCAGAAGAAGGAAATATTCCATATTCCATAGTGTAGTATGAAGAAAAAAAAAGGAAAAAAAAGCAGAATGTTTTAGATGCCAAACAGCACATGGAGAGCTTTGTATACCAGGATGTCTGGGAACATCAATAACAGGATGCCTTCTCACAGCTGTTGGAGCCCCTCTGATGAGAAGGCTTTATGGAAAAAAAATAGGCAATCAACATTCTGCAAAGGATGACATTTTCTATTAAATTGTCCCCACTTTTTATATAACACAGCTGCAACAGCTTTATGTGGCTTTTCCTAATGATACCTCCTCTTAGAAGCACAAACAGTTATGAAATAGTTTGTCAATGGCTCCCTCTAAATTCACAATGTTTCAGAGTAGTGACTTCCCACTTTACCTGAAAGTCCCTATCCCCATCCCCGAGAGTCCCAGATGCCTATATTTATTGGTACCTGTAACAATACAAAACTTTAAAATGGGCCACTGAATATGAAGGACAGACTATGTCACAGAGGCTTCCCAGTAATATCTTCCTAATGTAGGTAGGGTTGTTCTTCAAAAAAGGTGGGATGTGGGTTGATCATTGATGATTTAGTACAGTACCTTCCATACCTACTCCATAAATACTAAGTGAATGAATGAATAGTCAATTAACTTCTCTATGTTTCCTTTTAATTAAAAAGAAAGGTAACTTTGTAGTTTTCATGTTTATCAAGTAGCTGTTAAGTGCAATGGTTATAAATTAGTATGTCTTCTAAACACTCTCAGCTGGTGCTGATGCCCTTCCTCTATAGTAAATTGTTATTGTTTTGCAGATGTGTGTGATACACTGAATTATACATACTACTGATAAATAACATGATCTCTTGAAGAAATTGTCCAGAGCAATCTAGATCGAGCACTTTTGGCTGTGGGATTTGATGTCTCTTATTAAAGTGCTAGTTTTGAACATTAAAGGAATATCTCAAACCTCCTAACTTTTATCAAGCTTTTAATGTTCAGAAGAAATTCTGTAGTTATTTGTATACCTGTTGTATAGATCCTAAAATCAATTTCATAAACTTTAAGGCTCAGTTTTGCAATATTTAAGGTAAAAGATAACAATACATCTCCCCTAGTTTTCTGGTTCATGTATCATTATTTGTTTCCACAGAACATTTTAGATAACGTGGTGAAAACAAAAAAGAATGACTAATATAAAGTACTTTGAAATTTGAAAATATAAAAAATTTCAGACTCAAGGAGTCTGAAAGGGAAGACCCTGAGCTCACCTCCTTTCATAGACACACAAAAATTATAACTATTTACAGAGAAGCCACTAATGAGAAAAACCAGAACCTACCAGAGAAGACCTTCTACAAGTAAAGATATAAAGAAGGAACCACAACAAGATGGGTAGGAGGGGGCAGAGTTGGGGTATAGTCAAGACCTATACCCCCAGGTGGGCAACCCACAAATGGGAGAATAACTACAATTGCAGATGTTCTACCCAAGGACTGAGGGGTGTGAACCTCACGTACGTCTCCCTGGCCCAGGGGTCCTGTACCAGGAAGATGAGCCCCCAGAACGTTTGGCTTTGAAGGCCAGTGGGGCTTACTTTCAGTAGACCCAGAGGACTGTGGGAAATAGAGACTCAGCTCTTAGAGGGTGCACACAAAACATCACATGTTCTAGGACCCAGGGCAAGAGCAGTAATTTGAAAGGAGCCTGGCTCATACCCATCTACTGATCTTGGAGAGTCTACTGGACAGGCTGGAGGCAACTGGAGCTCACCCTGGGGACATAGACACTGGTGGCAGCTATTTTGGGGAGCTTGTTCTACCATGTAGACACTGGTGCTGGCAAGCGCCATTTTGGAATCCTCCCTCTATGTTATTAGCTTCGGGACCCAGCCCCACCCCCACTCCCCATTCTGTAGGCTCCAGTACTGGGATGCCTCAGGCCCAACAACTAATTGGGCAGTGACACAGCCCTACCTACCAGCAGACAGGTTGCTTTAAGATTGCTTGAGCCGACCACTGCCCTGGACATGGCCCTGTTTACCAGAGGACCCAGGATCTGGCCCCACACATCAAGGTGCAGGAAGTAGCCCTGGAATCCCCTGGACCCTGACCACACCCACCCACCAGCAAGCCAACACCATCTCTGAGATACTTTGGACTCCTCAGCCAGCCATCCTGGGATTCAACTCCATTCATCAGTGGGCTAGTACCAGCTTTGGGATACCCACGAACCTGCAGCTAGCCATGTCAGGAACCGACCCCACCCACCAGCAGGCTGACACTAGATCCAGGAATGCCGACCCTGTAACCACCCACCACGAAACCTGGCTCTGCCCACCAGTGAGACAGCACAAGCTCCAGGAACTGCTGCAGTCCAGCAGCCAGCTGCATAGTGACCCATCCCTGCCAACCAGTGGCCAGTAGCCTCCACACAAGACAGGGCTTGACAACCAACCAGACTGAGGGACAGCCACACCTACCAGACTGCCCACAGTAGACAGACAGCCACAACAGAAAAACCCACATAACCAATATAAGGGACACCCATAGAACTTACAGTTCTGGTGACCAGAGGGGAGTATGCTGCTGGGACATACCAGATGTCTTCTATAAAAGGCTACTTCCCCAAGGTATATGCTGTAAGAGACTCACTTCAGATATAAAGACACACAGACTGAAAGTGAGTTGATGGAGTGAGGTATTCCATGCAAATGGAATCAAAAGTAAGCTGAGGGGTTTCCCTGGTGGTGCAGTGGTTGAGAGTCCGCCTGCCGATATAGGGTACGCGGGTTCGTGCCCTGGTCCGGGAGGATCCCACATGCCACGGAGTGGCTGGGCCTGTGAGCCATGGCCACTGAGCCTGCACATCCGGAGCCTGTGCTCCGCAAAGGGAGAGGCCACAACAGTGAGAGGCCTGCATACCGAAAAAAAAAAGTAAGCTGAGGTAGCAATATTTATATCAGAAAAAATAGAGTTTTAAACAAAGATTGTAACAGGAAACAAAAAAGGACACTACATAATGATGAAGGGACCACTCCAAGAAGAAGATACAACAATTGTAAATATACATGCATTCAACATAGGAGCACCTAAATACATAAGCAAATATTAATAGACATAAAGGGGGAAACTGACAGCAACACAATAACAGTATGGGAATTCAACACCCCACTTGCATCAATGGACCAATCATCCAGACAGAAAATTAATAAGGAGATACTGGACTTAAATGACACATTAAACCTGATGGGCTTAATAGATATATATAGAGAGAGCATTCCATCCAAAAGCAGCAGAATACACATTCTTTTTAAGTACACATGGAATATTCTTCAGGATAGATCACATGTCAGACCACAAAACAAGCCTCAGTAAATTTAAGAAAACTGAAATCATATCAGCATCTTTTCTGACCACAACACTATAAGACTAGAAGTCAACTACAAGGGAAAAAAATTGCAGAAAAACAAACACAGGGAGGCTAAACAATTGCTACTAAACAACCAATGGGTCACTGAAGAAATCAAAGAAGAAATTTAAACAGGAGAACAGGAATAAAGATGCAGACGTAGAGAATGGACTTGAGGACACTGGGAGGGAGAAGGGTAAGCTGGGACAAAGTGAGAGAGTTTCATGGACATATATACACTACCAAATGTAAAATAGATAGCTAGTGGGAAGCAGCCACATAGCACAGGGAGATCAGCTCGGTGCTTTGTAACCACCTAGAGGGGTGGGATAGGGAGGGTGGGAGGGAGATGCAAGAGGGAGGAGATATGGGGATATATGTATATGTATAGCTGATTCACTTTGTTATAAAGCAGAAACTAACACACAATTGTAAAGCAATTATACTCCAATACAGATGTTAAAAAAATACCTGGAGAAATATGAGAATAAAAACACAATGATCCAAAATCTGTAAGATGCAGCAAAAGCAGTTCTAAGAGGGAAATTTATAGAAATAAAAGCCTACTTCAGGAAACAAGAAAAATATCAAATAAACAACGTAAACTTATCCCTAACAGAACTAGAAAAATAACAAAAAAAATCAGTAGAAGGAAAGAAATAAAGATCAGAGCAGAAATAAATGAAACGGAGACTAAAAAAACATAGAAAATATCAATAAAACTAACAGCTAACTAAGAATGAAATTGGAACATTTCCTCACACCATATACAAAGAAAAAAAAACCTTAAAATGAATTAAAGACCTAAATGTAAGACTGGAAACGATAAAAAATAGAAGAAAACATAGGCAAAACACTCTTTGACATAAATCGTAGCAATATTTTTTTGAATTTGTTTCTTAAGGCAAAGGAAACAAAAGCAAAAATAAACAAATAGGACCTGCTTCAACTTAAGAGCTTTTGCACAGCAAAGGAAACCATCAACAAAATGAAAAGACAGCCTACTGAATGGGAGAAAACTTTTGCAAATGATATGACTGATAAGGGGTTAATATTCAACATATGTAAACAGCTCATACAACTCAATATCAAAAAAACCCAAACAACAAATTAAAAAATGGGCAGAAGACCTGAATAGACATTTTTTCAAAGAAGACACACAGATGGCCAAGAGGCACATGAAAAGATGCTCAATATCACTAATCATCAGAGAAATGCAAATTAAAACAATTAGACATCACCTCACACCTTTCAGAAAGGCTATCATCAAAATGTCTACAAATAACAAATTTCGGTGAGGAAGTGGAGAAAAGGGAACCCTAGGGAACTGTTGGTGAGAATGTAAATTGGTGCAGCTACTGTGGAAAACAGTATGGAGGTTCCTCAGAAATCTGAAAATAGAACTACCACATGACCCAGCAATCCACTCCTCGGTATATATCCAAAGAAAATGAAAACACTATTTTGAAAAGGCATATGCACCCCAATGTTCATTTCAGCTTTATTTACAATAGCCAAGATATGGAAACAACTTAAGTGTCCACCAGCAGATGAATGGATAAAGAAGAAGATGTGGTATATATACACAATGGAATATTACTCAGCCATAAAAAAGAAGGAAATTCCGCCATCTGCAACAACATCGATGGACCTAGAGGGTATTATGTTTAGTGAAATAAATCAGACAGAGAAAGACAAATACTGTATCTCATCACTTATATGTGGAATCTAAGAAATAAAACAAACGAATGAAATATAGCAAAACAGAAACAGACCCAACCAGATATAGAGGACAAACTAGTGGTTACCAGTGGGAAGAGGGAAGCGGGGAGGAGAAAAAGAGGGGTAGGGGATTAAGAGGCACAAGCTACTATGTATAAAATACATAAGATACAAGGATATATTGTACAGCATAGGGAATATAGCCAATATTTTATAATAACTTTAAATGGAATATAATCTATAAAATTTTGAATTGCTGTGTTTAATACCTGCAACTAATATAATATTTTACATCAACTCTACCTCAATTTTTTAAAAAAAGTTAAAAATATTGACAATTTTAAAATACTGTGCATTAACATTTTTATAGCCTAAAAGTTACCTGAGGAAACCTTTATCGCTTTTGATATCAGGTACCCCTGTTATATTCTCTCAAATCAACCTATCATTTCATTCTGTGGTATTGTTTTATCATAAATTTTTAGTATATATTTATATGATTTATTGGTCAATTAAGAGGAAGCTACATAAGAACAGGGGCCATGTCTGTTTTGCTCAACATTGTTTCCCAGCATCTAGCATAGCTTTGGGCACAAAATGGATGACAGATAAATATTTCTTGAATGAGTGAATGAGTAGAGCATTGCTAGGGAAAGTTCAGGTAGCTGGTTTGTTTTTAATATCTGCATAGATCTTAGTTATATGGGTAGTGTCACAATTTACTGATCTTACCCTTTTAGGCATTTGTTTTTTGCCAATCTTGTGCCATTTTAAATAATCTAAATGTTATTCATATTTACCTATGAAATGTGTTAGAACATGGAAACTAATATCAAAAGATTTTATAACACATAACAAAATATCCCCCAAACGTGCTGGAAAACAGCATAAAGAATGTCAGTATTAAGTTAACTGATGCACTGGTCCCACCAATATGAGACTAGATATCTGAATCCAATGATTTAGCTTTTTCTTTTTCTTTTTTTAAAATAACTTGATATTGAAGTCTCATAATTGAAATATTCTTGATGTTTGCATGCCCTTTATTGTTTTTCACATTCTGACTTCAAATATTTAAGTCAAGCATATATTTATTAAAGATATTATTTCCACCATAATCATAAAAAATAAAAACTTTGCTTGTTTATTGAAATCTCACCTTTCTCTGATTGCTTGGGATCTGCTAATATGGCAAAGCTGCCCTGAGAAGTAGCATCGTTTCTGGTTTCTGGTAGAAATGAAAATGGTGCCACAGGTGGAGCCTGATTCAGAGTCCAAATAGCAGTGGCCTCTACTTTAAAAATATATTTAACTGACAAAATTATTTGTTACTGTGTTGGGGAGTAAACGATACGGGATAAAACTAACCACAAAATATATTAATATGTTCAAAATCAAATAGAATTTTAGAAGTAAGTGGTGTTTGCTTTGGTTTTTATTGTGGACTAGTCTCTCCCCAAATGGCAAAGAACAATGATAGTGAAAAAACAGGTCAATGTAACGCCAACTACAAGGTAAAACAGAAAGTAAATGTCTAGCTCCTTTCACAATATTCATCAGAGAAGCGTAATAAAGCTTGTGCATACATGGACGAAAATAAACCTGTGTCAAGAAGCATCAGGGAGGACAATACTGGTGATAAAATGGGCCAGTACGGCCAGTACGGCCAAGTCTAGTTTGATTCCCGGAGGAGACAGCACTGTAGGACTTTAGTGTAAATATGTAAACCTGAGTGTTTGGAAAATTCTGGGATAATATAAACCTTTTTTTCTCCAGACCCAGTCACTGATCACATACAAATCAGTGTTGCTAGCTACACATTGCCTCACTTCTGCTACTTCCCTTCGACCAGGAAATGGTGAGGGAAACATACTCCTTGGGCAGTATTATACATTGAATGGGGATTGTAGTGATTTTAAGGTCCCTTTTTCAGGGCCTCTTATAGCCCTATCTCAAAGGGTATAACCCTTTGATTAGTGTCTGTCCAGGGATGACAGAGACTGTCCTTTATGGGAAGGGAGTAGATTGAAGACTTGTGAACAACCTGCACAATAGTTTGCTCAGGTATAAAATGATAGGGTTGGGTTTAATTTGTAAAGCCTCTTCCAACTCACATACTGTAAGACTTGTTTCTCTTATTCCACTACTCCAGTATCCACCCAAGGTACCAGTAAAACCAGAGCGCTCACCATAAGCTTAAAACACGCTGGGCTTTCCTGCCTCTTCCCCTATGGTACCTTACACTGGAAAAGCCCTCCCCACATCACCACCTCTCAGACATACTTATAATTGAAGGCTTATCTCAAATTCTTTATCTGTCATGACATCCATTCATGGGGACATTTTCTCTCTCTCTGCCTGCCTCTCTCTGTCTCTCTCTGTCTCTCTCTCTCTCTCTTTGAACTCTGGGAGCTTTTTTTCCTGCTTCCATGACTTTTATATCTGTATTTGTGATACGTAAGCACATTTTTCTTATCTTTTAACAAGCACTGAACATGGAAGTTACATTAGAAAGTAACATGGAAGTTACTTCCAAGTTTCCAAGTTAACATGGAAGTTACATTTGAAAACCCTCTGTTATTCTAACACACACAGACTCGGCTACATGTGTTTGTACAGAATTTGGAGAGAGTAAGTAAAGGTTCAGAATCATTTGAATTCACTTTTTGTGTCATTCATATCTCCATTCCCTGGGGTACTACATATTCCATGTTCCTGAATTTAAATAGTAGATTTGAAATAAACAATGATGGTAAAGTGATCATAAATGCAAAAACCAAAAACCAAAGAAATTGAGCTACTTCACTTGGTCTTTAAAATTGAAATTTCTTTGTTTTAACTTGTTTCTGTTTTAAATCTAGAGGATGAATTAAGAAAATAATAATTATTGTTGACTATTATATGACTTTTACTGAAAATAATTGTGTCATATGGAGGAGAGGATAGGAAAAAAGGAGACACTGCAGATTTCAAATACACTAGGAATGCCACTGATCTAAGCCTTTCTCCTAATTTGAAAAATGCGAATAGTATTATCTTACTCACAGGGTGAGTGTGGAAATGCAATGAGGTAATACACACAAGGGCCTCATTGTAGTGCCTGGCACAGAGTGAAGCAGCAGTCCTTATTTTGAATTTTGATGAAGATAGCAGTGTGTGTCTTACTGAGAGTAGAAAATGAGGTAAATGAATAAAATACGGATATATGATGTGTTAGGTAGGGATATATGCTAGGGAGAAAAAGTATATCAGTAATTGGCAAGGTAGTAAGTTGAAATTTTAGAGTGAGAATGATTGTTAAGTAAACTGCAAGAAGGCAGGGTTTAGTGGAAGAGCTGTATGGGGGAATAACATTCCAGGCAGGGGGAAAGAAAGGACAAAGGCCCTGAGAAAGGAATGTACTTGGAATATTTGAGACATAGATAAGTATGGCTGGAGCAGAGTGAGTGAGGGGGGGAAAGTAGTGGGTGATAAGATTAGCAGGTCATAGTATGATGAGACAGATCTTGTAGAGTTCCAAAAACCATAGAAAAATTTTAACTTTTTCTGTGAGGAACATGGGAAGCATTTGAAAGGTTTTCAACAGAGGAGTGATAGAAGTTGACTACATTTTATCATTTCTGACCCCTGAGCTGAAAATAGACTGAACAGTTATGCCGGGAGACTAGTTTCCATAGTCCAGATGAGGTACAATGATGGGCTGGACCAGTATGGTGGCAGTGGTGGTAGTGAGAATTGGCTTTATTCTGGATATATTTCAAAGGTAGGGATACGTAAGTTGAAAATGTTATAGTCATCTTCTCTTCTGTTATTCTTCCCTAACATGTATTCTAATGCTTTAAAATACTAGTCACACCTGAGGATTTGAGTAATCAACTGGTCCAACTGGTGGTCTCAGACTCTAAGTTAAGCACACAACTGGTCTGTTTATTATGGAACAACAATCAACAATGAATCAACATTTTTTTTTCAAGTGGGAAAATAACATCACATGTCTTAGTGTCTTGGGGATTCCATCTTCCTCCTACCTATATATTATGAACCCTTTAAATTGGATAAGAGTAACCTTCACTTTTCTCTTTACAAAGGTCTTCTTCCTTTCTTATTTTTGTGCCAAGTCTTGTCTAATCCAGGCCATTAATGGGTCTTTGACTTCTATTAATTTTTGGCTTATCTGTATAGAGGGAAGGGATCTGTTTTTCCAAACATATTATCTCTAAATCTTTTTATTTGTATAGAATACCCACATGCTAGCTGGTAAAGTCAATGATTCCTCAATCTTCATTTTAATTACATTAAATTAATCTCATCAAAAAATCTATTGAGCATGATGCCAGACACTGTATTTTAGGGATAAGTAAGATATGATTCCTTCTCACTAGTAACTTATGATCTCCGGGGCAGATTTAAACTGATCAAAAACTCTACATTACAATGTGGTAAGTTCTTCAGTTAAGAGGAAGCAAATAATTTTGTCTGGCCAGGTTGGAATCATATAACAAGGAAGAGCATCTGAGAGGTGAGTTTCACCAGTGGAGAATGAGGGAAGGAACTTCCTAGAAAAAGGGAGCAGGAAAAATACTCAGAGCTGTGATGATATATTCTGTCTAAGGGAAAAAAAAAGTAGTCCACTGCAGTTACTGTGTCATGCCATATGTGTAGATGGATGGAGGTGAGGTTGGATAGATAGACTGAGAAATGATTATGAAGGGCCTTAATATATTAAATCATTATCTAGTTCTGCCAAATTGACTTGCTGATTTTGCCCAGAAGCTAGAATTGCTTATTATAATGAAGAATCTTTTGATCATCCAATACTACCTGGGACCTGAGCCTGTTCTTCAATTTTTCTAGGGAGTAAATAATCCTGGGACCTCAGAAACATACCAGGTATGCATATTTGTGCAGTAATACTCCCATTTTGTTACATCTACATTAAAAGTCTTCTTTTGAAATAATTATAGACTCATAAGAAGTTGAAAAAAGAGTTACAAAAGGTTCCATGTACCCTTCACCCAGCTTTCCCTAATGATGGCATTTTATACGGCTTACAGGTAGTATAAAATCAAACCAGGAAGTTAACCTCAGTACATTACTGTTAACAAGAATACAGACCTTTTGCAATTTTCACCATCTTTTTAACCTACATTTACATGTATGTGTGTGCATGTGTATTTCTATATAATTTTATTTTATGTATAGATTGTTATAACTATCACTATAAATCAGGATACAGAACTGTTCCATCACCACAAAAGAACTCCCTTGTACTACCTCTTAGAATTCATACCCACACACCACCGTATTCTTGTCACTGTCCCCTGGCAACCACTAAATTGTCCTTCATTTCTATAGCTTTGTCATTTCAAGGATGTTATATAAATGGAATCATACATGTGTAACTTTTGAGACATTTTTCACTAAGCACAATGCCTTGAAGTCCAATCAAGTTGCTGCATGTATCATTAGTTCATTCCTTTTTATTGCTGAGCAGTATTCCATTGTATGGAGGTACCAGAGTTTTTCAGCCATTCACCTATTGAAGAGCATTTGGGTTGCTTCTAGTATTTTGCTATTATGAACAAAGCCACTGTGAATATTCATGTACATGTTTCTTTTGGTGAACGTACATTTTAATTTCTCTAAGATCATGCCCAACAGGGCAGTTGCTGGGTCCTGTAAGGGCATGTTTAGTTTTGTAAAAATTGCCAAACTATTTTCTAGAGTGCTTGCACCATTTGACATTCCCACCAGCAACGTATGAGAGATCCAGTTCCTTCATATACGTGCCAGCATTTGGCATTATTGGCAGTTTTTATTTTAGCTTTTTATTTATTATTATTATTATTATTATTTTGCGGTACATGGGCCTCTCACTGTTGTGGCCTCTCCCGGCTCCGGACGCGCAGGCTCAGCGGCCATGGTTCACGGGCCCAGCCGCTCCGCGGCATGTGGGATCTTCCTGGACCGGGGCACGAACCCGTATCCCCTGCATCGGCAGGCAGACTCTCAACCACTGCGCCACCAGGGAAGCCCTATTTTAGCTTTTTAAAAAGGTGTATAGTGATATACCATTGTGGTTTTAATATCCATTTCCTTAATGGGTAATGATTTTGAACATTTTCCTGTGCTTCTTGCGATCTTTATCTTCTCTTTGTACGAATGTACTTTCATGTTTTTTGCCCATTTTATAATTGAATTATTTGTAAAAAAGAAAACTTGAGTTTTGAGACTGATTTATAAATTCTAGATCTAAGGCCATTTTCAGATACATGGTTTGCAAATATTTTCTTTTGTAGTTGTCTTTTCATCCTCATAATAGGGTCTTTTTCAGTGTAAAAGTTTTAAATTTTGATGAAGTACAATTTATTGAAGTTTTTTTTTTAATGGGACCTGCTTTTGGGGTCCTGTCTAAACAGTAGGTCATTGCCTAGAACTAGGTCCCAAAGACATTGTCCTATGTTTTCTTCTAAAATTTTTATAGTTTCATATTTTACATTTAACTTTATGATCCATTTTGAATTAATTTTTGTATGCAGTGTGAGGATTAGATTAAAATTACTTTTTTAACCTATGGATGTCCAATTATTCTAGCACAATTTATTGAAAAAAATTCACGCTTCTTCCACTGAATTGATTTTGCACTTTACCAAAAATCAATTGTGTATATTTGCGTTAGTCTATTTCTGGTTTCTGTATTCTGTTCTATTGATCTATGAGTCTCTTATTTCTCCAGCTGTCTTGATTGCTGTAGCTATATAGTAAGTTATAATCTCAGGTTCATCTCATTTTATTCTTTTTTGTCAAAATTGTTTTAGCTATTCTAGTTCCTTTGCTTTTACATATAAATTTTAGAATATGCTTATCTATATCTGCAAAAAACCTTGAACAAAACTAACATCTTTACTATGGTGAGTCTTCCAATCCATGAACATATGTCTGTCCTTTCATTTAGATCTTCTTTGCTTTCTTTCCTTAGTGTTTTATGATTTTCTGTATACAGATTCTCTATGTGTTTTGTTAGATTTCCTTTTTTTCACAATTATAAATGGTATTGTATTTTTAAGTTTAGCTTCCATGTGTTCATTGCTAATATTTAGAATATAATTTACTTTTGTGTGTTGATCCTGTACCTCATGACTTTGGTAAACTCACTTATTAGTCCTAGCTGCTTTTTGGTAGATTCCTTGCAGTTTTCTACATAGACAGTGGTGTCACCTGAAAATAACGATAGTTCTATTTCTTTATTTCCAATCTGGATGCCTTCATTCACCTTTCTTTCCCTATTGCAATGGCTAGATCTTTCTGTACTATATTGAATACAAGTGATGAGAGTAGACATCTTTGCCTTGTTTCCAATTTTGGGGGAAAACATTGTCTTTCACCTTTAAGTGCAATATTAGCTATAGATTTCTTTTTTGGTAGATTTGCCTTATCAACCCTAGGAAGTTTCCCTGTGTTCCTAATTTACTGAGAGTTTTTATCATGAATCAGTTTTGAATTTTATCAGATGCTCTTCTCCATTGATTGATATGATCATATGATTTTCTTTTTTTTTTTTACATCTTATTGGAGTATAATTGCTTTACAGTGGTGTGTTAGTTTCTGCTTTATAACAAAGTGAATCAGCTACACACATACATATGTTCCCATATCTCTTCCCTCCCGTGTCTCCCTCCCTCCCACCCTCCCCATCCCACCCCTCTAGGTGGTCACAAAGCACCGAACTGATCTCCCTGCGCCATGTGGCTGCCTCCCACCAGCTATCCACTCTACGTTTGGCAGTGTATATATGTCCATGCCACTCTCTCACTTTGTCACAGCCCACCCCTCCCCCTCCCCATATCCTCAAGTCCATTCTCCAGTAGGTCTGTGTCTTTATTCCAATCTTACCCCTAGGTTCTTCATGACTTTTTTTTTCTTAAATTCCATATATATGTGTTAGCATACGATATTTGTCTTTCTCTTTCTGACTTACTTCAGTCTGTATGACAGACTCTAGGTCCGTCCACCTCATTACAAATAGCTCAATTTCGTTTCTTTTTATGGCTGAGTGATTTTCTTTTTTACTCTGTTGATATTGTAGATTGTATTTATTAATTTTCATATGGTGAACCAATCTTGCATTCCTGAAATAAACCTCACTTATTTGTGGTGTATAATTAATTTTGTGTATTGGTGGGTTCAGTTTGTTAGTATGTTGTTAAGGATTTCTGCCTATAGATTTGTGAGAAATTTTGTTTCTAAGTTCACAAGAGATTTTTGTCTGTAGTTTTCTATATCTATTTTTAAAGTATCAAGAAACTGTCAGAGATGTGTCTCCATAGCCACATCTCAAAAAATTGCCTTCTGTTTTAAGAAGGTAGATTCTAAAAAGCTTAATGTGGTCAAGCTCTTGGCTTCTATCTCTACCTTCCATACTACCGTGAAGGTAGGCGGGAAATTAGAAAACTTAGTTTCCACGTGGAACTCTCAGTCAGGAGTATACATTACCCTTCTCTAGCTAGTTCTTTACTTTTCCTGATAGTTTGAATGTTCTAAGATAGGAATTTCAGACTTGGAAAGCCAGCGTTTGCATCTTCTCAACTCATCACCAATATTGCATTGATATTTGTGGGAAGAAGTTAAACTTGCATGGTTACATCTAAAAAATTAAATATATTTAAAATATAATCAAGCAATGAAATATGATTACACATGATAAAGTTATTTTCTGTGTTCCTCAATTTATCTTATGTCTTCACTGATATTAATAGCATCACATCTATCACATAAGACAATGTAAAATTCATCAATTTCTTCACATAGATATTGACTCAGTCTGGTCCACTTTTATTGCTATTGTAATCATTAAGATAAAAGCAAACCCCTTATTTTACATTTATTCATACAAAATTCCAGAAGGCTTTTGATGTGTGCTTGTGCATAGCTAAAAATGGTTCCTTCTAAAAGTTTTCTTCTATATTTCTAGGGTTTTATGTTTATCTTATTTATTTTTATACATCATCTATAACACTTTTCCTGTGTTTTTTAAGGGTCTAGTAATAGCCTGTGAGACTATTATGTGACTGTGCTCAGTAAAATAAAATCATAAACTCTCAAGACTGTAAAACAAGAGATCAGTGTATATAACTCAAATAAAATCTCAGACTCAGACTGGTTAAGTGACTTGCTAAAGGTTATACACAGAGTCAGCATCAGAATCCTAACTAAATACCAGCTCTCCCATCTGTCAGAACAGTGTCAAGACTTGTAGCCCATAGTTTCACCTTAACCAATGGCAGACTATAAATGTATAGGTCAGTCTGAATTTTTGGTACAAATATAGTGGATTTGGCCTAGTTTCATTTTGGGGAACGTGAAACTCACTTGGAGGGAAGATTCTACAAAAATCAGATTTGGGGAGTCAGTAGTGGAGTCCCAGACTTCATGTCAAAAAACCCCTGGTAATTCCGATGCTGGTTACCTGAAGAATCACCTATGTGTGGTGACTTGTTCTTCTGGTACTCCCATCCGTGCCAACTGAGGGCAGTAGAACACTACCTGCTACCTGCTGCTGAACCTACTTCTAAAATGCATTGATCCCTATACCCGCTGCTACTGTTAATTAATCAACTAGGAGTCCCTCTTAAATTAGGAAGGTGAAGAAATAGGGAATAGGAAATCCTCTTTCAGTTGCCCAAAGCTGCTGAAACCTAGATAGGGCAAGTTTAGTGGCTGGTATTGACAGTAAAAATTTCAACCCTAGTATGAAGAAGCTAATTGAATGGATAAAACTAATCCCTAGGAACTTCTCTGAAAAATGTAGATGTAAGACAAAAGGTTCACTGGCAGACTGAGATCAGAATAGCAAAGTAGCTTGAAAATGTGAAACTGTTGTGAAAATGACTTTATCTTTGTTTCAAAATTGTCAGTTTCAGAACTATTTCTTTTTCATCTTTGTATCCCTTATAGCACTTTGCACACAGCACTCAATAGTAGTTGTTGAAGAGGTATCCCATAATGAATTCATCTATTTAACTCTCAAAAGGTCACTCTCTATATAATGTAATAAAGTGAATGTGATTCTATTATTTTCCATCAACTTCACTTGTTATTTTGAAAATCTTTGGGGAGTTTTTATGTAGAATGTGGTAGTTAATAGAATGGGCTTTGGAATATCAGCTCCATACCTTTTCAGTTGTGTGAACTTGGGAAAGTTACTTCATCATTCTGTGTCTCAGTTTCCCAATCTTTAGAATGGAAATAACAATATTAATTCCCTCAAAGGGCTGTTGGAAGGATAAATGACATAAGGCATATAAAGTACTTAGCACAGTGGCTGCCACAGAGAGAGTATGTGCTGATTAAATGTTCACAGGTAAGATAACTGATCTAAAATCAGTAATTGAGTCATTTACCTAACAGATGTTATGTACCAAGTACTGTGCTTATTGGGAGTTAAGACAGAGTTTCCCTAACTTTCTCAGTTCACAGAACCTTTAGTTTCTCAGTGAATTTTTCACAGAAACCATATGCCGGAAGAAATACCTATCAGTTCCACTTACTAAGTAGTTAGACCCAAGCAGTTTAATAGTTACAGTTTATGCTGTCATTCTGTTTTTGTCAAAAATTTACATTCCCCCATGATACTCCTTGTATCATGCTTAATGAAGCACTCTGAGACACCTGGGCATACAGTTTGGCAATCATGGAGTTAGGGATACAAAAGCAAATAAAATACGGCTCCTTCTCTAAAGGAGTTTTCAAATTTAGCATTGTAAACAACTTACTAAAATATTATAAATGCTTTACTGAAGTATTGCCAAGGTCTATGGGGGAAATAAAGGAAGCTTGGGTATGCAAGACATCATAAAGGAAGGATTATTTGACTAATGATTCAAGATTGAGTAGAAGATAATGAGACAGAAGAAAAGGAAAGGCAGAGAGAGGCAACAGTGTCAGTAAAGATCCTGATGTACAAGCATTTGTAGAAATTCAGAAGGTGGTAACTTTGTCTGTTGGTAATGATTGTAAAAAGAGAAAATTAGGAATAGACATAGAGATAAAGTAAATAACTGTGGCAGCCATGGAGGTGCACACAGAGATTGTTTTGCAAGAGAGAACACTCTGGAAGGAGTGCTATTAGCTGACAGCCTCCAGCTGCTGCACCTTTGGAGTCTGCTGCAACATTCCTACCGAGGCCACACCCACCCCAGGCTGTTCCCACCAAGGACTGATCACAGGGGAGCACCAGAGCGGGACAATTCTGCCTGACACGGAACTTCTCTGATGGGCGGTCTGCTCCGGGGCTTCCCATTGGCTTGGCCAAGGTTCTGCTGCAGTCTGATATTATACTGGTATTTACACTGAAGGGTGGCAGAATTTATTTCACAGTTGTCAGACCTACATTGCAGTCTGAAGACTCTCCTTGTCTCTCCTCTCTCCTGTTCCCTACCCATTTATCTATCACAGGCATTTCCCCCCAGTAAATGTCTTGTGCTTCTAATTCAGTCTTGGTGCGGTAGGTGTTTAACCAGTAAAGTAGGTCTAGGGTATAAGACGGATAGGCAAAGAGTGTGAGAAGGGGAGGGGTGGAGATGAGTGGGGACACATGAGAAGCGTTGTCCATGTGAGGCTAATGAGTTTAAAACTTACTTAGGAAATGAGGAGCCATCAAAGGTTTAGAGGCAAAGTCGTGATATTTTTCTTACCTAAATGGATCTAATGATATTCAGGGAGCTAAGTGTATAGTCAGGCCATGAATTAGGAGGAAAACTTGATTGGAGCAGGGGAAATCCAGTGTGGGTTTAGACATACTGGCTTTGAGGCTCAAGCAAAGTGCTTTTCATTTCTAGCAGGCAGAACTGTTTATTTCATTCTTGGAGCATGAATAAGGAGGGTCTCTGACTTTATTGTATTGGCAAGGTGCCTGAAGAATAATGCTATGGTAGTCTCTCCCTGCTTGCTTGTCACAATGGACAGCAGCATGATTGATCCAAATATGCAAACAGTCACTGCTAGAGGATGTCAACTTTCTTTAATGGCAAAGGTCATAGAAATTTATGAAGATGGTTACATGAAGCAGGAAATAGCACAGCATGCCCTCAGATAGAGGTCCAGCATCCTAGGACCTCCATCCTACCTGCAATTCTAGAGACGGCCTCTAACCCAGCCAGCTCTCCAGATGCGGTGCACACGTGTATGGACGGTGGGTGAACCTTTAGAGCTGCTGGGGAAT
Organism: Mesoplodon bidens; assembly: GCF_964165515.1. Classification (NCBI taxonomy): domain Eukaryota; kingdom Metazoa; phylum Chordata; class Mammalia; order Artiodactyla; family Ziphiidae; genus Mesoplodon; species Mesoplodon bidens. The sequence goes on from NC_138163.1 coordinate 101,855,159, forward strand.
TCCATTATTCTTTCCAAGTCCATCCTTCTCCCATTCTTTTAGATAATTATTATTATGCCTTTTTCTCTTTCCACAACCACCAATACCTCCTTCCTTTTCTCATCGTCAGCGGATGGTGGTGTTTCTTATTTCTCTGAGAAAATAGGAACATTCAAAAGGGAAGGTTCATATCTTCCCACCAAAGTCATCTTCAGTTTTCAGTTTTCTGCACCTCCCCTTGTGTCACAACAAATAAGCTCTTTATCCACTTACACAAGGCCAAATCCTCCCCCTGTGCATGAGATCCCATTCTTGACTTCTTACTCAAGGACATTGCTCAAGGATTTGTCCTCCTCTTTCTCTTATTATTTTTTCCCTCAGCACTGGATCAGTCTTCTCAGCATGCAAACAGACAATAACATTTCTCTCCCTTCGCCTCACATTTCCCTCTGACTGCTGTACCGTTTCTCTGTTGCCGTTTTAACAAACATTGTTTCTTCTTTCTTTTTTTTTAAATTAATTTATTTTTTGGCTGCGTTGGGTCTTCATTGCTGCATGCGGGCTTCCTCTAGTTGCGTTGAGTGGGGGCTACTCTTTGTTGCAGTGCGCGGGCTTCTCATCGCAGTGGCTTCTGTTGTTGCAGAGCACGGGCTCAGGTGCGCGGGCTTCAGTAGTTGTGGCTCGCAGGCTCTAGAGCGCAGGCTCAGTAGTTGCGGCGCACGGGCTTAGTTGCTCTGTGGCATGTGGGATCTTCCTGGACCAGGGCTTGAACCCATGTCCCCTGCATTGGCAGGCGGATTCTTAGCCACTGTGCCACCAGGGGAGGCCTGTTTCTTATTTCTGTCTTCTCATTTTCTCTTGAGCCCTATCTGATCAGGCTTCCATCTCCACCAGTCCACCAAAGTTTGCTTACAAGGTCACCAGTGACCTTCGTGTTGCCAGATCCAGTGATTATTTCTCGGTTTTCACCTATTGGATCTGTTTTGTGCACACAACTCAGCTGATCACTCTCTCCTTTTTAGACTACGTTCTTCACTTTGTTTCTGGGCCAGCATTCTCTTGGTTCTCCTTTTTCTCTGATGGTGTTAAATAAAATAACATCCCCTAGTGTAGCCTTCTATGCCTTTAAATTACTTCACATCATGAAATACACCATGACATATTACATATGTATTTGTTTACTTGTTATTTGTCTCTTCTGATTCTAAAATGTAAACTCCCTGAAAGCAGCAATTTGTGCATTATTTACTGCTGTATTCCTGGCTTCTAGAGCAGTACCTGCCATGTAGTCTATACCACATAAATATTCATTGAGCAAATTGATGAAAATAACTCCAATATAAACCTGAAGGTTTTTTTCAAGTCTGGGTACAGTGTGTGCCATTTCTTTAGGGCCATCCCTCTAGCTTTAAGACCACCCACCCGCCTAGGTTTTATTCCTAATTGAGGTCCATCCTTGTACTATATGAAAGGAAAGCAAATGTCATATTGACATGCTTAGGATTCAGATAGCCAGAAATTTTTGGTTTAAAATGTTCCTAAAATTCTTGTTTTATGTAGAAATGAGTTTTGAAGGTCAACTTTTTAAGATAAAAAAATCCCCTATAGTCAAAAATATCCTTAAAATATCCTTAAATCCACTAGAAGGTATGACACATCTGCTTTTGAATGTACAGTCCTTTATATTAATTGTTATGAACATAAGGGTTTGCAAGCTACTGAGATATATTAAAGAAAGGACCAAAATGAAAGTGTGCAGACTCTGACATCCAAATTAATCTTTCTTTAAAATAAAGATCAAATTACTCACTGCAAATAAGCGATGAGTGGAGATTTCTGATGTTTCCACATTTGCTGCAGATTTTACTCCACTATATTACAATATTAAGCCTCTATCAGCTTAATACAGAACATTAGATTTGCATATTGTTGTGGGGACTACACAAGATACATTTAGACGAGTACCTAGCACAAGGCCTGACACACAGTAGGTGCTCAGAAAATGTTGGCCAGATGTGAATCTAAGTCTTCTTTGATCAGACCTGCAGAGAAATGTTGTAGGGAAGAGCCAAAGTCCTCGCTAATTCCTGCTTTTTCAAGTTACTGTTTTCTGATGTGGCCAGTGAATAGATATTGTTCACGACCTTGGGCAGAGACTTCATGGAATCACCTTTTAGGCGGACTTGAGGGAGGGGTCCTCTAAATTGGCATGTAGTTAATTGCATGAATGGAATTATGCAACTTGTCATGAGTAAAAAGTAGTATTTGTAATGATGGAAAAAATGTAGCCCATAGAATATTTTGATTTATTAAGCTTGTCTTTCACAGTGAGATAAAGCAGTTGAGCCAGAAATAATTAGACCATGCCCTACCTCCCCTCCATAAGCCCTGCTTTGGTAGGTTTGGGATTTGAAAAGGAGAAGAGTGACTTAAGGTAGGCGTGTTGATGGCACTATACAAGACCGGGGGCCTAGTCAGAGATGCAGTTGGTGTTATGTTTACACCATTGAGAGAGGATGTCCTTCAGCTTGTCGGTTTTCACCATTCTTGTGGTATTTTTATAATTGGCCATCTCTGGTTCAGTGTGGTCCATGGACTTTGTTTGCCACCGTCTGCTCCTTGGATATCATTGGTCCTTTGTGCTTTTCTCAATTCCTAAAACTCTCTTAGGCACAGAAGTTCAGTTCAAAGTCTATGAGTATAAAAGTATAGCTTTTCCCAACAACAACAAAGACAACTCAGGCTTTTGAGCACTAACTTGTTCCAAGCTCAGTGCATTGCACATGTCTTTTTATCTTCACAAAACCCCGTGAGAGTGGATTCTTAGGAGTAGCATCACCATCACCTGCGAACTTGTTAGCAATGCTAATTTTCAGGCTCTGCACAGACCTACTGACTCAGATACTTTACCAGTGGGAGCCAGCCATCTGTGCTTTAATAAGCCCCCTATGTGATTTTGGTGTAGGTGAAGTTTGAGAACCCCTGCCCTAGGTTGGCATAGGCAGTGCTATCACTGCCATTGGAAATGTGAGGAAGGAAGATAAAATTACACTGAACAGAAATGGGGCAAGGCCACAGAGCTGGTAGGCCATAAGTCTAAGTTGCAAACCTGCACAGTCTGATCCCTGGTCCTTCAAATATCCTGCCTTGGGGAGAATGAGATTTGTGATGGTGCTACTTTGCTTTTGCCCTCAGTACTCAATTTCAGCTGCGTCTGTTTGGGTCAGTTCCTGAAAATAAACTCAAAGATGGAGATCAGCCTGCAGGGAGTTTACAGGGGAGTGCCTTTTGAATCAACACCCATGGGGTGTGAAGGAAGCCACTTGGTGCAGGTGGCCCCAGGCGATGGGGCCTGACCCTGGGCCAGGTTGTCTTAGCACAGAGCCTTCAGCTGCCAACACTCCCAGCAGCTGGGCGAATGAGTGCCTCAGTCCTGAAGGGGGGAAGTTGGGGGAGTCAAATTCTCCCCATAATGTCTACCAATGCTGGGATTAGGAGCGCCCCGACCATCCACAGACTTGAAAATCTGCCCATAACTTA